>NW_027077514.1:97500-1575000 GCF_963924675.1 Phocoena phocoena | reverse complement strand
AGCGTACGAGTTAGGATTAGGGTACGGGTTAGGGTAAGGCTTCAGGTGAGGGTTTGGGTTAGGTTTAGGGTTAGGGTTATGCGACGGGAACGGTTTAGGGGACAGGTTAAGGTACGACAATGGTTTAGGGTGCGCGTACGTGTTAGGGTATGGGTTAGTGTTAGCGTACGGGTTAAGATTAAGGGACGGGTTAGGGTAAGGCTACGGGTAAGATTTAGGGTTAGGGTTAGGGTTAAGGGGCGAGTACAGTTTAGGGTATAGGTTAGGGTACGACAACAATTTAGGGAGAGCGTACATGTTAGGGTATGGGTTAGGGTTAGCGTACGGGTTAGGATTAGGCTACGGGTTAGTCTAAGGCTTCGGGTAAGGTTTAGGGTTACGGTTATGGTTAGGGGACGGGGACGGTTTATGGGACAGGTTAGGGTACGACAATGGTTTAGGGTGAGCGTACGTGTTAGGGTACAGGTTAGTGTTAGCGTACGCGTTAGGATTAAGTGTCGGGTGAGTGTAAGACTTCGGGTAAGTATTAGGGTTAGGGTTAGGGTTAGGGGACGGGGATGGTTTAAGGGACAAGTCAGGGTACGACAACGGTTTAGGGTGAGCGTACGTGTTAGGGTACGGGTTAGTGTTAGCGTCCGTGTTAGGTTTAGGGGACGGTTTAGCATAAGGCTTCAGGTAAGGGTGAGTGTTAGGGTTAGGTTTAGGTTTAACGTTAGGGGACGGGGACGGTTTAGGGGACAGGTTAGGGTACGACAACGGTTTAGGGTGAGCGTACGTGTTAGGGTATGGGTTAGTGTTAGCGTACAGTTTAGGATTAGGGGACGGTTTAGGGTAAGGCTTCGGGTAAGGTTTAGGGTTAGGGTTAGGGTTAGGGTTAGTGTTAGGGTACGGGGACGGTTTAGGGGACAGGTTAGTGTACGACAATGGTTTAGGGTGAGCGTACGTGTTAGGGTACGGATTAGTGTTAGCGTACGGTTTAGGATTAGGGAACGGGTTAGGGTAAGGCTTCGGATAAGTGTTAGGGTTAGGGTTAGGGTTAGGGTTAGTGTTAGGGGACGGGGACGGTTTAGGGGACAGGTTAGGTTATGACAACGATTTAGGCTGAGCGTACGTGTTAGGGTATGGGTTAGTGTTAGCGTACGGGTTAGTATTAGGGGACGGGTTAGGGTAAGGCTTCAGGTAAGGGGTAGGGATAGGGTTAGGGTTAGGGTTAGTGGATGGGGACGGTTTAGGGGACAGGTTAGGGTACGACCACGGTTTAGGGTGAGCGTACGTGTTAGGGTATGTGTTAGTGTTAGCGAACGTGATAGGTTTAGGGGACGGGTTAGGGTAAGGCTTCGGGTAAGATTTAGGGTTAGGGTTAGGGAACGGGGACGGTTTAGGGGACATGTTAGGGTACGACAACTGTTTAGGGTGAGCGTACATGTTTGGGTACGGGTTACTGTTAGCGTACGGGTTAGGATTAGGGGACGGGTTAGGTTAAGCCTTCGGGTAAGGGTTAGGATAAGGGTTAGGTTTAGGTGATGGTGACGGTTTAGGGGACAGGTTAGGGTACGACAACGGTTTAGGGTGAGCGTACGTGTTAGGATATGGGTTAGTGTTAGCGTACGGGTTAGGATTATGGGATGGGTTAGGTTAAGGCTTCAGGTAAGTGTTTGGGTTAGGGTTAGTGTTAGGGTTAGGGCTAGGGTTAGGGTTATGGGACGGGGACCGTTTAGGGGACAGTGTAGGGTACGACAACGGTTTAGGGTGAGCGTACGTGTTTGGGTACATGTTAGTGTTAGCGTACGGGTTAGGATTAGGGGACGGGTTAGTTTAAGGCTTCGGGTAAGGGTTAGGGTTATGGTTAAGGTTAGGGTTAGGTTACGGGACCGTTTAGGGGACAGGTTAGGGTACGACAACGGTTTAGTGTGAGCGTACATGTTAGTGTACGGGTTAGTGATAGCCTACGGGGTAGGATAAAGGGACGGGTAAGTGTAAGGCTTTGGGTAGGGGTTAGTGTTAGGGTTAGGGTTAGGGTTAGTGTTAGGGGACGGGGACGGTTTAGCGGACAGGTTAGTTTAGGAGAACGGTTTAGGTTGAGCGTACGTGTTAGGGTACGGGATAGTGTTAGCATACGTGTTAGGATTGGGGACGTGTTAGTGGAAGGCTTCGAGTAAGGGTTAGGGTTAGGGTTAAGTTTAGGGGACGGGGACGGTTTAGGATACAGATTAGGATACGACAACAGTGTAGGTTGAGCGTACGTGTTAGGGTACGGGTTAGTTTTAGCGTACGGTTTAGGATTAGGTGACGGTTTAGCATAAGACTTCGGGTAAGGGTTAGGTTTAGGGTTATGTTTAGGGTTAGGGTTAGGGGACGAGGACGATTTAGGTGACAGTTTAGGGTACAGCAACGGTTTAGGGTTAGTGTAGGTTTTATGGTACGGGTTGTGGTTGGGGTTAGGGTTAGGGGATGAGGACGATTTAGGGGACAGGTTACCGTACGACAACGGTTTAGTGTGAGCGTACGTGTTAGGGTACGGGTTAGTGTTAGCGTATGGGTTAGGATTAGGGAACGGGTTAGGTTAAGGCTTCGGGTAAAGGTTAGTGTATGTCTTTTCTATTATATATTTGGCATATGGGCCGGAATCTGTGCTAATTTCAATCTCTGGTTTTATGCGGCACCCTAACTCACCTTTCCCCATAAGCAAGCGAAAGTTGTTTTTCTAAATTTGAAACCCTGTTCTCTATTGTAATTCAGTTCATGTGTAATCAAGTTTACATCTCGTGTATTAGTCATATCTTATGATGTTTCTTTTTCTCTGTGACGTATTTCACGTAGTATCACCGTACCTGAAGCCACTCAGTATGCCGCTTCGGGCCTGATGTCAGAGATTTCATTGCTGAGTGATATTCCATTGTACGTACGTACCACAAGTTCTTTATCCATTTTTCACTTTCTGGGATATTGAACTTGTACCGTAGACGAGGTTCTTGTAAACAGAGCCGTCCCAAACTTTGAGGCGGCTGTGTGTTTTTGATCTTAATTTCCCTAAGCTATAGGACCATAAGTGTAAGTGCCATAGGCTGTGTTTCTTCGTTTCTTACGTGTTTCAGGAAACACCATACACTTCTCCAGAGTGGCTGTTGGCAATTTACATCCCGCCCATCAGCAAAACAATGCTCCCTCTTCTCCATGGCCTCTCCTGCCTTTCTAGATTTTACACTTTTTTCAGATGGCCGTTTTGACCGGGGGGTAGTGAGAGTTCAATGTAGTGCAGATTTCCTTTACAGGCTTGCTTGGTTGGCCAAAAAGGGCGTATGCGTTTTTTCCTGAATATATTCAGGAAAAAACGCATACGCCCTTTTTGGCCAAGTGCATCATTGTCGACGTTCTGCCTCTTTTCCTATGCTTTAAGTGCAATTCCAGTCTACCCCCTGAAATCGTTTCCCTGAAATTCTGCCCCGCTTTCAAGTCCTCTTCGCACGCTTACTTCAATATATTTTTGGACGTTAGCTGTCACTTATAACTCTGCAGGTTTGTGAATTACAGTGCCCCTGAGCTCTTTCTTCAACTCGCTTTCTTGTGAGCTGGGCAACAAATCCCATTATTGCTTCAAGGCCTAATGTGTTTATGGCAGGGCACGCTGAGCCTTTGGTTAATTCCTCTTCCTGGTGGGAAATGAGCGTTACATTTACCAGTGCAGACACCTACAGCTAGTCTCTTATTGGTTCTCCCTATTCCTGTTCATCTTGCGCAGAAATTGCAAGCTGTGCCAAACAGGAGGTTAAAGGCACTGACTCTCCAAGTGGGGAGAGAGTTAGTAAAGCGTCTGGAATGGTGAACCCGAATACCAGGGGACGAAAACTGAGATGCATTTAAAAAACGTTTCTGAATCACACGGTGGACCATGCTCTGGGTTTCCCATGCATGTTTTAGCTGAAGGAAGAATCCCTTGTACCTGGAGAGTTGGGACCCATGGAATGGGTACCATGCAGTATGACCAAAAGGTCTGCATTTGCTCACTGAACCTCATCAATTCTATCATCCCGAAGTATCCATCTTTATGTTTCACCCAGCTCTGTGTGTAGATGTGGTAAATCCAGGTTGCATCACAAGCCCTGATTGAATTATTTAAGAATTGCTCTCTATTTCACTGTCATTGTGTTTTGTTTTCGAAATTTATTTTGATACTGGGATTTATCGGATTTTCACTGCTGGTTTATCCGTCTGTACACACATTTGATTCACTTACTGAGACATATAAATCCATGGGTTTTAAGTTTCTTCCTATTCAGATATATTCCTAGGCGTTGAATATGTGGTGTTGAGTCCATTTCTTTAAGCAAGGGGTAGGTCTTGTGTATTAGAAATTTGGCTTATGGAACGTTATCTGTGCTAATTTAAATCTCTGGTTTCATCCGGCACCCCAACTCACCTTTCCCCATAAGCAAGCGCAAGTTGTATTTCTAAATTTGAGACCCTGTTCTCTATTGTAATTCAGTTCATGTGTAGTCAAGTTTACATCCCGTGTATTAGTCATACCTAATGATGTTTCTCTTTCTGTGTGACTTATTTCACGTAGAATCACCGTACCCGAATCCAGCCACTATGCCGCTACGGGCCTGATGACATAGATTTCATTGCTCAGTGATATTCCATTTTACGTACATACCACAACTTCTTTATCCATTTTTCGCTTTCTGGGATATTTAACTTGTACCGTAGATGAGGTTCTTGTAAACAGAGCCGTCGCAAACCTTGGGGTGGCTGTGTGTTTTTGATTTTAATTTCCCTAAGCTATAGGACCATAAGTGTAAGTGCCATAGGCTGTGTTGCTTCGTTTCTTACGTGTTTCAGGAAACACCATACACATCTCCAGAGCAGCTGTTGGCAATTTACATCCCGTCCATCAGCATAACAAGGCTCCCTGTTCTCCATGGCCTGTCCTGCCTTTCTGGATTTTACACTTTTTTCAGATGGCCCTTTTGACCGGGGGGCAGTGAGACTTCATTGTAGTGCAGATTTCCTTCATAGGCTTGCTTGGTTGACCAAAAATTGCGTATACGTTTTTTCCTGAATATATTCAGGAAAAAACGCATACGCACTTTTTGGCCGAGTGCATCATTGTCGACGATCTGCCTCTTTTCCTATGCTTTAAGTGCAATACCAGTCTATCCCCTGAAATAGCTTTCCTGAAATTCTGCCCCGCTTTCAAATCCTCTTTGCAGGCTTACTTCAATATATTTCTGGAAGATAGCTGTCATTTACAACTCTGTAAGTTTGTGATTTACAGTGCCCCTGAGCTCCTTTCTTCAGCTAGCTTTCTTGTGAGCTGGCCGCAAAACCACCGGATTGCTTCAGGCCCTAATCTGGTTCCGGCAGGCATGCTGAGCCTTTGGCTAATTCTTCTTCCTTGTGGGAAATGAGCATTCCATTTGCCTGTGCAGACACCTACAGCTAGTCTCTCTTTGGTTCTCCCTATTCCTGTTAATCTTGTGCAGAAATCGCAAACTGTGCCAAAGAGGATGTTAAAGGCACTGACTCTCCAAGTGGGGAGAGTGTTAGTAAAGCGTCTGGAATGGTGAACCTGAATACCAGGGGACAAAAACTGAGATGCATTTAAAAACTTTTCTCAATCACATGGTGGACCATACTCTGTGTTTCCCATGTATGTTTTAACTGACGGAAGATTCGCTTAAACCTGGAGAGTTGGGACCCATGGAATGGGTATCATGCAGTATGACTTCAAACGGTCTGCATTTGCTCACCAATCCTCACCAGTGCTATCAGCCCGAAGTGTCCAGCCCTATGTCTCACCAGCTCTGGGTGTCGATGTGGGAAATCCATGTTGCATCACAAGCCCTGAGTGAATTATTTAAGAATTCTTGTCTATTTCACTGTCATTTTGTTTTGTGTTTAAAATTTATTTTGGTAATGGGATTTATCGGATTTTCACTGCTGCGTTTTTGCCGCTGTACACATGCTTGATTCTCTTATGGAGACATATAAATCCATGGGTTTTAAGGTTGTTACCAGTCAGGTATATTCCTAAGTGTTGAATATGTGGTGTTGAGTCCACTTCGTTGAGCAAGGAGTAGGTCTTGTCTATTACATATTTGGCTTTTGGAACGGTATCTGTGCTAATTTCAATCTCTGGTTTTATGCAGCACCCCAACTCACCTTTCTCCATAAGAAAGCATAAGTTGTTTTCCTTAATTTGAGACCCTGTTCTGTTTTGTAATTCAGTGCATGTGTAGCCAAGTTTATATTCCATGTATTAGTGATATCTTATGTGTTTTTCTTTTAGTATTTTGTGACTTTTTATGATCATACTTAAGTCCTCTGGAGTTGTTACAAATGGCAATATTTCATTATTTTCCGGGCTGAGTAATATTCCACTCTACCTAAGTACCTCATCTCTATCCATATTTTCCCTCCAGAGACATTTATGTTATATCCTAGTCGAGGATCTTTTAAACAGAGAGGCAGTAAACTTTGGCGTGCCTGTGTCCTCCCCATTTTTGTTTTTCCCAAGATATACGTCCATGAGTGCAAGTGCCCTGTGCTCTGTAGCTCATTTTTAGATGCTTTAGTAAACACAATACACTTATCCAGAGTGAACGTTGGCAACATACATTTCCACTATAAGCCTAACAGTGCTCCCTTTTCTCCTTGCCCTGTCCTGCATTTCTGGTGTTTACGCTTTATGAGGACGGCTCTTCTGACTGATGCAAAGTGATGTGTTTTGTAGTATTGACTTCCAGTGCCCACCTGTTTGGTTGGCTAAAAATGTGTATGCCCTTTTCTTGAATTTATACAGAAAAAGACGCATACACCCTTTTTGGCCAACTGCAATGTTGGCAATGTTCAGCCCCTTTTCTTGTGCTTAATGGCGAGTCTTTTCTACCTCTTCCAATCCCTTTCCTGCCATTCTCTGTTGCTTACAAGTCCTTTTTTCTGACCTTCCTCAAGACATTTTTCAGTGATAGATATTTTGAGCTCTGCAGTTTTGTGAATTTTGTGCCCCTGAGTTCCATTTTTCCACTTGTGTTTATGGGAACTGGCCACAAAGCAGCGGGATATCCTCAAGCCCTATTCTGTTTCCATGGGCAACCCTAGCCTTTGGTTAATTCGTCTTCCTGATTGGAAATTAGAGTGACATGTGCCTGTCTGAACACCTAGGACTTGTCTCTCATTGTTCCTCCTCCTTCCGATTCATCCTCTGGACAAATTCCAAACTGTGCACAACAGGATGTTGACAGTGCTGACATCTCCAAGTGGGGAGACTGTTAGTAAAGACTCTGGAGGGGTGAACCCGAGCACCAGGTGATGAGGAGATGAGATTCCTTTTCCAAACTCTTCCCGATCAGACGGTATACCATCCTCTGTGTGTGACAGGCATGTTTTAGCTGTAGGAAGGGTCCCATTCATGTGAGGAGAACACCAGGGCTTTTTCAAAATCAGTGTCTCTCCGCAACCCAAACTGGGGGATTTTTTAAGCTATGGTTACACATATGTTCATTAAGGGCCTTGAGAAGTAGGCAGAGTCCAAACTTTAGATGATTGAAGTCTTCAGGGTCAGAAACACTCACCACCGGCTTCCCTTAGGTTCGATTTTAACTGTCAGTGATAGATGATGTCAATAAAAATATCTATTCTTTTTCAGATCATTTCCCCTTATAGGTTATTGAAAAATATTGAGTGTAGTTCCCTGTGCTATACAGTAGTTCCTTGTTGATGATCGATTTTATACATAGCATTGTGTATGTGTTAATCCCAAACTGTTAATTTATCCCTCCTCCCACCCTTTCCCATTTGGTAATAATAAATTATAAGATTTTATACTTCTCAGAAATGGGGAAGCTGAAAGAGAGGTATCATTTTCAATGGAAAAGCATTTAAAACAAGATTGAAGCTTTAAGCAAGATTATTAGATGTACATGCTTGGAAAGAAATCACTTCGTTTCTCTAATATTGACCTGACACATAAGACAAACATTTTCACTGAACTTGCTTATAAGAAAGTGATGGAAATATCAAATGGAAGTGTTAGAAACATCTTATTTCTAACAGTGTATAACATCTTATACACTGTTCTCTGTTAATTACAGTATGGCTCACACATCTGTTCATTAAAGTTACAATGTTCTCAATTTCTGTTACTGATCCTCCAGAGTGTACCCCAACAAGTGTCCCCCTGCCCAGTGTCACTGGAGCCAACAGATTGAGACTGAGTTTGGTTCAGAAGCAAAGGAAACTTTATATTTTGATCAGAGAATGGAGAGGTGAGAGCATGTGCTACCCTGTGGGCTGTGGGCTGGGCTGCTGTGTAGAGATCCTGTCAGAGTCAGTGGGAGGGAAGCGGTGGAACTCTCGAGGGCCCTGTTGGCTACAGCTCAGGCTCTATATCGCAGAGTCTGCACTGGGCCCCAGGAGCTGATGTGTCGACCCAGCCATTCTGCACTAGGAAATCTGGTCTGAAGTGCCGGGTGTGGGACCTCTGTATGCGGGACCCTAGGAGCACGTGAAATTAGACAAAGCACAAAGGATAAAAATGGTTAGACTTTATTTTATTGCCCAGATTCTATTTTTATCTCCCAGGGATTTTTAAGGGGCTTTGCCTGGGACAAACCTCTCTTCTGCCTTTTGTCCCCTTCCTCATTCTTGGAGTGCTATGGGTGCAGACCTTTCTTCTGTAACTGCTCAGTGCTGAGTTAGGAGCCCTCACACTTGTGGGCGAGTGTCAGAACTTCTTCCCAGCAGTCTCCTGGTGACGTTGATTGTCCCCAGGTCTCCTGCCTCCGTGCTCGTCCGCCTGAGCACCAGTATTGGAAGTGTTATAGATTCTAATGATCTTTAAGGGTCCAGGAAGGAGATGTGCAGTGACGCTGTGAGGTCCAGTTTCACCCCGCCCCACATTTGTTGGGCCACCTTAGGCTGACCGTTTCTGCCAGCCTAGATGCTCTGACCAGTAGTCTGCACTTTCTTCAATTAGGCCCCTGAATTAACGTAAAAACAGCACCAGGTGTCAGGACCCTGCCCGCTCAACTCCCAGACAGTCCAGGGTCAGTGGTGATGAAGGACCATGATGGCCACTGAGTCAACAGCCTTTTGAAGTAAACAGGAGTCCAGCCGGTCTTATTGGCCACCATCATCACGGTGTCTGTAGGCTTTTCTATGGTGACAGCGTGATATACGGTTCCCCCGCCAAGACTATTAGCTCCCCTCCGGGTGCAGTAAGTCCTGCAAGCAGTAGTCTACTCTTTTGAGACACACTCTTGTTGTTTTATGAGAGAAACTCCAGGTCAAATGATGATCACACGAGTTGTCATGGTGCCCCGTTGCTCCCGGTTATCTCTCTGGAGGTTGGAGTTGGAGGGCCTCCACACTCGAGGTCAGTGTGCCCACGGAGCAAACCCTGCAACTTCAGGGCATGGTTGGGGGTTAGGATCACCACGTGGGGTCCGTTTCCCTTAGGAGGGAGGTGGCCTTTTGGGCTGCTGATTTCCAGGTTTTTAGATACTGCCAGTATCTTGGCCAGATGTGGCAGTGGGCCAAGTCCCTTGGTGACCGTAGTTTATCCTACCTGGATGGCATTCTTGCATTGTTCCATTTCAAGTGGTCCCAGTTTTTACACTAATACTCCAATGGCGATTCACCTTTCACCAGGAATGTAAAGGTCAAAGGGTTTAGCTAAATTAGGGAGTTCCAGGGCAAGGGTCTGAATTGACTGCTCTTTCCATTCTTGAAAGGCCACTTCTGGATTCTATTCAAAAGAATCATCAACTTTTCCTTTCAGTGTTTCATATAGAGGCCCAGCTAGTAGACTGTAGTTAGGGATCCAGAAGCAGCAAACCCTGGCCTCCCCAGGAACCCCTAAGCTGTCTTCTAGTTTTAGAAAGGGGTAAGGCTGTAAATTGTTTCTTCCCTTTCCTGGGATGGGCTTCTCCAACCTTCTGTGAGAATTAAGCCCAGGCAGGTCACTGTAGTCTGTGCTATCTGAGCTTCTTCTTGGACAACTTCCATCCTTTATTGGCTTGGTACTTCAGAGGCCTCCTTAGTAGGGGTGATGATCAGAATGTCATCTGCATATTGAAGGAGTGTTTCCTTTTCCAGAAGTAGAACTTTTAGGTCTTTAGCTGAGCTTTCCCCAAAAATGGTGTGGGAATTTTTGAACCCTTGGTGCAAGATGGCCCGGAAGTATTGTTTTAGTTGTATGTTGAGTCCTGCCACTCACAAGCCAAAATGTCTTGTGACTCTGGGACTAATGGAATACAGAAGAAGGCATCATTGAACACTAATACAGAATACCAAGTCCTGGTGGTTGGTAAAATGACCAGCAGGCTGTAGGATTTAGGAACTACTGGAGGTATATCCTCGGTGGCTTCACCGACTGTCCTTACATCTTTTACCAGGACTCCAGCAGCCCATGGGGCTATCGAGGTCAGGCCAATCGCAGGATATGGAGCTCACCCGAGCAGGTACCCCACCCCCACCGCAGCCCACGGGGCTCTCGTGGTCAGGTCCCTCCCAGGACATGGGGTTCCCTGGGCAAGTCCCCTGCAGCCCATGAGGCTCTCGTGGTCAGGCCCCTCCCAGGATACAGAGCTACCCTTGCAGGTACCTTGGCAGGGCTGGGCACACAGGAACCGTGCACATAGCCCTCATTGCAGAGCACTCCCAGCTCACCTGTCGCTCAGATCTGACACAGAGCACCTCAGAGCAGGACTTGAACTAACAAACAGCAGCTCCAACAGGTCTGTGACCCTGGGCATCACTCTGTGCGGCCTCCCTCCACCTGGTCTTCCAGAGACTTCCACTGCACCCGGGGCACCAGGCCTCTGTCTCCACCCACCACCCACCCATCCTCTCCCTGACACCTGGGTTGCTCTCATTAGGAGAGGGTTTTCTTGAAGTTGTCTCCCACTCACGGGCCAGATAATATGATTAGAAAACAAGCCAGAGCTGCAGCCCCTTGTCTATCCTGACTCTCAGGAGCCCACACCTGTTCCTTGGAGCTGGCCGATTCAGCAAGTTCCATTTTCTGCAACTGTGAGCCCCTGAGGGGTGATTATTGGCTGGCCTGGGAAGCCTGACCGTGCCGGCCAGCCCTCCCCAGGTGTGCCTGGGTTCAGATCAATATAAATACCGCCCCAGGCAGCAAGAGCCCCTGCAGCTGTGCCTGACGCCATTTTCTCTGCCCTGTCAGCAGTCTCGGGGCTGGGCTGGTGGGAGGGAGTGAGAGGCCACGGCTTTGTGGGTGTCCCAGTGTGAGTGGGGCTCTGCTGGACTTTCTGCAGCAGTTGCCAAGATGCCACCTGCTAAAGAAGAGGATGTGTCACCCGTAGCTGCTGCTGGAATTTCTCCCTGGGCAGAGGTGAGGAAGGAAGAATGCAGTGGGGGCCGGGACAGCAGGGGTATCTCAGGCAGGGAAATGGAAAGCTTCCAGAAGAGCACCCAGGGCCAGGACCATCCTGGCTGACCTGCAGGCACCAAGTCGGCTGGCATGCTGTCGCTCATGTGGTTCCATGGCCCTTCCTCTAGGCTTTCAACTCCTTGTACATATTCAGGTGTTTTACCTGGGAAGGGTGGGAACATTGCAGCAGCAGCTGGCCTGGGGCTCGGCCCATGTTTACTCACAGATGCCTCAGCATGGTCCCTTAGCTTTGGATGAGGACGCTTGTTGCGTGGGGCCTGCTGGCTGAATGGGAGATGATTCCCCACCACTGACCAACTTCAGAATTGTTTACAACTGGAGCAAGTGCCCTGATATGATTTTCCTCTGTGTAACTGGTGGGTTCTGTTTTCATTTTTCTTTTTATCATTTTTGGTTCAAGGTAGATTTTATTCCTCTTTTCTGTATTTACAGATATTTGCATGGAAATAATTTATTCATATAAATACATGTATGTGAAGGGCAGAATATTTTTTCTGTTTTACTTTTTTTAATTTTATTTTTTTAAATTTTATTTTATTGTTTGTAGAGCAGGTTCTTATTGGTTATCTATTTTATACATATAAATGTATACATGCCAATCCCAATCTCTCAACTCCTCCCACCACCACCCCCGCAACAGCTTTCCTCCCTTGGTGTCCATGCGTTTGTTGTCTACATCTGTTGCTCTATTTCTGCCTTGCAAAACGGTTCATCTGTACAATTTTTTTACGTTCCACATATATGCATTAATATACAAGATTTGTTTTGTTTTTCTCTTTCTGACTTACTTCACTCTGTATGACAGTCTCTAGGTCCATCAACGTCTCTACAAATGACCCAATTTCATTCCTTTTTATGGCTTAGTAATATTCCACTTTATATATGTACCACATCTTTATGCATTCGTCTGTCTGTGGGCATTTAGGTTGCTTCCATTACCTGGATATTGTAAATAGTGATGCAATGAACATTGCGGTGAATGTCTCTTTTTGATTTATGGTTTTGTCTGGGTATATGCCCAGTAGTGGGATTGCTGTATCGTATGGTAATTCTATCGTTAGTTTTATAAGAAACTCCATAATGCTCTCCACAGTGACTGTATCAATTTACATTCCCAACAATAGTGGAAGAGGGTTCCTTATATCCACACACTCTCCAGCATTTGTTGTTTGTAGATTTTCTGATGATGCCCATTCTAACAGGTGTGAGATGATACACCATGGATGGGTCCATTTCGTTGAGCAAAGAGTAGGTCTTGTCTATTACATATTTGGCTTATGGAACGGTATGTGTGCTAATTTCAATCTCTGGTTTTATACAGCACCCCAACTCAACTTTCCCCTTAAGCAAGCATAAGTGTTTATCTAAATGTGAGACTGTTCGGTTTTGTAATTCAGTTTATGTGTAGCCAAGTTTACACGCCCTCTATTAGTGATATCTTATGATAATTATCTTTCTCTATGCAACATATATCTCTTAGAATCATCATACTTAAATCCACTCAATTTGCTGCTACAGGCCTGATGACATTGATTTCGTCGCTGAGTGATATTCCGATGTACGTAAGTAGCACAAATTCTTTAGCCATTTATTTCTTTCGGGGATACTTAATTTGTACTGGACTCGAGATTCTTGTAAACACAGCAGCCTTAAATTTTGTGTTGGCTGTGTCTTGTTGATTTTAATATTCCTAAGCTATAGGGCCATAAATGGAAGTGCCCTAGCTCTGTAGCTTTGTTTTTTAGATGTTTCAGGATACACCATAAACATCTCCAGAGTGTCTGTTGGCAATTTACAATCCGCCCATCAGCATAACAAGGCTCCCTGTTCTCCATGGCCTGTCCTGCCTTTCTGGATTTTACACGTTTTTCAGATGGCCCTTTTGACGAATGGGAAATGAGACTTCATTTTAGTGCAGATTTCCATTGCTCGAGTGCTTGGTTGGCCAAAAAGGGCATATGCGTTTTTTGCCTGAATATAATCAGGAAAAAATGTATACGCACTTTTTGTCCAAGTGCATCACTGTCAAAGATCTGCCGCATTTCATATGCTTTAAATGCAAATCCGATCTACCTCCTGAAATATGATTCCTGCAATTCTGCCTCGTTTACAAGTCCTCTTCGCAGACTTACTTCAATATATTTTTGCCAATAGCTGTCATTTATAACTCTGCAGGTGTGTGAATTACAGTGCCCGTGATTTCCTTTCTTAACTCACTTCCTTGTAAGCTGGCCACAAAACCGCAGGTTTCCTTCAGGCCATAATCAGGGTCTGGCACGGCACTCTGACCCTTTGGTTTATTACTCTTCCTGGTGGGAAATTATAGTTAAATGTGTCCGTCCAGACATCTGCCTCACTCCCAGCCCCTTGGTGATGTGGGCCCTCTGGTGAGAGTCTGAGCCTTGTTGGTTTCCTCACACTTCTGTGAGGTGGGCCCTCTTCTCTGAGGTCACTCCTGCCTGGCTGGCACACACCGCTTTGGTGACTTCGGCCCTCTGGTGGCAGTTGGAGCCTGATGGGAGCCTCGTCCCCTCTGTGATGAGACACTCTGGCGTCAGGACCTAACTGCTGGGTTCCCACATTTTCTGATATGTGCTAAGTGGTGCGAGGGCACTCCTGCCAGGTTCCCATTCACATGGGCATGTGGGCCTTCTGCTCTAAGGTCCCAATGCCTGTGTTGTTCACAGTTTAATGACGTTGGCTCTCTGGTGTTAGTTCACTCAGGCCTAGATCCCATAGACTCTGTGCTCTGAGCCGCCTGCTGGTAGGTTCCAACTGCTGGATTCCCACCTTTTTTATTCTTTGGGCCCTCTGTTTTCAGGCTCCTCCTGCCTGCCTCACTCCCAGCCCCTTTTTGATGTAGGTCCTCTGGTTTGAGGCCACATGTGCCAGTTTCCTCACCTTTATTGATGTGGCCCCACTGGTGTGAGGACACTCCTGCCTGGTTCCCATCCCCTTGGTGATGTGGGCCCTCTGTTGAGAGTCTGATCCTGGCTGCATTCCTCACACTTCTGGGAGGTGGGCCCGCTGCTGTGAGGTCACTCCTGCCTGGCTGGCACACATCACCTTGGCGATGTGGGCCCTCAGTTGGGAGTTGGTGCCTGTTAGGAGTCTCCTCCCCTCGGTAATGAGGACCCTCTGGCATCAGGCCCTAACTCATGGGCTTCCAGAAGTTTCTGATGTGCGCCCTGTAGTGCGAGTACACTCCTGCCAGTGTCCCATCCCCATGGGGATGTGGGCTTTCTGCTCTGAGGTCCCAACTGCTGGGTTGCTCACAGTTTCATGTTGAAGGCCCTCTGGTGTGAGTTCACTCTGGCCTGGACCCCATAGACTCGCTGCTCCTGGTGCCTGATGGGAGGTTCCAACTCTGGGATTCCTCACCTTTTTTATTCAATGCACGCCTGTTTTGAGGCTCCTCCTTCCTGCCTCACACCCAGCCCCTTGGTGATGTGTATCCTTTGGTTTGAATCCTCGTGTGCTGGGTCCCTCACCTTTCGATAATGTGGCCCCACTGGTGTGAGGACACTCCTTCCTGGTTCCCATCCCCTTGGTGATGTGGGCCCTCCAGTGAGAGTCTGATCCTGGCTGGGTTCCTCACCATTCTGTGAGGTGGGCCTTCTGCTGTGACGTCAATCCTGCCTGGCTAGCTCGTGTTGCCTTGGTGACGTCAGGTCTCTGGTGGCATTTGGAGCCTGCTGGGAACCTCCTCCCCTCAGTGATGAGGGCCCTCTGCTGTCAGGCCCTAAGTCCTGGGATACACAAATTTTCTGAGGTGCGCCCTGTGGTGCGACAACACTCCTGCCAGGTTCCCATCCCCATGGGGATGTGGGCTTTCTGCTCTGAGGTCCCAACGGCTGGGTTGCTCACAGTGTCAGAATGTGGGCCCTCTGCTGTGAGTTCACTCCGGCATGGATCCCATAGCCTCGGTGCTCTGTGCCACCTGCTTGGAGTTTCCAACTGCGGGATTCCTCACCTTTTTTATTCTATGGGCCCTGTGTTGTGAGACTCCTCCTGCCTTCCTCACTCCGAGCCCCATGGTGATGTGTGTCCTCTGGTTTGAGGCCACGTGTGCTGGGTCCCTCACTTTTCGATGATGTGGCCCCACTGGTGTGAGGACACTCCTGCCTGGTTCCCATCCCCTTGGTGATGTGGGCCCTCTGCTGAGAGTCTGACCTTGGCTGAACTCCTCAAACTTCAGGGAGGTGGGGCCTCTGCTGTGAGGTCACTCCTGCCTGGCTGGCACACGTTGCCTTGGCCACATGGGTCCACTGGTTGCAGATGGAGCGTGCTGGGAGCCTCTTCCCCTCGGTGATGAGGACCCAGTGGCGTCAGGCCCTAACTGCTGGGCTCCCCACATTTTCAGATTTGCGCCTAGTGGTGCGATGACACTCCTGCCAGGTTCCCATCCCCATGGGGATGTGGGCCTTCTATTCTGAGCTCCCAACGGCTGGGTTGCTCACACTTTCATGATGTGCGCCCTCTGCTGTGAGGTCAATCCTGCCTGGCTGGCACACGTCGCCTTGGCGACATGGGCACTCTGGTGGCAGTTGGAGCGTGCTGGGACCTCCTCCCCTCAGTGATGAGGGCCTTCTGGTGTCAGGCCCTAAGTGCTGGGCTCCACACATTTTCTGATGTGTGCCCAGTGGTGCGAGGACACTCCTCACAGGTTCCCATCCCCATGGGCATGTGGGACTTCTGTTCTGTGGTCCCAACGGCTGGGTTGTTCACAGTTTCATGACGTGGGCCCTTTGCTGTGTATTCACTCTGTTCTGTATCCCATAGCGTCGGTGCTCTGGGCCACCAGCCTGGAGTTTCCAACTCCTGGATTCCTCACCTTTTTTATTCTATGGGCCCTCTGTTGTGAATCTCCTCCTGCATGCCTCACTCCCAGCCCCTTCGTGATGTGTGTCCCCTTGTTTGAGGCCACATGTGTTGTGTTCCTCATCTTTCACTGATGTGGCCCCACTGGTTTGAGGACACTCCTGCCTGGTTTCAATCCCCTTGGTGATGTGTGCCCTCTGGTGAGAGTCTGATCCTGTTTGGGTTCCTCACACTTCTGTGAGGTGGGCCGTCTGCTCTGTGGTCATTCCTGCCTGGCTGGCACACACCTCCTTGGCAACATCGGCCGTCTGGTGGAAATTGCAGCCTGCTGGTAGCCTCCTCCCCTCGGTGATGAGGGCCTTGTGGCATCAGGCCCTAACAGCTGGGTTCCCACATTTTCGGATACATGCTAAGTGGTGCGAGGACACTCCTGCGAGGTTCCCATCCCCATGGGGTTGTGGGCCTTCTGCTCTGAGGTCCCACTATCTGGGTTGCTCATAGTTTCATGATGTGGGCCCTCTGCTGTGAGTTCACTGCAGCCTGGATCCCATAGACTGGGTGCTCTGGGCCACCTGTTGGGAGGTTCAAACTTCTGGATTACTCAGCTTTTTTATTCTATGGGCCTTGTGTTGTGAGGCTTCTCCTGACTGCCTCACTCTGAGCCCTTTTGAATTGTGGGTCTTCTGGTTTAGCCACATGTTCTGGGTTCCTCACCTTTTGATAATGTGGCCACAATGGTGTGAGGGTACTCCTGCGTTGTTCCGATCCCCTTGGTGATGTGGGCTCTCTGGTGAGATTCTTATCCTGGATGGGTTCTTCACCCTTCTGTGAGGTGGGCCCTGTGCTGTGAGGTAACTCCTGTCTAGCTTGCTCCCATTGCCTTTGTGACGTCGGCCCTCTGGTGGCATTTGGAGCCTGCTGGAAGCCTCCTCTCCTCAGTGATGAGGGTCCTCTGGCGTCCGGCTCTAACTGCTGGGCTCCCCATATTTTTTGATGTGTGCCCACTGGTGCGATGACACTCCTGCTTGGTTCCCTTCCCCATGGGGATGTGGGCCTTGTACTCTGAGGTCACAACGGCTGGGTTGCTTACAGTATCACGATGAGGGCCCTCTGCTGTGAGTTCACTGTGGCCTGGATCCGATAGCCTCGGTCCTCTGGGCCACCTCCTGGGAAGTTCCAACTGCTGGATTCCTCACCTTTTATATACAATGGGTCATGTGTTGTGAGGTTAATCCTGCCTGCCTCACTCCGAGACCCATGGTGATGTGGGTCCTCTGGTTTGAGGCCACATGTTCTGAGTACCTCAACTTTCGATGATGTGGCCCCATGGGTGTGAGGACACTCCTGCCTGGTTCCCATCCCCTTGGTGATGTGGGCCCTCTGCTGAGACTCAGATCCTGGCTGGATTCATCACACGTCTGAGAGGAAGGCCCTCTGCTGTGAGGAACATGCTGGGAGCCTCCTCCCCTCGGTGATGAGGGTCCCCTTGCGTCAGGCCCTAAGTACTGGGCTCCCCACATTTTCTGATGTGTGCCCACTGGTGCGATGACACTCCAGCCAGGTTCCCATCCCCATGGGATTTGGGCCTTCTACTGTGAAGTCTCAAAGACTGGGTTGCTCACAGTTTCATGTTGTGGGTCCTCTGCTGTGAGTTTACTGAGGCCTGGATCACATAGATTGGGTGCTCTGGGCCGCCTGCTGGGAGGTTCCCACCTGGATTCCTCAACTTTTTTATTCTATGGGCTCTGAGTTGTGAGGCTACTCCTGCCTGCCTCACTCTGAGCCCATTTGAGATGTGGGTTCTCTGGTTTAGGCCACATGTGCTGGGTTCCTCACCTTTCTATGATGTTGCCACACTGGTGTGAGGACACTCCTGCCTGGATCGTATCCCATTGGTCATGTGGGCACTCTGGTGAGAGTCTTATTCTGGCTAGGCTCCTCACCCTTCTGTGAGGTAGGCCCTCTGCTGTGAGGTCACTCCTGCCTGACTGGCACTCGTCACCTTGGGGACGTTGTACCTCAGCTGGGTGTTGGTGACTGCTGGGAGTCTCCTCCCCTCGGTAATGAGGGCTCTCTGGCGTCAGGCCTTAACTCCTGGGCTCCCAAAATTTTTTGATGTGCGCCCTGTGGTGCGAGTACACTCCTGCAAGGTTCCCAACCCCATGGGAATGTGGGCCTTCTGCTCTGAGTTCCCAATGCCTGGGTTGCTCACAGTTTCATGATGAGGGCCCTCTGCTGTGAGTTCACTGTGGCCTGGATCCCATAGCCATGGTGATCTGGGCTGCCTGCTGGGAAGCTCCAACTGCTGTATTCCTCACCTTTTTTATACAATGGGCCATGTGTTTTAAGGTTAAACCTGCCTGCCTCACATCGAGACCCATGGTGATGTGGGTCCTCTGGTTTGAGGCCACATATTCTGGGTACCTCAACTTCGATTTTGTGGCCTCATGGGAGTGAGGACACTGCTACCTGGTTCCCATCCCCTTGGTGATGTGGGCCCTCTGGTGAGAGTCTGATCCTGGCTGGGTACCTTAAACTTCTGTGAGGTGTGCCCTCTTATGTGAGGTCAATCCTGCCTGACTGCCTCATGTCGCCTTGGCGATGTGGGGACTCTGTTGGCCCCTGGAGCATGCTGGGAGCATCTTACCCTCGTTAATGAGGGCTCTGGATAAAACGTATATGTCCTTTTTGGCTAAGTACATCATTGTCGACGTTCTGCCTCTTTTCCTATGCTTTAAGTGCAATTCCAGTCTATCCCCAGAAATTGTTTTCCTGAAATTCTGCCCCGCTATCAAGTCCTGTTCGCAGGCTTACTTCAATACAATTTTGGACGATAGCTGTCATTTATAACTCTGCAGGTTTGTGAATTACAGAGACCTTGAACTCCTTTCTTCAACTCACTATCTTGTGAGCTGGGCACAACACCACAGAATTTCTTCAAAACCTAATCTGGTTACGGCAGGGCACGCTGAGCCTTTGGTTAATTCCTCTTCCTGGTGGGAAATGAGCGTTACATTTACCCGTGCAGACACCTACAGCTAGTCTATAATTGGTTCTCCCTATTCCTGTTCATCTTGCACAGAAATTGCAAGCTGTGCCAAACAGGAGGTTAAAGGAACTGACTCTCCAAGTGGGGAGAGTGTTAGTAAAGCGTCTGGAATGGTGAACACGAAAAACAGGGGACGAAAACTGAGATGCATTTAAAAACGTTTCCCAATCACACGGTGGACCATACTCTGTGTTTCCCATGCATGTTTTACCTGAAGGAAGAATCCCTTGAACCTGGAGAGTTGGGACTCTTGGAATGGGTACCATGCAGTATGACTTCAAATGGTCTGCATTTGCTCACCGAAACTCACCAATGCTATCAGCCCGAAGTGTCCAGCCTTATGTCTCACCCAACTCTGGTTGTAGATGTGGTAAATCCAGGTTGCATCACAAGCCCTGAGTGAATTATTTAAGAATTGCTCTCTATTTCACTGTCATTGTGTTTTGTTATTGAAATTTATTTTGATAATGGGTTTTATCGGATTTTCACTGCTGCATTTATGCTGCTGTACACACACTTGATTCTCTTACGGAGACATATAAATTCATGGGTTTTAAGATTCTTCCCAGTCAGGTGTATTCCTAAGCGTTGAATATGTGGTGCTAAGTCCATCTCCTTGAGCAAAGATTAGGTCTTGTCTATAACATATTTGGCTTACGGAACGGTATCTGTGCTAATTTTAATCTCTGGCTTTATGCAGCACCGCAACTCACCTTTCCCCATAAGCAAGCACAAGTTGGTTTTCTAAAGTTGAGACCCTGTTCTCTATTGCAGTTCAGTTCATGTGTAGTCAAGTTTATATCCCGTGTATTAGTGATATCTTATGATGTTTCTTTTTCTGTGTGACTTATTTCACGTAGAATCACCCTACCTGAATCCACTCAGTATGCCACTACGGCCTGATGACATAGATTTCATTGCTGAGTGATATTCCATTGTACGTACATACCACAACTTCTTTATCCATTTTTCGCTTTCTGGGATATTTAACTTGTACCATAGACAAGGTTCTTGTAGAAAGAGCCGTCCCAAACATTGGGGTGCCTGTGTGTTTTTCATTTTAATTTCCCTAAGCTATAGGACCATAAGTTTAAGTGCCATAGGCTGTGTTGCTTCGTTTCTTACGTATTTCAGGAAACACCATACACTTCTCCAGAGTGGCTGTTGGCAATTTACATCCCGACCATCAGCATAACAAGGCTCCCTGTTCTCAATGGCCTGTCCTGCCTTTCTGGATATTACACTTTTTCCAGATGGCTCTTTTGACCGGGGGGCAGTGAGACTTCATTGAAATGCAAATTTCCTTTACAGGCTTGTTTGGTTGGCCAAAGAGGGCGTATGTGTTTTTTCCTGAATATATTCAGGAAAAAACGCATACGCCCTTTTTGGCCAAGTGCATCATTGTCGACGTTCTGCCTCTTTTCCTATGCTTTAAATGAAATTGCGCTCTACGCCCTGAAATCCTTTTCCTGAAATTCTGCCCCGCTTTCAAGTCCTCTTCACAGACTTACTTCAGTATATTTTTGGACGATAACTGTGATTTATAACTCTGCAGGTTTGTGAATTACAGTGCCCCCGAGCTCCTTTCTTCAACTCGCTTTCTTGCAGCTGGCTGAAAATCTGGAGGATTGCTTCAGGTGCTACTCTGGCTCTGACATGGCATGTTGAGCCTTTGGTTAATTCCTCTTCCTGGTGTGAAATGAGCATTACATTTGCCCGAGCAGGCACCTACGGCTAGTCTCTGATTGGTTCTCCCTATTACTGTTCATCTTGTACAGAAATTTCGAACTCTGCCAAACAGGAGGTTAAAGACACTGACTCTCCAAGTGGGGAGAGTGTTAGTCAAGCATCTGGAATAGTTAACACAAGTGCCAGGGGATAAAAACTGAGATGCGTTTAAAAACATTTCCCAGTCATACTGTGGACCATACTCTGGTTTTCTCATTCATGTTTTAGCTGAAGGAAGTATGCCTTGAACCTGGAGTGTTGGGACCCATGGAATGGGTACTATGCAGTATGACTACAAAGTGTCTGCATTTGCGCACCGAACGTCACCAATGCTCTCAGCCCGAAGTGTCCAGCCTTATGTCTCACCCAGCTCTGGGTGTAGATGTGGTAAATCCAGGTTGCATGAGAAGCCCTGAGTGAATTATTTAAGGATTGCTCTCTACTGCACTGTCATTGTGTTTGTTTTTGAAATTTATTTTGATAATGAGATTTTTCGGATTTTCACTGCTGAGGTTAGGCCACTGTACACACGCTTGATTCTCTTACAGAGACATATAAATCCATGTGTTTTAAGAATTTTCCTAGTCAGGTATATTCCTCGGCGTTGAATATGGGGTGTTGAGTCCATTTCGTTGAGCAAGGAATAGGTCTTCTCTATTACATATTTGGGTTTTAGAACGGTATCTGTGCTAATTTCAATCTCTGGTTTTATGCAGAACCCCACCTCACCTTTCCCATTAAGCAAGCATAACTTGGTCTTCTTAATTTGAGACCCTCTCCTCTTTTGTAATTCAGTTCATGTATAGCCAAGTTTACATTCCCTGTATTAGTGACATCTTATGATGTTTCTCTTTCTGTGTGACTTATTTCACGTATTATCATCGTACCTGAATCCAGTCATTATGCCGCGACGGGCCTGATGACATAGATTTCTTTGCTGGGTGATATTCCATTGTACGTACGTACTGCAATATCTTTGTCTATTTTTCGCCTTTTGGCATATATAACTTGTAGCGTAGACGAGGTTCTTGGAAACAGAGCATCCGAAACTTTGGGGTGGATGTGTGTTTTTGATCTTAATTTTCCTAACCTATAGGACAATAAGTGGAAGTGCGTTGGCTCTGTTGCTTTGTTTTTTAGGTATTCAGGAAACACCATATATTTCTCCAGAGTGTCTGTTGGCAATTTACATCACAACCATCATCATAACAAGGCTCTCTGTTCTCCATGCCCTGTCGTGCCTTTCTGGATTTTACTCTTTTTCAAGATGGCCCTTTTGAACGGGGGGCAGTGAGACTTCATTGTAGTGCAGATTTCCTTTACATGCTTGCTTGGTTGGCCAAAAAGAGCGTATGCGTTTTTTCCTGAATATATTCAGGAAAAAATGCATACGCCCTTTTTGGCCAAGAGCATCATTGTCGACGTTCTGCCTCTTTTCCTATGGTTTCAGGGCAATTCCAGTCTAACCCCTGCAATCGTTTTCCTGAAATTCTGCCGCGCTTTCAAGTCCCCTTCGCAGGCTTACTTCAATATATTTTTGGAGGATAGCTGTCATTTATAACTCTGCAGGTTTGTGAATTACAGTGTCCCTGAGCTCCTTTCTTCAACTCGCTTTTTTGTGAGCGGGCACAAAATCGCAGGATTGCTTCAGGGCCTAATCTGTTTCTGGTAGGGCATGCTGAGATTTTGTTTAATTTCTCTTCCTGGTGGGAAATGAACGTTACATTTGCCCGTGCAGACACCTACAGCTAGTCATTCATTGGTTTTCCCTATTCCTGTTCATCTTGCACAGAAATTGCAAGCTGTGCCAAAGAGGAGGTTAAAGGCACTGACTCTCCATGTGGGGAGAGTGTTGGTAAAGCGTCTGGAATGGTGAACCTGAGGACCAGGATACCAAAACTGAGATGCATTTTAAATCCTTTCCCAATCACATGGTAGACCATATTCTGGGTTTCCCATGCATGTTTTAGGTGAAGGAAGAATCCCTTGAACCTGGAGAGTTGGGACCCATGGAATGGGTACCATGCAGTATGACTGCAAGGGGTCTGTATTTGCTCACCAAAACTCACCAATGCTATCAGCCTGAAGTGTCCAGCCTTATGTCTCAACCAGCTCTGGGTGTAGATGTGGTAAATCCCAGTTGCACCACATGCCCTGAGTGAATTGTTTAAGAATTGCTCTCTATTTCACTGTCTTTGTGTTTTGTTTTTGAAATTTATTTTGATAATGGGATTTATCGGATTTTCACTGCTGCGTTTATGCCGCTGTACACACGCTTGATTCTCTTATGGAGACATATAAATCCATGGGTTTTAACATTTTTCCTAGTCAGGTATATTCCTAGGCGTTGAATATGTGGTGTTGAGTCCATTTCTTTCAGCAAGGAGTAGGTCTTGTCTATTACATATTTGGCTTATGGAATGTTATCTGTGCTAATTTCAGACTCTGGTTTTATGCAGCACCCCAAGACACCTTTCCCCTTAAGCAAGCATTAGTTGGTTTTCTAAATTTGAGACCCTGTTCTGTTTTGTAATTCAGTTCATGTGTAGTCAAGTTTACATTCCGTGTATTAGTGATATCTTATGATGTTTCTTTTTCTGTGTGACGTAGTTCACGTAGAATCACCGTACCTGCATCCACTCACTATGCCGCTAAGGGCCTGATGACACAGATTTCATTGCTGAGTGATATTGCATTGTACGTACGTGCCACAACTTCTTTATCCATTTTATGCTTTCTGGGATATTTACCTGATACTGTAGACGAGCTTCTGGTGAACACAGCTGTCCCAAATATTGGGGTGGCTGTCTCTTTTTTATTTTAATTTCCGTAAGCTATAGGACCATAAGTGGAAGTGCCATAGGCTGTGTTGCTTTGTTTCTTATGTGTTTCAAGAAACACCATACACTTCTCCAGGGTGGTTGTTGGCAATTTACATCCTGACAATCAGCATAACAAGGCTCCCTTTTTTCCATGTACTGTCCTGCCTTTCTGCATTTTACACTTTTTTCAGATGGCCCTTTTGCCCTGGGGGCAGTGAGACTTCATTGTAGTGCAGATTTCCTTTACAGGCTTGCTTGGTTGGCCACAAAGGGCATATGCGTTTTTTCCTGAATATATTCAGGAAAAAACGCATACGCCCTTTTTGGCCAAGTGCATCATTGTCGACGTTCTGCCTCTTTTCCTATGCTTTCAGGGCTATTCCAGTCTACCTACTGCAATCGTTTTCCTGAAATTCTGCCCCGCATTCAAGTCCCCTTCGCAGGCTTACTTCAATATATTTTTGGAGGATAGCTGTCATTTATAACTCTGCAGGTTTGTGAATTACAGTGCCCCTGAGCTCCTTTCTTCAACTCGCATTCTTGTGACCTGGGCCCAAAACCGCAGGATTGCTTCAGGCCCTAATCTGTTCCAGGCAGGGCACTCTGAGCCTTTGGTTAATTCCTCTTCCTGGTGGGAAATGAGCATTACATTTGCCCGTGCAGACACCTACAGCTAGTCTCTCATTGGTTCTCCCTATTCCTGTTCATCTTGCACAGAAATTGCAAGCTGTGCCAAACAGGAGGTTAAAGGCACTGACTCTCCAAGCGGGGAGAGTGTTAGTAAAGCATCTGGAATGGTGAACCCGAGGACCAGGATACGAAAACTGAGATGCATTTTAAATCATTTCCCAATCACATGGTGGGCCATACTCTGGGTTTCCCATGCATGTTTTAGCTGGAGGAAGAATCCCTTTAACTTGGAGAGTTGGGACCCATAGAATGGGTACCATGCAATATGATGTCAAAGGGTCTGCATTTGCTCACCAAAACTCACCAATGCTATCAGCCTGAAGTGTCCAGTCTTATGTCTCAACAAACTCTGGGTGTGGATGTGGTAAATCCCGGTTGCATCACATGCTCTGAGTGAATTATTTGAGAATTGCTCCCTATTTCACTGTCTTTGTGTTTTGTTTTTGAAATTTATTTTGATAATGGGAATTATCGGATTTTCACTGATGCGTTTATGCCGCTGTACACTGGCTTGTTTCTCTTACGGAGACATATAAATCCATGGGTTTTAAGATTCTACCTAGTCAGGTATATTCTTAGGCGTTGAATATGTGGTGTTGAGTCCATTTCGTTGTGCAAGGAGTAGGTCTTGTCTATTACATATATGGCTTATGGAATGTTATCTGTGCTAATTTCAGTCTCTGGTTTTATGCAGCACCCCAACGCATCTTTCCCCATAAGCAAGCACTAGTTGGTTTTCTAAATTTGAGACCCTGTTCTGTTTTGTAATTCAGTTCATGTGTAGTCAAGTTTACATTCCGTGTATTAGTGATATCTTATGATGTTTCTTTTTCTGTGTGACGTAGTTCACGTAGAATCACCATACCTGCATCCACTCATTATTCCGCTAGGGGCCTGATGACACAGATTTCATTGCTGAGTGATATTCCTTTGTACGTACCTACCACAAATTCTTTATACAGTTTTTGCTTTCTGCGATATTTACCTGGTAGTGTAGACGAGCTCCTTGTGAACACAGCCGTCCCAAACTTTGTGGTGGCTGTCTCTTTTTGATTTTAATTTCCCTAATCTATAGGACCATAAGTGGAAGTGTCATAGGCTGTGTTGCTTTGTTTCTTACGTGTTTCAGGAAACACCATACACTTCTCCAGGGTGGCTGTTGGCAAATTACATCCTGCCAATCAGCATAACAAGGCTCCCTGTTCTCCATATCCTGTCCTGCCTTTCTGGATTTTACACTTTTATCAGGTGGCCCTTTTGCCAGGTAGGGGCAGTGAGACTGCATTTCAGTGCAGATTTCTTTATAGGCTTGCTTGGTTGACCCAAAGGGGCGTATGCGTTTTTTCCTGAATATATTCAGGAAAAAACGCATACGCCCTTTTTGGCCAAGTGCATCATTGTCGACGTTCTGCCTCTTTTCCTGTGCTTTAAGGGCAATTCCAGTCTACCTCCTGCAATCGTTTTCCTGAAATTCTGCCCTGCTTTCAAGTCCTCTTCGCAGCCTTAGTTCAGTATATTTTTGGACGATAGCTTTCATTTATAACTCTGCACGTTTGTGAATGACAGTGCCCCTCAGCTCCTTTCTTCAACTCCCCTTCTTGTGAGCTGGGCACAAAACCGCAGGATTGCTTCAGGCCCCAATCTGTTTCGGGCAGGGCACTCTGATCCTTTGGGTAATTCCTCTTCCTGGTGGGCAATGAGCGTTACATTTGCCCGTGCAGGCACCTACTGCTTGTCTCTCATTGTTTCTCCCTATTCCTGTTCATCTTGTGAAGAAATTGCGAAATGTGCCAAACAGGAGTTTAAACGCACTGTCTCTCCAAGTGGGCAGAGTGTTAGTAAAGCATCTGGAATGGTGAACCTGAGGAAGAGGATACGAAAACTGAGATGCATTTTAAATCGTTTCCCAATCACATGGTGGACCATACTCTGGGTTTCCCAATCATGCTGTAGCTGAATAAAGAATCCCTTGAACCTGGAGAGTTGGGACCCATGGAATGGGTACCATGCAGTATAACTTCAAAGGGTCTGCATTTGCTCACAGAAACTCACCAATGCTATCAGCCCCTTGTGTCCAGCCTTATGTCTCACCCAGCTCTGGGTGTTGATGTGGTAAATCCAGGTTGCATCACAAGCCCTGAATGAATTATTTAAGAATTGCTCTCTATTTCACTGTCATTGTGTTTTGTTTTTGTAGTATATTTTGATAACGGTATTTATCGGATTTTCACTGCTTCGTTTATGCCGCTGTACACACGCTTGATTCTCTTATGGAGACATATAAGTCCATGGGTTTTAAGATTCTTACTAATCAGGTATATTCCTAGGCATTGAATATCGCTTGTTGAGTGCATTTCATTGAGCAAGGAGTAGGTTTTGACTATTACATATTTGGCTTATGGAACGGTATCTGTGCTAATTTCAATCTCTGGTTTTATGCAGCACCCCAACTCACCTTTCCCCTTAAGGAAGCATAAGTTGGTTTTCTTAATTTGAAACCCTCTTCTCTTTTGTAATTCAGTTCATATGTAGCCATGTTAACATTCCATGTATTAGTAATATCTTATGTCTTTTTCTTTTTGAATTATATGACATCGAATGATCACAGGTAACTCCTCTGGAGTTTTTACAACTGGCCGTATTTCATTGATTTCCAGGCTGAGTAATATTCCACTCTACATAAACACCACATCTCTATCCATTTTTTCTCTGCAGAAACATTTAAGTTATATCCTAGTCGAGGAACTTTTAAACAGAGAGGTGGTAAACATTGGGGTGCCTGTGTCCTCTCGATTTTTGTTTTTCCCAAGATATACTTCCATGAGTGCAAGTGCCCTGTGCTCGGTAGCTCATTTTTTAGATGCTTTAGTAAACACAATACACTTATCCGGAGTGACCGTTGGCAATATACATTTCCACTATAAGACTCACAGGGCTCCCTTTTCTCCTTGCCCTGTCCTGCATTTCTGGTGTTTACACTTTATGAGGACGGCTCTTCTGACTGATGCAAAGTGATATGTTTTGTAGTATTGATTTCCAGTGCCCACCTGTTTGGTTGGCTAAAAAAGTGTATGCCCTTTTCTTGAATATATACAGAAAAAGACGCATACACCCTTTTTGGCCAACTGCAATGTTGGCAATGTTCAGCCCCTTTTCTTGTGCTTAATGGCGAGTCCTTTCTACCTCTTCCAATCCCTTTCCTGCCATTCTCCATTGCTTACAAGTCCTTTTCTCTGACTTTCCTCAAGACATTTTTCAGTGATAGATATTTTCAACTCTGCAGTTTCGTGAATTTTAGTGCCCCTGAGTTCCATTTTCCAACTTGTGTTTATGGGAACTGGCCACAAAGCATCAGGATTCCTCAAGCCCTATTCTGTTTCCATGGGCAACCCTAGCCTTTGGTCAATTCGTCTTCCTGATTGGAAATTAGAGTGACATGTGCCTGTCCGAATACCTAGGACTTGTCTCTCATTGTTCCTCCTCCTTCCGCTTCATCCTCTGGACAAATTCCAAACTGTATGCAACAGGGTGTTGACAGTGCTGACATCTCCAAGTGGGGAGACTGTTAGTAAAGACGCTGGAGTGGTGAACCCTAGCACCAAGAGATGAGGAGATGAGATGCCTTTTCCAAACATTTCCCGATCAGACGGTATACCATCCTCTGGGTGTGACAGGCATGTTTTAGGTGTAGGAAGGGTCCCATTCATGTGAGGAGAACACCAGGGGATTTTCAATTTCAGTGTCTCTCCGCAACCCAAACTGGGGAATTTTTAAAGCTACGGCTACACATATGTTCATTAAGGGCCTTGGGAAGTAGGCAGAGTCCAAACTTTAGATGATTGAAGTCTTCAGGGTCAGAAGCACTCACCACTGTCTTCCCTTAGGTTCCATTTTTACTGTCATTGATGGATAATGTCAATAAAAATATCTATTCTTTTTCAGATCATTTCCCCTTATAGGTTATTGCAAAATATTGAGTGTAGTTCCCTGTGCTATACAGTAGTTCCTTGCTGATGATTTCATACATAGCAGTGTGTATGTGTTAATCCCAAACTGTTAATTTATCCCTCCTCCTACCATTTCCCTTTGGTAATAATAAATTATAAGATTTTATGCTTCTCAGAAATGGGGGAGCTGAAAGAGAGGTATCATTTTCAATGCAAAAGCATTTAAAACAAGATTGAAGCTTTAACCAAGATTATTAGATGTACATCCTTGGAAAGAAATCACTTTGTTTCTCTAATATTGACCTGACAAAGAAGACAGACCTTTTCACTGAACTTGCTTATAAGAAAGTGATGGAAATATCAAATGGAAGTGTTAGAAACATCTTATTTTACCCGAGCCTTATACACTGTTCTATGTTAATTACAGTTTGGCTCACACATCTGTTCATTGAAGTTACAATGTTCTCAATTTCTGTTACTGATCCTCCAGAGTGGACGCCAACAAGTGTCCCCCTGCCCAGTGTCATTGGAGCCAATAGATCGAGACTGAGTTTGGTTCAAAAGCAAAGGAAACTTTATATTTTGATCAGAGAATGGAGAGGTGCTACCCTGTGGGCTGTGGGCTGGGCTGCTGTGTAGAGATCCTGTCAGAGTCACTGGGAGGGAGGGGGCTGAGCTCTCGAGGACCTGGTTGGCTGCAGCTCAGGCTCTATGTCACGGAGTCTGAACTGGGCCCCAGGAGCTGAAGTGTCATCGAGCCATTCTGCTCTAGGAAATCTGGTCTGAAGTGCCGGGTGTGGAACCTCTGTATGCGGGACACTAGGAGCACCTGAAATTAGACAAAGCACAAAGGATAAAAAAGGTTAGACTTTATTTTATTGCCCAGATTCTATTTTTATCTCCCAGGGATTTTTAAGGGGCTTTGCCTGGGACAAACTCCTCTTCTGCCTTTTGTCCCTTTCCTCATTCTTGGAGTGCTATGGGTGCAGACCCTTCTTCTCTAAATGCTGAGTGCTGAGTTAGGAGGCCTCATACCCATGGGCGAGGGTCAA
This sequence comes from Phocoena phocoena, assembly GCF_963924675.1. Lineage (NCBI taxonomy): Eukaryota > Metazoa > Chordata > Mammalia > Artiodactyla > Phocoenidae > Phocoena > Phocoena phocoena. The sequence continues at coordinate 1,545,472 of NW_027077514.1, read as the reverse complement.
AACTTCTCCCCAGCAGCCTCCAGGTGACGTTGATTGTCCCCAGGCCTCCTGCCTCCCTGCTCGTCCGCCTGAGCACCAGTATTGGAAGTGTTATAGATTCTAATGACCTTTAAGGGTCCAGAAAGGAGATGTGCAGTGGCGCTGTGAGGTCCAGTTTCACCCCGCCGCACATTTGTTCAGCCACCTTAGGCTGACCGTTTCTGCCAGCCTAGATGCTCTGACTGACCGTTTCTGCCAGCCTAGATGCTCTGACCAACAGTCTGCGCTTTCTTCCATTAGGCCCCTGAATTAATGTAAAAAACAGCACCAGGTGTCAGGACCCTGCCCGCTCAGCTCCCAGACACTCCAGGGTTAGTGGTGATGAAGGATCATGATGGTCACTGAGTCAAGAGCCTTTGGAAGTAAACAGGAGTCCAGCCGGTCTTATTGGCCACCATCATCAGGGTGTCTGTAGGCTTTTCTATGGTGACAGCATGATATACGGTTCCCCTGCCAAGATTATTAGCTCCTCTCTGGGTACAGTAAGTACTGCAAGCAGTAGTCTACTCTTTTGGGACACACTCTTGTTGTTTTATGAGAGAAACTCCAGGTCAAGTGATGGTCACACGGGTCGTCATGGTGCCCCGTTGCCCCCGGTTATCTCTCTGGAGGTTGGAGTTGGAGGGCCTCCTCAATCGAGGTCAGTGTGCCCACGGAGCAAACCCTGCAACTTCAGGGCATGGTTGGGGGTTAGGATCGCCACGTGGGGTCCGTTTCCCTTAGAAGGGAGGTGGCTTTTTGGGCTGCTGATATCTAGGTTTTCAGATACCACCAGTATCTTGGCCAGATGTGGCAGTGGGCCAAGCCCCTTGGTGACCATAGTTTATCCTACCTGGATGGCATTCTTGCATTGTTCCATTTCAAGTGGTCCCAGTTTTTGCACTAATACTCCAATGGCGATTCACCTTTCACCAGGAATGTAAAGGTCAAAGGGTTTAGCTAAATTAGGGAGTTCCAGGGCAAGGGTCTGAATTGACTGCTCTTTCCATTCTTGAAAGGCCACTTCTGGATTCTATTCAAAAGGATCATCATCTTTTCCTTTCAGTGTTTCATATAGAGGCCCAGCTAGTAGACTGTAGTTAGGGATCCAGAGGCAGGAAACCCTGGCTTCCCCAGGAACCCCTAAGCTGTCTTCTAGTTTCAGAAAAGGGTAAGGCTGTAAATTGTTTCTTCCCTTTCCTGGGATGGGCTTCTCCGACCTTCTGTGAGAATGAAGCCCAGGCAGGTCACCGTAGTCTGTGATATTTGAGCTTTTTCGTGGACAACTTCTATCCTTTATTGGCTTGGTAGGTCTGAGGACTCCTTAGTAGGGCTGGCGATCAGAATGTCGTCTGAATATTGAAGGAGTGTTTCCTTTTCCAGAGGTAGAAGTTTTAGGTCTTTAGCTGAGCTTTCCCCAAAGATGGTGTGGGAATTTTTGAACCCTTGGGGCAAGACAGCCTGGAAGTATTGTTTTAGTTGTATGTTGAGTCCTGTCACTGACAAGCCAAAATTTCTTGTGACTCTGGGACTAATGGAATACAAAAGAAGGCATCATTGAAGAGTAATACAGAATACCAAGTCCTGGTGGTTGGTAGAATGACCAGCAGGGTGTAGGATTTAGGAACTACTGGAGGTATATCCTCGGTGGCTTCACTGACTGTCCTGACATCCTTTACCAGGACTCCAGCAGCCCATGGGGCTCTCGAGGTCAGGCCAATCCCAGGATATGGAGCTCACCTGGGCAGGTACCCTACCCCCACCCCAGCCCACGGGGCTCTCGTGTTCAGGCCCCTCCCAGGATATGGGATTCCCTGGGCAGGTCCTCTGCAGTCCATGGGGCTCCCGTGGTCAGGCCCCTCCCAGGATACAGAGCTACCCTTGCAGGTACCGTGGCAGGGCTGGGCACACAGGGACCGTGCACATAGCCCTCATTGCAGAGCACTCCCAGCTCACCTGTCGCTCAGATCTGACACAGAGCACCTCAGAGCAGGACTTGAACTAACAAAGAGCAGCTCTGACAGGTCTGTGACCCTGGGCATCACTCTGTGCGGCCTCCCTCCACCTGGTCTTCCAGAGACTTCCACTGCACCCGGGGCACCAGGCCTCTGTCTCGACCCAACACCCACCCCTCCTCTCCCTGACTCCTGGGTTCCTCTCATTAAGAGAGGGTTTTCTTGAAGTTGTCTCCCACTCATGGGCCAGATAATATGATTAGAAAACAAGCCAGAGCTGCAGCCCCTTGTCTATCCTGACTCTCAGGAGCCCACACCTGTTCCTTGGACCTGGCCGATTCAGCAAGTTCCATTTTGTGCAACTGTGAGCCCCTGAGTGGTGATTATTGGCTGGCCTGGGAAGCCTGACCGTGCCGGCCAGCCCTCCCCAGGTGTGCCTGGGTTGAGATCAATATAAACACCGCTCCAAGCAGCAAGAGCCCCTGCAGCTGTGCCTGACGCCATTTTCTCTGCCCTGTCAGCAGTCTCGGGGCTGGGCTGGTGGGAGGGAGTGAGAGGCCACGGCTTTGTGGGTGTCCCAGTGTGAGTGGGGCTCTGCTGGTCTTTCTGCAGCAGTTGCCAAGATGCTACCTGCTAAAGAAGAGGATGTGTCACCCACACCTGCCGCTGGAATTTCTCCCTGGGCACAGGTGAGGAATGAAGAAAGCAGTGGGGGCCGGGACAGCAGGGGTATCTCAGGCAGGGAAATGGAGAGCTTCCAGAAGAGCACCCAGGGCCAGGACCCTCCTGGCTGGCCTGCAGGTACCAAGTCGGCTGGCATGCTGTACCTCATGTGGCTCCATGGCCCTTCCTCTAGGTTTTCAAGTCCTTGTACATATTCAGGTGTTTAGCCTTGGAAGGGTGGGAACATTTCAGCAGCAGATGGCCTGGGGCTCAGCCCACGTTTACTCACAGATACCTCGGCACGGTCCCCCAGCTTTGCAGTGAGGATGCTTGTTGCGAGGAGCATGCTGGCTGAATGGGAGATGATTCCCCACCACTGACCAACTTCAGAATTGTTTGCAATTGGAGCAAGTGCCCTGAAACGGTTTTCCTCTGTGTAACTGGTGGGTTCTGTTCTTTTTTATCTTTTTTTCGTTTTTGGTTCAAGGTAGATTTTATTCCTCTTTTGTGTATTTACAGATATAAGCATGGAAATAATTTATTCATATAAATACATGTATGTGAAGGGAAGAATATTTTTTCTGTTTTATTTTTTTAATTTTATTTTTGTATTTTGAATTTAATTTTATATTTTTATACAGCAGGTTGTTTTTGGTTATCTACTTTATACATATAAATGTATACATACCAATCCCAATATCTCAACTCCTCCCACCACCATCCCCAACAGCTTTCCCCCCTTGTTGTCCATACGTTTGTTGTATACATGTGTTGCTCTATTTCTGCCTTGCAAAACGGTTCATCTGTACAATTTTTCTAGGTTCCACATATATGCATTAATATACAAGATTTGTTTTTCTCTTTCTGACTTACTTCACTCTGTATGACAGTCTCTAGATCCATCAACGTCTCTACAAATGTCCCAATTTCATTCCTTTTTATGGCTTAGTAACATTCCATTTTATATATGTACCACATCTTTATGCATTCGTCTGTCTGTGGGCATTTAGGTTGCTTCCATTACCTGGATAGTGTAAATAGTGATGCAATGAACATTGTGGTGAATGTCTCTTTTTGATTTATGGTTTTGTCTGGGTATATGCCCAGTAGAGGGATTGCTGTATCATATGGTAATTCTATTCTTAGTTTTATAAGAAACTCCATAATGTTCTCCACAGTGACTGTATCAATTTACATTCCCAACAATAGTGGAAGAGGATTCCTTATCTCCACACCGTTTCCAGCATTTGTTGTTTGTAGATTTTCTGATGATGCCCATTCTAATAGGTGTGAGGTGATACACCATGGATGAGTCTATTTCGTTGAGCAAAGAGTAGGTCTTGTTTATTACGTATTTGGCTTATGGAATGGTATGTGTGCTAATTTCAATCTGTTTTTATACAGCAGCCCAACTCAACTTTCCCCTTAAGCAAGCATAAGGTTTTTATCTAAATGTGAGACTCTGTTCGGTTTTGTAATTCAGTTTATGTGTAGCCAAGTTTACACTCCCTCTATTAGTGATATCTTATGATAATTATCTTTCTTTGTGTGACATATTTCTCTTAGAATCATCATAATTAAATCCACTCAATTTGCTGCTACAGGCCTGATGACATTGATTTCACTGCTGAGTGATATTCCGTTGTACGTAAGTAGCACAACTTCTTTATCCATTTTTTTCTTTCTGGGATATTTAATTTGTACTCGACTCGAGGTTCTTGTAAACACAGCAGCCCTAAATTTTGTGTTGGCTGTGTCTTGTTGATTTTAATTTTCCTAAGCTATAGGGCCAAAAGTGGAAGTGCCCTAGGCTCTGTAGCTTTGTTTTTTAGATGTTTCAGGATACACCATGAACATCTCAAGAGTGTCTGTTGGCAATTTACATCCCGCCCATCAGCATAACACGGCTCCCTGTTCTCCATGGCCTGTCCTGTGTTTCTGGTTTTTACACTTTATTCAGATGGCCTTTTTGACGAATGGGAAATGTGACTTCATTGTAGTGTGGATTTCCATTGCTGGAGTGCTTGGTTGGCCAAAATGTTCATATGCGTTTTTTCCTGAATATATTCAGGAAAAATGTATACGCACTTTTTGTCCATGTGCATCACTGTCAAAGATCTGCCGCTTTTCATATGCTTTAAATGCAATTCCAATCTACCTCTTGAAATATGATTCCTGCAATTCTGCCTCGTTTTCAAGTCCTCTTTGCAGACTTACTTCGATATATTTTTGCCAATAGCTGTCATTTATCTCTGCAGGTTTGTGAATTACAGTGCCCCTGAGCTCCTTTCTTAACTCGCTTCCTTGTAAGCTGGCCACAAAACTGCAGGTTTCCTTCAGGCCGTAATCAGGGTCCGGCACGGCACTCTGAGCCTTTGGTTAATTCCTCTTCCTGGTGGGGAATTAGAGTTAAATGTGCCCCTCCAGACACCTGCCTCACTCCCAGCCACATGGTGATGTGTGTCCTCAGGTTTGAGGCCATATGTGATGGGTTCCTCATCTTTTGATGATGTGGCCCCACTGGTGTGTGGACACTCCTGCCTGGTTCCCATCCCCTTGGTGATGTGGGCCCTCTGGTGAGACTCTGATCCTGGTTGGGTTCCTCACACATCCGTGAGGTGAGCCCTCTTCTCTGAGGTCACTCCTGCCTGGCTGGCACAACCCGCCTTGCTGACTTCGGAACCCTGGTGGCAGTTGGAGCCTGCTGGGAGCCTCCTTCCCTCGGTGATGAGGCCCTCTGGCGTCAGGCCCTAATGGCGGGGTTCCCACATTTTCTGATACGTGCTAAGTGGTGCGAGGGCACTCCTGCCAGGTTCCCATCCTCATGAGCGTGTGGGCCTTCTGTTCTGAGGTCCTAACGGCTGGGTTGCTCACACTTTCATGATATGGGCCCTCTGCTGTGAGGTCAATCCTGCCTGGCTGGCGCACGTCGCCTTGGCAACGTGGATCCTCTGGTGGCAGTTGGAGCGTGCTGGGGCCTCCTCCCCTCAGTGATGAGAGCCTTCTGGTGTCAGGCCCTAAGTGCTGGGCTCCACACATTTTCTGATGTGTGCCCAGTGGTGCGAGTCACTCCTGCCAGGTTCCCATCCCCATGGGCATGTGGGACTTCTGTTCTGTGGTCCCAACTGCTGGGTTGCTCACAGTTTCATGATGTGGGCCCTTTGCTGTGTGTTCACTCTGGCCTGTATCCCATAGTGTCAGTGCTCTGGGCCTCCCGCTTGGAGATACCAACTTCTCGATTCCTCACCTTTTTTATTCTATGGGCCCTCGGTTGTGCGTCTCCTACTGCATGCCTCACTCCCAGCCCGTTCGTGATATGTGTCCCCTTGTTTGAGGCCACATGTGCTGTGTTCTTCACCTTTCTATAATGTGGCCACACTGGTGTGAGGACACTCTTGCCTGGTTCCCATTCCCTTGGGGATGTTGGCCCCACTGGTGTTAGGACAGTCTTGCCTGGTTCCCATCACCTTGGTGATGTTGGCCCTCTGGTGAGAGTCTGATCCTGGTTAGGTTCCTCACCCTTCTGTGAGGTGGGCCCTCTGCTCAGAGGTCACGCCTGCCTGGCTGGCACACCCCGCCTTGGCAACATCGGCCATATGGTGGCAGTTGGAGCCTGCTGGGAGCCTCCTCCCCTCGGTGATGAGGGCCCTCTGGCCTCAGGCCCTAACTGCTGGGTTCCCACATTTTCTGATTCGTGCTAAGTGGTGCAAGGACACTCCTGCCAGGTTCCCATCCCCATGGGGATGTGAGCCTTCTGCTCTGAGGTCCCAACGGCTGTGTTGCTCAAAGTTTCATGATGAGGGCCCTCTGGTGTGAGTTCACTCCGGCCTAGATCCCATAGCCTCGCTGCTCCTGGCTGCCTACCGGAGGTTCCAACTGTGGGATTCCTCACCTTTTTTATTCTATGTTCCCTCTGTTTTGAGGATCCTCCGGCCTGCCTCACTCCCAGCCCCTTGGTGATGTCTGTCCTCAGGTTTGAGGCCACGTGTGCTGGGTCCCTCAAATTATGGTGATGTAGCCCCACTGGTGTGAGGACACTCCTGCCTGGTTCCCATTCCCTTCGTGATGTTGGACCTCTGGTGACAGTCTGATCCTTGTTGGGTTCCTCACACTTCTGTGAGGTGGGCTTTCTGCTCTGAGGTCACTCCTGCCTGGCTGGCACACCCCACCTTGGTGACATCAGCCTTATGGTGGCAGTTGGAGCCTGCTGGGAGCCTCCTCCCCTCGGTGATGAGGGTCCTCTGGCCTCAGGTCCTAAGTGCTGGGTTCCCACATTTTCTGATTCGTGGAAGTGGGCCGAGGACACTCCTGTCAGGTTCCCATCCCCATAGGGATGTGGGCCTTCTTCTCTGAGGTCCCATCCACCGGGTTGCTCACAGTTTCATCATGTGGGACCTCTGCTGTGAGTTCGCTGTGCCCTGGATCCCATAGACTCTGTGCCCTGGGCGGCCTACTGGCCGGTTCCAACTGCTGGATTCCTCACAACTTTTATTCTGTGGGCTCTGTTTTGTGAGGATACTCCTGCTTGCCTCACTCCTAGCCCCTTGGAGATGTGGGTCCCCTGTTTTAGGCCACATGTTCTGGGTTCCTCACCTTTCTATAATGTGGCCACACTGGTGTGAGGACCCTCCTGTCTGGTTCCGATCCCCTTGGTGATGTGGGCCCTCTGGTGAGAGTCTTATCCTGGCTGGTTTCCTCACCCTTCTGTGAGGTAGGCCCTCTGTGGTGAGGTCACTCCTGCCTGGCTGGCACACATCACCTTGGTGACGTGGGCCCTCAGTTGGGAGTTGGTGTCTGCTGCGAGTCTCCGTCCCTCGGTAATGAGGGCCCTCTTGCGTCAGACCCTAACTCCTGGGCTCCCAAAATTTGCGGATGTGTGACCTGTGGTGCGAGTACACTCCTGTCAGGTTCCCAACCCCATGGGAATTTGGGCCTTCTGCTCTGAGGTCCCAACGACTGGGGTGCTCACAGTTTCATGATGAGGGCCCTCTGATGTGCGTTCATTCCAGCCTAGATCCCAAAGGGTTGCTGCTCCTGGGCGCCTGCTGGGAGGTTCCAACTGCGGGATTCCTCACCTTTTTTATTCTATGGGCCCTCTGTTTTGAGGCTCCTCCTGCCTGCCTCAATCCCAGCTCCCTTGTGATGTGTGTCCTCTGGTTTGAGGCCACGTGTGCTGGGTCCCTCACTTTTCGGTGATGTGGCCCCACTAGTGTGAGGACACTCCTGCCTGGTTCCCATTCCCTTGGTGATGTGGCCCCTCTGGTGAGAGTCTGATCCTCGCTGGGTTCCTTACCGTTCTGTGAGGTGGGCCCTGTGCTCTGAGGTAACTCCTGCCTGGCTTGCTCCAATTGCCTTGGTGACGTCGGCCCTCTGGTGGCAATTGGATCCTTTTGGAGATTCCTATCCTCGGTGATGAGGTCCCTCTGGCGTCAGGCTCTAACTGCTGGGCCCCCCAGGTTTTCTGATGTGAGCCCAGTGATGCCAGGACACTCGTGAAATGTTCCCATCCCCATGGTGATATGGGCCTTCTGCTCTGAGGTTCCAATGACTGGGTTGCTCACAGTTTCCTGATGTTAGCTCTCTGGTGTTAGTTCACTCATTCCTAGATTCCATAGCCTCTGTACTCTGGTCCACCTGCTGGGAAGTTCCAACTGCTGGGTTCCTCACCTTTTTTATTCTTTGGGCCCTGTGTTGGGAGGCTCCTCCTGCCCGTGTCACTCCCAGCCCCTTGGTGATGTAGGTCCTCTGGTTTGTGGCCACATGTGCCAGTTTCCTCATCTTTTAATGATGTGGCCCCACTGGTGTGAGAACACTCGTGCCTGGTTCCTGTCCCCTTGGTGATATGGGCCCTCTGGTGAGAGTCTGATCCTGGTTGGGTTCCTCACACTTCTTTGAGGTGGGCCGTCTCCTGTGAGGTCACTCCTGCCTGGCTGGCACACCCCTCCTTGGTGACGTGGGCCCTCTTGTGGTAGTTGGAACATGCTGGGAGCCTCCTCCCCTCAGTGATGAGGGCCCTCTGGCGTCAGGCCCTAACTGCTGGGTACCCACATTTTCTGATATGTGCTAAGTGGTGCAAGGACACTCCTGCCATGCTCCCAACACCTTGGGGATGTGGACCTTCTGCTCTGAGGTCCAAATGGCTGGGTTGCTCGCAGTTTCATGATGTGGACCCTCTGCTGTGAGTTTACTGCGGCCTGAATCGCATAGACTTGGTGCTCTTAGCCGCCTGCTGGAAGGTTCCCATTGCTGGATTCCTCAGCTTTTTTATTCTATGGGCCCTGTGTTGTGAGGCTACTCCTGCCTGCCTCATTCCGAACCCCTTGGAGATGTGGGTCTTCTGGTTTAGGCCACATGTGCTGGGTTCCTCACCTTTCTATGATGTGGCCACACTGGTGTGAAGACTCTCCTGCCTGGTTCTGATCACCTTGGTGATGTGGGCCCTCTGGTGAGAGTCTTATCCTGGCTGTGTTCCTCACCCTTCTGTGAGGTAGGCCCTCTGCGGTGAGGTCACTCCTACCTCGCTGTCACACGTCACCTTGGCGACGTGGGCCCTCAGTTGGGTGTTGGTGCCTGATTGGAGTCTCCTCCCCTTGGTAATGAGGGCCCTCTGGCGTCAGGCCCCAACTCCTGGGCTCCCTAAATTCTCTGATGTGTGCCCTGTGGTGCGAGTACACTTCTGACAGGTTCCCAACCCCATGGGAATATGGGCCTTCTGCTCTGAGATCCCAACGCCTAGGTTGCTCACAGTTTCATGATGACGGCCCTCTGGTGTGAGATCACTCCGGCCTGGATCCCATAGTCTCGCTGCTCCTGGCCGCCTGCTGGGAGGTTCCAACTGCGGGATTCTTCACCTTTTTAATTCTATGGTTCCTCTGTTTTGAGGCTCCTCCTGCCTGCCTCAATCCCAGCTCCCTTGTGATGTGTGTCCTCTGGTTTGTGGCCACGTGTGCTGGGTCCCTCACTTTTCGGTGATGTGGCCCCACTAGTGTGAGGACACTCCTGCCTGGTTCCCATTCCCTTGGTGATGTGGGCCCTCTGGTGAGAATCTGATCCTCTTTGGTTCTTCACACTTCTGTGAGGTTGACCCTCTGCTCTGAGATCACTCCTGCCTGGTTGTCGCACTCCGCATTGGCAACGTCGCCCCTCTGGTAGCAGTTGGAGCTGGCTGAGAGCCACCGCCCCTCGGTGATGAGGGCCCTCTGGCATCAGGCACTAATTGCTGGGCTCCCCACATTTTTTCATGTGTGCCCACTCTTGCGATGACACTCCTGCTTGTTTCCCTTCCCCATGGGGATGTGGGCCTTCTGCTCTGAGGTCACAACGGCTGGGTTGCTTACAGAATCACAATGAGGGCCCTCTGTTGTGAGTTCATGCCGGCCTGGATCTCATAGACTCAGTGCTCTGGGCCGCCTGCTAGGAAGATCCAGCTGCTGGTTTCCACACAATTTGTATACAATGGGACATGTGAGGTTAATCCTGCCTGCCTCACTCCGAAACCCATGGTGATGTGGGTCCTCTGATTTGAGGCCACATGTGTTGGGTACCTCAACTTTTGATGATGTGGCCCCACGGGTGTGAGGACACTCCTGCCTGGTTCCCATCACCTTGGTGATGTTGGCCCTCTGGGGAGAGTCTGATCCTGGCTGGGTTCCTTACCATTCTGTGCGGTGGGCCCTCTGATGTCAGGTCACTCCTGCCTGGCTAGCTTACATCGCCTTGGTGACGTGGGCCCTCTGTTGGCCACTGGAGCATGCTGGGAGCCTCCTACTCCCGTGAATGATGGCCCTGGAAAAAACGCATATGCCCTTTTTGGCCAAGTGCTTCATTGACGAGGTTCTGCCACTTCTCTTATGCTTTCAGAGCAATTCACGTCTACCTCCTGAAATCGGATTCCGGCAATTCTGCCCCACTTTCAAGTCCTCTTTGCAGCCTTAATTCAATATATTTTTCTACAATTTCTGTCATTTATAAGTCTGCAGGTATGTGAATGACAGTGCCCCTGAGCTCCTTTCCTCAACTCGCTTTCTTGTGAGCTGGCCACAAAATCGCAGGATTGCTTCAGGCCCTAATCTTGTTCCAGCATGGCATGCTGAGCCTTTGGTTAATTCCTCTTCCTGTTGGGAAATGAGTGTTAAAATTGCCCGAGCATACTGGGCATATACCCCGAGAAAACCAAAATTCAAAAAGAGTCATGTACCAAAATGTTCATTGCAGCTCTATTTACAATAGCCCGGAGATGGAAAGAACCTAAGCGCCCATCATTGGACGAATGGATAAAGAAGATGTGGCACATATACACAATGGAATATTACTCAGCCTTAAAAAGGAATGAAACTGAGTTATTTGTAATGAGATGGATAGACCTAGAGTCTGTCATACAGAGTGAAGTAAGTCAGAAAGAAAAAGACAAATACCGTATGCTAACACATATATATGGAATTTAAAGGAAAAAAATGTCATGAAGAACCTAGGGATAAGACAGGAATAGAGGTGCAGACCTACTGGAGAACGGAATTGAGGATATGGGGAGGGGGAAGGGTGAGTTTTGACAGGGCGAGAGAGAGTCATGGATATATACACACTAACAAACGTAGTAAGGTAGATAGCAACGGGGAAGCAGCAACAAGGCACAGGGATATTAGCTCGGGGCGTTGGGACAACCTGGAGGGGTGGGAGGGAGAGAGAGGGAGGGAGGGAGACACAAGAGGGAAGACACATGGGATTATATGTATTTGTATAGCTGATTCACTTTGTTATAAAGCAAAAACTAACACACCATTGTAAAGCAATTATACCCCAATAAAGATGTTAAAAAAAAAAATTTGTCCGAGCACACGCCTACAGATAGTCTCCCGTTGGTTCTCCGTATTCCTGTTCATCTTGCGCAGAAATTGCAAGCAGTGCCAAACAGGAGGTTAAAGGCACTGACTCTACAAATGGGGAGAGTGTAAGAAAAGGGTCTGGAATGGTGAACCTGAGTACCAGGGGACGAAAACTGACATGCATGTAAAAAGGTTTCCCAGTCACACGCTGGAGAATACTCTGGGTTTCCCATGCAAATTTTAGCTGAAGGAAGAATCCCTTGAACCTGGAGAGTTGGGAACCATGGAATGGGTGCCAGGCAGTATGACATCAAAGGGTCTGCATTTGCTCACTCAAACTCACCAATGCAATCAGCCCAAAGTGTCCAGCCTTATCTCTCACCCAGCTCTGGGTGTAGATGTGGTAAATCCAGGTTGCATCACAAGCCCTGTGTGAGTTATTTAAGAATTGTTCTCTATTTCACTGTCATTGTGTTTTCTTTTTGAAATTTTTTTTGATACTGGGATTTATCCGATTTTCAATGCTGCGTTAATGCCGCTGTACACACTCTTGATTCTCTTACGGAGACATATAAATCCATGGGTTTTAAGATTCTTCCTAGTCAGGTATATTCCTAGGCGTTGAATATGTGGTGTTGAGTCCATTTCGTTGAGCAAGGAGTAAGTCTTGTCTATTATATATTTGGCTTATGGAACGGTATCTGTGCTAATTTCAGTCTCTGGTTTTATGCAGCACCCCAAGGCACCTTTCCCCATAAGCAAGCACTAGTTGGTTTTCTAAATTTGAGACCCTGTTCTGTTTTGTAATTCAGTTCATGTGTAGTCAAGTTTATATTCCGTGTATTAGTGATATCTTATGATGTTTCTTTTTCTGTGTGACTTATTTCACGTAGAATCACCGTACCTGAATCCACTCACTATGCCACTACGGGCCGGATGACACAGATTTCATTGCTGAGTGGTATTCCATTGTACGTACGTACCACAACTTCTTAATCCATTGTATGCTCTCTGAGATATTTACCTGGTACTGTAAACGAGGTTCTTGTAAACAGAGAGGTCCCAAACTTTGAGGTGGCTATGTGTTTTTGATTTTAATTTCCCTAAGCTGTAGGACCATAAGTGGAAGTGCCATAGGCTGTATTGCTTTGTTTCTCATGTGTTTCAGGAAACACATAACACTTCTCCAGAATGGCTGTTGGCAATTTACATCATATGAATCAGCATAATAAGGATCAATGTTCTCCATTGCCTGTCCTCCGTTTCTAGATTTTACAATTTTTTTAAATGGCCCTTTTGCCCTGGGGGGCACTGAGACTTCATTGTAGTGCAGATTTCTTTACAAGCTTGCTTGGTTGGTCAAAAAGGGCGTATGCGTTTTTCCTGAATACAGGAAAAAACGCATACGCCCTTTTTGGCCAAGTGCATCATTGTCGACGTTGTGCCTCTTTTCCTATGCTTTCAGGGCAATTCCAATCTACCCCTTACAATCGTTTTCCTGAAATTCTGCCCCGGTTTCAAGTCCCCTTCGCAGGCTTACTTCAATATATTTTTGGAGGATAGCTGTCATTTATAACTCTGCAGGTTTGTGAATTACAGTGCCACTGAGCTCCTTTCTTCAACTCGCTTTCTTGTGAGCTGGGCACAAAACCGCAGGATTGCTTCAGGCCCTAATCTGTTTCCGGCAGGGCATGCTGAGCCTTTGGTTAATTCCTCTCCCTGTTGGAAAATGAGCGTTACATTTGCCGGTGCAGTCACCTATAGCTAGTCTCTCATTGGTTCTCCCTATTCCTGTTCATCTTGCATAGAAATTGCAAGCTGTGCCAAAGAGGAGGTTAAAGGCACTGACTCTCCAATCCGGGAGAGTGTTAGTAAAGCATCTGGAATGGTGAACCCGAGGACCGGGATACGAAAACTGAGATGCATTTTAAATCGTTTCCCAATCACACGGTGGACCATACTGTGTGTTTTCCATGCATGTTTTAGCTGGAGGAAGAATCCCTTGAACCTGGAGAGTTGGGACCCATGGAATAGGTACCATTCTGTATGACTTCAAAGGGTCTGAATTTGCTCACCGAAACTCACCAATGCTATCAGTCTGAAGTGTCCAGCCTTATGTCTCAACCAGCTCTGGGTGTAGATGTGTTAAATCCCGGTTGCATCACATGCCCTGAGTGAATTATTTAAGAATTGCTCTCTATTTCACTGTCTTTGTGTTTTGTTTTTGAAATTTATTTTGATAATGGGATTTATCGGATTTTCACTGCTGCGTTTACGCCGCTGTACACACGCTTGGTTCTCTTACGGAGACATATAAATCCATGGGTTTTAAGATTCTTCCTAGTCAGGTATATTCCTAGGCGTTGAATATATGGTGTTGAGTCCATTTCGTTGAGCAAGGAGTAGGTCTTGTCTATTACATATGTGGCTTATGGAAAGTTATCTGTGCTAATTTCAGTCTCTGGTTTTATGCAGCTCCCCAACGCACCTTTCCCCATAAGCAAGCACTAGTTGGTTTTCTAAATTTGAGACCCTGTTCTGTTTTGTAATTCAGTTCATGTGTAGTCAAGTTTACATTCCGTGTATTAGTGATATCTTATGATGTTTCTTTTTCTGTGTGACGTAGTTCACGTAGAATCACCGTACCTGCATCCACTCACTATGCCGCTACGGGCCTGTGGACACAGATTTCATTACTGAGTGATATTGCATTGCACGTACGTGCCACAACTTCTTTATCCATTTTTTGCTTTCTGGGATATTTACCTGGTACTGTAGACGAGCTTATTGGGAACACAGCCGTCCCAAACTTTGGGGTGGGTCTCTGTTTTTGATTTTAATTTCCCTAAGCAATAGGACCATAAGTGTAATTGCCATAGGCTGTGTTGCTTTATTTCTTACGTGTTTCAGGAAACACCATACACTTCTCCAGGGTGGCTGTTCACAATTTACATCCTGCCAATCAGCATAACAAGGCTCCCTGTTCTCCATATCCTGTCCTACCTTTCTGGATTGTATGCTTTTTTCAGATGGCCCTTTTGCCCGGGGGGCAGTGAGATTTCATTGAAGTGCAGATTTCCTTTACAGGCTTGCTTGGTTGGCCAAAAAGTGTGTATGCGTTTTTTCCTGAATATATTCAGGAAAAAACGCATACGCACTTTTTGGCCAAGTGCATCATTGTCGACGTTGTGCCTCTTTTCCTATGCTTTCAGGGCAATTCCAGTCTACCCCCTGCAATCGTTTTCCTGACATTCTGCCCGGCTTTCAAATCCCCATTCCAGGCTTACTTCAATATACTTTTGGAAGATAGCTGTCATTTATAACTCTGCAGGTTTGTGAATTACTGTGCCCGTGACCTCCTTTCTTCAACTCGCTTTCTTGTGACCTGGGCACAAAACAGCAGGATTGCTTCAGGCCCTAATCTGTTTCCAGCAGGGCACACTGAGCCTTTCGTTAATTCCTCTTCCTGGTGGGAAATGAGCATTACATTTGCCCGTGCAGACACCTACAGCTAGTCTCTCATTGGTTCTCCCTATTACTGTTCATCTTGCACAGAAATTGCAAGCTGTGCCAAAGAGGAGGTTAAAGGCACTGACTCTCCCAGCGGGGAGAGTGTTAGTAAAGCATCTTGAATGGTGAACCCGAGGACCAGGATACGAAAACTGAGATGCATTTTAAATCGTTTCCCAATCTCAGGGTGGACGATACTCTGGGTTTCCCATGCATGTTTTAGCTGGAGGAAGAATCCCTTGAACCTGGAGAGTTGGAAACCATGGAATGGGTACCATGCAGTATGACTTCAAAGGGTCTGCATTTGCTCACCGAAACTCACCAACGCTATCAGCCTGAAGTGTCCAGCCTTATGTCTCAACCAGCTCTGGGTGTAGATGTGGTCAATCCCGGTTGCATCACATGCCCTGAGTGAATTATTTAAGAATTGCTCTCTATTTCACTGTCTTTGTGTTTTGTTTTCGAAATTTATTTTGATAATGTGATTTATCGGGTTTTCACTGCTGCGTTTATGCCGCTGTACACACGCTTGATTCTCTTACGGAGACATATAAATCCATGGGTTTTAAGATTCTTCCTAGTCAGGTATATTCCTAGGCGTTGAATATATGGTGTTGAGTCCATTTCGTTGAGCAAGGAGTAGGTCTTGTGTATTACATATGTGGCTTATGGAAAGTTATCTGTGCTAATTTCAGTCTCTGGTTTTATGCAGCACCCCAACGCACCTTTCCCCATAAGCAAGCACTAGTTGGTTTTCTAAATTTGAGACCCTGTTCTGTTTTGTAATTCAGTTCATGTGTAGTCGAGTTTACATTCCGTGTATTAGTGATATCTTATGATGTTTCTTTTTCTGTGTGACGTAGTTCACGTAGAATCACCATACCTGCATCCACTCACTATGCCGCTACGGGCCTGTTGACACAGATTTCATTGCTGAGTGATATTGCATTGCACGTACGTGCCACAACTTCTTTATCCATTTTTTGCTTTCTGGGATATTTAGCTGGTACTGTAGACGAGCTTCTTGGGAACACAGCCGTCCCAAATTTTGGGGTGGCTCTCTGTTTTTGATTTTAATTTCCCTAAGCAATAGGACCATAAGTGCAATTGCCATAGGCTGTGTTGCTTTATTTCTTACGTGTTTCAGGAAACACCATACACTTCTCCAGGGTGGCTGTTCACAATTTACATCCTGCCAATCAACATAACAAGGCTCCCTGTTTTCCATATCCTGTCCTACCTTTCTGGATTTTACACTTTTTTCAGATGGCCCTTTTGCCCGGGGGGCAGTGAGATTTCATTGTAGTGCAGATTTCCTTTACAGGCTTGCTTGGTTGTCCAAAAAGTGCGTATGCGTTTTTTCCTGAATATATTCAGGAAAAAACGCATACGCACTTTTTGGCCAAGTGCATCATTGTCGACGTTGTGCCTCTTTTCCTATGCTTTCAGGGCAATTCCAGTCTACCCCCTGCAATCGTTTTCCTGACATTCTGCCCCGCTTTCAAATCCCCTTTCCAGGCTTACTTCAATATACTTTTGGAAGAGAGCTGTCATTTATAACTCTGCAGGTTTGTGAATTACAGTGCCCCTGAGCTCCTTTCTTCAACTCGCTTTCTTGTGAGCTGGGCACAATACCGCAGGATTGCTTCAGGCCCTAATCTGTTTCCGGCAGGGCACACTGAGCCTTTTGTTAATTCCTATGCCTGGTTGGAAATGAGCGTTACATTTGCCCGTGCAGACACCTATACCTAGTCTCTCATTGATTCTCCCTATTCCTGTTCATCTTGCACAGAAATTGCAAGCTATGCCAAAGAGGAGGTTAAAGGCACTGACTCTCCAAGCGGGGAGAGTGTTACTAAAGCATCTGTAATGGTGAACGTGAGGACCAGGATACGAAAACTGAGATGCATTTTAAATCGTTTCCCAATCACACGGTGGACCATACTATGAGTTTTCCATGCATGTTTTAGCTGGAGGAAGAATCCCTTGAACCTGGAGTGTTGGGACCCATGGAATTCGTACCATGCAGTATGACTTCAAAGGGTCTGCATTTGCTCACCGAAACTCACCAATGCTATCAGCCTGAAGTGTCCAGCGTTATGTCTCAACAAGCTCTGGGTGTAGATGTGTTAAATCCCGGTTGCATCACATGCTCTGAGTGAATTATTTAAGAATTGCTCTCTATTTCACTGTCTTTGTGTTTTGTTTTTGAAATTTATTTTGATAATGGGATTTATCGGATTTTCACTGCTGCGTTTCGGCCGCTGTACACACGCTTGATTCTCTTACGGAGACATATAAATCCATGGGTTTTAAGATTCTTCCTAGTCAGGTATATTCCTAGGCGTTGAATATGTGGTGTTGAGTCCATTTCGTTGAGCAAGGAGTAGGTCTTGTCTATTATATATTTGGCTCATGGAATGTTATCTGTGCTAATTTCAGTCTCTGGTTTTATGCAGCACCCCAAGGCACCTTTACCCATAAGGAAGCATTAGTTGGTTTTCAAAATTTGAGACCCTGTTCTGTTTTGTAATTCAGTTCATGTGTAGTCAAGTTTACATTCCGTGTATTAGTGATATCTTATGATGTTTCTCTTTCTGTGTGACGTAGTTCACGTAGAATCACCGTACCTGCATCCACTCACTATGCCGCTACGGGTCTGATGACACCGATTTCATTGCTCAGTGATATTGCATTGCACGTACCTGCCACAACTTCTTTATCCATTTTTTGCTTTCTGGGACACTTACCTGGTACTGTAGACAAGCTTCTTGGGAACACAGCCGTCCCAAACTTTGGGGTGGCTCTCTGTTTTTGATTTTAATTTCCCTAAGCAATAGGCCCATAAGTGCAATTGCCATAGGCTGTGTTGCTTTATTTCTTACGTGTTTCAGGAAACACCATACACTTCTCCAGGGTGGCTGTTCACAATTTACATCCTGCCAATCAGCATAACAAGGCTCCCTGTTCTCCATATCCTGTCCTACCTTTCTGGATTTTACACTTTTTTCAGATGGCCCTTTTGCCCGGGGGGCAGTGAGATTTCATTGTAGTGCAGATTTCCTTTACAGGCTTGCTTGGTTGGCCAAAAAGGGCGTATGCGTTTTTTCCTGAATATATTCAGGAAAAAACGCATACGCCCTTTTTGGCCAAGTGCATCATTGTCGACGTTCGGCCTCTTTTCCTATGATTTCAGGGCAATTCCAGTCTACCCCCTGCAATCGTTTTCCTGAAATTCTACCCCGCTTTCAAGTCCCCTTCGCAGGCTTACTTCAATATATTTTTGGAGGATAGCTGTCATTTATAACTCTGCAGGTTTGTGAATTACAGTGCCCCTGAGCTCCTTTCTTCAACTCGCTTTCTTGTGAGCTGGGCACAAAACCGCAGGATTGCTTCAGGCCCTAATCTCTTTTCAGCAGGGCACGCTGAGCCTTTGTTTAATTCCTCTTCCTGGTTGGCAATGAGCGTTACATTTGCCCGTGCAGACACCTACAGCTAGTCTCTCATTGGTTCTCCCTATTCCTGTTCATCTTGCACAGAAATTGCAAGCTGTGCCAAACAGGAGGTTAAAGGCACTGACTCTCCAAGCGGGGAGAGTGTTAGTTAAGCATCTGGAATGGTGAACCCGAGGACCAGGATACGAAAACTGAGATGCATTTTAAATCGTTTCCCAATCACACGGTGGACGATACTCTGGGTTTCCCATGCATGTTTTAGTTGGAGGAAGAATGCCTTGAACCTGGAGATTTGGGACCCATGGAATGGGTACCATGCAGTATGACTTCAAAGGGTCTGCATTTGCTCACCGAAACTCACCAATGCTATCACCCTGAAGTGTCCAGCCTTATGTCTCAACCAGCTCTGGGTGTAGATGTGGTCAATCCCGGTTGCATCACATGCCCTGAGTGAATTATTTAAGAATTGCTCTCTATTTCACTGTCTTTGTGTTTTGTTTTCGCAATTTATTTTGATAATGGGATTTATCGGATTTTCACTGCTGCGTATCGGCCGCTGTACACACGCTTGTTTCTCTTACGGAGACATATATATCCATGGGTTTTAAGATTCTTCCTAGTCAGGTATATTCCTAGGCGTTGAATATGTGGTGTTGAGTCCATTTCGTTGAGCAAGGAGTAGGTCTTGTCTATTATATATTTGGCTTATGGAATGTTATCTGTGCTAATTTCAGTCTCTGGTTTTATGCAGCACCCCAAGGCACCTTTCCCCATAAGCAAGCACTAGTTGGTTTTCTAAATTTGAGACCCTGTTCTGTTTTGTAATTCAGTTCATGTGTAGTCAAGTTTACATTCCGTGTTTTAGTGATATCTTATGATGTTTCTTTTTCTGTGTGTCATAGTTCACGTAGAATCACCGTACCTGCATCCACTCACTATGCCACTACGGGCCTGATGACACAGATTTCATTGCTGAGTGATATTGCATTGCACGTACGTGCCACAACTTCTTTATCCATTTTCTGCTTTCTGGGATATTTACCTGGTACTGTAGACGAGCTTCTTGTGAACACAAGCGTCCCAAATTTTGGGGTGGCTGTCTGTTTTTGATTTTAATTTCCGTAAGCTATAGGACCATAAGTGGAAGTGCCATAGGCTGTGTTGCTTTGTTTCTTACGTGTTTCAGGAAACACCATACACTTCTCCAGGGTGGCTGCTGGCAATTTACATCCTGCCAATCAGCATAACAGGGCTCCCTGTTCTCCATATCCTGTCCTAGCTTTATGGATTTTACACATTTTTCCGATGGCCCTTTTGCCCGGGGGGCAGTGAGAGTTCATTGTAGTGCAGATTTCCTTTACAGGCTTGCTTGGTTGGCCAAAAAGGGCGTATGCGTTTTTTCCTGAATATATTCAGGAAAAAACGCATACGCCCTTTTTGGCCAAGTGCATCATTGTCGACGTTCTGCCTCTTTTCCTATGCTTTCAGGGCAATTCCAGTCTACACCCTGCAATCGTTTTCCTGAAATTCTGCCCCGCTTTCAAGTCCCCTTCGCAGGCTTACTTCAATATATTTTTGGAGGATAGCTGTCATTTATAACTCTGCAGGTTTGTGAATTACAGTGCCCCTGAGCTCCTTTCTTCAACTCGCTTTCTTGTGAGCTGGGCACAAAACCGCAGGATTGTTTCAGGCCCTATTCTGTTTCCGGCAGGGCATGCTGAGCCTTTGGTTAATTCCTCTTCCTGGTGGGAAATGAGCGTTACATTTGCCCGTGCAGTCACCTACAGCTAGTCTCTCATTGGTTCTCCATATTCCTGTTCATCTTGCACAGAAATTGCAAGCTGTGCCAAACAGGAGGTTAAAGGCACTGACTCTCCAAGCAGGGAGAGTGTTAGTAAAGCATCTGGAATGGTGAACCCGAGGACCAGGATACGAAAACTGAGATGCATTTTAAATCGTTTCCCAATCACACGGTGGACCATACTGTCGGTTTCCCATGCATGTTTTAGCTGGAGGAAGAATCCCTTGAACCGGAAGAGTTGGGACCCATGGAATAGGTACCATGCAGTATGACTTCAAAGGGTCTGCATTTGCTCACCGAAACTCACCAATGCTATCAGCCTGAAGTGTCCAGCCTTATGTCTCAACCAGCTCTGGGTGTAGATGTGGTCAATCCCGGTTGCATCACATGCCCTGAGTGAATTATTTAAGAATTGCTCTCTATTTCACTGTCTTTGTGTTTTGTTTTCGAAATTTATTTTGATAATGGGATGTATCGGATTTTCTCTGCTGCGTTTCGGCCGCTGTACACACGCTTGATTCTCTTACGGAGACATATATATCCATGGGTTTTAAGATTCTTCCTAGTCAGGTATATTCCTAGGCGTTGAATATGTGGTGTTGAGTCCATTTCGTTGAGCAAGGAGTAGGTCTTGTCTATTACATATTTGGCTTATGGAATGTTATCTGTGCTAATTTCAGTCTCTGGTTTTATGCAGCACCCCAAGGCACCTTTCCCCATAAGCAAGCACTAGTTGGTTTTCTAAATTTGAGACCCTGTTCTGTTTTGTAATTCAGTTCATGTGTAGTCAAGTTTTCATTCCGTGTATTAGTGATATCTTATGATGTTTCTTTTTCTGTGTGACGTAGTTCACGTAGAATCACTGTACCTGCATCCGCTCACTATGCCCCTACGGGCCTGATGACACAGATTTCATTGCTGAGTGATACTGCATTGCACGTACGTGCCAAAACTTTTTTATCCATTTTTTGCTTTCAGGGATATTTACCTGGTACTGTAGACGAGCTTCTTGGGAACACAGCCGTCCCAAACTTTGGGGTGGCTCTCTGTTTTTGATTTTAATTTCCCTAAGGAATCGGACCATAAGTGCAATTGCCATAGGCTGTGTTGCTTTATTTCTTACGTGTTTCAGGAAACACCATACACTTCTCCAGGGTGGCTGTTGGCAATTTACATCCTGCCAATCAGCATAACAAGGCTCCCTGTTCTCCATATCCTGTCCTACCTTTCTGGATTTTACACTTTTTTCAGATGGCCCTATTGCCCGGGGGGCAGTGAGACTTCATTGTAGTGCAGATTTCATTTACAGGCTTGCTTGGTTGGCCAAAAAGGGCGTATGCGTTTTTTCCTGAATATATTCAGGAAAAAACGCATACGCCCTTTTTGGCCAAGTACATCATTGTCGACGTTCTGCCTCTTTTCCTATGCTTTCAGGGAAATTCCAGTCTACCCCCTGCAATCGTTTTCCTGAAATTCTGCCCCGCTTTCAAGTCCCCTTCGCAGGCTTACTTCAATATATTTTTGGAGGATAGCTGTCATTTATAACTCTGCAGGTTTGTGAAATACAGTGCCCCTGAGCTTCGTTCTTCAACTCGCTTTCTTGTGAGCTGGGCACAAATCCGCAGGATTGCTTCAGGCCCTAATCTGTTTCCGGCAGGGCATGCTGAGCCTTTGGTTAATTCCTCTTCCTGGTGGGAAATGAGTGTTACATTTGCCCGTGCAGACACCTACAGCTAGTCTCTCATTGGTTCTCCCTATTCCTGTTCATCTTGCAGAGAAATTGCAAGCTGTTCCAAACAGGAGGTTAAAGGCACTGACTCTCCAAGCAGGGAGAGTGTTAGTAAATCATCTGGAATGGTGAACCCGAGGACCAGGATACGAAAACTGAGATGCATTTTAAATCGTTTCCCAATCACACGCTGGAAAATATTCTAGGTTTCCCATGCATGTTTTAGCTGGAGGAAGAATCCCTTGAACCTGGAGGGTTGGGACCCATGGAATGGGTACCATGCAGTATGACATAAAAGGGTCTGCATTTGCTCAGCGAAACTCACCAATGCTATCAGCCTGAAGTGTCCAGCCTTATGTCTCAACCAGCTCTGGGTGTAGATGTGGTCAATCCCTGTTGCATCACATGCCCTCAGTGAATTATTTAAGAATTGCTCTCTATTTCACTGTCTTTGTGTTTTGTTTTCGAAATTTATTTTGATAATGGGATTTATCGGATTTTCACTGCTGCGTTTCAGCCGCTGTACACACGCTTGATTCTCTTACGGAGACATATATATCCATGGGTTATAAGATTCTTCCTAGTCAGGTATATTCCTAGGCTTTGAATATGTGGTGTTGGGTCCATTTCGCTAAGCAAGGAGTAGGTCTTGTCTATTACATATTTGGCTTATGGAAAGTTATCTGTGCTAATTTCAGTCTCTGGTTTTATGCAGCACCCCAAGGCACCTTTCCCCATAAGCAAGCACTAGTTGGTTTTCTAAATTTGAGACCCTGTTCTGTTTTGTAATTCAGTTCATGTGTAGTCAAGTTTACATTCCGTGTATTAGTGATATCTTATGATGTTTCTTTTTCTGTGTGACGTAGTTCACGTAGAATCACCGTACCTGGATCCGCTCACTATGCCGCTACGGGCCTGATGACACAGATTTCATTGCTGAGTGATATTGCAGTGTACGTACGTGCCACAACTTCTTTATCCATTTTTTGCCTTCTGGGATATTTACCTGATACTGTAGACGAGCTTCTTGTGAATACAGCTGTCCCAAATATTGGGGTGGCTGTCTGTTTTTGATTTTCATTTCCGTAAGCTATAGGACCATAAGTGGAAGTGCCATAGGCTGTGTTGCTTTGTTTCTTACGTGTTTCAGGAAACACCATACACTTCTCCAGGGTGGCTGCTGGCAATTTACATCCTGCCAATCAGCATAACAAGGCTCCCTGTTCTCCGTATCCTGTCCTACCTTTCTGGATTTTACACTTTTTTCAGATGGCCCTTTTGCCCGGGGGGCAGTGCGACTTCATTGTAGTGCAGATTTCCTTTACAGGCTTGCTTGGTTGGCCAAAAAGGGCGTATGCGTTTTTTCCTGAATATATTCAGGAAAAACGCATACGCTCTTTTTGGCCAAGTGCATCATTGTCGACTTTCTGCCTCTTTTCCCATGCTTTCAGGGCAATTCCAGTCTACCCCCTGCAATCGTTTTCCTGAAATTCTGCCCCGCTTTCAAGTCCCCTTCGCAGGCTTACTTCAATATATTTTTGGAGGATAGCTGTCATTTTTAACTCTGCAGGTTTGTGAATTACAGTGCCCCTGAGCTCCTTTCTTCAACTCGCTTTCTTGTGAGCTGGGCACAAAACCGCAGGATTGCTTCAGGCCCTAATCTGTTTCCGGCAGGGCATGCTGAGCCTTTGGATAATTCCTCTTCCTGGTGGGAAATGAGCGTTACATTTGCCCGTGCAGACACCTACAGCTAGTCTCTCATTGGTTCTCCCTATTCCTGTTCATCTTGCACAGAAATTACAAGCTGTGCCAAACAGGAGGTTAAAGGCACTGACTCTCCAAGCAGGGAGAGTGTTAGTAAATAATCCGGAATGGTGAACACGAGGACCAGGATACGAAAACTGAGATGCATTTTAAATCGTTTCCCAATCACATGGGGGATCATACTGTGGGTTTCCCATGCATGTTTTAGCTGGAGGAAGAATCCCTTGAACCTGAAGAGTTGGGACCCATGGAATAGGTACCATGCAGTATGACTTCAAAGGGTCTGCATTTGTTCACCGAAACTCACCAATGCTATCAACCTGAAGTGTCCAGCCTTATGTCTCAACCAGCTCTGGGTGTAGATGTGGTCAATCCCGGTTGCATCACATGCCCTGAGTGAATTATTTAAGAATTGCTATTTCACTGTCTTTGTGTTTTGTTTTCGAAATTTATTTTGATAATGGGATTTATCGGATTTTCACTGCTGCGTTTCGGCCGCTGTACACACGCTTGATTCTCTTACGGAGACATATATATCCATGGGTTTTAAGATTCTTCCTAGTCAGGTATATTCCTAGGCGTTGAATATGTGGTGTTGGGTCCATTTCGTTGAGCAAGGAGTAGGTCTTGTCTATTACATATTTGGCTTATGGAAAGTTATCTGTGCTAATTTCAGTCTCTGGTTTTATGCAGCTCCCCAAGGCACCTTTCCCCATAAGCAAGCACTATTTGGTTTTCTAAATTTGAGACCCTGTTCTGTTTTGTAATTCAGTTCATGTGTAGTCAAGATTACATTCCGTGTATTAGTGATATCTTATGATGTTTCTTTTTCTGTGTGACGTAGTTCACGTAGAATCACCGTACCTGCCTCCACTCACTATGCCGCTACGGGCCTGATGACACAGATTTCATTGCTGAGTGATACTGCATTGCACGTACGTGCCACAACTTCTTTATCCATTTTTTGCTTTCTGGGATATTTACCTGGTACTGTAGACGAGCTTCTTGGGAACACAGCCGTCCCAAACTTTGGGGTGGCTCTCTGTTTTTGATTTTAATTTCCCTAAGGAATAGGACCATAAGTGCAATTGCCATAGGCTGTGTTGCTTTATTTCTTACGTGTTTCAGGAAACACCATACACTTCTCCAGGGTGGCTGCTGGCAATTTACATCCTGCCAATCAGCATAACAAGGCTCCCTGTTCTCCATATCCTTTCCTACCTTTCTGGATTTTACACTTTTTTCAGATGGCCTTTTTGCCCGGGGGGCAGTGAGACTTTATTGTAGTTCAGATTTCCTTTACAGGCTTGCTTGGTTGGCCAAAAAGGGCGTATGCGTTTTTTCCTGGAAAAAACGGTTTTTCAGGAAAAAACGCATACGCCCTTTTGGCCAAGTGCATCATTGTCGACGTTCTGCCTCTTTTCCTATGCTTTCAGGGCAATTGCAGTCTACCCCCTGCAATCGTTTTCCTGAAATTCTGCCCCGCTTTCAAGTCCCCTTCGCAGGCTTACTTCAATATATTTTTGGAGGATAGCTGTCATTTATAACTCTGCAGGTTTGTGAATTACAGTGCCCCTAAGCTCCTTTCTTCAACTCGCTTTCTTGTGAGCTGGGCACAAAACCGCAGTATTGCTTCAGGCCCTAATCTGTTTCCGGCAGGGCATGCTGAGCCTTTGGTTAATTCCTCTTTCTGTTGGGAAATGAGCGATACATTTGCCCGTGCAGACACCTACAGCTAGTCTCTCATTGGTTCTCCCTATTCCTGTTCATCTTGCACAGAAATTGCAAGCTGTGCCCAACAGGAGGTTAAAGGCACTGACTCTCCAAGCAGGGAGAGTGTTAGTAAAGCATCTGGAATGGTGAACCCGAGGACCAGGATATGAAAACTGAGATGCATTTTAAATCGTTTCCCAATCACACGGTGGACCATAATGTGGGTTTCCCATGCATGTTTTAGCTGGAGGAAGAATCCCTTGAACCTGGAGAGTTGGGACCCATGGAATGAGTACCATGCAGTATGACTTCAAAGGGTCTGCATTTGCTCACCGAAACTCACCAATGCTATCAGCCTGAAGTGTCCAGCCTTATGTCTCAACCAGCTCTGGGTGGAGATGTGGTCAATCCCGGTTGCATCACATGCCCTGAGTGAATTATTTAAGAATTGCTCTCTATTTCACTGTCTTTGTGTTTTGTTTTGGAAATTTATTTTGATAATGGGATTTATCGGATTTTCACTGCTGCGTTTCGGCCGCTGTACACACGCTTGATTCTCTTACAGAGACATATATATCCATGGGTTTTAAGTTTCTTCCTAGTCAGGTATATTCCTAGGCGTTGAATATGTGGTGTTGGTTCCATTTCGTTGAGCAAGGAGTAGGTCTTGTCTATTACATATTTGGCTTATGGAAAGTTATCTGTGCTAATTTCAGTCTCTGGTTTTATGCAGCACCCCAAGGCACCTTTCCCCATAAGCAAGCACTAGTTGGTTTTCTAAATTTGAGACCCTGTTCTGTTTTGTAATTCAGTTCATGTGTAGTCAAGTTTACATTCCGTGTATTAGTGATATCTTATGATGTTTCTTTTTCTGTGTGACGTAGTTCACGTAGAATCACCGTACCTGCATCCACTCACTATGCCGCTAGGGGCCTGATGACACAGATTTCATTGCTGAGTGATATTGCATTGTACGTACGTGCCACAACTTCTTTATCCATTTTTTGCTTTCTGGGATATTTACCTGATACTGTAGACGAGCTTCTTGTGAACACAGCCGTCCCAAATATTGGGGTGCTCTGTGTTTTTGATTTTAATTTCCGTAAACTATAGGACCATAAGTGCAATTGCCATAGGCTGTGTTGCTTTGTTTCTTACGTGTTTCAGGAAACACCATACACTTCTCCAGGGTGGCTGCTGGCAATTTACATCCTGCCAATCAGCATAACAAGGCTCCCTGTTCTCCATATCCTGTCCTACCTTTCTGGATTTTACACTTTTTTCAGATGGCCCTTTTGCCCGGGGGGCAGTGAGACTTCATTGTAGTGCAGATTTCCTTTACAGGCTTGCTTGGTTGGCCAAAAAGGGCGTATGCGTTTTTTCCTGAATATATTCAGGAAAAAACGCATACGCCCTTTTTGGCCAAGTGCATCATTGTCGACGTTCTGCCTCTTTTCCTATGCTTTCAGGGCAATTCCAGTCTACACCCTGCAATCGTTTTCCTGTAATTCTGCCCCGCTTTCAAGTCCCCTTCACAGGCTTACTTCAATATATTTTTGGAGGATAGCTGTCATTTATAACTCTGCAGGTTTGTGAATTACAGTGCCCCTGAGCTCCTTTCTTCAACTCGCTTTCTTGTGAGCTGGGCACAAAACCGCAGGATTGCTTCAGGCCCTAATCTGTGTCCGGCAGGGCTTGCTGAGCCTTTGGTTAATTCCTCTTCCTGGTGGGAAATGAGCGTTACTTTGCCCGTGCAGACACCTAGAGCTAGTCTCTCATTGGTTCTCCCTATTCCTGTTCATCTTGCACAGAAATTACAAGCTGTGCCAAACAGGAGGTTAAAGGCACTGACTCTCCAAGCAGGGAGAGTGTTAGTAAAGAATCCGGAATGGTGAACCTGAGGACCAGGATACTTAAACTGAGATGCATTTTAAATCGTTTCCCAATCACATGGTGGACCATACTGTGGGTTTCCCATGCATGTTTTAGCTGGAGGAAGAATCCCTTGAACCTGAAGAGTTGGGACCCATGGAATAGGTACCATGCAGTATGACTTCAAAGGGTCTGCATTTGCTCACCGAAACTCACCAATGCTATCAACCTGAAGTGTTCAGCCTTATGTCTCAACCAGCTCTGGGGGTAGTTGCGGTCAATCCCGGTTGCATCACATGCCCTGAGTGAATTATTTAAGAATTGCTCTCTATTTCACTGTCTTTGTGTTTTGTTTTCGAAATTTATTTTGATAATGGGATTTATCGGATTTTCACTGCTGCGTTTCGCCCGCTGAACACACACTTGTTTCTCTTACGGAGACATATATATCCATGGGTTTTAAGATTCTTCCTAGTCAGGTATATTCCTAGGCGTTGAATATGTGGTGTTGGGTCCATTTCGTTGAGCAAGGAGTAGGTCTTGTCTATTACATATTTGGCTTATGAAATGTTATCTGTGCTAATTTCAGTCTCTGGTTTTATGCAGCACCCCAAGGCACCTTTCCCCATAAGCAAGCACTAGTTGGTTTTCTAAATTTGAGACCCTGTTCTGTTTTGTAATTCAGTTCATGTGTAGTCAAGTTTACATTCCGTGTATTAGTGATATCTTATGATGTTTCTTTTTCTGTGTGACGTAGTTCACGTAGAATCACCGTACCTGCATCCACTCACTATGCCGCTACGGGCCTGATGACACAGATTTCATTGCTGAGTGATATTGCATTGCACGTACGTGCCACAACT
Source organism: Phocoena phocoena (assembly GCF_963924675.1). Classification (NCBI taxonomy): domain Eukaryota; kingdom Metazoa; phylum Chordata; class Mammalia; order Artiodactyla; family Phocoenidae; genus Phocoena; species Phocoena phocoena. The sequence goes on along the minus strand of NW_027077514.1, from coordinate 1,517,307 downwards.
TCTTTATCCATTATTTGCTTTCTGGGATATTTACCTGGTACTGTAGACGAGCTTCTTGGGAACACAGCCGTCCCAAACTTTGGGGTGGCTCTCTGTTTTTGATTTTAATTTCCCTAAGGAATAGGATCATAAGTGCAATTGCCATAGGCTGTGTTGCTTTATTTCTTACGTGTTTCAGGAAACACCATACACTTCTCCAGGGTGGCTGCTGGCAATTTACATCCTGCCAATCAGCATAACAAGGCTCCCTGTTCTCCATATCCTGTCCTTCCTTTCTGGATTTTACACTTTTTTCAGATGGCCCTTTTGCCCGGGCGGCAGTGAGATTTCATTGTAGTGCAGATTTCCTTTACAGGCTTGCTTGGTTGGCCAAAAAGGGCGTATGCGTTTTTTCCTGAATATATTCAGGAAAAAATGCATACGCCCTTTTTGGCCAAGTGCATCATTGTCGACGTTCTGCCTATTTTCCTATGCTTTCAGGGCAATTCCAGTCTACCCCCTGCAATAGTTTTCCTGAAATTCTGCCCCGCTTTCAAGTCCCCTTCGCAGGCTTCCTTCAATATACTTTTGGAAGATAGCTGTCATTTATAACTCTGCAGGTTTGTGAATTACAGTGCCCCTGAGCTCCTTTCTTCAACTCGCTTTCTTGTGAGCTGGGCACAAAACCAAAGGATTCCTTAAGGCCCTAATCTGTTTCCAGCAGGGCACACTGAGCCTCTGTTTAATTCCTCTTCCTGGTGGGCAATGAGGGTTACATTTGCCCGTGCAGACACCTACAGCTAGTCTCTCATTGGTTCTCCCTATTCCTGTTCATCTTGCACAGAAATTGCAAGCTGTGCCGAAGAGGAGGTTAAAGGCACTGACTCTCCAAGCGGGGAGAGTGTTAGTAAAGCATCTGGAATGGTGAACCCGAGGATCAGGATACGAAAACTGAGATGCATTTTAAATCGTTTCCCAATCACATGGTGGACGATACTCTGGGTTTCCCATGCATGTTTTAGCTGGAGGAAGAATCCCTTGAACCTGGAGGGTTGGGACCCATGGAATGGGTACCATGCAGTATGACATAAAAGGGTCTGCATTTGCTCAGCGAAACTCACCAATGCTATCAGCCTGAAGTGTCCAGCCTTATGTCTCAACCAGCTCTGGGTGTAGATGTGGTCAATCCCTGTTGCATCACATGCCCTCAGTGAATTATTTAAGAATTGCTCTCTATTTCACTGTCTTTGTGTTTTGTTTTCGAAATTTATTTTGATAATGGGATTTATCGGATTTTCACTGCTGCGTTTCAGCCGCTGTACACACGCTTGATTCTCTTACGGAGACATATATATCCATGGGTTATAAGATTCTTCCTAGTCAGGTATATTCCTAGGCTTTGAATATGTGGTGTTGGGTCCATTTCGCTAAGCAAGGAGTAGGTCTTGTCTATTACATATTTGGCTTATGGAAAGTTATCTGTGCTAATTTCAGTCTCTGGTTTTATGCAGCACCCCAAGGCACCTTTCCCCATAAGCAAGCACTAGTTGGTTTTCTAAATTTGAGACCCTGTTCTGTTTTGTAATTCAGTTCATGTGTAGTCAAGTTTACATTCCGTGTATTAGTGATATCTTATGATGTTTCTTTTTCTGTGTGACGTAGTTCACGTAGAATCACCGTACCTGGATCCGCTCACTATGCCGCAATGGGGCTAATGACACAGATTTCATTGCTGAGTGATATTGCATTGTACGTACGTGCCACAACTTCTTTATCCATTTTTTGCTTTCTGGGATATTTACCTGATAATGTAGACGAGCTTCTTGTGAACACAGCCGTCCCAAATATTTGGGTGGCTGTCTGTTTTTGATTTTAATTTCTGTAAGCTATAGGACCATAAGTGGAAGTGCCATAGGCTGTGTTGCTTTGTTTCTTACGTGTTTCAGGAAACACCATACATTTCTCCAGGGTGGCTGCTGGCAATTTACATCCTGCCAATCAACATAACAAGGCTCCCTGTTCTCCATATCCTGTCCTACCTTTCTGGATTTTACACTTTTTTCAGATGGCCCTCTTGCCCGGGGGGCAGTGAGACATCATTGTAGTGCAGATTTCCTTTACAGGCTTGCTTGGTTGGCCAAAAAGTACGTATGCGTTTTTTCCTGAATATATTCAGGAAAAAACGCATACGCACTTTTTGGCCAAGTGCATCATTGTCGACGTTCTGCCTCTTTCCTATGCTTTCAGGGCAATTCCAGTCGACCCCCTGCAATGGTTTTCCTGAAACTCTGCCCCGCTTTCTAGTCCCCTTCGCAGGCTTACTTCAATATATTTTTGGAGGATAGCTGTCATTTATAACTCTGCAGGTTTGTGAATTACAGTGCCCCTGAGCTCCTTTCTTCAACTCGCTTTCTTGTGAGCTGGGCACAAAACAGCAGGATTGCTTCAGGCCCTAATCTGTTTCTGGCAGGGCACGCTGAGCCTTTGGTTAATTCCTCTTCCTGGTGGGAAATGAGCGTTACATTTGCCCTTGCAGACACCTACAGCTAGTCTCTCATTGGTTCTCCCTATTCCTGTTCATCTTGCACAGAAATTGCAAGCTGTGCCAAAGAGGAGGTTAAAGGCACTAACTCTCCAAGCAGGGAGAGTGTTAGTAAAGCATCTGGAATGGTGAACCCGAGGACCAGGATACGAAAACTGAGATGCATTTTAAATCGTTTCCCAATCACACGGTGGACGATACTCTGGGTTTCCCATGCATGTTTTAGCTGGAGGAAGAATCCCTTGAACCTGGAGAGTTGGGACCCATGGAATGGGTACCATGCAGTATGACTTCAAAGGGTCTGCATTTGCTCACCGAAACTCACCAATGCTATCAGCCTGAAGTGTCCAGCCTTATGTCTCAACCAGCTCTGGGTGTAGATGTGGTCAATCCCGGTTGCATCACATGCCCTGAGTGAATTATTTAGGAATTGCTCTCTATTTCACTGTCTTTGTGTTTTGTTTTTGAAATTTATTTTGATAATGGGATTTATCGGATTTTCACTGCTGCGTTTCGGCCGCTGTACACACGCTTGATTCTCTTACGGAGACATATATATCCATGGGTTTTAAGATTCTTCCTAGTCAGGTATATTCCTAGGCGTTGAATATGTGGTGTTGGGTCCATTTCGTTGAGCAAGGAGTAGGTCTTGTCTATTACATATTTTGCTTATGGAAAGTTATCTGTGCTAATTTCAGTCTCTGGTTTTATGCAGCACCCCAACGCACCTTTCCCCATAAGCAAGCACTAGTTGCTTTTCTAAATTTGAGACCCTGTTCTGTTTTGTAATTCAGTTCATGTGTAGTCAAGTTTACATTCCGTGTATTAGTGATATCTTATGATGTTTTTTTTTCTGTGTGACGTAGTTCACGTAGAATCACCGTACCTGCATCCACTCACTATGCCGCTACGGTCCTGATGACACAGATTTTATTGCTGAGTGATATTGCATTGTACGTACGTGCCACAACTTCTTTATCCATTTTTTGCTTTCTGGGATATTTACCTGATACTGTAAACGAGCTTCTTGTGAACCCAGCCGTCCCAAATATTTGGGTGGCTGTCTGTTTTTGATTTTAATTTCCGTAAGCTATAGGACCATAAGTGGAAGTGCCATAGGCTGTGTTGCTTTGTTTCTTACGTGTTTCAGGAAACACCATACACTTCTCCAGGGTGGCTGCTGGCAATTTACATCCTGCCAATCAGCATAACAAGGCTCCCTGTTCTCCATATCCTGTCCTACCTTTCTGGATTTTACACTTTTTTCAGATGGCCCTTTTGCCCGGGGGGCAGTGAGACTTCATTGTAGTGCAGATTTCCTTTACAGGCTTGCTTGGTTGGCCAAAAAGGGCGTATGCGTTTTTTCCTGAATATATTCAGGAAAAAACGCATACGCCCTTTTTGGCCAAGTGCATCATTGTCGACGTTCTGCCTCTTTTCCTATGCTTTCAGGGCAATTCCAGTCTACCCCCTGCAATCGTTTTCCTGAAATTCTGCCCCGCTTTCAAGTCCCCTTCACAGGCTTACTTCAATATATTTTTGGAGGATAGCTGTCATTTATAACTCTGCAGGTTTGTGAATTACAGTGCCCCTGAGCTCCTTTCTTCAACTCGCTTTCTTTTGAGCTGGGCACAAAACCGCAGGATTGCTTCAGGCCCTAATATGTTTCCAGCAGAGCACACTGAGCCTTTGTTTAATTCCTCTTCCTGGTGGGCAATGTGCGTTACATTTGCCCGTGCAGACACCTACAGCTAGTCTCTCATTGGTTCTCCCTATTCCTGTTCATCTTGCACAGAAATTGCAATCTGTGCCAAAGACGAGGTTAAAGGCACTGACTCTCCAAGCGGGGAGAGTGTTCGTAAAGCATCTGGAATGGTGAACCCAGGGACCAGGATACGAAAACTGAGATGCATTTTAAATCGTTTCCCAATCACACGGTGGACGATACTCTGGGTTTCCCATGCATGTTTTAGCTGGAGGAAGAATCCCTTGAACCTGGAGAGTTGGGACCCATGGAATGGGTACCATGCAGTATGACTTCAAAGGGTCTGCATTTGCTCAGCGAAACTCGCCAATGCTATCAGCCTGAAGTGTCCAGCCTTATGTCTCAACCAGCTCTGGGTGTAGATGTGGTCAATCCCGGTTGCATCACATGCCCTGAGTGAATTATTTAAGAATTGCTCTCTATTTAACTGTCTTTGTGTTTTGTTTTCGGAATTTATTTTGATAATGGGATTTATCGGATTTTCACTGCTGCGTTTCGGCCGCTGTACACATGCTTGGTTCTCTTACGGAGACATATATATCCATGGGTTTTAAGATTCTTCCTAGTCAGGTATATACCTAGGCGTTGAATATGTGGTGTTGGGTCCATTTCTTTGAGCAAGGGGTAGGTCTTGTCTATTATATATTTGGCTTATGGAAAGTTATCTGTGCTAATTTCAGTCTCTGGTTTTATGCAGCACCCGCACGCACCTTTCCCCATAAGCAAGCACTAGTTGGTTTTCTAAATTTGAGACCCTGTTCTGTTTTGTAATTCAGTTCATGTGTAGTCAAGTTTACATTCCGTGTATCAGTGATATCTTATGATGTTTCTATTTCTGTGTGACGTAGTTCACGTAGAATCAGCGTACATGCATCCACTCACTAACCACTACGGGCCTGATGACACAGATTTCATTGCTGAGTGATATTCCATTGTACGTATATGCCACAATTTCTTTATCCATTTTTTGCTTTCTGGGATATTTACCTGGTACTGTAGACGAGCTTCCTGTGAACACAGCCTTCCCAAACATTGGGGTGGCTGTCTGTTTTTGATTTTAATTTCCGTAAACTATAGAACCATAAGTGCAAGTGCCATAGGCTGTGTTGCTTTGTTTCTTACGTGTTTCAGGAAACACCACACAATTCTCCAGGGTGGCTGTTGGCAATTTACATCCTGCCAATCGGCATAACAAGGCTCACTGTTCTCCATATCCTGCCATACCTTTCCGGATTTTCCACTATATTCAGATGGCCCTTTTGCCAGGGGGGCAGTGAGACTTCATTGTAGTGCAGATTTCATTTACAGGCTTGCTTCGTTGGCCAAAAAGTGCATATGCATTTTTTCCTGAATATATTCAGGAAAAAACGCATATGCACATTTTGGCCAAGTGCATCATTGTCGACGTTTTGCCTCTTTTCCTATGCTTTCAAGGCAATTCCAGTCTACCCCGTGCAATCGTTTTCCTGAAATTCTGCCCCGCATTCCAGTACCCTTCGCAGGCTTACTTCAATATATTTTTGGAGGATAGCTGTCATTTATAACTCTGCAGGTTTGTGAATTACAGTGCCCCTGAGCTCCTTTCTTCAACTCGCTTTCTTGTGAGCTCGGCCCAAAACCGCAGGATTGCTTCAGGCCCTAATCTCTTTCCGGCAGGGCACACTGAGCCTTTGTTTAATTCCTCTTCCTGGTGGGCAATGAGCGTTACATTTGCCCGTGCAGACACCTACAGCTAGTCTCTCATTGGTTCTCCATATTCCTGTTCATCTTGCACAGAATTTGCAAGCTGTGCCAAACAGGAGGTTAAAGGCACTGACTCTCCAAGCGGGGAGAGTGTTAGTAAAGCATCTGGAATGGTGAACCCGAGGACCAGGATACGAAAACTGAGATGCATTTTAAATCGTTTCCCAATCGCACGGTGGACGATACTCTGGGTTTCCCATGCATGTTTTAGCTGGAGGAAGAATCCCTTGAACCTGGAGAGTTGGGACCCATGGAATGGGTACCATGCAGTATGACTTCAAAGGGTCTGCATTTGCTCACCAAAACTCACCAATGCTATCAGCCTGAAGTGTCCAGCCTTATGTCTCAACCAGCTCTGGGTGTAGATGTGGTCAATGCCGGTTGCTTCACATGCCCTGAGTGAATTATTTAAGAATTGCTCTCTATTTCACTGTCTTTGTGTTTTGTTTTCGAAATTTATTTTGATAATGGGATTTAGCGGATTTTCACTGCTGCGTTTCGGCCGCTGTACACATGCTTGATTCTCTTACAGAGACATATATATCCATGGGTTTTAAGATTCTTCCTAGTCAGGTATATTCCTAGGCGTTGAATATGTGGTGTTGGGTCCATTTTGTTGAGCAAGGAGTAGGTCTTGTCTATTACATATTTGGCTTATGGAAAGTTATCTGTGCTAATTTCAGTCTCTGGTTTTATGCAGCACCCCAAGGCACCTTTCACCATAAGCAAGCACTAGTTGGTTTTCTAAATTTGAGACCTTGTTCTGTTTTGTAATTCAGTTCATGTGTAGTCAAGTTTACTTTCCGTGTATTAGTGATATCTTATGATGTTTCTTTTTCTGTGTGACGTAGTTCACGTAGAATCACCGTACATACATCCACTAACTAACCGCTACGGGCCTGATGACACAGATTTCATTGCTGAGTGATATTCCATTGTACGTATATGCCACAACTTCTTTATCCATTTTTTGCTTTCTGGGATATTTACCTGGTACTGTAGACGAGCTTCCTGTGAACACAGCCTCCCCAAACATTGGGGTGGCTGTCTGTTTTTGATTTTAATTTCCGTAAGCCATAGGACCATAAGTGGAAGTGCCATAGGCTGTGTTGCTTTGTTTCTTACGTGTTTCAGGAAACACCACACACTTCCCCAGGGTGGCTGTTGGCAATTTACATCCTCCCAATCGGCATAACAAGGCTCACTGTTCTCCATATCCTGCCATACCTTTCTGGATTTTCCACTATATTCAGATGGCCCTTTTAACCGGGGGGCAGTGAGACTTCATTGTAGTGCAGATTTCATTTACAGGCTTGCTTCGTTGGCCAAAAAGTGCGTATGCATTTTTTCCTGAATATATTCAGGATAAAACGCATATGCACTTTTTGGCCAAGTGCATCATTGTCGACGTTTTGCCTCTTGTCCTATGCTTTCAAGGCAATTCCAGTCTACCCCCTGCAATAGTTTTCCTGAAATTCTGCCCCGCTTTCAAGTCCCCTTCGCAGGCTTACTTCAATATATTTTTGGAGGATAGCTGTCATTTATAACTCTGCAGGTTTGTGAATTACAGTGCCCCTGAGCTCCTTTCTTCAACTCGCTTTCTTGTGAGCTGGGCCCAAAACCGCAGGATTGCTTCAGGCCCTAATCTGTTTCCGGCAGGGCACGCTGAGCCTTTGGTTAATTACTCTTCCTGGTGGGAAATGAGCGTTACATTTGCCCGTGCAGACACCTACATCTAGTCTCTCATTGCTTCTCCTATTCCTGTTCATCTTGCACAGAAATTGCAAGCTGTGCCAAATACGAGGTTAAAGGCACTGACTCTCCAAGCGGGGAGATTGTTAGTAAAGCATCTGGAATGGTGAACCCGAGGACAAGGATACAAAATCTGAGATGCATTTTAAATTGTTTCCCAATCACACGGTGGACGATACTGTGGGTTTCTCATGCATGTTTTAGCCAGAGGAAGAATCCTTTGAACCTGGAGAGTTGGGACCCATGGAATGGGTACCATGCAGTATGACTTCAAAGGGTCTGCATTTGCTCACCGAAACTCACCAATGCTATCAGCCTGAAGTGTCCAGCCTTATGTCTCCACCAGCTCTGAGTGTAGTTGTGGTAAATCCCGGTTGCATCACATGCCCTGAGTGAATTATTTAAGAATTGGTCTCTATTTCACTGTCTTTGTGTTTTGTTTTTGAAATTTATTTTGATAATGGGATTTATCGGATTTTCACTGCTGCGTTTATGCCGCTGTACACACGCTTGATTCTCTTATGGAGACATATAAATCCATGGGTTTTAAGATTCTTCCTAGTCAGGTATATTCCTAGGCGTTGAATATGTGGTGTTGAGTCCATTTCGTTGAGCAAGGAGTAGGTCTTGTCTATTACATATTTGGTTTATGGAATGTTATCTGTGCTAATTTCAGTCTCTGGTTTTATGCAGCACCCCAACGCACCTTTCCCCATAAGCAAGCACTAGTTGGTTTTCTAAATTTGAGACCCTGTTCTGTTTTGTAATTCAGTTCATGTGTAGTCAAGTTTACATTCCGTGTATTAGTGATATCTTATGATGTTTCTTTTTCTGTGTGACGTAGTTCACGTAGAATCACCGTACCTGCATCCACTCATTATGCCGCTACGGGCCTGATGACACAGATTTCATTGCTGAGTGATATTGCATTGCACATACGTGCCACAACTTCTTTATCCATTTTTTACTTTCTGGGATATTTACCTGGTACTGTAGACGAGCTTCTTGTGAACACAGCCGTCCCAAACATTGGGGTGGCTGTCTGTTTTTGATTTTAATTTCCGTAATCTTTGGGACCAAAAAGTGGAAGTGCCATAGGCTGTTTTGCTTTGTTTCTTATAGGTTTCAGGAAACACCATACACTTCTCCAGGGTGGCTGCTGGCAATTTACATCCTGCCAATCAGCATAACAAGGCTCCCTGTTCTCCATATCCTGTCCTACCTTTCTGGATTTTACACTTTTTTCAGATGGCCCTTTTGCCCGTGGGGCAGTGAGACTTCATTGTAGTGCAGATTTCCTTTACAGGCTTGCTTGGATGGCCAAAAAGGGCGTATGCGTTTTTTCCTGAATATATTCAGGAAAAAACGCATACGCCCTTTTTGGCCAAGTGCATCATTGTCGAAGTTCTGCCTCATTTCCTATGCTTTCTGGGCAATTCCAGTCTACCCCCTGGAATCGTTTTCCTGAAATTCTGCCCCGCTTTCAAGTCCCCTTCGCAGGCTTACTTCAATATATTTTTGGAGGATAGCTGTCATTTATAACTCTGCAGGTTTGTGAATTACAGTGCCCCTGAGCTCCTTTCTTCAACTCGCTTTCTTGTGAGCTCGGCACAAAATCGCAGGATTGCTTCAGGCCTTAATCTGTTTCCAGCAGGCCACGCTGAGCCTTAGGTTAATTCCTCTTCCTGGTGGGAAATGAGCATTACATTTGCCCGTGCAGACACCTATAGCTAGTCTCTCATTGGTTCTCCCTATTCCTGTTCATCTTGCGCAGAAATTGCAAGCTGTGCCAAACAGGAGGTTAAAGGCACTTACTCTCCAAGCGGGGAGAGTGTTAGTAAACCGTCTGGAATGGTGAACCCGAGGACGAGGATATGAAAACTGAGATGCATTTTAAATCGTTTCCTAATCACACGGTGGACCATACTCGGCGTTTCCCACGCATGTTTTAGCTCAAGAAAGAATCCCTTGAACCTGGAGAGTTGGGACCCTTGGAATGAGTACCATGCAGTATGACTTCAAAGGATCTGCATTTGTTCACCGAAACTCACCAATGCTATCAGCCTGAAGTGTCCAGCCTTATGTCTCAACCAGCTCTGGGTGTAGATGTGGTAAATCCAGGTTGCATCACATGCCCTGAGTGTATTATTTAAGAATTGCTACCTATTTCACTGTCATTGTGTTTTGTTTTTGAAATTTATTTTAATAATGGGATTTATCGGATTTTCACTGCTTCGTTTATGCCTCTGTACACGCGCTTGATTCTCTTACGGAGACATATAAGTCCATGGGTTTTAACATTCTTACTAATCCGGTATATTCTTAGGCATTGAATATGGCGTGTTGAGTCCATTTCGTTGAGCAAGGAGTAGGTCTTGACTATTACATATTTGGCTTACGGAATGGTATCTGTGCTAATTTCAGTCTCTGGTTGTATGCAGCACCCCAACTCACCTTTCCCCTTAAGGAAGCATAAGTTGGTTTTCTTAATTTGAAACCCTCTTCTCTTTTGTAATTCAGTTCATGTGTAGCCATGTTAACATTCCATGTATTAGTGATATCTTATGTCTTTTTCTTTTTGAATTATGTGACTTCGAATGATCACACGTAACTCCTCTGGAGTTGTTATAACTGGCCGTATTTCATTGATTTCCAGGCTGAGTAATATTCCAGTCTACATAAGCACCACATCTCTGTCCGTTTTTTCTCTGCAGATACATTTAAGTTATATCCTAGTCGAGGATCTTTTAAACAGAGAGGTGGTAAACATTGGGGTGCCTGTGTCCTCTCGATTTTTGTTTTTCCCAAGATATACGTCCATGAGTGCAAGTGCCCTGTGCTCGGTAGCTCATTTTTTAGATGCTTTAGTAAACACAATAGACTTATCCAGAGTGACCGTTGGCAATATACATTTCCACTATAAGACTCACAGGGCTCCCTTTTCTCCTTGCCCTGTCCTGCATTTCTGGTGTTTACACTTTATGAGGACGGCTCTTCTGACTGATGCAAAGTGATATGTTTTGTAGTATTGATTTCCAGTGCCCACCTGTTTGGTTGGCTAAAAAAGTGTATGCCCTTTTCTTGAATATATACAGAAAAAGACGCATACACCCTTTTTGGCCAACTGCAATGTTGGCAATGTTCAGCCCCTTTTCTTGTGCTTAATGGCAAGTCCTTTCTACCTCTTCCAATCCCTTTCCTGCCATTCTCCGTTGCTTACAAGTCCTTTTCTCTGACTTTCCTCAAGACATTTTTCAGTGATAGATATTTTCAATTCTGCAGTTTCGTGAATTTTAGTGCCCCTGAGTTCGATTTTCCAACTTGTGTTTATGGGAACTGGCCACAAAGCATCAGGATTCCTCAAGCCCTATTCTGTTTCCATGGGCAACCCTAGCCTTTGGTCAATTCGTCTTCCTGATTGGAAATTAGAGTGGCATGTGCCTGTCCGAACACCTAGGACTTGTCTCTCATTGTTCCTCCTCCTTCTGCTTCATCCTCTGGACAAATTCCAAACTGTATGCAACAGGATGTTGACAGTGCTGACATCTCCAAGTGGGGAGACTGTTAGTAAAGACGCTGGAGTGGTGAAGCCTAGCACCAAGAGATGAGGAGATGAGATGCCTTTTCCAAACTTTTCCCGATCAGACGGTATACCATCCTTTGGGTGTGACAGGCATGTTTTAGGTGTAGGAAGGGTCCCATTCATGTGAGGAGAACACCAGGGGATTTTAAATATCAGTGTCTCTTCGCAACCCAAACTGGGGAATTTTTTAAGCTACGGCTACACATATGTTCATTAAGGGCCTTGGGAAGTAGGCAGAGTCCAAACTTTAGATGATTGAAGTCTTCAGGGTCAGAAGCACTCACCACTGTCTTCCCTGAGATTCCATTTGTACTGTCATTGATGGATGATGTCAATAAAAATATCTATTCTTTTTCAGATCATTTCCCCTTATAGGTTATTGCAAAATATTGAGTGTAGTTCCCTGTGCTATACAGTAGTTCCTTGCTGATGATTTCATACATAGCAGTGTGTATGTGTTAATCCCAAACTGTTAATTTATCCCTCCTCCTACCATTTCCCTTTGGTAATAATAAATTATAAAATTTTATGCTTCTCAGAAATGGGGGAGCTGAAAGAGAGGTATCATTTTCAATGCAAAAGCATTTAAAACAAGATTGAAGCTTTAACCAAGATTATTAGATGTACATCCTTGGAAAGAAATCACTTTGTTTCTCTAATATTGACCTGACAAAGAAGACAAACCTTTTCACTGAACTTGCTTATAAGAAAGTGATGGAAATATCAAATGGAAGTGTTAGAAACATCTTATTTTACCCGAGCCTTATACACTGTTCTATGTTAATTACAGTTTGGCTCACACATCTGTTCATTGAAGTTACAATGTTCTCAATTTCTGTTACTGATCCTCCAGAGTGGACGCCAACAAGTGTCCCCCTGCCCAGTGTCATTGGAGCCAATAGATCGAGACTGAGTTTGGTTCAAAAGCAAAGGAAACTTTATATTTTGATCAGAGAATGGAGAGGTGCTACCCTGTGGGCTGTGGGCTGGGCTGCTGTGTAGAGATCCTGTCAGAGTCACTGGGAGGGAGGGGGCTGAGCTCTCGAGGACCTGGTTGGCTGCAGCTCAGGCTCTATGTCACGGAGTCTGAACTGGGCCCCAGGAGCTGAAGTGTCATCGAGCCATTCTGCTCTAGGAAATCTGGTCTGAAGTGCCGGGTGTGGAACCTCTGTATGCGGGACACTAGGAGCACCTGAAATTAGACAAAGCACAAAGGATAAAAATGGTTAGACTTTATTTTATTGCCCAGATTCTATTTTTATCTCCCAGGCATTTTTAAGGGGCTTTGCCTGGGACAAACTTCTCTTCTGCCTTTTGTCCCTTTCCTCATTCTTGGAGTGCTGCGGGTGCAGACCCTTCTGCTGTAACTGCTGAGTGCTGAGTTAGGAGGCTTCATACCCGTGGGCGAGGGTCAGAACTTCTCCCCAGCAGCCTCCAGGTGACGTTGATTGTCCCCAGGCCTCCTGCCTCCCTGCTCGTCCACCTGAGCACCAGTATTGGAAGTGTTATAGATTCTAATGACCTTTAAGGGTCCAGAAAGGAGATGTGCAGTGGCGCTGTGAGGTCCAGTTTCACTCCGCCCCACATTTGTTCGGCCACCTTAGGCTGACCGTTTCTGCCAGCCTAGATGCTCTGACTGACCGTTTCTGCCAGCCTAGATGCTCTGACCAACAGTCTGCGCTTTCTTCCATTAGGCCCCTGAATTAACGTAAAAACAGCACCAGGTGTCAGGATCCTGCCCGCTCAGCTCCCAGACAGTCCAGGGTCAGTGGTGATGAAGGATCATGATGGTCACTGAGTCAAGAGCCTTTGGAAGTAAACAGGAGTCCAGCCGGTCTTATTGGCCACCATCATCAGGGTGTCTGTAGGCTTTTCTATGGTGACAGCATGATATACGGTTCCCCCGCCAAGATTATTAGCTCCCCTCTGGGTACAGTAAGTACTGCAAGCAGTAGTCTACTCTTTTGGGACACACTCTTGTTGTTTTATGAGAGAAACTCCAGGTCAAGTGATGGTCAAACGGGTCGTCATGGTGCCCCGTTGCCCCCGGTTATCTCTCTGGAGGTTGGAGTTGGAGGGCCTCCTCAATCGAGGTCAGTGTGCCCACGGAGCAAACCCTGCAACTTCAGGGCATGGTTGGGGGTTAGGATCACCACGTGGGGTCCGTTTCCCTTAGAAGGGAGGTGGCCTTTTGGGCTGCTGATTTCCAGGTTTTCAGATACCACCAGTATCTTGGCCAGATGTGGCGGTGGGCCAAGCCCCTTGGTGACCATAGTTTATCCTACCTGGATGGCATTCTTGCATTGTTCCATTTCAAGTGGTCCCAGTTTTTGCACTAATACTCCAATGGCGATTCACCTTTCACCAGGAATGTAAAGGTCAAAGGGTTTAGCTAAATTAGGGAGTTCCAGGGCAAGGGTCTGAATTGACTGCTCTTTCCATTCTTGAAAGGCCACTTCTGGATTCTATTCAAAAGGATCATCATCTTTTCCTTTCAGTGTTTCATATAGAGGCCCAGCTAGTAGACTGTAGTTAGGGATCCAGAGGCAGGAAACCCTGGCTTCCCCAGGAACCCCTAAGCTGTCTTCTAGTTTCAGAAAGGGGTAAGGCTGTAAATTGTTTCTTCCCTTTCCTGGGATGGGCTTCTCCGACCTTCTGTGAGAATGAAGCCCAGGCAGGTCACCGTAGTCTGTGATACTTGAGCTTTTTCGTGGACAACTTCTATCCTTTATTGGCTTGGTAGTTCTGAGGCCTCCTTAGTAGGGCTGGCGATCAGAATGTCGTCTGAATATTGAAGGAGTCTTTCCTTTTCCAGAGGTAGAACTTTTAGGTCTTTAGCTGAGCTTTCCCCAAAGATGGTGTGGGAATTTTTGAACCCTTGGGGCAAGACAGCCTGGAAGTATTGTTTTAGTTGTATGTTGAGTCCTGTCACTCACAAGCCAAAATTTCTTGTGACTCTGGGACTAATGGAATACAAAAGAAGGCATCAGTGAAGACTAATACAGAATACCAAGTCCTGGTGGTTGGTAGAATGACCAGCAGGGTGTAGGATTTAGGAACTACTGGAGGTATATCCTCAGTGGCTTCACTGACTGTCCTGACATCCTTTACCAGGACTCCAGCAGCCCATGGGGCTCTCGAGGTCAGGCCAATCCCAGGATATGGAGCTCACCTGGGCAGGTACCCTACCCCCACCCCAGCCCACGGGGCTCTCGTGTTCAGGCCCCTCCCAGGATATGGGATTCCCTGGGCAGGTCCTCTGCAGTCCATGGGGCTCCCGTGGTCAGGCCCCTCCCAGGATACAGAGCTACCCTTGCAGGTACCTTGGCAGGGCTGGGCACACAGGAACCGTGCACATAGCCCTCATTGCAGAGCACTCCCAGCTCACCTGTCGCTCAGATCTGACACAGAGCACCTCAGAGCAGGACTTGAACTAACAAACAGCAGCTCTGACAGTTCTGTGACCCTGGGCATCACTCTGTGCGGCCTCCTCCACCTTGTCTTCCAGAGACTTCCACTGCACCCGGGGCACCAGGCCTCTGTCTCCAACCACCACCCACCCCTCCTCTCCCTGACTCCTGGGTTCCTCTCATTAGAAGAGGGTTTTCTTGAAGTTGTCTCCCACTCATGGGCCAGATAATATAATTAGAAAACAAGCCAGAGCTGCAGCCCCTTGTCTATCCTGACTCTCAGGAGCCCACACCTGTTCCTTGGACATGGCCAATTCAGCAAGTTCCATTTTCAGCAACTGTGAGCCCCTGAGGGGTGATTATTGGCTGGCTTGGGAAGCCTGACCGTGCCGGCCAGCCCTCCCCAGGTGTGCCTGGGTTGAGATCAATATAAACACCGCTCCAGGCAGCAAGAGCCCCTGCAGCTGTGCCTGACGCCATTTTCTCTGCCCTGTCAGCAGTCTCGGGGCTCGGCTGGTGGGAGGGAGTGAGAGGCCACGGCTTTGTGGGTGTCCCAGTGTGAGTGGGGCTCTGCTGGACTTTCTGCAGCAGTTGCCAAGATGCTACCTGCTAAAGAAGAGGATGTGTCACCCACACCTGCCGCTGGAATTTCTCCCTGGGCACAGGTGAGGAAGGAAGAAAGCAGTGGGGGCCGGGACAGCAGGGGTATCTCAGGCAGGGAAATGGAGAGCTTCCAGAAGAGCACCCAGGGCCAGGACCATCCTGGCTGGCCTGCAGGCACCAAGTCGGCTGGCATGCTGTCCCTCATGTGGCTCCATGGCCCTTCCTCTAGGTTTTCAAGTCCTTGTACATATTCAGGTGTTTAGCCTTGGAAGGGTGGGAACATTTCAGCAGCAGCTGGCCTGGGGCTCGGCCCACGTTTACTCACAGATACCTCGGCACTGTCCCCCAGCTTTGCAGTGAGGACGCTTGTTGCGAGGAGCATGCTGGCTGAGTGGGAGATGATTCCCCACCACTGACCAACTTCAGAATTGTTTGCAATTGGAGCAAGTGCCCTGAAACGGTTTTCCTCTGTGTAACTGGTGGGTTCTGTTCTTTTTTTCGTTTTTGGTTCAAGGTAGATTTTATTCCTCTTTTGTGTATTTACAGATATAAGCATGGAAATAATTTATTCATATAAATACATGTATGTGAAGGGAAGAATATTTTTTCTGTTTTACTTTTTTTAATTTTATTTTTTTATTTTGAATTTAATTTTATATTTTTATACAGCAGGTTGTTTTTGGTTATCTACTTTATACATATAAATGTATACATACCAATCCCAATATCTCAACTCCTCCCACCACCATCCCCAACAGCTTTCCCCCCTTGTTGTCCATACGTTTGTTGTATACATGTATTGCTCTATTTCTGCCTTGCAAAACGGTTCATCTGTACAATTTTTCTAGGTTCCACATATATGCATTAATATACAAGATTTGTTTTTCTCTTTCTGACTTACTTCACTCTGTATGACAGTCTCTAGATCCATCAACGTCTCTACAAATGTCCCAATTTCATTCCTTTTTATGGCTTAGTAATATTCCATTTTATATATGTACCACATCTTTATGCATTCGTCTGTCTGTGGGCATTTAGGTTGCTTCCATTTCCTGGATAGTGTAAATAGTGATGCAATGAACATTGTGGTGAATGTCTCTTTTTGATTTATGGTTTTGTCTGGGTATATGCCCAGTAGAGGGATTGCTGTATCATATGGTAATTCTATTCTTAGTTTTATAAGAAACTCCATAATGTTCTCCACAGTGACTGTATCAATTTACGTTCCCAACAATAGTGGAAGAGGATTCCTTATCTCCACACCGTTTCCAGCATTTGTTGTTTGTAGATTTTCTGATGATGCCCATTCTAATAGGTGTGAGGTGATACACCATGGATGAGTCTATTTCATTGAGCAAAGAGTAGGTCTTGTTTATTACGTATTTGGCTTATGGAATGGTATGTGTGCTAATTTCAATCTGTTTTTATACAGCAGCCCAACTCAACTTTCCCCTTAAGCAAGCATAAGGTTTTTATCTAAATGTGAGACTCTGTTCGGTTTTGTAATTCAGTTTATGTGTAGCCAAGTTTACACTCCCTCTATTAGTGATATCTTATGATAATTATCTTTCTTTGTGTGACATATTTCTCTTAGAATCATCATAATTAAATCCACTCAATTTGCTGCTACAGGCCTGATGACATTGATTTCACTGCTGAGTGATATTCCGTTGTACGTAAGTAGCACAACTTCTTTATCCATTTTTTTCTTTCTGGGATATTTAATTTGTACTGGACTCGAGGTTCTTGTAAACACAGCAGCCCTAAATTTTGTGTTGGCTGTGTCTTGTTGATTTTAATTTTCCTAAGCTATAGGGCCAAAAGTGGAAGTGCCCTAGGCTCTGTAGCTTTGTTTTTTAGATGTTTCAGGATACACCATGAACATCTCCAGAGTGTCTGTTGGCAATTTACATCCCGCCCATCAGCATAACACGGCTCCCTGTTCTCCATGGCCTGTCCTGTGTTTCTGGTTTTTACACTTTATTCAGATGGCCTTTTTGACGAATGGGAAATGTGACTTCATTGTAGTGTGGATTTCCATTGCTGAAGTGCTTGGTTGGCCAAAATGTTCATATGCGTTTTTCCCTGAATATATTCAGGAAAAATGTATACGCACTTTTTGTCCATGTGCTTCACTGTCAAAGCTCTGCCGCTTTTCATATGCTTTAAATGCAATTCCAATCTACCTCTTGAAATATGATTCCTGCAATTCTGCCTCGTTTTCAAGTCCTCTTTGCAGACTTACTTTGATATATTTTTGCCAATAGCTGTCATTTATCTCTGCAGGTTTGTGAATTACAGTGCCCCTGAGCTCCTTTCTTAACTCGCTTCCTTGTAAGCTGGCCACAAAACTGCAGGTTTGCTTCAGGCCATAATCAGGGTCCGGCACGGCACTCTGAGCCTTTGGTTAATTCCTCTTCCTGGTGGGAAATTAGAGTTAAATGTGCCCCTCCAGATACCTGCCTCACTCCCAGCCACATGGTGATGTATGTCCTCAGGTTTGAGGCCATATGTGATGGGTTCCTCATCTTTTGATGATGTGGCCCCACTGGTGTGTGGACACTCCTGCCTGGTTCCCATCCCCTTGGTGATGTGGGCCCTCTGGTGAGACTCTGATCCTGGTTGGGTTCCTCACACATCCGTGAGGTGAGCCCTCTTCTCTGAGGTCACTCCTGCCTGGCTGGCACAACCCGCCTTGTTGACTTCGGCACCCTGGTGGCAGTTGGAGCCTGCTGGGAGCCTCCTTCCCGCGGTGATGAGGCCCTCTGGCGTCAGACCCTAATGGCGGGGTTCCCACATTTTCTGATACGTGCTAAGTGGTACGAGGGCACTCCTGCCAGGTTCCCATCCTCATGAGCGTGTGGGCCTTCTGTTCTGAGGTCCTAACGGCTGGGTTGCTCACACTTTCATGATGTGGGCCCTCTGCTGTGAGGTCAATCCTGCCTGGCTGGCGCACGTCGCCTTGGCGACGTGGACCCTCTGGTGGCAGTTGGAGCGTGCTGGGGCCTCCTCCCCTCAGTGATGAGGGCCTTCTGGTGTCAGGCCCTAAGTGCTGGGCTCCACACATTTTCTGATGTGTGCCCAGTGGTGCGAGTCACTCCTGCCAGGTTCCCATCCCCATGGGCATGTGGGACTTCTGTTCTGTGGTCCCAACTGCTGGGTTGCTCACAGTTTCATGATGTGGGCCCTTTGCTGTGTGTTCACTCTGGCCTGTATCCCATAGTGTCAGTGCTCTGGGCCTCCAGCTTGGAGTTTCCAACTTCTCGATTCCTCACCTTTTTTATTCTATGGGCCCTCGGTTGTGCGTCTCCTCCTGCATGCCTCACTCCCAGCCCCTTCGTGATGTGTGTCCCCTTGTTTGAGGCCACATGTGCTGTGTTCCTCACCTTTCTATAATGTGGCCACACTGGTGTGAGGACACTCTTGCCTGGTTCCCATTCCCTTGGTGATGTTGGCCCCACTGCTGTTAGGACAGTCTTGCCTGGTTCCCATCACCTTGGGGATGTTGGCCCTCTGGTGAGAGTCTGATCCTGGTTAGGTTCCTCACCCTTCTGTGAGGTGGGCCCTCTGCTCTGAAGTCACTCCTGCCTGGCTGGCACACCCCGCCTTGGCAACGTCGGCCATATGGTGGCAGTTGGAGCCTGCTGGGAGCCTCCTCCCCTCGGTGATGAGGGCCCTCTGGACTCAGGCCCTAACTGCTGGGTTCCCACATTTTCTGATTCGTGCTAAGTGGTGCAAGGACACTCCTGCCAGGTTCCCATCCCCATGGGGATGTGAGCCTTCTGCTCTGAGGTCCCAACGGCTGTGTTGCTCACAGTTTCATGATGAGGGCCCTCTGGTGTGAGTTCACTCCTGCCTAGATCCCATAGCCTCGCTGCTCCTGGCTGCCTGCCGGAGGTTCCAACTGTGGGATTCCTCACCTTTTTTATTCTATGGTCCCTCTGTTTTGAGGATCCTCTGGCCTGCCTCACTCCCAGCCCCTTGGTGATGTGTGTCCTCAGGTTTGAGGCCACGTGTCCTGGGTCCCTCAAATTATGGTGATGTAGCCCCACTGGTGTGAGGACACTCCTGCCTGGTTCCCATTCCCTTGGTGATGTTGGCCCTCTGGTGACAGTCTGATCCTTGTTGGGTTCCTCACACTTCTGTGAGGTGGGCTTTCTGCTCTGAGGTCACTCCTGCCTGGTTGGCACACCCCGCCTTGGTGACATCGGCCTTATGGTGGCAGTTGGAGCCTGCTGGAAGCCTCCTCCCCTCGGTGATGAGGGTCCTCTGGCCTCAGGTCCTAACTGCTGGGTTCCCACATTTTCTGATTCGTGGAAGTGCGCCGAGGACACTCCTGTCAGGTTCCCATCCCCATAGGGATGTGGGCCTTCTGCTCTGAGGTCCCATCCGCTGGGTTGCTCACAGTTTCATGATGTGGGACCTCTGCTGTGAGTTTGCTGTGGCCTGGATCCCATAGACTCTGTGCTCTGGGCGGCCTACTGGCCGGTTCCAACTGCTGGATTCCTCACAACTTTTATTCTGTGGGCTCTGTTTTGTGAGGATACTCCTGCTTGCCTCATTCCTAGCCCCTTGGAGATGTGGGTCCCCTGTTTTAGGCCACATGTTCTGGGTTCCTCACCTTTCTATAATGTGGCCACACTGGTGTGAGGACCCTCCTGCCTGGTTCCGATCCCCTTGGTGATGTGGGCCCTCTGGTGAGAGTCTTATCCTGGCTGGTTTCCTCACCCTTCTGTGAGGTAGGCCCTCTGCGGTGAGGTCACTCCTGCCTGGCTGGCACACATCACCTTGGTGACGTGGGCCCTCAGTTGGGAGTTGGTGTCTGCTGCGAGTCTCCGTCCCTCGGTAATGAGGGCCCTCTTGCGTCAGACCCTAACTCCTGGGCTCCCAAAATTTGCAGATGTGCGACCTGTGGTGCGAGTACACTCCTGTCAGGTTCCCAACCCCATGGGAATTTGGGCCTTCTGCTCTGAGGTCCCAACGGCTGGGGTGCTCACAGTTTCATGATGAGGGCCCTCTGATGTGCGTTCATTCCGGCCTAGATCCCATAGGCTTGCTGCTCCTGGGCGCCTGCTGGGAGGTTCCAACTGCGGGATTCCTCACCTTTTTTATTCTATGGGCCCTCTGTTTTGAGGCTCCTCCTGCCTGCCTCAATCCCAGCCCCGTTGTGATGTGTGTCCTCTGGTGTGAGGCCACATGTGCTGGGTCCCTCACCTTTCGATGATGTGGCCCCAATGGTGTGAGGACACTCGTGCCTGTTTCCCAGCCCCTTGGTGATGTGGCCCCTCTGGTGAGAGTCTGATCCTCGCTGGGTTCCTTACCGTTCTGTGAGGTGGGCCCTGTGCTCTGAGGTAACTCCTGCCTGGCTTGCTCCCATTGCCTTGGTGACGTCGGCCCTCTGGTGGCAGTTGGATCCTTTTGGAGACTCCTGTCCTCGGTGATGAGGTCCCTCTGGCGTCAGGCTCTAACTGCTGGGCTCCCCAGGTTTTCTGATGTGAGCCCAGTGATGCCAGGACACTCGTGAAATGTTCCCATCCCCATGGCGATATGGGCCTTCTGCTCTAAGGTTCCAACGACTGGGTTGCTCACAGTTTCCTGATGTTAGCTCTCTGGTGTTAGTTCACTCATTCCTAGATCCCATAGCCTCTGTACTCTGGGCCGCCTGCTGGGAAGTTCCAACTGCTGGGTTCCTCACCTTTTTTATTCTTTGGGCCCTGTGTTGGGAGGCTCCTCCTGCCTGTGTCACTCCCAGCCCCTTGGTGATGTAGGTCCTCTGGTTTGTGGGCACATGTGCCAGTTTCCTCATCTTTTAGTGATGTGGCCCCACTGGTGTGAGGACACTCGTGCCTGGTTCCCGTCCCCTTGGTGATATGGGCCCTCTGGTGAGAGTCTGATCCTGGTTGGGTTCCTCACACTTCTTTGAGGTGGGCCGTCTGCTGTGAGGTCACTCCTGCCTGGCTGGCACACCCCGCCTTGGCGACGTGGTCCCCCTTGTGGTAGTTGGAACATGCTGGGAGCTTCCTCCCCTCAGTGATGAGGGCCCTCTGGCGTCAGGCCCTAACTGCTGGGTACCCACATTTTCTGATATGTGCTAAGTGGTGCGAGGACACTCCTGCCATGCTCCCAACACCTTGGGGATGTGGACCTTCTGCTCTGAGGTCCAAATGGCTGGGTTGCTCGCAGTTTCATGATGTGGACCTTCTGCTGTGAGTTGACTGCGGCCTGAATCGCATAGACTTGGTGCTCTTGGCCGCCTGCTGGGAGGTTCCCATTGCTGGATTCCTCAGCTTTTTTATTCTATGGGCCCTGTGTTGTGAGGCTACTCCTGCCTGCCTCATTCCGAGCCCCTTGGAGATGTGGGTCTTCTGGTTTAGGCCACATGTGCTGGGTTCCTCACCTTTCTATGATGTGGCCACACTGGTGTGAAGACTCTCCTGCCTGGTTCTGATCACCTTGGTGATGTGGGCCCTCTGGTGAGAGTCTTATCCTGGCTGTGTTCCTCACCCTTCTGTGAGGTAGGCCCTCTGCGGTGAGGTCACTCCTACCTGGCTGTCACACGTCACCTTGGCGACGTGGGACCTCAGTTGGGTGTTGGTGCCTGATTGGAGTCTCCTCCCCTTGGTAATGAGGGCCCTCTGGCGTCAGGCCCTAACTCCTGGGTTCCCTAAATTCTCTGATGTGTGCCCTGTGGTGCGAGTACACTTCTGACAGGTTCCCAACCCCATGGGAATGTGGGCCTTCTGCTCTGAGATCCCAACGCCTAGGTTGCTCACAGTTTCATGATGACGGCCCTCTGGTGTGAGATCACTCCGGCCTGGATCCCATAATCTCGCTGCTCCTGGCCGCCTGCTGGGAGGTTCCAACTGTGGGATTCTTCACCTCTTTAATTCTATGGTCCCTCTGTTTTGAGGCTCCTCCTGCCTGCCTCAATCCCAGCTCCCTTGTGATGTGTGTCCTCTGGTTTGAGGCCACGTGTGCTGGGTCCCTCACTTTTCGGTGATGTGGCCCCACTAGTGTGAGGACACTCCTGCCTGGTTCCCATTCCCTTGGTGATGTGGGCCCTCTGGTGAGAATCTGATCCTCTTTGGTTCTTCACACTTCTGTGAGGTTGACCCTCTGCTCTGAGGTCACTCCTGCCTGGTTGTCGCACTCCGCATTGGCGACGTCGCCCCTCTGGTAGCAGTCGGAGCTGGCTGGGAGCCACCGCCCCTCGGTGATGAGGGCCCTCTGGCATCAGGCACTAATTGCTGGGCTCCCCACATTTTTTCATGTGTGCCCACTCTTGCGATGACACTCCTGCTTGTTTCCCTTCCCCATGGGGATGTGGGCCTTCTGCTCTGAGGTCACAACGGCTGGGTTGCTTACAGAATCACAATGAGGGCCCTCTGTTGTGAGTTCATGCCGGCCTGGATCTCATAGCCTCAGTGCTCTGGGCCGCCTGCTAGGAAGATCCAACTGCTGGTTTCCACACCTTTTGTATACAATGGGACATGTGTTGTGAGGTTAATCCTGCCTGCCTCACTCCGAAACCCATGGTGTTGTGGGTCCTCTGGTTTGAGGCCACATGTGCTGGGTACCTCAACTTTTGATGATGTGGCCCCACGGGTGTGAGGACACTCCTGCCTGGTTCCCATCACCTTGGTGATGTGGGCCCTCTGGGGAGAGTCTGATCCTGGCTGGGTTCCCTACCATTCTGTGAGGTGGGCCCTCTGATGTCAGGTCACTCCTGCCTGGCTAGCTCACATCGCCTTGGCGACGTGGGCCCTCTGTTGGCCACTGGAGCATGCTGGGAGCCTCCTACTCCCGTGAATGATGGCCCTGGAAAAAATGCATATGCCCTTTTTGGCCAAGTGCTTCATTGACGAGGTTCTGCCACTTCTCTTATGCTTTCAGAGCAATTCACGTCTACCTCCTGAAATCGGATTCCAGCAATTCTGCCCCACTTTCAAGTCCTCTTCGCAGCCTTAATTCAATATATTTTTGTACGATTTCTGTCATTTATAAGTCTGCAGGTATGTGAATGACAGTGTCCCTGAGCTCCTTTCCTCAACTCGCTTTCTTGTGAGCTGGCCACAAAACCGCAGGATTGCTTCAGGCCCTAATCTTGTTCCAGCATGGCATGCTGAGCCTTTGGTTAATTCCTTTTCCTGTTGGGAAATGAGTGTTAAAATTGCCCGTGCATACTGGGCATATACCCTGAGAAAACCAAAATTCAAAAAGAGTCATGTACCAAAAGGTTCATTGCAGCTCTATTTACAATAGCCCGGAGATGGAAAGAACCTAAGCGCCCATCATCGGACGAATGGATAAAGAAGATGTGGCACATATACACAATGGAATATTACTCAGCCTTAAAAAGAAATGAAACTGAGTTATTTGTAATGAGATGGATAGACCTAGAGTCTGTCATACAGAGTGAAGTAAGTCAGAAAGAAAAAGACAAATAGCGTATGCTAACACATATATATGGAATTTAAAGGAAAAAAATGCCATGAAGAACCTAGGGATAAGACAGGAATAGAGGTGCAGACCTACTGGAGAATGGAATTGAGGATATGGGGAGGGGGAAAGGTGAGTTTTGACAGGGCGAGAGAGAGTCATGGACATATACACACTAACAAATGTAGTAAGGTAGATAGCAAGGGGGAAGCAGCCGCAAGGCACAGGGATATTAGCTCGGGGCGTTGGGACAGCCTGGAGGGGTGGAAGGGGGAGAGAGGGAGGGAGGGAGACACAAGAGGGAAGACACAGGGAGCATATGTATATGTATAGCTGATTCACTTTGTTATAAAGCAAAAACTAACACACCATTGTAAAGCAATTATACCCCAATAAAGATGTTAAAAAAAATATTTGCCCGTGCACACACCTACAGATAGTCTCCCATTGGTTCTCCGTATTCCTGTTAATCTTGTGCAGAAATTGCAAACAGTGCCAAACAGGAGGTTAAAGGCACTGACTCTCCAAATGGGGAGAGTGTAAGAAAAGGGTCTGGAATGGTGAACCTGAGTATCAGGGGACGAAAACAGACATGCATGTAAAAAGGTTTCCCAGTCACACGGTGGAGCATACTCTGGGTTTCCCATGCAAATTTTAGCAGAAGGAAGAATCCCTTGAACCTAGAGAGTTGGGAACCATGGAATGGGTACCAGGCAGTATGACATCAAAGGGTCTGCATTTGCTCACTGAACCTCACCAATGCTATCAGCCCAAAGGGTCCAGCCTTATCTCTCACCCAGCTCTGGATGTAGATGTGGTAAACCAGGTTGCATCACATGCCCTGTGTGAGTTATTTAAGAATTGCTCTCTATTTCACTGTCATTGTGTTTTGTTTTTGAAATATTTTTTTGACACTGGGATTTATCGGATTTTCACTGCTGTGTTAATGCCGTTGTACACACTCTTGATTCTCTTACGGAGACATAAATATCCACGGGTTTTAAGATTCTTCCTAGTCAGGTATATTCCTAGGCGTTGAATATGTGGTGTTGAGTCCATTTCGTTGAGCAAGGAGTAGGACTTGTCTATTACATATTTGGCTTATGGAACGGTATCTGTGCTAATTTCAGTCTCTGGTTTTATGCAGCACTCCAACGCACCTTTCTCCATAAGAAAGCACAAGTTGGTTTTCTAAATTTGAGACTGTTCTGTTTTGTAATTCAGTTCATGTGTAGTCAAGTTTACATTCCGTGTATTAGTGATATTTTATGATGTTTCTTTTTATGTGTGACTTATTTCACGTAGAATCACCTTACCTGAATCCACTCACTATGCCGCTACGGGCCTGATGACACAGATTTCATTGCTGAGTGATATTCCATTGTACGTACGTACCACAACTTCTTTATCCATTGTTTGCTCTCTGAGATATTTACCTGGTACTGTAAACGAGGTTCTTGTGAACAGAGAGGTCCCAAAGTTTGAGGTGGCTGGGTGTTTTTGATTTTAATTTCCCTAAGCTGTAGGACCATAAGTGGAAGTGCCATAGGCTGTGTTGCTTTGTTTCTTACGTGTTTCAGGAAACACATAACACTTCTCCAGAATGGCTGTCGGCAATTTACATCATATGCATCAGCATAATAAGGATCCCTGTTTTCCATTGCCTGTCCTCCGTTTCTGGATTTTACAATTTTTTTAAATGGCCCTTTTGCCCTGGGGGGCACTGAGACTTCATTGTAGTGCAGGTTTATTTACAAGCTTGCTTGATTGGCCAAAAAGTGCGTATGCGTTTTTTCCTGAATATATTTAAGGAAAAAAGCATCCGCACTTATTGGACAAGTGCATCATTATCGACGTTCTGCCTCTTTTCCTATTCTTTAAGTGCAGTTCCAGTTTAACCCTTCAATCGTTTTCCTGAATTTCTGCCCCGCTTTCAAGTCCCCTTTGCAGGCTTACTTCAATATATTTTTGGAGGATAGCTGTCATTTATAACTCTGCAGGTTTGTGAATTACAGTGCCCCTGAGCTCCTTTCTTCAACTCGCTTTCTTGTGAGCTGGGCACAAAACCGCAGGATTGCTTCAGGCACTAATCTCTTTCCAGCAGGGCACGCTGAGCCTTTGGTTAATTCCTCTTCCTGGTGGGAAATGAGCATTACATTTGCCCGTGCAGACAACTACACCTAGTCTCTCATTGGTTCTCCCTATTCCTGTTCATCTTGCACAGAAATTGCAAGCTGTGCCAAAGAGGAGGTTAAAGGCACTGACTCTCCAAGCGGGGAGAGTGTTAGTAAAGCATCTGGAATGGTGAACCCGAGGACCAGGATACGAAAACTGAGAGGCATTTTAAATCGTATCCCAATCACACGGTGGACGATACTCTGGGTTTCCCGTGCATGTTTTAGCTGGAGGAAGAATCCCTCGAACCTGGAGAGTTGGGACCCATGGAATGGGTACCATGCAGTATGACTTCAAAGGGTCTGCATTTGCTCACCGAAACTCACCAATGCTATCAGCCTGAAGTGTCCAGCCTTATGTCTCAACCAGCTGAGGGTGTAGATGTGGTCAATCCCGGTTGCATCACATGCCCTGAGTGAATTGTTTAAGAATTGCTCTCTATTTCACTGTCTTTGTGTTTTGTTTTTGAAATTTATTTTGGTAATGGGATTTATCGGATTTTCACTGCTGCGTTTATGCCGCTGTACACACGCTTGATTCTCTTACGGAGACATATAAATCCATGGGTTTTAAGATTCTTCCAAGTCAGGTATATTCTTAGGCATTGAATATGTGGTGTTGAGTCCATTTCGTTGAGCAAGGAGTAGGTCTTGTCTATTACATATTTGGCTTATGGAAAGTTATCTGTGCTAATTTCAGTCTCTGGTTTTATGCAGCATCCCAACACACATTTCCCCATAAGCAAGCACTAGCTGGTTTTCAAAATTTGAGACCCTTTAATGTTTTGTAATTCAATTCATGTGTAGTTAAATTCACATTCCGTGTATTAGTGATATCTTATGATGTTTCTTTTTCTGTGTGATGTAGTTCACGTAGAATCAATGTACCTGCATCCACTCACTATGCCGCTACGGGCCTGATGACACAGATTTCATTGCTGAGTGATATTGCATTGCACATACGTGCCACACCTTCTTTATCCATTTTTTGCTTTCTGGGATATTTACCTGGTAATGTAGACGAGCTTCTTGGGAACACAGCCGTCCCAAACTTTGGGGTGGATCTCTGTTTTTGATTTTAATTTCCCTAAGCAATATGACCATAAGTGCAATTGCCATAGGCTGTGTTCCTTTATTTCTTACGTGTTTCAGGAAACACCATACACTTCTCCAGGGTGGCTGTTGGCAATTTACATCCTCCCAATCAACATAACAAGGCTCCCTGTTCTCCATATCCTGTCCTAACTTTCTGGATTTTACACTTTTTTCAGATGGCCCTTTTGCCAGGGGGGCAGTGAGACTTCATTGTAGTGCAGATTTCCTTTACAGGCTTGCTTGGTTGGCCAAAAAGTGCATATGCGTTTTTTCCTGAATATATTCAGGAAAAAACGCATACGCACTTTTTGGCCAAGTGCATCATTGTCGACGTTGTGCCTCTTTTCCTATGCTTTCAGGGCAATTCCAGTCTACCCCCTGCAATCGTTTTCCTGAAATTCTGCCCCGCTTCCAAGTCCCCTTCGCAGGCTTACTTCAATATACTTTTGGAAGATAGCTGTCATTTATAACTCTGCAGATTTGTGAATTACAGTGCCCCTGAGCTCCTTTCTTCAACACGCTTTCTTGTGAGCTGGGCACAAAATCGCAGGATTGCTTCAGGCACTAATCTGTTTCCAGCAGGGCATGCTGAGCCTTTGGTTAATTCCTCTTCCTGGTGGGAAATGAGCGTTATATTTGCCCGTGCAGACACCTACAGCTAGTCTCTCATTGGTTCTCCCTATTCCTGTTCATCTTGCACAGAAATTGCAAGCTGTGACAAACAGGAGGTTAAAGGCACTGACTCTCCAAGCGGGGAGAGTGTTAATAAAGCATCTGGAATGGTGAACCCGAGGACCAGGATACGAAAACTGAGATGCATTTTAAATCGTTTCCCAATCACACGGTGGACGATAGTCTGGGTTTCCCATGCATGTTTTAGCTGGAGGAAGAATGCCTTGAACCTGGAGAGTTGGGACCCATGGAATGGGTACCATGCAGTATGACTTCAAAGGGTCTGCATTTGCTCACCGAAACTCACCAATGCTATCAGCCTGAAGTGTCCAGCCTTATGTCTCAACCAGCTCTGGGTGTAGATGTGGTCAATCCCGGTTGCATCACATGCCCTGAGTGAATTATTTAAGAATTGCTCTCTATTTCACTGTCTTTGTGTTTTGTTTTCGAAATTTATTTTGATAATGGGATTTATCGGATTTTCACTGCTGCGTTTCGGCCGCTGTACACACGCTTGATTCTCTTATGGAGACATATATATCCATGGGATTTAAGATTCTTCCTAGTCAGGTATATTCCTAGGCATTGAATATGTGGTGTAGGGTCCATTTCGTTGAACCAGGAGTAGGTCTTGTCTATTACATATTTGGCTTATGGAAAGTTATCTGTGCTAATTTCAGTCTCTGGTTTTATGCAGCACCCCAAGGCACCTTTCCCCATAAGCAAGCACTATTTGGTTTTCTAAATTTGAGACCCTGATCTGTTTTGTAATTCAGTTCATGTGTAGTCAAGTTTACATTCCGTGTATTAGTGATATCTTATGATGTTTCTTTTTCCGTGTGACGTAGTTCACGTAGAATCACCGTACCTGCATCCACTCACTATGCCGCTACCGGCCTGATGACACAGATTTCATTGCTGAGTGATATTGCATTGCACGTTCGTGCCACAACTTCTTTATCAATTATTTACTTTCTGGGATATTTACCTGGTATTGTAGACGAGCTTCTTGTGAACAGAGCCGTCCCAAACATTGGGGTGGCTGTCTGTATTTGATTTTAATTTCCGTAATCTTTGGGACCATAAGTGGAAGTGCCATAGGCTGTGTTGCTTTGTTTCTTATGGGTTTCAGGAAACACCACACAGTTTTCCAGGGTGGCTGTTGGCAATTTACATCCTGCCAATCAGCATAACAAGGCTCCCTGTTCTCCATATCCTGTCCTACCTTTCTGGATTTTACACTTATTTCAGATGGCCCTTTTGCCCAGGGGGCAGTGAGACTTCATTGTAGTGCAGAATTCCTTTATAGGTTTGCTTGGTTTGCGAAAAAGCGCGTATGCGTTTTTTCCTGAATATATTCAGGAAAAAATGCATATGCACTTTTTGCCAAGTGTACCATTGTCGACTTTCTGCCTCTTTTCCTATGCTTTCTGGGCACTTCCAATCTACCCCCTGCAATCATTGTCCTGAAATTCTGCCCCGCTTTCAAATCCCCTTCACAGGCTTACTTCAATATATTTTTGGAGGATAGCTGTCATTTATAACTCTGCAGGTCTGTGAATTACAGTGCCCCTGAGCTCCTTTCTTCAACTCGCTTTCTTGTGAACTGGGCACAAAACCGCAGGATTGCTTCAGGCCCTAATCTGTTTCCCGCAGGGCACGCTGAGCCTTTGGTTAATTCCTCTTCCTGGTGGGAAATGAGCCTTACATTTGCCCGTGCAGACACCTATAGCTAGTCTCTCATTGGTTCTCCCTATTCCTGTTCATCTTGCACAGAAATTGCAAGCTGTGCCAAACAGGAGGTTAAAGGCACTGACTCTCCATGCGGGGAGAGTGTTAGTAAAGCATCTGGAATGGTGAACCCGAGGACCAGGATACGAAAACTGAGATGCATTTTAAATCGTTTCCCAATTACACGGTGGACGATACTCGGGGTTTCCCATGCATGTTTTAGCTGAAGGAAGAATGCCTTGAATCTAGAGAGTTGGGACCCATGGAATGGGTACCATGCAGTATGACTTCAAAGGGTCTGCATTTGCTCACCGAAACTCACCAATGCTATCAGCCTGAAGAGTCCAGCCTTATGTCTCAACCAGCTCTGGGTGTAGATGTGGTCAATCCCGGTTGCATCACATGCCCTGAGTGAATTATTTAAGAATTGCTCTCTATTTCACTGTCTTTGTGTTTTGTTTTCGAAATTTATTTTGATAATGGGATTTATCGGATTTTCACTGCTGCGTTTCGGCCGCTGTACACACACTTGATTCTCTTACGGAGACATATATATCCATGGGTTTTAAGATTCTTCCTAGTCAGGTATATTCCTAGGCGTTGAATATGTGGTGTTGGGTCCATTTCGTTGAGCAAGGAGTAGGTCTTCTCTATTACATATTTGGCTTATGGAAAGTTATCTGTGCTAATTTCAGTCTCTGGTTTTGTGCAGCACCCCAAGGCACCTTTCCCCATAAGCAAGCACTAGTTGGTTTTCTAAATTTGAGACGCTGTTCTGTTTTGTAATTCAGTTCATGTGTAGTCAAGTTTACATTCCGTGTATTAGTGATATCTTATGATGTTTCTTTTTCTGTGTGACGTAGTTCACGTAGAATCACCGTACCTGCATCCACTCACTATGCCGCTACGGGCCTGATGACAGAGATTTCATTGCTGAGTGGTACTGCATTGCACGTACGTGCCACAATTTCTTTATCCATTTTTGCTTTCTGGGATATTTACCTGGTACTGTAGACGAGCTTCTTGGGAACACAGCCGTCCCAAACATTGGTGTGGCTCTCTGTTTTTGATTTTAATTTCCCTAAGGAATAGGACCATAAGTGCAATTGCCATAGGCTGCGTTGCTTTATTTCTTACGTGTTTCAGTAAACACCATACACTTCTCCAGGGTGGCTGTTGGCAATTTACATCCTGCCAATCAGCATAACAAGGCACCCTGTTCTCCATATCCTGTCCTACCTTTCTGGATTTTACACTTTTTTCAGATGGCCCTTTTGCCCGGGGGGCAGTGAGACTTCATTGTAGTGCAGAATTCCTTTACAGGCTTGCTTGGTTGGCCAAAAAGGGCGTATGCGTTTTTTCCTGAATATATTCAGGAAAAAACGCATACGCCCTTTTTAGCCAATTGCATCATTGTCGACGTTCTGCCTCTTTTCCTATGCTTTCAGGGCAATTCCAGTCTACCCCCTGCAATCGTTTTCCTGAAATTCTGACCCGCTTTCGAGTCCCCTTCGCAGGCTTACTTCAATATATTTTTGGAGGATAGCTGTCATTTATAACTCTGCAGGTTTGTGAATTACAGTGTCCCTCAGCTCCTTTCTTCAACTCACTTTGTTTTGAGCTGGGCACAAAACCGCAGGATTGCTTCAGGCCCTAATCTGTTTCCAGCAGGGCACACTGAGCCTTTGGTTATTTCCTCTTCCTGGTGGGAATTGAGCATTACATTTACCCGTGCAGACACCTACAGCTAGTCTCTCATTGGTTCTCCGTATTCCTGTTCATCTTGCACAGAAATTGCAAGCTGTGCCAAACAGGAGGTTAAAGGCACTGACTCTCCAAGCGGGGAGAGTTTTAGTAAAGCATCTGGAATGGTGAACCCGAGGACCAGGATACGAAAACTGAGATGCATTTTAAATCGTTTCCCAATCACCCGGTGGACCATACTGTGGGTTTTCCATGCATGTTTTAGCTGGAGGAAGAATCCCTTGAACCTGAAGAGTTGGGACCCATGGAATAGGTACCATGTAGTATGACTTCAAAGGGTCTGCATTTGCTCACCGAAACTCACCAATGTTATCAGCCTGAAGTGTCCAGCCTTATGTCTCAACCAGCTCTGGGTGTAGATGTGGTCAATCCCAGTTGCATCACATGCCCTGAGTGAATTATTTAAGAATTGCTCTCTATTTCACTATCTTTGTGTTTTGTTTTCGAAATTTTTTTGATAATGGGATTTATCGGATTTTCACTGCTGTGTTTCGGCCGCTGTACACACGCTTGATTCTCTTACGGAGACATATATATCCATGGGTTTTAAGATTCTTCCTAGTCAGGTATATTCCTAGGCGTTGAATATGTGGTGTTGGGTCCATTTTGTTGAGCAAGGAGTAGGTCTTGTCTATTACATATTTGGCTAATGGAAAGTTATCTGTGCTAATTTCAGTCTCTGGTTTTATGCAGCACCCCAAGGCACCTTTCCCCATAAGCAAGCACTAGTTGGTTTTCTAAATTTGAGACCCTGTTCTGTTTTGTAATTCAGTTCACGTGTAGTCAAGTTTACATTCCGTGTATTAGTGATAACTTATGATGTTTCTTTTTCTGTGTGACGTAGTTCACGTAGAATCACCGTACCTGCATCCACTCACTATGCCGCTACGGGCCTGATGACACAGATTTCATTGCTGAGTGATATTGCATTGTACGTACGTGCCACAACTTCTTTATCCATTTTTTGATTTCTGGGATATTTACCTGATACTGTAGACGAGCTTCTTGTGAACACAGCCGTCCCAAATATTGGGGTGGCTGTCTGTTTTTGATTTTAATTTCCGTAAGCTATAGGACCATAAGTGGAAGTGCCATAGGCTGTGTTGCTTTGTTTCTTACGTGTTGCAGGAAACACCATACACTTCTCCAGGGTGGCTGCTGGCAATTTACATCCTGCCAATCAGCATAACAAGGCTCCCTGTTCTCCATATCCTGTCCTACCTTTCTGGATTTTACACTTTTTTCAGATGGCCGTTTTGCCCGGGGGGCAGTGAGACTTCATTGTAGTGCAGATTTCCTTTACAGGCTTGCTTGGTTGGCCAAAAAGGGCGTATGCGTTTTTTCCTGAAAAATTCAGGAAAAAACGCATACGCCCTTTTTGGCCAAGTGCATCATTGTCGACGTTCTGCCTCTTTTCCCATGCTTTCAGGGCAATTCCAGTCTACCCCTGCAATCGTTTTCCTAAAATTCTGCCCTGCTTTCAAGTCCCCTTCGCAGGCTTACTTCAATATATTTTTGGAGGATAGCTGTCATTTATAACTCTGCAGGTTTGTGAATTACAGTGCCCCTGAGCTCCTTTCTTCAACTTGCTTTCTTGTGAGCTGGGCACAAAACCGCAGGATTGCTTCAGGCCCTAATCTGTTTTCAGCAGGGCACGCTGAGCCTTTGTTTAATTCCTCTTCCTGGTCGGCAATGAGCGTTACATTTGCCCGTGCAGAAACCTACAGCTAGTCTCTCATTGGTTCTCCCTATTCCTGTTCATCTTGCACAGAAATTGCAAGCTGTGCCAAACAGGATGTTAAAGACACTGACTCTCCAAGCGGGGAGAGTGTTAGTAAAGCATCTGGAATGGTGAACCCGAGGACCAGGATACGAAAACTGAGATGCAATTTAAATCGTTTCCCAATCACACGGTGGACCATACTGTGGGTTTCCCATGCATGTTTTAGCTGGAGGAAGAATCCCTTGAACCTGGAGAGTTGGGACCCATGGAATGGGTACCATGCAGTATGACTTCAAAGGGTCTGCATTTGCTCACCGAAACTCACCAATGCTATCAGTCTGAAGTGTCCAGCCTTATGTCTCAACCAGCTCTGGGTGTAGATGTGGTCAATCCCGGTTGCATCACATGCCCTGAGTGAATTATTTAAGAATTGCTCTCTATTTCACTGTCTTTGTGTTTTGTTTTCGAAATTTATTTTGATAATGGGATTTATCGGATTTTCACTGCTGCGTTTCGGCCGCTGTACACACGCTTGATTCTCTTACAGAGACATATATATCCATGGGTTTTAAGATTCTTCCTAGTCAGGTATATTCCTAGGCGTTGAAAATGTGGTGTTGGGTCCATTTCGTTGAGCAAGGAGTAGGTCTTGTCTATTACATATTTGGCTTATGGAATGTTATCTGTGCTAATTTCAGTCTCTGGTTTTATGCAGCACCCCAAGGCACCTTTCCACATAAGCAAGCACTAGATGGTTTTCTAAATTTGAGACCCTGTTCTGTTTTGTAATTCAGTTCATGTGTAGTCAAGTTTACATTCCGTGTATTAGTGATATCTTATGATGTTTCATTTTCTGTGTGACGTAGTTCACGTAGAATCACCGTACCTGCATCCACTCACTATGCCGCTACGGGCCTGATGACACAGATTTCATTGCTGAGTGATATTGCATTGTACGTACGTGCCACAACTTCTTTATCCATTTTTTGCTTTCTGGGATATTTACCTGATACTGTAGACGAGCTTCTTGTGAACACAGCCATCCCAAATATTGGGGTGGCTGTCTGTTTTTGATTTTAATTTCCGTAAGCTATAGGACCATAAGTGGAAGTGCCATAGGCTGTGTTGCTTTGTTTCCTATGTGTTTCAGGAAACACCATACACTTCTCCAGGGTGGCGGCTGGCAATTTACATCCTGCCAATCAGCATAACAAGGCTCCCTGTTCTCCATATCCTGTCCTACCTTTCTGGATTTTACACTTTTTTCAGATGGCCCTTTTGCCTGGGGGGCAGTGAGACTTCATTGTAGTGCAGATTGCCATTTCAGGCTTGCTTGGTTGGCCAAAAAGGGCATATGCGTTTTTTCCTGAATATATTCAGGAAAAAACGCATACGCCCTTTTTGGCAAAGTGCATCATTGTCGACGTTCTGCCTCTTTTCCTATGCTTTCAGGGCAATTCCAGTCTACCCCCTGCAATCGTTTTCTTGAAATTCTGCCCCGCTTTCAGGTCCCCTTCGCAGGCTTACTTCAATATATTTTTGGAGGATAGCTGTCATTTATAACTCTGCAGGTTTGTGAATTACAGTGCCCCTGAGCTCCTTTCTTCAACTCGCTTTCTTGTGAGCTGGGCACAAAACCGCAGTATTGCTTCAGGCCCTAATCTGTTTCCGGCAGAGCATGCTGAGCCTTTGGTTGATTCCTCTTCCTGGTGGCAAATGAGCGTTACATTTGCCCGTGCAGACACCTACAGCTAGTCTCTCATTGGTTCTCCCTATTCCTGTTCATCTTGCACAGAAATTGCAAGCTGTGCCAAAGAGGAGGTTAAAGGCACTGACTCTCCAAGCAGGGAGAGTGTTAGTAAAGCATCTGGAATGGTGAACCCGAGGACCAGGATACGAAAACTGAGATGCATTTTAAATCGTTTCCCAATCACCCGGTGGACCATAATGTGGGTTTCCCATGCATGTTTTAGCTGGAGGAAGAAACCCTTGAACCTGGAGAGTTGGGACCCATGGAATGGGTACCATGCAGTATGACTTCAAAGGGTCTGCATTTGCTCTCCGAAACTCACCAATACTATCAGCCTGACGTGTCCAGCATTATGTCTCAACCAGCTCTGGGTGTAGATGTGGTCAATCCCGGTTCCATCACATGCCCTGAGTGAATTAGTTAAGAATTGCTCTCTATTTCACTGTCTTTGTGTTTTCTTTTCGAAATTTATTTAGATAATGGGATTTATCGGATTTTCACTGCTGCGTTTAGGCCGCAGTACACACGCTTGATTCTCTTACGGAGACATATATATCCATGGGTTTTAAGATTCTTCCTAGTCAGGTATATTCCTAGGCGTTGAATATGTGGTGTTGGGTCCATTTCGTTGAGCAAGGAGTAGGTCTTGGCTATTACATATTTGGCTTATGGTATGTTATCTGTGCTAATTTCAGTCTCTGGTTTTATGCAGCACCCCAAGGCACCTTTCCCCATAAGCAAGCACTAGTTGGTTTTCTAAATTTGAGACCCTGTTCTGTTTTGTAATTCAGTTCATGTGTAGTCAAGTTTACATTCCGTGTATTAGTGATATCTTATGATGTTTCTTTTTCTGTGTGACGTAGTTCACGTAGAATCACCATACCTGCATCCACTCACTATGCCGCTACGGGCCTGATGACACAGATTTCATTGCTGAGTGATATTGCATTGCACGTACGTGCCACAACTTCTTTATCCATTTTTTGCTTTCTGGGATATTTACCTGGTACTGTAGACGAGCTTCTTGGGAACACAGCCGTCCCAAACTTTGGGGTGGATCTGTGTTTTTGATTTTAATTTCCCTAAGTAATAGGACCATAAGTGCAATTGCCATAGGCTGTGTTCCTTTATTTCTTACGTGTTTCAGGAAACACCATACACTTCTCCAGGGTGGCTATTGGCAATTTACATCCTCCCAATCAACATAACAAGGCTCCCTGTTCTCCATATCCTGTCCTAACTTTCTGGTTTTACACTTTTTTCAGATGGCCCTTTTGCCAGGGGGGCAGTGAGACTTCATTGTAGTGCAGATTTCCTTTACAGGCTTGCTTGGTTGGCCAAAAAGTGCATATGCGTTTTTTCCTGAATATATTCAGGAAAAAACGCATACGCACTTTTTGGCCAAGTGCATCATTGTCGACGTTGTGCCTCTTTTCCTATGCTTTCAGGGCAATTCCAGTCTACCCCCTGCAATCGTTTTCCTGAAATTCTGCCCCGCTTTCAAGTCCCCTTCGCAGGCTTACTTCAATATACTTTTGGAAGATAGCTGTCATTTATAACTCTGCAGATTTGTGAATTACAGTGCCCCTGAGCTCCTTTCTTCAACACGCTTTCTTGTGAGCTGGGCACAAAACCGCAGGATTGCTTCAGGCACTAATCTGTTTCCAGCAGGGCATGCTGAGCCTTTGGTTAATTCCTCTTCCTGGTGGGAAATGAGCGTTATATTTGCCCGTGCAGACACCTACAGCTAGTCTCTCATTGGTTCTCCCTATTCCTGTTCATCTTGCACAGAAATTGCAAGCTGTGACAAACAGGAGGTTAAAGGCACTGACTCTCCAAGCGGGGAGAGTGTTAATAAAGCATCTGGAATGGTGAACCCGAGGACCAGGATACGAAAACTGAGATGCATTTTAAATCGTTTCCCAATCACACGGTGGACGATAGTCTGGGTTTCCCATGCATGTTTTAGCTGGAGGAAGAATGCCTTGAACATGGAGAGTTGGGACCCATGGAATGGGTACCATGCAGTATGACTTCAAAGGGTCTGCATTTGCTCACCGAAACTCACCAATGCTATCAGCCTGAAGTGTCCAGCCTTATGTCTCAACCAGCTCTGGGTGTAGATGTGGTCAATCCCGGTTGCATCACATGCCCTGAGTGAATTATTTAAGAATTGCTCTCTATGTCACTGTCTTTGTGTTTTGTTTTCGAAATTTATTTTGATAATGGGATTTATCGGATTTTCACTGCTGCGTTTCGGCTGCTGTACACACGCTTGATTCTCTTATGGAGACATATATATCCATGGGATTTAAGATTCTTCCTAGTCAGGTATATACCTAGGCATTGAATATGTGGTGTTGGGTCCATTTCGTTGAACAAGGAGTAGGTCTTGTCTATTACATATTTGGCTTATGGAAAGTTATCTGTGCTAATTTCAGTCTCTGATTTTATGCAGCACCCCAAGGCACCTTTCCCCATAAGCAAGCACTATTTGGTTTTCTAAATTTGAGACCCTGATCTGTTTTGTAATTCAGTTCATGTGTAGTCAAGTTTACATTCCGTGTATTAGTGATATCTTATGATGTTTCTTTTTCTGTGTGACGTAGTTCACGTAGAATCACCGTACCTGCATCCACTCACTATGCCGCTACGGGCCTGATGACACAGATTTCATTGCTGAGTGATATTGCATTGTATGTACGTGCCACAACTTCTTGATCCATTTTTTGCTTTCTGGGATATTTACCTGATACTGTAGACGAGCTTCTTGTGAACACAGCCGTCCCAAATATTGGGGTGGCTGTCTGTTTTTGATATTAATTTCTGTAAGCTGTAGGACCATAAGTGGAAGTGCCATAGGCTGTGTTGCTTTGTTTCTTACGTGTTTCAGGAAACACCATACACTTCTCCAGGGTGGCTGCTGGCAATTTATATCCTGCCAATCAGCATAACAAGGCTCCCTCTTCTCCATATCCTGTCCTACCTTTCTGGATTTTACACTTTTTTCAGATGGCCCTTTGCCCGGGGGGCAGTGAGACTTCATTGTAGTGCAGATTTCCTTTACAGGCTTGCTTGGTTGGCCAAAAAGGGCGTATGCGTTTTTTCCTGAATATATTCAGGAAAAAACGCATACACCCTTTTTGGCCAATTGCATCATTGTCGACGTTGTGCCTCTTTTCCTATGCTTTCAGGGCAATTCCAGTCTACCCCTGCAATCGTTTTCCTGAAATTCTGCCCCGCTTTCAAGTCCCCTTCGCAGGCTTACTTCAATATATTTTTGGAGGATAGCTGTCATTTATAACTGTGCAGGTTTCTGAATTACAGTGCCCCTGAGCTCCTTTCTTCAACTCGCTTTCTTGTGAGCTGGGCACAAAACCGCAGGATTGCTTCAGGCCCTAATCTGTTTCCGGCAGGGCATGCTGAGCCTTTGGTTAATTCCTCTTCCTGGTGGGAAATGAGCGTTACATTTGCCCGTGCAGACACCTACAGCTAGTCTCTCATTGGTTCTCCCTATTCCTGTTCAACTTGCACAGAAATTGCAAGCTGTGCCAAACAGGAGTTTAAAGGCACTGACTCTCCAAGCATGGAGAGTGTTAGTAAAGCATCTGGAATGGTGAACCCGAGGACCAGGATACGAAAACTGAGATGCATTTTAAATCGTTTCCCAATCACACGGTGGACCATACTGTGGGTTTCCCATGCATGTTTTAGCTGGAGGAAGAATCCCTTGAATCTGAAGAGTTGGAACCCATGGAATAGATACCATGCAGTATGACTTCAAAGGGTCTGCATTTGCTCACCGAAACTCACCAATGCTATCAGCCTGAAGTGTCCAGCCTTATGTCTCAACCAGCTCTGGGTGTAGATGTGGTCAATCCCGGTTGCATCACATGCCCTGAGTGAATTATTTAAGAATTGCTCTCTATTTCACTGTCTTTGTGTTTTGTTTTCGAAAATTATTTTGATAATGGGATTTATCGGATTTTCACTGCTGCGTTTCGGCCGCTGTACACATGCTTGATTCTCTTACGGAGACATATATATCCATGGGTTTTAAGATTCTTCCTAGTCAGGTATATTCCTAGGCGTTGAATATGTGGTGTTGGGTCCATTTAGTTGAGCAAGGAGTAGGTCTTGTGTATTACATATTTGGCTTATGGAAAGTTATCTGTGCTAATTTCAGTCTCTGGTTTTATGCAGCACCCCAATGCACCTTTCCCCATAAGCAAGCACTAGTTGGTTTTCTAAATTTGAGACCCTGTTCTGTTTTGTAATTCAGTTCATGTGTCGTCAAGTTTACATTCCGTGTATTAGTGATATCTTATGATGTTTCTTTTTCTGTGTGACGTAGTTCACGTAGAATCACCGTACCTGCATCCACTCACTATGCCGCTACGGGCCTGATGACACAGATTTCATTGCTGAGTGATATTGCATTGTACGTACGTGCCACAACTTCTTTATCCATTTTTTGCTTTCTGGGATATTTACCTGATACTATAGACGAGCTTCTTGTGAACACAGCCGTCCCAAATATTGGGGTGGCTGTCTGTTTTAGATTTTAATTTCCCTAATCTATAGGACCATAAGTGGAAGTGCCAAAGGCTGTGTTGCTTTGTTTCTTACGTGTTTCAGGAAACAC
This sequence comes from Phocoena phocoena, assembly GCF_963924675.1. NCBI lineage: Eukaryota > Metazoa > Chordata > Mammalia > Artiodactyla > Phocoenidae > Phocoena > Phocoena phocoena. Next base: position 1,477,937 of record NW_027077514.1, on the reverse strand, counting down.
CATACACTTCTCCAGGGTGGCTGCTGGCAATTTACATCCTGCCAATCAGCATAACAAGGCTCCCTGTTCTCCATATCCTGTCCTACCTTTCTGGATTTTACACTTTTTTCAGATGGCCCTTTTGCCTGGGGGGCAGTGAGACTTCATTTTAGTGCAGATTTCCTTTACAGGCTTGCTTGGTTGGCCAAAAAGGGCGTATGCGTTTTTTCCTGAATATATTCAGAAAAAAACACATACGCCCTTTTTGGCCAAGTGCATCATTGTCGACGTTCTGCCTCTTTTCCTATGCTTTCAGGGCAATTCCAGTCTACCCCTGCAATCGTTTTCCTGAAATTCTGCCCCGCTTTCAAGTCCCCTTCGCAGGCTTACTTCAATATATTTTTGGAGGATAACTGTCATTTATAACTCTGCAGGTTTGTGAATTACAGTGCCCATGAGCTCATTTCTTCAACTCGCTTTCTTGTGAGCTGTGCACAAAACCGCAGGATTGCTTCAGCCCCTAATCTGCTTCCGGCAGGGCACACTGAGCCTTTGGTTAATTCCTCTTCCTGGTGGGAAATGAGCGTTACATTTGCCGGTGCAGACACCTACAGCTAGTCTCTCATTTGTTCTCCCTATTCCTGTTCATCTTGCACAGAAATTGCAAGCTGTGCCAAAGAGGAGGTTAAAGGCACTGACTTTCCAAGCGGAGAGTGTTAGTAAAGCATCTGGAATGGTGAACCCGAGGACCAGGATACGAAAACTGAGATGCATTTTAAATCGTTTCCCAATCACACGGTGGACGATACTCTGGGTTTCCCATGCATGTTTTAGCTGGAGGAAGAATCCCTTGAACCTGGAGAGTTGGGACCCATGGAATGAGTACCATGCAGTATGACTTCAAAGGGTTTGCATTTGCTCACCGAAACTCACCAATGCTATCAGCCTGAAGTGTCCAGCCTTATGTCTCAACCAGCTCTGGGTGTAGATGTGGTCAATCCCGGTTGCATCACATGCCCTGAGTGAATTATTTAAGAATTGCTCTCTATTTCACTGTCTTTGTGTTTTGTTTTCGAAATTTATTTTGATAATGAGATTTATCGGATTTTCACTGCTGCGTTTCGGCCTCTGTACACACGCTTGATTCTCTTATGGAGACATATATATCAATAGGTTTTAAGATTCTTCCTAGTCAGGTATTTTCCTAGGCGTTGAATATGTGGTGTTGGGTCCATTTCGTTGAGCAAGGAGTAGGTCTTGTCTATTACATATTTGGCTTATGGAAAGTTTTCTGTGCTAATTTCAGTCTCTGGTTTTATGCAGCACCCCAACGCACCTTTCCCCATAAGCAAGCACTAGTTGGTTTTCTAAATTTGAGACCCTGTTCTGTTTTGTAATTCAGTTCATGTGTAGTCAAGTTTACAATCCGTGAATTAGTGATATCTTATGATGTTTCTTTTTCTGTGTGACGTAGTTCACGTAGAATCACCGTACCTTCATCCACTCACTATGCCGCTACGGGCCTGATGACACAGATTTCATTGCTGAGTGATATTGCATTGTACGTACGTGCCACAACTTCTTTATCCATTTTTTGCTTTCTGGGATATTTACCTGATACTGTAGACGAGCTTCTTGTGAACACAGCCGTCCCAAATATTGGGGTGGCTGTCTGTTTTTTATTTTAATTTCCGTAAGCTATAGGACCATAAGTGGAAGTGCCATAGGCTGTGTTGCTTTGTTTCTTACGTGTTTCAGGAAACACCATACACTTCTCCAGGGTGGCTGCTGGCAATTTACATCCTGCCAATCAGCATAACAAGGCTCCCTGTTCTCCATATCCTGTCCTACCTTTCTGGATTTTACGCTTTTTTCAGATGGCCCTTTTGCCCGGGGGGCAGTGAGACTTCATTGTAGTGCAGATTTCCTTTACAGGCTTGCTTGGTTGGCCAAAAAGGGCGTATGCGTTTTTTCCTGAATATATTCAGGAAAAAACGCATACGCCCTTTTTGGCCAAGTGCATCATTGTCGACGTTCTGCCTCTTTTCCTATGCTTTCAGGGCAATTCCAGTCTACCCCCTGCAATCGTTTTCCTGAAATTCTGCCCCGCTTTCAAGTCCCCTTCGCAGGCTTACTTCAATATATTTTTGGAGGATAGCTGTCATTTATAACTCTGCAGGTTTGTGAATTACAGAGCCCCTGAGCTCCTTTCTTCAACTCGCTTTCTTGTGAGCTGGGCACAAAACCGCAGGATTGCTTCAAGCCCTAAACTGTTTCCGGCAGGGCATGCTGAGCCTTTGGTTAATTCCTCTTCCTGGTGGGAAATGAGCGTTACATTTGTCCGTGCAGACACCTACAGCTAGTCTCTCATTGGTTCTCCCTATTCCTGTTCATCTTGCACAGAATTTGCAAGCTGTGCCAAACAGGAGGTTAAAGGCACTGACTCTCCAAGCGGGGAGAGTGTTAGTAAAGCATCTGGAATGGTGAACCCGAGGACCAGGATACGAAAACTGAGATGCATTTTAAATCGTTTCCCAATCACACGGTGGACGATACTCTGGGTTTCCCATGCATGTTTTAACTGGAGGAAGAATCCCTTGAACCTGGAGAGTTGGGACCCATGGAATGGGTACCATGCAGTATGACTTCAAAGGGTTTGCATTTGCTCACCGAAACTCAACAATGCTATCAGCCTGAAGTGTCCAGCCTTATGTCTCAACCAGCTCTGGGTGTAGATGTGGTCAATCCCGGTTGCATCACATGCCCTGAGTGAATTATTTAAGAATTGCTCTCTATTTCACTGTCTTTGTGTTTTGTTTTCGAAATTTATTTTGATAATGAGATTTATCGGATTTTCACTGCTGCGTTTCGGCCTCTGTACACACGCTTGATTCTCTTATGGAGACATATATATCAATAGGTTTTAAGATTCTTCCTAGTCAGGTATATTCCTAGGCGTTGAATAGGTGGTGTTGGGTCCATTTCGTTGAGCAAGGAGTAGGTCTTGTCTATTACATATTTGGCTTATGGAAAGTTTTCTGTGCTAATTTCAGTCTCTGGTTTTATGCAGCACCCCAACGCACCTTTCCCCATAAGCAAGCACTTGTTGGTTTTCTAAATTTGAGACCCTGTTCTGTTTTGTAATTCAGTTCATGTGTAGTCAAGTTTACAATCCGTGAATTAGTGATATCTTATGATGTTTCTTTTTCTGTGTGACGTAGTTCACGTAGAATCACCGTACCTTCATCCACTCACTATGCCGCTACGGGCCTGATGACACAGATTTCATTGCTGAGTGATATTGCATTGTACGTACGTGCCACAACTTCTTTATCCATTTTTTGCTTTCTGGGATATTTACCTGATACTGTAGACGAGCTTCTTGTGAACACAGCCGTCCCAAATATTGGGGTGGCTGTCTGTTTTTGATTTTAATTTCCGTAAGCTATAGGACCAGAAGTGGAAGTGCCATAGGCTGTGTTGCTTTGTTTCTTACGTGTTTCAGGAAACACCATACACTTCTCCAGGGTGGCTGCTGGCAATTTACATCCTGCCAATCAGCATAACAAGGCTCCCTGTTCTCCATATCCTGTCCTCCCTTTCTGGATTTTACGCTTTTTTCAGATGGCCCTTTTGCCCGGGGGGCAGTGAGACTTCATTGTAGTGCAGATTTCCTTTACAGGCTTGCTTGGTTGGCCAAAAAGGGCGTATGCGTTTTTTCCTGAATATATTCAGGAAAAAACGCATACGCCCTTTTTGGCCAAGTGCATCATTGTCGACGTTCTGCCTCTTTTCCTATGCTTTCAGGGCAATTCCAGTCTACCCCCTGCAATCGTTTTCCTGAAATTCTGCCCCGCTTTCAAGTCCCCTTCGCAGGCTTACTTCAATATATTTTCGGAGGATAGCTGTCATTTATAACTCTGCAGGTTTGTGAATTACAGTGCCCCTGAGCTCCTTTCTTCAACTCGCTTTCTTGTGAGCTGGGCACAAAACCGCAGGATTGCTTCAGGCCCTAAACTGTTTCCGGCAGGGCATGCTGAGCCTTTGGTTAATTCCTCTTCCTGGTAGGAAATGAGCGTTACATTTGTCCGTGCAGACACCTACAGCTAGTCTCTCATTGGTTCTCCCTATTCCTGTTCATCTTGCACAGAATTTGCAAGCTGTGCCAAACAGGAGGTTAAAGGCACTGACTCTCCAAGCATGGAGAGTGTTAGTAAAGCATCTGGAATGGTGAACCCGAGGACCAGGATACGAAAACTGAGATGCATTTTATATCGTTTCCCAATCACACGGTGGACGATACTCTGGGTTTCCCATGCATGTTTTAGCTGGAGGAAGAATCCCTTGAACCTGGAGAGTTGGGACCCATGGAATGGGTACTATGCAGTATGACTTCAAAGGGTTTGCATTTGCTCACCGAAACTCACCAATGCTATCAGCCTGAAGTGTCCAGCCTTATGTCTCAACCAGCTCTGGGTGTAGATGTGGTCAATCCCGGTTGCATCACATGCCCTGAGTGAATTATTTAAGAATTGCTCTCTATTTCACTGTCTTTGTGTTTTGTTTTCGAAATTTATTTTGATAATGAGATTAATCGGATTTTCACTGCTGCGTTTCGGCCTCTGTACACACGCTTGATTCTCTTATGGAGACATATATATCAATAGGTTTTAAGATTCTTCCTAGTCAGGTATATTCCTAGGCGTTGAATATGTGGTGTTGGGTCCATTTCGTTGAGCAAGGAGTAGGTCTTGTCTATTACATATTTGGCTCATGAAAAGTTTTCTGTGCTAATTTCAGTCTCTGGTTTTATGCAGCACCCCAACGCACCTTTCCCCATAAGCAAGCACTAGTTGGTTTTCTAAATTTGAGACCCTGTTCTGTTTTGTAATTCAGTTCATGTGTAGTCAAGTTTACAATCCGTGAATTAGTGATATCTTATGATGTTTCTTTTTCTGTGTGACGTAGTTCACGTAGAATCACCGTACCTTCACCCACTCACTATGCCGCTACGGGCCTGATGACACAGATTTCATTGCTGAGTGATATTGCATTGTACGTACGTGCCACAACTTCTTTATCCATTTTTTGCTTTCTGGGATATTTACCTGATACTGTAGACGAGCTTCTTGTGAACACAGCCGTCCCAAATATTGGGGTGGCTGTCTGTTTTTGATTTTAATTTCCGTAAGCTATAGGACCAGAAGTGGAAGTGCCATAGGCTGTGTTGCTTTGTTTCTTACGTGTTTCAGGAAACACCATACACTTCTCCAGGGTGGCTGCTGGCAATTTACATCCTGCCAATCAGCATAACAAGGCTCCCTGTTCTCCATATCCTGTCCTACCTTTCTGGATTTTACGCTTTTTTCAGATGGCCCTTTTGCCCGGGGGGCAGTGAGACTTCATTGTAGTGCAGATTTCCTTTACAGGCTTGCTTGGTTGGCCAAAAAGGGCGTATGCGTTTTTTCCTGAATATATTCAGGAAAAAACGCATACGCCCTTTTTGGCCAAGTGCATCATTGTCGACGTTCTGCCTCTTTTCCTATGCTTTCAGGGCAATTCCAGTCTACCCCCTGCAATCGTTTTCCTGAAATTCTGCCCCGCTTTCAAGTCCCCTTCGCAGGCTTACTTCAATATATTTTTGGAGGATAGCTGTCATTTATAACTCTGCAGGTTTGTGAATTACAGTGCCCCTGAGCTCCTTTCTTCAACTCGCTTTCTTGTGAGCAGGGCACAAAACCGCAGGATTGCTTCAGGCCCTAAACTGTTTCCGGCAGGGCATGCTGAGCCTTTGGTTAATTCCTCTTCCTGGTGGGAAATGAGCGTTACATTTGTCCGTGCAGACACCTACAGCTAGTCTCTCATTGGTTCTCCCTATTCCTGTTCATCTTGCACAGAATTTGCAAGCTGTGCCAAACAGGAGGTTAAAGGCACTGACTCTCCAAGCGGGGAGAGTGTTAGTAAAGCATCTGGAATGGTGAACCCGAGGACCAGGATACGAAAACTGAGATGCATTTTAAATCGTTTCCCAATCACACGGTGGACGATACTCGGGGTTTCCCATGCATGTTTTAGCTGGAGGAAGAATCCCTTGAACCTGGAGAGTTGGGACCCATGGAATGGGTACCATGCAGTATGACTTCAAAGGGTTTGCTTTTGCTCACCGAAACTCACCAATGCTATCAGCCTGAAGTGTCCAGCCTTATGTCTCAAACAGCTCTGGGTGTAGATGTGGTCAATCTCGGTTGCATCACATGCCCTGAGTGAATTATTTAAGAATTGCTCCCTATTTCACTGTCTTTGTGTTTTGTTTTCGAAATTTATTTTGATAATGGGATTTATCGGATTTTCACTGCTGCGTTTCGGCCGCTGTACACACGCTTGATTCTCTTACGGAGACATATATATCCATGGGTTTTAAGATTCTTCCTAGTCAGGTATATTCCTAGGCGTTGAATATGTGGTGTTGGGTCCATTTCGTTGAGCAAGGAGTAGGTCTTGTCTATGACATATTTGGCTTATGGAAAGTTATCTGTGCTAATTTCAGTCTCTGGGTTTATGCAGCACCCCAAGGCACCTTTCCCCATAAGCAAGCACTAGTTGGTTTTCTAAATTTGAGACCCTGTTCTGTTTTGTAATTCAGTTCATGTGTAGTCAAGTTTACATTCCGTGTATTAGTGATATCTTATGATGTTTCTTTTTCTGTGTGACGTAGTTCACGTAGAATCACCGTACCTGCATCCACTCACTATGCCGCTACCGGCCTGATGACACAGATATCATTGCTGAGTGATATTGCATTGCACGTACGTGCCACAACTTCTTTATCCATTTTTTGCTTTCTGGGATATATACCTGGTACTGTAGACTAGCTTCTTGTGAACACAGCCGTCCCAAATATTGGGGTGACTGTCTCTTTTTGATTTTAATTTCCGTAAGCTATAGGACCATAAGTAGAAGTGCCATAGGCTGTGTTGCTTTGTTTCTTACGTGTTTCAGGAAACACCATACACTTCTCCAGGGTGGCTGCTGGCAATTTACATCCTGCCAATCAGCATAACAAGGCTCCCTGTTCTCCATATCCTGTCCTACCTTTCTGGATTTTACGCTTTTTTCAGATGGCCCTTTTGCCCGGGGGGCAGTGAGACTTCATTGTAGTGCAGATTTCCTTTACAGGCTTGCTTGGTTGGCCAAAAAGGGCGTATGCGTTTTTTCCTGTATATATTCAGGAAAAAACGCATACGCCCTTTTTGGCCAAGTGCATCATTGTCGACGTTGTGCCTCTTTTCCTATGCTTTCAGGGCAATTCCAGTTTACCCCCTGCAATCGTCTTCCTGAAATTCTGCCCCGCATTCAAGTCCCCTTCGCAGGCTTACTTCAATATATTTTTGGAGGATAGCTGTCATTTATAACTCTGCAGGTTTGTGAATTACAGTGCCCCTGAGCTCCTTTCTTCAACTCGCTTTCTTGTGAGCTGGGCACAAAACCGCAGGATTGCTTCAGGCCCTAATCTGTTTCCGGCAGGGCATGCTGAGCCTTTGGTTAATTCCTCTTCCTGGTGGGAAATGAGCGTTACATTTGCCCGTGCAGACACCTAAAGCTAGTCTCTCATTGGTTCTCCCTATTCCTGTTCATCTTGCACAGAATTTGCAAGCTGTGCCAAACAGGAGGTTAAAGGCACTGACTCTCCAAGCGGGGAGAGTGTTAGTAAAGCATCTGGAATGGTGAACCCGAGGACCAGGATACGAAAACTGAGATGCATTTTTAATCGTTTCCCAATCACACGGTGGACGATACTCTGGGTTTCCCATGCATGTTTTAGCTGGAGGAAGAATCCCTTGAACCTGGAGATTTGGGACCCATGGAATGGGTACCATGCAGTATGACTTCTAAGGGTTTGCACTTGCTCACCGAAACTCACCAATGCTATCAGCCTGAAGTGTCCAGCCTTATGTCTCAACCAGCTCTGGGTGTAGATGTGGTCAATCCCTGTTGCATCACATGCCCTGAGTGAATTATTTAAGAATTGCTCTCTATTTCACTGTCTTTGTGTTTTGTTTTCGAAATTTATTTTGATAATGGGATTTATCGGATTTTCACTGCTGCGTTACGGCCGCTGTACACACGCTTGATTCTCTTACGGAGACATATATATCCATGGGTTTTAAGATTCTTCCTAGTCAGGTATATTCCTAGGCGTTTAATATGTGGTGTTGGGTCCATTTCGTTGAGCAAGGAGTAGGTCTTGTCTATTACATATTTGGCTTATGGAAAGTTATCTGTGCTAATTTCTGTCTCTGGTTTTATGCAGCACCCCAAGGCACCTTTCCCCATAAGCAAGCACTAGTTGGTTTTCTAAATTTGAGACCCTCTTCTGTTTTGTAATTCAGTTCATGTGTAGTCAAGTTTACATTCCTTGAATTAGTGATATCTTATGATGTTTCTTTTTCTGTGTGACGTAGTTCACGTAGAATCACCGTACCTTCATCCACTCACTATGCCGCTACGGGCCTGATGACACAGATTTCATTGCTGAGTGATATTGCATTGTACGTACGTGCCACAACTTCTTTATCCATTTTTTGCTTTCTGGGATATTTACCTGATACTGTAGACGAGCTTCTTGTGAACACAGCCGTCCCAAATATTGGGGTGGCTGTCTGTTTTTGATTTTAATTTCCGTAAGCTATAGGACCATAAGTGGAAGTGCCATAGGCTGTGTTGCTTTGTTTCTTACGTGTTTCAGGAAACACCATACACTTCTCCAGGGTGGCTGCTGGCATTTTACATCCTGCCAATCTGCATAACAAGGCTCCCTGTTCTCCATATCCTGTCCTACCTTTCTGGATTTTACACTTTTTTCAGATGGCCCTTTTGCCCGGGGGGCAGTGAGACTTCATTGTAGTGCAGATTTCCTTTACAGGCTTGCTTGGTTGGCCAAAAAGGGCGTATGCGTTTTTTCCTGAATATATTCAGGAACAAACGCATACGCCCTTTTTGGCCAAGTGCATCATTGTCGACGTTCTGCCTCTTTTCCTATGCTTTCAGGGCAATTCCAGTCTACCCCCTGCAATCGTTTTCCTGAAATTCTGCCCCGCTTTCAAGTCCCCTTCGCAGGCTTACTTCAATATATTTTTGGAGGATAGCTGTCATTTATAACTCTGCAGGTTTGTGAATTACAGTGCCCCTGAGCTCCTTTCTTCAACTCGCATTCTTGTGAGCTGGGCACAAAACCGCAGGATTGCTTCAGGCTCTAATCTGTTTCCGGCAGGGCACACTGAGCCTTTGTTTAATTCCTCTTCCTGGTGGGCAATGAGCGTTACATTTGCCCGTGCAGACACCTACAGCTAGTCTCTCATTGGTTCTCCCTATTCCTTTTCATCTTGCACAGAAATTGCAAGCTGTGCCAAAGAGGAGGTTAAAGGCACTGACTCTCCAAGCGGGGAGAGTGTTAGTAAAGCATCTGGAATGGTGAACCCGAGGACCAGGATACGAAAACTGAGATGCATTTTAAATCGTTTCCCAATCACACGGTGGACGATACTCTGGGTTTCCCATGCATGTTTTAGCTGGAGGAAGAATCCCTTGAACCTGGAGATTTGGGACCCATGGAATGGGTACCATGCAGTATGACTTCAAAGGGTTTGCATTTGCTCACCGAAACTCACCAATGCTATCAGCCTGAAGTGTCCAGCCTTATGTCTCAACCAGCTCTGGGTGTAGATGTGGTCAATCCCGGTTGCATCACATGCCCTGAGTGAATTATTTAAGAATTACTCTCTATTTCACTGTCTTTGTGTTTTGTTTTCGAAATTTATTTTGATAATGGGATTTATCGGATTTTCACTGCTGCGTTTCGGCCGCTGTACACACGCTTGATTCTCTTACAGAGACATATATATCCATGGGTTTTAAGATTCTTCCTAGTCAGGTATATTCCTAGGCGTTTAATATGTGGTGTTGGGTCCATTTCGTTGAGCAAGGAGCAGGTCTTGTCTATTACATATTTGGCTTATGGAAAGTTATCTGTGCTAATTTCAGTCTCTGGTTTTATGCAGCACCCCAACGCACCATTCCCCATAAGCAAGCACTAGTTGGTTTTCTAAATTTGAGACCCTGTTCTGTTTTGTAATTCAGTTCATGTGTAGTCAAGTTTACATTCCGTGTATTAGTGATATCTTCTGTTGTTTCTTTTTCTGTGTGACGTAGTTCACGTAGAATCACCGTACCTGCATCCACTCACTATGCCGCTACGGGCCTGATGACACAGATTTCATTTCTGAGTGATATTGCATTGTACGTACGTGCCACAACTTCTTTATCCATTTTTTGCTTTCTGGGATATTTACCTGATACTGTAGACGAGCTTCTTGTGAACACAGCCGTCCCAAATATTGGGGTGGCTGTCTGTTTTTTATTTTAATTTCCGTAAGCTATAGGACCATAAGTGGAAGTGCCATAGGCTGTGTTGCTTTGTTTCTTACGTGTTTCAGGAAACACCATACACTTCTCCAGGGTGGCTGTTGGCAATTTACATCCTGCCAATCAGCATAACAAGGCTCCCTGTTCTGCATATCCTGTCCTACCTTTCTGGATTTTACACTTTTTTCAGATGGCCCTTTTGCCCGGGGTGCAGTGAGACTTCATTGTAGTGCAGATTTCCTTTACAGGCTTGCTTGGTTGGCCAAAAAGGGCGTATGCGTTTTTTCCTGAATATATTCAGGAAAAAACGCATACGCCCTTTTTGGCCAAGTGCATCATTGTCTACGTTGTGCCTCTTTTCCTATGCTTTCAGGGCAATTCCAGTTTACCCCCTGCAATCGTTTTCCTGAAATTCTGCCCCGCTTTCAAGTCCCCTTCGCAGGCTTACTTCAATATATTTTTGGAGGATAGCTGTCATTTATAACTCTGCAGGTTTGTGAATTACAGTGCCCCTGAGCTGCTTTCTTCAACTCGCTTTCTTGTGAGCTGGGCACAAAAACGCAGGATTGCTTCAGGCCCTAATCTGTTTCCGGCAGGGCATGCTGAGCCTTTGGTTAACTCCTCTTCCTGGTGGGAAATGAGCGTTACATTTGCCCGTGCAGACACCTAAAGCTAGTCTCTCATTGGTTCTCCCTATTCCTGTTCATCTTGCACAGAATTTGCAAGCTGTGCCAAACAGGAGGTTAAAGGCACTGACTCTCCAAGCGGGGAGAGTGTTAGTAAAGCATCTGGAATGGTGAACCCGAGGACCAGGATACGAAAACTGAGATGCATTTTAAATCGTTTCCCAATCACACGGTGGACGATACTCTGGGTTTCCCATGCATGTTGTAGCTGGAGGAAGAATCCCTTGAACCTGGAGAGTTGGGACCCATGGAATGGGTACCATGCAGTATGACTTCTAAGGGTTTGCACTTGCTCACCGAAACTCACCAATGCTATCAGCCTGAAGTGTCCAGCCTTATGTCTCAACCAGCTCTGGGTGTAGATGTGGTCAATCCCTGTTGCATCACATGCCCTGAGTGAATTATTTAAGAATTGCTCTCTATTTCACTGTCTTTGTGTTTTGTTTTCGAAATTTATTTTGATAATGGGATTTATCGGATTTTCACTGCTGCGTTACGGCCGCTGTACACACGCTTGATTCTCTTACGGAGACATATATATCCATGGGTTTTAAGATTCTTCCTAGTCAGGTATATTCCTAGGCGTTTAATATGTGGTGTTGGGTCCATTTCGTTGAGCAAGGAGTAGGTCTTGTCTATTACATATTTGGCTTATGGAAAGTTATCTGTGCTAATTTCTGTCTCTGGTTTTATGCAGCACCCCAAGGCACCTTTCCCCATAAGCAAGCACTAGTTGGTTTTCTAAATTTGAGACCCTCTTCTGTTTTGTAATTCAGTTCATGTGTAGTCAAGTTTACATTCCTTGAATTAGTGATATCTTATGATGTTTCTTTTTCTGTGTGACGTAGTTCACGTAGAATCACCGTACCTTCATCCACTCACTATGCCGCTACGGGCCTGATGACACAGATTTCATTGCTGAGTGATATTGCATTGTACGTACGTGCCACAACTTCTTTATCCATTTTTTGCTTTCTGGGATATTTACCTGATACTGTAGACGAGCTTCTTGTGAACACAGCCGTCCCAAATATTGGGGTGGCTGTCTGTTTTTGATTTTAATTTCCGTAAGCTATAGGACCATAAGTGGAAGTGCCATAGGCTGTGTTGCTTTGTTTCTTACGTGTTTCAGGAAACACCATACACTTCTCCAGGGTGGCTGCTGGCATTTTACATCCTGCCAATCTGCATAACAAGGCTCCCTGTTCTCCATATCCTGTCCTACCTTTCTGGATTTTACACTTTTTTCAGATGGCCCTTTTGCCCGGGGGGCAGTGAGACTTCATTGTAGTGCAGATTTCCTTTACAGGCTTGCTTGGTTGGCCAAAAAGGGCGTATGCGTTTTTTCCTGAATATATTCAGGAACAAACGCATACGCCCTTTTTGGCCAAGTGCATCATTGTCGACGTTCTGCCTCTTTTCCTATGCTTTCAGGGCAATTCCAGTCTACCCCCTGCAATCGTTTTCCTGAAATTCTGCCCCGCTTTCAAGTCCCCTTCGCAGGCTTACTTCAATATATTTTTGGAGGATAGCTGTCATTTATAACTCTGCAGGTTTGTGAATTACAGTGCCCCTGAGCTCCTTTCTTCAACTCGCATTCTTGTGAGCTGGGCACAAAACCGCAGGATTGCTTCAGGCTCTAATCTGTTTCCGGCAGGGCACACTGAGCCTTTGTTTAATTCCTCTTCCTGGTGGGCAATGAGCGTTACATTTGCCCGTGCAGACACCTACAGCTAGTCTCTCATTGGTTCTCCCTATTCCTTTTCATCTTGCACAGAAATTGCAAGCTGTGCCAAAGAGGAGGTTAAAGGCACTGACTCTCCAAGCGGGGAGAGTGTTAGTAAAGCATCTGGAATGGTGAACCCGAGGACCAGGATACGAAAACTGAGATGCATTTTAAATCGTTTCCCAATCACACGGTGGACGATACTCTGGGTTTCCCATGCATGTTTTAGCTGGAGGAAGAATCCCTTGAACCTGGAGATTTGGGACCCATGGAATGGGTACCATGCAGTATGACTTCAAAGGGTTTGCATTTGCTCACCGAAACTCACCAATGCTATCAGCCTGAAGTGTCCAGCCTTATGTCTCAACCAGCTCTGGGTGTAGATGTGGTCAATCCCGGTTGCATCACATGCCCTGAGTGAATTATTTAAGAATTACTCTCTATTTCACTGTCTTTGTGTTTTGTTTTCGAAATTTATTTTGATAATGGGATTTATCGGATTTTCACTGCTGCGTTTCGGCCGCTGTACACACGCTTGATTCTCTTACAGAGACATATATATCCATGGGTTTTAAGATTCTTCCTAGTCAGGTATATTCCTAGGCGTTTAATATGTGGTGTTGGGTCCATTTCGTTGAGCAAGGAGCAGGTCTTGTCTATTACATATTTGGCTTATGGAAAGTTATCTGTGCTAATTTCAGTCTCTGGTTTTATGCAGCACCCCAACGCACCATTCCCCATAAGCAAGCACTAGTTGGTTTTCTAAATTTGAGACCCTGTTCTGTTTTGTAATTCAGTTCATGTGTAGTCAAGTTTACATTCCGTGTATTAGTGATATCTTCTGTTGTTTCTTTTTCTGTGTGACGTAGTTCACGTAGAATCACCGTACCTGCATCCACTCACTATGCCGCTACGGGCCTGATGACACAGATTTCATTTCTGAGTGATATTGCATTGTACGTACGTGCCACAACTTCTTTATCCATTTTTTGCTTTCTGGGATATTTACCTGATACTGTAGACGAGCTTCTTGTGAACACAGCCGTCCCAAATATTGGGGTGGCTGTCTGTTTTTTATTTTAATTTCCGTAAGCTATAGGACCATAAGTGGAAGTGCCATAGGCTGTGTTGCTTTGTTTCTTACGTGTTTCAGGAAACACCATACACTTCTCCAGGGTGGCTGTTGGCAATTTACATCCTGCCAATCAGCATAACAAGGCTCCCTGTTCTGCATATCCTGTCCTACCTTTCTGGATTTTACACTTTTTTCAGATGGCCCTTTTGCCCGGGGTGCAGTGAGACTTCATTGTAGTGCAGATTTCCTTTACAGGCTTGCTTGGTTGGCCAAAAAGGGCGTATGCGTTTTTTCCTGAATATATTCAGGAAAAAACGCATACGCCCTTTTTGGCCAAGTGCATCATTGTCTACGTTGTGCCTCTTTTCCTATGCTTTCAGGGCAATTCCAGTTTACCCCCTGCAATCGTTTTCCTGAAATTCTGCCCCGCTTTCAAGTCCCCTTCGCAGGCTTACTTCAATATATTTTTGGAGGATAGCTGTCATTTATAACTCTGCAGGTTTGTGAATTACAGTGCCCCTGAGCTGCTTTCTTCAACTCGCTTTCTTGTGAGCTGGGCACAAAAACGCAGGATTGCTTCAGGCCCTAATCTGTTTCCGGCAGGGCATGCTGAGCCTTTGGTTAATTCCTCTTCCTGGTGGGAAATGAGCGTTACATTTGCCCGTGCAGACACCTAAAGCTAGTCTCTCATTGGTTCTCCCTATTCCTGTTCATCTTGCACAGAATTTGCAAGCTGTGCCAAACAGGAGGTTAAAGGCACTGACTCTCCAAGCGGGGAGAGTGTTAGTAAAGCATCTGGAATGGTGAACCCGAGGACCAGGATACGAAAACTGAGATGCATTTTAAATCGTTTCCCAATCACACGGTGGACGATACTCTGGGTTTCCCATGCATGTTTTAGCTGGAGGAAGAATCCCTTGAACCTGGAGAGTTGGGACCCATGGAATGGGTACCATGCAGTATGACTTCTAAGGGTTTGCACTTGCTCACCGAAACTCACCAATGCTATCAGCCTGAAGTGTCCAGCCTTATGTCTCAACCAGCTCTGGGTGTAGATGTGGTCAATCCCTGTTGCATCACATGCCCTGAGTGAATTATTTAAGAATTGCTCTCTATTTCACTGTCTTTGTGTTTTGTTTTCGAAATTTATTTTGATAATGGGATTTATCGGATTTTCACTGCTGCGTTACGGCCGCTGTACACACGCTTGATTCTCTTACGGAGACATATATATCCATGGGTTTTAAGATTCTTCCTAGTCAGGTATATTCCTAGGCGTTTAATATGTGGTGTTGGGTCCATTTCGTTGAGCAAGGAGTAGGTCTTGTCTATTACATATTTGGCTTATGGAAAGTAATCTGTGCTAATTTCTGTCTCTGGTTTTATGCAGCACCCCAAGGCACCTTTCCCCATAAGCAAGCACTAGTTGGTTTTCTAAATTTGAGACCCTCTTCTGTTTTGTAATTCAGTTCATGTGTAGTCAAGTTTACATTCCTTGAATTAGTGATATCTTATGATGTTTCTTTTTCTGTGTGACGTAGTTCACGTAGAATCACCGTACCTTCATCCACTCACTATGCCGCTACGGGCCTGATGACACAGATTTCATTGCTGAGTGATATTGCATTGTACGTACGTGCCACAACTTCTTTATCCATTTTTTGCTTTCTGGGATATTTACCTGATACTGTAGACGAGCTTCTTGTGAACACAGCCGTCCCAAATATTGGGGTGGCTGTCTGTTTTTGATTTTAATTTCCGTAAGCTATAGGACCATAAGTGGAAGTGCCATAGGCTGTGTTGCTTTGTTTCTTACGTGTTTCAGGAAACACCATACACTTCTCCAGGGTGGCTGCTGGCATTTTACATCCTGCCAATCTGCATAACAAGGCTCCCTGTTCTCCATATCCTGTCCTACCTTTCTGGATTTTACACTTTTTTCAGATGGCCCTTTTGCCCGGGGGGCAGTGAGACTTCATTGTAGTGCAGATTTCCTTTACAGGCTTGCTTGGTTGGCCAAAAAGGGCGTATGCGTTTTTTCCTGAATATATTCAGGAAAAAACGCATACGCCCTTTTTGGCCAAGTGCATCATTGTCGACGTTCTGCCTCTTTTCCTATGCTTTCAGGGCAATTCCAGTCTACCCCCTGCAATCGTTTTCCTGAAATTCTGCCCGGCTTTCAAGTCCCCTTGGCAGGCTTACTTCAATATATTTTTGGAGGATAGCTGTCATTTATAACTCTGCAGGTTTGTGAATTACAGTGCCCCTGAGCTCCTTTCTTCAACTCGCATTCTTGTGAGCTGGGCACAAAACCGCAGGATTGCTTCAGGCTCTAATCTGTTTCCGGCAGGGCACACTGAGCCTTTGTTTAATTCCTCTTCCTGGTGGGCAATGAGCGTTACATTTGCCCGTGCAGACACCTACAGCTAGTCTCTCATTGGTTCTCCCTATTCCTTTTCATCTTGCACAGAAATTGCAAGCTGTGCCAAAGAGGAGGTTAAAGGCACTGACTCTCCAAGCGGGGAGAGTGTTAGTAAAGCATCTGGAATGGTGAACCCGAGGACCAGGATACGAAAACTGAGATGCATTTTAAATCGTTTCCCAATCACTCGGTGGACGATACTCTGGGTTTCCCATGCATGTTTTAGCTGGAGGAAGAATCCCTTGAACCTGGAGATTTGGGACCCATGGAATGGGTACCATGCAGTATGACTTCAAAGGGTTTGCATTTGCTCACCGAAACTCACCAATGCTATCAGCCTGAAGTGTCCAGCCTTATGTCTCAACCAGCTCTGGGTGTAGATGTGGTCAATCCCGGTTGCATCACATGCCCTGAGTGAATTATTTAAGAATTGCTCTCTATTTCACTGTCTTTGTGTTTTGTTTTCGAAATTTATTTTGATAATGGGATTTATAGGATTTTCACTGCTGCGTTTCGGCCGCTGTACACACGCTTGATTCTCTTACAGAGACATATATATCCATGGGTTTTAAGATTCTTCCTAGTCAGGTATATTCCTAGGCGTTTAATATGTGGTGTTGGGTCCATTTCGTTGAGCAAGGAGTAGGTCTTGTCTATTACATATTTGGCTTATGGAAAGTTATCTGTGCTAATTTCAGTCTCTGGTTTTATGCAGCACCCCAACGCACCATTCCCCATAAGCAAGCATTAGTTGGTTTTCTAAATTTGAGACCCTGTTCTGTTTTGTAATTCAGTTCATGTGTAGTCAAGTTTACATTCCGTGTATTAGTGATATCTTCTGTTGTTTCTTTTTCTGTGTGACGTAGTTCACGTAGAATCACCGTACCTGCATCCACTCACTATGCCGCTACGGGCCTGATGACACAGATTTCATTGCTGAGTGATATTGCATTGTACGTACGTGCCACAACTTCTTTATCCATTTTTTGCTTTCTGGGATATTTACCTGATACTGTAGACGAGCTTCTTGTGAACACAGCCGTCCCAAATATTGGGGTGGCTGTCTGTTTTTTATTTAAATTTCCGTAAGCTATAGGACCATAAGTGGAAGTGCCATAGGCTGTGTTGCTTTGTTTCTTACGTGTTTCAGGAAACACCATACACTTCTCCAGGGTGGCTGTTGGCAATTTACATCCTGCCAATCAGCATAACAAGGCTCCCTGTTCTCCATATCCTGTCCTACCTTTCTGGATTTTACACTTTTTTCAGATGGCCCTTTTGCCCGGGGGGCTGTGAGACTTCATTGTAGTGCAGATTTCCTTTACAGGCTTGTTCGGTTGGCCAAAATGGGCGTATGCGTTTTTTCCTGAATATATTCAGGAACAAACGCATACGCACTTTTTGGCCAAGTGCATCATTGTCGACGTTCTGCCTCTTTTCCTATGCTTTCAGGGCAATTCCAGTCTACCCCCTGCAATCGTTTTCCTGAAATTCTGCCCCGCTGTCAAGTCCCCTTCGCAGGCTTACTTCAATATATTTTTGGAGGATAGCTGTCATTTATAACTCTGCAGGTTTGTGAATTACAGTGCCCCTGAGCTCCTTTCTTCAACTCGCTTTCTTGTGAGCTGGGCACAAAACCGCAGGATTGCTTCAGGCCCTAATCTGTTTCCGGCAGGGCATGATGAGCCTTTGGTTAATTCCTCTTCCTGGTGGGAAATGAGCGTTACATTTGCCCGTGCAGACACCTACAGCTAGTCTCTCATTGGTTCTCCCTATTCCTGTTCATCTTGCACAGAAATTGCAAGCTGTGCCAAACAGGAGGTTAAAGTCACTGACTCTCCAAGCAGGGAGATTGTTAGTAAAGCATCTGGAATTGTGAACCCGAGGACCAGGATACGAAAACTGAGATGCATTTTAAATCGTTTCCCAATCACACGGTGGACCATACTGTGGGTTTCCCATGCATGTTTTAGCTGGAAGAAGAATCCCTTGAACCTGAAGAGTTGGGACCCATAGAATAGGTACCATGCAGTATGACTTCAAAGGGTCTGCATTTGCTCACCGAAACTCACCAATGCTATCAGCCTGAAGTGTCCAGCCTTATGTCTCAACCAGCTCTGGGTGTAGATGTGGTCATTCCCGGTTGCATCACATGCCCTGAGTGAATTATTTAAGAATTGCTCTCTATTTAACTGTCTTTGTGTTTTGTTTCTGAAATTTATTTTGATAATGGGATTTATCGGATTTTCACTGCTGCGTTTCGGCCGCTGTACACACGCTTGATTCTCTTACGGAGACATGTATGTCCATGGGTTTTAAGATTCTTCCTAGTCAGGTATATTCCTAGGCGTTGAATATGTGGTGTTGAGTCCATTTCGTTGAGCAAGGAGTAGGTCTTGTCTATTACATATTTGGCTTATGGAATGTTATCTGTGCTAATTTCAGTCTCTGGTTTTATGCAGCACCCCAACGCACCTTTCCCCATAAGGAAGCACTAGTTGGTTTTCTAAATTTGAGACCCTGTTCTGTTTTGTAATTCAGTTCATGTGTAGTCAAGTTTACATTCCATGTATTAGTGATATCTTATGATGTTTCTTTTTCTGTGTGACGTAGTTCACGTAGAATCACCGTACCTGCATCCACTCACTATGCCGCTACGGGCCTGATGACACAGATTTAATTGCTGAGTGATACTGCATTGCACGTACGTGCCACAACTTCTTTATCCATTTTTTGCTTTCTGGGATATTTACCTGGTACTGTAGACGAGCTTCTTGTGAACACAGCCGTCCCAAACATTGGGGTGGCTGTCTGTTTTTGATTTTAATTTCCGTAATCTTTGGGACCAAAAAGTGGAAGTGCCATAGGCTGTTTTGCTTTGTTTCTTATAGGTTTCAGGAAACACCATACACTTCTCCAGGGTGGCTGCTGGCAATTTACATCCTGCCAATCAGCATAACAAGGCTCCCTGTTCTCCATATCCTGTCCTACCTTTCTGGATTTTACACTTTTTTCGGATGGCCCTTTTGCCCGTGGGGCAGTGAGACTTCATTGTAGTGCAGATTTCCTTTACAGGCTTGCTTGGATGGCCAAAAAGGGCGTATGCGTTTTTTCCTGAATATATTCAGGAAAAAACGCATACGCCCTTTTTGGCCAAGTGCATCATTGTCGAAGTTCTGCCTCTTTTCCTATGCTTTCTGGGCAATTCCAGTCTACCCCCTGGAATCGTTTTCCTGAAATTCTGCCCCGCTTTCAAGTCCCCTTCGCAGGCTTACTTCAATATATTTTTGGAGGATAGCTGTCATTTATAACTCTGCAGGTTTGTGAATTACAGTGCCCCTGAGCTCCTTTCTTCAACTCGCTTTCTTGTGAGCTGGGCACAATACCGCAGGATTGCTTCAGGCCCTAATCTGTTTCCGGCAGGGCACGTTGAGCCTTTGGTTAATTCCTCTTCCTGGTGGGAAATGAGCCTTACATTTGCCCGTGCAGACACCTATAGCTAGTCTCTCATTGGTTCTCCCTATTCCTGTTCATCTTGCGCAGAAATTGCAAGCTGTGCCAAACAGGAGGTTAAAGGCACTGACTCTCCAAGCGGGGAGAGTGTTAGTAAAGCATCTGGAATGGTGAACCCGAGGACAAGGATACAAAATCTGAGATGCATTTTAAATTGTTTCCCAATCACACGGTGGACGATACTGTGGGTTTCTCATGCATGTTTTAGCCAGAGGAAGAATCCTTTGAACCTGGAGAGTTGGGACCCATGGAATGGGTACCATGCAGTATGACTTCAAAGGGTCTGCATTTGCTCACCGAAACTCACCAATGCTATCAGCCTGAAGTGTCCAGCCTTATGTCTCCACCAGCTCTGAGTGTAGTTGTGGTAAATCCCGGTTGCATCACATGCCCTGAGTGAATTATTTAAGAATTGGTCTCTATTTCACTGTCTTTGTGTTTTGTTTTTGAAATTTATTTTGATAATGGGATTTATCGGATTTTCACTGCTGCGTTTATGCCGCTGTACACACGCTTGATTCTCTTATGGAGACATATAAATCCATGGGTTTTAAGATTCTTCCTAGTCAGGTATATTCCTAGGCGTTGAATATGTGGTGTTGAGTCCATTTCGTTGAGCAAGGAGTAGGTCTTGTCTATTACATATTTGGTTTATGGAATGTTATCTGTGCTAATTTCAGTCTCTGGTTTTATGCAGCACCCCAACGCACCTTTCCCCATAAGCAAGCACTAGTTGGTTTTCTAAATTTGAGACCCTGTTCTGTTTTGTAATTCAGTTCATGTGTAGTCAAGTTTACATTCCGTGTATTAGTGATATCTTATGATGTTTCTTTTTCTGTGTGACGTAGTTCACGTAGAATCACCGTACCTGCATCCACTCATTATGCCGCTACGGGCCTGATGACACAGATTTCATTGCTGAGTGATATTGCATTGTACGCACGTGCCACAACTTCTTTATCCATTTTTTGCTTTCTGAGATATTTAACTGGTACTGTGGACGAGCTTCTTGGGAACACAGCCGTTCCAAACATTGGGGTGGCTGTCTGTTTTTGATTTTAATTTCTGTAATCTTTGGGACCAAAAAGTGGAAGTGCCATAGGCTGTGTTGCTTTGTTTCTTATGGGTTTCAGGAAACACCATACACTTCTCCATTGTGTCTGCTGGCAATTTACATCCTGCCAATCAGCATAACAAGTCTCCCTGTTCTCCATATCCTGTCCTATCTTTCTGGATTTTACACTTTTTTCAGATGGCCCTTTTGCCCAGGGGTAGTTAGACTTCATTGTAGTGCAGATTTCCTTTACAGGCTTGCTTGGTTTGCGAAAAAGGGCATATGCGTTTTTTCCTGAATATATTCAGGAAAAAATGCATACGCAATTTTTGGCCAAGTGCATCATTGTCGACGTTCTGCCTCTTTTCCTATGCTTTCTGGGCAATTCCAGTCTACCCCCTGCAATCGTTTTCCTGAAATTCTGCCCCGCTTTCAAGTCCCCTTCGCAGGCTTACTTCAATATATTTTTGGAGGATAGCTGTCATTTATAACTCTGCAGGTTTGTGAATTACAGTGCCCCTGAGCTCCTTTCTTCAACTCGCTTTCTTGTGAGCTGGGCACAATACCGCAGGATTGCTTCAGGCCCTAATCTGTTTCCGGCAGGGCACGTTGAGCCTTTGGTTAATTCCTCTTCCTGGTGGGAAATGAGCCTTACATTTGCCCGTGCAGACACCTATAGCTAGTCTCTCATTGGTTCTCCCTATTCCTGTTCATCTTGCACAGAAATTGCAAGCTGTGCCAAACAGGAGGTTAAAGGCACTGACTCTCCAAGCGGGGAGAGTGTTAGTAAACCGTCTGGAATGGTGAACCCGAGGACGAGGATACGAAAACTGAGATGCATTTTAAATCGTTTCCTAATCACACGGTGGACCATACTCGGCGTTTCCCACGCATGTTTTAGCTGAAGAAAGAATCCCTTGAACCTGGAGAGTTGGGACCCTTGGAATGAGTACCATGCAGTTTGACTTCAGAGGATCTGCATTTGTTCACCGAAACTCACCAATGCTATCAGCCTGAAGTGTCCAGCCTTATGTCTCAACCAGCTCTGGGTGTAGATGTGGTAAATCCAGGTTGCATCACATGCCCTGAGTGAATTATTTAAGAATTGCTACCTATTTCACTGTCATTGTGTTTTGTTTTTGAAATTTATTTTAATAATGGGATTTATCGGATTTTCACTGCTTCGTTTATGCCGCTGTACACGCGCTTGATTCTCTTACGGAGACATATAAGTCCATGGGTTTTAACATTCTTACTAATCCGGTATATTCTTAGGCATTGAATATGGCGTGTTGAGTCCATTTCGTTGAGCAAGGAGTAGGTCTTGACTATTACATATTTGGCTTACGGAATGGTATCTGTGCTAATTTCAGTCTCTGGTTTTATGCAGCACCCCAACTCACCTTTCCCCTTAAGGAAGCATAAGTTGGTTTTCTTAATTTGAAACCCTCTTCTCTTTTGTAATTCAGTTTATGTGTAGCCATGTTAACATTCCATGTATTAGTGATATCTTATGTCTTTTTCTTTTTGAATTATGTGACTTCGAATGATCACACGTAACTCCTCTGGAGTTGTTATAACTGGCCGTATTTCATTGATTTCCAGGCTGAGTAATATTCCAGTCTACATAAGCACCACATCTCTGTCCGTTTTTTCTCTGCAGATACATTTAAGTTATATCCTAGTCGAGGATCTTTTAAACAGAGAGGTGGTAAACATTGGGGTGCCTGTGTCCTCTCGATTTTTGTTTTTCCCAAGATATACGTCCATGAGTGCAAGTGCCCTGTGCTCGGTAGCTCATTTTTTAGATGCTTTAGTAAACACAATAGACTTATCCAGAGTGACCATTGGCAATATACATTTCCACTATAAGACTCACAGGGCTCCCTTTTCTCCTTGCCCTGTCCTGCATTTCTGGTGTTTACACTTTATGAGGACGGCTCTTCTGACTGATGCAAAGTGATATGTTTTGTAGTATTGATTTCCAGTGCCCACCTGTTTGGTTGGCTAAAAAAGTGTATGCCCTTTTCTTGAATATATACAGAAAAAGACGCATACACCCTTTTTGGCCAACTGCAATGTTGGCAATGTTCAGCCCCTTTTCTTGTGCTTAATGGCAAGTCCTTTCTACCTCTTCCAATCACTTTCCTGCCATTCTCCGTTGCTTACAAGTCCTTTTCTCTGACTTTCCTCAAGACATTTTTCAGTGATAGATATTTTCAATTCTGCAGTTTCGTGAATTTTAGTGCCCCTGAGTTCCATTTTCCAACTTGTGTTTATGGGAACTGGCCACAAAGCATCAGGATTCCTCAAGCCCTATTCTGTTTCCATGGGCAACCCTAGCCTTTGGTCAATTCGTCTTCCTGATTGGAAATTAGAGTGGCATGTGCCTGTCCGAACACCTAGGACTTGTCTCTCATTGTTCCTCCTCCTTCTGCTTCATCCTCTGGACAAATTCCAAACTGTATGCAACAGGATGTTGACAGTGCTGACATCTCCAAGTGGGGAGACTGTTAGTAAAGACGCTGGAGTGGTGAAGCCTAGCACCAAGAGATGAGGAGATGAGATGCCTTTTCCAAACTTTTCCCGATCAGACGGTATACCATCCTTTGGGTGTGACAGGCATGTTTTAGGTGTAGGAAGGGTCCCATTCATGTGAGGAGAACACCAGGGGATTTTAAATATCAGTGTCTCTTCGCAACCCAAACTGGGGAATTTTTTAAGCTACGGCTACACATATGTTCATTAAGGGCCTTGGGAAGTAGGCAGAGTCCAAACTTTAGATGATTGAAGTCTTCAGGGTCAGAAGCACTCACCACTGTCTTCCCTGAGATTCCATTTGTACTGTCATTGATGGATGATGTCAATAAAAATATCTATTCTTTTTCAGATCATTTCCCCTTATAGGTTATTGCAAAATATTGAGTGTAGTTCCCTGTGCTATACAGTAGTTCCTTGCTGATGATTTCATACATAGCAGTGTGTATGTGTTAATCCCAAACTGTTAATTTATCCCTCCTCCTACCATTTCCCTTTGGTAATAATAAATTATAAAATTTTATGCTTCTCAGAAATGGGGGAGCTGAAAGAGAGGTATCATTTTCAATGCAAAAGCATTTAAAACAAGATTGAAGCTTTAACCAAGATTATTAGATGTACATCCTTGGAAAGAAATCACTTTGTTTCTCTAATATTGACCTGACAAAGAAGACAAACCTTTTCACTGAACTTGCTTATAAGAAAGTGATGGAAATATCAAATGGAAGTGTTAGAAACATCTTATTTTACCCGAGCCTTATACACTGTTCTATGTTAATTACAGTTTGGCTCACACATCTGTTCATTGAAGTTACAATGTTCTCAATTTCTGTTACTGATCCTCCAGAGTGGACGCCAACAAGTGTCCCCCTGCCCAGTGTCATTGGAGCCAATAGATCGAGACTGAGTTTTGTTCAAAAGCAAAGGAAACTTTATATTTTGATCAGAGAATGGAGAGGTGCTACCCTGTGGGCTGTGGGCTGGGCTGCTGTGTAGAGATCCTGTCAGAGTCACTGGGAGGGAGGGGGCTGAGCTCTCGAGGACCTGGTTGGCTGCAGCTCAGGCTCTATGTCACGGAGTCTGAACTGGGCCCCAGGAGCTGAAGTGTCATCGAGCCACTCTGCTCTAGGAAATCTGGTCTGAAGTGCCGGGTGTGGAACCTCTGTATGCGGGACACTAGGAGCACCTGAAATTAGACAAAGCACAAAGGATAAAAAAGGTTAGACTTTATTTTATTGCCCAGATTCTATTTTTATCTCCCAGGGATTTTTAAGGGGCTTTGCCTGGGACAAACTCCTCTTCTGCCTTTTGTCCCTTTCCTCATTCTTGGAGTGCTATGGGTGCAGACCCTTCTTCTCTAAATGCTGAGTGCTGAGTTAGGAGGCCTCATACCCATGGGCGAGGGTCAGAACTTCTCCCTAGCAGCCTCCAGGTGATGTTGATTGTCCCCAGGCCTCCTGCCTCCCTGCTCGTCCACCTGAGCACCAGTATTGGAAGTGTTATAGATTCTAATGACCTTTAAGGGTCCAGAAAGGAGATGTGCAGTGGCGCTGTGAGGTCCAGTTTCACTCCGCACCACATTTGTTCGGCCACCTTAGGCTGACCGTTTCTGCCATCCTAGATGCTCTGACTGACCGTTTCTGCCAGCCTAGATGCTCTGACCAACAGTCTGCGCTTTCTTCCATTAGGCCCCTGAATTAACGTAAAAACAGCACCAGGTGTCAGGATCCTGCCCGCTCAGCTCCCAGATAGTCCAGGGTCAGTGGTGATGAAGGATCATGATGGTCACTGAGTCAAGAGCCTTTGGAAGTAAACAGGAGTCCAGCCGGTCTTATTGGCCACCATCATCAGGGTGTCTGTAGGCTTTTCTATGGTGACAGCATGATATACGGTTCCCCCGCCAAGATTATTAGCTCCCCTCTGGGTACAGTAAGTACTGCAAGCAGTAGTCTACTCTTTTGGGACACACTCTTGTTGTTTTATGAGAGAAACTCCAGGTCAAGTGATGGTCACACGGGTCGTCATGGTGCCCCGTTGCCCCCGGTTATCTCTCTGGAGGTTGGAGCTGGAGGGCCTCCTCAATCGAGGTCAGTGTGCCCACGGAGCAAACCCTGCAACTTCAGGGCATGGTTGGGGGTTAGGATCACCACGTGGGGTCCGTTTCCCTTAGAAGGGAGGTGGCCTTTTGGGCTGCTGATTTCCAGGTTTTCAGATACCACCAGTATCTTGGCCAGATGTGGCGGTGGGCCAAGCCCCTTGGTGACCATAGTTTATCCTACCTGGATGGCATTCTTGCATTGTTCCATTTCAAGTGGTCCCAGTTTTTGCACTAATACTCCAATGGCGATTCACCTTTCACCAGGAATGTAAAGGTCAAAGGGTTTAGCTAAATTAGGGAGTTCCAGGGCAAGGGTCTGAATTGACTGCTCTTTCCATTCTTGAAAGGCCACTTCTGGATTCTATTCAAAAGGATCATCATCTTTTCCTTTCAGTGTTTCATATAGAGGCCCAGCTAGTAGACTGTAGTTAGGGATCCAGAGGCAGGAAACCCTGGCTTCCCCAGGAACCCCTAAGCTGTCTTCTAGTTTCAGAAAGGGGTAAGGCTGTAAATTGTTTCTTCCCTTTCCTGGGATGGGCTTCTCCGACCTTCTGTGAGAATGAAGCCCAGGCAGGTCACCGTAGTCTGTGATACTTGAGCTTTTTCGTGGACAACTTCTATCCTTTATTGGCTTGGTAGTTCTGAGGCCTCCTTAGTAGGGCTGGCGATCAGAATGTCGTCTGAATATTGAAGGAGTCTTTCCTTTTCCAGAGGTAGAACTTTTAGGTCTTTAGCTGAGCTTTCCCCAAAGATGGTGTGGGAATTTTTGAACCCTTGGGGCAAGACAGCCTGGAAGTATTGTTTTAGTTGTATGTTGAGTCCTGTCACTCACAAGCCAAAATTTCTTGTGACTCTGGGACTAATGGAATACAAAAGAAGGCATCAGTGAAGACTAATACAGAATACCAAGTCCTGGTGGTTGGTAGAATGACCAGCAGGGTGTAGGATTTAGGAACTACTGGAGGTATATCCTCAGTGGCTTCACTGACTGTCCTGACATCCTTTACCAGGACTCCAGCAGCCCATGGGGCTCTCGAGGTCAGGCCAATCCCAGGATATGGAGCTCACCTGGGCAGGTACCCTACCCCCACCCCAGCCCACGGGGCTCTCGTGTTCAGGCCCCTCCCAGGATATGGGATTCCCTGGGCAGGTCCTCTGCAGTCCATGGGGCTCCCGTGGTCAGGCCCCTCCCAGGATACAGAGCTACCCTTGCAGGTACCTTGGCAGGGCTGGGCACACAGGAACCGTGCACATAGCCCTCATTGCAGAGCACTCCCAGCTCACCTGTCGCTCAGATCTGACACAGAGCACCTCAGAGCAGGACTTGAACTAACAAACAGCAGCTCTGACAGTTCTGTGACCCTGGGCATCACTCTGTGCGGCCTCCTCCACCTTGTCTTCCAGAGACTTCCACTGCACCCGGGGCACCAGGCCTCTGTCTCCAACCACCACCCACCCCTCCTCTCCCTGACTCCTGGGTTCCTCTCATTAGAAGAGGGTTTTCTTGAAGTTGTCTCCCACTCATGGGCCAGATAATATAATTAGAAAACAAGCCAGAGCTGCAGCCCCTTGTCTATCCTGACTCTCAGGAGCCCACACCTGTTCCTTGGACATGGCCAATTCAGCAAGTTCCATTTTCAGCAACTGTGAGCCCCTGAGGGGTGATTATTGGCTGGCTTGGGAAGCCTGACCGTGCCGGCCAGCCCTCCCCAGGTGTGCCTGGGTTGAGATCAATATAAACACCGCTCCAGGCAGCAAGAGCCCCTGCAGCTGTGCCTGACGCCATTTTCTCTGCCCTGTCAGCAGTCTCGGGGCTCGGCTGGTGGGAGGGAGTGAGAGGCCACGGCTTTGTGGGTGTCCCAGTGTGAGTGGGGCTCTGCTGGACTTTCTGCAGCAGTTGCCAAGATGCTACCTGCTAAAGAAGAGGATGTGTCACCCACACCTGCCGCTGGAATTTCTCCCTGGGCACAGGTGAGGAAGGAAGAAAGCAGTGGGGGCCGGGACAGCAGGGGTATCTCAGGCAGGGAAATGGAGAGCTTCCAGAAGAGCACCCAGGGCCAGGACCATCCTGGCTGGCCTGCAGGCACCAAGTCGGCTGGCATGCTGTCCCTCATGTGGCTCCATGGCCCTTCCTCTAGGTTTTCAAGTCCTTGTACATATTCAGGTGTTTAGCCTTGGAAGGGTGGGAACATTTCAGCAGCAGCTGGCCTGGGGCTCGGCCCACGTTTACTCACAGATACCTCGGCACGGTCCCCCAGCTTTGCAGTGAGGACGCTTGTTGCGAGGAGCATGCTGGCTGAGTGGGAGATGATTCCCCACCACTGACCAACTTCAGAATTGTTTGCAATTGGAGCAAGTGCCCTGAAACGGTTTTCCTCTGTGTAACTGGTGGGTTCTGTTCTTTTTTTCGTTTTTGGTTCAAGGTAGATTTTATTCCTCTTTTGTGTATTTACAGATATAAGCATGGAAATAATTTATTCATATAAATACATGTATGTGAAGGGAAGAATATTTTTTCTGTTTTACTTTTTTTAATTTTATTTTTTTATTTTGAATTTAATTTTATATTTTTATACAGCAGGTTGTTTTTGGTTATCTACTTTATACATATAAATGTATACATACCAATCCCAATATCTCAACTCCTCCCACCACCATCCCCAACAGCTTTCCCCCCTTGTTGTCCATACGTTTGTTGTATACATGTATTGCTCTATTTCTGCCTTGCAAAACGGTTCATCTGTACAATTTTTCTAGGTTCCACATATATGCATTAATATACAAGATTTGTTTTTCTCTTTCTGACTTACTTCACTCTGTATGACAGTCTCTAGATCCATCAACGTCTCTACAAATGTCCCAATTTCATTCCTTTTTATGGCTTAGTAATATTCCATTTTATATATGTACCACATCTTTATGCATTCGTCTGTCTGTGGGCATTTAGGTTGCTTCCATTTCCTGGATAGTGTAAATAGTGATGCAATGAACATTGTGGTGAATGTCTCTTTTTGATTTATGGTTTTGTCTGGGTATATGCCCAGTAGAGGGATTGCTGTATCATATGGTAATTCTATTCTTAGTTTTATAAGAAACTCCATAATGTTCTCCACAGTGACTGTATCAATTTACGTTCCCAACAATAGTGGAAGAGGATTCCTTATCTCCACACCGTTTCCAGCATTTGTTGTTTGTAGATTTTCTGATGATGCCCATTCTAATAGGTGTGAGGTGATACACCATGGATGAGTCTATTTCATTGAGCAAAGAGTAGGTCTTGTTTATTACGTATTTGGCTTATGGAATGGTATGTGTGCTAATTTCAATCTGTTTTTATACAGCAGCCCAACTCAACTTTCCCCTTAAGCAAGCATAAGGTTTTTATCTAAATGTGAGACTCTGTTCGGTTTTGTAATTCAGTTTATGTGTAGCCAAGTTTACACTCCCTCTATTAGTGATATCTTATGATAATTATCTTTCTTTGTGTGACATATTTCTCTTAGAATCATCATAATTAAATCCACTCAATTTGCTGCTACAGGCCTGATGACATTGATTTCACTGCTGAGTGATATTCCGTTGTACGTAAGTAGCACAACTTCTTTATCCATTTTTTTCTTTCTGGGATATTTAATTTGTACTGGACTCGAGGTTCTTGTAAACACAGCAGCCCTAAATTTTGTGTTGGCTGTGTCTTGTTGATTTTAATTTTCCTAAGCTATAGGGCCAAAAGTGGAAGTGCCCTAGGCTCTGTAGCTTTGTTTTTTAGATGTTTCAGGATACACCATGAACATCTCCAGAGTGTCTGTTGGCAATTTACATCCCGCCCATCAGCATAACACGGCTCCCTGTTCTCCATGGCCTGTCCTGTGTTTCTGGTTTTTACACTTTATTCAGATGGCCTTTTTGACGAATGGGAAATGTGACTTCATTGTAGTGTGGATTTCCATTGCTGAAGTGCTTGGTTGGCCAAAATGTTCATATGCGTTTTTCCCTGAATATATTCAGGAAAAATGTATACGCACTTTTTGTCCATGTGCTTCACTGTCAAAGCTCTGCCGCTTTTCATATGCTTTAAATGCAATTCCAATCTACCTCTTGAAATATGATTCCTGCAATTCTGCCTCGTTTTCAAGTCCTCTTTGCAGACTTACTTTGATATATTTTTGCCAATAGCTGTCATTTATCTCTGCAGGTTTGTGAATTACAGTGCCCCTGAGCTCCTTTCTTAACTCGCTTCCTTGTAAGCTGGCCACAAAACTGCAGGTTTGCTTCAGGCCATAATCAGGGTCCGGCACGGCACTCTGAGCCTTTGGTTAATTCCTCTTCCTGGTGGGAAATTAGAGTTAAATGTGCCCCTCCAGATACCTGCCTCACTCCCAGCCACATGGTGATGTATGTCCTCAGGTTTGAGGCCATATGTGATGGGTTCCTCATCTTTTGATGATGTGGCCCCACTGGTGTGTGGACACTCCTGCCTGGTTCCCATCCCCTTGGTGATGTGGGCCCTCTGGTGAGACTCTGATCCTGGTTGGGTTCCTCACACATCCGTGAGGTGAGCCCTCTTCTCTGAGGTCACTCCTGCCTGGCTGGCACAACCCACCTTGTTGACTTCGGCACCCTGGTGGCAGTTGGAGCCTGCTGGGAGCCTCCTTCCCGCGGTGATGAGGCCCTCTGGCGTCAGACCCTAATGGCGGGGTTCCCACATTTTCTGATACGTGCTAAGTGGTACGAGGGCACTCCTGCCAGGTTCCCATCCTCATGAGCGTGTGGGCCTTCTGTTCTGAGGTCCTAACGGCTGGGTTGCTCACACTTTCATGATGTGGGCCCTCTGCTGTGAGGTCAATCCTGCCTGGCTGGCGCACGTCGCCTTGGCGACGTGGACCCTCTGGTGGCAGTTGGAGCGTGCTGGGGCCTCCTCCCCTCAGTGATGAGGGCCTTCTGGTGTCAGGCCCTAAGTGCTGGGCTCCACACATTTTCTGATGTGTGCCCAGTGGTGCGAGTCACTCCTGCCAGGTTCCCATCCCCATGGGCATGTGGGACTTCTGTTCTGTGGTCCCAACTGCTGGGTTGCTCACAGTTTCATGATGTGGGCCCTTTGCTGTGTGTTCACTCTGGCCTGTATCCCATAGTGTCAGTGCTCTGGGCCTCCAGCTTGGAGTTTCCAACTTCTCGATTCCTCACCTTTTTTATTCTATGGGCCCTCGGTTGTGCGTCTCCTCCTGCATGCCTCACTCCCAGCCCCTTCGTGATGTGTGTCCCCTTGTTTGAGGCCACATGTGCTGTGTTCCTCACCTTTCTATAATGTGGCCACACTGGTGTGAGGACACTCTTGCCTGGTTCCCATTCCCTTGGTGATGTTGGCCCCACTGCTGTTAGGACAGTCTTGCCTGGTTCCCATCACCTTGGGGATGTTGGCCCTCTGGTGAGAGTCTGATCCTGGTTAGGTTCCTCACCCTTCTGTGAGGTGGGCCCTCTGCTCTGAAGTCACTCCTGCCTGGCTGGCACACCCCGCCTTGGCAACGTCGGCCATATGGTGGCAGTTGGAGCCTGCTGGGAGCCTCCTCCCCTCGGTGATGAGGGCCCTCTGGACTCAGGCCCTAACTGCTGGGTTCCCACATTTTCTGATTCGTGCTAAGTGGTGCAAGGACACTCCTGCCAGGTTCCCATCCCCATGGGGATGTGAGCCTTCTGCTCTGAGGTCCCAACGGCTGTGTTGCTCACAGTTTCATGATGAGGGCCCTCTGGTGTGAGTTCACTCCTGCCTAGATCCCATAGCCTCGCTGCTCCTGGCTGCCTGCCGGAGGTTCCAACTGTGGGATTCCTCACCTTTTTTATTCTATGGTCCCTCTGTTTTGAGGATCCTCTGGCCTGCCTCACTCCCAGCCCCTTGGTGATGTGTGTCCTCAGGTTTGAGGCCACGTGTCCTGGGTCCCTCAAATTATGGTGATGTAGCCCCACTGGTGTGAGGACACTCCTGCCTGGTTCCCATTCCCTTGGTGATGTTGGCCCTCTGGTGACAGTCTGATCCTTGTTGGGTTCCTCACACTTCTGTGAGGTGGGCTTTCTGCTCTGAGGTCACTCCTGCCTGGTTGGCACACCCCGCCTTGGTGACATCGGCCTTATGGTGGCAGTTGGAGCCTGCTGGGAGCCTCCTCCCCTCGGTGATGAGGGTCCTCTGGCCTCAGGTCCTAACTGCTGGGTTCCCACATTTTCTGATTCGTGGAAGTGCGCCGAGGACACTCCTGTCAGGTTCCCATCCCCATAGGGATGTGGGCCTTCTGCTCTGAGGTCCCATCCGCTGGGTTGCTCACAGTTTCATGATGTGGGACCTCTGCTGTGAGTTTGCTGTGGCCTGGATCCCATAGACTCTGTGCTCTGGGCGGCCTACTGGCCGGTTCCAACTGCTGGATTCCTCACAACTTTTATTCTGTGGGCTCTGTTTTGTGAGGATACTCCTGCTTGCCTCATTCCTAGCCCCTTGGAGATGTGGGTCCCCTGTTTTAGGCCACATGTTCTGGGTTCCTCACCTTTCTATAATGTGGCCACACTGGTGTGAGGACCCTCCTGCCTGGTTCCGATCCCCTTGGTGATGTGGGCCCTCTGGTGAGAGTCTTATCCTGGCTGGTTTCCTCACCCTTCTGTGAGGTAGGCCCTCTGCGGTGAGGTCACTCCTGCCTGGCTGGCACACATCACCTTGGTGACGTGGGCCCTCAGTTGGGAGTTGGTGTCTGCTGCGAGTCTCCGTCCCTCGGTAATGAGGGCCCTCTTGCGTCAGACCCTAACTCCTGGGCTCCCAAAATTTGCAGATGTGCGACCTGTGGTGCGAGTACACTCCTGTCAGGTTCCCAACCCCATGGGAATTTGGGCCTTCTGCTCTGAGGTCCCAACGGCTGGGGTGCTCACAGTTTCATGATGAGGGCCCTCTGATGTGCGTTCATTCCGGCCTAGATCCCATAGGCTTGCTGCTCCTGGGCGCCTGCTGGGAGGTTCCAACTGCGGGATTCCTCACCTTTTTTATTCTATGGGCCCTCTGTTTTGAGGCTCCTCCTGCCTGCCTCAATCCCAGCCCCGTTGTGATGTGTGTCCTCTGGTGTGAGGCCACATGTGCTGGGTCCCTCACCTTTCGATGATGTGGCCCCAATGGTGTGAGGACACTCGTGCCTGTTTCCCAGCCCCTTGGTGATGTGGCCCCTCTGGTGAGAGTCTGATCCTCGCTGGGTTCCTTACCGTTCTGTGAGGTGGGCCCTGTGCTCTGAGGTAACTCCTGCCTGGCTTGCTCCCATTGCCTTGGTGACGTCGGCCCTCTGGTGGCAGTTGGATCCTTTTGGAGACTCCTGTCCTCGGTGATGAGGTCCCTCTGGCGTCAGGCTCTAACTGCTGGGCTCCCCAGGTTTTCTGATGTGAGCCCAGTGATGCCAGGACACTCGTGAAATGTTCCCATCCCCATGGCGATATGGGCCTTCTGCTCTAAGGTTCCAACGACTGGGTTGCTCACAGTTTCCTGATGTTAGCTCTCTGGTGTTAGTTCACTCATTCCTAGATCCCATAGCCTCTGTACTCTGGGCCGCCTGCTGGGAAGTTCCAACTGCTGGGTTCCTCACCTTTTTTATTCTTTGGGCCCTGTGTTGGGAGGCTCCTCCTGCCTGTGTCACTCCCAGCCCCTTGGTGATGTAGGTCCTCTGGTTTGTGGGCACATGTGCCAGTTTCCTCATCTTTTAGTGATGTGGCCCCACTGGTGTGAGGACACTCGTGCCTGGTTCCCGTCCCCTTGGTGATATGGGCCCTCTGGTGAGAGTCTGATCCTGGTTGGGTTCCTCACACTTCTTTGAGGTGGGCCGTCTGCTGTGAGGTCACTCCTGCCTGGCTGGCACACCCCGCCTTGGCGACGTGGTCCCCCTTGTGGTAGTTGGAACATGCTGGGAGCTTCCTCCCCTCAGTGATGAGGGCCCTCAGGCGTCAGGCCCTAACTGCTGGGTACCCACATTTTCTGATATGTGCTAAGTGGTGCGAGGACACTCCTGCCATGCTCCCAACACCTTGGGGATGTGGACCTTCTGCTCTGAGGTCCAAATGGCTGGGTTGCTCGCAGTTTCATGATGTGGACCTTCTGCTGTGAGTTGACTGCGGCCTGAATCGCATAGACTTGGTGCTCTTGGCCGCCTGCTGGGAGGTTCCCATTGCTGGATTCCTCAGCTTTTTTATTCTATGGGCCCTGTGTTGTGAGGCTACTCCTGCCTGCCTCATTCCGAGCCCCTTGGAGATGTGGGTCTTCTGGTTTAGGCCACATGTGCTGGGTTCCTCACCTTTCTATGATGTGGCCACACTGGTGTGAAGACTCTCCTGCCTGGTTCTGATCACCTTGGTGATGTGGGCCCTCTGGTGAGAGTCTTATCCTGGCTGTGTTCCTCACCCTTCTGTGAGGTAGGCCCTCTGCGGTGAGGTCACTCCTACCTGGCTGTCACACGTCACCTTGGCGACGTGGGACCTCAGTTGGGTGTTGGTGCCTGATTGGAGTCTCCTCCCCTTGGTAATGAGGGCCCTCTGGCGTCAGGCCCTAACTCCTGGGTTCCCTAAATTCTCTGATGTGTGCCCTGTGGTGCGAGTACACTTCTGACAGGTTCCCAACCCCATGGGAATGTGGGCCTTCTGCTCTGAGATCCCAACGCCTAGGTTGCTCACAGTTTCATGATGACGGCCCTCTGGTGTGAGATCACTCCGGCCTGGATCCCATAATCTCGCTGCTCCTGGCCGCCTGCTGGGAGGTTCCAACTGTGGGATTCTTCACCTCTTTAATTCTATGGTCCCTCTGTTTTGAGGCTCCTCCTGCCTGCCTCAATCCCAGCTCCCTTGTGATGTGTGTCCTCTGGTTTGAGGCCACGTGTGCTGGGTCCCTCACTTTTCGGTGATGTGGCCCCACTAGTGTGAGGACACTCCTGCCTGGTTCCCATTCCCTTGGTGATGTGGGCCCTCTGGTGAGAATCTGATCCTCTTTGGTTCTTCACACTTCTGTGAGGTTGACCCTCTGGTCTGAGGTCACTCCTGCCTGGTTGTCGCACTCCGCATTGGCGACGTCGCCCCTCTGGTAGCAGTCGGAGCTGGCTGGGAGCCACCGCCCCTCGGTGATGAGGGCCCTCTGGCATCAGGCACTAATTGCTGGGCTCCCCACATTTTTTCATGTGTGCCCACTCTTGCGATGACACTCCTGCTTGTTTCCCTTCCCCATGGGGATGTGGGCCTTCTGCTCTGAGGTCACAACGGCTGGGTTGCTTACAGAATCACAATGAGGGCCCTCTGTTGTGAGTTCATGCCGGCCTGGATCTCATAGCCTCAGTGCTCTGGGCCGCCTGCTAGGAAGATCCAACTGCTGGTTTCCACACCTTTTGTATACAATGGGACATGTGTTGTGAGGTTAATCCTGCCTGCCTCACTCCGAAACCCATGGTGTTGTGGGTCCTCTGGTTTGAGGCCACATGTGCTGGGTACCTCAACTTTTGATGATGTGGCCCCACGGGTGTGAGGACACTCCTGCCTGGTTCCCATCACCTTGGTGATGTGGGCCCTCTGGGGAGAGTCTGATCCTGGCTGGGTTCCCTACCATTCTGTGAGGTGGGCCCTCTGATGTCAGGTCACTCCTGCCTGGGTAGCTCACATCGCCTTGGCGACGTGGGCCCTCTGTTGGCCACTGGAGCATGCTGGGAGCCTCCTACTCCCGTGAATGATGGCCCTGGAAAAAATGCATATGCCCTTTTTGGCCAAGTGCTTCATTGACGAGGTTCTGCCACTTCTCTTATGCTTTCAGAGCAATTCACGTCTACCTCCTGAAATCGGATTCCAGCAATTCTGCCCCACTTTCAAGTCCTCTTCGCAGCCTTAATTCAATATATTTTTGTACGATTTCTGTCATTTATAAGTCTGCAGGTATGTGAATGACAGTGTCCCTGAGCTCCTTTCCTCAACTCGCTTTCTTGTGAGCTGGCCACAAAACCGCAGGATTGCTTCAGGCCCTAATCTTGTTCCAGCATGGCATGCTGAGCCTTTGGTTAATTCCTTTTCCTGTTGGGAAATGAGTGTTAAAATTGCCCGTGCATACTGGGCATATACCCTGAGAAAACCAAAATTCAAAAAGAGTCATGTACCAAAAGGTTCATTGCAGCTCTATTTACAATAGCCCGGAGATGGAAAGAACCTAAGCGCCCATCATTGGACGAATGGATAAAGAAGATGTGGCACATATACACAATGGAATATTACTCAGCCTTAAAAAGAAATGAAACTGAGTTATTTGTAATGAGATGGATAGACCTAGAGTCTGTCATACAGAGTGAAGTAAGTCAGAAAGAAAAAGACAAATAGCGTATGCTAACACATATATATGGAATTTAAAGGAAAAAAATGCCATGAAGAACCTAGGGATAAGACAGGAATAGAGGTGCAGACCTACTGGAGAATGGAATTGAGGATATGGGGAGGGGGAAAGGTGAGTTTTGACAGGGCGAGAGAGAGTCATGGACATATACACACTAACAAATGTAGTAAGGTAGATAGCAAGGGGGAAGCAGCCGCAAGGCACAGGGATATTAGCTCGGGGCGTTGGGACAGCCTGGAGGGGTGGAAGGGGGAGAGAGGGAGGGAGGGAGACACAAGAGGGAAGACACAGGGAGCATATGTATATGTATAGCTGATTCACTTTGTTATAAAGCAAAAACTAACACACCATTGTAAAGCAATTATACCCCAATAAAGATGTTAAAAAAAATATTTGCCCGTGCACACACCTACAGATAGTCTCCCATTGGTTCTCCGTATTCCTGTTAATCTTGCGCAGAAATTGCAAACAGTGCCAAACAGGAGGTTAAAGGCACTGACTCTCCAAATGGGGAGAGTGTAAGAAAAGGGTCTGGAATGGTGAACCTGAGTATCAGGGGACGAAAACAGACATGCATGTAAAAAGGTTTCCCAGTCACACGGTGGAGCATACTCTGGGTTTCCCATGCAAATTTTAGCAGAAGGAAGAATCCCTTGAACCTAGAGAGTTGGGAACCATGGAATGGGTACCAGGCAGTATGACATCAAAGGGTCTGCATTTGCTCACTGAACCTCACTAATGCTATCAGCCCAAAGGGTCCAGCCTTATCTCTCACCCAGCTCTGGATGTAGATGTGGTAAACCAGGTTGCATCACATGCCCTGTGTGAGTTATTTAAGAATTGCTCTCTATTTCACTGTCATTGTGTTTTGTTTTTGAAATATTTTTTTGACACTGGGATTTATCGGATTTTCACTGCTGTGTTAATGCCGTTGTACACACTCTTGATTCTCTTACGGAGACATAAATATCCACGGGTTTTAAGATTCTTCCTAGTCAGGTATATTCCTAGGCGTTGAATATGTGGTGTTGAGTCCATTTCGTTGAGCAAGGAGTAGGACTTGTCTATTACATATTTGGCTTATGGAACGGTATCTGTGCTAATTTCAGTCTCTGGTTTTATGCAGCACTCCAACGCACCTTTCTCCATAAGAAAGCACAAGTTGGTTTTCTAAATTTGAGACTGTTCTGTTTTGTAATTCAGTTCATGTGTAGTCAAGTTTACATTACGTGTATTAGTGATATTTTATGATGTTTCTTTTTATGTGTGACTTATTTCACGTAGAATCACCTTACCTGAATCCACTCACTATGCCGCTACGGGCCTGATGACACAGATTTCATTGCTGAGTGATATTCCATTGTACGTACGTACCACAACTTCTTTATCCATTGTTTGCTCTCTGAGATATTTACCTGGTACTGTAAACGAGGTTCTTGTGAACAGAGAGGTCCCAAAGTTTGAGGTGGCTGGGTGTTTTTGATTTTAATTTCCCTAAGCTGTAGGACCATAAGTGGAAGTGCCATAGGCTGTGTTGCTTTGTTTCTTACGTGTTTCAGGAAACACATAACACTTCTCCAGAATGGCTGTCGGCAATTTACATCATATGCATCAGCATAATAAGGATCCCTGTTTTCCATTGCCTGTCCTCCGTTTCTGGATTTTACAATTTTTTTAAATGGCCCTTTTGCCCTGGGGGGCACTGAGACTTCATTGTAGTGCAGGTTTATTTACAAGCTTGCTTGATTGGCCAAAAAGTGCGTATGCGTTTTTTCCTGAATATATTTAAGGAAAAAAGCATCCGCACTTATTGGACAAGTGCATCATTATCGACGTTCTGCCTCTTTTCCTATTCTTTAAGTGCAGTTCCAGTTTAACCCTTCAATCGTTTTCCTGAATTTCTGCCCCGCTTTCAAGTCCCCTTTGCAGGCTTACTTCAATATATTTTTGGAGGATAGCTGTCATTTATAACTCTGCAGGTTTGTGAATTACAGTGCCCCTGAGCTCCTTTCTTCAACTCGCTTTCTTGTGAGCTGGGCACAAAACCGCAGGATTGCTTCAGGCACTAATCTCTTTCCAGCAGGGCACGCTGAGCCTTTGGTTAATTCCTCTTCCTGGTGGGAAATGAGCATTACATTTGCCCGTGCAGACAACTACACCTAGTCTCTCATTGGTTCTCCCTATTCCTGTTCATCTTGCACAGAAATTGCAAGCTGTGCCAAAGAGGAGGTTAAAGGCACTGACTCTCCAAGCGGGGAGAGTGTTAGTAAAGCATCTGGAATGGTGAACCCGAGGACCAGGATACGAAAACTGAGAGGCATTTTAAATCGTATCCCAATCACACGGTGGACGATACTCTGGGTTTCCCGTGCATGTTTTAGCTGGAGGAAGAATCCCTCGAACCTGGAGAGTTGGGACCCATGGAATGGGTACCATGCAGTATGACTTCAAAGGGTCTGCATTTGCTCACCGAAACTCACCAATGCTATCAGCCTGAAGTGTCCAGCCTTATGTCTCAACCAGCTGAGGGTGTAGATGTGGTCAATCCCGGTTGCATCACATGCCCTGAGTGAATTGTTTAAGAATTGCTCTCTATTTCACTGTCTTTGTGTTTTGTTTTTGAAATTTATTTTGGTAATGGGATTTATCGGATTTTCACTGCTGCGTTTATGCCGCTGTACACACGCTTGATTCTCTTACGGAGACATATAAATCCATGGGTTTTAAGATTCTTCCAAGTCAGGTATATTCTTAGGCATTGAATATGTGGTGTTGAGTCCATTTCGTTGAGCAAGGAGTAGGTCTTGTCTATTACATATTTGGCTTATGGAAAGTTATCTGTGCTAATTTCAGTCTCTGGTTTTATGCAGCATCCCAACACACATTTCCCCATAAGCAAGCACTAGTTGGTTTTCAAAATTTGAGACCCTTTAATGTTTTGTAATTCAATTCATGTGTAGTTAAATTTACATTCCGTGTATTAGTGATATCTTATGATGTTTCTTTTTCTGTGTGATGTAGTTCACGTAGAATCAATGTACCTGCATCCACTCACTATGCCGCTACGGGCCTGATGACACAGATTTCATTGCTGAGTGATATTGCATTGCACGTACGTGCCACACCTTCTTTATCCATTTTTTGCTTTCTGGGATATTTACCTGGTACTGTAGACGAGCTTCTTGGGAACACAGCCGTCCCAAACTTTGGGGTGGATCTCTGTTTTTGATTTTAATTTCCCTAAGCAATATGACCATAAGTGCAATTGCCATAGGCTGTGTTCCTTTATTTCTTACGTGTTTCAGGAAACACCATACACTTCTCCAGGGTGGCTGTTGGCAATTTACATCCTCCCAATCAACATAACAAGGCTCCCTGTTCTCCATATCCTGTCCTAACTTTCTGGATTTTACACTTTTTTCAGATGGCCCTTTTGCCAGGGGGGCAGTGAGACTTCATTGTAGTGCAGATTTCCTTTACAGGCTTGCTTGGTTGGCCAAAAAGTGCGTATGCGTTTTTTCCTGAATATATTCAGGAAAAAACGCATACACACTTTTTGGCCAAGTGCATCATTGTCGACGTTGTGCCTCTTTTCCTATGCTTTCAGGGCAATTCCAGTCTACCCCCTGCAATCGTTTTCCTGAAATTCTGCCCCGCTTCCAAGTCCCCTTCGCAGGCTTACTTCAATATACTTTTGGAAGATAGCTGTCATTTATAACTCTGCAGATTTGTGAATTACAGTGCCCCTGAGCTCCTTTCTTCAACACGCTTTCTTGTGAGCTGGGCACAAAATCGCAGGATTGCTTCAGGCACTAATCTGTTTCCAGCAGGGCATGCTGAGCCTTTGGTTAATTCCTCTTCCTGGTGGGAAATGAGCGTTATATTTGCCCGTGCAGACACCTACAGCTAGTCTCTCATTGGTTCTCCCTATTCCTGTTCATCTTGCACAGAAATTGCAAGCTGTGACAAACAGGAGGTTAAAGGCACTGACTCTCCAAGCGGGGAGAGTGTTAATAAAGCATCTGGAATGGTGAACCCGAGGACCAGGATACGAAAACTGAGATGCATTTTAAATCGTTTCCCAATCACACGGTGGACGATAGTCTGGGTTTCCCATGCATGTTTTAGCTGGAGGAAGAATGCCTTGAACCTGGAGAGTTGGGACCCATGGAATGGGTACCATGCAGTATGACTTCAAAGGGTCTGCATTTGCTCACCGAAACTCACCAATGCTATCAGCCTGAAGTGTCCAGCCTTATGTCTCAACCAGCTCTGGGTGTAGATGTGGTCAATCCCGGTTGCATCACATGCCCTGAGTGAATTATTTAAGAATTGCTCTCTATTTCACTGTCTTTGTGTTTTGTTTTCGAAATTTATTTTGATAATGGGATTTATCGGATTTTCACTGCTGCGTTTCGGCCGCTGTACACACGCTTGATTCTCTTATGGAGACATATATATCCATGGGATTTAAGATTCTTCCTAGTCAGGTATATTCCTAGGCATTGAATATGTGGTGTAGGGTCCATTTCGTTGAACCAGGAGTAGGTCTTGTCTATTACATATTTGGCTTATGGAAAGTTATCTGTGCTAATTTCAGTCTCTGGTTTTATGCAGCACCCCAAGGCACCTTTCCCCATAAGCAAGCACTATTTGGTTTTCTAAATTTGAGACCCTGATCTGTTTTGTAATTCAGTTCATGTGTAGTCAAGTTTACATTCCGTGTATTAGTGATATCTTATGATGTTTCTTTTTCCGTGTGACGTAGTTCACGTAGAATCACCGTACCTGCATCCACTCACTATGCCGCTACCGGCCTGATGACACAGATTTCATTGCTGAGTGATATTGCATTGCACGTTCGTGCCACAACTTCTTTATCAATTATTTACTTTCTGGGATATTTACCTGGTATTGTAGACGAGCTTCTTGTGAACAGAGCCGTCCCAAACATTGGGGTGGCTGTCTGTATTTGATTTTAATTTCCGTAATCTTTGGGACCATAAGTGGAAGTGCCATAGGCTGTGTTGCTTTGTTTCTTATGGGTTTCAGGAAACACCACACAGTTTTCCAGGGTGGCTGTTGGCAATTTACATCCTGCCAATCAGCATAACAAGGCTCCCTGTTCTCCATATCCTGTCCTACCTTTCTGGATTTTACACTTATTTCAGATGGCCCTTTTGCCCAGGGGGCAGTGAGACTTCATTGTAGTGCAGAATTCCTTTATAGGTTTGCTTGGTTTGCGAAAAAGCGCGTATGCGTTTTTTCCTGAATATATTCAGGAAAAAATGCATACGCACTTTTTGCCAAGTGTACCATTGTCGACTTTCTGCCTCTTTTCCTATGCTTTCTGGGCACTTCCAATCTACCCCCTGCAATCATTGTCCTGAAATTCTGCCCCGCTTTCAAATCCCCTTCACAGGCTTACTTCAATATATTTTTGGAGGATAGCTGTCATTTATAACTCTGCAGGTCTGTGAATTACAGTGCCCCTGAGCTCCTTTCTTCAACTCGCTTTCTTGTGAACTGGGCACAAAACCGCAGGATTGCTTCAGGCCCTAATCTGTTTCCCGCAGGGCACGCTGAGCCTTTGGTTAATTCCTCTTCCTGGTGGGAAATGAGCCTTACATTTGCCCGTGCAGACACCTATAGCTAGTCTCTCATTGGTTCTCCCTATTCCTGTTCATCTTGCACAGAAATTGCAAGCTGTGCCAAACAGGAGGTTAAAGGCACTGACTCTCCATGCGGGGAGAGTGTTAGTAAAGCATCTGGAATGGTGAACCCGAGGACCAGGATACGAAAACTGAGATGCATTTTAAATCGTTTCCCAATTACACGGTGGACGATACTCGGGGTTTCCCATGCATGTTTTAGCTGAAGGAAGAATGCCTTGAATCTAGAGAGTTGGGACCCATGGAATGGGTACCATGCAGTATGACTTCAAAGGGTCTGCATTTGCTCACCGAAACTCACCAATGCTATCAGCCTGAAGAGTCCAGCCTTATGTCTCAACCAGCTCTGGGTGTAGATGTGGTCAATCCCGGTTGCATCACATGCCCTGAGTGAATTATTTAAGAATTGCTCTCTATTTCACTGTCTTTGTGTTTTGTTTTCGAAATTTATTTTGATAATGGGATTTATCGGATTTTCACTGCTGCGTTTCGGCCGCTGTACACACACTTGATTCTCTTACGGAGACATATATATCCATGGGTTTTAAGATTCTTCCTAGTCAGGTATATTCCTAGGCGTTGAATATGTGGTGTTGGGTCCATTTCGTTGAGCAAGGAGTAGGTCTTCTCTATTACATATTTGGCTTATGGAAAGTTATCTGTGCTAATTTCAGTCTCTGGTTTTGTGCAGCACCCCAAGGCACCTTTCCCCATAAGCAAGCACTAGTTGGTTTTCTAAATTTGAGACGCTGTTCTGTTTTGTAATTCAGTTCATGTGTAGTCAAGTTTACATTCCGTGTATTAGTGATATCTTATGATGTTTCTTTTTCTGTGTGACGTAGTTCACGTAGAATCACCGTACCTGCCTCCACTCACTATGCCGCTACGGGCCTGATGACACAGATTTCATTGCTGAGTGATACTGCATTGCACGTACGTGCCACAACTTCTTTATCCATTTTTTGCTTTCTGGGATATTTACCTGGTACTGTAGACGAGCTTCTTGGGAACACAGCCGTCCCAAACTTTGGGGTGGCTCTCTGTTTTTGATTTTAATTTCCCTAAGGAATAGGACCATAAGTGCAATTGCCATAGGCTGCGTTGCTTTATTTCTTACGTGTTTCAGTAAACACCATACACTTCTCCAGGGTGGCTGTTGGCAATTTACATCCTGCCAATCAGCATAACAAGGCACCCTGTTCTCCATATCCTGTCCTACCTTTCTGGATTTTACACTTTTTTCAGATGGCCCTTTTGCCCGGGGGGCAGTGAGACTTCATTGTAGTGCAGAATTCCTTTACAGGCTTGCTTGGTTGGCCAAAAAGGGCGTATGCGTTTTTTCCTGAATATATTCAGGAAAAAACGCATACGCCCTTTTTAGCCAATTGCATCATTGTCGACGTTCTGCCTCTTTTCCTATGCTTTCAGGGCAATTCCAGTCTACCCCCTGCAATCGTTTTCCTGAAATTCTGACCCGCTTTCGAGTCCCCTTCGCAGGCTTACTTCAATATATTTTTGGAGGATAGCTGTCATTTATAACTCTGCAGGTTTGTGAATTACAGTGTCCCTCAGCTCCTTTCTTCAACTCACTTTGTTTTGAGCTGGGCACAAAACCGCAGGATTGCTTCAGGCCCTAATCTGTTTCCAGCAGGGCACACTGAGCCTTTGGTTATTTCCTCTTCCTGGTGGGAATTGAGCATTACATTTACCCGTGCAGACACCTACAGCTAGTCTCTCATTGGTTCTCCGTATTCCTGTTCATCTTGCACAGAAATTGCAAGCTGTGAAAAACAGGAGGTTAAAGGCACTGACTCTCCAAGCGGGGAGAGTTTTAGTAAAGCATCTGGAATGGTGAACCCGAGGACCAGGATACGAAAACTGAGATGCATTTTAAATCGTTTCCCAATCACCCGGTGGACCATACTGTGGGTTTTCCATGCATGTTTTAGCTGGAGGAAGAATCCCTTGAACCTGAAGAGTTGGGACCCATGGAATAGGTACCATGTAGTATGACTTCAAAGGGTCTGCATTTGCTCACCGAAACTCACCAATGTTATCAGCCTGAAGTGTCCAGCCTTATGTCTCAACCAGCTCTGGGTGTAGATGTGGTCAATCCCAGTTGCATCACATGCCCTGAGTGAATTATTTAAGAATTGCTCTCTATTTCACTATCTTTGTGTTTTGTTTTCGAAATTTTTTTGATAATGGGATTTATCGGATTTTCACTGCTGCGTTTCGGCCGCTGTACACACGCTTGATTCTCTTACGGAGACATATATATCCATGGGTTTTAAGATTCTTCCTAGTCAGGTATATTCCTAGGCGTTGAATATGTGGTGTTG
Source organism: Phocoena phocoena (assembly GCF_963924675.1). Taxonomy (NCBI): domain Eukaryota; kingdom Metazoa; phylum Chordata; class Mammalia; order Artiodactyla; family Phocoenidae; genus Phocoena; species Phocoena phocoena. The sequence continues at coordinate 1,434,041 of NW_027077514.1, read as the reverse complement.
GGTCCATTTTGTTGAGCAAGGAGTAGGTCTTGTCTATTACATATTTGGCTAATGGAAAGTTATCTGTGCTAATTTCAGTCTCTGGTTTTATGCAGCACCCCAAGGCACCTTTCCCCATAAGCAAGCACTAGTTGGTTTTCTAAATTTGAGACCCTGTTCTGTTTTGTAATTCAGTTCACGTGTAGTCAAGTTTACATTCCGTGTATTAGTGATAACTTATGATGTTTCTTTTTCTGTGTGACGTAGTTCACGTAGAATCACCGCACCTGCATCCACTCACTATGCCGCTACGGGCCTGATGACACAGATTTCATTGCTGAGTGATATTGCATTGTACGTACGTGCCACAACTTCTTTATCCATTTTTTGATTTCTGGGATATTTACCTGATACTGTAGACGAGCTTCTTGTGAACACAGCCGTCCCAAATATTGGGGTGGCTGTCTGTTTTTGATTTTAATTTCCGTAAGCTATAGGACCATAAGTGGAAGTGCCATAGGCTGTGTTGCTTTGTTTCTTACGTGTTGCAGGAAACACCATACACTTCTCCAGGGTGGCTGCTGGCAATTTACATCCTGCCAATCAGCATAACAAGGCTCCCTGTTCTCCATATCCTGTCCTACCTTTCTGGATTTTACACTTTTTTCAGATGGCCGTTTTGCCCGGGGGGCAGTGAGACTTCATTGTAGTGCAGATTTCCTTTACAGGCTTGCTTGGTTGGCCAAAAAGGGCGTATGCGTTTTTTCCTGAAAAATTCAGGAAAAAACGCATACGCCCTTTTTGGCCAAGTGCATCATTGTCGACGTTCTGCCTCTTTTCCCATGCTTTCAGGGCAATTCCAGTCTACCCCTGCAATCGTTTTCCTAAAATTCTGCCCCGCTTTCAAGTCCCCTTCGCAGGCTTACTTCAATATATTTTTGGAGGATAGCTGTCATTTATAACTCTGCAGGTTTGTGAATTACAGTGCCCCTGAGCTCCTTTCTTCAACTTGCTTTCTTGTGAGCTGGGCACAAAACCGCAGGATTGCTTCAGGCCCTAATCTGTTTTCAGCAGGGCACGCTGAGCCTTTGTTTAATTCCTCTTCCTGGTCGGCAATGAGCGTTACATTTGCCCGTGCAGAAACCTACAGCTAGTCTCTCATTGGTTCTCCCTATTCCTGTTCATCTTGCACAGAAATTGCAAGCTGTGCCAAACAGGATGTTAAAGACACTGACTCTCCAAGCGGGGAGAGTGTTAGTAAAGCATCTGGAATGGTGAACCCGAGGACCAGGATACGAAAACTGAGATGCAATTTAAATCGTTTCCCAATCACACGGTGGACCATACTGTGGGTTTCCCATGCATGTTTTAGCTGGAGGAAGAATCCCTTGAACCTGGAGAGTTGGGACCCATGGAATGGGTACCATGCAGTATGACTTCAAAGGGTCTGCATTTGCTCACCGAAACTCACCAATGCTATCAGTCTGAAGTGTCCAGCCTTATGTCTCAACCAGCTCTGGGTGTAGATGTGGTCAATCCCGGTTGCATCACATGCCCTGAGTGAATTATTTAAGAATTGCTCTCTATTTCACTGTCTTTGTGTTTTGTTTTCGAAATTTATTTTGATAATGGGATTTATCGGATTTTCACTGCTGCGTTTCGGCCGCTGTACACACGCTTGATTCTCTTACAGAGACATATATATCCATGGGTTTTAAGATTCTTCCTAGTCAGGTATATTCCTAGGCGTTGAAAATGTGGTGTTGGGTCCATTTCGTTGAGCAAGGAGTAGGTCTTGTCTATTACATATTTGGCTTATGGAATGTTATCTGTGCTAATTTCAGTCTCTGGTTTTATGCAGCACCCCAAGGCACCTTTCCACATAAGCAAGCACTAGATGGTTTTCTAAATTTGAGACCCTGTTCTGTTTTGTAATTCAGTTCATGTGTAGTCAAGTTTACATTCCGTGTATTAGTGATATCTTATGATGTTTCTTTTTCTGTGTGACGTAGTTCACGTAGAATCACCGTACCTGCATCCACTCACTATGCCGCTACGGGCCTGATGACACAGATTTCATTGCTGAGTGATATTGCATTGTACGTACGTGCCACAACTTCTTTATCCATTTTTTGCTTTCTGGGATATTTACCTGATACTGTAGACGAGCTTCTTGTGAACACAGCCATCCCAAATATTGGGGTGGCTGTCTGTTTTTGATTTTAATTTCCGTAAGCTATAGGACCATAAGTGGAAGTGCCATAGGCTGTGTTGCTTTGTTTCCTATGTGTTTCAGGAAACACCATACACTTCTCCAGGGTGGCGGCTGGCAATTTACATCCTGCCAATCAGCATAACAAGGCTCCCTGTTCTCCATATCCTGTCCTACCTTTCTGGATTTTACACTTTTTTCAGATGGCCCTTTTGCCTGGGGGGCAGTGAGACTTCATTGTAGTGCAGATTGCCATTTCAGGCTTGCTTGGTTGGCCAAAAAGGGCATATGCGTTTTTTCCTGAATATATTCAGGAAAAAACGCATACGCCCTTTTTGGCAAAGTGCATCATTGTCGACGTTCTGCCTCTTTTCCTATGCTTTCAGGGCAATTCCAGTCTACCCCCTGCAATCGTTTTCCTGAAATTCTGCCCCGCTTTCAGGTCCCCTTCGCAGGCTTACTTCAATATATTTTTGGAGGATAGCTGTCATTTATAACTCTGCAGGTTTGTGAATTACAGTGCCCCTGAGCTCCTTTCTTCAACTCGCTTTCTTGTGAGCTGGGCACAAAACCGCAGTATTGCTTCAGGCCCTAATCTGTTTCCGGCAGAGCATGCTGAGCCTTTGGTTGATTCCTCTTCCTGGTGGCAAATGAGCGTTACATTTGCCCGTGCAGACACCTACAGCTAGTCTCTCATTGGTTCTCCCTATTCCTGTTCATCTTGCACAGAAATTGCAAGCTGTGCCAAAGAGGAGGTTAAAGGCACTGACTCTCCAAGCAGGGAGAGTGTTAGTAAAGCATCTGGAATGGTGAACCCGAGGACCAGGATACGAAAACTGAGATGCATTTTAAATCGTTTCCCAATCACCCGGTGGACCATAATGTGGGTTTCCCATGCATGTTTTAGCTGGAGGAAGAAACCCTTGAACCTGGAGAGTTGGGACCCATGGAATGGGTACCATGCAGTATGACTTCAAAGGGTCTGCATTTGCTCTCCGAAACTCACCAATACTATCAGCCTGACGTGTCCAGCATTATGTCTCAACCAGCTCTGGGTGTAGATGTGGTCAATCCCGGTTCCATCACATGCCCTGAGTGAATTAGTTAAGAATTGCTCTCTATTTCACTGTCTTTGTGTTTTCTTTTCGAAATTTATTTAGATAATGGGATTTATCGGATTTTCACTGCTGCGTTTAGGCCGCAGTACACACGCTTGATTCTCTTACGGAGACATATATATCCATGGGTTTTAAGATTCTTCCTAGTCAGGTATATTCCTAGGCGTTGAATATGTGGTGTTGGGTCCATTTCGTTGAGCAAGGAGTAGGTCTTGGCTATTACATATTTGGCTTATGGAATGTTATCTGTGCTAATTTCAGTCTCTGGTTTTATGCAGCACCCCAAGGCACCTTTCCCCATAAGCAAGCACTAGTTGGTTTTCTAAATTTGAGACCCTGTTCTGTTTTGTAATTCAGTTCATGTGTAGTCAAGTTTACATTCCGTGTATTAGTGATATCTTATGATGTTTCTTTTTCTGTGTGACGTAGTTCACGTAGAATCACCATACCTGCATCCACTCACTATGCCGCTACGGGCCTGATGACACAGATTTCATTGCTGAGTGATATTGCATTGCACGTACGTGCCACACCTTCTTTATCCATTTTTTGCTTTCTGGGATATTTACCTGGTACTGTAGACGAGCTTCTTGGGAACACAGCCGTCCCAAACTTTGGGGTGGATCTCTGTTTTTGATTTTAATTTCCCTAAGTAATAGGACCATAAGTGCAATTGCCATAGGCTGTGTTCCTTTATTTCTTACGTGTTTCAGGAAACACCATACACTTCTCCAGGGTGGCTATTGGCAATTTACATCCTCCCAATCAACATAACAAGGCTCCCTGTTCTCCATATCCTGTCCTAACTTTCTGGTTTTACACTTTTTTCAGATGGCCCTTTTGCCAGGGGGGCAGTGAGACTTCATTGTAGTGCAGATTTCCTTTACAGGCTTGCTTGGTTGGCCAAAAAGTGCATATGCGTTTTTTCCTGAATATATTCAGGAAAAAACGCATACGCACTTTTTGGCCAAGTGCATCATTGTCGACGTTGTGCCTCTTTTCCTATGCTTTCAGGGCAATTCCAGTCTACCCCCTGCAATCGTTTTCCTGAAATTCTGCCCCGCTTTCAAGTCCCCTTCGCAGGCTTACTTCAATATACTTTTGGAAGATAGCTGTCATTTATAACTCTGCAGATTTGTGAATTACAGTGCCCCTGAGCTCCTTTCTTCAACACGCTTTCTTGTGAGCTGGGCACAAAACCGCAGGATTGCTTCAGGCACTAATCTGTTTCCAGCAGGGCATGCTGAGCCTTTGGTTAATTCCTCTTCCTGGTGGGAAATGAGCGTTATATTTGCCCGTGCAGACACCTACAGCTAGTCTCTCATTGGTTCTCCCTATTCCTGTTCATCTTGCACAGAAATTGCAAGCTGTGACAAACAGGAGGTTAAAGGCACTGACTCTCCAAGCGGGGAGAGTGTTAATAAAGCATCTGGAATGGTGAACCCGAGGACCAGGATACGAAAACTGAGATGCATTTTAAATCGTTTCCCAATCACACGGTGGACGATAGTCTGGGTTTCCCATGCATGTTTTAGCTGGAGGAAGAATGCCTTGAACATGGAGAGTTGGGACCCATGGAATGGGTACCATGCAGTATGACTTCAAAGGGTCTGCATTTGCTCACCGAAACTCACCAATGCTATCAGCCTGAAGTGTCCAGCCTTATGTCTCAACCAGCTCTGGGTGTAGATGTGGTCAATCCCGGTTGCATCACATGCCCTGAGTGAATTATTTAAGAATTGCTCTCTATTTCACTGTCTTTGTGTTTTGTTTTCGAAATTTATTTTGATAATGGGATTTATCGGATTTTCACTGCTGCGTTTCGGCTGCTGTACACACGCTTGATTCTCTTATGGAGACATATATATCCATGGGATTTAAGATTCTTCCTAGTCAGGTATATACCTAGGCATTGAATATGTGGTGTTGGGTCCATTTCGTTGAACAAGGAGTAGGTCTTGTCTATTACATATTTGGCTTATGGAAAGTTATCTGTGCTAATTTCAGTCTCTGATTTTATGCAGCACCCCAAGGCACCTTTCCCCATAAGCAAGCACTATTTGGTTTTCTAAATTTGAGACCCTGATCTGTTTTGTAATTCAGTTCATGTGTAGTCAAGTTTACATTCCGTGTATTAGTGATATCTTATGATGTTTCTTTTTCTGTGTGACGTAGTTCACGTAGAATCACCGTACCTGCATCCACTCACTATGCCGCTACGGGCCTGATGACACAGATTTCATTGCTGAGTGATATTGCATTGTATGTACGTGCCACAACTTCTTGATCCATTTTTTGCTTTCTGGGATATTTACCTGATACTGTAGACGAGCTTCTTGTGAACACAGCCGTCCCAAATATTGGGGTGGCTGTCTGTTTTTGATATTAATTTCTGTAAGCTGTAGGACCATAAGTGGAAGTGCCATAGGCTGTGTTGCTTTGTTTCTTACGTGTTTCAGGAAACACCATACACTTCTCCAGGGTGGCTGCTGGCAATTTATATCCTGCCAATCAGCATAACAAGGCTCCCTCTTCTCCATATCCTGTCCTACCTTTCTGGATTTTACACTTTTTTCAGATGGCCCTTTGCCCGGGGGGCAGTGAGACTTCATTGTAGTGCAGATTTCCTTTACAGGCTTGCTTGGTTGGCCAAAAAGGGCGTATGCGTTTTTTCCTGAATATATTCAGGAAAAAACGCATACACCCTTTTTGGCCAATTGCATCATTGTCGACGTTGTGCCTCTTTTCCTATGCTTTCAGGGCAATTCCAGTCTACCCCTGCAATCGTTTTCCTGAAATTCTGCCCCGCTTTCAAGTCCCCTTCGCAGGCTTACTTCAATATATTTTTGGAGGATAGCTGTCATTTATAACTGTGCAGGTTTCTGAATTACAGTGCCCCTGAGCTCCTTTCTTCAACTCGCTTTCTTGTGAGCTGGGCACAAAACCGCAGGATTGCTTCAGGCCCTAATCTGTTTCCGGCAGGGCATGCTGAGCCTTTGGTTAATTCCTCTTCCTGGTGGGAAATGAGCGTTACATTTGCCCGTGCAGACACCTACAGCTAGTCTCTCATTGGTTCTCCCTATTCCTGTTCAACTTGCACAGAAATTGCAAGCTGTGCCAAACAGGAGTTTAAAGGCACTGACTCTCCAAGCATGGAGAGTGTTAGTAAAGCATCTGGAATGGTGAACCCGAGGACCAGGATACGAAAACTGAGATGCATTTTAAATCGTTTCCCAATCACACGGTGGACCATACTGTGGGTTTCCCATGCATGTTTTAGCTGGAGGAAGAATCCCTTGAACCTGAAGAGTTGGAACCCATGGAATAGATACCATGCAGTATGACTTCAAAGGGTCTGCATTTGCTCACCGAAACTCACCAATGCTATCAGCCTGAAGTGTCCAGCCTTATGTCTCAACCAGCTCTGGGTGTAGATGTGGTCAATCCCGGTTGCATCACATGCCCTGAGTGAATTATTTAAGAATTGCTCTCTATTTCACTGTCTTTGTGTTTTGTTTTCGAAAATTATTTTGATAATGGGATTTATCGGATTTTCACTGCTGCGTTTCGGCCGCTGTACACATGCTTGATTCTCTTACGGAGACATATATATCCATGGGTTTTAAGATTCTTCCTAGTCAGGTATATTCCTAGGCGTTGAATATGTGGTGTTGGGTCCATTTAGTTGAGCAAGGAGTAGGTCTTGTGTATTACATATTTGGCTTATGGAAAGTTATCTGTGCTAATTTCAGTCTCTGGTTTTATGCAGCACCCCAATGCACCTTTCCCCATAAGCAAGCACTAGTTGGTTTTCTAAATTTGAGACCCTGTTCTGTTTTGTAATTCAGTTCATGTGTCGTCAAGTTTACATTCCGTGTATTAGTGATATCTTATGATGTTTCTTTTTCTGTGTGACGTAGTTCACGTAGAATCACCGTACCTGCATCCACTCACTATGCCGCTACGGGCCTGATGACACAGATTTCATTGCTGAGTGATATTGCATTGTACGTACGTGCCACAACTTCTTTATCCATTTTTTGCTTTCTGGGATATTTACCTGATACTATAGACGAGCTTCTTGTGAACACAGCCGTCCCAAATATTGGGGTGGCTGTCTGTTTTAGATTTTAATTTCCCTAATCTATAGGACCATAAGTGGAAGTGCCAAAGGCTGTGTTGCTTTGTTTCTTACGTGTTTCAGGAAACACCATACACTTCTCCAGGGTGGCTGCTGGCAATTTACATCCTGCCAATCAGCATAACAAGGCTCCCTGTTCTCCATATCCTGTCCTACCTTTCTGGATTTTACACTTTTTTCAGATGGCCCTTTTGCCTGGGGGGCAGTGAGACTTCATTTTAGTGCAGATTTCCTTTACAGGCTTGCTTGGTTGGCCAAAAAGGGCGTATGCGTTTTTTCCTGAATATATTCAGAAAAAAACACATACGCCCTTTTTGGCCAAGTGCATCATTGTCGACGTTCTGCCTCTTTTCCTATGCTTTCAGGGCAATTCCAGTCTACCCCTGCAATCGTTTTCCTGAAATTCTGCCCCGCTTTCAAGTCCCCTTCGCAGGCTTACTTCAATATATTTTTGGAGGATAACTGTCATTTATAACTCTGCAGGTTTGTGAATTACAGTGCCCATGAGCTCATTTCTTCAACTCGCTTTCTTGTGAGCTGTGCACAAAACCGCAGGATTGCTTCAGCCCCTAATCTGCTTCCGGCAGGGCACACTGAGCCTTTGGTTAATTCCTCTTCCTGGTGGGAAATGAGCGTTACATTTGCCGGTGCAGACACCTACAGCTAGTCTCTCATTTGTTCTCCCTATTCCTGTTCATCTTGCACAGAAATTGCAAGCTGTGCCAAAGAGGAGGTTAAAGGCACTGACTTTCCAAGCGGAGAGTGTTAGTAAAGCATCTGGAATGGTGAACCCGAGGACCAGGATACGAAAACTGAGATGCATTTTAAATCGTTTCCCAATCACACGGTGGACGATACTCTGGGTTTCCCATGCATGTTTTAACTGGAGGAAGAATCCCTTGAACCTGGAGTGTTGGGACCCATGGAATGGGTACCATGCAGTATGACTTCAAAGGGTTTGCATTTGCTCACCGAAACTCACCAATGCTATCAGCCTGAAGTGTCCAGCCTTATGTCTCAACCAGCTCTGGGTGTAGATGTGGTCAATCCCGGTTGCATCACATGCCCTGAGTGAATTATTTAAGAATTGCTCTCTATTTCACTGTCTTTGTGTTTTGTTTTCGAAATTTATTTTGATAATGAGATTTATCGGATTTTCACTGCTGCGTTTCGGCCTCTGTACACACGCTTGATTCTCTTATGGAGACATATATATCAATAGGTTTTAAGATTCTTCCTAGTCAGGTATATTCCTAGGCGTTGAATATGTGGTGTTGGGTCCATTTCGTTGAGCAAGGAGTAGGTCTTGTCTATTACATATTTGGCTTATGGAAAGTTTTCTGTGCTAATTTCAGTCTCTGGTTTTATGCAGCACCCCAACGCACCTTTCCCCATAAGCAAGCACTTGTTGGTTTTCTAAATTTGAGACCCTGTTCTGTTTTGTAATTCAGTTCATGTGTAGTCAAGTTTACAATCCGTGAATTAGTGATATCTTATGATGTTTCTTTTTCTGTGTGACGTAGTTCACGTAGAATCACCGTACCTTCATCCACTCACTATGCCGCTACGGGCCTGATGACACAGATTTCATTGCTGAGTGATATTGCATTGTACGTACGTGCCACAACTTCTTTATCCATTTTTTGCTTTCTGGGATATTTACCTGATACTGTAGACGAGCTTCTTGTGAACACAGCCGTCCCAAATATTGGGGTGGCTGTCTGTTTTTGATTTTAATTTCCGTAAGCTATAGGACCAGAAGTGGAAGTGCCATAGGCTGTGTTGCTTTGTTTCTTACGTGTTTCAGGAAACACCATACACTTCTCCAGGGTGGCTGCTGGCAATTTACATCCTGCCAATCAGCATAACAAGGCTCCCTGTTCTCCATATCCTGTCCTCCCTTTCTGGATTTTACGCTTTTTTCAGATGGCCCTTTTGCCCGGGGGGCAGTGAGACTTCATTGTAGTGCAGATTTCCTTTACAGGCTTGCTTGGTTGGCCAAAAAGGGCGTATGCGTTTTTTCCTGAATATATTCAGGAAAAAACGCATACGCCCTTTTTGGCCAAGTGCATCATTGTCGACGTTCTGCCTCTTTTCCTATGCTTTCAGGGCAATTCCAGTCTACCCCCTGCAATCGTTTTCCTGAAATTCTGCCCCGCTTTCAAGTCCCCTTCGCAGGCTTACTTCAATATATTTTCGGAGGATAGCTGTCATTTATAACTCTGCAGGTTTGTGAATTACAGTGCCCCTGAGCTCCTTTCTTCAACTCGCTTTCTTGTGAGCTGGGCACAAAACCGCAGGATTGCTTCAGGCCCTAAACTGTTTCCGGCAGGGCATGCTGAGAGTTTGGTTAATTCCTCTTCCTGGTAGGAAATGAGCGTTACATTTGTCCGTGCAGACACCTACAGCTAGTCTCTCATTGGTTCTCCCTATTCCTGTTCATCTTGCACAGAATTTGCAAGCTGTGCCAAACAGGAGGTTAAAGGCACTGACTCTCCAAGCGGGGAGAGTGTTAGTAAAGCATCTGGAATGGTGAACCCGAGGACCAGGATACGAAAACTGAGATGCATTTTAAATCGTTTCCCAATCACACGGTGGACGATACTCTGGGTTTCCCATGCATGTTTTAGCTGGAGGAAGAATCCCTTGAACCTGGAGAGTTGGGACCCATGGAATGGGTACTATGCAGTATGACTTCAAAGGGTTTGCATTTGCTCACCGAAACTCACCAATGCTATCAGCCTGAAGTGTCCAGCCTTATGTCTCAACCAGCTCTGGGTGTAGATGTGGTCAATCCCGGTTGCATCACATGCCCTGAGTGAATTATTTAAGAATTGCTCTCTATTTCACTGTCTTTGTGTTTTGTTTTCGAAATTTATTTTGATAATGAGATTAATCGGATTTTCACTGCTGCGTTTCGGCCTCTGTACACACGCTTGATTCTCTTATGGAGACATATATATCAATAGGTTTTAAGATTCTTCCTAGTCAGGTATATTCCTAGGCGTTGAATATGTGGTGTTGGGTCCATTTCGTTGAGCAAGGAGTAGGTCTTGTCTATTACATATTTGGCTCATGAAAAGTTTTCTGTGCTAATTTCAGTCTCTGGTTTTATGCAGCACCCCAACGCACCTTTCCCCATAAGCAAGCACTAGTTGGTTTTCTAAATTTGAGACCCTGTTCTGTTTTGTAATTCAGTTCATGTGTAGTCAAGTTTACAATCCGTGAATTAGTGATATCTTATGATGTTTCTTTTTCTGTGTGACGTAGTTCACGTAGAATCACCGTACCTTCACCCACTCACTATGCCGCTACGGGCCTGATGACACAGATTTCATTGCTGAGTGATATTGCATTGTACGTACGTGCCACAACTTCTTTATCCATTTTTTGCTTTCTGGGATATTTACCTGATACTGTAGACGAGCTTCTTGTGAACACAGCCGTCCCAAATATTGGGGTGGCTGTCTGTTTTTGATTTTAATTTCCGTAAGCTATAGGACCAGAAGTGGAAATGCCATAGGCTGTGTTGCTTTGTTTCTTACGTGTTTCAGGAAACACCATACACTTCTCCAGGGTGGCTGCTGGCAATTTACATCCTGCCAATCAGCATAACAAGGCTCCCTGTTCTCCATATCCTGTCCTACCTTTCTGGATTTTACGCTTTTTTCAGATGGCCCTTTTGCCCGGGGGGCAGTGAGACTTCATTGTAGTGCAGATTTCCTTTACAGGCTTGCTTGGTTGGCCAAAAAGGGCGTATGCGTTTTTTCCTGAATATATTCAGGAAAAAACGCATACGCCCTTTTTGGCCAAGTGCATCATTGTCGACGTTCTGCCTCTTTTCCTATGCTTTCAGGGCAATTCCAGTCTACCCCTGCAATCGTTTTCCTGAAATTCTGCCCCGCTTTCAAGTCCCCTTCGCAGGCTTACTTCAATATATTTTTGGAGGATAGCTGTCATTTATAACTCTGCAGGTTTGTGAATTACAGTGCCCCTGAGCTCCTTTCTTCAACTCGCTTTCTTGTGAGCAGGGCACAAAACCGCAGGATTGCTTCAGGCCCTAAACTGTTTCCGGCAGGGCATGCTGAGCCTTTGGTTAATTCCTCTTCCTGGTGGGAAATGAGCGTTACATTTGTCCGTGCAGACACCTACAGCTAGTCTCTCATTGGTTCTCCCTATTCCTGTTCATCTTGCACAGAATTTGCAAGCTGTGCCAAACAGGAGGTTAAAGGCACTGACTCTCCAAGCGGGGAGAGTGTTAGTAAAGCATCTGGAATGGTGAACCCGAGGACCAGGATACGAAAACTGAGATGCATTTTAAATCGTTTCCCAATCACACGGTGGACGATACTCGGGGTTTCCCATGCATGTTTTAGCTGGAGGAAGAATCCCTTGAACCTGGAGAGTTGGGACCCATGGAATGGGTACCATGCAGTATGACTTCAAAGGGTCTGCATTTGCTCACCGAAACTCACCAATGCTATCAGCCTGAAGTGTCCAGCCTTATGTCTCAAACAGCTCTGGGTGTAGATGTGGTCAATCTCGGTTGCATCACATGCCCTGAGTGAATTATTTAAGAATTGCTCCCTATTTCACTGTCTTTGTGTTTTGTTTTCGAAATTTATTTTGATAATGGGATTTATCGGATTTTCACTGCTGCGTTTCGGCCGCTGTACACACGCTTGATTCTCTTACGGAGACATATATATCCATGGGTTTTAAGATTCTTCCTAGTCAGGTATATTCCTAGGCGTTGAATATGTGGTGTTGGGTCCATTTCGTTGAGCAAGGAGTAGGTCTTGTCTATGACATATTTGGCTTATGGAAAGTTATCTGTGCTAATTTCAGTCTCTGGTTTTATGCAGCACCCCAAGGCACCTTTCCCCATAAGCAAGCACTAGTTGGTTTTCTAAATTTGAGACCCTGTTCTGTTTTGTAATTCAGTTCATGTGTAGTCAAGTTTACATTCCGTGTATTAGTGATATCTTATGATGTTTCTTTTTCTGTGTGACGTAGTTCACGTAGAATCACCGTACCTGCATCCACTCACTATGCCGCTACCGGCCTGATGACACAGATATCATTGCTGAGTGATATTGCATTGCACGTACGTGCCACAACTTCTTTATCCATTTTTTGCTTTCTGGGATATATACCTGGTACTGTAGACTAGCTTCTTGTGAACACAGCCGTCCCAAATATTGGGGTGACTGTCTCTTTTTGATTTTAATTTCCGTAAGCTATAGGACCATAAGTAGAAGTGCCATAGGCTGTGTTGCTTTGTTTCTTACGTGTTTCAGGAAACACCATACACTTCTCCAGGGTGGCTGCTGGCAATTTACATCCTGCCAATCAGCATAACAAGGCTCCCTGTTCTCCATATCCTGTCCTACCTTTCTGGATTTTACGCTTTTTTCAGATGGCCCTTTTGCCCGGGGGGCAGTGAGACTTCATTGTAGTGCAGATTTCCTTTACAGGCTTGCTTGCTTGGCCAAAAAGGGCGTATGCGTTTTTTCCTGTATATATTCAGGAAAAAACGCATACGCCCTTTTTGGCCAAGTGCATCATTGTCGACGTTGTGCCTCTTTTCCTATGCTTTCAGGGCAATTCCAGTTTACCCCCTGCAATCGTCTTCCTGAAATTCTGCCCCGCATTCAAGTCCCCTTCGCAGGCTTACTTCAATATATTTTTGGAGGATAGCTGTCATTTATAACTCTGCAGGTTTGTGAATTACAGTGCCCCTGAGCTCCTTTCTTCAACTCGCTTTCTTGTGAGCTGGGCACAAAACCGCAGGATTGCTTCAGGCCCTAATCTGTTTCCGGCAGGGCATGCTGAGCCTTTGGTTAATTCCTCTTCCTGGTGGGAAATGAGCGTTACATTTGCCCGTGCAGACACCTAAAGCTAGTCTCTCATTGATTCTCCCTATTCCTGTTCATCTTGCACAGAATTTGCAAGCTGTGCCAAACAGGAGGTTAAAGGCACTGACTCTCCAAGCGGGGAGAGTGTTAGTAAAGCATCTGGAATGGTGAACCCGAGGACCAGGATACGAAAACTGAGATGCATTTTTAATCGTTTCCCAATCACACGGTGGACGATACTCTGGGTTTCCCATGCATGTTGTAGCTGGAGGAAGAATCCCTTGAACCTGGAGATTTGGGACCCATGGAATGGGTACCATGCAGTATGACTTCTAAGGGTTTGCACTTGCTCACCGAAACTCACCAATGCTATCAGCCTGAAGTGTCCAGCCTTATGTCTCAACCAGCTCTGGGTGTAGATGTGGTCAATCCCTGTTGCATCACATGCCCTGAGTGAATTATTTAAGAATTGCTCTCTATTTCACTGTCTTTGTGTTTTGTTTTCGAAATTTATTTTGATAATGGGATTTATCGGATTTTCACTGCTGCGTTACGGCCGCTGTACACACGCTTGATTCTCTTACGGAGACATATATATCCATGGGTTTTAAGATTCTTCCTAGTCAGGTATATTCCTAGGCGTTTAATATGTGGTGTTGGGTCCATTTCGTTGAGCAAGGAGTAGGTCTTGTCTATTACATATTTGGCTTATGGAAAGTTATCTGTGCTAATTTCTGTCTCTGGTTTTATGCAGCACCCCAAGGCACCTTTCCCCATAAGCAAGCACTAGTTGGTTTTCTAAATTTGAGACCCTCTTCTGTTTTGTAATTCAGTTCATGTGTAGTCAAGTTTACATTCCTTGAATTAGTGATATCTTATGATGTTTCTTTTTCTGTGTGACGTAGTTCACGTAGAATCACCGTACCTTCATCCACTCACTATGCCGCTACGGGCCTGATGACACAGATTTCATTGCTGAGTGATATTGCATTGTACGTACGTGCCACAACTTCTTTATCCATTTTTTGCTTTCTGGGATATTTACCTGATACTGTAGACGAGCTTCTTGTGAACACAGCCATCCCAAATATTGGGGTGGCTGTCTGTTTTTGATTTTAATTTCCGTAAGCTATAGGACCATAAGTGGAAGTGCCATAGGCTGTGTTGCTTTGTTTCTTACGTGTTTCAGGAAACACCATACACTTCTCCAGGGTGGCTGCTGGCATTTTACATCCTGCCAATCTGCATAACAAGGCTCCCTGTTCTCCATATCCTGTCCTACCTTTCTGGATTTTACACTTTTTTCAGATGGCCCTTTTGCCCGGGGGGCAGTGAGACTTCATTGTAGTGCAGATTTCCTTTACAGGCTTGCTTGGTTGGCCAAAAAGGGCGTATGCGTTTTTTCCTGAATATATTCAGGAACAAACGCATACGCCCTTTTTGGCCAAGTGCATCATTGTCGACGTTCTGCCTCTTTTCCTATGCTTTCAGGGCAATTCCAGTCTACCCCCTGCAATCGTTTTCCTGAAATTCTGCCCCGCTTTCAAGTCCCCTTCGCAGGCTTACTTCAATATATTTTTGGAGGATAGCTGTCATTTATAACTCTGCAGGTTTGTGAATTACAGTGCCCCTGAGCTCCTTTCTTCAACTCGCATTCTTGTGAGCTGGGCACAAAACCGCAGGATTGCTTCAGGCTCTAATCTGTTTCCGGCAGGGCACACTGAGCCTTTGTTTAATTCCTCTTCCTGGTGGGCAATGAGCGTTACATTTGCCCGTGCAGACACCTACAGCTAGTCTCTCATTGGTTCTCCCTATTCCTTTTCATCTTGCACAGAAATTGCAAGCTGTGCCAAAGAGGAGGTTAAAGGCACTGACTCTCCAAGCGGGGAGAGTGTTAGTAAAGCATCTGGAATGGTGAACCCGAGGACCAGGATACGAAAACTGAGATGCATTTTAAATCGTTTCCCAATCACACGGTGGACGATACTCTGGGTTTCCCATGCATGTTTTAGCTGGAGGAAGAATCCCTTGAACCTGGAGATTTGGGACCCATGGAATGGGTACCATGCAGTATGACTTCAAAGGGTTTGCATTTGCTCACCGAAACTCACCAATGCTATCAGCCTGAAGTGTCCAGCCTTATGTCTCAACCAGCTCTGGGTGTAGATGTGGTCAATCCCGGTTGCATCACATGCCCTGAGTGAATTATTTAAGAATTACTCTCTATTTCACTGTCTTTGTGTTTTGTTTTCGAAATTTATTTTGATAATGGGATTTATCGGATTTTCACTGCTGCGTTTCGGCCGCTGTACACACGCTTGATTCTCTTACAGAGACATATATATCCATGGGTTTTAAGATTCTTCCTAGTCAGGTATATTCCTAGGCGTTTAATATGTGGTGTTGGGTCCATTTCGTTGAGCAAGGAGCAGGTCTTGTCTATTACATATTTGGCTTATGGAAAGTTATCTGTGCTAATTTCAGTCTCTGGTTTTATGCAGCACCCCAACGCACCATTCCCCATAAGCAAGCACTAGTTGGTTTTCTAAATTTGAGACCCTGTTCTGTTTTGTAATTCAGTTCATGTGTAGTCAAGTTTACATTCCGTGTATTAGTGATATCTTCTGTTGTTTCTTTTTCTGTGTGACGTAGTTCACGTAGAATCACCGTACCTGCATCCACTCACTATGCCGCTACGGGCCTGATGACACAGATTTCATTTCTGAGTGATATTGCATTGTACGTACGTGCCACAACTTCTTTATCCATTTTTTGCTTTCTGGGATATTTACCTGATACTGTAGACGAGCTTCTTGTGAACACAGCCGTCCCAAATATTGGGGTGGCTGTCTGTTTTTTATTTTAATTTCCGTAAGCTATAGGACCATAAGTGGAAGTGCCATAGGCTGTGTTGCTTTGTTTCTTACGTGTTTCAGGAAACACCATACACTTCTCCAGGGTGGCTGTTGGCAATTTACATCCTGCCAATCAGCATAACAAGGCTCCCTGTTCTGCATATCCTGTCCTACCTTTCTGGATTTTACACTTTTTTCAGATGGCCCTTTTGCCCGGGGTGCAGTGAGACTTCATTGTAGTGCAGATTTCCTTTACAGGCTTGCTTGGTTGGCCAAAAAGGGCGTATGCGTTTTTTCCTGAATATATTCAGGAAAAAACGCATACGCCCTTTTTGGCCAAGTGCATCATTGTCTACGTTGTGCCTCTTTTCCTATGCTTTCAGGGCAATTCCAGTTTACCCCCTGCAATCGTTTTCCTGAAATTCTGCCCCGCTTTCAAGTCCCCTTCGCAGGCTTACTTCAATATATTTTTGGAGGATAGCTGTCATTTATAACTCTGCAGGTTTGTGAATTACAGTGCCCCTGAGCTGCTTTCTTCAACTCGCTTTCTTGTGAGCTGGGCACAAAAACGCAGGATTGCTTCAGGCCCTAATCTGTTTCCGGCAGGGCATGCTGAGCCTTTGGTTAATTCCTCTTCCTGGTGGGAAATGAGCGTTACATTTGCCCGTGCAGACACCTAAAGCTAGTCTCTCATTGGTTCTCCCTATTCCTGTTCATCTTGCACAGAATTTGCAAGCTGTGCCAAACAGGAGGTTAAAGGCACTGACTCTCCAAGCGGGGAGAGTGTTAGTAAAGCATCTGGAATGGTGAACCCGAGGACCAGGATACGAAAACTGAGATGCATTTTAAATCGTTTCCCAATCACACGGTGGACGATACTCTGGGTTTCCCATGCATGTTTTAGCTGGAGGAAGAATCCCTTGAACCTGGAGAGTTGGGACCCATGGAATGGGTACCATGCAGTATGACTTCTAAGGGTTTGCATTTGCTCACCGAAACTCACCAATGCTATCAGCCTGAAGTGTCCAGTCATATGTCTCAACCAGCTCTGGGTGTAGATGTGGTCAATCCCGGTTGCATCACATGCCCTGAGTGAATTATTTAAGAATTGCTCTCTATTTCACTGTCTTTGTGTTTTGTTTTCGAAATTTATTTTGATAATGGGATTTTTCGGATTTTCACTGCTGCGTTTCGGCCGCTGTACACACGCTTGATTCTCTTATGGAGACATATATATCCATGGGTTTTAAGATTCTTCCTAGTCAGGTATATTCCTAGGCATTGAATATGTGGTGTTGGGTCCATTTCGTTGAGCAAGGAGTAGGTCTTGTCTATTACATATTTGGCTTATGGAAAGTTATCTGTGCTAATTTCTGTCTCTGGTTTTATGCAGCACCCCAACGCACCTTTCCCCATAAGCAAGCACTAGTTGGTTTTCTAAATTTGAGACCCTGTTCTGTTTTGTAATTCAGTTCATGTGTAGTCAAGTTTACATTCCGTGAATTAGTGATATCTTATGATGTTTCTTTTTCTGTGTGACGTAGTTCACGTAGAATCACCGTAAATGCATCCACTCACTATGCCGCTACCGGCCTGATGACACAGATATCATTGCTGAGTGATATTGCATTGCACGTACGTGCCACAACTTCTTTATCCATTTTTTGCTTTCTGGGATATATACCTGGTACTGTAGACTAGCTTCTTGTGAACACAGCCGTCCCAAATATTGGGGTGACTGTCTGTTTTTGATTTTAATTTCCGTAAGCTATAGGACCATAAGTAGAAGTGCCATAGGCTGTGTTGCTTTGTTTCTTACGTGTTTCAGGAAACACCATACACTTCTCCAGGGTGGCTGCTGGCATTTTACATCCTGCCAATCTGCATAACAAGGCTCCCTGTTCTCCATATCCTGTCCTACCTTTCTGGATTTTACACTTTTTTCAGATGGCCCTTTTGCCCGGGGGGCAGTGAGACTTCATTGTAGTGCAGATTTCCTTTACAGGCTTGCTTGGTTGGCCAAAAAGGGCGTATGCGTTTTTTCCTGAATATATTCAGGAAAAAACGCATACGCCCTTTTTGGCCAAGTGCATCATTGTCGACGTTCTGCCTCTTTTCCTATGCTTTCAGGGCAATTCCAGTCTACCCCCTGCAATCGTTTTCCTGAAATTCTGCCCGGCTTTCAAGTCCCCTTGGCAGGCTTACTTCAATATATTTTTGGAGGATAGCTGTCATTTATAACTCTGCAGGTTTGTGAATTACAGTGCCCCTGAGCTCCTTTCTTCAACTCGCATTCTTGTGAGCTGGGCACAAAACCGCAGGATTGCTTCAGGCTCTAATCTGTTTCCGGCAGGGCACACTGAGCCTTTGTTTAATTCCTCTTCCTGGTGGGCAATGAGGGTTACATTTGCCCGTGCAGACACCTACAGCTACTCTCTCATTGGTTCTCCCTATTCCTTTTCATCTTGCACAGAAATTGCAAGCTGTGCCAAAGAGGAGGTTAAAGGCACTGACTCTCCAAGCGGGGAGAGTGTTAGTAAAGCATCTGGAATGGTGAACCCGAGGACCAGGATACGAAAACTGAGATGCATTTTAAATCGTTTCCCAATCACTCGGTGGACGATACTCTGGGTTTCCCATGCATGTTTTAGCTGGAGGAAGAATCCCTTGAACCTGGAGATTTGGGACCCATGGAATGGGTACCATGCAGTATGACTTCAAAGGGTTTGCATTTGCTCACCGAAACTCACCAATGCTATCAGCCTGAAGTGTCCAGCCTTATGTCTCAACCAGCTCTGGGTGTAGATGTGGTCAATCCCGGTTGCATCACATGCCCTGAGTGAATTATTTAAGAATTGCTCTCTATTTCACTGTCTTTGTGTTTTGTTTTCGAAATTTATTTTGATAATGGGATTTATAGGATTTTCACTGCTGCGTTTCGGCCGCTGTACACACGCTTGATTCTCTTACAGAGACATATATATCCATGGGTTTTAAGATTCTTCCTAGTCAGGTATATTCCTAGGCGTTTAATATGTGGTGTTGGGTCCATTTCGTTGAGCAAGGAGTAGGTCTTGTCTATTACATATTTGGCTTATGGAAAGTTATCTGTGCTAATTTCAGTCTCTGGTTTTATGCAGCACCCCAACGCACCATTCCCCATAAGCAAGCATTAGTTGGTTTTCTAAATTTGAGACCCTGTTCTGTTTTGTAATTCAGTTCATGTGTAGTCAAGTTTACATTCCGTGTATTAGTGATATCTTCTGTTGTTTCTTTTTCTGTGTGACGTAGTTCACGTAGAATCACCGTACCTGCATCCACTCACTATGCCGCTACGGGCCTGATGACACAGATTTCATTGCTGAGTGATATTGCATTGTACGTACGTGCCACAACTTCTTTATCCATTTTTTGCTTTCTGGGATATTTACCTGATACTCTAGACGAGCTTCTTGTGAACACAGCCGTCCCAAATATTGGGGTGGCTGTCTGTTTTTTATTTAAATTTCCGTAAGCTATAGGACCATAAGTGGAAGTGCCATAGGCTGTGTTGCTTTGTTTCTTACGTGTTTCAGGAAACACCATACACTTCTCCAGGGTGGCTGTTGGCAATTTACATCCTGCCAATCAGCATAACAAGGCTCCCTGTTCTCCATATCCTGTCCTACCTTTCTGGATTTTACACTTTTTTCAGATGGCCCTTTTGCCCGGGGGGCAGTGAGACTTCATTGTAGTGCAGATTTCCTTTACAGGCTTGTTTGGTTGGCCAAAATGGGCGTATGCGTTTTTTCCTGAATATATTCAGGAACAAACGCATACGCACTTTTTGGCCAAGTGCATCATTGTCGACGTTCTGCCTCTTTTCCTATGCTTTCAGGGCAATTCCAGTCTACCCCCTGCAATCGTTTTCCTGAAATTCTGCCCCGCTTTCAAGTCCCCTTCGCAGGCTTACTTCAATATATTTTTGGAGGATAGCTGTCATTTATAACTCTGCAGGTTTGTGAATTACAGTGCCCCTGAGCTCCTTTCTTCAACTCGCTTTCTTGTGAGCTGGGCACAAAACCGCAGAATTGCTTCAGGCCCTAATCTGTTTCCGGCAGGGCATGATGAGCCTTTGGTTAATTCCTCTTCCTGGTGGGAAATGAGCGTTACATTTGCCCGTGCAGACACCTACAGCTAGTCTCTCATTGGTTCTCCCTATTCCTGTTCATCTTGCACAGAAATTGCAAGCTGTGCCAAACAGGAGGTTAAAGTCACTGACTCTCCAAGCAGGGAGATTGTTAGTAAAGCATCTGGAATTGTGAACCCGAGGACCAGGATACGAAAACTGAGATGCATTTTAAATCGTTTCCCAATCACACGGTGGACCATACTGTGGGTTTCCCATGCATGTTTTAGCTGGAAGAAGAATCCCTTGAACCTGAAGAGTTGGGACCCATAGAATAGGTACCATGCAGTATGACTTCAAAGGGTCTGCATTTGCTCACCGAAACTCACCAATGCTATCAGCCTGAAGTGTCCAGCCTTATGTCTCAACCAGCTCTGGGTGTAGATGTGGTCATTCCCGGTTGCATCACATGCCCTGAGTGAATTATTTAAGAATTGCTCTCTATTTAACTGTCTTTGTGTTTTGTTTCTGAAATTTATTTTGATAATGGGATTTATCGGATTTTCACTGCTGCGTTTCGGCCGCTGTACACACGCTTGATTCTCTTACGGAGACATGTATGTCCATGGGTTTTAAGATTCTTCCTAGTCAGGTATATTCCTAGGCGTTGAATATGTGGTGTTGAGTCCATTTCGTTGAGCAAGGAGTAGGTCTTGTCTATTACATATTTGGCTTATGGAATGTTATCTGTGCTAATTTCAGTCTCTGGTTTTATGCAGCACCCCAACGCACCTTTCCCCATAAGGAAGCACTAGTTGGTTTTCTAAATTTGAGACCCTGTTCTGTTTTGTAATTCAGTTCATGTGTAGTCAAGTTTACATTCCATGTATTAGTGATATCTTATGATGTTTCTTTTTCTGTGTGACGTAGTTCACGTAGAATCACCGTACCTGCATCCACTCACTATGCCGCTACGGGCCTGATGACACAGATTTAATTGCTGAGTGATACTGCATTGCACGTACGTGCCACAACTTCTTTATCCATTTTTTGCTTTCTGGGATATTTACCTGGTCCTGTAGACGAGCTTCTTGTGAACACAGCCGTCCCAAATATTTGGGTGGCTGTCTGTTTTTGATTTTAATTTCCGTAAGCTATAGGACCATAAGTGGAAGTGCCATAGGCTGTGTTGCTTTGTTTCTTACTTTTTCAGGAAACACCATACACTTCTCCAGGGTGGCTGATGGCAATTTACATCCTGCCAATCAACATAACAAGGCTCCCTGTTCTCCATATCCTGTCCTACCTTTCTGGATTTTACACTTTTTTCAGATGGCCCTTTTGCCCGGGGGGCAGTGAGACTTCATTGTAGTGCAGATTTCATTTACAGGCTTGCTTCATTGGCCAAATAGTGCGTATGCATTTTTTCCTGAATATATTCAGGAAAAAACGCATACGCACTTTTTGGCCAAGTGCATCATTGTCGACGTTTTGCCTCTTTTCCTATGCTTTCAAGGCAATTCTAGTCTACCCCTGCAATCGTTTTCCTGAAATTCTGCACCGCATTCCAGTCCCCTTCGCAGGCTTACTTCAATATATTTTTGGAGGATAGCTGTCATTTATAACTCTGCAGGTTTGTGAATTACAGTGCCCCTGAGCTCCTTTCTTCAACTCGCTTTCTTGTGAGCTGGGCACAAAACCGCAGGATTGCTTCAGGCCCTAATCTGTTTCCGGCAGAGCATGCTGAGCCTTTGGTTGATTCCTCTTCCTGGTGGGCAATGAGCGTTACATTTGCCCGTGCAGACACCTACAGCTAGTCTCTCATTGGTTCTCCCTATTCCTGTTCATCTTGCACAGAAATTGCAAGCTGTGCCAAATACGAGGTTAAAGGCACTGACTCTCCAAGCAGGGAGATTGTTAGTAAAGCATCTGGAATGGTGAACCCGATGACAAGGATACAAAATCTGAGACGCATTTTAAATTGTTTCCCAATCACACGGTGGACGATACTCTGGGTTTCTCATGCATGTTTTAGCCAGAGGAAGAATCCTTTGAACCTGGAGAGTTGGGACCCCTGGAATGGGTGCCATGCAGTATGACTTCAAAGGGTCTGCATTTGCTCACCGAAACTCACCAATGCTATCAGCCTGAAGTGTCCAGCCTTATGTCTCAACCAGCTCTGGGTGTAGTTGTGGTAAATCCCGGTTGCATCACATGCCCTGAGTGAATTATTTAAGAATTGCTCTCTATTTCACTGTCTTTGTGTTTTGTTTTCGAAATTTATTTTGATAATGAGATTTATCGGATTTTCACTGCTGCGTTTCGGCCGCTGTACACACGCTTGATTCTCTTACGGACACATATAAATCCATGGGTTTTAAGATTCTTCCTAGTCAGGTATATTCCTAGGCGTTGAATATGTGGTGTTGAGTCCATTTCGTTGAGCAAGGAGTAGGTCTTGTCTATTACATATTTGGTTTATGGAATGTTATCTGTGCTAATTTCAGTCTCTGGTTTTATGCAGCACCCCAACGCAACTTTCCCCATAAGCAAGCACTAGTTGGTTTTCTAAATTTGAGACCCTGTTCTGTTTTGTAATTCAGTTCATGTGTAGTCAAGTTTACATTCCGTGTATTAGTGATATCTTATGATGTTTCTTTTTCTGTGTGACGTAGTTCACGTAGAATCACCGTACCTGCATCCACTCACTATGCCGCTACGGGCCTGATGACACAGATTTCATTGCTGAGTGATATTGCATTGCACATACGTGCCACAACTTCTTTATCCATTTTTTACTTTCTGGGATATTTACCTGGTACTGTAGACGAGCTTCTTGTGAACACAGCCGTCCCAAACATTGGGGTGGCTGTCTGTTTTTGATTTTAATTTCCGTAATCTTTGGGACCAAAAAGTGGAAGTGCCATAGGCTGTTTTGCTTTGTTTCTTATAGGTTTCAGGAAACACCATACACTTCTCCAGGGTGGCTGCTGGCAATTTACATCCTGCCAATCAGCATAACAAGGCTCCCTGTTCTCCATATCCTGTCCTACCTTTCTGGATTTTACACTTTTTTCGGATGGCCCTTTTGCCCGTGGGGCAGTGAGACTTCATTGTAGTGCAGATTTCCTTTACAGGCTTGCTTGGATGGCCAAAAAGGGCGTATGCGTTTTTTCCTGAATATATTCAGGAAAAAACGCATACGCCCTTTTTGGCCAAGTGCATCATTGTCGAAGTTCTGCCTCTTTTCCTATGCTTTCTGGGCAATTCCAGTCTACCCCCTGGAATCGTTTTCCTGAAATTCTGCCCCGCTTTCAAGTCCCCTTCGCAGGCTTACTTCAATATATTTTTGGAGGATAGCTGTCATTTATAACTCTGCAGGTTTGTGAATTACAGTGCCCCTGAGCTCCTTTCTTCAACTCGCTTTCTTGTGAGCTCGGCACAAAATCGCAGGATTGCTTCAGGCCTTAATCTGTTTCCAGCAGGCCACGCTGAGCCTTAGGTTAATTCCTCTTCCTGGTGGGAAATGAGCATTACATTTGCCCGTGCAGACACCTATAGCTAGTCTCTCATTGGTTCTCCCTATTCCTGTTCATCTTGCACAGAAATTGCAAGCTGTGCCAAACAGGAGGTTAAAGGCACTTACTCTCCAAGCGGGGAGAGTGTTAGTAAACCGTCTGGAATGGTGAACCCGAGGACCAGGATATGAAAACTGAGATGCATTTTAAATCGTTTCCTAATCACACGGTGGACCATACTCGGCGTTTCCCACGCATGTTTTAGCTCAAGAAAGAATCCCTTGAACCTGGAGAGTTGGGACCCTTGGAATGAGTACCATGCAGTATGACTTCAAAGGATCTGCATTTGTTCACCGAAACTCACCAATGCTATCAGCCTGAAGTGTCCAGCCTTATGTCTCAACCAGCTCTGGGTGTAGATGTGGTAAATCCAGGTTGCATCACATGCCCTGAGTGTATTATTTAAGAATTGCTACCTATTTCACTGTCATTGTGTTTTGTTTTTGAAATTTATTTTAATAATGGGATTTATCGGATTTTCACTGCTTCGTTTATGCCTCTGTACACGCGCTTGATTCTCTTACGGAGACATATAAGTCCATGGGTTTTAACATTCTTACTAATCCGGTATATTCTTAGGCATTGAATATGGCGTGTTGAGTCCATTTCGTTGAGCAAGGAGTAGGTCTTGACTATTACATATTTGGCTTACGGAATGGTATCTGTGCTAATTTCAGTCTCTGGTTGTATGCAGCACCCCAACTCACCTTTCCCCTTAAGGAAGCATAAGTTGGTTTTCTTAATTTGAAACCCTCTTCTCTTTTGTAATTCAGTTCATGTGTAGCCATGTTAACATTCCATGTATTAGTGATATCTTATGTCTTTTTCTTTTTGAATTATGTGACTTCGAATGATCACACATAACTCCTCTGGAGTTGTTATAACTGGCCGTATTTCATTGATTTACAGGCTGAGTAATATTCCAGTCTACATAAGCACCACATCTCTGTCCGTTTTTTCTCTGCAGATACATTTAAGTTATATCCTAGTCGAGGATCTTTTAAACAGAGAGGTGGTAAACATTGGGGTGCCTGTGTCCTCTCGATTTTTGTTTTTCCCAAGATATACGTCCATGAGTGCAAGTGCCCTGTGCTCGGTAGCTCATTTTTTAGATGCTTTAGTAAACACAATAGACTTATCCAGAGTGACCGTTGGCAATATACATTTCCACTATAAGACTCACAGGGCTCCCTTTTCTCCTTGCCCTGTCCTGCATTTCTGGTGTTTACACTTTATGAGGACGGCTCTTCTGACTGATGCAAAGTGATATGTTTTGTAGTATTGATTTCCAGTGCCCACCTGTTTGGTTGGCTAAAAAAGTGTATGCCCTTTTCTTGAATATATACAGATAAAGACGCATACACCCTTTTTGGCCAACTGCAATGTTGGCAATGTTCAGCCCCTTTTCTTGTGCTTAATGGCAAGTCCTTTCTACCTCTTCCAATCCCTTTCCTGCCATTCTCCGTTGCTTACAAGTCCTTTTCTCTGACTTTCCTCAAGACATTTTTCAGTGATAGATATTTTCAATTCTGCAGTTTCGTGAATTTTAGTGCCCCTGAGTTCCATTTTCCAACTTGTGTTTATGGGAACTGGCCACAAAGCATCAGGATTCCTCAAGCCCTATTCTGTTTCCATGGGCAACCCTAGCCTTTGGTCAATTCGTCTTCCTGATTGGAAATTAGAGTGGCATGTGCCTGTCCGAACACCTAGGACTTGTCTCTCATTGTTCCTCCTCCTTCTGCTTCATCCTCTGGACAAATTCCAAACTGTATGCAACAGGATGTTGACAGTGCTGACATCTCCAAGTGGGGAGACTGTTAGTAAAGACGCTGGAGTGGTGAACCCTAGCACCAAGAAATGAGGAGATGAGATGCCTTTTCCAAACTTTTCCCGATCAGACGGTATACCATCCTGTGGGTTTGACAGGCATGTTTGAGGTGTAGGAAGGGTCCCATTCATGTGAGGAGAACACCAGGGGATTTTAAATATCAGTGTCTCTCCGCAACCCAAACTGGGGAATTTTTTAAGCTACGGCTACACATATGTTCATTAAGGGCCTTGGGAAGTAGGCAGAGTCCAAACTTTAGATGATTGAAGTCTTCAGGGTCAGAAGCACTCACCACTGTCTTCCCTTAGATTCCATTTTTACTGTCATTGATGGATGATGTCAATAAAAATATCTATTCTTTTTCAGATCATTTCCCCTTATAGGTTATTGCAAAATATTGAGTGTAGTTCCCTGTGCTATACAGTAGTTCCTTGCTGATGATTTCATACATAGCAGTGTGTATGTGTTAATCCCAAACTGTTAATTTATCCCTCCTCCTACCATTTCCCTTTGGTAATAATAAATTATAAGATTTTATGCTTCTCAGAAATGGGGGAGCTGAAAGAGAGGTATCATTTTCAATGCAAAAGCATTTAAAACAAGATTGAAGCTTTAACCAAGATTATTAGATGTACATCCTTGGAAAGAAATCACTTTGTTTCTCTAATATTGACCTGACAAAGAAGACAAACCTTTTCACTGAACTTGCTTATAAGAAAGTGATGGAAATATCAAATGGAAGTGTTAGAAACATCTTATTTTACCCGAGCCTTATACACTGTTCTATGTTAATTACAGTTTGGCTCACACATCTGTTCATTGAAGTTACAATGTTCTCAATTTCTGTTACTGATCCTCCAGAGTGGACGCCAACAAGTGTCCCCCTGCCCAGTGTCATTGGAGCCAATAGATCGAGACTGAGTTTGGTTCAAAAGCAAAGGAAACTTTATATTTTGATCAGAGAATGGAGAGGTGCTACCCTGTGGGCTGTGGGCTGGGCTGCTGTGTAGAGATCCTGTCAGAGTCACTGGGAGGGAGGGGGCTGAGCTCTCGAGGACCTGGTTGGCTGCAGCTCAGGCTCTATGTCACGGAGTCTGAACTGGGCCCCAGGAGCTGAAGTGTCATCGAGCCATTCTGCTCTAGGAAATCTGGTCTGAAGTGCCGGGTGTGGAACCTCTGTATGCGGGACACTAGGAGCACCTGAAATTAGACAAAGCACAAAGGATAAAAATGGTTAGACTTTATTTTATTGCCCAGATTCTATTTTTATCTCCCAGGCATTTTTAAGGGGCTTTGCCTGGGACAAACTTCTCTTCTGCCTTTTGTCCCTTTCCTCATTCTTGGAGTGCTGCGGGTGCAGACCCTTCTTCTGTAACTGCTGAGTGCTGAGTTAGGAGGCTTCATACCCGTGGGCGAGGGTCAGAACTTCTCCCCAGCAGCCTCCAGGTGACGTTGATTGTCCCCAGGCCTCCTGCCTCCCTGCTCGTCCACCTGAGCACCAGTATTGGAAGTGTTATAGATTCTAATGACCTTTAAGGGTCCAGAAAGGAGATGTGCAGTGGTGCTGTGAGGTCCAGTTTCACTCCGCCCCACATTTGTTCGGCCACCTTAGGCTGACCGTTTCTGCCAGCCTAGATGCTCTGACTGACTGTTTCTGCCAGCCTAGATGCTCTGACCAACAGTCTGCGCTTTCTTCCATTAGGCCCCTGAATTAACGTAAAAACAGCACCAGGTGTCAGGATCCTGCCCGCTCAGCTCCCAGACAGTCCAGGGTCAGTGGTGATGAAGGATCATGATGGTCACTGAGTCAAGAGCCTTTGGAAGTAAACAGGAGTCCAGCCGGTCTTATTGGCCACCATCATCAGGGTGTCTGTAGGCTTTTCTATGGTGACAGCATGATATACGGTTCCCCCGCCAAGATTATTAGCTCCCCTCTGGGTACAGTAAGTACTGCAAGCAGTAGTCTACTCTTTTGGGACA
Organism: Phocoena phocoena; assembly: GCF_963924675.1. Classification (NCBI taxonomy): domain Eukaryota; kingdom Metazoa; phylum Chordata; class Mammalia; order Artiodactyla; family Phocoenidae; genus Phocoena; species Phocoena phocoena. The sequence continues at coordinate 1,406,384 of NW_027077514.1, read as the reverse complement.
CACTCTTGTTGTTTTATGAGAGAAACTCCAGGTCAAGTGATGGTCAAACGGGTCGTCATGGTGCCCCGTTGCCCCCGGTTATCTCTCTGGAGGTTGGAGTTGGAGGGCCTCCTCAATCGAGGTCAGTGTGCCCACGGAGCAAACCCTGCAACTTCAGGGCATGGTTGGGGGTTAGGATCACCACGTGGGGTCCGTTTCCCTTAGAAGGGAGGTGGCCTTTTGGGCTGCTGATTTCCAGGTTTTCAGATACCACCAGTATCTTGGCCAGATGTGGCGGTGGGCCAAGCCCCTTGGTGACCATAGTTTATCCTACCTGGATGGCATTCTTGCATTGTTCCATTTCAAGTGGTCCCAGTTTTTGCACTAATACTCCAATGGCGATTCACCTTTCACCAGGAATGTAAAGGTCAAAGGGTTTAGCTAAATTAGGGAGTTCCAGGGCAAGGGTCTGAATTGACTGCTCTTTCCATTCTTGAAAGGCCACTTCTGGATTCTATTCAAAAGGATCATCATCTTTTCCTTTCAGTGTTTCATATAGAGGCCCAGCTAGTAGACTGTAGTTAGGGATCCAGAGGCAGGAAACCCTGGCTTCCCCAGGAACCCCTAAGCTGTCTTCTAGTTTCAGAAAGGGGTAAGGCTGTAAATTGTTTCTTCCCTTTCCTGGGATGGGCTTCTCCGACCTTCTGTGAGAATGAAGCCCAGGCAGGTCACCGTAGTCTGTGATACTTGAGCTTTTTCGTGGACAACTTCTATCCTTTATTGGCTTGGTAGTTCTGAGGCCTCCTTAGTAGGGCTGGCGATCAGAATGTCGTCTGAATATTGAAGGAGTGTTTCCTTTTCCAGAGGTAGAACTTTTAGGTCTTTAGCTGAGCTTTCCCCAAAGATGGTGTGGGAATTTTTGAACCCTTGGGGCAAGACAGCCTGGAAGTATTGTTTTAGTTGTATGTTGAGTCCTGTCACTCACAAGCCAAAATTTCTTGTGACTCTGGGACTAATGGAATACAAAAGAAGGCATCAGTGAAGACTAATACAGAATACCAAGTCCTGGTGGTTGGTAGAATGACCAGCAGGGTGTAGGATTTAGGAACTACTGGAGGTATATCCTCAGTGGCTTCACTGACTGTCCTGACATCCTTTACCAGGACTCCAGCAGCCCATGGGGCTCTCGAGGTCAGGCCAATCCCAGGATATGGAGCTCACCTGGGCAGGTACCCTACCCCCACCCCAGCCCACGGGGCTCTCGTGTTCAGGCCCCTCCCAGGATATGGGATTCCCTGGGCAGGTCCTCTGCAGTCCATGGGGCTCCCGTGGTCAGGCCCCTCCCAGGATACAGAGCTACCCTTGCAGGTACCTTGGCAGGGCTGGGCACACAGGAACCGTGCACATAGCCCTCATTGCAGAGCACTCCCAGCTCACCTGTCGCTCAGATCTGACACAGAGCACCTCAGAGCAGGACTTGAACTAACAAACAGCAGCTCTGACAGGTCTGTGACCCTGGGCATCACTCTGTGCGGCCTCCTCCACCTGGTCTTCCAGAGACTTCCACTGCACCCGGGGCACCAGGCCTCTGTCTCCAACCACCACCCACCCCTCCTCTCCCTGACTCCTGGGTTCCTCTCATTAGGAGAGGGTTTTCTTGAAGTTGTCTCCCACTCATGGGCCAGATAATATAATTAGAAAACAAGCCAGAGCTGCAGCCCCTTGTCTATCCTGACTCTCAGGAGCCCACACCTGTTCCTTGGACCTGGCCAATTCAGCAAGTTCCATTTTCAGCAACTGTGAGCCCCTGAGGGGTGATTATTGGCTGGCTTGGGAAGCCTGACCGTGCCGGCCAGCCCTCCCCAGGTGTGCCTGGGTTGAGATCAATATAAACACCGCTCCAGGCAGCAAGAGCCCCTGCAGCTGTGCCTGACGCCATTTTCTCTGCCCTGTCAGCAGTCTCGGGGCTGGGCTGGTGGGAGGGAGTGAGAGGCCACGGCTTTGTGGGTGTCCCAGTGTGAGTGGGGCTCTGCTGGACTTTCTGCAGCAGTTGCCAAGATGCTACCTGCTAAAGAAGAGGATGTGTCACCCACACCTGCCGCTGGAATTTCTCCCTGGGCACAGGTGAGGAAGGAAGAAAGCAGTGGGGGCCGAGACAGCAGGGGTATCTCAGGCAGGGAAATGGAGAGCTTCCAGAAGAGCACCCAGGGCCAGGACCATCCTGGCTGGCCTGCAGGCACCAAGTCGGCTGGCATGCTGTCCCTCATGTGGCTCCATGGCCCTTCCTCTAGGTTTTCAAGTCCTTGTACATATTCAGGTGTTTAGCCTTGGAAGGGTGGGAACATTTCAGCAGCAGCTGGCCTGGGGCTCGGCCCACGTTTACTCACAGATACCTCGGCACGGTCCCCCAGCTTTGCAGTGAGGACGCTTGTTGCGAGGAGCATGCTGGCTGAGTGGGAGATGATTCCCCACCACTGACCAACTTCAGAATTGTTTGCAATTGGAGCAAGTGCCCTGAAACGGTTTTCCTCTGTGTAACTGGTGGGTTCTGTTCTTTTTTATCTTTTTTTCGTTTTTGGTTCAAGGTAGATTTTATTCCTCTTTTGTGTATTTACAGATATAAGCATGGAAATAATTTATTCATATAAATACATGTATGTGAAGGGAAGAATATTTTTTCTGTTTTACTTTTTTTAATTTTATTTTTTTATTTTGAATTTAATTTTATATTTTTATACAGCAGGTTGTTTTTGGTTATCTACTTTATACATATAAATGTATACATACCAATCCCAATATCTCAACTCCTCCCACCACCATCCCCAACAGCTTTCCCCCCTTGTTGTCCATACGTTTGTTGTATACATGTATTGCTCTATTTCTGCCTTGCAAAACGGTTCATCTGTACAATTTTTCTAGGTTCCACATATATGCATTAATATACAAGATTTGTTTTTCTCTTTCTGACTTACTTCAGTCTGTATGACAGTCTCTAGATCCATCAACGTCTCTACAAATGTCCCAATTTCATTCCTTTTTATGGCTTAGTAATATTCCATTTTATATATGTACCACATCTTTATGCATTCGTCTGTCTGTGGGCATTTAGGTTGCTTCCATTTCCTGGATAGTGTAAATAGTGATGCAATGAACATTGTGGTGAATGTCTCTTTTTGATTTATGGTTTTGTCTGGGTATATGCCCAGTAGAGGGATTGCTGTATCATATGGTAATTCTATTCTTAGTTTTATAAGAAACTCCATAATGTTCTCAACAGTGACTGTATCAATTTACGTTCCCAACAATAGTGGAAGAGGATTCCTTATCTCCACACCGTTTCCAGCATTTGTTGTTTGTAGATTTTCTGATGATGCCCATTCTAATAGGTGTGAGGTGATACACCATGGATGAGTCTATTTCATTGAGCAAAGAGTAGGTCTTGTTTATTACGTATTTGGCTTATGGAATGGTATGTGTGCTAATTTCAATCTGTTTTTATACAGCAGCCCAACTCAACTTTCCCCTTAAGCAAGCATAAGGTTTTTATCTAAATGTGAGACTCTGTTCGGTTTTGTAATTCAGTTTATGTGTAGCCAAGTTTACACTCCCTCTATTAGTGATATCTTATGATAATTATCTTTCTTTGTGTGACATATTTCTCTTAGAATCATCATAATTAAATCCAGTCAATTTGCTGCTACAGGCCTGATGACATTGATTTCACTGCTGAGTGATATTCCGTTGTACGTAAGTAGCACAACTTCTTTATCCATTTTTTTCTTTCTGGGATATTTAATTTGTACTGGACTCGAGGTTCTTGTAAACACAGCAGCCCTAAATTTTGTGTTGGCTGTGTCTTGTTGATTTTAATTTTCCTAAGCTATAGGGCCAAAAGTGGAAGTGCCCTAGGCTCTGTAGCTTTGTTTTTTAGATGTTTCAGGATACACCATGAACATCTCCAGAGTGTCTGTTGGCAATTTACATCCCGCCCATCAGCATAACACGGCTCCCTGTTCTCCATGGCCTGTCCTGTGTTTCTGGTTTTTACACTTTATTCAGATGGCCTTTTTGACGAATGGGAAATGTGACTTCATTGTAGTGTGGATTTCCATTGCTGGAGTGCTTGGTTGGCCAAAATGTTCATATGCGTTTTTTCCTGAATATATTCAGGAAAAATGTATACGCACTTTTTGTCCATGTGCATCACTGTCAAAGATCTGCCGCTTTTCATATGCTTTAAATGCAATTCCAATCTACCTCTTGAAATATGATTCCTGCAATTCTGCCTCGTTTTCAAGTCCTCTTTGCAGACTTACTTTGATATATTTTTGCCAATAGCTGTCATTTATCTCTGCAGGTTTGTGAATTACAGTGCCCCTGAGCTCCTTTCTTAACTCGCTTCCTTGTAAGCTGGCCACAAAACTGCAGGTTTGCTTCAGGCCATAATCAGGGTCCGGCACGGCACTCTGAGCCTTTGGTTAATTCCTCTTCCTGGTGGGAAATTAGAGTTAAATGTGCCCCTCCAGATACCTGCCTCACTCCCAGCCACATGGTGATGTATGTCCTCAGGTTTGAGGCCATATGTGATGGGTTCCTCATCTTTTGATGATGTGGCCCCACTGGTGTGTGGACACTCCTGCCTGGTTCCCATCCCCTTGGTGATGTGGGCCCTCTGGTGAGACTCTGATCCTGGTTGGGTTCCTCACACATCCATGAGGTGAGCCCTCTTCTCTGAGGTCACTCCTGCCTGGCTGGCACAACCCGCCTTGTTGACTTCGGCACCCTGGTGGCAGTTGGAGCCTGCTGGGAGCCTCCTTCCCGCGGTGATGAGGCCCTCTGGCGTCAGACCCTAATGGCGGGGTTCCCACATTTTCTGATACGTGCTAAGTGGTACGAGGGCACTCCTGCCAGGTTCCCATCCTCATGAGCGTGTGGGCCTTCTGTTCTGAGGTCCTAACGGCTGGGTTGCTCACACTTTCATGATGTGGGCCCTCTGCTGTGAGGTCAATCCTGCCTGGCTGGTGCACGTCGCCTTGGCGACGTGGACCCTCTGGTGGCAGTTGGAGCGTGCTGGGGCCTCCTCCCCTCAGTGATGAGGGCCTTCTGGTGTCAGGCCCTAAGTGCTGGGCTCCACACATTTTCTGATGTGTGCCCAGTGGTGCGAGTCACTCCTGCCAGGTTCCCATCCCCATGGGCATGTGGGACTTCTGTTCTGTGGTCCCAACTGCTGGGTTGCTCACAGTTTCATGATGTGGGCCCTTTGCTGTGTGTTCACTCTGGCCTGTATCCCATAGTGTCAGTGCTCTGGGCCTCCAGCTTGGAGTTTCCAACTTCTCGATTCCTCACCTTTTTTATTCTATGGGCCCTCGGTTGTGCGTCTCCTCCTGCATGCCTCACTCCCAGCCCCTTCGTGATGTGTGTCCCCTTGTTTGAGGCCACATGTGCTGTGTTCCTCACCTTTCTATAATGTGGCCACACTGGTGTGAGGACACTCTTGCCTGGTTCCCATTCCCTTGGTGATGTTGGCCCCACTGCTGTTAGGACAGTCTTGCCTGGTTCCCATCACCTTGGTGATGTTGGCCCTCTGGTGAGAGTCTGATCCTGGTTAGGTTCCTCACCCTTCTGTGAGGTGGGCCCTCTGCTCTGAGGTCACTCCTGCCTGGCTGGCACACCCCGCCTTGGCAACGTCGGCCATATGGTGGCAGTTGGAGCCTGCTGGGAGCCTCCTCCCCTCGGTGATGAGGGCCCTCTGGCCTCAGGCCCTAACTGCTGGGTTCCCACATTTTCTGATTCGTGCTAAGTGGTGCAAGGACACTCCTGCCAGGTTCCCATCCCCATGGGGATGTGAGCCTTCTGCTCTGAGGTCCCAACGGCTGTGTTGCTCACAGTTTCATGATGAGGGCCCTCTGGTGTGAGTTCACTCCTGCCTAGATCCCATAGCCTCGCTGCTCCTGGCTGCCTGCCGGAGGTTCCAACTGTGGGATTCCTCACCTTTTTTATTCTATGGTCCCTCTGTTTTGAGGATCCTCTGGCCTGCCTCACTCCCAGCCCCTTGGTGATGTGTGTCCTCAGGTTTGAGGCCACGTGTGCTGGGTCCCTCAAATTATGGTGATGTAGCCCCACTGGTGTGAGGACACTCCTGCCTGGTTCCCATTCCCTTGGTGATGTTGGCCCTCTGGTGACAGTCTGATCCTTGTTGGGTTCCTCACACTTCTGTGAGGTGGGCTTTCTGCTCTGAGGTCACTCCTGCCTGGTTGGCACACCCCGCCTTGGTGACATCGGCCTTATGGTGGCAGTTGGAGCCTGCTGGGAGCCTCCTCCCCTCGGTGATGAGGGTCCTCTGGCCTCAGGTCCTAACTGCTGGGTTCCCACATTTTCTGATTCGTGGAAGTGGGCCGAGGACACTCCTGTCAGGTTCCCATCCCCATAGGGATGTGGGCCTTCTGCTCTGAGGTCCCATCCGCTGGGTTGCTCACAGTTTCATGATGTGGGACCTCTGCTGTGAGTTTGCTGTGTCCTGGATCCCATAGACTCTGTGCTCTGCGTGGCCTACTGGCCGGTTCCAACTGCTGGATTCCTCACAACTTTTATTCTGTGGGCTCTGTTTTGTGAGGATACTCCTGCTTGCCTCACTCCTAGCCCCTTGGAGATGTGGGTCCCCTGTTTTAGGCCACATGTTCTGGGTTCCTCACCTTTCTATAATGTGGCCACACTGGTGTGAGGACCCTCCTGCCTGGTTCCGATCCCCTTGGTGATGTGGGCCCTCTGGTGAGAGTCTTATCCTGGCTGGTTTCCTCACCCTTCTGTGAGGTAGGCCCTCTGCGGTGAGGTCACTCCTGCCTGGCTGGCACACATCACCTTGGTGACGTGGGCCCTCAGTTGGGAGTTGGTGTCTGCTGCGAGTCTCTGTCCCTCGGTAATGAGGGCCCTCTTGCGTCAGACCCTAACTCCTGGGCTCCCAAAATTTGCAGATGTGCGACCTGTGGTGTGAGTACACTCCTGTCAGGTTCCCAACCCCATGGGAATTTGGGCCTTCTGCTCTGAGGTCCCAACGGCTGGGGTGCTCACAGTTTCATGATGAGGGCCCTCTGATGTGCGTTCATTCCGGCCTAGATCCCATAGGCTTGCTGCTCCTGGGCGCCTGCTGGGAGGTTCCAACTGCGGGATTCCTCACCTTTTTTATTCTATGGGCCCTCTGTTTTGAGGCTCCTCCTGCCTGCCTCAATCCCAGCCCCGTTGTGATGTGTGTCCTCTGGTGTGAGGCCACGTGTGCTGGGTCCCTCACCTTTCGATGATGTGGCCCCAATGGTGTGAGGACACTCGTGCCTGTTTCCCAGCCCCTTGGTGATGTGGCCCCTCTGGTGAGAGTCTGATCCTGGCTGGGTTCCTTACCGTTCTGTGAGGTGGGCCCTGTGCTCTGAGGTAACTCCTGCCTGGCTTGCTCCCATTGCCTTGGTGACGTCGGCCCTCTGGTGGCAGTTGGATCCTTTTGGAGACTCCTGTCCTCGGTGATGACGTCCCTCTGGCATCAGGCTCTAACTGCTGGGCTCCCCAGGTTTTCTGATGTGAGCCCAGTGATGCCAGGACACTCGTGAAATGTTCCCATCCCCATGGCGATATGGGCCTTCTGCTCTGAGGTTCCAACGACTGGGTTGCTCACAGTTTCCTGATGTTAGCTCTCTGGTGTTAGTTCACTCATTCCTAGATCCCATAGCCTCTGTACTCTGGGCCGCCTGCTGGGAAGTTCCAACTGCTGGGTTCCTCACCTTTTTTATTCTTTGGGCCCTGTGTTGGGAGGCTCCTCCTGCCTGTGTCACTCCCAGCCCCTTGGTGATGTAGGTCCTCTGGTTTGTGGCCACATGTGCCAGTTTCCTCATCTTTTAGTGATGTGGCCCCACTGGTGTGAGGACACTCGTGCCTGGTTCCCGTCCCCTTGGTGATATGGGCCCTCTGGTGAGAGTCTGATCCTGGTTGGGTTCCTCACACTTCTTTGAGGTGGGCCGTCTGCTGTGAAGTCACTCCTGCCTGGCTGGCACAACCCGCCTTGGCGACGTGGGCCCTCTTGTGGTAGTTGGAACATGCTGGGAGCCTCCTCCCCTCAGTGATGAGGGCCCTCTGGCGTCAGGCCCTAACTGCTGGGTACCCACATTTTCTGATATGCGCTAAGTGGTGCGAGGACACTCCTGTCATGCTCCCAACACCTTGGGGATGTGGACCTTCTGCTCTGAGGTCCAAATGGCTGGGTTGCTCGCAGTTTCATGATGTGGACCCTCTGCTGTGAGTTTACTGCGGCCTGAATCGCATAGACTTGGTGCTCTTGGCCGCCTGCTGGGAGGTTCCCATTGCTGGATTCCTCAGCTATTTTATTCTATGGGCCCTGTGTTGTGAGGCTACTCCTGCCTGCCTCATTCCGAGCCCCTTGGAGATATGGGTCTTCTGGTTTAGGCCACATGTGCTGGGTTCCTCACCTTTCTATGATGTGGCCACACTGGTGTGAAGACTCTCCTGCCTGGTTCTGATCACCTTGGTGATGTGGGCCCTCTGGTGAGAGTCTTATCCTGGCTGTGTTCCTCACCCTTCTGTGAGGTAGGCCCTCTGCGGTGAGGTCACTCCTACCTGGCTGTCACACGTCACCTTGGGGACGTGGGACCTCAGTTGGGTGTTGGTGCCTGATTGGAGTCTCCTCCCCTTGGTAATGACGGCCCTCTGGCGTCAGGCCCTAACTCCTGGGTTCCCTAAATTCTCTGATGTGTGCCCTGTGGTGCGAGTACACTTCTGACAGGTTCCCAACCCCATGGGAATGTGGGCCTTCTGCTCTGAGATCCCAACGCCTAGGTTGCTCACAGTTTCATGATGACGGCCCTCTGGTGTGAGATCACTCCGGCCTGGATCCCATAGTCTCGCTGCTCCTGGCCGCCTGCTGGGAGGTTCCAACTGCGGGATTCTTCACCTCTTTAATTCTATGGTCCCTCTGTTTTGAGGCTCCTCCTGCCTGCCTCAATCCCAGCTCCCTTGTGATGTGTGTCCTCTGGTTTGAGGCCACGTGTGCTGGGTCCCTCACTTTTCGGTGATGTGGCCCCACTAGTGTGAGGACACTCCTGCCTGGCTCCCATTCCCTTGGTGATGTGGACCCTCTGGTGAGAATCTGATCCTCTTTGGTTCTTCACACTTCTGTGAGGTTGACCCTCTGCTCTGAGGTCACTCCTGCCTGGTTGTCGCACTCCGCATTGGCGACGTCGCCCCTCTGGTAGCAGTCGGAGCTGGCTGGGAGCCACCGCCCCTGGGTGATGAGGGCCCTCTGGCATCAGGCACTAATTGCTGGGCTCCCCACATTTTTTCATGTGTGCCCACTCTTGCGATGACACTCCTGCTTGTTTCCCTTCCCCATGGGGATGTGGGCCTTCTGCTCTGAGGTCACAACGGCTGGGTTGCTTACAGAATCACAATGAGGGCCCTCTGTTGTGAGTTCATGCCGGCCTGGATCTCATAGCCTCAGTGCTCTGGGCCGCCTGCTAGGAAGATCCAACTGCTGGTTTCCACACCTTTTGTATACAATAGGACATGTGTTGTTAGGTTAATCCTGCCTGCCTCACTCCGAAACCCATGGTGATGTGGGTCCTCTCGTTTGAGGCCACATGTGCTGGGTACCTCAACTTTTGATGATGTGGCCCCACGGGTGTGAGGACACTCCTGCCTGGTTCCCTTCACCTTGGTGATGTGGGCCCTCTGGGGAGAGTCTGATCCTGGCTGGGTTCCCTACCATTCTGTGAGGTGAGCCCTCTGATGTCAGGTCACTCCTGCCTGGCTAGCTCACATCGCCTTGGCGACGTGGGCCCTCTGTTGGCCACTGGAGCATGCTGGGAGCCTCCTACTCCCGTGAATGATGGCCCTGGAAAAAATGCATATGCCCTTTTTGGCCAAGTGCTTCATTGACGAGGTTCTGCCACTTCTCTTATGCTTTCAGAGCAATTCACGTCTACCTCCTGAAATCGGATTCCAGCAATTCTGCCCCACTTTCAAGTCCTCTTCGCAGCCTTAATTCAATATATTTTTGTACGATTTCTGTCATTTATAAGTCTGCAGGTATGTGAATGACAGTGCCCCTGAGCTCCTTTCCTCAACTCGCTTTCTTGTGAGCTGGCCACAAAACCGCAGGATTGCTTCAGGCCCTAATCTTGTTCCAGCACGGCATGCTGAGCCTTTGGTTAATTCCTTTTCCTGTTGGGAAATGAGTGTTAAAATTGCCCGTGCATACTGGGCATATACCCTGAGAAAACCAAAATTCAAAAAGAGTCATGTACCAAAATGTTCATTGCAGCTCTATTTACAATAGCCCGGAGATGGAAAGAACCTAAGCGCCCATCATCGGACGAATGGATAAAGAAGATGTGGCACATATACACAATGGAATATTACTCAGCCTTAAAAAGAAATGAAACTGAGTTATTTGTAATGAGATGGATAGACCTAGAGTCTGTCATACAGAGTGAAGTAAGTCAGAAAGAAAAAGACAAATAGCGTATGCTAACACATATATATGGAATTTAAAGGAAAAAACTGTCATGAAGAACCTAGGGATAAGACATGAATGGAGGCGCAGACCTACTGGAGAACGGAATTGAGGATATGGGGAGGGGGAATGGTGAGTTCTGACAGGGCGAGAGAGAGTCAGGGACATATACACACTAACAAATGTAGTAAGGTAGATAGCAAGGGGGAAGCAGCCGCAAGGCACAGGGATATTAGCTCGGTGCGTTGGGACAGCCTGGAGGGGTGGAAGGGGGAGAGAGGGAGGGAGGGAGACACAAGAGGGAAGAAACAGGGAGGATATGTATATGTATGGCTGATTCACTTTGTTATAAAGCAAAAACTAACACACCATTGTAAAGCAATTATACCCCAATAAAGATGTTAAAAAAAATATTTGCCCGTGCACACACCTACAGATAGTCTCCCATTGGTTCTCCGTATTCCTGTTCATCTTGCGCAGAAATTGTAAACAGTGCCAGACAGGAGGTTAAAGACACTGACTCTCCAAATGGGGAGAGTGTAAGAAAAGGGTCTGGAATGGTGAACCTGAGTACCAGGGGACGAAAACAGACATGCATGTAAAAAGGTTTCCCAGTCACACGGTGGACCATACTCTGGGTTTCCCATGCAAATTTTAGCAGAAGGAAGAATCCCTAGAACCTGGAGAGTTGGGAACCATGGAATGGGTACCAGGCAGTATGACATCAAAGGGTCTGCATTTGCTCACTGAACCTCACCAATGCTATCAGCCCAAAGGGTCCAGCCTTATCTCTCACCCAGCTCTGGGTGTAGATGTGGTAAACCAGGTTGCATCACATGCCATGTGTGAGTTATTTAAGAATTGCTCTCTATTTCACTGTCATTGTGTTTTGTTTTTGAAATTATTTTTTGACACTGGGATTTATCGGATTTTCACTGCTGCGTTAATGCCGCTGTACACACTCTTGATTCTCTTACGGAGACATAAATATCCACGGGTTTTAAGATTCTTCCTAGTCAGGTATATTCCTAGGCGTTGAATATGTGGTGTTGAGTCCATTTCGTTGAGCAAGGAGTAGGTCTTGTCTATTACATATTTGGCTTATGGAACGGTATCTGTGCTAATTTCAGTCTCTGGTTTTATGCAGCCCTCCAACGCACCTTTCTCCATAAGAAAGCACAAGTTGGTTTTCTAAATTTGAGACTGTTCTGTTTTGTAATTCAGTTCATGTGTAGTCAAGTTTACATACTGTGTATTAGTGATATTTTATGATGTTTCTTTTTATGTGTGAGTTATTTCACGTAGAATCACCATACCTTAATCCACTCACTATGCCGCTACGGGCCTGATGACACAGATTTCATTGCTGAGTGATATTCCATTGTACGTACCTACCACAACTTCTTTATCCATTGTTTGCTCTCTGAGATATTTACCTGGTACTGTAAACGAGGATCTTGTGAACAGAGAGGTCCCAAACTTTGAGGTGGCTGGGTGTTTTTGATTTTAATTTCCCTAAGCTGTAGGACCATAAGTGGAAGTGCCATAGGCTGTGTTGCTTTGTTTCTTACGTGTTTCAGGAAACACATAACACTTCTCCAGAATGGCTGTCGGCAATTTACATCATATGCATCAGCATAATAAGGATCCCTGTTTTCCATTGCCTGTCCTCCGTTTCTGGATTTTACAATTTTTTTAAATGGCCCTTTTGCCCTGGGGGGCACTGAGACTTCATTGTAGTGCAGGTTTATTAACAAGCTTGCTTGGTTGGCCAAAAAGTGCGTATGCGTTTTTTCCTGAATATATTTAGGGAAAAAAGCATCCGCACTTTATGGACAAGTGCATCATTATCGACGTTCTGCCTATTTTCCTATTCTTTAAGTGCAATTCCAGTTTAACCCTTCAATCGTTTTCCTGAATTTCTGCCCCGCTTTCAAGTCCCCTTTGCAGGCTTACTTCAATATATTTTTGGAGGATAGCTGTCATTTATAACTCTGCAGGTTTGTGAATTACAGTGCCCCTGAGCTCCTTTCTTCAACTCGCTTTCTTGTGAGCTGGGCACAAAACCGCAGGATTGCTTCAGGCACTAATCTCTTTCCAGCAGGGCACGCTGAGCCTTTGGTTAATTCCTCTTCCTGGTGGGAAATGAGCATTACATTTGCCCGTGCAGACAACTACAGCTAGTCTCTCATTGGTTCTCCCTATTCCTGTTCATCTTGCACAGAAATTGCAAGCTGTACCAAAGAGGAGGTTAAAGGCACTGACTCTCCAAGCGGGGAGAGTGTTAGTAAAATATCTGGAATGGTGAACCCGAGGACCAGGATACGAAAACTGAGATGCATTTCAAATCAATTCCCAATCACACGGTGGACGATACTCTGGGTTTCCCATGCATGTTTTAGCTGGAGGAAGAATCCCTTGAACCTGGAGAGTTGGGAACCGTGGAATGGGTACCATGCAGTATGACTTCAAAGGGTCTGCATTTGCTCACCGAAACTCACCAATGCTATCAGCCTGAAGTGTCCAGCCTTATGTCTCAACCAGCTGTGGGTGTAGATGTGGTCAATCCCGGTTGTATCACATGCCCTGAGTGAATTATTTAAGAATTGCTCTCTATTTCACTGTCTTTGTGTTTTGTTTTTGAAATTTATTTTGATAATAGGATTTATCGGATTTTCCCTGCTGCGTTTATGCCGTTGTACACACGCTTGATTCTTTTACGGAGACATATAAATCCATGGGTTTTAAGATTCTTCCTATTCAGGTATATTCCTAGGCATTGAATATGTGGTGTTGAGTCCATTTCGTTGAGCAAGGAGTAGGACTTGTCTATTACATATTTGGCTTATGGAATGTTATCTGTGCTAATTTCAGTCTCTGGGTTTATGCAGCATCCCAACGCACATTTCCCCATAAGCAAGCACTAGTTGGTTTTCAAAATTTGAGACCATGTTCTGTTTTGTAATTCAGTTCATGTGTAGTTAAATTTACACTCCGTGTATTAGTGATATCTTATGATGTTTCTTTTTCTGTGTGATGTAGTTCACGTAGAATCACCGTACCTGCATCCACTCACTATGCCGCTACGGGCCTGATGACACAGATTTCATTGCTGAGTGATATTGCATTGCACATACGTGCCACAACTTCTTTATCCATTTTTTGCTTTCTGGGATATTTACCTGGTACTGTAGACGAGCTTCTTGGGAACACAGCCGTCCCAAACTTTGGGGTGGCTCTCTGGTTTTGATTTTAATTTCCCTAAGGAATAGGACCATAAGTGGAAGTGCCATAGGCTGTGTTGCTTTGTTTCTTACGTGTTTCAGGAAACACCATACACTTCTCCAGGGTGGCTGCTGGCAATTTACATCCTGCCAATCAGCATAACAAGGCTCCCTGTTCTCCATATCCTGTCCTACCTCTCTGGATTTTACAATTTTTTCAGATGGCCCTTTTGCCCGGGGGGGCAGTGAGACTTCATTGTAGTGCAGATTTCCTTTACAGGCTTGCTTGGTTGGCCAAAAAGGGCGTATGCGTTTTTTCCTGAATATATTCAGGAAAAAACGCATACGCCCTTTTTGGCCAAGTGCATCATTGTCGACGTTTTGCCTCTTTTCCTATGCTTTCAGGGCAATACCAGTCTACCCCCTGCAATGGTTTTCCTGAAACTCTGCCCCGCATTCAAGTCCCCTTCGCAGGCTTACTTCAATATATTTTTGGAGGATAGCTGTCATTTATAACTCTGCAGGTTTGTGAATTACAGTGCCCCTGAGCTCCTTTCTTCAACTCGCTTTCTTGTGACCTGGTCACAAAACCGCAGGATTGCTTCAGGCCCTAATCTGTTTCCGGCAGGGCAGGCTGAGCCTTAGGTTAATTCCTCTTCCTGGTGGGAAATGAGGATTACATTTGCCCGTGCAGACACCTATAGCTAGTCTGTCATTGGTTCTCCCTATTCCTGTTCATCTTGCACAGAAATTGCAAGCTGTGCCAAAGAGGAGCTTAAAGGCACTGACTCTCCAAGCGGGGAGAGTGTTAGTAAAGCATCTGGAATGGTGAACCCGAGGACCAGGATACGAAAACTGAGATGCATTTTAAATTGTTTCCCAATCACACGGTGGACCATACTGTGTGTTTCCCATGCATGTTTTAGCTGGAGGAAGAATGCCTTGAACCTGGAGAGTTGGGACCCATGGAATGGGTACCATGCAGTATGACTTCAAAGGGTCTGCACTTGCTCACCGAAACTCACCAATGCTATCAGCCTGAAGTGTCCAGCCTTATGTCTCAACCAGCTCTGGGTGTAGATGTGGTCAATCCCGGTTGCATCACATGCCCTGAGTGAATTATTTAAGAATTGCTCTCTATTTCACTGTCTTTGTGTTTTGTTTTCGAAATTTATTTTGATAATGGGATTTATCGGATTTTCACTGCTGCATTTCGGCCGCTGTACACACGCTTGATTGTCTTATGGAGACATATATATCTATGGGTTTTAAGATTCTTTCTAGTCAGGTATATTCCTAGGCGTTAAATATGTGGTGTTGGGTCCATTTCGTTGAGCAAGGAGTAGGTCTTGTATATTACATATTTGGCTTATGGAAAGTTATCTGTGCAAATTTCAGTCTCTGGTTTTATGCAGCACCCCAACGCACCTTTGCCCATAAGCAAGCACTAGATGGTTTTCTAAATTTGAGACCCTGTTCTGTTTTGTAATTCAGTTCATGTGTAGTCAAGTTTACATTCCGTGTATTAGTGATATCTTATGATGTTTCTTTTTCTGTGTGACGTAGTTCACGTAGAATCACCGTACCTGCATCCACTCACTATGCCGCTACGGGCCTGATGACACAGATTTCATTGCTGAGTGATATTGCATTGTACGTACGTGCCACAACTTCTTTATCCATTTTTTGTTTTCTGGGATATTTACCTGATACTGTAGACGAGCTTCTTGGGAACACAGCCGTCCCAAATATTGGGGTGGCTGTCTGTTTTTGATTTTAATTTCTGTAAGCTATAGGACCATAAGTGGAAGTGCCATAGGCTGTGTTGCTTTGTTTCTTACGTGTTTCAGGAAACACCATACACTTCTCCAGGGTGGCTGCTGGCAATTTACATCCTGCCAATCAGCATAACAAGGCTCCCTGTTCTCCATATCCTGTCCTACCTCTCTGGATTTTACAATTTTTTCAGATGGCCCTTTTGCCCGGGGGGGCAGTGAGACTTCATTGTAGTGCAGATTTCCTTTACAGGCTTGCTTGGTTGGCCAAAAAGGGCGTATGCGTTTTTTCCTGAATATATTCAGGAAAAAACGCATACGCCCTTTTTGGCCAAGTGCATCATTGTCGACGTTTTGCCTCTTTTCCTATGCTTTCAGGGCAATACCAGTCTACCCCCTGCAATGGTTTTCCTGAAACTCTGCCCCGCATTCAAGTCCCCTTTGCAGGCTTACTTCAATATATTTTTGGAGGATAGCTGTCATTTATAACTCTGCAGGTTTGTGAATTACAGTGCCCCTGAGCTCCTTTCTTCAACTCGCTTTCTTGTGACCTGGTCACAAAACCGCAGGATTGCTTCAGGCCCTAATCTGTTTCCGGCAGGGCAGGCTGAGCCTTTGGTTAATTCCTCTTCCTGGTGGGAAATGAGGATTACATTTGCCCGTGCAGACACCTATAGCTAGTCTGTCATTGGTTCTCCCTATTCCTGTTCATCTTGCACAGAAATTGCAAGCTGTGCCAAAGAGGAGCTTAAAGGCACTGACTCTCCAAGCGGGGAGAGTGTTAGTAAAGCATCTGGAATGGTGAACCCGAGAACCAGGATACGAAAACTGAGATGCATTTTAAATCGTTTCCCAATCACACGGTGGACCATACTGTGTGTTTCCCATGCATGTTTTAGCTGGAGGAAGAATGCCTTGAACCTGGAGAGTTGGGACCCATGGAATGGGTACCATGCAGTATGACTTCAAAGGGTCTGCACTTGCTCACCGAAACTCACCAATGCTATCAGCCTGAAGTGTCCAGCCTTATGTCTCAACCAGCTCTGGGTGTAGATGTGGTCAATCCCGGTTGCATCACATGCCCTGAGTGAATTATTTAAGAATTGCTCTCTATTTCACTGTCTTTGTGTTTTGTTTTCGAAATTTATTTTGATAATGGGATTTATCGGATTTTCACTGCTGCGTTTCGGCCGCTGTACACACGCTTGATTGTCTTATGGAGACATATATATCCATGGGTTTTAAGATTCTTTCTAGTCAGGTATATTCCTAGGCGTTAAATATGTGGTGTTGGGTCCATTTCGTTGAGCAAGGAGTAGGTCTTGTATATTACATATTTGGCTTATGGAAAGTTATCTGTGCAAATTTCAGTCTCTGGTTTTATGCAGCACCCCAACGCACCTTTGCCCATAAGCAAGCACTAGATGGTTTTCTAAATTTGAGACCCTGTTCTGTTTTGTAATTCAGTTCATGTGTAGTCAAGTTTACATTCCGTGTATTAGTGATATCTTATGATGTTTCTTTTTCTGTGTGACGTAGTTCACGTAGAATCACCGTACCTGCATCCACTCACTATGCCGCTACGGGCCTGATGACACAGATTTCATTGCTGAGTGATATTGCATTGTACGTACGTGCCACAACTTCTTTATCCATTTTTTGTTTTCTGGGATATTTACCTGATACTGTAGACGAGCTTCTTGGGAACACAGCCGTCCCAAATATTGGGGTGGCTGTCTGTTTTTGATTTTAATTTCTGTAAGCTATAGGACCATAAGTGGAAGTGCCATAGGCTGTGTTGCTTTGTTTCTTACGTGTTTCAGGAAACACCATACACTTCTCCAGGGTGGCTGGTGGCAATGTACATCCTGCCCATCAGCATAACAAGGCTCCCTGTTCTCCATATCCTGTCCTACCTTTCTGGATTTTACACTTTTTTCAGATGGCCTTTTTGCCCGGGGGGCAGTGAGACTTCGTTGTAGTGCAGATTTCCTTTACAGGCTTGCTTTCTTGGCCAAAAAGGGCGTATGCGTTTTTTCCTGAATATATTCAGGAAAAACGCATACGCACTTTTTGGCCAAGTGCATCATTGTCGACGTTCTGCCTCTTTCCCTATGCTTTCAGGGCAATTCCAGTCTACCCCCTGCAATCGTTTTCCTGAAATTCTGCCCCGCTGTCAATTCACCTTCACAGGCTTACTTCAATATATTTTTGGAGGATAGCTGTCATTTATAACTCTGCAGGTTTGTGAATTACAGTGCCCCTGAGCTCCTTTCTTCAACTCGCTTTCTTGTGAGCTGGGCACAAAACCGCAGGATTGCTTCAGGCACTAATCTGTTTCCGGCAGGGCATGCTGAGCCTTTGGATAATTCCTCTTCCTGTTGGGAAATGAGCGTTACATTTGCCCATGCAGACACCTACAGCTAGTCTCTCATTGGTTCTCCCTATTCCTGTTCATCTTGCACAGAAATTGCAAACTGTACCAAACAGGAGGTTAAAGGCCCTGTCTCCCCAAGCAGGGAGAGTGTTAATAAAGCATCTGGAATGGTGAACCCGAGGACCAGGATACGAAAACTGAGATGCATTTTAAATCGTTTCCCAATCACACGGTGGACGATACTCTGGGTTTCCCATGCATGTTTTAGCTGGAGGTAGAATCCCTTGAACCTGAAGAGTTGGGACCCATGGAATAGGTACCATGCAGTATGACTTCAAAGGGTCTGCATTTGCTCACCGAAACTCACCAATGCTATCAGCCTGAAGTCTCCAGCCTTATGTCTCAACCACCTCTGGGTGTAGATGTGGTCAATCCCGGTTGCATCACATGCCCTGAGTGAATTATTTAAGAATTGCTCTGTATTTCACTGTCTTTGTGTTTTGTTTTCGAAATTTATTTTGATAATGGGATTTATCGGATTTTCACTGCTGCGTTTCGGCCTCTGTACACATGCTTGATTCTCTTACGGAGACATATATATCCATGGGTTTTAAGATTCTTCCTAGTCAGGTATATTCCTAGGCGTTGAATATGTGGTGTTGAGTCCATTTCGTTGAGCAAGGAGTAGGTCTTGTCTATTACATATTTGGCTTATGGAATGTTATCTGTGCTAATTTCAGTCTCTGATTTTATGCAGCACCCCAAGGCACCTTTCCCCATAAGCAAGCACTAGTTGGTTTTCTAAATTTGAGACCCTGTTCTGTTTTGTAATTCAGTTCATGTGTAGTCAAGTTAACATTCCGTGTATTAGTGATATCTTATGATGTTTCTTTTTCCGTGTGACGTAGTTCACGTAGAATCACCGTACCTGCATCCACTCACTATGCCGCTACGGGCCTGATGACACAGATTTCATTGCTGAGTGATACTGCATTGCACGTACGTGCCACAACTTCTTTATCCATTTTTTGCTTTCTGGGATATTTACCTGATACTGTAGACGAGCTTCTTGTGAACACAGCCGTCCCGAATATTGGGGTGGCTGTCTGTTTTTGATTTTAATTTCCGTAAGCTATAGGACCATAAGTGCAAGTGCCATAGGCTGTGTTGCTTTCTTTCTTATGTGTTTCAGGAAACACCATACACTTCTCCAGGGTGGCTGCTGGCAATTTACATCCTGCCAATTAGCATAACAAGGCTCCCTGTTCTCCATATCCTGTCCTACCTTTCTGGATTTTACACTTTTTTCAGATGGCCCTTTTGCCCGGGGGGCAGTGAGACTTCATTGTAGTGCAGATTTCCTTTACAGGCTTGCTTGGTTGGCCAAAAAGGGCGTATGCGTTTTTTCCTTAATATATTCAGGAAAAAACGCATACGCCCTTTTTGGCCAAGTGCATCATTGTCGACGTTGTGCCTCTTTTCCTATGCTTTCAGGGCAATTCCAGTCTACCCCCTGCAATCGTTTTCCTGAAATTCTGAACCGCTTTCAAGTCCCCTTCGCAGGCTTACTTCAATATATTTTTGGATGATAGCTGTCATTTATAACTCTGCAGGTTTGTGAATTACAGTGCCCCTGAGCTCCTTTCTTCAACTCGCTTTCTTGTGAGATGGGCACAAAAACGCTGGATTGCTTCAGGCACTAATCTGTTTCCAGCAGGGCACGCTGAGCCTTTGGTTAATTCCTCTTCCTGGTGGGAAATGAGCGTTATATTTGCCCGTGCAGACACCTACAGCTAGTCTCTCATTGGTTCTCCCTATTCCTGTTCATCTTGCACAGAAATTGCAAGCTGTGCCAAACAGGAGGTTAAAGGCACTGACTCTCCAAGCGGGGACAGTGTTAGTAAAGCGTCTGGAATGGTGAACCCGAGGACCAGGATACGAAAACTGAGATGCATTTTAAATCGTTTCCCAATCACACGGTGGACGATACTCTGGGTTTCCCATGCATGTTTTAGCTGGAGGAAGAATCCCTTGAACCTGAAGAGTTGGGACCCATGGAATAGGTACCATGCAGTATGACTTCAAAGGGTCTGCATTTGCTCACCGAAACTCACCAATGCTATCAGCCTGAAGTGTCCAGCCTTATGTCTCAACCAGCTCTGGGTGTAGATGTGGTCAATCTCGGTTGCATCACATGCCCTGAGTGAATTATTTAAGAATTGCTCTCTATTTCACTGTATTTGTGTTTTGTTTTCGAAATTTATTTTGATAATGGGATTTATCGGATTTTCACTGCTGCGTTTCGGCCGCTGTACACATGCTTGATTCTCTAACGGAGACATATATATCCATGGGTTTTAAGATTCTTCCTAGTCAGGTATATTCCTAGGCGTGGAATATGTGGTGTTGAGTCCATTTCATTGAGCAAGGAGTAGGTCTTGTCTATTACATATTTGGCTTATGGAATGTTATCTGTGCTAATTTCAGTCTCTGGTTTTATGCAGCACCCCAACGCACCTTTCCCCATAAGTAAGCACTAGTTGGTTTTCTAAATTTGAGACCCTGTTCTGTTTTGTAATTCAGTTCATGTGTAGTCAAGTTTACATTCCGTGTATTAGTGATATCTTATGATGTTTCTTTTTCTGTGTGACGTAGTTCACGTAGATTCACCGTACCTGCATCCACTCACTATGCCGCTACGGGCCTGATGACACAGATTTCATTGCTGAGTGATATTGCATTGCACATACGTGCCACAACTTCTTTATCCATTTTTTGCTTTCTGGGATATTTACCTGGTACTGCAGACGAGCTTCTTGTGAACACAGCCGTCCCAAACATTGGGGTGGCTGTCTGTTTTTGAATTTAATTTCCGTAATCTTTCGGACCATAAGTGGAAGTGCCATAGGCTGTGTTGCTTTGTTTCTTATGGGTTTCAGGAAACACCATACACTTCTCCGGGATGGCTGTTGGCAATTTACATCCTGCCAATCAGCATAACAACGCTCCCTATTCTCCATATCCTGTCCTACCTTTCTGGATTTTACACTTTTTTCAGATGGCCCTTTTGCCCAGGGGGCAGTTAGACTTCATTGTAGTGCAGATTTCCTTTACAGGCTTGCTTGGTTTGCGAAAAAGGGCGTATGCGTTTCTTCCTGAATATATTCAGGAAAAAATGCATACGCACTTTTTGGCCAAGTGCACCATTGTCGACGTTCTGCCTGTTTTCCTATGCTTTCTGGGCAAATCCAGTCTACACCCTGCAATCGTTTTCCTGAAATTCTTCCCCGCTTTCAAGTCCCCTTCGCAGGCTTAGTTCAATATATTTTTGGAGGATAGCTGTCATTTATAACTCTGCAGGTTTGTGAATTACAGTGCCCCTGAGCTCCTTTCTTCAACTCGCTTTCTTGTGAGCTGGGCAAAAAACCGCAGGATTGCTTCAGGCCCTAATCTGATTCCCGCAGAGCACGCTGAGCCTTTGGTTAATTCCTCTTCCTGGTGATAAATGAGCCTTACACTTGACCGTGCAAATACCTATAGCTAGTCTCTCATTCGTTCTCCCTGTTCCTGTTCATCTTGCACAGAAATTGCAAGCTGTGCCAAACAGGAGGTTAAAGGCACTGACTCTCCAAGCGGGGAGAGTGTTAGTAAACCGTCTGGAATGCTGAACCCGAGGACCAGGATACGAAAACTGAGATGCATTTTAAGTCGTTTCCCAATCACACGGTGGACCATACTCGGCGTTTCCCACGCATGTTTTAGCTGAAGAAAGAATCCCTTGAACCTGGAGAGTTGGGACCTTTGGAATGGGTACCATGCAGTATGACTTCAAAGCATCTGCATTTGTTCACTGAAACTCACCAATGCTATCAGCCTGAAGTGTCCAGCCTTATGTCTCAACCAGCTCTGGGTGTAGATGTGGTAAATCCAGGTTGCATCACATGCCCTGAGTGAATTATTTAAGAATTGCTACCTATTTCACTGTCATTGTGTTTTGTTTTTGAAATTTATTTTAATAATGGGATTTATCGGATTTTCACTGCTTCGTTTATGCCGCTGTACACGCGCTTGTTTCTCTTACGGAGACATATAAGCCCATGGGTTTTAAGATTCTTACTAATCCGGTATATTCTTAGGCATTGAATATGGCGTGTTGAGTCCATTTCGTTGAGCAAGGAGTAGGTCTTGACTATTACATATTTGGCTTATGGAATGGTATCTGTGCTAATTTTAATCTCTGGTTTTATGTAGCACCCCAACTCACCTTTCCCCTTAAGGAAGCATAAGTTGGTTTTCTTAATTTGAAACCCTCTTCTCTTTTGTAATTCAGTTCATGTGTAGCCATGTTAACATTCCATGTATTAGTGATATCTTATGTCTTTTTCTTTTTGAATTATGTGACTTCGAATGATCACACGTAACTCCTCTGGAGTTGTCATAACTGGCCGTATTTCATTGATTTCCAGGCTGAGTAATATTCCACTCTACATAATCACCACATCTCTGTCCGTTTTTTCTCTGCAGATACATTTAAGTTATATCCTAGTCGAGGATCTTTTAAACAGAGAGGTGGTAAACATTGGGGTGCCTGTGTCCTCTCGATTTTTGTTTTTCCCATGATATACGTCCATGAGTGCAAGTGCCCTGTGCTCGGTAGCTCATTTTTTAGATGCTTTAGTAAACACAATAGACTTATCCAGAGTGACCATTGGCAATATACATTTCCACTATAAGACTCACAGGGCTCCCTTTTCTCCTTGCCCTGTCCTGCATTTCTGGTGTTTACACTTTATGAGGACGGCTCTTCTGACTGATGCAAAGTGATATGTTTTGTAGTATTGATTTCCAGTGCCCACCTGTTTGGTTGGCTAAAAAAGTGTATGCCCTTTTCTTGAATATATACAGAAAAAGACGCATACACCCTTTTTGGCCAACTGCAATGTTGGCAATGTTCAGCCCCTTTTCTTGTGCTTAATGGCGAGTCCTTTCTACCTCTTCCAATCACTTTCCTGCCATTCTCCGTTGCTTACAAGTCCTTTTCTCTGACTTTCCTCAAGACATTTTTCAGTGATAGATATTTTCAATTCTGCAGTTTCGTAAATTTTAGTGCCCCTGAGTTCCATTTTCCAACTTGTGTTTATGGGAACTGGCCACAAAGCATCAGGATTCCTCAAGCCCTATTCTGTTTCCATGGGCAACCCTAGCCTTTGGTCAATTCGTCTTCCTGATTGGAAATTAGAGTGGCATGTGCCTGTCCGAACACCTAGGACTTGTCTCTCATTGTTCCTCCTCCTTCTGCTTCATCCTCTGGACAAATTCCAAACTGTATGCAACAGGATGTTGACAGTGCTGACATCTCCAAGTGGGGAGACTGTTAGTAAAGACGCTGGAGTGGTGAACCCTAGCACCAAGAGATGAGGAGATGAGATGCCTTTTCCAAACTTTTCCCGATCAGACGGTATACCATCCTCTGGGTTTGACAGGCATGTTTTAGGTGTAGGAAGGGTCCCATTCATGTGAGGAGAACACCAGGGGATTTTAAATATCAGTGTCTCTCCGCAACCCAAACTGGGGAATTTTTTAAGCTACGGCTACACATATGTTCATTAAGGGCCTTGGGAAGTAGGCAGAGTCCAAACTTTAGATGATTGAAGTCTTCAGGGTCAGAAGCACTCACCACTGTCTTCCCTTAGATTCCATTTTTACTGTCATTGATGGATGATGTCAATAAAAATATCTATTCTTTTTCAGATCATTTCCCCTTATAGGTTATTGCAAAATATTGAGTGTAGTTCCCCGTGCTATACAGTAGTTCCTTGCTGATGATTTCATACATAGCAGTGTGTATGTGTTAATCCCAAACTGTTAATTTATCCCTCCTCCTACCATTTCCCTTTGGTAATAATAAATTATAAGATTTTATGCTTCTCAGAAATGGGGGAGCTGAAAGAGAGGTATCATTTTCAATGCAAAAGCATTTAAAACAAGATTGAAGCTTTAACCAAGATTATTAGATGTACATCCTTGGAAAGAAATCACTTTGTTTCTCTAATATTGACCTGACAAAGAAGACAAACCTTTTCACTGAACTTGCTTATAAGAAAGTGATGGAAATATCAAATGGAAGTGTTAGAAACATCTTATTTTACCCGAGCCTTATACACTGTTCTATGTTAATTACAGTTTGGCTCACACATCTGTTCATTGAAGTTACAATGTTCTCAATTTCTGTTACTGATCCTCCAGAGTGGACGCCAACAAGTGTCCCCCTGCCCAGTGTCATTGGAGCCAATAGATCGAGACTGAGTTTGGTTCAAAAGCAAAGGAAACTTTATATTTTGATCAGAGAATGGAGAGGTGCTACCCTGTGGGCTGTGGGCTGGGCTGCTGTGTAGAGATCCTGTCAGAGTCACTGGGAGGGTGGGGGCTGAGCTCTCGAGGACCTGGTTGGCTGCAGCTCAGGCTCTATGTCACGGAGTCTGAACTGGGCCCCAGGAGCTGAAGTGTCATCGAGCCATTCTGCTCTAGGAAATCTGGTCTGAAGTGCCGGGTGTAGAACCTCTGTATGCGGGACACTAGGAGCACCTGAAATTAGACAAAGCACAAAGGATAAAAATGGTTAGACTTTATTTTATTGCCCAGATTCTATTTTTATCTCCCAGGCATTTTTAAGGGGCTTTGCCTGGGACAAACTTCTCTTCTGCCTTTTGTCCCTTTCCTCATTCTTGGAGTGCTGCGGGTGCAGACCCTTCTTCTGTAACTGCTGAGTGCTGAGTTAGGAGGCTTCATACCCGTGGGCGAGGGTCAGAACTTCTCCCCAGCAGCCTCCAGGTGACGTTGATTGTCCCCAGGCCTCCTGCCTCCCTGCTCGTCCACCTGAGCACCAGTATTGGAAGTGTTATAGATTCTAATGACCTTTAAGGGTCCAGAAAGGAGATGTGCAGTGGCGCTGTGAGGTCCAGTTTCACTCCGCCCCACATTTGTTCGGCCACCTTAGGCTGACCGTTTCTGCCAGCCTAGATGCTCTGACTGACCGTTTCTGCCAGCCTAGATGCTCTGACCAACAGTCTGCGCTTTCTTCCATTAGGCCCCTGAATTACCGTAAAAACAGCACTAGGTGTCAGGATCCTGCCCGCTCAGCTCCCAGACAGTCCAGGGTCAGTGGTGATGAAGGATCATGATGGTCACTGAGTCAAGAGCCTTTGGAAGTAAACAGGAGTCCAGCCGGTCTTATTGGCCACCATCATCAGGGTGTCTGTAGGCTTTTCTATGGTGACAGCATGATATACGGTTCCCCCGCCAAGATTATTAGCTCCCCTCTGGGTACAGTAAGTACTGCAAGCAGTAGTCTACTCTTTTGGGACACACTCCTGTTGTTTTATGAGAGAAACTCCAGGTCAAGTGATGGTCACACGGGTCGTCATGGTGCCCCGTTGCCCCCGGTTATCTCTCTGGAGGTTGGAGTTGGAGGGCCTCCTCAATCGAGGTCAGTGTGCCCACGGAGCAAACCCTGCAACTTCAGGGCATGGTTGGGGGTTAGGATCACCACGTGGGGTCCGTTTCCCTTAGAAGGGAGGTGGCCTTTTGGGCTGCTGATTTCCAGGTTTTCAGATACCACCAGTATCTTGGCCAGATGTGGCGGTGGGCCAAGCCCCTTGGTGACCATAGTTTATCCTACCTGGATGGCATTCTTGCATTGTTCCATTTCAAGTGGTCCCAGTTTTTGCACTAATACTCCAATGGCGATTCACCTTTCACCAGGAATGTAAAGGTCAAAGGGTTTAGCTAAATTAGGGAGTTCCAGGGCAAGGGTCTGAATTGACTGCTCTTTCCATTCTTGAAAGGCCACTTCTGGATTCTATTCAAAAGGATCATCATCTTTTCCTTTCAGTGTTTCATATAGAGGCCCAGCTAGTAGACTGTAGTTAGGGATCCAGAGGCAGGAAACCCTGGCTTCCCCAGGAACCCCTAAGCTGTCTTCTAGTTTCAGAAAGGGGTAAGGCTGTAAATTGTTTCTTCCCTTTCCTGGGATGGGCTTCTCCGACCTTCTGTGAGAATGAAGCCCAGGCAGGTCACCGTAGTCTGTGATACTTGAGCTTTTTCGTGGACAACTTCTATCCTTTATTGGCTTGGTAGTTCTGAGGCCTCCTTAGTAGGGCTGGCGATCAGAATGTCGTCTGAATATTGAAGGAGTGTTTCCTTTTCCAGAGGTAGAACTTTTAGGTCTTTAGCTGAGCTTTCCCCAAAGATGGTGTGGGAATTTTTGAACCCTTGGGGCAAGACAGCCTGGAAGTATTGTTTTAGTTGTATGTTGAGTCCTGTCACTCACAAGCCAAAATTTCTTGTGACTCTGGGACTAATGGAATACAAAAGAAGGCATCAGTGAAGACTAATACAGAATACCAAGTCCTGGTGGTTGGTAGAATGACCAGCAGGGTGTAGGATTTAGGAACTACTGGAGGTATATCCTCAGTGGCTTCACTGACTGTCCTGATATCCTTTACCAGGACTCCAGCAGCCCATGGGGCTCTCGAGGTCAGGCCAATCCCAGGATATGGAGCTCACCTGGGCAGGTACCCTACCCCCACCCCAGCCCACGGGGCTCTCGTGTTCAGGCCCCTCCCAGGATATGGGATTCCCTGGGCAGGTCCTCTGCAGTCCATGGGGCTCCCGTGGTCAGGCCCCTCCCAGGATACAGAGCTACCCTTGCAGGTACCTTGGCAGGGCTGGGCACACAGGAACCGTGCACATAGCCCTCATTGCAGAGCACTCCCAGCTCACCTGTCGCTCAGATCTGACACAGAGCACCTCAGAGCAGGACTTGAACTAACAAACAGCAGCTCTGACAGGTCTGTGACCCTGGGCATCACTCTGTGCGGCCTCCTCCACCTGGTCTTCCAGAGACTTCCACTGCACCCGGGGCACCAGGCCTCTGTCTCCAACCACCACCCACCCCTCCTCTCCCTGACTCCTGGGTTCCTCTCATTAGGAGAGGGTTTTCTTGAAGTTGTCTCCCACTCATGGGCCAGATAATATAATTAGAAAACAAGCCAGAGCTGCAGCCCCTTGTCTATCCTGACTCTCAGGAGCCCACACCTGTTCCTTGGACCTGGCCAATTCAGCAAGTTCCATTTTCAGCAACTGTGAGCCCCTGAGGGGTGATTATTGGCTGGCTTGGGAAGCCTGACCGTGCCGGCCAGCCCTCCCCAGGTGTGCCTGGGTTGAGATCAATATAAACACCGCTCCAGGCAGCAAGAGCCCCTGCAGCTGTGCCTGACGCCATTTTCTCTGCCCTGTCAGCAGTCTCGGGGCTGGGCTGGTGGGAGGGAGTGAGAGGCCACGGCTTTGTGGGTGTCCCAGTGTGAGTGGGGCTCTGCTGGACTTTCTGCAGCAGTTGCCAAGATGCTACCTGCTAAAGAAGAGGATGTGTCACCCACACCTGCCGCTGGAATTTCTCCCTGGGCACAGGTGAGGAAGGAAGAAAGCAGTGGGGGCCGGGACAGCAGGGGTATCTCAGGCAGGGAAATGGAGAGCTTCCAGAAGAGCACCCAGGGCCAGGACCATCCTGGCTGGCCTGCAGGCACCAAGTCGGCTGGCATGCTGTCCCTCATGTGGCTCCATGGCCCTTCCTCTAGGTTTTCAAGTCCTTGTACATATTCAGGTGTTTAGCCTTGGAAGGGTGGGAACATTTCAGCAGCAGCTGGCCTGGGGCTCGGCCCACGTTTACTCACAGATACCTCGGCACGGTCCCCCAGCTTTGCAGTGAGGACGCTTGTTGCGAGGAGCATGCTGGCTGAGTGGGAGATGATTCCCCACCACTGACCAACTTCAGAATTGTTTGCAATTGGAGCAAGTGCCCTGAAACGGTTTTCCTCTGTGTAACTGGTGGGTTCTGTTCTTTTTTATCTTTTTTTCGTTTTTGGTTCAAGGTAGATTTTATTCCTCTTTTGTGTATTTACAGATATAAGCATGGAAATAATTTATTCATATAAATACATGTATGTGAAGGGAAGAATATTTTTTCTGTTTTACTTTTTTTAATTTTATTTTTTTATTTTGAATTTAATTTTATATTTTTATACAGCAGGTTGTTTTTGGTTATCTACTTTATACATATAAATGTATACATACCAATCCCAATATCTCAACTCCTCCCACCACCATCCCCAACAGCTTTCCCCCCTTGTTGTCCATACGTTTGTTGTATACATGTATTGCTCTATTTCTGCCTTGCAAAACGGTTCATCTGTACAATTTTTCTAGGTTCCACATATATGCATTAATATACAAGATTTGTTTTTCTCTTTCTGACTTACTTCAGTCTGTATGACAGTCTCTAGATCCATCAACGTCTCTACAAATGTCCCAATTTCATTCCTTTTTATGGCTTAGTAATATTCCATTTTATATATGTACCACATCTTTATGCATTCGTCTGTCTGTGGGCATTTAGGTTGCTTCCATTTCCTGGATAGTGTAAATAGTGATGCAATGAACATTGTGGTGAATGTCTCTTTTTGATTTATGGTTTTGTCTGGGTATATGCCCAGTAGAGGGATTGCTGTATCATATGGTAATTCTATTCTTAGTTTTATAAGAAACTCCATAATGTTCTCCACAGTGACTGTATCAATTTACGTTCCCAACAATAGTGGAAGAGGATTCCTTATCTCCACACCGTTTCCAGCATTTGTTGTTTGTAGATTTTCTGATGATGCCCATTCTAATAGGTGTGAGGTGATACACCATGGATGAGTCTATTTCGTTGAGCAAAGAGTAGGTCTTGTTTATTACGTATTTGGCTTATGGAATGGTATGTGTGCTAATTTCAATCTGTTTTTATACAGCAGCCCAACTCAACTTTCCCCTTAAGCAAGCATAAGGTTTTTATCTAAATGTGAGACTCTGTTCGGTTTTGTAATTCAGTTTATGTGTAGCCAAGTTTACACTCCCTCTATTAGTGATATCTTATGATAATTATCTTTCTTTGTGTGACATATTTCTCTTAGAATCATCATAATTAAATCCACTCAATTTGCTGCTACAGGCCTGATGACATTGATTTCACTGCTGAGTGATATTCCGTTGTACGTAAGTAGCACAACTTCTTTATCCATTTTTTTCTTTCTGGGATATTTAATTTGTACTGGACACAAGGTTCTTGTAAACACAGCAGCCCTAAATTTTGTGTTGGCTGTGTCTTGTTGATTTTAATTTTCCTAAGCTATAGGGCCAAAAGTGGAAGTGCCCTAGGCTCTGTAGCTTTGTTTTTTAGATGTTTCAGGATACACCATGAACATCTCCAGAGTGTCTGTTGGCAATTTACATCCCGCCCATCAGCATAACACGGCTCCCTGTTCTCCATGGCCTGTCCTGTGTTTCTGGTTTTTACACTTTATTCAGATGGCCTTTTTGACGAATGGGAAATGTGACTTCATTGTAGTGTGGATTTCCATTGCTGGAGTGCTTGGTTGGCCAAAATGTTCATATGCGTTTTTTCCTGAATATATTCAGGAAAAATGTATACGCACTTTTTGTCCATGTGCATCACTGTCAAAGATCTGCCGCTTTTCATATGCTTTAAATGCAATTCCAATCTACCTCTTGAAATATGATTCCTGCAATTCTGCCTCGTTTTCAAGTCCTCTTTGCAGACTTACTTTGATATATTTTTGCCAATAGCTGTCATTTATCTCTGCAGGTTTGTGAATTACAGTGCCCCTGAGCTCCTTTCTTAACTCGCTTCCTTGTAAGCTGGCCACAAAACTGCAGGTTTGCTTCAGGCCATAATCAGGGTCCGGCACGGCACTCTGAGCCTTTGGTTAATTCCTCTTCCTGGTGGGAAATTAGAGTTAAATGTGCCCCTCCAGATACCTGCCTCACTCCCAGCCACATGGTGATGTATGTCCTCAGGTTTGAGGCCATATGTGATGGGTTCCTCATCTTTTGATGATGTGGCCCCACTGGTGTGTGGACACTCCTGCCTGGTTCCCATCCCCTTGGTGATGTGGGCCCTCTGGTGAGACTCTGATCCTGGTTGGGTTCCTCACACATCCGTGAGGTGAGCCCTCTTCTCTGAGGTCACTCCTGCCTGGCTGGCACAACCCGCCTTGTTGACTTCGGCACCCTGGTGGCAGTTGGAGCCTGCTGGGAGCCTCCTTCCCGCGGTGATGAGGCCCTCTGGCGTCAGACCCTAATGGCGGGGTTCCCACATTTTCTGATACGTGCTAAGTGGTACGAGGGCACTCCTGCCAGGTTCCCATCCTCATGAGCGTGTGGGCCTTCTGTTCTGAGGTCCTAACGGCTGGGTTGCTCACACTTTCATGATGTGGGCCCTCTGCTGTGAGGTCAATCCTGCCTGGCTGGCGCACGTCGCCTTGGCGACGTGGACCCTCTGGTGGCAGTTGGAGCGTGCTGGGGCCTCCTCCCCTCAGTGATGAGGGCCTTCTGGTGTCAGGCCCTAAGTGCTGGGCTCCACACATTTTCTGATGTGTGCCCAGTGGTGCGAGTCACTCCTGCCAGGTTCCCATCCCCATGGGCATGTGGGACTTCTGTTCTGTGGTCCCAACTGCTGGGTTGCTCACAGTTTCATGATGTGGGCCCTTTGCTGTGTGTTCACTCTGGCCTGTATCCCATAGTGTCAGTGCTCTGGGCCTCCAGCTTGGAGTTTCCAACTTCTCGATTCCTCACCTTTTTTATTCTATGGGCCCTCGGTTGTGCGTCTCCTCCTGCATGCCTCACTCCCAGCCCCTTCGTGATGTGTGTCCCCTTGTTTGAGGCCACATGTGCTGTGTTCCTCACCTTTCTATAATGTGGCCACACTGGTGTGAGGACACTCTTGACTGGTTCCCATTCCCTTGGTGATGTTGGCCCCACTGCTGTTAGGACAGTCTTGCCTGGTTCCCATCACCTTGGTGATGTTGGCCCTCTGGTGAGAGTCTGATCCTGGTTAGGTTCCTCACCCTTCTGTGAGGTGGGCCCTCTGCTCTGAGGTCACTCCTGCCTGGCTGGCACACCCCGCCTTGGCAACGTCGGCCATATGGTGGCAGTTGGAGCCTGCTGGGAGCCTCCTCCCCTCGGTGATGAGGGCCCTCTGGCCTCAGGCCCTAACTGCTGGGTTCCCACATTTTCTGATTCGTGCTAAGTGGTGCAAGGACACTCCTGCCAGGTTCCCATCCCCATGGGGATGTGAGCCTTCTGCTCTGAGGTCCCAACGGCTGTGTTGCTCACAGTTTCATGATGAGGGCCCTCTGGTGTGAGTTCACTCCTGCCTAGATCCCATAGCCTCGCTGCTCCTGGCTGCCTGCCGGAGGTTCCAACTGTGGGATTCCTCACCTTTTTTATTCTATGGTCCCTCTGTTTTGAGGATCCTCTGGCCTGCCTCACTCCCAGCCCCTTGGTGATGTGTGTCCTCAGGTTTGAGGCCACGTGTGCTGGGTCCCTTAAATTATGGTGATGTAGCCCCACTGGTGTGAGGACACTCCTGCCTGGTTCCCATTCCCTTGGTGATGTTGGCCCTCTGGTGACAGTCTGATCCTTGTTGGGTTCCTCACACTTCTGTGAGGTGGGCTTTCTGCTCTGAGGTCACTCCTGCCTGGTTGGCACACCCCGCCTTGGTGACATCGGCCTTATGGTGGCAGTTGGAGCCTGCTGGGAGCCTCCTCCCCTCGGTGATGAGGGTCCTCTGGCCTCAGGTCCTAACTGCTGGGTTCCCACATTTTCTGATTCGTGGAAGTGGGCCGAGGACACTCCTGTCAGGTTCCCATCCCCATAGGGATGTGGGCCTTCTGCTCTGAGGTCCCATCCGCTGGGTTGCTCACAGTTTCATGATGTGGGACCTCTGCTGTGAGTTTGCTGTGTCCTGGATCCCATAGACTCTGTGCTCTGCGTGGCCTACTGGCCGGTTCCAACTGCTGGATTCCTCACAACTTTTATTCTGTGGGCTCTGTTTTGTGAGGATACTCCTGCTTGCCTCACTCCTAGCCCCTTGGAGATGTGGGTCCCCTGTTTTAGGCCACATGTTCTGGGTTCCTCACCTTTCTATAATGTGGCCACACTGGTGTGAGGACCCTCCTGCCTGGTTCCGATCCCCTTGGTGATGTGGGCCCTCTGGTGAGAGTCTTATCCTGGCTGGTTTCCTCACCCTTCTGTGAGGTAGGCCCTCTGCGGTGAGGTCACTCCTGCCTGGCTGGCACACATCACCTTGGTGACGTGGGCCCTCAGTTGGGAGTTGGTGTCTGCTGCGAGTCTCTGTCCCTCGGTAATGAGGGCCCTCTTGCGTCAGACCCTAACTCCTGGGCTCCCAAAATTTGCAGATGTGCGACCTGTGGTGTGAGTACACTCCTGTCAGGTTCCCAACCCCATGGGAATTTGGGCCTTCTGCTCTGAGGTCCCAACGGCTGGGGTGCTCACAGTTTCATGATGAGGGCCCTCTGATGTGCGTTCATTCCGGCCTAGATCCCATAGGCTTGCTGCTCCTGGGCGCCTGCTGGGAGGTTCCAACTGCGGGATTCCTCACCTTTTTTATTCTATGGGCCCTCTGTTTTGAGGCTCCTCCTGCCTGCCTCAATCCCAGCCCCGTTGTGATGTGTGTCCTCTGGTGTGAGGCCACGTGTGCTGGGTCCCTCACCTTTCGATGATGTGGCCCCAATGGTGTGAGGACACTCGTGCCTGTTTCCCAGCCCCTTGGTGATGTGGCCCCTCTGGTGAGAGTCTGATCCTGGCTGGGTTCCTTACCGTTCTGTGAGGTGGGCCCTGTGCTCTGAGGTAACTCCTGCCTGGCTTGCTCCCATTGCCTTGGTGACGTCGGCCCTCTGGTGGCAGTTGGATCCTTTTGGAGACTCCTGTCCTCGGTGATGACGTCCCTCTGGCATCAGGCTCTAACTGCTGGGCTCCCCAGGTTTTCTGATGTGAGCCCAGTGATGCCAGGACACTCGTGAAATGTTCCCATCCCCATGGCGATATGGGCCTTCTGCTCTGAGGTTCCAACGACTGGGTTGCTCACAGTTTCCTGATGTTAGCTCTCTGGTGTTAGTTCACTCATTCCTAGATCCCATAGCCTCTGTACTCTGGGCCGCCTGCTGGGAAGTTCCAACTGCTGGGTTCCTCACCTTTTTTATTCTTTGGGCCCTGTGTTGGGAGGCTCCTCCTGCCTGTGTCACTCCCAGCCCCTTGGTGATGTAGGTCCTCTGGTTTGTGGCCACATGTGCCAGTTTCCTCATCTTTTAGTGATGTGGCCCCACTGGTGTGAGGACACTCGTGCCTGGTTCCCGTCCCCTTGGTGATATGGGCCCTCTGGTGAGAGTCTGATCCTGGTTGGGTTCCTCACACTTCTTTGAGGTGGGCCGTCTGCTGTGAAGTCACTCCTGCCTGGCTGGCACACCCCGCCTTGGCGACGTGGGCCCTCTTGTGGTAGTTGGAACATGCTGGGAGCCTCCTCCCCTCAGTGATGAGGGCCCTCTGGCGTCAGGCCCTAACTGCTGGGTACCCACATTTTCTGATATGTGCTAAGTGGTGCGAGGACACTCCTGTCATGCTCCCAACACCTTGGGGATGTGGACCTTCTGCTCTGAGGTCCAAATGGCTGGGTTGCTCGCAGTTTCATGATGTGGACCCTCTGCTGTGAGTTTACTGCGGCCTGAATCGCATAGACTTGGTGCTCTTGGCCGCCTGCTGGGAGGTTCCCATTGCTGGATTCCTCAGCTTTTTTATTCTATGGGCCCTGTGTTGTGAGGCTACTCCTGCCTGCCTCATTCCGAGCCCCTTGGAGATGTGGGTCTTCTGGTTTAGGCCACATGTGCTGGGTTCCTCACCTTTCTATGATGTGGCCACACTGGTGTGAAGACTCTCCTGCCTGGTTCTGATCACCTTGGTGATGTGGGCCCTCTGGTGAGAGTCTTATCCTGGCTGTGTTCCTCACCCTTCTGTGAGGTAGGCCCTCTGCGGTGAGGTCACTCCTACCTGGCTGTCACACGTCACCTTGGCGACGTGGGACCTCAGTTGGGTGTTGGTGCCTGATTGGAGTCTCCTCCCCTTGGTAATGAGGGCCCTCTGGCGTCAGGCCCTAACTCCTGGGTTCCCTAAATTCTCTGATGTGTGCCCTGTGGTGCGAGTACACTTCTGACAGGTTCCCAACCCCATGGGAATGTGGGCCTTCTGCTCTGAAATCCCAACGCCTAGGTTGCTCACAGTTTCATGATGACGGCCCTCTGGTGTGAGATCACTCCGGCCTGGATCCCATAGTCTCGCTGCTCCTGGCCGCCTGCTGGGAGGTTCCAACTGCGGGATTCTTCACCTCTTTAATTCTATGGTCCCTCTGTTTTGAGGCTCCTCCTGCCTGCCTCAATCCCAGCTCCCTTGTGATGTGTGTCCTCTGGTTTGAGGCCACGTGTGCTGGGTCCCTCACTTTTCGGTGATGTGGCCCCACTAGTGTGAGGACACTCCTGCCTGGTTCTCATTCCCTTGGTGATGTGGGCCCTCTGGTGAGAATCTGATCCTCTTTGGTTCTTCACACTTCTGTGAGGTTGACCCTCTGCTCTGAGGTCACTCCTGCCTGGTTGTCGCACTCCGCATTGGCGACGTCGCCCCTCTGGTAGCAGTCGGAGCTGGCTGGGAGCCACCGCCCCTCGGTGATGAGGGCCCTCTGGCATCAGGCACTAATTGCTGGGCTCCCCACATTTTTTCATGTGTGCCCACTCTTGCGATGACACTCCTGCTTGTTTCCCTTCCCCATGGGGATGTGGGCCTTCTGCTCTGAGGTCACAACGGCTGGGTTGCTTACAGAATCACAATGAGGGCCCTCTGTTGTGAGTTCATGCCGGCCTGGATCTCATAGCCTCAGTGCTCTGGGCCGCCTGCTAGGAAGATCCAACTGCTGGTTTCCACACCTTTTGTATACAATGGGACATGTGTTGTGAGGTTAATCCTGCCTGCCTCACTCCGAAACCCATGGTGATGTGGGTCCTCTGGTTTGAGGCCACATGTGCTGGGTACCTCAACTTTTGATGATGTGGCCCCACGGGTGTGAGGACACTCCTGCCTGGTTCCCATCACCTTGGTGATGTGGGCCCTCTGGGGAGAGTCTGATCCTGGCTGGGTTCCCTACCATTCTGTGAGGTGAGCCCTCTGATGTCAGGTCACTCCTGCCTGGCTAGCTCACATCGCCTTGGCGACGTGGGCCCTCTGTTGGCCACTGGAGCATGCTGGGAGCCTCCTACTCCCGTGAATGATGGCCCTGGAAAAAATGCATATGCCCTTTTTGGCCAAGTGCTTCATTGACGAGGTTCTGCCACTTCTCTTATGCTTTCAGAGCAATTCACGTCTACCTCCTGAAATCAGATTCCAGCAATTCTGCCCCACTTTCAAGTCCTCTTCGCAGCCTTAATTCAATATATTTTTGTACGATTTCTGTCATTTATAAGTCTGCAGGTATGTGAATGACAGTGCCCCTGAGCTCCTTTCCTCAACTCGCTCTCTTGTGAGCTGGCCACAAAACCGCAGGATTGCTTCAGGCCCTAATCTTGTTCCAGCACGGCATGCTGAGCCTTTGGTTAATTCCTTTTCCTGTTGGGAAATGAGTGTTAAAATTGCCCGTGCATACTGGGCATATACCCTGAGAAAACCAAAATTCAAAAAGAGTCATGTACCAAAATGTTCATTGCAGCTCTATTTACAATAGCCCGGAGATGGAAAGAACCTAAGCGCCCATCATCGGACGAATGGATAAAGAAGATGTGGCACATATACACAATGGAATATTACTCAGCCTTAAAAAGAAATGAAACTGAGTTATTTGTAATGAGATGGATAGACTTAGAGTCTGTCATACAGAGTGAAGTAAGTCAGAAAGAAAAAGACAAATAGCGCATGCTAACACATATATATGGAATTTAAAGGAAAAAAATGTCATGAAGAACCTAGGGATAAGACAGGAATAGAGGCGCAGACCTACAGGAGAACGGAATTGAGGATATGGGGAGGGGGAATGGTGAGTTCTGACAGGGCGAGAGAGAGTCATGGACATATACACACTAACAAATGTAGTAAGGTAGATAGCAAGGGGGAAGCAGCCGCAAGGCACAGGGATATTAGCTCGGGGCGTTGGGACAGCCGGGAGGGGTGGACGGGGGAGAGAGGGAGGGAGGGAGACACAAGAGGGAAGACACAGGGAGCATATGTATATGTATCGCTGATTCACTTTATTATAAAGCAAAAACTAACACACCATTGTAAAGCAATTATACCCCAATAAAGATGTTAAAAAAAATATTTGCCCGTGCACACACCTACAGATAGTCTCCCATTGGTTCTCCGTATTCCTGTTCATCTTGCGCAGAAATTGCAAACAGTGCCAAACAGGAGGTTAAAGACACTGACTCTCCAAATGGGGAGAGTGTAAGAAAAGGGTCTGGAATGGTGAACCTGAGTACCAGGGGACGAAAACAGACATGCATGTAAAAAGGTTTCCCAGTCACACGGTGGACCATACTCTGGGTTTCCCATGCAAATTTTAGCAGAAGGAAGAATCCCTAGAACCTGGAGAGTTGGGAACCATGGAATGGGTACCAGGCAGTATGACATCAAAGGGTCTGCATTTGCTCACTGAACCTCACCAATGCTATCAGCCCAAAGGATCCAGCCTTATCTCTCACCCAGCTCTGGGTGTAGATGTGGTAAACCAGGTTGCATCACATGCCATGTGTGAGTTATTTAAGAATTGCTCTCTATTTCACTGTCATTGTGTTTTGTTTTTGAAATTTTTTTTTGACACTGGGATTTATCGGATTTTCACTGCTGCGTTAATGCCGCTGTACACACTCTTGATTCTCTTACGGAGACATAAATATCCACGGGTTTTAAGATTCTTCCTAGTCAGGTATATTCCTAGGCGTTGAATATGTGGTGTTGAGTCCATTTCGTTGAGCAAGGAGTAGGTCTTGTCTATTACATATTTGGCTTATGGAACGGTATCTGTGCTAATTTCAGTCTCTGGTTTTATGCAGCACTCCAACACACCTTTCTCCATAAGAAAGCACAAGTTGGTTTTCTAAATTTGAGACTGTTCTGTTTTGTAATTCAGTTCATGTGTAGTCAAGTTTACATACTGTGTATTAGTGATATTTTATGATGTTTCTTTTTATGTGTGACTTATTTCACGTAGAATCACCATACCTTAATCCACTCACTATGCCGTTACGGGCCAGATGACACAGATTTCATTGCTGAGTGATATTCCATTGTACGTACGTACCACAACTTCTTTATCCATTGTTTGCTCTCTGAGATATTTACCTTGTACTGTAAACGAGGTTCTTGTGAACAGAGAGGTCCCAAACTTTGAGGTGGCTGGGTGTTTTTGATTTTAATTTCCCTAAGCTGTAGGACCATAAGTGGAAGTGCCATAGGCTGTGTTGCTTTGTTTCTTACGTGTTACAGGAAACACATAACACTTCTCCAGAATGGCTGTCGGCAATTTACATCATATGCATCAGCATAATAAGGATCCCTGTTTTCCATTGCCTGTCCTCCGTTTCTGGATTTTACAATATTTTTAAATGGCCCTTTTGCCCTGGGGGGCACTGAGACTTCATTGTAGTGCAGGTTTATTTACAAGCTTGCTTGCTTGGCCAAAAAGTGCGTATGCGTTTTTTCCTGAATATATTTATGGAAAAAAGCATCCGCACTTTTTGGACAAGTGCATCATTATCGACGTTCTGCCTCTTTTCCTATTCTTTAAGTGCAATTCCAGTTTAACCCTTCAATCGTTTTCCTGAATTTCTGCCCCGCATTCAAGTCCCCTTTGCAGGCTTACTTCAATATATTTTTGGAGGATAGCTGTCATTTATAACTCTGCAGGTTTGTGAATTACAGTGCCCCTGAGCTTCTTTCTTCAACTCGCTTTCTTGTGAGCTGGGCACAAAACCGCAGGATTGCTTCAGGCACTAATCTCTTTTCAGCAGGGCACGCTGAGCCTTTGGTTAATTCCTCTTCCTGGTGGGAAATGAGCATTACATTTGCCCGTGCAGACAACTACAGCTAGTCTCTCATTGGTTCTCCCTATTCCTGTTCATCTTGCACAGAAATTGCAAGCTGTGCCAAAGAGGAGGTTAAAGGCACTGACTCTCCAAGAGGGGAGAGTGTTAGTAAAGCATCTGGAATGGTGAACCCAAGGACCAGGATACGAAAACTGAGATGCATTTTAAATCATTTCCCAATCACACGGTGGACGATACTCTGGGTTTCCCATGCATGTATAAGCTGGAGGAAGAATCCCTTGAACCTGGAGAGTTGGGACCCATGGAATGGGTACCATGCAGTATGACTTCAAAGGGTGTGCATTTGCTCACCGAAACTCACCAATGCTATCAGCCTGAAGTGTCCAGCCTTATGTCTCAACCAGCTGTGGGTGTAGATGTGGTCAATCCCGGTTGCATCACAGGCCCTGAGTGAATTGTTTAAGAATTGCTCTCTATTTCACTGTCTTTGTGTTTTGTTTTTGAAATTTATTTTGATAATAGGATTTATCAGATTTTCCCTGCTGCGTTTATGCCGCTGTACACACGCTTGATTCTCTTATGGAGACATATAAATGCATGGGTTTTAAGATTCTTCCTAGTCAGGTATATTCCTAGGCGTTGAATATGTGGTGTTGAGTCCATTTCGTTGAGCAAGGAGTAGGTTTTGTCTATTACATATTTGGCTTATGGAAAGTTATCTGTGCTAATTTCAGTCTCTGGTTTTATGCAGCATCCCAACGCACATTTCCCCATAAGCAAGCACTAGTTGGTTTTCAAAATTTGAGACCCTGTTCTGTTTTGTAATTCAGTTCATGTGTAGTTAAATTTACCCTCCGTGTATTAGTGATATCTTATGATGTTTCTTTTTCTGTGTGATGTAGTTCACGTAGAATCACCGTACCTGCATCCACTCACTATGCCGCTACGGGCCTGATGACACAGATTTCATTGCTGAGTGATATTGCATTCCACGTACGTGCCACAACTTCTTTATCCATTTTTTGCTTTCTGGGATATTTACCTGGTACTGTAGACGAGCTTCTTGGGAACACAGCCGTCCCAAATTTTGGGGTGGATCTCTGTTTTTGATTTTAATTCCCCTAAGCAAGAGGACCATAAGTGCAATTGCCATAGGCTGTGTTCCTTTATTTCTTACGTGTTTCAGGAAACACCATACACTTCTCCAGGGTGGCTGTTGGCAATTTACATCCTCCCAATCAGCATAACAAGGCTCCCTGTTCTCCATATACTCTCCTACCTTTCTGGATTTTACACTTTTTTCAGATGGCCCTTTTGCCCGGGGGGCAGTGAGACTTCATTGTAGTGCAGATTTCCTTTACAGTCTTGCTTGGTTGGCCAAAAAGTGCATATGCGTTTTTTCCTGAATATATTCAGGAAAAAACGCATAAGCCCTTTTGGGCCAAGTGCATCATTGTTGACGTTCTGCCTCTTTTCCTATGCTTTCAGGGCAATTCCAGTCTACCACCTGCAATCGTTTTCCTGAAATTCTGCCCCGCTTTCAAGTCCCCTTCGCAGGCTTACTTCAATATACTTTTGGAAGATAGCTGTCATTTATAACTCTGCAGGTTTGTGAATTACAGTGCCCCTGAGCTCCTTTCTTCAACTCGCTTTCTTGTGAGCTGGGCACAAAACCGCAGGATTGTTTCAGGCACTAATCTGTTTCCAGCAGGGCACGCTGAGCCTTTGGTTAATTCCTCTTCCTGGTGGGCAATGAGCGTTACATTTGCCCGTGCAGACACCTACAGCTAGTCTCTCATTGGTTCTCCCTATTCCTGTTCATCTTGCACAGAAATTGCAAGCTGTGCCAAACAGGAGGTTAAAGGCACTGACTCTCCAAGCGGGGAGAGTGTTAGTAAAGCATCTGGAATGGTGAACACGAGGACCAGGATACGAAAACTGAGATGCATTTTAAATCGTTTCCCAATCACACGGTGGACCATACTGTGGGTTTCACATGCATGTTTTAGCTGGAGGAAGAATCCCTTGAACCTGAAGTGTTGGGACCCATGGAATAGGTACCATGCAGTATGACTTCAAAGGGTGTGCATTTGCTCACTTAAACTCACCAATGCTATCAGCCTGAAGTGTCCAGCCTTATGTCTCAACCAGCTCTGGGTGTAGATGTGGTCAATCCCGGTTGCATCACATGACCTGAGTGAATTATTTAAGAATTGCTCTCTATTTCACTGTCTTTGTGTTTTGTTTTCGAAACTTATTTTGATAATGGGATTTATCGGATTTTCACTGCTGCGTTTCGGCCACTGTACACATGCTTGATTCTCTTACGGAGATATATATATCCATGGGTTTTAAGATTCTTCCTAGTCAGGTATATTCTTAGGCGTTGAATATGTGGTGTTGAGTCCATTTCGTTGAGCAAGGAGCAGGTCTTGTCTATTACATATTTGGCTTATGGAATGTTATCTGTGCTAATTTCAGTCTTTGGTTTTATGCAGCACCCCAAGGCACCTTTCCCCATAAGCAAGCACTAGTTTGTTTTCTAAATTTGAGAATCTGTTCTGTTTTGTAATTCAGTTCATGTTTAGTCAAGTTTACATTCCGTGTATTAGTGATATCTTATGATGTTTCTTTTTCTGTGTGACATAGTTCACGTAGAATCACCGTACCTACATCCACTCACTATGCCGCTATGGGCCTGATGACACAGATTTCATTGCTGAGTGATACTGCATTGCACGTACGTGCCACAACTTCTTTATCCATTTTTTGCTTTCTGGGATATTTACCTGGTACTGTAGACGAGCTTCTTGGGAACACAGCCGTCCCAAACTGTGGGGTGGCTCTCTGTTTTTGATTTTAATTTCCCTAAGGAATAGGACCATAAGTGCAATTGCCATAGGCTGTGTTGCTTTATTTCTTACGTGTTTCAGGAAACACCATACACTTCTCCAGGGTGGCTGTTGGCAATTTACATCCTGCCAATCAGCATAACAAGGCTCCCTGTTCTCCATATCCTGTCCTACCTTTCTGGATTTTACACTTTTTTCAGATGGCCGTTTTGCCCGGGGGGCAGTGAGACTTCATTGTAGTGCAGATTTCCTTTACAGGCTTGCTTGGTTGGCCAAAAAGTGCGTATGCGTTTTTTCCTGAATATATGCAGGAAAAAACGCATACGCCCTTTTTGGCCAAGTGCATCATTGTCGACGTTCTGCCTCTTTTCCTATGCTTTCAGGGCAATTCCAGTCTACCCCCTGCAATCGTTTTCCTGAAATTCTGCCCCGCTTTCAAGTCCCCTTCGCAGGATTACTTCAATATACTTTTGGAAGATAGCTGTCATTTATAACTCTGCAGGTTTGTGAATTACAGTGCCCCTGAGCTCCTTTCTTCAACTCGCTTTCTTGTGAGCTGGGCACAAAACCGCAGGATTGCTTCAAGCCCTAATCTGTTTCCAGCAGGGCATACTGAGCCTTTGTTTAATTCCACTTCCTGGTGGGCAATGAGTGTTACATTTGCCCGTGCAGACACCTACAGCTAGTCTCTCATTGGTTCTCCCTATTCCTGTTCATCTTGCACAGAAATTGCAAGCTGTGCCAAACAGGAGGTTAAAGGCACTGACTCTCCAAGCGGGGAGAGTGTTAGTAAAGCATCTGGAATGGTGAACCCGAGGACCAGGATACGAAAACTGAGATGCATTTTAAATCGTTTCCCAATCACACGGTGGACGATACTCTGGGTTTCCCATGCATGTTTTAGCTGGAGGAAGAATCCCTTGAACCTGGAGAGTTGGGACCCATGGAATGGGTACCATGCAGTATGACTTCAAAGGGTCTGCATTTGCTCACCGAAACTCACCAATGCTATCAGCCTGAAGTGTCCAGCCTTATGTCTCAACCAGCTCTGGGTGTAGTTGAGGTCAATCCCGGTTGCATCACATGCCCTGAGTGAATTATTTAAGAATTGCTCTCTATTTCACTGTCTTTGTGTTTTGTTTTCGAAATTTATTTTGATAATGGGATTTATCGGATTTTCACTGCTGCGTTTCGGCCACTGTACACATGCTTGATTCTCTTACGGAGACATATATATCCATGGGTTTTAAGATTCTTCTTAGTCAGGTATATTCCTAGGCGTTGAATATGTGGTGTTGGGTCCATTTCGTTGAGCAAGGAGTAGGTCTTGTCTATTACATATTTGGCTTATGGAAAGTTATCTGTGCTAATTTCAGTCTCTGTTTTTATGCAGCACCCCAAGGCGCCTTTCCCCATAAGCAAGCACTAGTTGGTTTTCTAAATTTGAGACCCTGTTCTGTTTTGTAATACATTTCATGTGTAGTCAAATTTACATTCCTTGTATTAGTGATATCTTATGATGTTTCTTTTTCTGTGTGACCTAGTTCACGTACAATCACCGTACCTGCATCCACTCACTATGCCGCTACGGGCCTGATGACACAGATTGCATTGATGAGTGATATTGCATTGTACGTACGTGCCACAACTTCTTTATCCATTTTTTGCTTTCTGGGATATTTACCTGATACTGTAGACGAGCTTCTTGTGAACACAGCCGTCCCAAATATTGGGGTGGCTGTCTGTTTTTGATTTTAATTTCCGTAAGCTATAGGACCATAAGTGGAAGTGCCATAGGCTGTGTTGCTTTGTTTCTTACGTGTTTCAGGAAACACCATACACTACTCCAGGGTGGCTGCTGGCAATTTACATCCTGCCAATCAGCATAACAAGGCTCCCTGTTCTCCATATCCTGTCCTACCTTTCTGGATTTTACACATTTTTCATAT
Organism: Phocoena phocoena; assembly: GCF_963924675.1. Lineage (NCBI taxonomy): Eukaryota > Metazoa > Chordata > Mammalia > Artiodactyla > Phocoenidae > Phocoena > Phocoena phocoena. The sequence goes on along the minus strand of NW_027077514.1, from coordinate 1,363,724 downwards.
GGCCCTTTTGCCCGGGGGGCAGTGAGACTTCATTGTAGTGCAGATTTCATTTACAGGCTTGCTTGGTTGGCCAAAAAGGGCGTATGCGTTTTTTCCTGAATATATTCAGGAAAAAACGCATACGCCCTTTTTGGCCAAGTGCATCATTGTCGACGTTCTGCCTCTTTTCCTATGCTTTCAGGGCAATTCCAGTCTACCCCCTGCAATCGTTTTCCTGAAATTCTGCCCCGCTTTCAAGTCCCCTTCGCAGGCTTACTTCAATATATTTTTGGAGGATAGCTGTCATTTATAACTCTGCAGGTTTGTGAATTACAGTGCCCCTGAGCTCCTTTCTTCAACTCGCTTTCTTGTGAGCTGGGCACAAAACCGCAGGATTGCTTCAGGCCCTAATCTGTTTCTGGCAGGGCACGCTGAGCCTTTGGTTAATTCCTCTTCCTGGTGGGAAATGAGCGTTACATTTGCCCGTGCAGACACCTACAGCTAGTCTCTCATTGGTTCTACCTATTCCTGTACATCTTGCACAGAAATTGCCAGCTGTGCCAAACAGGAGGTTAAAGGCACTGACTCTCCAAGCGGGGAGAGTGTTAGTAAAGCATCTGGAATGGTGAACCCGAGGACCAGGATACGAAAACTGAGATGCATTTTAAAACGTTTCCCAATCACACGGTGGACCATACTGTGGGTTTCCCATGCATGTTTTAGCTGGAGGAAGAATCCCTTGAACCTGGAGAGTTGGGACCCATGGAATGGGTACCATGCAGTATGACTTCAAAGGGTCTGCATTTGCTCACCGAAACTCACCAATGCTATCAGCCTGAAGTGTCCAGCCTTATGTCTCAACGAGCTCTGGGTGTAGATGTGGTCAATCCCGGTTGCATTACATGCCCTGAGTGAATTATTTAAGAATTGCTCTCTATTTCACTGTCTTTGTGTTTTGTTTTCGAAATTTATTTTGATAATGGGATTTATCGGATTTTCACTGCTGCGTTTCGGCCGCTGTACACACGCTTGATTCCCTTACGGAGACATATATATCCTTGGGTTTTAAGATTCTTCCTAGTCAGGTATATTCCTAGGCGTTGAATATGTGGTGTTGGGTCCATTTCGTTGAGCAAGGAGTAGGTCTTGTCTATTACATATTTGGCTTTTGGAATGTTATCTGTTCTAATTTCAGTCTCTGGTTTTATGCAGCACCCAAAGGCACCTTTCCCCATAAGCAAGCACTAGTTGGTTTTCTAAATTTTACACCGTGTTCTGTTTTGTAATTCAGTTCATGTGTAGTCAAGTTTACATTCCGTGTATTAGTGATATCTTATGATGTTTCTTTTTCTGTGTGACGTAGTTCACGTAGAATCACTGTACCTGCATCCACTCACTATGCCGCAACGGGCCTGATGACACAGATTTCATTGCTGAGTGATATTGCATTTCACGTACGTGCCACAACTTCTTTATCCATTTTTTGCTTTCTGGGATATTTACCTGATACTGTAGACGAGCTTCTTGTGAACAGAGCCGTCCCAAATATTGGGGTGGCTGTCTGTTTTTGATTTTAATTTCCGTAAGCTATAGGACCATAAGTGGAAGTGCCATAGGCTGTGTTGCTTTGTTTCTTACGTGTTTCAGGAAACACCATACACTTCTCCAGGGTGGCTGCTGGCAATTTACATCCTGCCAATCAGCATAACAAGGCTCCCTGTTCTCCATATCCTGTCCTACCTTTCTGGATTTTACACTTTTTTCAGATGGCCCTCTTGCCCGGGGGGCAGTGAGACTTCATTGTAGTGCAGATTTCCTTTACAGGCTTGCTTAGTTGGCTAAAAAGGGCGTATGCTTTTTTTCCTGAATATATTCAGGAAAAAACGCATACGCCCTTTTTGGCCAAGTGCATCATTGGCGACATTCTGCCTCTTTTCCTATGCTTTCAGGGCAATTCCAGTCGACCCCCTGCAATTGTTTTCCTGAAATTCTGCCCCGCTTTCAAGTCCCCTTCGCAGGCTTACTTCAATATATTTTTGGAGGATAGCTGTCATTTATAACTCTGCAGGTTTGTGAATTACAGTGCCCCTGAGCTCCTTTCTCCAACTCGCTTTCTTGTGACCTGGGCACAAAACCGCAGGATTGCTTCAGGTCCTAATCTGTTTCCGGCAGGGCACGCTGAGCCTTTGGTTAATTCCTCTTCCTGGTGGGAAATGAGCATTACGTTTGCCCGTGCAGACACCTATAGCTAGTCTGTCATTGGTTCTCCCTATTCCTGTTCATTTTGCACAGAAATTGCAAGCTGTGCCAAAGAGGAGGTTAAAGGCACTGACTCTCCAAGCGGGGATAGTGTTAGTAAAGCATCTGGAATGGTGAACCCGAGGACCAGGATACGAAAACTGAGATGCATTTTAAATCGTTTTCCAATCAAATGGTGGACGATACTCTGGGTTTCCCATGCATGTTTTAGCTAGAGGGAGAATCCCTTGAACCTGGAGAGTGGGGACTCATGGAATGGGTACCATGCAGTATGACTTCAAAGGGTCTGCATTTGCTCACCGAAACTCACCAATGCTATCAGCCTGAAGTGTCCAGCCTTATGTCTCAACCAGCTCTGGGTGTAGATGTGGTCAATCCCGGTTGCATCACATGCCCTGAGTGAATTATTTAAGAATTGCTCTCTATTTCACTGTCTTTGTGTTTTGTTTTCGAAATTTATTTTGATAATGGGATTTATTGGATTTTCACTGCTGCATTTCGGCCGCTGTACACACGCTTGACTCTCTTACCGAGACATATATATCCATGGGTTTTAAGATTCTTCGTAGTCAGGTATATTCCTAGGCGTTGAATATGTGGTGTTGGGTCCATTTCGTTGAGCAAGGAGTAGGTCTTGTCTATTACATATATGGCTTATGGAAAATTATCTGTGCCAATTTCAGTCTCTGGTTTTATGCAACACCCCAACGCACCTTTCCCCATAAGCAAGCACTAGTTGGTTTTCTAAATTTGAGACCCTGTTCTGTTTTGTAATTCAGTTCATGTGTAGTCAAGTTTACATTCCGTGTATTAGTGATATCTTATGATGTTTCTTTTTCTGTGTGATGTAGTTCACGTAGATTCACCGTATCTGCATCCACACACTATGCCGCTAGGGGCCTGATGACAGAGATTTCATTGCTGAGTGATATTTCATTGTACGTATGTGCCACAACTTCTTTATCCATTTTTTGCTTTCTGGGATATTTACCTGATACTGTAGACGAGCTTCTTGGGAACACAGCCGTCACAAACTTTGGGGTGGCTTTCTGTTTTTGATTTTAATTTCCCTAAGCAATAGGACCAAAAGTGCAATTGCCATAGGCTGTGTTGCTTTATTTCTTACGTGTTTCAGGAAACACCATACACTTCTCCAGGGTGGCTGCTGGCAATTTACATCCTGCCAATCAGCATAACAAGGCTCCCTGTTCTCCATATCCTGTCCTACCTTTCTGGATTTTACACTTTTTTCAGGTGGCCCTTTTGCTCGGGGGGCAGTGAGACTTCATTGTAGTGCAGATTTCTTTACAGGCTTGCTTGGTTGGCCAAAAAGGGCGTATGCGTTTTTTCCTGAATATATTCAGGAAAAAACGCATACGCCCTTTTTGGCCAAGTGCATCATTGTCGACGTTGTGCCTCTTTTCCTATGCTTTCAGGGCAATTCCAGTCTACCCCCTGTAATTGTTTTCCTGAAATTCTGCCCCGCTTTCAAGTCCCCTTCGCAGGCTTACTTCAATATATTTTTGGAGGATAGCTGTCATTTATAACTCTGCAGGTTTGTGAATTACAGTGCCCCTGAGCTCCTTTCTTCAACTCGCTTTCTTGTGAGCTGGGCACAAAACCGCAGGATTGCTTCAGGCCCTAATCTGTTTCCAGCAGGGCACACTGAGCCTTTGTTTAATTCCTCTTCCTGGTGGGCAATGAGTGTTACATTTGCCCAAGCAGACACCTACTGCTAGGCTCTCATTGGTTCTCCCTATTCCTGTTCATCTTGCACAGAAATGGCTAACTGTGCCAAACAGGAGGTTAAAGGCACTGACTCTCCAAGCGGGGAGAGTGTTAGTAAAGCATCTGGAATGGTGAACACGAGGACAAGGATACGAAAACTGAGATCCATTTTAAATCGTTTCCCAATCTCACGGTGTACCATACTCTGTGTTTCCCATGCATGTTTCAGCTGAAAGAAGAATCCCTTGAACCTGGAGAGTTGGGACCCATGGAATGGGTACCATGCAGTATGACTTCAAAGGGTCTGCATTTGCTCACCGAAACTCACCAATGTTATCAGCCTGAAGTGTCCAGCCTTATGTCTCAACCAGCTCTGGGTGTAGATGTGGTCAATCCCGGTTGCATCACATGCCCGGAGTGAATTATTTAAGAATTGCTCTCTATTTCACTGTCTTTGTGTTTTGTTTTCGAAATTTATTTTGATAATGGGATTTATCGGATTTTCACTACTGCATTTCGGCCGCTGTAAACACGCTTGATTCTCTTACGGAGACATATATATCCATGGGTTTTAAGATTCTTCCTAGTCAGGTATATTCCTAGGCGTTGAATATGTGGTGTTGAGTCCATTTCGTTGAGCAAGGAGTAGGTCTTGTCTATTACGTATTTGGCTTATGGAATGTTATCTGTGCTAATTTCAGTCTCTGGTTTTATGCAGCACCCCAAGGCACCTTTCCCCAGAAGCAAGCACTAGTTGGTTTTCTAAATTTGAGACCCTGTTCTGTTTTGTAATTCAGTTCATGTGTAGTCAAGTTTACATTCCGTGTATTAGTGATATCTTATGATGTTTCTTTTTCTGTGTGACGTAGTTCACGTAGAATCACCGTACCTGCATCCACTCACTATGCCGCTACGGGCCTGATGACAGAGATTTCATTGCTGAGTGATACTGCATTGCACGTACGTGCCACAACTTCTTTATCCATTTTTTGCTTTCTGGGATATTTACCTGGTACTGTAGACGAGCTTCTTGGGAACACAGCCGTCCCAAACTGTGGGGTGGCTCTCTGTTTTTGATTTTAATTTCCCTAAGGAATAGGACCATACGTGCAATTGCCATAGGCTGTGTTGCTTTATTTTTTACGTGTTTTAGTAAACACCATACACTTCTCCAGGGTGGCTGTTGGCAATTTACATCCTGCCAATCAGCATAACAAGGCTCCCTGTTCTCCATATCCTGTCCTACCTTTCTGGATTTTACACTTTTTTCAGATGGCCCTTTTGCCCGGGGGGCAGTGAGACTTCATTGTAGTGGAGATTTCCTTTACAGGCTTGCTTGGTTGGCCAAAAAGGGCGTATGCGTTTTTTCCTGAATATATTCAGGAAAAAACGCATACGCCCTTTTTGGCCAAGTGCATCATTGTGGATGTTCTGCCTCTTTTCCTATGCTTTCAGGGCAATTCCAGTCTACCCCCTGCAATCGTTTTCCTGAAATTCTGCCCCGCTTTCAAGTCCCCTTCGCAGGCTTACTTCAATATATTTTTGGAGGATAGCTGTCATTTATAACTCTGCAGGTTTGTGAATTACAGTGCCCCTGAGCTCCTTTCTTCAACTCGCTTTCTTGTGAGCTGGGCACAAAACCGCAGGATTGCTTCAGGCCCTAATCTGTTTCCGGCAGGGCACACTGAGCCTTTGGTTATTTCCTCTTCCTGGTGGGAATTGAGCGTTACATTTGCCCGTGCAGACACCTACACCTAGTCTCTCATTGGTTCTCCCTATTCCTGTTCATCTTGCATAGAAATTGCAAGCTGTGCCAAACAGGAGGTTAAAGGCACTGACTCTCCAAGTGGGGAGAGTTTTAGTAAAGCATCTGGAATGGTGAACCCTAGGACCAGGATACGAAAACTGAGATGCATTTTAAATCGTTTCCCAATCACACGGTGGACCATACTGTGGGTTTCCCATGCATGTTTTAGCTGGAGGAAGAATGCCTTGAACCTGGAGAGTTGGGACCCATGGAATGGGTACCATGCAGTATGACTTCAAAGGGTCTGCATTTGCTCACCGAAACTCACCAATGCTATCAGCCTGAAGTGTCCAGCCTTATGTCTCAACCAGCTCTGGGTGTAGATGTGGTCAATCCCGGTTGCATCACATGCCCTGAGTGAATTATTTAAGAATTGCTCTCTATTTCACTGTCTTTGTGTTTTGTTTTCGAAATTTATTTTGATAATGGGATTTATCGGATTTTCACTGCTGCGTTTCGGCCGCTGTACACACGCTTGATTCTCTTACGGAGACATATATATCCATGGGTTTTAAGATTCTACCTAGTAAGGTATATTCTTAGGCGTTGAATATGTGGCGTTGGGTCCATTTCGTTGAGAAATGAGTAGGTCTTGTCTATTACATATTTGGCTTATGGAATGTTATCTGTTCTAATTTCAGTCTCTGGTTTTATGCAGCACCCAAAGGCACCTTTCCCCATAAGCAAGCACTAGTTGGTTTTCTAAATTTTACACCGTGTTCTGTTTTGTAATTCAGTTCATGTGTAGTCAAGTTTACATTCCGTGTATTAGTGATATCTTATGATGTTTCTTTTTCTGTGTGACGTAGTTCACGTAGAATCACCGTACCTGCATCCACTCACTATGCCGCTACGGGCCTGATGACACAGATTTCATTGCTGAGTGATATTGCATTTCACGTACGTGCCACAACTTCTTTATCCATTTTTTGCTTTCTGGGATATTTACCTGATACTGTAGACGAGCTTCTTGTGAACACAGCCGTCCCAAATATTGGGGTGGCTGTCTGTTTTTGATTTTAATTTCCGTAAGCTATAGGACCATAAGTGGAAGTGCCATAGGCTGTGTTGCTTTGTTTCTTACGTGTTTCAGGAAACACCATACACTTCTCCAGGGTGGCTGCTGGCAATTTACATCCTGCCAATCAGCATAACAAGGCTCCCTGTTCTCCATATCCTGTCCTACCTTTCTGGATTTTACACTTTTTTCAGATGGCCCTCTTGCCCGGGGGGCAGTGAGACTTCATTGTAGTGCAGATTTCCTTTACAGGCTTGCTTAGTTGGCCAAAAAGGGCGTATGCTTTTTTTCCTGAATATATTCAGGAAAAAACGCATACGCCCTTTTTGGCCAAGTGCATCATTGGCGACATTCTGCCTCTTTTCCTATGCTTTCAGGGCAATTCCAGTCGACCCCCTGCAATCGTTTTCCTGAAATTCTGCCCCGCTTTCAAGTCCCCTTCGCAGGCTTACTTCAATATATTTTTGGAGGATAGCTGTCATTTATAACTCTGCAGGTTTGTGAATTACAGTGCCCCTGAGCTCCTTTCTCCAAATCGCTTTCTTGTGACCTGGGCACAAAACCGCAGGATTGCTTCAGGTCCTAATCTGTTTCCGGCAGGGCACGCTGAGCCTTTGGTTAATTCCTCTTCCTGGTGGGAAATGAGCATTACGTTTGCCCGTGCAGACACCTATAGCTAGTCTCTCATTGGTTCTCCCTATTCCTGTACATTTTGCACAGAAATTGCAAGCTGTGCCAAAGAGGAGGTTAAAGGCACTGACTCTCCAAGCGGGGATAGTGTTAGTAAAGCATCTGGAATGGTGAACCCGAGGATCAGGATACGAAAACTGAGATGCATTTTAAATCGTTTTCCAATCAAACGGTGGACGATACTCTGGGTTTCCCATGCATGTTTTAGCTAGAGGGAGAATCCCTTGAACCTGGAGAGTGGGGACTCATGGAATGGGTACCATGCAGTATGACTTCAAAGGGTCTGCATTTGCTCACCGAAACTCACCAATGCTATCAGCCTGAAGTGTCCAGCCTTATGTCTCAACCAGCTCTGGGTGTAGATGTGGTCAATCCCGGTTGCATCACATGCCCTGAGTGAATTATTTAAGAATTGCTCTCTATTTCACTGTCTTTGTGTTTGTTTTCGAAATTTATTTTGATAATGGGATTTATTGGATTTTCACTGCTGCATTTCGGCCGCTGTACACACGCTTGACTCTCTTACGGAGACATATATATCCATGGGTTTTAAGATTCTTCGTAGTCAGGTATATTCCTAGGCGTTGAATATGTGGTGTTGGGTCCATTTCGTTGAGCAAGGAGTAGGTCTTGTCTATTACATATATGGCTTATGGAAAATTATCTGTGCTAATTTCAGTCTCTGGTTTTATGCAGCACCCCAACGCACCTTTCCCCATAAGCAAGCACTAGTTGGTTTTCTAAATTTGAGACCCTGTTCTGTTTTGTAATTCAGTTCATGTGTAGTCAAGTTTACATTCCGTGTATTAGTGATATCTTATGATGTTTCTTTTTCTGTGTGATGTAGTTCACGTAGATTCACCGTATCTGCATCCACACACTATGCCGCTAGGGGCCTGATGACAGAGATTTCATTGCTGAGTGATATTTCATTGTACGTACGTGCCACAACTTCTTTGTCCATTTTTTGCTTTCTGGGATATTTACCTGATACTGTAGACGAGCTTCTTGGGAACACAGCCGTCACAAACTTTGGGGTGGCTTTCTGTTTTTGATTTTAATTTCCCTAAGCAATAGGACCAAAAGTGCAATTGCCATAGGCTGTGTTGCTTTATTTCTTACGTGTTTCAGGAAACACCATACACTTCTCCAGGGTGGCTGCTGGCAATTTACATCCTGCCAATCAGCATAACAAGGCTCCCTGTTCTCCATATCCTGTCCTACCTTTCTGGATTTTACACTTTTTTCAGGTGGCCCTTTTGCCCGGGGGGCAGTGAGACTTCATTGTAGTGCAGATTTCTTTACAGGCTTGCTTGGTTGGCCAAAAAGGGCGAATGCGTTTTTTCCTGAATATATTCAGGAAAAAACGCATACGCCCTTTTTGGCCAAGTGCATCATTGTCGACGTTGTGCCTCTTTTCCTATGCTTTCAGGGCAATTCCAGTCTACCCCCTGTAATCGTTTTCCTGAAATTCTGCCCCGCTTTCAAGTCCCCTTCGCAGGCTTACTTCAATATATTTTTGGAGGATAGCTGTCAATTATAACTCTGCAGGTTTGTGAATTACAGTGCCCCTGAGCTCCTTTCTTCAACTCGCTTTCTTGTGAGCTGGGCACAAAACCGCAGGATTGCTTCAGGCCCTAATCTGTTTCCAGCAGGGCACACTGAGCCTTTGTTTAATTCCTCTTCCTGGTGGGCAATGAGTGTTACATTTGCCCATGCAGACACCTACTGCTAGTCTCTCATTGGTTCTCCCTATTCCTGTTCATCTTGCACAGAAATGGCAAACTGTGCCAAACAGGAGGTTAAAGGCACTGACTCTCCAAGCGGGGAGAGTGTTAGTAAAGCATCTGGAATGGTGAACACGAGGACAAGGATACGAAAACTGAGATCCATTTTAAATCGTTTCCCAATCTCACGGTGTACCATACTCTGTGTTTCCCATGCATGTTTCAGCTGAAAGAAGAATCCCTTGAACCTGGAGAGTTGGGACCCATGGAATGGGTACCATGCAGTATGACTTCAAAGGGTCTGCATTTGCTCACCGAAACTCACCAAAGTTATCAGCCTGAAGTGTCCAGCCTTATGTCTCAACCAGCTCTGGGTGTAGATGTGGTCAATCCCGGTTGCATCACATGCCCGGAGTGAATTATTTAAGAATTGCTCTCTATTTCACTGTCTTTGTGTTTTGTTTACGAAATTTATTTTGATAATGGGATTTATCGGATTTTCACTACTGCATTTCGGCCGCTGTAAACACGCTTGATTCTCTTACGGAGACATATATATCCATGGGTTTTAAGATTCTTCCTAGTCAGGTGTATTCCTAGGCGTTGAATATGTGGTGTTGAGTCCATTTCGTTGAGCAAGGAGTAGGTCTTGTCTATTACGTATTTGGCTTATGGAATGTTATCTGTGCTAATTTCAGTCTCTGGTTTTATGCAGCACCCCAAGGCACCTTTCCCCAGAAGCAAGCACTAGATGGTTTTCTAAATTTGAGACCCTGTTCTGTTTTGTAATTCAGTTCATGTGTAGTCAAGTTTACATTCCGTGTATTAGTGATATCTTATGATGTTTCTTTTTCTGTGTGACGTAGTTCACGTAGAATCACCGTACCTGCATCCACTCACTATGCCGCTACGGGCCTGATGACAGAGATTTCATTGCTGAGTGATACTGCATTGCACGTACGTGCCACATCTTCTTTATCCATTTTTTGCTTTCTGGGATATTTACCTGGTACTGTAGACGAGCTTCTTTGGAACACAGCCGTCCCAAACTTTGGGCTGGCTCTCTGTTTTTGATTTTAATTTCCCTAAGGAATAGGACCATACGTGCAATTGCCATAGGCTGTGTTGCTTTATTTTTTACGTGTTTTAGTAAACACCATACACTTCTCCAGGGTGGCTGTTGGCAATTTACATCCTGCCAATCAGCATAACAAGGCTCCCTGTTCTCCATATCCTGTCCTACCTTTCTGGATTTTACACTTTTTTCAGATGGCCCTTTTGCCCGGGGGGCAGTGAGACTTCATTGTAGTGGAGATTTCCTTTACAGGCTTGCTTGGTTGGCCAAAAAGGGCGTATGCGTTTTTTCCTGAATATATTCAGGAAAAAACGCATACGCCCTTTTTGGCCAAGTGCATCATTGTGGATGTTCTGCCTCTTTTCCTATGCTTTCAGGGCAATTCCAGTCTACCCCCTGCAATCGTTTTCCTGAAATTCTGCCCCGCTTTCAAGTCCCCTTCGCAGGCTTACTTCAATATATTTTTGGAGGATAGCTGTCATTTATAACTCTGCAGGTTTGTGAATTACAGTGCCCCTGAGCTCCTTTCTTCAACTCGCTTTCTTGTGAGCTGGGCACAAAACCGCAGGATTGCTTCAGGCCCTAATCTGTTTCCGGCAGGGCACACTGAGCCTTTGGTTATTTCCTCTTCCTGGTGGGAATTGAGCGTTACATTTGCCCGTGCAGACACCTACACCTAGTCTCTCATTGGTTCTCCCTATTCCTGTTCATCTTGCATAGAAATTGCAAGCTGTGCCAAACAGGAGGTTAAAGGCACTGACTCTCCAAGTGGGGAGAGTTTTAGTAAAGCATCTGGAATGGTGAACCCTAGGACCAGGATACGAAAACTGAGATGCATTTTAAATCGTTTCCCAATCACACGGTGGACCATACTGTGGGTTTCCCATGCATGTTTTAGCTGGAGGAAGAATGCCTTGAACCTGGAGAGTTGGGACCCATGGAATGGGTACCATGCAGTATGACTTCAAAGGGTCTGCATTTGCTCACCGAAACTCACCAATGCTATCAGCCTGAAGTGTCCAGCCTTATGTCTCAACCAGCTCTGGGTGTAGATGTGGTCAATCCCGGTTGCATCACATGCCCTGAGTGAATTATTTAAGAATTGCTCTCTATTTCACTGTCTTTGTGTTTTGTTTTCGAAATTTATTTTGATAATGGGATTTATCGGATTTTCACTGCTGCGTTTCGGCCGCTGTACACACGCTTGATTCTCTTACGGAGACATATATATCCATGGGTTTTAAGATTCTACCTAGTAAGGTATATTCCTAGGCGTTGAATATGTGGCGTTGGGTCCATTTCGTTGAGAAATGAGTAGGTCTTGTCTATTACATATTTGGCTTATGGAAAGTTATCTGTGCTAATTTCAGTCTCTGCTTTTATGCAGCACCCCAAGGCACCTTTCCCCATAAGCAAGCACTAGTTGGTTTTCTAAATTTGAGACCCTGTTCTGTTTTGTAATTCAGTTCATATGTAGTCAAGTTTACATTCCGTGTATTAGTGATATCTTATGATGTTTCTTTTTCTGTGTGACGTAGTTCACGTAGAATCACCGTACCTGCATCCACTCACTATGCCGCTACGGGCCTGATGACACAGATTTCATTGCTGAGTGATATTGCATTGTACGTACGTGCCACAACTTCTTTATCCATTTTTTGCTTTCTGGGATATTTACCTGATAATGTAGACGAGCTTCTTGGGAACACAGCCATCCCAAATATTGGGGTGGCTGTCTGTTTTTGATTTTAATTTCCGTAAGCTATAGGACCATAAGTGGAAGTGCCATAGGCTGTGTTGCTTTGTTTCTTAAGTGTTTCAGGAAACACCATACACTTCTCCAGGGTGGCTGCTGGCAATTTACATCCTGCCAATCAGCATAACAATGCTCCCTGTTCTACATATCCTGTCCTAACTTTCTGGATTTTACACTTTTTTCAGATGGCCCTTTTGCCCGGGGGGCAGTGAGACTTCATTGTAGTGCAGATTTCCTTTACAGGATTGCTTGGTTGGCCAAAAAGGGCGTATGCGTTTTTTCCTGAATATATTCAGGAAAAAACGCATACGCCCTTTTTGGCCAAGTGCATCATTGTCGACGTTCTGCCTGTTTTCCTATGCTTTCAGGGCAATTCCAGTCTACCCCTGCATTCGTTTTCCTGAAATTCTGCCCCGCTTTCAAGTCCCCTTCGCAGGCTTACTTCAATATATTTTTGGAGGATAGCTGTCATTTATAACTCTGCAGGTTTGTGAATTACAGTGCCCCTGAGCCCCTTTCTTCAACTCGCTTTCTTGTGAGCTGGGCACATAACCGCAGGATTGCTTCAGGCCCTAATCTGTTTTCAGCAGGGCACGCTGAGCCTTTCTCTAATTCCTCTTCCTGGTCGGCAATGAGCGTTACATTTGCCCGTGCAGACACCTACAGCTAGGCTCTCATTGGTTCTCCCTATTCCTGTTCATCTTGCACAGAAATTGCAAGCTGTGCCAAACAGGAGGTTAAAGGCACTGACTCTCCAAGTGGGGAGAGTGTTAGTAAAGCATCTGGAATGGTGAACCCGAGGACCAGGATACGAAAACTGAGATGCATTTTAAATCGTTTCCCAATCAAACGGTGGACGATACTCTGGGTTTCCCATGCATGTTTTAGCTGGAGGAAGAATCCCTTGAACCTGGAGTGTTGGGACCCATGGAATGGGTACCATGCAGTATGACATCAAAGGCTCTGCATTTGCTCACCAAAACTCACCAATGCTATCAGCCTGAAGTGTCCAGCCTTATGTCTCAACCAGCTCTGGGTGTAGATGTGGTCAATCCCGGTTGCATCACAAGCCCTGAGTGAATTTTTTAAGAATTGCTCTCTATTTCACTGTCATTGTGTTTTGTTTTCGAAATTTATTTTGATAATGGGATTTATCGGATTTTCACTGCTGCGTTTCGGCCGCTGTACACACGCTTGATTCTCTTACGGAGACATATATATCCATGGGTTTTAATATTCTTCCTAGTCAGGTATATTCCTAGGCGTTGAATATGTGGTGTTGGGTCCATTTCGTTGAGCAAGGAGTAGGTCTTGTCTATTACATATTTGGCTTATGGAAAGTTATCTGTGCTAATATCAGTCTCTGCTTTTATGCAGCACCCCAAGGCACCTTTCCCCATAAGCAAGCACTAGTTGGTTTTCTAAATTTGAGACCCTGTTCTGTTTTGTAATTCAGTTCATGTGTAGTCAAGTTTACATTCCGTGTATTAGTGATAACTTATGATGTGTCTTTTTCTGTGTGACGTAGTTCACGTAGAATCACCGTACCTGCATCCACTCACTATGCCACTACGGGCCTGATGACACAGATTTCATTGATGTGTGACATTGCATTGTACGTACGTGCCACAACTTCTTTATCCATTTTTTGCTTTCTGGGATATTTACCTGATATTGTAGACGAGCTTCTTGGGAACACAGCCGTCCCAAAGTTTGGGGTGGCTCTCTGTTTTTGATTTTAATTTCCCTAAGGAATAGCCATAGGCAATTGCCATAGGCTGTGTTGCTTTATTTCTTACGTGTTTCAGGAAACACCATACACTTCTCCAGGGTGGCTGCTGGCAATTTACATCCTGCCAATCAGCATAACAAGGCTCCCTGTTCTCCATATCCTGTCCTACCTTTCTGGATTTTACACTTATTTCAGATGGCCTTTTTGCCCGGGGGGCAGTGAGACTTCATTGTAGTGCAGATTTCCTTTACAGGCTTGCTTGGTTGGCCAAAAAGGGCGTATGCGTTTTTTCCTGAATATATTCAGGAAAAAACGCATACGCCCTTTTTGGCCAAGTGCATCATTGTTGACGTTGTGCCTCTTTTCCTATGCTTTCAGGGCAATTGCAGTCTACCCCCTGCAATCGTTTTCCTGAAATTCTGCCCCGCTTTCAAGTCCCCTTCGCAGGCTTACTTCAATATATTTTTGGAGGATAGCTGTCAATTATAACTCTGCAGGTTTGTGAATTACAGTGCCCCTAGCTCCTTTCTTCAACTCGCTTTCTTGTGAGCTGGGCACAAAACCGCAGGATTGCTTCAGGCCCTAATCTGTTTCCAGCAGGGCACACTGGGCCTTTGTTTAATTCCTCTTCCTGGTGGGCAATGAGTGTTACATTTGCCCGTGCAGACACCTACAACTAGTCTCTCATTGGTTCTCCCTATTCCTGTTCATCTTGCACAGAAATTGCAAGCTGTGCCAAACAGGAGGTTAAAGGCACTGACTCTCCAAGCGGGGAGAGTGTTAGTAAAGCATCTGGAATGGTGAACCCGAGGACCAGGATACGAAAACTGAGATGCATTTTAAATCGTTTCCCAATCACACGGTGGACGATACTCTGGGTTTCCCATGCATGTTTTAGCTGGAGGAAGAATCCCTTGAACCTGGAGAGTTGGGACCCATGGAATGAGTACCATGCAGTATGACTTCAAAGGGTCTGCATTTGCTCACCGAAACTCACCAATGCTATCAGCCTCAAGTGTCCAGCCTTATGTCTCAACCAGCTCTGGGTGTAGATGTGTTAAATCCCGGTTGCATCACATGCTCTGAGTGAATTATTTAAGAATTGCTCTCTATTTCACTGTCTTTGTGTTTTGTTTTTGAAATTTATTTTGATAATGGGATTTACCGGATTTTCACTGCTGCGTTTATGCCGCTGTACACACGCTTGATTCTCTTATGGAGACATATAAATCCATGGGTTTTAAGATTCTTCCTAGTCAGGTATATTCCTAGGCGTTGAATATGTGGTGTTGAGTCCATTTCGTTGAGCAAGGAGTAGGTCTTGTCTATTACATATTTGGCTTATGGAAAGTTATCTGTGCTAATGTCAGTCTCTGGTTTTATTCAGCACCCCAAGGAACCTTTTCCCATAAGCAAGCACTAGTTGGTTTTCTAAATTTGAGACCTTGTTCTGTTTTGTAATTCAGTTCATGTGTAGTCAAGTTTACATTCCGTGTATTAGTGACATCTTATGATGTTTCTTTTTCTGTGTGACGTAGTTCACGTAGAATCACCGTACCTGCATCCACTCACTATGCCGCTATGGGCCTGATGACACAGATTTCATTGCTGAGTGTTATTGCATTTTACGTACGTGCCACAACTTCTTTATCCATTTTTTGCTTTCTGGGATATTTACCTGATACTGTAGACGAGCTTCTTGTGAACACAGCCGTCCCAAATATTGGGGTGGCTGTCTGTTTTTGATTTTAATTTCCCTAAGCTATAGGACCATAAGTGGAAGTGCCATAGGCTGTGTTGCTTTGTTTCTTACGTGTTTCAGGAAACACCATACACTTCTGCAGGGTGGCTGCTGGCAATTTACATCCTGCCAATCAGCATAACAAGGCTCCCTGTTCTCCATATCCTGTCCTACCTTTCTGGATTTTACACTTTTTTCAGATGGCCCTTTTGTCCGGGGGGCAGTGGGACTGCATTGTAGTTCAGATTTCCTTTACAGGCTTGCTTGGTTGGCCAAAAAGAGCGTATGCGTTTTTTCCTGAATATATTCAGGAAAAAACGCATACGCCCTTTTGGCCAAGTGCATCATTGTCGACGTTCTGCCTCTTTTCCTATGCTTTCAGGGCAATTCCAGTCTACCCCCTGCAATCGTTTTCCTGAAATTCTGCCCCGCTTTCAAGTCCCCTTCGCAAGCTTACTTCAATATATTTTTGGAGGATAGCTGTCATTTATAACTCTGCAGGTTTGTGAATTACAGTGCCCCTGAGCTCCTTTCTTCAACTCGCTTTCTTGTGAGCTGGGCACAAAACTGCAGGATTGCTTCAGGCCCTAATCTGTTTCCGGCAGGGCATGCTGAGCCTTTGGTTAATTCCTCTTCCTGGTGGGAAATGAGCGTTACATTTGCCCGTGCAGACACCTACAGCTAGTCTCTCATTGGTTCTCCCTATTCCTGTTCATCTTGCACAGAAATTGCTAGCTGTGCCAAACAGGAGGTTAAAGGCACTGACTCTCCAAGCAGGGAGAGTGTTAGTAAAGCATCTGGAATGGTGAACCCGAGGACCAGGATACGAAAACTGAGATGCATTTTAAATCGTTTCCCAATTACACGGTGGACCATACTGTGGGTTTCCCATCCATGTTTTAGCTGGAGGAAGAATCCCTTGAACCTGAAGAGTTGGGATTCATGGAATAGTTACCATGCAGTATTACTTCAAAGGGTCTGCATTTGCTCACCGAAACTCACCAATGCTATCAGCCTGAAGTGTCCAGCTTTATGTCTCAACCAGCTCTGGGTGTAGATGTGGTCAATCCCGGTTTCATCATATGCCCTGAGTGAATTATTTAAGAATTGCTCTCTATTTCACTATCATTGTGTTTTGTTTACGAAATTTATTTTGATAATGGGATTTATCGGATTTTCACTGCTGCGTTTCGGCCGCTGTACACACGCTTGATTCTCTTACGGAGACATATATATCCATGGGTTTTAAGATTCTTCCTAGTCAGGTATATTCCTAGGCATTGAATATGTGGTGTTGAGTCCATTTCGTTGAGCAAGGAGTAGGTCTTGTCTATTACATATTTGGCTTATGGAAAGTTATCTGTGCTAATTTCAGTCTCTGGTTTTATGAAGCACCCCAAGGCACCTTTCCCCATAAGCAAGCACTAGTTGGTTTTCTAAATTTGAGACCCTGTTCTGT
Source organism: Phocoena phocoena (assembly GCF_963924675.1). Lineage (NCBI taxonomy): Eukaryota > Metazoa > Chordata > Mammalia > Artiodactyla > Phocoenidae > Phocoena > Phocoena phocoena. Next base: position 1,346,753 of record NW_027077514.1, on the reverse strand, counting down.
TTTGTAATTCAGTTCATGTGTAGTCAAGTTTACATTCCGTGTATTAGTGATATCTTATGATGTTTCTTTTTCTGTGTGACGTAGTTCACGTAGAATCACCGTACCTGCATCCACTCACTATGCCGCTACGGGCCTGATGACACAGATTTCATTGCTGAATGATACTGCATTGCACGTACGTGCCACAACTTCTTTATCCATTTTTTGCTTTCTGGGATATTTACCTGGTACTGTAGACGAGCTTCTTGGGAAAACAGCCGTCCCAAACTTTGGGGTGGCTCTCTGTTTTTGATTTTAATTTCCCTAAGGAATAGGACCATAAGTGCAATTGCCATAGGCTGTGTTGCTTTATTTGTTACATGTTTCAGGAAACACCATACAGTTCTCCAGGTTGGCTGTTCACAATTTACATCCTGCCAATCAGCATAACAAGGCTCCCTGTTCTCCATATCCTGTCCTTCCTTTCTGGATTTTACACTTTTTTCAGATTGCCCTTTTGCCCGGGGGGCAGTGAGATTTCATTGTAGTGCAGATTTCCTTTACAGGCTTGCTTGGTTGGCCAAAAAGGGCGTATGCGTTTTTTCCTGAATATATTCAGGAAAAAACGCATACGCCCTTTTTGGGCAAGTGCATCATTGTCGACGTTGTGCCTCTTTTCCTATGCTTTCAAGGCAATTCCAGTCTACCCCCTGCAATCGTTTTCCTGAAATTCTGCCCCGCTTTCAAGTCCCCTTCGCAGGCTTACTTCAATATACTTCTGAAAGATAGCTGTCATTTATAACTCTGCATGTTTGTGAATTACAGTGCCCCTGAGCTCCTTTCTTCAACTCGCTTTCTTGTGAGCTGGGCACAAAACCTCAGGATTGCTTAAGGCCCTAATCTGTTTCCAGCAGGGCACATTGAGCCTTTGTTTAATTCCTCTTCCTGGTGGGCAATGAGCGTTACATTTTCCCGTGCAGACACCTACAGCTAGTCTCTCATTGGTTCTCCCTATTCCTGTTCATCTTGCACAGAAATTGCAAGCTGTGCCAAAGAGGAGGTTAAAGGCACTGACTCTCCAAGCAGGGAGAGTGTTAGTAAAGCATCTGGAATGGTGAACCCGAGGACCAGGATACGAAAACTGAGATGCATTTTAAATCGTTTCCCAATCACACGGTGGACGATACTCTGGGTTTCCCATGCATGTTTTAGCTGGAGGAAGAATCCCTTCAACCTGGAGAGTTGGGACCCATGGAATGGGTATCATGCAGTATGACTTCAAAGGGTCTGCATTTGCTCACCGAAACTCACCAATGCTATCAGCCTGAAGTGTCCAGCCTTATGTCTCAACCAGCTCTGGTGTAGATGTGGTCAATCCCGGTTGCATCACATGCCCTGAGTGAATTATTTAAGAATTGCTACCTATTTCACTGTCATTGTGTTTTGTTTTTGAAATTTATTTTAATAATGGGATTTATCGGATTTTCACTGCTTCGTTTATGCCGCTGTACATGCGCTTGATTCTCTTACGGAGACATATAAGTCCATGGGTTTTAACATTCTTACTAATCCGGTATATTCTTAGGCATTGAATATGGCGTTTTGAGTCCATTTCGTTGAGCAAGGAGTAGGTCTTGACTATTACATATTTGGCTTATGGAATGGTATCTGTGCTAATTTCTCTCTCTGGTTTTATGCAGCACCCCAACTCACCTTTCCCCTTAAGGAAGCATAAGTTGGTTTTCTTAATTTGAAACCCTCTTCTCTTTTGTAATTCAGTTCATGTGTAGCCATGTTAACATTCCATGTATTAGTGATATCTTATGTCTTTTTCTTTTTGAATTATGTGACTTCGAATGATCACACATAACTCCTCTGGAGTTGTTATAACTGGCCGTATTTCATTGATTTACAGGCTGAGTAATATTCCACTCTACATAAGCACCACATCTCTGTCCGTTTTTTCTCTGCAGATACATTTAAGTTATATCCTAGTCGAGGATCTTTTAAACAGAGAGGTGGTAAACATTGGGGTGCCTGTGTCCTCTCGATTTTTGTTTTTCCCAAGATATACGTCCATGAGTGCAAGTGCCCTGTGCTCGGTAGCTCATTTTTTAGATGCTTTAGTAAACACAATAGACTTATCCAGAGTGACCGTTGGCAATATACATTTCCACTATAAGACTCACAGGGCTCCCTTTTCTCCTTGCCCTGTCCTGCATTTCTGGTGTTTACACTTTATGAGGACGGCTCTTCTGACTGATGCAAAGTGATATGTTTTGTAGTATTGATTTCCAGTGCCCACCTGTTTGGTTGGCTAAAAAAGTGTATGCCCTTTTCTTGAATATATACAGAAAAAGACGCATACACACTTTTTGGCCAACTGCAATGTTGGCAATGTTCAGCCCCTTTTCTTGTGCTTAATGGCAAGTCCTTTCTACCTCTTCCAATCCCTTTCCTGCCATTCTCCGTTGCTTACAAGTCCTTTTCTCTGACTTTCCTCAAGACATTTTTCAGTGATAGATATTTTCAATTCTGCAGTTTCGTGAATTTTAGTGCCCCTGAGTTCCATTTTCCAACTTGTGTTTATGGGAACTGGCCACAAAGCATCAGGATTCCTCAAGCCCTATTCTGTTTCCATGGGCAACCCTAGCCTTTGGTCAATTCGTCTTCCTGATTGGAAATTAGAGTGGCATGTGCCTGTCCGAACACCTAGGACTTGTCTCTCATTGTTCCTCCTCCTTCTGCTTCATCCTCTGGACAAATTCCAAACTGTATGCAACAGGATGTTGACAGTGCTGACATCTCCAAGTGGGGAGACTGTTAGTAAAGACGCTGGAGTGGTGAACCCTAGCACCAAGAGATGAGGAGATGAGATGCCTTTTCCAAACTTTTCCCGATCAGACGGTATACCATCCTCTGGGTTTGACAGGCATGTTTTAGGTGTAGGAAGGGTCCCATTCATGTGAGGAGAACACCAGGGGATTTTAAATATCAGTGTCTCTCCGCAACCCAAACTGGGGAATTTTTTAAGCTACGGCTACACATATGTTCATTAAGGGCCTTGGGAAGTAGGCAGAGTCCAAACTTTAGATGATTGAAGTCTTCAGGGTCAGAAGCACTCACCACTGTCTTCCCTTAGATTCCATTTTTACTGTCATTGATGGATGATGTCAATAAAAATATCTATTCTTTTTCAGATCATTTCCCCTTATAGGTTATTGCAAAATATTGAGTGTAGTTCCCCGTGCTATACAGTAGTTCCTTGCTGATGATTTCATACATAGCAGTGTGTATGTGTTAATCCCAAACTGTTAATTTATCCCTCCTCCTACCATTTCCCTTTGGTAATAATAAATTATAAGATTTTATGCTTCTCAGAAATGGGGGAGCTGAAAGAGAGGTATCATTTTCAATGCAAAAGCATTTAAAACAAGATTGAAGCTTTAACCAAGATTATTAGATGTACATCCTTGGAAAGAAATCACTTTGTTTCTCTAATATTGACCTGACAAAGAAGACAAACCTTTTCACTGAACTTGCTTATAAGAAAGTGATGGAAATATCAAATGGAAGTGTTAGAAACATCTTATTTTACCCGAGCCTTATACACTGTTCTATGTTAATTACAGTTTGGCTCACACATCTGTTCATTGAAGTTACAATGTTCTCAATTTCTGTTACTGATCCTCCAGAGTGGACGCCAACAAGTGTCCCCCTGCCCAGTGTCATTGGAGCCAATAGATCGAGACTGAGTTTGGTTCAAAAGCAAAGGAAACTTTATATTTTGATCAGAGAATGGAGAGGTGCTACCCTGTGGGCTGTGGGCTGGGCTGCTGTGTAGAGATCCTGTCAGAGTCACTGGGAGGGAGGGGGCTGAGCTCTCGAGGACCTGGTTGGCTGCAGCTCAGGCTCTATGTCACGGAGTCTGAACTGGGCCCCAGGAGCTGAAGTGTCATCGAGCTATTCTGCTCTAGGAAATCTGGTCTGAAGTGCCGGGTGTGGAACCTCTGTATGCGGGACACTAGGAGCACCTGAAATTAGACAAAGCACAAAGGATAAAAATGGTTAGACTTTATTTTATTGCCCAGATTCTATTTTTATCTCCCAGGCATTTTTAAGGGGCTTTGCCTGGGACAAACTTCTCTTCTGCCTTTTGTCCCTTTCCTCATTCTTGGAGTGCTGCGGGTGCAGACCCTTCTGCTGTAACTGCTGAGTGCTGAGTTAGGAGGCTTCATACCCGTGGGCGAGGGTCAGAACTTCTCCCCAGCAGCCTCCAGGTGACGTTGATTGTCCCCAGGCCTCCTGCCTCCCTGCTCGTCCACCTGAGCACCAGTATTGGAAGTGTTATAGATTCTAATGACCTTTATGGGTCCAGAAAGGAGATGTGCAGTGGCGCTGTGAGGTCCAGTTTCACTCCGCCCCACATTTGTTCGGCCACCTTAGGCTGACCGTTTCTGCCAGCCTAGATGCTCTGACTGACCGTTTCTGCCAGCCTAGATGCTCTGACCAACAGTCTGCGCTTTCTTCCATTAGGCCCCTGAATTAACGTAAAAACAGCACCAGGTGTCAGGATCCTGCCCGCTCAGCTCCCAGACAGTCCAGGGTCAGTGGTGATGAAGGATCATGATGGTCACTGAGTCAAGAGCCTTTGGAAGTAAACAGGAGTCCAGCCGGTCTTATTGGCCACCATCATCAGGGTGTCTGTAGGCTTTTCTATGGTGACAGCATGATATACGGTTCCCCCGCCAAGATTATTAGCTCCCCTCTGGGTACAGTAAGTACTGCAAGCAGTAGTCTACTCTTTTGGGACACACTCTTGTTGTTTTATGAGAGAAACTCCAGGTCAAGTGATGGTCACACGGGTCGTCATGGTGCCCCGTTGCCCCCGGTTATCTCTCTGGAGGTTGGAGTTGGAGGGCCTCCTCAATCGAGGTCAGTGTGCCCACGGAGCAAACCCTGCAACTTCAGGGCATGGTTGGGGGTTAGGATCACCACGTGGGGTCCGTTTCCCTTAGAAGGGAGGTGGCCTTTTGGGCTGCTGATTTCCAGGTTTTCAGATACCACCAGTATCTTGGCCAGATGTGGCGGTGGGCCAAGCCCCTTGGTGACCATAGTTTATCCTACCTGGATGGCATTCTTGCATTGTTCCATTTCAAGTGGTCCCAGTTTTTGCACTAATACTCCAATGGCGATTCACCTTTCACCAGGAATGTAAAGGTCAAAGGGTTTAGCTAAATTAGGGAGTTCCAGGGCAAGGGTCTGAATTGACTGCTCTTTCCATTCCTGAAAGGCCACTTCTGGATTCTATTCAAAAGGATCATCATCTTTTCCTTTCAGTGTTTCATATAGAGGCCCAGCTAGTAGACTGTAGTTAGGGATCCAGAGGCAGGAAACCCTGGCTTCCCCAGGAACCCCTAAGCTGTCTTCTAGTTTCAGAAAGGGGTAAGGCTGTAAATTGTTTCTTCCCTTTCCTGGGATGGGCTTCTCCGACCTTCTGTGAGAATGAAGCCCAGGCAGGTCACCGTAGTCTGTGATACTTGAGCTTTTTCGTGGACAACTTCTATCCTTTATTGGCTTGGTAGTTCTGAGGCCTCCTTAGTAGGGCTGGCGATCAGAATGTCGTCTGAATATTGAAGGAGTGTTTCCTTTTCCAGAGGTAGAACTTTTAGGTCTTTAGCTGAGCTTTCCCCAAAGATGGTGTGGGAATTTTTGAACCCTTGGGGCAAGACAGCCTGGAAGTATTGTTTTAGTTGTATGTTGAGTCCTGTCACTCACAAGCCAAAATTTCTTGTGACTCTGGGACTAATGGAATACAAAAGAAGGCATCAGTGAAGACTAATACAGAATACCAAGTCCTGGTGGTTGGTAGAATGACCAGCAGGGTGTAGGATTTAAGAACTACTGGAGGTATATCCTCAGTGGCTTCACTGACTGTCCTGACATCCTTTACCAGGACTCCAGCAGCCCATGGGGCTCTCGAGGTCAGGCCAATCCCAGGATATGGAGCTCACCTGGGCAGGTACCCTACCCCCACCCCAGCCCACGGGGCTCTCGTGTTCAGGCCCCTCCCAGGATATGGGATTCCCTGGGCAGGTCCTCTGCAGTCCATGGGGCTCCCGTGGTCAGGCCCCTCCCAGGATACAGAGCTACCCTTGCAGGTACCTTGGCAGGGCTGGGCACACAGGAACCGTGCACATAGCCCTCATTGCAGAGCACTCCCAGCTCACCTGTCGCTCAGATCTGACACAGAGCACCTCAGAGCAGGACTTGAACTAACAAACAGCAGCTCTGACAGGTCTGTGACCCTGGGCATCACTCTGTGCGGCCTCCTCCACCTGGCCTTCCAGAGACTTCCACTGCACCCGGGGCACCAGGCCTCTGTCTCCAACCACCACCCACCCCTCCTCTCCCTGACTCCTGGGTTCCTCTCATTAGGAGAGGGTTTTCTTGAAGTTGTCTCCCACTCATGGGCCAGATAATATAATTAGAAAACAAGCCAGAGCTGCAGCCCCTTGTCTATCCTGACTCTCAGGAGCCCACACCTGTTCCTTGGACCTGGCCAATTCAGCAAGTTCCATTTTCAGCAACTGTGAGCCCCTGAGGGGTGATTATTGGCTGGCTTGGGAAGCCTGACCGTGCCGGCCAGCCCTCCCCAGGTGTGCCTGGGTTGAGATCAATATAAACACCGCTCCAGGCAGCAAGAGCCCCTGCAGCTGTGCCTGACGCCATTTTCTCTGCCCTGTCAGCAGTCTCGGGGCTGGGCTGGTGGGAGGGAGTGAGAGGCCACGGCTTTGTGGGTGTCCCAGTGTGAGTGGGGCTCTGCTGGACTTTCTGCAGCAGTTGCCAAGATGCTACCTGCTAAAGAAGAGGATGTGTCACCCACACCTGCCGCTGGAATTTCTCCCTGGGCACAGGTGAGGAAGGAAGAAAGCAGTGGGGGCCGGGACAGCAGGGGTATCTCAGGCAGGGAAATGGAGAGCTTCCAGAAGAGCACCCAGGGCCAGGACCATCCTGGCTGGCCTGCAGGCACCAAGTCGGCTGGCATGCTGTCCCTCATGTGGCTCCATGGCCCTTCCTCTAGGTTTTCAAGTCCTTGTACATATTCAGGTGTTTAGCCTTGGAAGGGTGGGAACATTTCAGCAGCAGCTGGCCTGGGGCTCGGCCCACGTTTACTCACAGATACCTCGGCACGGTCCCCCAGCTTTGCAGTGAGGACGCTTGTTGCGAGGAGCATGCTGGCTGAGTGGGAGATGATTCCCCACCACTGACCAACTTCAGAATTGTTTGCAATTGGAGCAAGTGCCCTGAAACGGTTTTCCTCTGTGTAACTGGTGGGTTCTGTTCTTTTTTATCTTTTTTTCGTTTTTGGTTCAAGGTAGATTTTATTCCTCTTTTGTGTATTTACAGATATAAGCATGGAAATAATTTATTCATATAAATACATGTATGTGAAGGGAAGAATATTTTTTCTGTTTTACTTTTTTTAATTTTATTTTTTTATTTTGAATTTAATTTTATATTTTTATACAGCAGGTTGTTTTTGGTTATCTACTTTATACATATAAATGTATACATACCAATCCCAATATCTCAACTCCTCCCACCACCATCCCCAACAGCTTTCCCCCCTTGTTGTCCATACGTTTGTTGTATACATGTATTGCTCTATTTCTGCCTTGCAAAACGGTTCATCTGTACAATTTTTCTAGGTTCCACATATATGCATTAATATACAAGATTTGTTTTTCTCTTTCTGACTTACTTCAGTCTGTATGACAGTCTCTAGATCCATCAACGTCTCTACAAATGTCCCAATTTCATTCCTTTTTATGGCTTAGTAATATTCCATTTTATATATGTACCACATCTTTATGCATTCGTCTGTCTGTGGGCATTTAGGTTGCTTCCATTTCCTGGATAGTGTAAATAGTGATGCAATGAACATTGTGGTGAATGTCTCTTTTTGATTTATGGTTTTGTCTGGGTATATGCCCAGTAGAGGGATTGCTGTATCATATGGTAATTCTATTCTTAGTTTTATAAGAAACTCCATAATGTTCTCCACAGTGACTGTATCAATTTACGTTCCCAACAATAGTGGAAGAGGATTCCTTATCTCCACACCGTTTCCAGCATTTGTTGTTTGTAGATTTTCTGATGATGCCCATTCTAATAGGTGTGAGGTGATACACCATGGATGAGTCTATTTCGTTGAGCAAAGAGTAGGTCTTGTTTATTACGTATTTGGCTTATGGAATGGTATGTGTGCTAATTTCAATCTGTTTTTATACAGCAGCCCAACTCAACTTTCCCCTTAAGCAAGCATAAGGTTTTTATCTAAATGTGAGACTCTGTTCGGTTTTGTAATTCAGTTTATGTGTAGCCAAGTTTACACTCCCTCTATTAGTGATATCTTATGATAATTATCTTTCTTTGTGTGACATATTTCTCTTAGAATCATCATAATTAAATCCACTCAATTTGCTGCTACAGGCCTGATGACATTGATTTCACTGCTGAGTGATATTCCGTTGTACGTAAGTAGCACAACTTCTTTATCCATTTTTTTCTTTCTGGGATATTTAATTTGTACTGGACACAAGGTTCTTGTAAACACAGCAGCCCTAAATTTTGTGTTGGCTGTGTCTTGTTGATTTTAATTTTCCTAAGCTATAGGGCCAAAAGTGGAAGTGCCCTAGGCTCTGTAGCTTTGTTTTTTAGATGTTTCAGGATACACCATGAACATCTCCGGAGTGTCTGTTGGCAATTTACATCCCGCCCATCAGCATAACACGGCTCCCTGTTCTCCATGGCCTGTCCTGTGTTTCTGGTTTTTACACTTTATTCAGATGGCCTTTTTGACGAATGGGAAATGTGACTTCATTGTAGTGTGGATTTCCATTGCTGGAGTGCTTGGTTGGCCAAAATGTTCATATGCGTTTTTTCCTGAATATATTCAGGAAAAATGTATACGCACTTTTTGTCCATGTGCATCACTGTCAAAGATCTGCCGCTTTTCATATGCTTTAAATGCAATTCCAATCTACCTCTTGAAATATGATTCCTGCAATTCTGCCTCGTTTTCAAGTCCTCTTTGCAGACTTACTTTGATATATTTTTGCCAATAGCTGTCATTTATCTCTGCAGGTTTGTGAATTACAGTGCCCCTGAGCTCCTTTCTTAACTCGCTTCCTTGTAAGCTGGCCACAAAACTGCAGGTTTGCTTCAGGCCATAATCAGGGTCCGGCACGGCACTCTGAGCCTTTGGTTAATTCCTCTTCCTGGTGGGAAATTAGAGTTAAATGTGCCCCTCCAGATACCTGCCTCACTCCCAGCCACATGGTGATGTATGTCCTCAGGTTTGAGGCCATATGTGATGGGTTCCTCATCTTTTGATGATGTGGCCCCACTGGTGTGTGGACACTCCTGCCTGGTTCCCATCCCCTTGGTGATGTGGGCCCTCTGGTGAGACTCTGATCCTGGTTGGGTTCCTCACACATCCGTGAGGTGAGCCCTCTTCTCTGAGGTCACTCCTGCCTGGCTGGCACAACCCGCCTTGTTGACTTCGGCACCCTGGTGGCAGTTGGAGCCTGCTGGGAGCCTCCTTCCCGCGGTGATGAGGCCCTCTGGCGTCAGACCCTAATGGCGGGGTTCCCACATTTTCTGATACGTGCTAAGTGGTACGAGGGCACTCCTGCCAGGTTCCCATCCTCATGAGCGTGTGGGCCTTCTGTTCTGAGGTCCTAACGGCTGGGTTGCTCACACTTTCATGATGTGGGCCCTCTGCTGTGAGGTCAATCCTGCCTGGCTGGCGCACGTCGCCTTGGCGACGTGGACCCTCTGGTGGCAGTTGGAGCGTGCTGGGGCCTCCTCCCCTCAGTGATGAGGGCCTTCTGGTGTCAGGCCCTAAGTGCTGGGCTCCACACATTTTCTGATGTGTGCCCAGTGGTGCGAGTCACTCCTGCCAGGTTCCCATCCCCATGGGCATGTGGGACTTCTGTTCTGTGGTCCCAACTGCTGGGTTGCTCACAGTTTCATGATGTGGGCCCTTTGCTGTGTGTTCACTCTGGCCTGTATCCCATAGTGTCAGTGCTCTGGGCCTCCAGCTTGGAGTTTCCAACTTCTCGATTCCTCACCTTTTTTATTCTATGGGCCCTCGGTTGTGCGTCTCCTCCTGCATGCCTCACTCCCAGCCCCTTCGTGATGTGTGTCCCCTTGTTTGAGGCCACATGTGCTGTGTTCCTCACCTTTCTATAATGTGGCCACACTGGTGTGAGGACACTCTTGACTGGTTCCCATTCCCTTGGTGATGTTGGCCCCACTGCTGTTAGGACAGTCTTGCCTGGTTCCCATCACCTTGGTGATGTTGGCCCTCTGGTGAGAGTCTGATCCTGGTTAGGTTCCTCACCCTTCTGTGAGGTGGGCCCTCTGCTCTGAGGTCACTCCTGCCTGGCTGGCACACCCCGCCTTGGCAACGTCGGCCATATGGTGGCAGTTGGAGCCTGCTGGGAGCCTCCTCCCCTCGGTGATGAGGGCCCTCTGGCCTCAGGCCCTAACTGCTGGCTTCCCACATTTTCTGATTCGTGCTAAGTGGTGCAAGGACACTCCTGCCAGGTTCCCATCCCCATGGGGATGTGAGCCTTCTGCTCTGAGGTCCCAACGGCTGTGTTGCTCACAGTTTCATGATGAGGGCCCTCTGGTGTGAGTTCACTCCTGCCTAGATCCCATAGCCTTGCTGCTCCTGGCTGCCTGCCGGAGGTTCCAACTGTGGGATTCCTCACCTTTTTTATTCTATGGTCCCTCTGTTTTGAGGATCCTCTGGCCTGCCTCACTCCCAGCCCCTTGGTGATGTGTGTCCTCAGGTTTGAGGCCACGTGTGCTGGGTCCCTCAAATTATGGTGATGTAGCCCCACTGGTGTGAGGACACTCCTGCCTGGTTCCCATTCCCTTGGTGATGTTGGCCCTCTGGTGACAGTCTGATCCTTGTTGGGTTCCTCACACTTCTGTGAGGTGGGCTTTCTGCTCTGAGGTCACTCCTGCCTGGTTGGCACACCCCTCCTTGGTGACATCGGCCTTATGGTGGCAGTTGGAGCCTGCTGGGAGCCTCCTCCCCTCGGTGATGAGGGTCCTCTGGCCTCAGGTCCTAACTGCTGGGTTCCCACATTTTCTGATTCGTGGAAGTGGGCCGAGGACACTCCTGTCAGGTTCCCATCCCCATAGGGATGTGGGCCTTCTGCTCTGAGGTCCCATCCACTGGGTTGCTCACAGTTTCATGATGTGGGACCTCTGCTGTGAGTTTGCTGTGGCCTGGATCCCATAGACTCTGTGCTCTGGGCGGCCTACTGGCCGGTTCCAACTGCTGGATTCCTCACAACTTTTATTCTGTGGGCTCTGTTTTGTGAGGATACTCCTGCTTGCCTCACTCCTAGCCCCTTGGAGATGTGGGTCCCCTGTTTTAGGCCACATGTTCTGGGTTCCTCACCTTTCTATAATGTGGCCACACTGGTGTGAGGACCCTCCTGCCTGGTTCCGATCCCCTTGGTGATGTGGGCCCTCTGGTGAGAGTCTGATCCTGGTTGGGTTCCTCACACTTCTTTGAGGTGGGCCGTCTGCTGTGAGGTCACTCCTGCCTGGCTGGCACACCCCGCCTTGGCGACGTGGGCCCTCTTGTGGTAGTTGGAACATGCTGGGAGCCCCCTCCCCTCAGTGATGAGGGCCCTCTGGCGTCAGGCCCTAACTGCTGGGTACCCACATTTTCTGATATGTGCTAAGTGGTGCGAGGACACTCCTGCCATGCTCCCAACACCTTGGGGATGTGGACCTTCTGCTCTGAGGTCCAAATGGCTGGGTTGCTCGCAGTTTCATGATGTGGGCCCTCTGCTGTGAGTTTACTGCGGCCTGAATCGCATAGACTTGGTGCTCTTGGCCGCCTGCTGGGAGGTTCCCATTGCTGGATTCCTCAGCTATTTTATTCTATGGGCCCTGTGTTGTGAGGCTACTCCTGCCTGCCTCATTCCGAGCCCCTTGGAGATGTGGGTCTTCTGGTTTAGGCCACATGTGCTGGGTTCCTCACCTTTCTATGATGTGGCCACACTGGTGTGAAGACTCTCCTGCCTGGTTCTGATCACCTTGGTGATGTGGGCCCTCTGGTGAGAGTCTTATCCTGGCTGTGTTCCTCACCCTTCTGTGAGGTAGGCCCTCTGCGGTGAGGTCACTCCTACCTGGCTGTCACACGTCACCTTGGCGACGTGGGACCTCAGTTGGGTGTTGGTGCCTTATTGGAGTCTCCTCCCCTTGGTAATGAGGGCCCTCTGGCGTCAGGCCCTAACTCCTGGGTTCCCTAAATTCTCTGATGTGTGCCCTGTGGTGCGAGTACACTTCTGACAGGTTCCCAACCCCATGGGAATGTGGGCCTTCTGCTCTGAGATCCCAACGCCTAGGTTGCTCACAGTTTCATGATGACGGCCCTCTGGTGTGAGATCACTCCGGCCTGGATCCCATAGTCTCGCTGCTCCTGGCCGCCTGCTGGGAGGTTCCAACTGCGGGATTCTTCACCTCTTTAATTCTATGGTCCCTCTGTTTTGAGGCTCCTCCTGCCTGCCTCAATCCCAGCTCCCTTGTGATGTGTGTCCTCTGGTTTGAGGCCACGTGTGCTGGGTCCCTCACTTTTCGGTGATGTGGCCCCACTAGTGTGAGGACACTCCTGCCTGGTTCCCATTCCCTTGGTGATGTGGGCCCTCTGGTGAGAATCTGATCCTCTTTGGTTCTTCACACTTCTGTGAGGTTGACCCTCTGCTCTGAGGTCACTCCTGCCTGGTTGTCGCACTCCGCATTGGTGACGTCGCCCCTCTGGTAGCAGTCGGAGCTGGCTGGGAGCCACCGCCCCTCGGTGATGAGGGCCCTCTGGCATCAGGCACTAATTGCTGGGCTCCCCACATTTTTTCATGTGTGCCCACTCTTGCGATGACACTCCTGCTTGTTTCCCTTCCCCATGGGGATGTGGGCCTTCTGCTCTGAGGTCACAACGGCTGGGTTGCTTACAGAATCACAATGAGGGCCCTCTGTTGTGAGTTCATGCCGGCCTGGATCTCATAGCCTCAGTGCTCTGGGCCGCCTGCTAGGAAGATCCAACTGCTGGTTTCCACACCTTTTGTATACAATGGGACATGTGTTGTGAGGTTAATCCTGCCTGCCTCACTCCGAAACCCATGGTGATGTGGGTCCTCTGGTTTGAGGCCACGTGTGCTGGGTACTTCAACTTTTGATGATGTGGCCCCACGGGTGTGAGGACACTCCTGCCTGGTTCCCATCACCTTGGTGATGTGGGCCCTCTGGGGAGAGTCTGATCCTGGCTGGGTTCCCTACCATTCTGTGAGGTGAGCCCTCTGATGTCAGGTCACTCCTGCCTGGGTAGCTCACATCGCCTTGGCGACGTGGGCCCTCTGTTGGCCACTGGAGCATGCTGGGAGCCTCCTACTCCCGTGAATGATGGCCCTGGAAAAAATGCATATGCCCTTTTTGGCCAAGTGCTTCATTGACGAGGTTCTGCCACTTCTCTTATGCTTTCAGAGCAATTCACGTCTACCTCCTGAAATCGGATTCCAGCAATTCTGCCCCACTTTCAAGTCCTCTTCGCAGCCTTAATTCAATATATTTTTGTACGATTTCTGTCATTTATAAGTCTGCAGGTATGTGAATGACAGTGTCCCTGAGCTCCTTTCCTCAACTCGCTTTCTTGTGAGCTGGCCACAAAACCGCAGGATTGCTTCAGGCCCTAATCTTGTTCCAGCACGGCATGCTGAGCCTTTGGTTAATTCCTTTTCCTGTTGGGAAATGAGTGTTAAAATTGCCCGTGCATACTGGGCATATACCCTGAGAAAACCAAAATTCAAAAAGAGTCATGTACCAAAATGTTCATTGCAGCTCTATTTACAATAGCCCGGAGATGGAAAGAACCTAAGCGCCCATCATCGGACGAATGGATAAAGAAGATGTGGCACATATACACAATGGAATATTACTCAGCCTTAAAAAGAAATGAAACTGAGTTATTTGTAATGAGATGGATAGACCTAGAGTCTGTCATACAGAGTGAAGTAAGTCAGAAAGAAAAAGACAAATAGCGTATGCTAACACATATATATGGAATTTAAAGGGAAAAAATGTCATGAAGAACCTAGGGATAAGATAGGAATAGAGGCGCAGACCTACTGGAGAACGGAATTGAGGATATGGGGAGGGGGAATGGTGAGTTCTGACAGGGCGAGAGAGAGTCATGGACATATACACACTAACAAATGTAGTAAGGTAGATAGCAAGGGGGAAGCAGCCGCAAGGCACAGGGATATTAGCTCGGGGCGTTGGGACAGCCTGGAGGGGTGGAAGGGGTAGAGAGGGAGGGAGGGAGACACAAGAGGGAAGACACAGGGAGCATATGTATATGTATGGCTGATTCACTTTGTTATAAAGCAAAAACTAACACACCATTGTAAAGCAATTATACCCCAATAAAGATGTTAAAAAAAATATTTGCCCGTGCACACACCTACAGATAGTCTCCCATTGGTTCTCCATATTCCTGTTCATCTTGCGCAGAAATTGCAAACAGTGCCAAACAGGAGGTTAAAGACACTGACTCTCCAAATGGGGAGAGTGTAAGAAAAGGGTCTGGAATGGTGAACCTGAGTACCAGGGGAAGAAAACAGACATGCATGTAAAAAGGTTTCCCAGTCACACGGTGGACCATACTCTGGGTTTCCCATGCAAATTTTAGCAGAAGGAAGAATCCCTAGAACCTGGAGAGTTGGGAACCATGGAATGGGTACCAGGCAGTATGACATCAAAGGGTGTGCATTTGCTCACTGAACCTTACCAATGCTATCAGCCCAAAGGGTCCAGCCTTATCTCTCACCCAGCTCTGGGTGTAGATGTGGTAAACCAGGTTGCATCACATGCCATGTGTGAGTTATTTAAGAATTGCTCTCTATTTCACTGTCATTGTGTTTTGTTTTTGAAATTTTTTTTTGACACTGGGATTTATCGGATTTTCACTGCTGCGTTAATGCCGCTGTACACACTCTTCATTCTCTTACGGAGACATAAATATCCACGGGTTTTAAGATTCTTCCTAGTCAGGTATATTCCTAGGCGTTGAATATGTGGTGTTGAGTCCATTTCGTTGAGCAAGGAGTAGGTCTTGTCTATTACATATTTGGCTTATGGAACGGTATCTGTGCTAATTTCAGTCTCTGGTTTTATGCAGCACTCCAACGCACCTTTCTCCATAAGAAAGCACAAGTTGGTTTTCTAAATTTGAGACTGTTCTGTTTTGTAATTCAGTTCATGTGTAGTCAAGTTTACATACTGTGTATTAGTGATATTTTATGATGTTTCTTTTTATGTGTGACTTATTTCACGTAGAATCACCATACCTTAATCCACTCACTATGCCACTACGGGCCTGATGACACAGATTTCATTGCTGAGTGATATTCCATTGTACGTACGTACCACAACTTCTTTATCCATTGTTTGCTCTCTGAGATATTTACCTGGTACTGTAAACGAGGTTCTTGTGAACAGAGAGGTCCCAAACTTTGAGGTGGCTGGGTGTTTTTGATTTTAAATTCCCTAAGCTGTAGGACCATAAGTGGAAGTGCCATAGGCTGTGTTGCTTTGTTTCTTACGTGTTTCAAGAAACACATAACACTTCTCCAGAATGGCTGTCGGCAATTTACATCATATGCATCAGCATAATAAGGATCCCTGTTTTCCATTGCCTGTCCTCCGTTTCTGAATTTTACAATTTTTTTAAATGGCCCTTTTGCCCTGGGGGGCACTGAGACTTCATTATAGTGCAGGTTTATTTACAAGCTTGCTTGGTTGGCCAAAAAGTGCGTATGCGTTTTTTCCTGAATATATTTAGGGAAAAAAGCATCCGCACTTTTTGGACAAGTGCATCATTATCGACGTTCTGCCTCTTTTCTTATTCTTTAAGTGCAATTCCAGTTTAACCCTTCAATCGTTTTCCTGAATTTCTGCCCCGCTTTCAAGTCCCCTTTGCAGGCTTACTTCAATATATTTTTGGAGGATAGCTGTCATTTATAATTCTGCAGGTTTGTGAATTACAGTGCCCCTGAGTTCCTTTCTTCAACTCGCTTTCTTGTGAGCTGGGCACAAAACCGCAGGATTGCTTCAGGCACTAATCTCTTTCCAGCAGGGCATGCTGAGCCTTTGGTTAATTCCTCTTCCTGGTGGGAAATGAGCATTACATTTGCCCGTGCAGACAACTACAGCTAGTCTCTCATTGGTTCTCCCTATTCCTGTTCATCTTGCACAGAAATTGCAAGCTGTGCCAAAGAGGAGGTTAAAGGCACTAACTCTCCAAGCGGGGAGAGTGTTAGTAAAGCATCTGGAATGGTGAACCCGAGGACCAGGATACGAAAACTGAGATGCATTTTAAATCGTTTCCCAATCACACGGTGGACGATACTCTGGGTTTCCCATGCATGTTTTAGCTGGAGGAAGAATCCCTTGAACCTGGAGAGTTGGGACCCATGGAATGGGTACCATGCAGTATGACTTCAAAGGGTCTGCAT
Source organism: Phocoena phocoena (assembly GCF_963924675.1). Lineage (NCBI taxonomy): Eukaryota > Metazoa > Chordata > Mammalia > Artiodactyla > Phocoenidae > Phocoena > Phocoena phocoena. The sequence goes on along the minus strand of NW_027077514.1, from coordinate 1,330,173 downwards.
TTGCTCACCGAAACTCACCAATGCTATCAGCCTGAAGTGTCCAGCCTTATGTCTCAACCAGCTGTGGGTGTAGATGTGGTCAATCCCGGTTGCATCACATGCCCTGAGTGAATTGTTTAAGAATTGCTCTCTATTTCACTTTATTTGTGTTTTGTTTTTGAAATTTATTTTGATAATAGGATTTATCGGATTTTCCCTCCTGCGTGTATGCCACTGTACACACGCTTGATTCTCTTACGGAGACATATAAATCCATGGGTTTTAAGATTCTTACTAGTCAGGTATATTCCTAGGCGTTGAATATGTGGTGTTGGGTCCATTTCTTTGAGCAAGGAGTAGGTCTTGTCTATTACATATTTGGCTTATGGAAAGTTATCTGTGCTAATTTCAGTCTCTGGTTTTATGCAGCACCCCAAGGCACCTTTCCCCATAAGCAAGCACTAGTTGGTTTTCTAAATTTGAGACCCTGTTCTGTTTTGTAATTCAGTTCATGTGTAGTCAAGTTTACATTCCGTGTATTAGTGATATCTTATGATGTTTCTATTTCTGTGTGACGTAGTTCACGTAGAATCACCGTACCTGCATCCACTCACTATGCCGCTACAGGCCTGATGGCACAGATTTCATTGCTGAGTGATATTCCATTGTACGAACATGCCACAACTTCTTTATCCATTTTTTGCTTTCTGGGATATTTACCTGGTATTGTAGACGAGCTTCTTGTGAACACAGCCGTCCCAAACATTGCTGTGGCTGTCTGTTTTTGATTTTAATTTCCCTAAGCTATAGGACCATAAGTGCATGTGCCATAGGCTGTGTTGCATTGTTTCTTACGTGTTTCAGGAAACACCATACACTTCTCCAGGATGGCTGTTGGCAATTTACATCCTGCCAATCAGCATAACAAGGCTCGCTCTTCTCCATATCCTGTCCTACCTTTCTAGATTTTACACTTTTTTCAGATGGCCCTTTTGCCAGGGGGGCAGTGAGACTTCATTGTAGTGCAGATTTCCTTTACAGGCTTGCTTGGTTGGCCAAAAAGGGCGTATGCGTTTTTTCCTGAATATATTCAGGAAAAAACGCATACGCCCTTTTTGGCCAAGTGCATCATTGTTGACGTTGTGCCTCTTTTCCTATGCTTTCAAGGCAATTCCAGTCTACCCCCTGCAATCGTTTTCCTGAAATTCTGCCCCGCTTTCAAGTCCCCTTCGCAGGCTTACTTCAATATATTTTTGGAGGATAGCTGTCATTTATAACTCTGCAGGTTTGTGAATTACAGTGCCACTGAGCTCCTTTCTTCAACTCGCTTTCTTGTGAGCTGGGCAAAAAACCGCAGGATTGCTTCAGGCCCTAATCTGTTTCCGGCAGGGCACACTGAGCCTTTGATTAATTCCTCTTCCTGGTGGGCAATGAGCGTTACATTTTCCCGTGCAGACACCTACAGCTAGTCTCTCATTGGTTCTCCCTATTCCTGTTCATCTTGCACAGAAATTGCAAGCTGTGCCAAAGAGGAGGTTAAAGGCACTGACTCTCCAAGCGGGGAGAGTGTTAGTAAAGCATCTGGAATGGTGAACCCGAGGACCAGGATACGAAAACTGAGATGCATTTTAAATCGTTTCCCAATCACACGTTGGACCATACTGTGGGTTTCCCATGCATGTTTTAGCTGGAGGAAGAATCCCTTGAACCTGAAGTGTTGGGACCCATGGAATAGGTACCATGCAGTATGACTTCAAAGGGTCTGCATTTGCTCACCGAAACTGACCAATGCTATCAGCCTGAAGTGTCCAGCCTTATGTCTCAAACAGCTCTGGGTGTAGATGTGGTCAATCCCGGTTGCATCACATGCCCTGAGTGAATTATTTAAGAATTGCTCTCTATTTCACTGTCTTTGTGTTTTGTTTTCGAAATTTATTTTGATAATGGGATTTATCGGATTTTCACTGCTGCGTTTCGGCCACTGTACACACGCTTGATTCTCTTACGGAGAAATATATATCCATGGGTTTTAAGATTCTTCCTAGTCAGGTATATTCGTAGGCGTTGAATATGTGGTGTTGGGTCCATTTCGTTGAGCAAAGAGTAGGTTTGTCTATTACATATTTGGCTTATGGAAAGTTATCTGTGCTAATTTCAGTCTCTGGTTTTATGCAGCACCCCAATGCACCTTTCCCCATAAGAAAGCAATAGTTGGTTTTCTAAATTTGAGACCCTGTTCTGTTTTGTAATTCAGTTCATGTGTAGTCAAGTTTACATTCCGTGTATTAGTGATATCTTATGATGTTTCTTTTTCTGTGTGACGTAGTTCACGTAGAATCACCGTATCTGCATCCACTCACTATGCTGCTACGGGCCTGATGACACAGATTTCATTGCTGAGTGATATTGCATTGTACGTACGTGCCACAACTTCTTTATCCATTTTTTGCTTTCTGGGATATTTACCTGATACTGTAGACGAGCTTCTTGTGAACACAGCCGTCCCAAATATTGGGGTGGCTCTCTGTTTTTGATTTTAATTTCCATAAGCTATAGGACCATAAGTGGAAGTGCCATAGGCTGTGTTGCTTTATTTCTTACGTGTTTCAGGAAACACCATACAGTTCTCCAGGGTGGCTGTTGGCAATTTACATCCTGCCAATCGGCATAACAAGGCTCTCTGTTCTCCATATCCTGCCATACCTTTCTGTATTTTCCACTATTTTCAGATAGCCCTTTTGCCAGGGGGGCAGTGAAACTTCATTGTAGTGCAGATTTCCTTTACAGGCTTGCTTGGTTGGCCAAAAAGTGCGTATGCATTTTTTCCTGAATATATTCAGGAAAAAACTCATACGCACTTTTTGGCCAAGTGCATCATTGTCGACGTTCTGCCTCTTTTCCTATGCTTTCAAGGCAATTCCAGTCTACCCCCTGCAATCTTTTTCCTGAAATTCTGCCCCGCTTTCCAGTCCCCTTCGCAGGCTTACTTCAATATATTTTTGGAGGATAGCTGTCATTTATAACTCTGCAGTTTTGTGAATTACAGTGCCCCTGAGCTCCTTTCTTCAACTCGCTTTCTTGTGAGCTGGGCCCAAAACCGCAGGATTGCTTCAGGCCCTAATCTGTTTCTGGCAGGGCACGCTGAGCCTTTGGTTAATTCCTCTTCCTGGTGGGAAATGAGCGTTACATTTGCCCGTGCAGACACCTACATCTACTCTCTCATTGCTTCTCCTATTCCTGTTCATCTTGCACAGAAATTGCAAGCTGTGCCAAATACGAGGTTAAAGGCACTGACTCTCGAACCGGGGAGATTGTTAGTAAAGCATCTGGAATGGTGAACCCGAGGACCAGGATACGAAAACTGAGATGCATTTTAAATCGTTTCCCAATCACATGGTGGACGATACTCTGGGTTTCCCATGCATGTTTTAGCTGGAGGAAGAATCGCTTGAACCTGGAGAGTTGGGACCCGTGGAATGGGTACCATGCAGTATGACTTCAGAGGGTCTGCATTTGCTCTCCGAAACTCACCAATGCTATCAGCCTGACGTGTCCAGCCTTATGTCTCAACCAGCTCTGCGTGTAGATGTGGTCAATCCCGGTTGCATCACATGCCCTGAGTGAATTATTTAAGAATTGCTCTCTATTTCACTCTCTTTGCATTCTGTTTTTGAAATTTATTTTGATAATGGGATTTATCGGATTTTCACTGCTGCGTTTATGCCGCTGTACACATGCTTGATTCTCTTTCGGAGACATATAAATCCATGGGTTTTAAGATTCTTCCTAGTCAGGTATATTCCTAGGCGTTGAATATGTGGTGTGGAGTCCATTTCGTTGAGCAAGGAGTAGGTCTTGTCTATTATATATTTGGCTTATGGAAAGTTATCTGTGCTAATTTCAGTCTCTGGTTTTATGCAGCATCCCAATGCACATTTAACCATAAGCAAGCACTAGTTGGTTTTCAAAATTTGTGACCCTGTTCTGTTTTGTAATTCAGTTCATGTGTAGTTAAATTTACATTCCGTGTATTAGTGATATCTTATGATGTTTCTTTTTCTGTGTGACGTAGTTTACGTAGAATCACCATACCTGCATCCACTCTCTATGCCGCTACGGGCCTGATGACACAGATTTCATTGCTGAGTGATATTGCATTGCACATACGTGCCACAACTTCTTTATCCATTTTTTGCTTTCTGGGATATTTACCTGGTACTGTAGACGAGCTTCTTGGGAACACAGCCGTCCCAAACTTTGGGGTGGATCTCTGTTTTTGATTTTAATTTCCCTAAGCAAGAGGACCATAAGTGCAATTGCCATAGGCTGTGTTGCTTTATTTCTTACGTGTTTCAGGAAACACCATACACTTCTCCAGGGTGGCTGTTGGCAATTTACATCCTCCCAATCAGCATAACAAGGCTCACTGTTCTCCATATCCTGTCCTACCTTTCTGGATTTTACACTTTTTTCAGATGGCCCTTTTCCCCCGGGGGCGGGGGGGCAGTGAGATTTCATTGTAGTGCAGATTTCCTTTACAGGCTTGCTTGGTTGGCCAAAATGGGCGTATGCGTTTTTACCTGAATATATTCAGGAAAAAACGAATAAGCCCTTTTTGGCCAACTGCATCATTGTCGACGTTCTGCCTCTTTTCCTATGCTTTCAGGGCAATTCCAGTCTACCCCCTGCAATCGTTCTCCTGAAATTCTGCCCCGCTTTCCAGTCCCCTTCGCAGGCTTACTTCAATATATTTTTGGAGGATAGCTGTCATTTATAACTCTGCAGGTTTGTGAATTACAGTGCCCCTGAGCTCCTTTCTTCAACTCGCTTTCTTGTGAGCTGGGCACAAAACCGCAGGATTGCTTCTGGCCCTAATTTGTTTCCGGCAGGGCATGCTGAGCCTTGGTTTAATTCCTCTTCCTGGTGGGCAATGAGCGTTACATTTGCCCGTGCAGACACCTACAGCTAGTCTCTCATTGGTTCTCCCTATTCCTGTTCATCTTGCACAGAAATTGCAAGCTGTGCCAAACAGGAGGTAAAAGGCAGTGACTCTCCAAGCGGGGAGAGTGTTAGTAAAGCATCTGGAATGGTGAAGCCGAGGACCAGGATACGAAAAATGAGATGCATTTTAAATCGTTTCCCAATCACACGGTGGACGATACTCTGGGTTTCCCATGCATGTTTTAGCTGGAGGAAGAATGCCTTGAACCTGGAGAGTTGGGACCCATTCCATGGGTACCATGCAGTATGACTTCAAAGGGTCTGCACTTGCTCACCGAAACTCACAAATGCTATCAGCCTGAAGTGTCCAGCCTTATGTCTCAACCAGCTCTGGGTGTAGATGTGGTCAATCCCGGTTGCATCACATGCCCTGAGTGAATTATTTAAGAATTGCTCTCTATTTCACTGTCTTTGTGTTTTGTTTTCGAAATTTATTTTGATAATGGGATTTATCGGATTTTCACTGCTGCGTTTCGGCCGCTGTACACACGCTTGATTCTCTTACGGAGACATGTATATCCATGGGTTTTAAGATTCTTCCTAGTCAGGTATATTCCTAGGCGTTGAATATGTGGTGTTGGGTCCATTTCGTTGAGCAAAGAGTAGGTCTTGTCTATTACATATTTGGCTTATGGAAAGTTATCTGTGCTAATTTCAGTCTCTGGTTTTATGCAGCACCCCAACGCACATTTCCCCATAAGAAAGCAATAGTTGGTTTTCTAAATTTGAGACCCTGTTCTGTTTTGTAATTCAGTTCATTTGTAGTCAAGTTTACATTCCGTGTATTAGTGATATCTTATGATGTTTCCTCTTCTGTGTGACGTAGTTCACGTAGAATCACCGTATCTGCATCCACTCACTATGCTGCTACGGGCCTGATGACACAGATTTCATTGCTGAGTGATATTGCATTGTACGTACGTGCCACAACTTCTTTATCCATTTTTTGCTTTCTGGGATATTTACCTGATACTGTAGACGAGCTTCTTGTGAACACAGCCGTCCCAAATATTGGGGTGGCTCTCTGTTTTTGATTTTAATTTCCATAAGCTATAGGACCATAAGTGGAAGTGCCATAGGCTGTGTTGCTTTATTTCTTACGTGTTTCAGGAAACACCATACAGTTCTCCAGGGTGGCTGTTGGCAATTTACATCCTGCCAATCGGCATAACAAGGCTCTCTGTTCTCCATATCCTGCCATACCTTTCTGTATTTTCCACTATTTTCAGATAGCCCTTTTGCCAGGGGGGCAGTGAAACTTCATTGTAGTGCAGATTTCCTTTACAGGCTTGCTTGGTTGGCCAAAAAGTGCGTATGCATTTTTTCCTGAATATATTCAGGAAAAAACTCATACGCACTTTTTGGCCAAGTGCATCATTGTCGACGTTCTGCCTCTTTTCCTATGCTTTCAAGGCAATTCCAGTCTACCCCCTGCAATCTTTTTCCTGAAATTCTGCCCCGCTTTCCAGTCCCCTTCGCAGGCTTACTTCAATATATTTTTGGAGGATAGCTGTCATTTATAACTCTGCAGTTTTGTGAATTACAGTGCCCCTGAGCTCCTTTCTTCAACTCGCTTTCTTGTGAGCTGGGCCCAAAACCGCAGGATTGCTTCAGGCCCTAATCTGTTTCTGGCAGGGCACGCTGAGCCTTTGGTTAATTCCTCTTCCTGGTGGGAAATGAGCGTTACATTTGCCCGTGCAGACACCTACATCTACTCTCTCATTGCTTCTCCTATTCCTGTTCATCTTGCACAGAAATTGCAAGCTGTGCCAAATACGAGGTTAAAGGCACTGACTCTCGAAGCGGGGAGATTGTTAGTAAAGCATCTGGAATGGTGAACACGAGGACCAGGATACGAAAACTGAGATGCATTTTAAATCGTTTCCCAATCACATGGTGGACGATACTCTGGGTTTCCCATGCATGTTTTAGCTGGAGGAAGAATCGCTTGAACCTGGAGAGTTGGGACCCGTGGAATGGGTACCATGCAGTATGACTTCAGAGGGTCTGCATTTGCTCTCCGAAACTCACCAATGCTATCAGCCTGACGTGTCCAGCCTTATGTCTCAACCAGCTCTGGGTGTAGATGTGGTCAATCCCGGTTGCATCACATGCCCTGAGTGAATTATTTAAGAATTGCTCTCTATTTCACTCTCTTTGCATTTTGTTTTTTAAATTTATTTTGATAATGGGATTTATCGGATTTTCACTGCTGTGTTTATGCCGCTGTACACATGCTTGATTCTCTTTCGGAGACATATAAATCCATGGGTTTTAAGATTCTTCCTAGTCAGGTATATTCCTAGGCGTTGAATATGTGGTGTGGAGTCCATTTCGTTGAGCAAGGAGTAGGTCTTGTCTATTATATATTTGGCTTATGGAAAGTTATCTGTGCTAATTTCAGTCTCTGGTTTTATGCAGCATCCCAATGCACATTTAACCATAAGCAAGCACTAGTTGGTTTTCAAAATTTGAGACCCTGTTCTGTTTTGTAATTCAGTTCATGTGTAGTTAAATTTACATTCCGTGTATTAGTGATATCTTATGATGTTTCTTTTTCTGTGTGACGTAGTTCACGTAGAATCACCATACCTGCATCCACTCTCTATGCCGCTACGGGCCTGATGACACAGATTTCATTGCTGAGTGATATTGCATTGCACATACGTGCCACAACTTCTTTATCCATTTTTTGCTTTCTGGGATATTTACCTGGTACTGTAGACGAGCTTCTTGGGAACACAGCCGTCCCAAACTTTGGGGTGGATCTCTGTTTTTGATTTTAATTTCCCTAAGCAAGAGGACCATAAGTGCAATTGCCATAGGCTGTGTTGCTTTATTTCTTACGTGTTTCAGGAAACACCATACACTTCTCCAGGGTGGCTGTTGGCAATTTACATCCTCCCAATCAGCATAACAAGGCTCACTGTTCTTCATATCCTGTCCTACCTTTCTGGATTTTACACTTTTTTCAGATGGCCCTTTTCCCCGGGGGGGGGGGGGCAGTGAGATTTCATTGTAGTGCAGATTTCCTTTACAGGCTTGCTTGGTTGGCCAAAATGGGCGTATGCGTTTTTACCTGAATATATTCAGGAAAAAACGAATAAGCCCTTTTTGGCCAACTGCATCATTGTCGACGTTCTGCCTCTTTTCCTATGCTTTCAGGGCAATTCCAGTCTACCCCCTGCAATCGTTCTCCTGAAATTCTGCCCCGCTTTCAAGTCCCCTTCGCAGGCTTACTTCAATATATTTTTGGAGGATAGCTGTCATTTATAACTCTGCAGGTTTGTGAATTACAGTGCCCCTGAGCTCCTTTCTTCAACTCGCTTTCTTGTGAGCTGGGCACAAAACCGCAGGATTGCTTCTGGCCCTAATTTGTTTCCGGCAGGGCATGCTGAGCCTTGGTTTAATTCCTCTTCCTGGTGAGCAATGAGCGTTACATTTGCCCGTGCAGACACCTACAGCTAGTCTCTCATTGGTTCTCCCTATTCCTGTTCATCTTGCAAAGAAATTGCAAGCTGTGCCAAACAGGAAGTTAAAGGCACTGACTCTCCAAGCGGGGAGAGTGTTAGTAAAGCATCTGGAATGGTGAACCCGAGGACCAGGATACGAAAACTGAGATGCATTTTAAATCGTTTCCCAATCACACGGTGGACGATACTCTGGGTTTCCCATGCATGTTTTAGCTGGAGGAAGAATGCCTTGAACCTGGAGAGTTGGGACCCATTCCATGGGTACCATGCAGTATGACTTCAAAGGGTCTGCACTTGCTCACCGAAACTCACAAATGCTATCAGCCTGAAGTGTCCAGCCTTATGTCTCAACCAGCTCTGGTTGTAGATGTGGTCAATCCCGGTTGCATCACATGCCCTGAGTGAATTATTTAAGAATTGCTCTCTATTTCACTGTCTTTGTGTTTTGTTTTCGAAATTTATTTTGATAATGGGATTTATCGGATTTTCACTGCTGCGTTTCGGCCGCTGTACACACGCTTGATTCTCTTACGGAGACATATATATCCATGGGTTTTAAGATTCTTCCTAATCAGGTATATTCCTAGGCGTTGAATATGTGGTGTTGGGTCCATTTCGTTGAGCAAAGAGTAGGTCTTGTCTATTACATATTTGGCTTATGGAAAGTTATCTGTGCTAATTTCAGTCTCTGGTTTTATGCAGCACCCCAACGCACATTTCCCCATAAGAAAGCAATAGTTGGTTTTCTAAATTTGAGACCCTGTTCTCTTTTGTAATTCAGTTCATGTGTAGTCAAGTTTACATTCCGTGTATTAGTGATATCTTATGATGTTTCCTTTTCTGTGTGACGTAGTTCACGTAGAATCACCGTATCTGCATCCACTCACTATGCTGCTACGGGCCTGATGACACAGATTTCATTGCTGAGTGATATTGCATTGTACGTACGTGCCACAACTTCTTTATCCATTTTTTGCTTTCTGGGATATTTACCTGATACTGTAGACGAGCTTCTTGTGAACACAGCCGTCCCAAATATTGGGGTGGCTGTCTGTTTTTGATTTTAATTTCCATAAGCTATAGGACCATAAGTGGAAGTGCCATAGGCTGTGTTGCTTTATTTCTTACGTGTTTCAGGAAACACCATACAGTTCTCCAGGGTGGCTGTTGTCAATTTACATCCTGCCAATCGGCATAACAAGGCTCTCTGTTCTCCATATCCTGCCATACCTTTCTGTATTTTCCACTATTTTCAGATAGCCCTTTTGCCAGGGGGGCAGTGAAACTTCATTGTAGTGCAGATTTCTTTACAGGCTTGCTTGGTTGGCCAAAAAGTGCGTATGCATTTTTTCCTGAATATATTCAGGAAAAAACTCATACGCACTTTTTGGCCAAGTGCATCATTGTCGACGTTCTGCCTCTTTTCCTATGCTTTCAAGGCAATTCCAGTCTACCCCCTGTAATCTTTTTCCTGAAATTCTGCCCCGCTTTCCAGTCCCCTTCGCAGGCTTACTTCAATATATTTTTGGAGGATAGCTGTCATTTATAACTCTGCAGTTTTGTGAATTACAGTGCCCCTGAGCTCCTTTCTTCAACTCGCTTTCTTGTGAGCTGGGCCCAAAACCGCAGGATTGCTTCAGGCCCTAATCTGTTTCTGGCAGGGCACGCTGAGCCTTTGGTTAATTCCTCTTCCTGGTGGGAAATGAGCGTTACATTTGCCCGTGCAGACACCTACATCTACTCTCTCATTGCTTCTCCTATTCCTGTTCATCTTGCACAGAAATTGCAAGCTGTGCCAAATACGAGGTTAAAGGCAGTGACTCTCGAAGCGGGGAGATGGTTAGTAAAGCATCTGGAATGATGAACCCGAGGACCAGGATACGAAAACTGAGATTCATTTTAAATCGTTTCCCAATCACATGGTGGACGATACTCTGGGTTTCCCATGCATGTTTTAGCTGGAGGAAGAATTGCTTGAACCTGGAGAGTTGGGACCCGTGGAATGGGTACCATGCAGTATGACTTCAAAGGGTCTGCATTTGCTCTACGAAACTCACCAATGCTATCAGCCTGACGTGTCCAGCCTTTTGTCTCAACCAGCTCTGGGTGTAGATGTGGTCAATCCCGGTTGCATCACATGCCCTGAGTGAATTATTTAAGAATTGCTCTCTATTTCACTCTCTTTGCATTTTGTTTTTGAAATTTATTTTGATAATGGGATTTATCGGATTTTCACTGCTGCGTTTATGCCGCTGTACACATGCTTGATTCTCTTTCGGAGACATATAAATCCATAGGTTTTAAGATTCTTCCTAGTCAGGTATATTCCTAGGCGTTGAATATGTGGTGTGAAGTCCATTTCGTTGAGCAAGGAGTAGGTCTTGTCTATTATATATTTGGCTTATGGAAAGTTATCTGTGCTAATTTCAGTCTCTGGTTTTATGCAGCACCCAAAGGCACCTTTCCCCATAAGCAAGCACTAGTTGGTTTTCAAAATTTGAGACCCTGTTCTGTTTTGTAATTCAGTTCATGTGTAGTTAAATTTACATTCCGTGTATTAGTGATATCTTATGATGTTTCTTTTTCTGTGTGACGTAGTTCACGTAGAATCACCATACCTGCATCCACTCACTATGCCGCTACGGGCCTGATGACACAGATTTCATTGCTGAGTGATATTGCATTGCACGTACGTGCCACAACTTCTTTATCCATTTTTTGCTTTCTGGGATATTTACCTGGTACTGTAGACGAGCTTCTTGGGAACACAGCCGTCCCAAACTTTGGGGTGGATCTCTGTTTTTGATTTTAATTTCCCTAAGCAAGAGGACCATAAGTGCAATTGCCATAGGCTGTGTTGCTTTATTTCTTACGTGTTTCAGGAAACACGGTACACTTCTCCAGGGTGGCTGTTGGCAATTTACATCCTCCCAATCAGCATAACAAGGCTCCCTGTTGTCCATATCCTGTCCTACCTTTCTGGATTTTACACTTTTTTCAGATGGCCCTTTTCCCCGGGGGGGGGGGCAGTGAGATTTCATTGTAGTGCAAATTTCCTTTACAGGCTTGCTTGGTTGGCCAAAATGGGCGTATGCGTTTTTACCTGAATATATTCAGGAAAAAACGAATAAGCCCTTTTTGGCCAACTGCATCATTGTCGACGTTCTGCCTCTTTTCCTATGCTTTCAGGGCAATTCCAGTCTACCCCCTGCAATCGTTTTCCTGAAATTCTGCCCCGCTTTCAAGTCCCCTTCGCAGGCTTACTTCAATATATTTTTGGAGGATAGCTGTCATTTATAACTCTGCAGGTTTGTGAATTACAGTGCCCCTGAGCTCCTTTCTTCAACTCGCTTTCTTGTGAGCTGGGCACAAAACCGCAGGATTGCTTCTGGCCCTAATTTGTTTCCGGCAGGGCATGCTGAGCCTTGGTTTAATTCCTCTTCCTGGTGGGCAATGAGCGTTACATTTGCCCGTGCAGACACCTACAGCTAGTCTCTCATTGGTTCTCCCTATTCCTGTTCATCTTGCACAGAAATTGCAAGCTGTGCCAAACAGGAGGTTAAAGGCAGTGACTCTCCAAGCGGGGAGAGTGTTAGTAAAGCATCTGGAATGGTGAAGCCGAGGACCAGGATACGAAAACTGAGATGCATTTTAAATCATTTCCCAATCACATGGTGGACGATACTCTGGGTTTCCCATGCATGTTTTAGCTGGAGGAAGAATGCCTTGAACCTGGAGAGTTGGGACCCATGGAATGGGTACCATGCAGTATGACTACAAAGGGTCTGCACTTGCTCACCGAAACTCACAAATGCTATCAGCCTGAAGTGTCCAGCCTTATGTCTCAACCAGCTCTGGGAGTAGATGTGGTCAATCCCGGTTGCATCACATGCCCTGAGTGAATTATTTAAGAATTGCTCTCTATTTCACTGTCTTTGTATTTTGTTTTCGAAATTTATTTTTATAATGGGATTTATCGGATTTTCACTGCTGCGTTTCGGCCGCTGTACACACGCTTGATTCTCTTATGGAGACATATATATCCATGGGTTTTAAGATACTTTCTAGTCAGGTATATTCCTAGGCGTTGAATATGTGGTGTTGGGTCCATTTCGTTGAGCAAGGAGTAGGTCTTGTCTATTACATATTTGGCTTATGGAAAGTTATCTGTGCAAATTTCAGTCTCTGGTTTTATGCAGCACCCCAACGCACCTTTGCCCATAAACAAGCACTAGTTGGTTTTCTAAATTTGAGACCCTGTTCTGTTTTGTAATTCAGTTCATGTGTAGTCAAGTTTATATTCCGTGTATTAGTGATATCTTATGATGTTTCTTTTTCTGTGTGACGTAGTTCACGTAGAATCACCGTACCTGCATCCACTCACTATGCCGCTACGGGCCTGATGACACAGATTTCATTGCTGAGTGATATTGCATTGTACGTACGTGCCACAACTTCTTTATCCATTTTTTGTTTTCTGGGATATTTACCTGATACTGTAGACGAGCTTCTTGGGAACACAGCCATCCCAAATATTGGGGTGGCTGTCTGTTTTTGATTTTAATTTCTGTAAGCTATAGGACCATAAGTGGAAGTGCCATAGGCTGTGTTGCTTTGTTTCTTACGTGTTTCAGGAAACACCATACACTTCTCCAGGGTGGCTGCTGGCAATTTACATCCTGCCAATCAGCATAACAAGGCTCTCTGTTCTCCATATCCTGTCCTACCTCTCTGGATTTTACAATTTTTTCAGATGGCCCTTTTGCCCGGGGCGGCAGTGAGACTTCATTGTAGTGCAGATTTCCTTTACAGGCTTGCTTGGTTGGCCAAAAAGGGCGTATGCGTTTTTTCCTGAATATATTCAGGAAAAAACGCATACGCCCTTTTTGGCCAAGTGCATCATTGTCGACGTTCTGCCTCTTTTCCTATGCTTTCAGGGCAATTCCAGTCTACCCCCTGCAATGGTTTTCCTGAAACTCTGCCCCGCTTTCAAATCCCCTTCGCACGCTTACTTCAATATATTTTTGGAGGATAGCTGTCATTTATAACTCTGCAGGTTTGTGAATTACAGTGCCCCTGAGCTCCTTTCTTCAACTCGCTTTCTTGTGAGCTGGGCACAAAACCGCAGGATTGCTTCAGGCCCTAATCTGTTTCCGGCAGGGCATGCTGAGCCTTTGGTTAATTCCTCTTCCTGGTGGGAAATGAGCATTACATTTGCCCGTGCAGACGCCTATAGCTAGTCTGTCATTGGTTCTCCCTATTCCTGTTCATCTTGCACAGAAATTGCAAGCTGTGCCAAAGAGGAGGTTAAAGGCACTGACTCTCCAAGCGGGGAGAGTGTTAGTAAAGCATCTGGAATGGTGAACCCGAGGACCAGGATACGAAAACTGAGATGCATTTTAAATCTTTTCCCAATCACACGGTGGACGATACTCTGGGTTTCCCATGCATGTTTTAGCTGGAGGAAGAATCCCTTTAACCTGGAGTGTTGGGACCCATGGAATGGGTACCATGCAGTATGACTTCAAAGGGTCTGCATTTGCTCACCGAAACTCACCAATGCTATCAGCCTGAAGTGTCCAGCCTTATGTCTCTACCAGCTCTGGGTGTAGATGTGGTCAATCCCGGTTGCATCACATGCCCTGGGTGAATAATTTAAGAATTGCTCTCTATTTCACTGTCTCTGTGTTTTGTTTTTGAAATTTATTTTGATAATGGGATTTATCGGATTTTCACTGCTGCGTTTCGGCCGCTGTATACACGCTTGATTCTCTTATGAGACATATATATCCATGGGTTATAAGAATCTTCCTAGTCAGGTATATTCCTAGGCATTGAATATGTGGTGTTGGGTCCATTTCGTTGAGCAAGGAGTAGGTCTTGTCTATTACATATTTGGCTTATGGAAAGTTATCTGTGCTAATTTCAGTCTCTGGTTTTATGCAGCACCCCAACGCACCTTTCCCCATAAGCAAGCACTAGTTGGTTTTCTAAATTTGAGACCCTGTTCTGTTTTGTAATTCAGTTCATGTGTAGTCAAGTTTACATTCCGTGTATTAGTGATATCTTATGATGTTTCTTTTTCTGTGTGACGTAGTTCACGTAGATTCACCGTATCTGCATCCACTCACTATGCCGCTACAGGCCTGATGACAAAGATTTCATTGCTGAGTGTATTGCATTGTACGTACGTGCCACAAATTCTTTATCCATTTTTTGCTTTCTGGGATATTTACCTGGTACTGTAGACGAGCTTCTTGGGAACACAGCCGTCCCAAACTTTGGGGTGGCTCTCTGTTTTTGATTTTAATTTCCCTAAGCAATAGGACCATAAGTGCAATTGCCGTAGGCTGTGTTGCTTTGTTTCTTACGTGTTTCAGGAAACACCATACACTTCTCCAGGGTGGCTGCTGGCAATTTACATCCTGCCAATCAGCATAACAAGGCTCCCTGTTCTCCATATCCTGTCCTACATTTCTGGATTTTACACTTTTTTCAGATGGCCCTTTTGCCCGGGGGGCAGTGAGACTTCATTGTAGTGCAGATTTCCTTTACAGGTTTGCTTGATTGGCCAAAAAGGGCGTATGCGTTTTTTCCTGAATATATTCAGGAAAAAACGCATACGCCCTTTTTGGCCAAGTGCATCATTGTCGACGTTCTGCCTCTTTTCCTGTGCTTTCAGGGCAATTCCAGTCTACCCCCTGCAATCGTTTTCCTGAAATTCTGCCCCGCTTTCAAGTCCCCTTCGCAGGCTTACTTCAATATATTTTTGGAGGATAGCTGTCATTTATAACTCTGCAGGTTTGTGAATTACAGTGCCCCTGAGCTCCTTTCTTCAACTCGCTTTCTTGTGAGCTGGGCACAAAACCGCAGGATTGCTTCAGGCCCTAATCTGTTTCCGGCAGGGCACGCTGAGCCTTTGGTTAATTCCTCTTCCTGCTGGGAAATGAGCGTTACATTTACCCGTGCAGACACCTACAGCTAGTCTCTCATTGGTTCTCCCTATTCCTGTTCAACTTGCACAGAAATTGCAAGCTGTGCCAAAGAGGAGGTTAAAGGCACTGACTCTCCAAGCGGGGAGAGTGTTAGTAAAGCATCTGGAATGGTGAACCCGAGGACCAGGATACGAAAACTGAGATGCATTTTAAATCGTTTCCCAATCACACGGTGGACCATACTGTGTGTTTCCCATGCATGTTTTAGCTGGAGGAAGAATCCCTTGAACCTGAAGAGTTGGGACCCATGGAATAGGTACCATGCAGTATGACTTCAAAGGGTCTGCATTTGCTCACCGAAACTCACCAATGCTATCAGCCTGAAGTGTCCAGCCTTATGTCTCAACCAGCTCTGGGTGTAGATGTGGTCAATCCCGGTTGCATCACATGCCCTGAGTGAATTATTTAAGAATTGCTCTCTATTTCACTGTCTTTGTGTTTTGTTTTCGAAATTTATTTTGATAATGGGATTTATCGGATTTTCACTGCTGCGTTTCGGCCGCAGTACACACGCTTGATTCTCTTACGGAGACATATAAATCCATGGGTTTTAAGATTCTTCCTAGTCAGGTATATTCCTAGGCGTTGAATATGTGGTGTGGAGTCCATTTCGTTGAGCAAGGAGTAGGTCTTGTCTATTATATATTTGGCTTATGGAAAGTTATCTGTGCTAATTTCAGTCTCTGGTTTTATGCAGCACCCAAAGGCACCTTTCCCCATAAGCAAGCACTAGTTGGTTTTCAAAATTTGAGACCCTGTTCTGTTTTGTAATTCAGTTCATGTGTAGTTAAATTTACATTCCGTGTATTAGTGATATCTTATGATGTTTCTTTTTCTGTGTGACGTAGTTCACGTAGAATCACCATACCTGCATCCACTCACTATGCCGCTACGGGCCTGATGACACAGATTTCATTGCTGAGTGATATTGCATTGCACGTACGTGCCACAACTTCTTTATCCATTTTTTGCTTTCTGGGATATTTACCTGGTACTGTAGACGAGCTTCTTGGGAACACAGCCGTCCCAAACTTTGGGGTGGATCTCTGTTTTTGATTTTAATTTCCCTAAGCAAGAGGACCATAAGTGCAATTGCCATAGGCTGTGTTGCTTTATTTCTTACGTGTTTCAGGAAACACGGTACACTTCTCCAGGGTGGCTGTTGGCAATTTACATCCTCCCAATCAGCATAACAAGGCTCCCTGTTGTCCATATCCTGTCCTACCTTTCTGGATTTTACACTTTTTTCAGATGGCCCTTTTCCCCGGGGGGGGGGGCAGTGAGATTTCATTGTAGTGCAAATTTCCTTTACAGGCTTGCTTGGTTGGCCAAAATGGGCGTATGCGTTTTTACCTGAATATATTCAGGAAAAAACGAATAAGCCCTTTTTGGCCAACTGCATCATTGTCGACGTTCTGCCTCTTTTCCTATGCTTTCAGGGCAATTCCAGTCTACCCCCTGCAATCGTTTTCCTGAAATTCTGCCCCGCTTTCAAGTCCCCTTCGCAGGCTTACTTCAATATATTTTTGGAGGATAGCTGTCATTTATAACTCTGCAGGTTTGTGAATTACAGTGCCCCTGAGCTCCTTTCTTCAACTCGCTTTCTTGTGAGCTGGGCACAAAACCGCAGGATTGCTTCTGGCCCTAATTTGTTTCCGGCAGGGCATGCTGAGCCTTGGTTTAATTCCTCTTCCTGGTGGGCAATGAGCGTTACATTTGCCCGTGCAGACACCTACAGCTAGTCTCTCATTGGTTCTCCCTATTCCTGTTCATCTTGCACAGAAATTGCAAGCTGTGCCAAACAGGAGGTTAAAGGCAGTGACTCTCCAAGCGGGGAGAGTGTTAGTAAAGCATCTGGAATGGTGAAGCCGAGGACCAGGATACGAAAACTGAGATGCATTTTAAATCATTTCCCAATCACATGGTGGACGATACTCTGGGTTTCCCATGCATGTTTTAGCTGGAGGAAGAATGCCTTGAACCTGGAGAGTTGGGACCCATGGAATGGGTACCATGCAGTATGACTACAAAGGGTCTGCACTTGCTCACCGAAACTCACAAATGCTATCAGCCTGAAGTGTCCAGCCTTATGTCTCAACCAGCTCTGGGAGTAGATGTGGTCAATCCCGGTTGCATCACATGCCCTGAGTGAATTATTTAAGAATTGCTCTCTATTTCACTGTCTTTGTATTTTGTTTTCGAAATTTATTTTTATAATGGGATTTATCGGATTTTCACTGCTGCGTTTCGGCCGCTGTACACACGCTTGATTCTCTTATGGAGACATATATATCCATGGGTTTTAAGATACTTTCTAGTCAGGTATATTCCTAGGCGTTGAATATGTGGTGTTGGGTCCATTTCGTTGAGCAAGGAGTAGGTCTTGTCTATTACATATTTGGCTTATGGAAAGTTATCTGTGCAAATTTCAGTCTCTGGTTTTATGCAGCACCCCAACGCACCTTTGCCCATAAACAAGCACTAGTTGGTTTTCTAAATTTGAGACCCTGTTCTGTTTTGTAATTCAGTTCATGTGTAGTCAAGTTTATATTCCGTGTATTAGTGATATCTTATGATGTTTCTTTTTCTGTGTGACGTAGTTCACGTAGAATCACCGTACCTGCATCCACTCACTATGCCGCTACGGGCCTGATGACACAGATTTCATTGCTGAGTGATATTGCATTGTACGTACGTGCCACAACTTCTTTATCCATTTTTTGTTTTCTGGGATATTTACCTGATACTGTAGACGAGCTTCTTGGGAACACAGCCATCCCAAATATTGGGGTGGCTGTCTGTTTTTGATTTTAATTTCTGTAAGCTATAGGACCATAAGTGGAAGTGCCATAGGCTGTGTTGCTTTGTTTCTTACGTGTTTCAGGAAACACCATACACTTCTCCAGGGTGGCTGCTGGCAATTTACATCCTGCCAATCAGCATAACAAGGCTCTCTGTTCTCCATATCCTGTCCTACCTCTCTGGATTTTACAATTTTTTCAGATGGCCCTTTTGCCCGGGGCGGCAGTGAGACTTCATTGTAGTGCAGATTTCCTTTACAGGCTTGCTTGGTTGGCCAAAAAGGGCGTATGCGTTTTTTCCTGAATATATTCAGGAAAAAACGCATACGCCCTTTTTGGCCAAGTGCATCATTGTCGACGTTCTGCCTCTTTTCCTATGCTTTCAGGGCAATTCCAGTCTACCCCCTGCAATGGTTTTCCTGAAACTCTGCCCCGCTTTCAAATCCCCTTCGCACGCTTACTTCAATATATTTTTGGAGGATAGCTGTCATTTATAACTCTGCAGGTTTGTGAATTACAGTGCCCCTGAGCTCCTTTCTTCAACTCGCTTTCTTGTGAGCTGGGCACAAAACCGCAGGATTGCTTCAGGCCCTAATCTGTTTCCGGCAGGGCATGCTGAGCCTTTGGTTAATTCCTCTTCCTGGTGGGAAATGAGCATTACATTTGCCCGTGCAGACGCCTATAGCTAGTCTGTCATTGGTTCTCCCTATTCCTGTTCATCTTGCACAGAAATTGCAAGCTGTGCCAAAGAGGAGGTTAAAGGCACTGACTCTCCAAGCGGGGAGAGTGTTAGTAAAGCATCTGGAATGGTGAACCCGAGGACCAGGATACGAAAACTGAGATGCATTTTAAATCTTTTCCCAATCACACGGTGGACGATACTCTGGGTTTCCCATGCATGTTTTAGCTGGAGGAAGAATCCCTTTAACCTGGAGTGTTGGGACCCATGGAATGGGTACCATGCAGTATGACTTCAAAGGGTCTGCATTTGCTCACCGAAACTCACCAATGCTATCAGCCTGAAGTGTCCAGCCTTATGTCTCTACCAGCTCTGGGTGTAGATGTGGTCAATCCCGGTTGCATCACATGCCCTGGGTGAATAATTTAAGAATTGCTCTCTATTTCACTGTCTCTGTGTTTTGTTTTTGAAATTTATTTTGATAATGGGATTTATCGGATTTTCACTGCTGCGTTTCGGCCGCTGTATACACGCTTGATTCTCTTATGAGACATATATATCCATGGGTTATAAGAATCTTCCTAGTCAGGTATATTCCTAGGCATTGAATATGTGGTGTTGGGTCCATTTCGTTGAGCAAGGAGTAGGTCTTGTCTATTACATATTTGGCTTATGGAAAGTTATCTGTGCTAATTTCAGTCTCTGGTTTTATGCAGCACCCCAACGCACCTTTCCCCATAAGCAAGCACTAGTTGGTTTTCTAAATTTGAGACCCTGTTCTGTTTTGTAATTCAGTTCATGTGTAGTCAAGTTTACATTCCGTGTATTAGTGATATCTTATGATGTTTCTTTTTCTGTGTGACGTAGTTCACGTAGATTCACCGTATCTGCATCCACTCACTATGCCGCTACAGGCCTGATGACAAAGATTTCATTGCTGAGTGTATTGCATTGTACGTACGTGCCACAAATTCTTTATCCATTTTTTGCTTTCTGGGATATTTACCTGGTACTGTAGACGAGCTTCTTGGGAACACAGCCGTCCCAAACTTTGGGGTGGCTCTCTGTTTTTGATTTTAATTTCCCTAAGCAATAGGACCATAAGTGCAATTGCCGTAGGCTGTGTTGCTTTGTTTCTTACGTGTTTCAGGAAACACCATACACTTCTCCAGGGTGGCTGCTGGCAATTTACATCCTGCCAATCAGCATAACAAGGCTCCCTGTTCTCCATATCCTGTCCTACATTTCTGGATTTTACACTTTTTTCAGATGGCCCTTTTGCCCGGGGGGCAGTGAGACTTCATTGTAGTGCAGATTTCCTTTACAGGTTTGCTTGATTGGCCAAAAAGGGCGTATGCGTTTTTTCCTGAATATATTCAGGAAAAAACGCATACGCCCTTTTTGGCCAAGTGCATCATTGTCGACGTTCTGCCTCTTTTCCTGTGCTTTCAGGGCAATTCCAGTCTACCCCCTGCAATCGTTTTCCTGAAATTCTGCCCCGCTTTCAAGTCCCCTTCGCAGGCTTACTTCAATATATTTTTGGAGGATAGCTGTCATTTATAACTCTGCAGGTTTGTGAATTACAGTGCCCCTGAGCTCCTTTCTTCAACTCGCTTTCTTGTGAGCTGGGCACAAAACCGCAGGATTGCTTCAGGCCCTAATCTGTTTCCGGCAGGGCACGCTGAGCCTTTGGTTAATTCCTCTTCCTGCTGGGAAATGAGCGTTACATTTACCCGTGCAGACACCTACAGCTAGTCTCTCATTGGTTCTCCCTATTCCTGTTCAACTTGCACAGAAATTGCAAGCTGTGCCAAAGAGGAGGTTAAAGGCACTGACTCTCCAAGCGGGGAGAGTGTTAGTAAAGCATCTGGAATGGTGAACCCGAGGACCAGGATACGAAAACTGAGATGCATTTTAAATCGTTTCCCAATCACACGGTGGACCATACTGTGTGTTTCCCATGCATGTTTTAGCTGGAGGAAGAATCCCTTGAACCTGAAGAGTTGGGACCCATGGAATAGGTACCATGCAGTATGACTTCAAAGGGTCTGCATTTGCTCACCGAAACTCACCAATGCTATCAGCCTGAAGTGTCCAGCCTTATGTCTCAACCAGCTCTGGGTGTAGATGTGGTCAATCCCGGTTGCATCACATGCCCTGAGTGAATTATTTAAGAATTGCTCTCTATTTCACTGTCTTTGTGTTTTGTTTTCGAAATTTATTTTGATAATGGGATTTATCGGATTTTCACTGCTGCGTTTCGGCCGCAGTACACACGCTTGATTCTCTTACGGAGACATATAAATCCATGGGTTTTAAGATTCTTCCTAGTCAGGTATATTCCTAGGCGTTGAATATGTGGTGTGGAGTCCATTTCGTTGAGCAAGGAGTAGGTCTTGTCTATTATATATTTGGCTTATGGAAAGTTATCTGTGCTAATTTCAGTCTCTGGTTTTATGCAGCATCCCAATGCACATTTAACCATAAGCAAGCACTAGTTGGTTTTCAAAATTTGTGACCCTGTTCTGTTTTGTAATTCAGTTCATGTGTAGTTAAATTTACATTCCGTGTATTAGTGATATCTTATGATGTTTCTTTTTCTGTGTGACGTAGTTCACGTAGAATCACCATACCTGCATCCACTCTCTATGCCGCTACGGGCCTGATGACACAGATTTCATTGCTGAGTGATATTGCATTGCACATACGTGCCACAACTTCTTTATCCATTTTTTGCTTTCTGGGATATTTACCTGGTACTGTAGACGAGCTTCTTGGGAACACAGCCGTCCCAAACTTTGGGGTGGATCTCTGTTTTTGATTTTAATTTCCCTAAGCAAGAGGACCATAAGTGCAATTGCCATAGGCTGTGTTGCTTTATTTCTTACGTGTTTCAGGAAACACCATACACTTCTCCAGGGTGGCTGTTGGCAATTTACATCCTCCCAATCAGCATAACAAGGCTCACTGTTCTTCATATCCTGTCCTACCTTTCTGGATTTTACACTTTTTTCAGATGGCCTTTTTCCCCGGGGGGGGGGGGGGCAGTGAGATTTCATTGTAGTGCAGATTTCCTTTACAGGCTTGCTTGGTTGGCCAAAATGGGCGTATGCGTGTTTACCTGAATATATTCAGGAAAAAACGAATAAGCCCTTTTTGGCCAACTGCATCATTGTCGACGTTCTGCCTCTTTTCCTATGCTTTCAGGGCAATTCCAGTCTACCCCCTGCAATCGTTCTCCTGAAATTCTGCCCCGCTTTCAAGTCCCCTTCGCAGGCTTACTTCAATATATTTTTGGAGGATAGCTGTCATTTATAACTCTGCAGGTTTGTGAATTACAGTGCCCCTGAGCTCCTTTCTTCAACTCGCTTTCTTGTGAGCTGGGCACAAAACCGCAGGATTGCTTCTGGCCCTAATTTGTTTCCGGCAGGGCATGCTGAGCCTTGGTTTAATTCCTCTTCCTGGTGGGCAATGAGCGTTACATTTGCCCGTGCAGACACCTACAGCTAGTCTCTCATTGGTTCTCCCTATTCCTGTTCATCTTGCAAAGAAATTGCAAGCTGTGCCAAACAGGAGGTTAAAGGCACTGACTCTCCAAGCGGGGAGAGTGTTAGTAAAGCATCTGGAATGGTGAACACGAGGACCAGGATACGAAAACTGAGATGCATTTTAAATCGTTTCCCAATCACACGGTGGACGATACTCTGGGTTTCCCATGCATGTTTTAGCTGGAGGAAGAATGCCTTGAACCTGGAGAGTTGGGACCCATTCCATGGGTACCATGCAGTATGACTTCAAAGGGTCTGCACTTGCTCACCGAAACTCACAAATGCTATCAGCCTGAAGTGTCCAGCCTTATGTCTCAACCAGCTCTGGGTGTAGATGTGGTCAATCCCGGTTGCATCACATGCCCTGAGTGAATTATTTAAGAATTGCTCTCTATTTCACTGTCTTTGTGTTTTGTTTTCGAAATTTATTTTGATAATGGGATTTATCGGATTTTCACTGCTGCGTTTCGGCCGCAGTACACACGCTTGATTCTCTTACGGAGACATATAAATCCATGGGTTTTAAGATTCTTCCTAGTCAGGTATATTCCTAGGCGTTGAATATGTGGTGTGGAGTCCATTTCGTTGAGCAAGGAGTAGGTCTTGTCTATTATATATTTGGCTTATGGAAAGTTATCTGTGCTAATTTCAGTCTCTGGTTTTATGCAGCATCCCAATGCACATTTAACCATAAGCAAGCACTAGTTGGTTTTCAAAATTTGTGACCCTGTTCTGTTTTGTAATTCAGTTCATGTGTAGTTAAATTTACATTCCGTGTATTAGTGATATCTTATGATGTTTCTTTTTCTGTGTGACGTAGTTCACGTAGAATCACCATACCTGCATCCACTCTCTATGCCGCTACGGGCCTGATGACACAGATTTCATTGCTGAGTGATATTGCATTGCACATACGTGCCACAACTTCTTTATCCATTTTTTGCTTTCTGGGATATTTACCTGGTACTGTAGACGAGCTTCTTGGGAACACAGCCGTCCCAAACTTTGGGGTGGATCTCTGTTTTTGATTTTAATTTCCCTAAGCAAGAGGACCATAAGTGCAATTGCCATAGGCTGTGTTGCTTTATTTCTTACGTGTTTCAGGAAACACCATACACTTCTCCAGGGTGGCTGTTGGCAATTTACATCCTCCCAATCAGCATAACAAGGCTCACTGTTCTTCATATCCTGTCCTACCTTTCTGGATTTTACACTTTTTTCAGATGGCCTTTTTCCCCGGGGGGGGGGGGCGGCAGTGAGATTTCATTGTAGTGCAGATTTCCTTTACAGGCTTGCTTGGTTGGCCAAAATGGGCGTATGCGTGTTTACCTGAATATATTCAGGAAAAAACGAATAAGCCCTTTTTGGCCAACTGCATCATTGTCGACGTTCTGCCTCTTTTCCTATGCTTTCAGGGCAATTCCAGTCTACCCCCTGCAATCGTTCTCCTGAAATTCTGCCCCGCTTTCAAGTCCCCTTCGCAGGCTTACTTCAATATATTTTTGGAGGATAGCTGTCATTTATAACTCTGCAGGTTTGTGAATTACAGTGCCCCTGAGCTCCTTTCTTCAACTCGCTTTCTTGTGAGCTGGGCACAAAACCGCAGGATTGCTTCAGGCCCTAATCTGTTTCCGGCAGGGCATGCTGAGCCTTTGGTTAATTCCTCTTCCTGGTGGGAAATGAGCATTACATTTGCCCGTGCAGACGCCTATAGCTAGTCTGTCATTGGTTCTCCCTATTCCTGTTCATCTTGCACAGAAATTGCAAGCTGTGCCAAAGAGGAGGTTAAAGGCACTGACTCTCCAAGCGGGGAGAGTGTTAGTAAAGCATCTGGAATGGTGAACCCGAGGACCAGGATACGAAAACTGAGATGCATTTTAAATCTTTTCCCAATCACACGGTGGACGATACTCTGGGTTTCCCATGCATGTTTTAGCTGGAGGAAGAATCCCTTTAACCTGGAGTGTTGGGACCCATGGAATGGGTACCATGCAGTATGACTTCAAAGGGTCTGCATTTGCTCACCGAAACTCACCAATGCTATCAGCCTGAAGTGTCCAGCCTTATGTCTCTACCAGCTCTGGGTGTAGATGTGGTCTATCCCGGTTGCATCACATGCCCTGGGTGAATAATTTAAGAATTGCTCTCTATTTCACAGTCTCTGTGTTTTGTTTTTGAAATTTATTTTGATAATGGGATTTATCGGATTTTCACTGCTGCGTTTCGGCCGCTGTATACACGCTTGATTCTCTTATGAGACATATATATCCATGGGTTATAAGAATCTTCCTAGTCAGGTATATTCCTAGGCATTGAATATGTGGTGTTGGGTCCATTTCGTTGAGCAAGGAGTAGGTCTTGTCTATTACATATTTGGCTTATGGAAAGTTATCTGTGCTAATTTCAGTCTCTGGTTTTATGCAGCACCCCAACGCACCTTTCCCCATAAGCAAGCACTAGTTGGTTTTCTAAATTTGAGACCCTGTTCTGTTTTGTAATTCAGTTCATGTGTAGTCAAGTTTACATTCCGTGTATTAGTGATATCTTATGATGTTTCTTTTTCTGTGTGACGTAGTTCACGTAGATTCACCGTATCTGCATCCACTCACTATGCCGCTACAGGCCTGATGACAAAGATTTCATTGCTGAGTGTATTGCATTGTACGTACGTGCCACAAATTCTTTATCCATTTTTTGCTTTCTGGGATATTTACCTGGTACTGTAGACGAGCTTCTTGGGAACACAGCCGTCCCAAACTTTGGGGTGGCTCTCTGTTTTTGATTTTAATTTCCCTAAGCAATAGGACCATAAGTGCAATTGCCGTAGGCTGTGTTGCTTTGTTTCTTACGTGTTTCAGGAAACACCATACACTTCTCCAGGGTGGCTGCTGGCAATTTACATCCTGCCAATCAGCATAACAAGGCTCCCTGTTCTCCATATCCTGTCCTACATTTCTGGATTTTACACTTTTTTCAGATGGCCCTTTTGCCCGGGGGGCAGTGAGACTTCATTGTAGTGCAGATTTCCTTTACAGGTTTGCTTGATTGGCCAAAAAGGGCGTATGCGTTTTTTCCTGAATATATTCAGGAAAAAACGCATACGCCCTTTTTGGCCAAGTGCATCATTGTCGACGTTCTGCCTCTTTTCCTGTGCTTTCAGGGCAATTCCAGTCTACCCCCTGCAATCGTTTTCCTGAAATTCTGCCCCGCTTTCAAGTCCCCTTCGCAGGCTTACTTCAATATATTTTTGGAGGATAGCTGTCATTTATAACTCTGCAGGTTTGTGAATTACAGTGCCCCTGAGCTCCTTTCTTCAACTCGCTTTCTTGTGAGCTGGGCACAAAACCGCAGGATTGCTTCAGGCCCTAATCTGTTTCCGGCAGGGCACGCTGAGCCTTTGGTTAATTCCTCTTCCTGCTGGGAAATGAGCGTTACATTTACCCGTGCAGACACCTACAGCTAGTCTCTCATTGGTTCTCCCTATTCCTGTTCAACTTGCACAGAAATTGCAAGCTGTGCCAAAGAGGAGGTTAAAGGCACTGACTCTCCAAGCGGGGAGAGTGTTAGTAAAGCATCTGGAATGGTGAACCCGAGGACCAGGATACGAAAACTGAGATGCATTTTAAATCGTTTCCCAATCACACGGTGGACCATACTGTGTGTTTCCCATGCATGTTTTAGCTGGAGGAAGAATCCCTTGAACCTGAAGAGTTGGGACCCATGGAATAGGTACCATGCAGTATGACTTCAAAGGGTCTGCATTTGCTCACCGAAACTCACCAATGCTATCAGCCTGAAGTGTCCAGCCTTATGTCTCAACCAGCTCTGGGTGTAGATGTGGTCAATCCCGGTTGCATCACATGCCCTGAGTGAATTATTTAAGAATTGCTCTCTATTTCACTGTCTTTGTGTTTTGTTTTCGAAATTTATTTTGATAATGGGATTTATCGGATTTTCACTGCTGCGTTTCGGCCGCAGTACACACGCTTGATTCTCTTACGGAGACATATAAATCCATGGGTTTTAAGATTCTTCCTAGTCAGGTATATTCCTAGGCGTTGAATATGTGGTGTGGAGTCCATTTCGTTGAGCAAGGAGTAGGTCTTGTCTATTATATATTTGGCTTATGGAAAGTTATCTGTGCTAATTTCAGTCTCTGGTTTTATGCAGCATCCCAATGCACATTTAACCATAAGCAAGCACTAGTTGGTTTTCAAAATTTGTGACCCTGTTCTGTTTTGTAATTCAGTTCATGTGTAGTTAAATTTACATTCCGTGTATTAGTGATATCTTATGATGTTTCTTTTTCTGTGTGACGTAGTTCACGTAGAATCACCATACCTGCATCCACTCTCTATGCCGCTACGGGCCTGATGACACAGATTTCATTGCTGAGTGATATTGCATTGCACATACGTGCCACAACTTCTTTATCCATTTTTTGCTTTCTGGGATATTTACCTGGTACTGTAGACGAGCTTCTTGGGAACACAGCCGTCCCAAACTTTGGGGTGGATCTCTGTTTTTGATTTTAATTTCCCTAAGCAAGAGGACCATAAGTGCAATTGCCATAGGCTGTGTTGCTTTATTTCTTACGTGTTTCAGGAAACACCATACACTTCTCCAGGGTGGCTGTTGGCAATTTACATCCTCCCAATCAGCATAACAAGGCTCACTGTTCTTCATATCCTGTCCTACCTTTCTGGATTTTACACTTTTTTCAGATGGCCTTTTTCCCCGGGGGGGGGGGGGGGGGCAGTGAGATTTCATTGTAGTGCAGATTTCCTTTACAGGCTTGCTTGGTTGGCCAAAATGGGCGTATGCGTGTTTACCTGAATATATTCAGGAAAAAACGAATAAGCCCTTTTTGGCCAACTGCATCATTGTCGACGTTCTGCCTCTTTTCCTATGCTTTCAGGGCAATTCCAGTCTACCCCCTGCAATCGTTCTCCTGAAATTCTGCCCCGCTTTCAAGTCCCCTTCGCAGGCTTACTTCAATATATTTTTGGAGGATAGCTGTCATTTATAACTCTGCAGGTTTGTGAATTACAGTGCCCCTGAGCTCCTTTCTTCAACTCGCTTTCTTGTGAGCTGGGCACAAAACCGCAGGATTGCTTCTGGCCCTAATTTGTTTCCGGCAGGGCATGCTGAGCCTTGGTTTAATTCCTCTTCCTGGTGGGCAATGAGCGTTACATTTGCCCGTGCAGACACCTACAGCTAGTCTCTCATTGGTTCTCCCTATTCCTGTTCATCTTGCAAAGAAATTGCAAGCTGTGCCAAACAGGAGGTTAAAGGCACTGACTCTCCAAGCGGGGAGAGTGTTAGTAAAGCATCTGGAATGGTGAACCCGAGGACCAGGATACGAAAACTGAGATGCATTTTAAATCGTTTCCCAATCACACGGTGGACGATACTCTGGGTTTCCCATGCATGTTTTAGCTGGAGGAAGAATGCCTTGAACCTGGAGAGTTGGGACCCATTCCATGGGTACCATGCAGTATGACTTCAAAGGGTCTGCACTTGCTCACCGAAACTCACAAATGCTATCAGCCTGAAGTGTCCAGCCTTATGTCTCAACCAGCTCTGGGTGTAGATGTGGTCAATCCCGGTTGCATCACATGCCCTGAGTGAATTATTTAAGAATTGCTCTCTATTTCACTGTCTTTGTGTTTTGTTTTCGAAATTTATTTTGATAATGGGATTTATCGGATTTTCACTGCTGCGTTTCGGCCGCAGTACACACGCTTGATTCTCTTACGGAGACATATAAATCCATGGGTTTTAAGATTCTTCCTAGTCAGGTATATTCCTAGGCGTTGAATATGTGGTGTGGAGTCCATTTCGTTGAGCAAGGAGTAGGTCTTGTCTATTATATATTTGGCTTATGGAAAGTTATCTGTGCTAATTTCAGTCTCTGGTTTTATGCAGCATCCCAATGCACATTTAACCATAAGCAAGCACTAGTTGGTTTTCAAAATTTGTGACCCTGTTCTGTTTTGTAATTCAGTTCATGTGTAGTTAAATTTACATTCCGTGTATTAGTGATATCTTATGATGTTTCTTTTTCTGTGTGACGTAGTTCACGTAGAATCACCATACCTGCATCCACTCTCTATGCCGCTACGGGCCTGATGACACAGATTTCATTGCTGAGTGATATTGCATTGCACATACGTGCCACAACTTCTTTATCCATTTTTTGCTTTCTGGGATATTTACCTGGTACTGTAGACGAGCTTCTTGGGAACACAGCCGTCCCAAACTTTGGGGTGGATCTCTGTTTTTGATTTTAATTTCCCTAAGCAAGAGGACCATAAGTGCAATTGCCATAGGCTGTGTTGCTTTATTTCTTACGTGTTTCAGGAAACACCATACACTTCTCCAGGGTGGCTGTTGGCAATTTACATCCTCCCAATCAGCATAACAAGGCTCACTGTTCTTCATATCCTGTCCTACCTTTCTGGATTTTACACTTTTTTCAGATGGCCTTTTTCCCCGGGGGGGGGGGGGGGCAGTGAGATTTCATTGTAGTGCAGATTTCCTTTACAGGCTTGCTTGGTTGGCCAAAATGGGCGTATGCGTGTTTACCTGAATATATTCAGGAAAAAACGAATAAGCCCTTTTTGGCCAACTGCATCATTGTCGACGTTCTGCCTCTTTTCCTATGCTTTCAGGGCAATTCCAGTCTACCCCCTGCAATCGTTCTCCTGAAATTCTGCCCCGCTTTCAAGTCCCCTTCGCAGGCTTACTTCAATATATTTTTGGAGGATAGCTGTCATTTATAACTCTGCAGGTTTGTGAATTACAGTGCCCCTGAGCTCCTTTCTTCAACTCGCTTTCTTGTGAGCTGGGCACAAAACCGCAGGATTGCTTCTGGCCCTAATTTGTTTCCGGCAGGGCATGCTGAGCCTTGGTTTAATTCCTCTTCCTGGTGGGCAATGAGCGTTACATTTGCCCGTGCAGACACCTACAGCTAGTCTCTCATTGGTTCTCCCTATTCCTGTTCATCTTGCAAAGAAATTGCAAGCTGTGCCAAACAGGAGGTTAAAGGCACTGACTCTCCAAGCGGGGAGAGTGTTAGTAAAGCATCTGGAATGGTGAACCCGAGGACCAGGATACGAAAACTGAGATGCATTTTAAATCGTTTCCCAATCACACGGTGGACGATACTCTGGGTTTCCCATGCATGTTTTAGCTGGAGGAAGAATGCCTTGAACCTGGAGAGTTGGGACCCATTCCATGGGTACCATGCAGTATGACTTCAAAGGGTCTGCACTTGCTCACCGAAACTCACAAATGCTATCAGCCTGAAGTGTCCAGCCTTATGTCTCAACCAGCTCTGGTTGTAGATGTGGTCAATCCCGGTTGCATCACATGCCCTGAGTGAATTATTTAAGAATTGCTCTCTATTTCACTGTCTTTGTGTTTTGTTTTCGAAATTTATTTTGATAATGGGATTTATCGGATTTTCACTGCTGCGTTTCGGCCGCTGTACACACGCTTGATTCTCTTACGGAGACATATATATCCATGGGTTTTAAGATTCTTCCTAGTCAGGTATATTCCTAGGCATTGAATATGTGGTGTTGGGTCCATTTCGTTGAGCAAAGAGTAGGTCTTGTCTATTACATATTTGGCTTATGGAAAGTTATCTGTGCTAATTTCAGTCTCTGGTTTTATGCAGCACCCCAACGCACATTTCCCCATAAGAAAGCAATAGTTGGTTTTCTAAATTTGAGACCCTGTTCTGTTTTGTAATTCAGTTCATGTGTAGTCAAGTTTACATTCCGTGTATTAGTGATATCTTATGATGTTTCCTTTTCTGTGTGACGTAGTTCACGTAGAATCACCGTATCTGCATCCACTCACCATGCTGCTACGGGCCTGATGACACAGATTTCATTGCTGAGTGATATTGCATTGTACGTACGTGCCACAACTTCTTTATCCATTTTTTGCTTTCTGGGATATTTACCTGCTACTGTAGACGAGCTTCTTGTG
The DNA here is from genome assembly GCF_963924675.1 of Phocoena phocoena. NCBI lineage: Eukaryota > Metazoa > Chordata > Mammalia > Artiodactyla > Phocoenidae > Phocoena > Phocoena phocoena. Next base: position 1,299,696 of record NW_027077514.1, on the reverse strand, counting down.
AACACAGCCGTCCCAAATATTGGGGTGGCTGTCTGTTTTTGATTTTAATTTCCATAAGCTATAGGACCATAAGTGGAAGTGCCATAGGCTGTGTTGCTTTATTTCTTACGTGTTTCAGGAAACACCATACAGTTCTCCAGGGTGGCTGTTGGCAATTTACATCCTGCCAATCGGCATAACAAGGCTCTCTGTTCTCCATATCCTGCCATACCTTTCTGTATTTTCCACTATTTTCAGATAGCCCTTTTGCCAGGGGGGCAGTGAAACTTCATTGTAGTGCAGATTTCTTTACAGGCTTGCTTGGTTGGCCAAAAAGTGCGTATGCATTTTTTCCTGAATATATTCAGGAAAAAACTCATACGCACTTTTTGGCCAAGTGCATCATTGTCGACGTTCTGCCTCTTTTCCTATGCTTTCAAGGCAATTCCAGTCTACCCCCTGTAATCTTTTTCCTGAAATTCTGCCCCGCTTTCCAGTCCCCTTCGCAGGCTTACTTCAATATATTTTTGGAGGATAGCTGTCATTTATAACTCTGCAGTTTTGTGAATTACAGTGCCCCTGAGCTCCTTTCTTCAACTCGCTTTCTTGTGAGCTGGGCCCAAAACCGCAGGATTGCTTCAGGCCCTAATCTGTTTCTGGCAGGGCACGCTGAGCCTTTGGTTAATTCCTCTTCCTGGTGGGAAATGAGCGTTACATTTGCCCGTGCAGACACCTACATCTACTCTCTCATTGCTTCTCCTATTCCTGTTCATCTTGCACAGAAATTGCAAGCTGTGCCAAATACGAGGTTAAAGGCAGTGACTCTCGAAGCGGGGAGATTGTTAGTAAAGCATCTGGAATGGTGAACCCGAGGACCAGGATACGAAAACTGAGATTCATTTTAAATCGTTTCCCAATCACATGGTGGACGATACTCTGGGTTTCCCATGCATGTTTTAGCTGGAGGAAGAATTGCTTGAACCTGGAGAGTTGGGACCCGTGGAATGGGTACCATGCAGTATGACTTCAAAGGGTCTGCATTTGCTCTCCGAAACTCACCAATGCTATCAGCCTGACGTGTCCAGCCTTTTGTCTCAACCAGCTCTGGGTGTAGATGTGGTCAATCCCGGTTGCATCACATGCCCTGAGTGAATTATTTAAGAATTGCTCTCTATTTCACTCTCTTTGCATTTTGTTTTTGAAATTTATTTTGATAATGGGATTTATCGGATTTTCACGGCTGCGTTTATGCCGCTGTACACATGCTTGATTCTCCTTCGGAGACATATAAATCCATAGGTTTTAAGATTCTTCCTAGTCAGGTATATTCCTAGGCGTTGAATATGTGGTGCGAAGTCCATTTCGTTGAGCAAGTAGTAGGTCTTGTCTATTATATATTTGGCTTATGGAAAGTTATCTGTGCTAATTTCAGTCTCTGGTTTTATGCAGCACCCAAAGGCACCTTTCCCCATAAGCAAGCACTAGTTGGTTTTCAAAATTTGAGACCCTGTTCTGTTTTGTAATTCAGTTCATGTGTAGTTAAATTTACATTCCGTGTATTAGTGATATCTTATGATGTTTCCTTTTCTGTGTGACGTAGTTCACGTAGAATCACCATACCTGCATCCACTCACTATGCCGCTACGGGCCTGATGACACAGATTTCATTGCTGAGTGATATTGCATTGCACGTACGTGCCACAACTTCTTTATCCATTTTTTGCTTTCTGGGATATTTACCTGGTACTGTAGACGAGCTTCCTGGGAACACAGCCGTCCCAAACTTTGGGGTGGATCTCTGTTTTTGATTTTAATTTCCCTAAGCAAGAGGACCATAAGTGCAATTGCCATAGGCTGTGTTGCTTTATTTCTTACGTGTTTCAGGAAACACGGTACACTTCTCCAGGGTGGCTGTTGGCAATTTACATCCTCCCAATCAGCATAACAAGGCTCCCTGTTCTCCATATCCTGTCCTACCTTTCTGGATTTTACACTTTTTTCAGATGGCCCTTTCCCCGGGGGGGGGGGGGCAGTGAGATTTCATTGTAGTGCAGATTTCCTTTACAGGCTTGCTTGGTTGGCCAAAATGGGCGTATGCGTTTTTACCTGAATATATTCAGGAAAAAACGAATAAGCCCTTTCTGGCCAACTGCATCATTGTCGACGTTCTGCCTCTTTTCCTATGCTTTCAGGGCAATTCCAGTCTACCCCCTGCAATCGTTTTCCTGAAATTCTGCCCCGCTTTCAAGTCCCCTTCGCAGGCTTACTTCAATATATTTTTGGAGGATAGCTGTCATTTATAACTCTGCAGGTTTGTGAATTACAGTGCCCCTGAGCTCCTTTCTTCAACTCGCTTTCTTGTGAGCTGCGCACAAAACCGCAGGATTGCTTCTGGCCCTAATTTGTTTCCGGCAGGGCATGCTGAGCCTTGGTTTAATTCCTCTTCCTGGTGGGCAATGAGCGTTACATTTGCCCGTGCAGACACCTACAGCTAGTCTCTCATTGGTTCTCCCTATTCCTGTTCATCTTGCAAAGAAATTGCAAGCTGTGCCAAACAGGAGGTTAAAGGCACTGACTCTCCAAGCGGGGAGAGTGTTAGTAAAGCATCTGGAATGGTGAAGCCGAGGACCAGGATACGAAAACTGAGATGCATTTTAAATCATTTCCCAATCACACGGTGGACGATACTCTGGGTTTCCCATGCATGTTTTAGCTGGAGGAAGAATGCCTTGAACCTGGAGAGTTGGGACCCATGGAATGGGTACCATGCAGTATGACTTCAAAGGGTCTGCACTTGCTCACCGAAACTCACCAATGCTATCAGCCTGAAGTGTCCAGCCTTATGTCTCAACCAGCTCTGGGTGTAGATGTGGTCAATCCCGGTTGCATCACATGCCCTGAGTGAATTATTTAAGAATTGCTCTCTATTTCACTGTCTTTGTGTTTTGTTTTCGAAATTTATTTTGATAATGGGATTTATCGGATTTTCACTGCTGCGTTTCGGCCGCAGTACACACGCTTGATTCTCTTACGGAGACATATAAATCCATGGGTTTTAAGATTCTTCCTAGTCAGGTATATTCCTAGGCGTTGAATATGTGGTGTTGGGTCCATTTCGTTGAGCAAGGAGTAGGTCTTGTCTATTACATATTTGGCTTATGGAAAGTTATCTGTGCTAATTTCAGTCTCTGGTTTTATGCAGCACCCCAAGGCACCTTTCCCTATAAGCAAGAACTAGTTGGTTTTCTAAATTTGAGACACTGTTCTGTTTTGTAATTCAGTTCATGTGTAGTCAAGTTTACATTCCGTGTATTAGTGATATCTTATGATGTTTCTTTTTCTGTGTGACGTAGTTCACGTAGAATCACCGTACCTGCATCCACTCACTATGCCGCTACGGGCCTGATGACACAGATTTCATTGCTGAGTGATATTGCATTGCACGTACGTGCCACAGCTTCTTTATCCATTTTTTGCTTTCTGGGATATTTACCTGGTACTGTAGACGAGCTTCTTGGGAACACAGCCGTCCCAAACTTTGGGGTGGCTCTCTGTTTTTGATTTTAATTTCCCTAAGGAATAGGACCATAAGTGCAATTGCCATAGGCTGTGTTGCTTTATTTCTTAGGTGTTTCAGGAAACACCATACACTTCTCCAGGGTGGCTGTTCACAATTATCATCCTGCCAATCAGCATAACAAGGCTCCCTGTTATCCATATCCTGTCCTACCTTTCTGGATTTTACACTTTTTTCAGATGGCCCTTGTGCCCGGGGGGCAGTGAGATTTCATTGTAGTGCAGATTTCCTTTACAGGCTTGCTTGGTTGGCCAAAAAGGGCGTATTCGTTTTTTCCTGAATATATTCAGGAAAAAACGAATACGCCCTTTTTTGCCAACTGCATCATTGTCGACGTTGTGCCTCTTTTCCTATGCTTTCAGGGCAATTCCAGTCTACCCCCTGCAATCGTTTTCCTGAAATTCTGCCCCGCTTTCAAGTCCCCTTAGCAGGCTTACTTCAATATACTTTTGGAAGATAGCTGTCATTTATAACTCTGCAGGTTTGTGAATTACAGTGCCCCTGAGCTCCTTTCTTCAACTCACTTTCTTGTGAGCTGGGCACAAAACCGCAGGATTGCTTCAGGCCCTAATCTGTTTCCAGCAGGGCACACTGAGCCTTTGTTTAATTCCTCTTCCAGGTGGGCAATGAGTGTTACATTTGCCCGTGCAGACACCTACAGCTAGTCTCTCATTGGTTCTCCCTATTCCTGTTCATCTTGCACAGAAATTGCAAACTGTGCCAAACAGGAGGTTAAAGGCACTGACTCTCCAAGCGGGGAGAGTGTTAGTAAAGCGTCTGGAATGGTGAACCCGAGGACAAGGATACGAAAACTGAGATCCATTTTAAACCGTTTCCCAATCTCACGGTGTACCATACTCTGTGTTTCCCATGCATGTTTTAGCTGAAGGAAGAATCCCTTGAACCTGGAGAGTTGGGACCCATGGAATGGGTACCATGCAGTGTGACTTCAAAGGGTCTGCATTTGCTCACCGAAACTCACCAATGCTATCAGCCTGAAGTGTCCAGCCTTATGTCTCAACCAGCTCTGGGTGTAGATGTGTTAAATCCCGGTTGCATCACATGCCCTGAGTGAATTATTTAAGAATTGCTCTCTATTTCACTGTCTTTGTTTTCGAAATTTATTTTGATAATGGGATTTATCGGATTTTCACTGCTGCGTTTCGGCCGCTGTACACACGCTTGATTCTCTTACGGAGACATATATATCCATGGGTTTTAAGATTCTTCCTAGTCAGGTATATTCCTAGGCGTTGAATATGTGGTGTTGAGTCCATTTCGTTGAGCAAGGAGTAGGTCTTGTCTATTACATATTTTGCTTATGGAATGTTATCTGTGCTAATTTCAGTCTCTGGTTTTATGCAGCACCCCAACGCACCTTTCCCCATAAGCAAGCACTAGTTGGTTTTCTAAATTTGAGACCCTGTTCTGTTTTGTAATTCAGTTCATGTGTAGTCAAGTTTACATTCCGTGTATTAGTGATATCTTATGATGTTTCTTTTTCTGTGTGACGTAGTTCACGTAGAATCACCGTACCTGCATCCACTCACTATGCCGCCAAGGGCCTGATGACACAGATTTCATTGCTGAGTGATATTGCATTGTACGTACGTGCCACAACTTCTTTATCCATGTTTTGCTTTCTGGGATATTTACCTGATACTGTAGACGAGCTTCTTGTGAACACAGCCGTCCCAAATATTGGGGTGCCTGTCTGTTTTTGATTTTAATTTCCGTAAGCTATAGGACCATAAGTGGAAGTGCCATAGGCTGTGTTGCTTTGTTTCTTACGTGTTTCAGGAAACACCATACACTTCTCCAGGGTGGCTGCTGGCAATTTACATCCTGCCAATCAGCATAACAAGGCTCCCTGTTCTCCATATCCTGTCTTACCTTTCTGGATTTTACACTTTTTTCAGATGGCCCTTTGCCTGGGGGGCAGTGAGACTTCATTGTAGTGCAGATTTCCTTTACAGGCTTGCTTGGTTGGCCAAAAAGGGCGTATGCGTTTTTTCCTGAATATATTCAGGAAAAAACGCATACGCACTTTTTGGCCAAGTGCATCATTGTCGAAGTTCTGCCTCTTTTCCTATGCTTTCAGGGCAATTCCAGTCTAACCCCTGCAATGGTTTTCCTGACACTCTGCCCCGCTTTCAAGTCCCCTTCGCAGGCTTACTTCAATATATTTTTGGAGGATAGCTGTCATTTATAACTCTGCAGGTTTGTGAATTACAGTGTCCCAGAGCTCCTTTCTTCAACTCGCTTTCTTGTGATCTGGGAACAAAACCGCAGGATTAATTCAGGCCCTAATCTGTTTCCGGCAGGGCACGCTGAGCCTTTGGTTAATTCCTCTTCCTGGTGGGAAATGAGCGTTACATTTGCCCGTGCAGACACCTATAGCTAGTCTCTCATTGGTTCTCCCTATTCCTGTTCATCTTGCACAGAAATTGCAAGCTGTGCCAAACAGGAGGTTAAAGGCACTGACTCTCTTAGCAGGGAGAGTGTTAGTAAAGAATCTGGAATGGTAACCCGAGGACCGGGATACGAAAACTGAGATGCATTTTAAATCGTTTCCCAGTCACACAGTGGACCATAATGTGGGTTTCCCATGCATGTTTTAGCTGGAGGAAGAATCCCTTGAACCTGAAGAGTTGGGACCCATGGAATAGGTACCATGCAGTATGACTACAAAGGGTCTGTATTTGCTCACCGAAACTCACCAATGCTATCAACCTGAAGTGTCCAGCCTTATGTCTCAAACAGCTCTGGGTGTAGATGTGGTCAATCCCGGTTGCATCACATGCCCTGAGTGAATTATTTAAGAATTGCTCTCTATTTCACTGTCTTTGTGTTTTGTTTTCGAAATTTATTTTGATAATGGGATTTATCGGATTTTCACTGCTGCGTTTCGGCCGCTGTACACACGCTTGATTTTCTTACGGAGACATATATATCAATGGGTTTTAAGATTCTTCCTAGTCAGGTATATTCCTAGGCGTTGAATATGTGGTGTTAAGTCCATTTCGTTGAGCAAGGAGTAGGTCTTGTCTATTACATATTTGGCTTATGGAATGTTATCTGTGCTAATTTCAGTCTCTGGTTTTATGCAGCGCCCCAAGGCACCTTTCCCCATAAGCAAGCACTAGTTGGTTTTCTAAATTTGAGACCCTGTTCTGTTTTGTAATTCAGTTCATGTGTAGTCAAGATTACATTCCGTGTATTAGTGATAACTTATGATGTTTCTTTTTCTGTGTGACGTAGTTCACGTAGAATCACCATACCTGCATCCACTCATTATGCCGCTACGGGCCTGATGACACAAATTTCATTGCTGAGTGATACTGCATTGCACGTACGTGCCACAACTTCTTTATCCATTTTTTGCTTTCTGGGATATTTACCTGGTACTGTAGACGAGCTTCTTGGGAACACAGCCGTCCCAAACTTTGGGGTGGCTCTCTGTTTTTAATTTCCCTAAGCAATAGGACCATAAGTGCAATTGCCATAGGCTGTGTTGCTTTATTTCTTACGTGTTTCAGGAAACACCATACACTTCTCCAGGGTGGCTGTTGGCAATTTACATCCTGGCAATCAGCATAACAAGGCTCCCTGTTCTCCATATCCTTTCCTACCTTTCTGGATTTTACACTTTTTTCAGATGGCCCTTTTGCCCGGGGGGCAGTGAGATTTCATTGTAGTGCAGATTTCTTTACAGGCTTGCTTGGTTGGCCAAAAAGGGCGTATGCGTTTTTTCCTGAATATATTCAGGAAAAAACGCATACGCCCTTTTTGGCCAAGTGCATCATTGTCGACGTTGTGCCTCTTTTCCTATGCTTTCAGGGCAATTCCAGTCTACCCCCTGCAATCGTTTTCCTGAAATTCTGCCCCGCTTTCAAGTCCCCTGCGCAGGCTTACTTCAATATATTTTTGGAGGATAGCTGTCATTTATAACTCTGCAGGTTTGTGAATTACAGTGCCCCTGAACTCCTTTCTTCAACTCGCTTTCTTGTGAGCTGGGCACAAAACCGCAGGATTGCTTCAGGCCCTAATCTGTTTCCAGCAGGGCACACTGAGCCTTTGTTTAATTCCTCTTCCTGGTGGGCAATGAGCGTTACATTTGCCCATGCAGACACCTACAGCTAGTCTCTCATTGGTTCTCCCTATTCCTGTTCATCTTGCTCAGAAATTGCAAGCTGTGCCAAAGAGGAGGTTAAAGGCACTGACTCTCCAAGCGGGGAGAGTGTTAGTAAAGCATCTGGAATGGTGAACCCGAGGACCAGGATACGAAAACTCAGATGCATTTTAAATCGTTTCCCAATCACACGGTGGACGATACTCTGTGTTTCACATGCATGTTTTAGCTGGAGGAAGAATGCCTTGAAACTGGAGAGTTGGGACCCATGGAATGGGTACCATGCAGTATGACTTCAAAGGGTCTGCATTTGCTCACCGAAACTCACCAATGCTATCAGCCTGAAGTGTCCAGCCTTATGTCTCAACCAGCTCTGGTTGTAGATGTGGTCAATCCCGGTTGCATCACATGCCCTGCGTGAATAATTTAAGAATTGCTCTCTATTTCACTGTCTTTGTGTTTTGTTTTCGAAATTTATTTTGATAATGGGATTTATCGGATTTTCACTGCTGCGTTTCGGCCGCTGTACACACGCTTGATTCTCTTACGGAGACATATATATCCATGGGTTTCAAGATTCTTCCTAGTCAGGTATATTCCTAGGCGTTGAATATGTGGTGTTGAGTCCATTTCGTTGAGCAAGGAGTAGGTCTTGTCTATTACATATTTGGCTTATGGAATGTTATCTGTGCTAATTTCAGTCTCTGGTTTTATGCAGCACCCCAAGGCACCTTTCCCCATAAGCAAGCACTAGTTGGTTTTCTAAATTTGAGACCCTGTTCTGTTTTGTAATTCTGTTCATGTGTAGTCAAGTTTACATTCCGTGTATTAGTAATATCTTATGATGTTTCTTTTTCTGTGTGACATAGTTCACGTAGAATCACCGTATCTGCATCCACTCACTATGCCGCTACGGGCCTGATGACACAGATTTCATTGCTGAGTGATATTGCATTGCACGTACGTGTCACAACTCCTTTATCCATATTTTGCTTTCTGGGATATTTACCTGGTACTGTAGACGAGATTCTTGTGAACACAGCCGTCCCAAATATTGGGGTGGCTGTCTGTTTTTGATTTTAATTTCCGTAAGCTATAGGACCATAAGTGCAATTGCCATAGGCTGTGTTGCTTTATTTCTTAGGTGTTTCAGGAAACACCATACAATTCTCCAGGGTGGCTGTTGGCAATTTACATCCTGCCAATCAGCATAACAAGGCTCCCTGTTCTCCATATCCTGTCCAACCTTTCTGGATTTTACACTTTTTTCAGATTGCCCTTTTTCCCGGGGGTCAGTGAGACTTCATTGTAGTGCAGATTTCCTTTACAGGCTTGCTTGGTTGGCCAAAAAGGGCGTATGCGTTTTTTCCTGAATATATTCAGGAAAAAACGCATACGCTCTTTTTGGCCAAGTGCATCACTGTCGACGTTCTGCCTCTTTTCCTATGCTTTCAGGGCAATTCCAGTCTACCTCCTGCAATTGTTTTCCTGAAATTTTGCCCCGCTTTCAAGTCCCCTTCGCAGGCTTACTTCAATATATTTTTGGAGGATAGCTGTCATTTATAACTCTGCAGGTTTGTGAATTACAGTGCCCCTGAGCTTCTTTCTTCAACTCGCTTTCTTGTGAGCTGGGAACAAAACCGCAGGATTGCTTCAGGCCCTAATCTGTTTCCGGCAGGGCATGCTGAGCCTTTGGATAATTCCTCTTCCTGGTGGGAAATGAGCGTTACATTTGCCCGTGCAGACACCTACAGCTAGTCTCTCATTGGTTCTCCCTATTCCTGTTCATCTTGCAAAGAAATTGCAAGCTGTGCCAAACAGGAGGTTAAAGGCACTGACTCTCCAAGCGGGGAGAGTGTTAGTAAAGCATCTGGAATGGTGAACCCGAGGACCAGGATACGAAAACTGAGATGCATTTTAAATCGTTTCCCAATCACACGGTGGACGATACTCTGTGTTTCCCATGCATGTTTTAGCTGGAGGAAGAATCCCTTGAACCTGGAGAGTTGGGACCCATGGAATGGGTACCATGCAGTATGACTTCAAAGGGTCTGCATTTGCTCACCGAAACTCACCAATGCTATCAGCCTGTAGTGTCCAGCCTTATGTCTTAACCAGCTCTGGGTGTAGATGTGGTCAATCCCGGTTGCATCACATGCCCTGAGTGAATTATTTAAGAATTGCTCTCTATTTCACTGTCTTTGTGTTTTGTTTTCGAAATTTATTTTGATAATGGGATTTATCGGATTTCCACTGCTGCGTTGCAGCCACTGTGCACACACTTGTTTCTCTTACTGAGACATATATATCCATGGGTTTTAAGATTCTTCCTAGTCAGGTATATTCCTAGGCATTGAATATGTGGTGTTGGGTCCATTTCATTGAGCAAGGAGTAGGTCTTGTCTATTACATATTTGGCTTATGGAAAGTTATCTGTGCTAATTTCAGTCTCTGGTTTTATGCAGCACCCCAACGCACCTTTCCCCATAAGCAAGCACTAGTTGGTTTTCTAAATTTGAGACACTGTTCTGTTTTGTAATTCAGTTCATGTGTAGTCAAGTTTACATTCCGTGTATTAGTGATATCTTATGATGTTTCTTTTTCTGTGTGACGTAGTTCACGTAGAATCACCGTACCTGCATCCACTCACTATGCCGCTACGGGCCTGATGACACAGATTTCATTGCTGAGTGATATTGCATTGTACGTACGTGCCACAACTTCTTTATCCATTTTTTGCTTTCTGGGATATTTACCTGATACTGTAGACGAGCTTCTTGTGAACACAGCCGTCCCAAATATTGGGGTGGCTGTCTGTTTTTGATTTTAATTTCCGTAATCTATAGGACCATATGTGGAAGTGCCATAGGCTGTGTTGCTTTCTTTCTTACGTGTTTCAGGAAACACCATACACTTCTCCAGGGTGGCTGCTGGCAATTTACATCCTGCCAATCAGCATAACAAGGCTCCCTGTTCTCCATATCCTGTCCTACCTTTCTGGATTTTACACTTTTTTCAGATGGCCCTTTTGCCCGGGGGGCAGTGAGACTTCATTGTAGTGCAGATTTCCTTTACAGGCTTGCTTGGTTGGCCAAAAAGGGCGTATGCGTTTTTTCCTGAATATATTCAGGAAAAAACGCATACGCCCTTTTTCGCCAAGTGCATCATTGTCGATGTTCTGCCTGTTTTCCTATGATTTCAGGGCAATTCCAGTCTACCCCCTGCAATCGTTTTCCTGAAATTCTGTCCCGCTTTCAAGTCCCCTTCGCAGGCTTACTTCAATATATTTTTGGAGGGTAGCTGTCATTTTAACTCTAGAGGTTTGTGAATTACAGTGCCCCTGAGCTCCTTTCTTCAACTCGCTTTCTTGTGAGCTGGGCACAAAACCGCAGGATTGCTTCAGGCCCTAATCTGTTTTCAGCAGGGCACGCTGAGCCTTTGTTTAATTCCTCTTCGTGGTCGGCAATGAGCGTTACATTTGCCCGTGCAGATACCTACAGCTAGTCTCTCATTGGTTCTCCCTATTCCTCTTCATCTTGCACAGAAATTGCAAGCTGTGCCAAACAGGAGGTTAAAGGCACTGACTCTCCAAGTGGGGAGAGTGTTAGTAACGCATCTGGAATGGTGAACCCGAGGACCAGGATACGAAAACTGAGATGCATTTTAAATCGTTTCCCAATCACACGGTGGACCATACTCTGGGTTTCCCATGCATGTTTTAGCTGGAGGAAGAATGCCTTCAACCTGCAGAGTTGGGACCCATGGAATGGGTACCATGCAGTATGACTTCAAAGGGTCTGCATTTGCTCACCGAAACTCACCAATGCTATCAGCCTGAAGTGTCCAGCCTTATGTCTCAACCAGCTCTGGGTGTAGATGTGGTCAATCCCGGTTGCATCACATGCTCTGAGTGAATTATTTAAGAATTGCTCTCTATTTCACTGTCTTTGTGTTTTGTTTGCGAAATTTATTTTGATAATGGGATTTATCGGATTTTCACTGCTGCGTTTCGGCCGCTGTACACACGCTTGATTCTCTTACGGAGACGTATATATCCATGGGTTTTAAGATTCTTCCTAGTCAGGTATATTCCTAGGCGTTGAATATGTGGTGTTGGGTCCATTTCGTTGAGCAAGGAGTAGGTCTTGTCTATTACATATTTGGCTTATGGAAAGTTATCTGTGCTAATTTCAGTCTCTGGTTTTATGCAGCACCCCAAGGCACCTTTTCCCATAAGCAAGCACTAGTTGGTTTTCTAAATTTGAGACCCTGTTCTGTTTTGTAATTCAGGTCATGTGTACTCAAGTTTACATTCCGTGTATTAGTGATATCTTATGATGTTTCTTTTTCTGTGTGACGTAGTTCACGTAGAATCACCGTACCTGCATCCACTCACTATGCCGCTACGGGCCTGATGACACAGATTTCATTGCTGAGTGATATTGCATTGTACGTACGTGCCACAAATTCTTTATCCATTTTTTGCTTTCTGGGATATTTACCTGATACTGTAGACGAGCTTCTTGTGAACACAGCCGTCCCAAATATTGGGGTGGCTGTCTGTTTTTGATTTTAATTTCCGTAAGCTATAGGACCATAAGTGCAATTGCCATAGGCTGTGTTGCTTTGTTTCTTACGTGTTTCAGGAAACACCATACACTTTTCCAGGGTGGCTGCTGGCAATTTACATCCTGCCAATCAGCATAACAAAGCTCCCTGTTCTCCATATCCTGTCCTACCTTTCTGGATTTTACACTTTTTTCAGATGGCCCTTTTGCCCGGGGGGCAGTGAGACTTCATTGTAGTGCAGATTTCCTTTACAGGCTTGCTTTGTTGGCCATAAAGGGCGTATGCGTTTTTTCCTGAATATATTCAGGAAAAAATGCATACACACTTTTTGGCCAAGTGCATCATTGTCGACGTTATGCCTCTTTTCCTATGCTTTCAGGTCAATTCCAGTCTACCTCCTGCAATTGTTTTCCTGAAATTTTGCCCCGCTTTCAAGTCCCCTTCGCAGGCTTACTTCAATATATTTTTGGAGGATAGCTGTCATTTATAACTCTGAAGGTTTGTGAATTACAGTGCCCCTGAGCTCCTTTCTTCAACTCGCTTTCTTGTGAGCTGGGAACAAAACCGCAGGATTGCTTCAGGCCCTAATCTGTTTCCGGCAGGGCATGCTGAGCCTTTGTTTAATTCCTCTTCCTGGTGGGCAATGAGCGTTACATTTGCCCGTGCAGACACCAACAGCTAGTCTCTCATTGGTTCTCCCTATTCTTGTTCATCTTGCACAGAAATTGCAAGCTGTGCCAAACAGGATGTTAAAGGCACTGACTCTCCAAGCGGGGAGAGTGTTAGTAAAGCATCTGGAATGGTGAACCCGAGGACCAGGATACGAAAAGTGAGATGCATTTTAAATCGTTTCCCAATCACACGGTGGACGATACTCTGGGTTTGCCATGCATGTTTTAGCTGGAGGAAGAATCCCTTGAACCTGGAGAGTTGGGACCCATGGAATGGGTACCATGCAGTATGACTTCAAAGGGTCTGCATTTGCTCACCGAAACTCACCAATGCTATCAGCCTGAAGTGTCCAGCCTTATGTCTCAACCAGCTCTGGGTGTAGATGTGGTCAATCCCGGTTGCATCACATGCCCTGAGTGAATTATTTAAGAATTGCTCTCTATTTCACTGTCTTTGTGTTTTGTTTTCGAAATTTATTTTGATAGTGGGATTTGTCGGATTTCCACTGCTGCGTTGCAGCCGCTGTACACACACTTGATTCTCTTACGGAGACATATATATCCATGGGTTTTAAGATTCTTCCTAGTCAGGTATATTCCTAGGCATTGAATATGTGGTGTTGGGTCCATTTCGTTGAGCAAGGAGTAGGTCTTGTCTATTACATATTTGGCTTATGGAAAGTTATCTGTGCTAATTTCAGTCTCTGGTTTTATGCAGCACCCCAACGCACCTTTCCCCATAAGCAAGCACTAGTTGGTTTTCTAAATTTGAGACCCTGTTCTGTTTTGTAATTCAGTTCATGTGTAGTCAAGTTTACATTCCGTGTATTAGTGATATCTTATGATGTTTCTTTTTCTGTGTGACGTAGTTCACGTAGAATCACCGTACCTGCATCCACTCACTATGCCGCTACGGGCCTGATGACACAGATTTCATTGCTGAGTGATATTGCATTGTACGTACGTGCCACAACTTCTTTATCCATTTTTTGCTTTCTGGGATATTTACCTGATACTGTAGACGAGCTTCTTGTGAACACAGCCGTCCCAAATATTGGGGTGGCTGTCTGTTTTTGATTTTAATTTCCGTAAGCTATAGGACCATAAGTGGAAGTGCCATAGGCTGTGTTGCTTTCTTTCTTACGTGTTTCAGGAAACACCATACACTTCTCCAGGGTGGCTGCTGGCAATTTACATCCTGCCAATCAGCATAACAAGGCTCCCTGTTCTCCATATCCTGTCCTACCTTTCTGGATTTTACACTTTTTTCAGATGGCCCTTTTGCCCGGGGGGCAGTGAGACTTCATTGTAGTGCAGATTTCCTTTACAGGCTTGCTTGGTTGGCCAAAAAGGGCGTATGCGTTTTTTCCTGAATATATTCAGGAAAAAACGCATACGCCCTTTTTCGCCAAGTGCATCATTGTCGAGGTTGTTCCTCTTTTCCTATGCTTTCAGGGCAATTCCAGTCTACCCCCTGCAATCGTTTTCCTGAAATTCTGCCCCGCTTTCAAGTCCCCTTCGCAGACTTACTTCAATATAATTTTGGAGGATAGCTGTCATTTATAACTCTGCAGGTTTGTGAATTACAGTGCCCCTGAGCTCCTTTCTTCAACTCGCTTTCTTGTGAGCTGGGCACAAAACCGCAGGATTGCTTCAGGCCCTAATCTGTTTCCAGCAGGGCACGCTGAGCCTTTGTTTAATTCCTCTTCCTGTTCGGCAATGAGCGTTACATTTGCCCGTGCAGACACCTACAGCTAGTCTCTCATTGGTTCTCCCTATTCCTGTTCATCTTGCTCAGAAATTGCAAGCTGTGCCAAAGAGGAGGTTAAAGGCATTGACTCTCCAAGCTGGGAGAGTGTTAGTAAAGCATCTGGAATGGTGAACCCGAGGACCAGGATACGAAAACTGAGATGCATTTTAAATCGTTTCCCAATCACACGGTGGATGATACTCTGGGTTTCCCATGCATGTTTTAGCTGGAGGAAGAATGCCTTGAACCTGGAGAGTTGGGACCCATGGAATGGGTACCATGCATTATGACCTCAAAGGGTCTGCATTTGCTCACCGAAACTCACCAATGCTATCAGCCTGAAGTGTCCAGCCTTATGTCTCAACCAGCTCTGTGTGTAGATGTGGTCAATCCCGGTTGCATCACATGCCCTGAGTGAATTATTTAAGAATTGCTCTCTATTTCACTGTCTTTGTGTTTTGTTTTCGAAATTTATTTTGATAATGGGATTTATCGGATTTTCACTGCTGCGTTTCGGCCTCTGTACACACGCTTGATTCTCTTACGGAGACATATATATCCATGGGTTTTAAGATTCTTCCTAGTCAGGTATATTCCTAGGCGTTGAATATGTGGTGTTGGGTCCATTTCGTTGAGCAAGGAGTAGGCCTTGTCTATTACATATTTGGCTTATGGAATGTTATCTGTGCTAATTTCAGTCTCTGGTTTTATGCAGCACCCCAACGCACCTTTCCCCATAAGCAAGCACTAGTTGGTTTTCTAAATTTGAGACCCTATTCTGTTTTGTAATTCAGTTCCTGTGTAGTCAAGTTTACATTCCGTGTATTAGTGATATCTTATGATGTTTCTTTTTCTGTGTGACGTAGTTCACGTAGAATCACCGTACCTGCATCCACTCACTATGCTGCTACGGGCCTGATGACACAGATTTCATTGCTGAGTGATATTGCATTGCACGTACGTGCCACAACTTCTTTATCCATTTTTTGCTTTCTGGGATATTTACCTGGTACTGTAGACGAGCTTCTTGGGAAAACAGCCGTCCCAAACTTTGGGGTGGCTCTCTGTTTTTGATTTTAATTTCCCTAAGGAATAGGACCATAAGTGCAATTGCCATAGGCTGTGTTGCTTTATTTCTTACGTGTTTCAGGAAACACCATACACTTCTGCAGGGTGGCTGTTGGCAATTTACATCCTGCCAATCAGCATAACAAGGCTCCCTGTTCTCCATATCGTGTCCTACCTTTCTGGATTTTACACTTTATTCAGATGGCCCTTTTGCCCGTGGGGCAGTGAGATTTCATTGTAGTGCAGATTTCCTTTACAGGCTTGCTTGGTTGGCCCTTTTTGGCCAAGTGCATCATTGTCGACGTTCTGCCTCTGTTCCTATGCTTTCAGGGCAATTCCAGTCTACCCCCTGCAATCGTTTTCCTGAAATTCTGCCCCGCTTTCAAGTCCCCTTCGCAGGCTTACTTCAATATATTTTTGGAGGATAGCTGTCATTTATAACTCTGCAGGTTTGTGAATTACAGTGCCCCTGAGCTCCTTTCTTCAACTCGCTTTCTTGTGAGCTGGGCAAAAAACCGCAGGATTGCTTCAGGCCCTAATCTGTTTCCAGCAGGGCACGCTGAGCCTTTGGTTAATTCCTCTTCCTGGTGGGCAATGAGCGTTACATTTGCCCGTGCAGACACCTACAGCTAGTCTCTCATTGGTTCTCCCTATTCCTGTTCATCTTGCACAGAAATTGCAAGCTGTGCCAAACAGGAGGTTAAAGGCACTGACTCTCCAATCAGGGAGAGTGTTAGTAAAGCATCTGGAATGGTGAACCCGAGGACCAGGATACGAAAACTGAGATGCATTTTAAATCGTTTCCCAATCACACGGTGGAACATACTGTGAGTTTCCCATGCATGTTTTAGCTGGAGGAAGAATCCCTTGAACCTGAAGAGTTGGGACCCATGGAATAGGTACCATGCAGTATGACTTCAAAGGGTCTGCATTTGCTCACCGAAACTCACCAATGCTATCAGCCTGAAGTGTCCAGCCTTATGTCCCAACCAGCTCTGGGTGTAGATGTGGTCAATCCCGGTTGCATCACATGCCCTGAGTGAATTATTTAAGAATTGCTCTCTATTTCACTGTCTTTGTGTTTTGTTTTCGAAATTTATTTTGATAATGGGATTTATCGGATTTTCACTGCTGCGTATCGGCCGCTGTACACACGCTTGATTCTCTTACGGAGACATATATATCCATGGGTTTTAAGATTCTTCCTACTCAGGTATATTCCTAGGCGTTGAATATGTGGTGTTGGGTCCATTTCGTTGAGCAAGGAGTAGGTCTTGTCTATTACATATTTGGCTTATGGAATGTTATCTGTGCTAATTTCAGTCTCTGGTGTTATGCAGCACCCCAAGGCACCTTTCCCCATAAGCAAGCACTAGTTGGTTTTCTAAATTTGAGACCCTGTTCTGTTTTGTAATTCAGTTCATGTGTAGTCAAGTTTACATTCCGTGTATTAGTGATATCTTATGATGTTTCTTTTACTGTGTGACGTAGTTCACGTAGAATCACCGTACCTGCATCCACTCACTATGCCGCTACGGGCCTGATGACACAGATTTCATTGCTGAGTGATATTGCATTGCACGTACGTGCCACAACTTCTTTATCCATTTTTTGCTTTCTGGGATATTTACCTGGGACTGTAGACGAGCTTCTTGGGAACACAGCCGTCCCAAAATTTGGGGTGGCTCTCTGTTATTGATTTTAATTTCCCTAAAGAATAGGACCATAAGTGCAATTGCCATAGGCTGTGTTGCTTTATTTCTTACGTGTTTCAGGGAACACCATACACTTCTCCAGGGTGGCTGTTGGCAATTTACATCCTGCCAATCAGCATAACAAGGCTCCCTGTTCTCCATATCCTGTCCTACCTTTCTGGATTTTACACTTTTTTCAGATGGCCCTCTTGCCCGGGGGGCAGTGAGACTTCATTGTAGTGCAGATTTCCTTTACAGGCTTGCTTGGTTGGCCAAAAAGTGCATATGCGTTTTTTCCTGAATATATTCAGGAAAAAACGCATACGCCCTTTTTGGCCAAGTGCATCATTGTCGACGTTCTGCCTCTTTTCCTATGCTTTCAGGGCAATTCCAGTCTACCCCCTGCAATCGTTTTCCTGAAATTCTGCCCCGCTTTCAATTCCCCTTCGCAGGCTTACTTCAATATACTTTTGGAAGATAGCTGTCATTTCTAACTCTGCAGGTTTGTGAATTACAGTGCCCCTGAGCTCCTTTCTTCAACTCGCTTTCTTGTGAGCTGGGCACAAAACCGCAGGATTGCTTCAGGCCCTAATCTGTTTCCAGCAGGGCACACTGAGCCTTTGTTTAATTCCTCTTCCTGGTGGGCAATGAGCGTTACATTTGCCCGTGCAGACACCTACAGCCAATCTCTCATTGGTTCTCCCTTTTCCTGTTCATCTTGCACAGAAATTGCAAGCTGTGCCAAAGAGGAGGTTAAAGGCACTGACTCTCCAAGCGGGGAGAGAGTTAGTAAAGCATCTGGAATGGTGAACCCGAGGACCAGGATACGAAAACTGAGATGCATTTTAAATCGTTTCCCAATCACACGGTGGACGATACTCTGGGTTTCCCATGCATGTTTTAGCTGGAGGAAGAATCCCTTGAACCTGGAGAGTTGGGACCCACGGAATGGGTACCATGGAGTATGACTTCAAAGGGTCTGCATTTGCTCACCGAAACTCACCAATGCTATCAGCCTGAAGTGTCCAGCCTTATGTCTCAACCAGCTCTGGGTGTAGATGTGGTCAATCCCAGTTGCATCACATGCCCTGAGTGAATTATTTAAGATTTGCTCTCTATTTCACTGTCTTTGTGTTTTGTTTTTGAAATTTATTTTGATAATGGGATTTATTGGATTTTCACTTCTGCGTTTATGCCACTGTACACACGCTTGATTCTCTTACGGAGACGTATATATCCATGGGTTTTAAGATTCTTCCTAGTCAGGTATATTCCTAGGCGTTGAATATATGGTGTTGAGTCCATTTCTTTGAGCAAGGAGTAGGTCTTGTCTATTACATATTTGGCTTATGGAAAGTTATCTGTGCTAATTTCAGTCTCTGGTTTTATGCAGCATCCCAACGCACATTTCCCCATAAGCAAGCACTAGTTGGTTTTCAAAATTTGAGACCCTGTTCTGTTTTGTAATTCAGTTCATGTGTACTTAAATTTACATTCCGTGTATTAGTGATATCTTATGATGTTATTTTTCTGTGTGACGTACTTCACATAGATCACCGTACCTGCATCCGCTGACTATGCCGCTACGGGCCTGATGACACAGATTTCATTGCTGAGTGATATTGCATTGCAAGTACGTGCCACAACTTCTTTATCCATTTTTTGCTTTCTGGGATATTTACCTGATACTGTAGACGAGCTTCTTGTGAACACAGCCGTTCCAAATATTGGGGTGGCTGTCTGTTTTTGATTTTAATTTCCGTAAGCTATAGGACCATAAGTGGAAGTGCCATAGGCTGTGTTGCTTTGTTTCTTACATGTTTCAGGAAACACCATACAATTCTCCAGGGTGGCTGCTGGCAATTTACGTCCTGCCAATCAGCATAACAAGGCTCCCTGTTCTCCGTATCCTGTCCTACCTTTCTGGATTTTACACTTTTTTCAGATGGCCCTTTTGCCCGGGGGGCCGTGAGACTTCACTGTAGTGCAGATTTCCTTTACAGGCTTGCTTGGTTGGCCAAAAAGGGCGTATGCGTTTTTTCCTGAATATAATCAGGAAGAAACGCATACGCACTTTTAGGCCAAGTGCATCATTGTCGACGTTCTGCCTCTTTTCCTATGCTTTCAAGGCAATTCCAGTCTACCCCCTGCAGTCGTTTTCATGAAATTCTGCCCCGCTTTCAAGTCCCCTTCGCAGGCTTACTTCAATATATTTTTGGAGGATAGCTGTCATTTATAACACTGCAGATTTGTGAATTACAGTGCCCCGAGCTCCTTTCTTCAACTCGCTTTCTTGTGAGCTGGGCACAAAACCGCAGGATTGCTTCAGGCCCTAATCTGTTTCCGGCAGGGCATGCTGAGCCTTTGGTTAATTCTTCTTCCTGGTGGGAAATGAGCGTTACATTTGCCCGTGTAGACACCTACAGCTAGTCTCTCATTGGTTCTCCCTATTCCTGTTCATCTTGCACAGAAATTACAAGCTGTGCCAAACAGGAGGTTAAAGGCACTGACTCTCCAAGCAGGGAGAGTGTTAGTAAAGTATCTGGAATGGTGAACCCGAGGACCAGGATACGAAAACTGAGATGCATTTTAAATCGTTTCCCAATCACATGGTGGACCATACTGTGGGTTTCCCATGCATGTTTTAGCTGGAGGAAGAATCCCTTGAACCTGAAGAGTTGGGACCCATGGAATAGGTACCATGCAGTATGACTTCAAAGGGTCTACATTTGCTCACCGAAACTCACCAATGCTATCAACCTGAAGTGTCCAGCCTTATGTCTCAACCAGCTCTGGGTGTAGATGTGGTCAATCCCGGTTTCATCTCATGCCCTGAGTGAATTATTTAAGAATTGCTCTCTATTTCACTGTCTTTGTGTTTTGTTTTCGAAATTTATTTTGATAATGGGATTTATCGGATTTTCACTGCTGCGTTTCGGCCGCTGTACACACGCTTGATTCTCTTACGGAGACATATATATCCATGGGTTTTAAGATTCTTCCTAGTCAGGTATATTCCTAGGCGTTGAATATGTGGTGTTGGGTCCATTTGGTTGAGCAAGGAGTAGGTGTTGTCTATTAAATATTTGGCTTATGGAATGTTATCTGTGCTAATTTCAGTCTCTGGTTTTATGCAGCACCCCAAGGCACCTTTCCCCATAAGCAAGCACTAGTTGGTTTTCTAAATTTGAGACCCTGTTCTGTTTTGTAATTCAGTTCATGTGTAGTCAAGTTTACATTCCGTGTATTAGTGATATCTTATGATGTTTCTTTTTCTGTGTGACGTAGTTCACGTAGAATCACCGTACCTGCATCCACTCACTATGCTGCTACGGGCCTGATGACACAGATTTCATTGCTGAGGGATACTGCATTGCACGTACGTGCCACAACTTCTTAATCCATTTTTTGCTTTCTGGGATATTTACCTGGTCCTGTAGACGAGCTTCTTGTGAACACAGCCGTCCCAAACTTTGGGGTGGCTCTCTGTTTTTGATTTTAATTTCCCTAAGGAATAGGACCATAAGTGCAATTGCCATAGGCTGTGTTGCTTTATTTCTTACGTGTTTCAGGAAATACCATACACTTCTCCAGGGTGGCTGTTCAAAATTTACATCCTGCCAATCAGCATAACAAGGCTTCCTGTTCTCCATATCCTGTCTTTCCTTTCTGGATTTTACACTTTTTTCAGATGGCCCTTTTGCCCGGGGGGCAGTGAGACTTCTTTGTAGTGCAGATTTCCTTTACAGGCTTGCTTGGTTGGCCAAAAAGGGCGTATGCGTTTTTTCGTGAATATATTCAGGAAAAAATGCTTACGCCCTTTTTGGCCAAGTGCATCATTTTCGACGTTCTGCCTCTTTTCCTATGCTGTCACGGCAATTCCAGTCTACCCCCTGCAATCGTTTTCCTGAAATTCTGCCCCGCATTCAAGTCCCCTTCGCAGGCTTACTTCAATATATTTTTGGAAGATATCTGTCATTTATAACTCTGCAGGTTTGTGAATGACAGTGCCTCTGAGCTCCTTTCTTCAACTCGCTTTCTTGTGAGCTGGGCACAAAACTACAGGATTCCTTAAGGCCCTAATCTGTTTCCAGCAGGGCACACTGAGCCTTTGTTTAATTCCTCTTCCTGGTGGGCAATGAGGGTTACATTTGCCCGTGCAGACACCTACAGCTAGTCTCTCATTGGTTCTCCCTATTCCTGTTCATCTTGCACAGAAATTGCAAGCTGTGCCAAACAGGAGGTTAAAGGCACTGACTCTCCAAGCGGGGAGAGTGTTAGTAAAGCATCTGGAATGGTGAACCCGAGGACCAGGATACGAAAACTGAGATGCATTTTAAATCGTTTCCCAATCACATGGTGGACGATACTCTGGGTTTCCCATGCATGTTTTAGCTGGAGGAAGAATCCCTTGAACCTGGAGAGATGGGAACCATGGAATGGGTGCCATGCAGTATGACTTCAAAGGGTCTGCATTTGCTCACCGAAACTCACCAATGCTATCAGCCTGAAGTGTCCAGCCTTATGTCTCAACCAGCTCTGGGTGTAGATGTGGTCAATCCCGGTTGCATCACATGCCCTGAGTGAATTATTTAAGAATTGCTCTCTATTTCACTGTCTTTGTGTTTTGTTTTCGAAATTTATTTTGATAATGGGATTTATCGGATTTTCACTGCTGCGTTTCGGCCGCTGTACACACGCTTGATTCACTTATGGAGACATATATATCCATGGGTTTTAAGATTCTTCCTAGTCAGGTATATTCCTATGCGTTGAATATGTGGTGTTGGGTCCATTTCGTTGAGCAAGGAGTAGGTCTTGTCTATTACATATTTGTCTTATGGAAAGTTATCTGTGCTAATTTCAGTGTCTGGTTTTATGCAGCACCCCAAGGCACCTTTACCCATAAGCAAGCACTAGTTGGTTTTCTAAATTTGAGGCCCTGTTCTGTTTTGTAATTCAGTTCATGTGTAGTCAAGTTTACATTCCGTGTATTAGTGATATCTTATGATGTTTCTTTTTCTGTGTGACGTAGTTCACGTAGAATCACCGTACCTGCATCCACTCACTATGCCGCTATGGGCCTGATGACACAGATTTCATTGCTGAGTGATATTGCATTGTACGTACGTGCCACAACTTCTTTATCCATTTTTTGCTTTCTGGGATATTTACCTGATACTGTAGACGAGCTTCTTGTGAACACAGCCGTCCCAAATATTGGGGTGGCTGTCTGTTTTTGATTTTAATTTCCGTAAACTATAGGGCCATAAGTGGAAGTGCCATAGGCTGTGTTGCTTTGTTTCTTACGTGTTTCAGGAAACACCATACACTTCTCCAGGGTGGCTGCAGGCAATTTACATCCTGCCAATCAGCATAACAAGGCTCCCTGTTCTCCATATCCTGTCCTACCTTTCTGGATTTTACACTTTTTTCAGATGGCCCTTTTGCCACTGTGGGGGCAGTGAGATTTCATTGTAGTGCAGATTTCCTTTACAGGCTTGCTTGGTTGGCCAAAAAGGGCGTATGCGTTTTTTCTGAATATATTCAGGAAAAAACGCATATGCACTTTTTGGCCAAGTGCATCATTGTCGACGTTTTGCCTCTTTTCCTATGCTTTCAAGGCAATTCCAGTCTACCCCCTGCAATCGTTTTCCTGAAATTCTGCTCCGCATTCAAGTCCCCTTCGCAGGCTTACTTCAATATATTTTTGGAGGATAGCTGTCATTTATAACTCTGCAGGTTTGTGAATTACAGTGCCCCTGAACTCCTTTCTTCAACTCGCTTTCTTGTGAGCTGGGCCCAAAACCGCAGGATTGCTTCAGGCCCTAATCTGTTTCCGGCAGGGCAGGCTGAGCCTTTGGTTAATTACTCTTCCTGGTGGGAAATGAGCGTTACATTTGCCCGTGCAGACACCTACATCTAGTCTCTCATTGCTTCTCCTATTCCTGTTCATCTTGCACAGAAATTGCAAGCTGTGCCAAATACGAGGTTAAAGGCACTGACTCTCAAAGCGGGGAGATTGTTAGTAAAGCATCTGGAATGGTGAACCCGAGGACAAGGATACAAAATCTGAGATGCATTTTAAATTGTTTCCCAATCACACGGTGGACGATACTCTGGGTTTCTCATGCATGTTTTAGCCAGAGGAAGAATCCTTTGAACCTGGAGAGTTGGGACCCATGGAATGGGTACCATGCAGTATGACTTCAAAGGGTCTGCATTTGCTCACCGAAACTCACAAATGCTATCAGCCTGAAGTGTCCAGCCTTATGTCTCAACCAGCACTGAGTGTAGTTGTGGTAAATCCCGGTTGCATCACATGCCCTGAGTGAATTATTTATGAATTGCTCTCTATTTCACTGTCTTTGTGTTTTGTTTTTGAAATTTATTTTGATAATGGGATTTATCGGATTTTCACTGCTGCGTTTATGCCGCTGTACACACGCTTGATTCTCTTACGGAGACATATAAATCCATGGGTTTTAAGATTCTTCCTAGTCAGGTATATTCCTAGGCGTTGAATATGTGGTGTTGAGTCCATTTCGTTGAGCAAGGAGTAGGTCTTGTCTATTACATATTTGGTTTATGGAATGTTATCTGTGCTAATTTCAGTCTCTGGTTTTATGCAGCACCCCAACGCACCTTTCCCCATAAGCAAGCACTAGTTGGTTTTCTAAATTTGAGACCCTGTTCTGTTTTGTAATTCAGTTCATGTGTAGTCAAGTTTACATTCCATGTATTAGTGATATCTTATGATGTTTCTTTTTCTGTGTGACGTAGTTCACGTAGAATCACTGTACCTGCATCCACTCACTATGTCGCTATGGGCTTGATGACACAGATTTCATTGCTGAGTGATATTGCTTTCGACATACGTGCCACAACTTCTTTATCCATTTTTTGCTTTCTGGGATATTTACCTAGTACTGTAGACGAGCTTCTTGGGAACACAGCCGTTCCAAACATTGGGGTGGCTGTCTGTTTTTGATTTTAATTTCCGTAATCTTTGGGACCATAAGTGGAAGTGCCATAGGCTGTGTTGCTTTGTTCCTTATGGGTTTCAGGAAACACCATACACTTCTCCAGGGTGGCTGTTGGCAATTTACATCCTGCCAATCAGCATAACAAGGCTCCCTGTTCTCCATATCCTGTCCTACCTTTCTGGATTTTACACTTTTTTCAGATGGCCCTTTTGCCCAGGAGGCAGTCAGACTTCATTGTAGTGCAGATTTCCTTTACAGGCTTGCTTGGTTTGCGAAAAAGTGCGTTTGCGTTTTTTCCTGAATATATTCAGGAAAAAATGCATACGCACTTTTTGGCCAAGTGCACCATTGTCGACGTTCTGCCTCTTTTCCTATGCTTTCTGGGCAATTCCAGTCTACCCCCTGCAATCGTTTTCCTGAAATTCTGCCCCGCTTTCAAGTCCCCTTCGCAGGCTTACTTCAATATATTTCTGCAGGATAGCTGTCATTTACAACTCTGCAAGTTTGTGAATTACAGTGCCCCTGAGCTCCTTTCTTCAACTCGCTTTCTTGTGAGCTGGGCACAAAACCGCAGGATTGCTTCAGGCCCTAATCTGCTTCCGGCCGGGCACGCTGAGCCTTTGGTTAATTCCTCTTCCTGGTGGGAAATGAGCCTTACATTTGCCCGTGCAGACACCTATAGCTAGTCTCTCATTGGTTCTCCCTATTCCTGTTCATCTTGCGCAGAAATTGCAAGCTGTGCCAAACAGGAGGTTAAAGGCACTGACTCTCCAAGCGGGGAGAGTGTTAGTAAACCGTGTGGAATGCTGAACCCGAGGACCAGGATACGAAAACTGAGATGCATTTTAAATCGTTTCCTAATCACACGGTGGACCATACTCGGCGTTTCCCACGCATGTTTTAGCTGAAGAAAGAATCCCTTGAACCTGGAGAGTTGGGACCCTTGGAATGGGTACCATGCAGTATGACTTCAAAGGATCTGCATTTGTTCACCGAAACTCACCAATGCTATCAGCCTGAAGTGTCCAGCCTTATGTCTCAACCAGCTCTGGGTGTAGATGTGGTAAATCCAGGTTGCATCACATGCCCTGAGTGAATTATTTAAGAATTGCTACCTATTTCACTGTCATTGTGTTTTGTTTTTGAAATTTATTTTAATAATGGGATATATCGGATTTTCACTGCTTCATTTATGCCGCTGTACACGCACTTGATTCTCTTACGGAGACATATAAGTCCATGGGTTTTAAGATTCTTACTAATCCGGTATATTCTTAGGCATTGAATATGGCGTGTTGAGTCCATTTCGTTGAGCAAGGAGTAGGTCTTGACTATTACATATTTGGCTTATGGAATGGTATCTGTGCTAATTTCAATCTCTGGTTTTATGCAGCACCCCAACTCACCTTTCCCCTTAAGGAAGCATAAGTTGGTTTTCTTAATTTGAAACCCTCTTCTCTTTTGTAATTCAGTTCATGTGTAGCCATGTTAACATTCCATATATTAGTGATATCTTATGTCTTTTTCTTTTTGAATTATGTGACTTCGAATGATCACACGTAACTCCTCTGGAGTTGTTATAACTGGCCGTATTTCAATGATTTCCAGGCTGAGTAATATTCCACTCTACATAAGCACCACATCTCTGTCCGTTTTTTCTCTGCAGATACATTTAAGTTATATCCTAGTCGAGGATCTTTTAAACAGAGAGGTGGTAAACATTGGGATGCCTGTGTCCTCTCGATTTTTGTTTTTCCCAAGATATACGTCCATGATTGCAAGTGCCCTGTGCTCGGTATCTCATTTTTTAGATGTTTTAGTAAACACAATAGACTTATCCAGAGTGACCATTGGCAATATACATTTCCACTATAAGACTCACAGGGCTCCCTTTTCTCCTTGCCCTGTCCTGCATTTCTGGTGTTTACACTTTATGAGGACGGTTCTTCTGACTGATGCAAAGTGATATGTTTTGTAGTATTGATTTCCAGTGCCCACCTGTTTGGTTGGCTAAAAAAGTGTATGCCCTTTTCTTGAATATATACAGAAAAAGACGCATACACCCTTTTTGGCCAACTGCAATGTTGGCAATGTTCAGCCCCTTTTCTTGTGCTTAATGGCAAGTCCTTTCTACCTCTTCCAATCCCTTTCCTGCCATTCTCCGTTGCTTACAAGTCCTTTTCTCTGACTTTCCTCAAGACATTTTTCAGTGATAGATATTTTCAATTCTGCAGTTTCGTGAATTTTAGTGCCCCTGAGTTCCATTTTCCAACTTGTGTTTATGGGAACTGGCCACAAAGCATCAGGATTCCTCAAGCCCTATTCTGTTTCCATGGGCAACCCTAGCCTTTGGTCAATTCGTCTTCCTGATTGGAAATTAGAGTGGCATGTGCCTGTCCGAACACCTAGGACTTGTCTCTCATTGTTCCTCCTCCTTCTGCTTCATCCTCTGGACAAATTCCAAACTGTATGCAACAGGATGTTGACAGTGCTGACATCTCCAAGTGGGGAGACTGTTAGTAAAGACGCTGGAGTGGTGAAGCCTAGCACCAAGAGATGAGGAGATGAGATGCCTTTTCCAAACTTTTCCCGATCAGACGGTATACCATCCTCTGGGTGTGACAGGCATGTTTTAGGTGTAGGAAGGGTCCCATTCATGTGAGGAGAACACCAGGGGATTTTCAATATCAGTGTCTCTCCGCAACCCAAACTGGGGAATTTTTTAAGCTACGGCTACACGTATGTTCATCAAGCGCCTTGGGAAGTAGGCAGAGTCCAAACTTTAGATGATTGAAGTCTTCAGGGTCAGAAGCACTCACCACTGTCTTCCCTTAGATTCCATTTTTACTGTCATTGATGGATGATGTCAATAAAAATATCTATTCGTTTTCAGATCATTTCCCCTTATAGGTTATTGCAAAATATTGAGTGTAGTTCCCTGTGCTATACAGTAGTTCCTTGCTGATGATTTCATACATAGCAGTGTGTATGTGTTAATCCCAAACTGTTAATTTATCCCTCCTCCTACCATTTCCCTTTGGTAATAATAAATTATAAGATTTTATGCTTCTCAGAAATGGGGGAGCTGAAAGAGAGGTATCATTTTCAATGCAAAAGCATTTAAAACAAGATTGAAGCTTTAACCAAGATTATTAGATGTACATCCTTGGAAAGAAATCACTTTGTTTCTCTAATATTGACCTGACAAAGAAGACAAACCTTTTCACTGAACTTGCTTATAAGAAAGTGATGGAAATATCAAATGGAAGTGTTAGAAACATCTTATTTTACCCGAGCCTTATACACTGTTCTATGTTAATTACAGTTTGGCTCACACATCTGTTCATTGAAGTTACAATGTTCTCAATTTCTGTTACTGATCCTCCAGAGTGGACGCCAACAAGTGTCCCCCTGCCCAGTGTCATTGGAGCCAATAGATCGAGACTGAGTTTGGTTCAAAAGCAAAGGAAACTTTATATTTTGATCAGAGAATGGAGAGGTGCTACCCTGTGGGCTGTGGGCTGGGCTGCTGTGTAGAGATCCTGTCAGAGTCACTGGGAGGGAGGGGGCTGAGCTCTCGAGGACCTGGTTGGCTGCAGCTCAGGCTCTATGTCACGGAGTCTGAACTGGGCCCCAGGAGCTGAAGTGTCATCGAGCCACTCTGCTCTAGGAAATCTGGTCTGAAGTGCCGGGTGTGGAACCTCTGTATGCGGGACACTAGGAGCACCTGAAATTAGACAAAGCACAAAGGATAAAAATGGTTAGACTTTATTTTATTGCCCAGATTCTATTTTTATCTCCCAGGCATTTTTAAGGGGCTTTGCCTGGGACAAACTTCTCTTCTGCCTTTTGTCCCTTTCCTCATTCTTGGAGTGCTGCGGGTGCAGACCCTTCTTCTGTAACTGCTGAGTGCTGAGTTAGGAGGCTTCATACCCGTGGGCGAGGGTCAGAACTTCTCCCCAGCCGCCTCCAGTTGACGTTGATTGTCCCCAGGCCTCCTGCCTCCCTGCTCGTCCGCCTGAGCACCAGTATTGGAAGTGTTATAGATTCTAATGACCTTTAAGGGTCCAGAAAGGAGATGTGCAGTGGCGCTGTGAGGTCCAGTTTCACTCCGCCCCACATTTGTTCGGCCACCTTAGGCTGACCGTTTCTGCCAGCCTAGATGCTCTGACTGACCGTTTCTGCCAGCCTAGATGCTCTGACCAACAGTCTGCGCTTTCTTCCATTAGGCCCCTGAATTAACGTAAAAACAGCACCAGGTGTCAGGATCCTGCCCGCTCCGCTCCCAGACAGTCCAGGGTCATTGGTGATGAAGGATCATGATGGTCACTGAGTCAAGAGCCTTTGGAAGTAAACAGGAGTCCAGCCGGTCTTATTGGCCACCATCATCAGGGTGTCTGTAGGCTTTTCTATGGTGACAGCATGATATACGGTTCCCCCGCCAAGATTATTAGCTCCCCTCTGGGTACAGTAAGTACTGCAAGCAGTAGTCTACTCTTTTGGGACACACTCTTGTTGTTTTATGAGAGAAACTCCAGGTCAAGTGATGGTCACACGGGTCGTCATGGTGCCCCGTTGCCCCCGGTTATCTCTCTGGAGGTTGGAGTTGGAGGGCCTCCTCAATCGAGGTCAGTGTGCCCACGGAGCAAACCCTGCAACTTCAGGGCATGGTTGGGGGTTAGGATCACCACGTGGGGTCCGTTTCCCTTAGAAGGGAGGTGGCCTTTTGGGCTGCTGATTTCCAGGTTTTCAGATACCACCAGTATCTTGGCCAGATGTGGCGGTGGGCCAAGCCCCTTGGTGACCATAGTTTATCCTACCTGGATGGCATTCTTGCATTGTTCCATTTCAAGTGGTCCCAGTTTTTGCACTAATACTCCAATGGCGATTCACCTTTCACCAGGAATGTAAAGGTCAAAGGGTTTAGCTAAATTAGGGAGTTCCAGGGCAAGGGTCTGAATTGACTGCTCTTTCCATTCTTGAAAGGCCACTTCTGGATTCTATTCAAAAGGATCATCATCTTTTCCTTTCAGTGTTTCATATAGAGGCCCAGCTAGTAGACTGTAGTTAGGGATCCAGAGGCAGGAAACCCTGGCTTCCCCAGGAACCCCTAAGCTGTCTTCTAGTTTCAGAAAGGGGTAAGGCTGTAAATTGTTTCTTCCCTTTCCTGGGATGGGCTTCTCCGACCTTCTGTGAGAATGAAGCCCAGGCAGGTCACCGTAGTCTGTGATACTTGAGCTTTTTCGTGGACAACTTCTATCCTTTATTGGCTTGGTAGTTCTGAGGCCTCCTTAGTAGGGCTGGCGATCAGAATGTCGTCTGAATATTGAAGGAGTGTTTCCTTTTCCAGAGGTAGAACTTTTAGGTCTTTAGCTGAGCTTTCCCCAAAGATGGTGTGGGAATTTTTGAACCCTTGGGGCAAGACAGCCTGGAAGTATTGTTTTAGTTGTATGTTGAGTCCTGTCACTCACAAGCCAAAATTTCTTGTGACTCTGGGACTAATGGAATACAAAAGAAGGCATCAGTGAAGACTAGTACAGAATACCAAGTCCTGGTGGTTGGTAGAATGACCAGCAGGGTGTAGGATTTAGGAACTACTGGAGGTATATCCTCAGTGGCTTCACTGACTGTCCTGACATCCTTTACCAGGACTCCAGCAGCCCATGGGGCTCTCGAGGTCAGGCCAATCCCAGGATATGGAGCTCACCTGGGCAGGTACCCTACCCCCACCCCAGCCCACGGGGCTCTCGTGTTCAGGCCCCTCCCAGGATATGGGATTCCCTGGGCAGGTCCTCTGCAGTCCATGGGGCTCCCGTGGTCAGGCCCCTCCCAGGATACAGAGCTACCCTTGCAGGTACCTTGGCAGGGCTGGGCACACAGGAACCGTGCACATAGCCCTCATTGCAGAGCACTCCCAGCTCACCTGTCGCTCAGATCTGACACAGAGCACCTCAGAGCAGGACTTGAACTAACAAACAGCAGCTCTGACAGGTCTGTGACCCTGGGCATCACTCTGTGCGGCCTCCTCCACCTGGTCTTCCAGAGACTTCCACTGCACCCGGGGCACCAGGCCTCTGTCTCCAACCACCACCCACCCCTCCTCTCCCTGACTCCTGGGTTCCTCTCATTAGGAGAGGGTTTTCTTGAAGTTGTCTCCCACTCATGGGCCAGATAATATAATTAGAAAACAAGCCAGAGCTGCAGCCCCTTGTCTATCCTGACTCTCAGGAGCCCACACCTGTTCCTTGGACCTGGCCAATTCAGCAAGTTCCATTTTCAGCAACTGTGAGCCCCTGAGGGGTGATTATTGGCTGGCTTGGGAAGCCTGACCGTGCCGGCCAGCCCTCCCCAGGTGTGCCTGGGTTGAGATCAATATAAACACCGCTCCAGGCAGCAAGAGCCCCTGCAGCTGTGCCTGACGCCATTTTCTCTGCCCTGTCAGCAGTCTCGGGGCTGGGCTGGTGGGAGGGAGTGAGAGGCCACGGCTTTGTGGGTGTCCCAGTGTGAGTGGGGCTCTGCTGGACTTTCTGCAGCAGTTGCCAAGATGCTACCTGCTAAAGAAGAGGATGTGTCACCCACACCTGCCGCTGGAATTTCTCCCTGGGCACAGGTGAGGAAGGAAGAAAGCAGTGGGGGCCGGGACAGCAGGGGTATCTCAGGCAGGGAAATGGAGAGCTTCCAGAAGAGCACCCAGGGCCAGGACCATCCTGGCTGGCCTGCAGGCACCAAGTCGGCTGGCATGCTGTCCCTCATGTGGCTCCATGGCCCTTCCTCTAGGTTTTCAAGTCCTTGTACATATTCAGGTGTTTAGCCTTGGAAGGGTGGGAACATTTCAGCAGCAGCTGGCCTGGGGCTCGGCCCACGTTTACTCACAGATACCTCGGCACGGTCCCCCAGCTTTGCAGTGAGGACGCTTGTTGCGAGGAGCATGCTGGCTGAGTGGGAGATGATTCCCCACCACTGACCAACTTCAGAATTGTTTGCAATTGGAGCAAGTGCCCTGAAACGGTTTTCCTCTGTGTAACTGGTGGGTTCTGTTCTTTTTTATCTTTTTTTCGTTTTTGGTTCAAGGTAGATTTTATTCCTCTTTTGTGTATTTACAGATATAAGCATGGAAATAATTTATTCATATAAATACATGTATGTGAAGGGAAGAATATTTTTTCTGTTTTACTTTTTTTAATTTTATTTTTTTATTTTGAATTTAATTTTATATTTTTATACAGCAGGTTGTTTTTGGTTATCTACTTTATACATATAAATGTATACATACCAATCCCAATATCTCAACTCCTCCCACCACCATCCCCAACAGCTTTCCCCCCTTGTTGTCCATACGTTTGTTGTATACATGTATTGCTCTATTTCTGCCTTGCAAAACGGTTCATCTGTACAATTTTTCTAGGTTCCACATATATGCATTAATATACAAGATTTGTTTTTCTCTTTCTGACTTACTTCAGTCTGTATGACAGTCTCTAGATCCATCAACGTCTCTACAAATGTCCCAATTTCATTCCTTTTTATGGCTTAGTAATATTCCATTTTATATATGTACCACATCTTTATGCATTCGTCTGTCTGTGGGCATTTAGGTTGCTTCCATTTCCTGGATAGTGTAAATAGTGATGCAATGAACATTGTGGTGAATGTCTCTTTTTGATTTATGGTTTTGTCTGGGTATATGCCCAGTAGAGGGATTGCTGTATCATATGGTAATTCTATTCTTAGTTTTATAAGAAACTCCATAATGTTCTCCACAGTGACTGTATCAATTTACGTTCCCAACAATAGTGGAAGAGGATTCCTTATCTCCACACCGTTTCCAGCATTTGTTGTTTGTAGATTTTCTGATGATGCCCATTCTAATAGGTGTGAGGTGATACACCATGGATGAGTCTATTTCGTTGAGCAAAGAGTAGGTCTTGTTTATTACGTATTTGGCTTATGGAATGGTATGTGTGCTAATTTCAATCTGTTTTTATACAGCAGCCCAACTCAACTTTCCCCTTAAGCAAGCATAAGGTTTTTATCTAAATGTGAGACTCTGTTCGGTTTTGTAATTCAGTTTATGTGTAGCCAAGTTTACACTCCCTCTATTAGTGATATCTTATGATAATTATCTTTCTTTGTGTGACATATTTCTCTTAGAATCATCATAATTAAATCCACTCAATTTGCTGCTACAGGCCTGATGACATTGATTTCACTGCTGAGTGATATTCCGTTGTACGTAAGTAGCACAACTTCTTTATCCATTTTTTTCTTTCTGGGATATTTAATTTGTACTGGACACAAGGTTCTTGTAAACACAGCAGCCCTAAATTTTGTGTTGGCTGTGTCTTGTTGATTTTAATTTTCCTAAGCTATAGGGCCAAAAGTGGAAGTGCCCTAGGCTCTGTAGCTTTGTTTTTTAGATGTTTCAGGATACACCATGAACATCTCCGGAGTGTCTGTTGGCAATTTACATCCCGCCCATCAGCATAACACGGCTCCCTGTTCTCCATGGCCTGTCCTGTGTTTCTGGTTTTTACACTTTATTCAGATGGCCTTTTTGACGAATGGGAAATGTGACTTCATTGTAGTGTGGATTTCCATTGCTGGAGTGCTTGGTTGGCCAAAATGTTCATATGCGTTTTTTCCTGAATATATTCAGGAAAAATGTATACGCACTTTTTGTCCATGTGCATCACTGTCAAAGATCTGCCGCTTTTCATATGCTTTAAATGCAATTCCAATCTACCTCTTGAAATATGATTCCTGCAATTCTGCCTCGTTTTCAAGTCCTCTTTGCAGACTTACTTTGATATATTTTTGCCAATAGCTGTCATTTATCTCTGCAGGTTTGTGAATTACAGTGCCCCTGAGCTCCTTTCTTAACTCGCTTCCTTGTAAGCTGGCCACAAAACTGCAGGTTTGCTTCAGGCCATAATCAGGGTCCGGCACGGCACTCTGAGCCTTTGGTTAATTCCTCTTCCTGGTGGGAAATTAGAGTTAAATGTGCCCCTCCAGATACCTGCCTCACTCCCAGCCACATGGTGATGTATGTCCTCAGGTTTGAGGCCATATGTGATGGGTTCCTCATCTTTTGATGATGTGGCCCCACTGGTGTGTGGACACTCCTGCCTGGTTCCCATCCCCTTGGTGATGTGGGCCCTCTGGTGAGACTCTGATCCTGGTTGGGTTCCTCACACATCCGTGAGGTGAGCCCTCTTCTCTGAGGTCACTCCTGCCTGGCTGGCACAACCCGCCTTGTTGACTTCGGCACCCTGGTGGCAGTTGGAGCCTGCTGGGAGCCTCCTTCCCGCGGTGATGAGGCCCTCTGGCGTCAGACCCTAATGGCGGGGTTCCCACATTTTCTGATACGTGCTAAGTGGTACGAGGGCACTCCTGCCAGGTTCCCATCCTCATGAACGTGTGGGCCTTCTGTTCTGAGGTCCTAACGGCTGGGTTGCTCACACTTTCATGATGTGGGCCCTCTGCTGTGAGGTCAATCCTGCCTGGCTGGCGCACGTCGCCTTGGCGACGTGGACCCTCTGGTGGCAGTTGGAGCGTGCTGGGGCCTCCTCCCCTCAGTGATGAGGGCCTTCTGGTGTCAGGCCCTAAGTGCTGGGCTCCACACATTTTCTGATGTGTGCCCAGTGGTGCGAGTCACTCCTGCCAGGTTCCCATCCCCATGGGCATGTGGGACTTCTGTTCTGTGGTCCCAACTGCTGGGTTGCTCACAGTTTCATGATGTGGGCCCTTTGCTGTGTGTTCACTCTGGCCTGTATCCCATAGTGTCAGTGCTCTGGGCCTCCAGCTTGGAGTTTCCAACTTCTCGATTCCTCACCTTTTTTATTCTATGGGCCCTCGGTTGTGCGTCTCCTCCTGCATGCCTCACTCCCAGCCCCTTCGTGATGTGTGTCCCCTTGTTTGAGGCCACATGTGCTGTGTTCCTCACCTTTCTATAATGTGGCCACACTGGTGTGAGGACACTCTTGCCTGGTTCCCATTCCCTTGGTGATGTTGGCCCCACTGCTGTTAGGACAGTCTTGCCTGGTTCCCATCACCTTGGTGATGTTGGCCCTCTGGTGAGAGTCTGATCCTGGTTAGGTTCCTCACCCTTCTGTGAGGTGGGCCCTCTGCTCTGAGGTCACTCCTGCCTGGCTGGCACACCCCGCCTTGGCAACGTCGGCCATATGGTGGCAGTTGGAGCCTGCTGGGAGCCTCCTCCCCTCGGTGATGAGGGCCCTCTGGCCTCAGGCCCTAACTGCTGGCTTCCCACATTTTCTGATTCGTGCTAAGTGGTGCAAGGACACTCCTGCCAGGTTCCCATCCCCATGGGGATGTGAGCCTTCTGCTCTGAGGTCCCAACGGCTGTGTTGCTCACAGTTTCATGATGAGGGCCCTCTGGTGTGAGTTCACTCCTGCCTAGATCCCATAGCCTCGCTGCTCCTGGCTGCCTGCCGGAGGTTCCAACTGTGGGATTCCTCACCTTTTTTATTCTATGGTCCCTCTGTTTTGAGGATCCTCTGGCCTGCCTCACTCCCAGCCCCTTGGTGATGTGTGTCCTCAGGTTTGAGGCCACGTGTGCTGGGTCCCTCAAATTATGGTGATGTAGCCCCACTGGTGTGAGGACACTCCTGCCTGGTTCCCATTCCCTTGGTGATGTTGGCCCTCTGGTGACAGTCTGATCCTTGTTGGGTTCCTCACACTTCTGTGAGGTGGGCTTTCTGCTCTGAGGTCACTCCTGCCTGGTTGGCACACCCCTCCTTGGTGACATCGGCCTTATGGTGGCAGTTGGAGCCTGCTGGGAGCCTCCTCCCCTCGGTGATGAGGGTCCTCTGGCCTCAGGTCCTAACTGCTGGGTTCCCACATTTTCTGATTCGTGGAAGTGGGCCGAGGACACTCCTGTCAGGTTCCCATCCCCATAGGGATGTGGGCCTTCTGCTCTGAGGTCCCATCCGCTGGGTTGCTCACAGTTTCATGATGTGGGACCTCTGCTGTGAGTTTGCTGTGTCCTGGATCCCATAGACTCTGTGCTCTGCGCGGCCTACTGGCCGGTTCCAACTGCTGGATTCCTCACAACTTTTATTCTGTGGGCTCTGTTTTGTGAGGATACTCCTGCTTGCCTCACTCCTAGCCCCTTGGAGATGTGGGTCCCCTGTTTTAGGCCACATGTTCTGGGTTCCTCACCTTTCTATAATGTGGCCACACTGGTGTGAGGACCCTCCTGCCTGGTTCCGATCCCCTTGGTGATGTGGGCCCTCTGGTGAGAGTCTTATCCTGGCTGGTTTCCTCACCCTTCTGTGAGGTAGGCCCTCTGCGGTGAGGTCACTCCTGCCTGGCTGGCACACATCACCTTGGTGACGTGGGCCCTCAGTTGGGAGTTGGTGTCTGCTGCGAGTCTCTGTCCCTCGGTAATGAGGGCCCTCTTGCGTCAGACCCTAACTCCTGGGCTCCCAAAATTTGCAGATGTGCGACCTGTGGTGTGAGTACACTCCTGTCAGGTTCCCAACCCCATGGGAATTTGGGCCTTCTGCTCTGAGGTCCCAACGGCTGGGGTGCTCACAGTTTCATGATGAGGGCCCTCTGATGTGCGTTCATTCCGGCCTAGATCCCATAGGCTTGCTGCTCCTGGGCGCCTGCTGGGAGGTTCCAACTGCGGGATTCCTCACCTTTTTTATTCTATGGGCCCTCTGTTTTGAGGCTCCTCCTGCCTGCCTCAATCCCAGCCCCGTTGTGATGTGTGTCCTCTGGTGTGAGGCCACGTGTGCTGGGTCCCTCACCTTTCGATGATGTGGCCCCAATGGTGTGAGGACACTCGTGCCTGTTTCCCAGCCCCTTGGTGATGTGGCCCCTCTGGTGAGAGTCTGATCCTGGCTGGGTTCCTTACCGTTCTGTGAGGTGGGCCCTGTGCTCTGAGGTAACTCCTGCCTGGCTTGCTCCCATTGCCTTGGTGACGTCGGCCCTCTGGTGGCAGTTGGATCCTTTTGGAGACTCCTGTCCTCGGTGATGACGTCCCTCTGGCATCAGGCTCTAACTGCTGGGCTCCCCAGGTTTTCTGATGTGAGCCCAGTGATGCCAGGACACTCGTGAAATGTTCCCATCCCCATGGCGATATGGGCCTTCTGCTCTGAGGTTCCAACGACTGGGTTGCTCACAGTTTCCTGATGTTAGCTCTCTGGTGTTAGTTCACTCATTCCTAGATCCCATAGCCTCTGTACTCTGGGCCGCCTGCTGGGAAGTTCCAACTGCTGGGTTCCTCACCTTTTTTATTCTTTGGGCCCTGTGTTGGGAGGCTCCTCCTGCCTGTGTCACTCCCAGCCCCTTGGTGATGTAGGTCCTCTGGTTTGTGGCCACATGTGCCAGTTTCCTCATCTTTTAGTGATGTGGCCCCACTGGTGTGAGGACACTCGTGCCTGGTTCCCGTCCCCTTGGTGATATGGGCCCTCTGGTGAGAGTCTGATCCTGGTTGGGTTCCTCACACTTCTTTGAGGTGGGCCGTCTGCTGTGAAGTCACTCCTGCCTGGCTGGCACACCCCGCCTTGGCGACGTGGGCCCTCTTGTGGTAGTTGGAACATGCTGGGAGCCTCCTCCCCTCAGTGATGAGGGCCCTCTGGCGTCAGGCCCTAACTGCTGGGTACCCACATTTTCTGATATGTGCTAAGTGGTGCGAGGACACTCCTGTCATGCTCCCAACACCTTGGGGATGTGGACCTTCTGCTCTGAGGTCCAAATGGCTGGGTTGCTCGCAGTTTCATGATGTGGACCCTCTGCTGTGAGTTTACTGCGGCCTGAATCGCATAGACTTGGTGCTCTTGGCCGCCTGCTGGGAGGTTCCCATTGCTGGATTCCTCAGCTATTTTATTCTATGGGCCCTGTGTTGTGAGGCTACTCCTGCCTGCCTCATTCCGAGCCCCTTGGAGATGTGGGTCTTCTGGTTTAGGCCACATGTGCTGGGTTCCTCACCTTTCTATGATGTGGCCACACTGGTGTGAAGACTCTCCTGCCTGGTTCTGATCACCTTGGTGATGTGGGCCCTCTGGTGAGAGTCTTATCCTGGCTGTGTTCCTCACCCTTCTGTGAGGTAGGCCCTCTGCGGTGAGGTCACTCCTACCTGGCTGTCACACGTCACCTTGGTGACGTGGGACCTCAGTTGGGTGTTGGTGCCTGATTGGAGTCTCCTCCCCTTGGTAATGAGGGCCCTCTGGCGTCAGGCCCTAACTCCTGGGTTCCCTAAATTCTCTGATGTGTGCCCTGTGGTGCGAGTACACTTCTGACAGGTTCCCAACCCCATGGGAATGTGGGCCTTCTGCTCTGAGATCCCAACGCCTAGGTTGCTCACAGTTTCATGATGACGGCCCTCTGGTGTGAGATCACTCCGGCCTGGATCCCATAGTCTCGCTGCTCCTGGCCGCCTGCTGGGAGGTTCCAACTGCGGGATTCTTCACCTCTTTAATTCTATGGTCCCTCTGTTTTGAGGCTCCTCCTGCCTGCCTCAATCCCAGCTCCCTTGTGATGTGTGTCCTCTGGTTTGAGGCCACGTGTGCTGGGTCCCTCACTTTTCGGTGATGTGGCCCCACTAGTGTGAGGACACTCCTGCCTGGTTCTCATTCCCTTGGTGATGTGGGCCCTCTGGTGAGAATCTGATCCTCTTTGGTTCTTCACACTTCTGTGAGGTTGACCCTCTGCTCTGAGGTCACTCCTGCCTGGTTGTCGCACTCCGCATTGGCGACGTCGCCCCTCTGGTAGCAGTCGGAGCTGGCTGGGAGCCACCGCCCCTCGGTGATGAGGGCCCTCTGGCATCAGGCACTAATTGCTGGGCTCCCCACATTTTTTCATGTGTGCCCACTCTTGCGATGACACTCCTGCTTGTTTCCCTTCCCCATGGGGATGTGGGCCTTCTGCTCTGAGGTCACAACGGCTGGGTTGCTTACAGAATCACAATGAGGGCCCTCTGTTGTGAGTTCATGCCGGCCTGGATCTCATAGCCTCAGTGCTCTGGGCCGCCTGCTAGGAAGATCCAACTGCTGGTTTCCACACCTTTTGTATACAATGGGACATGTGTTGTGAGGTTAATCCTGCCTGCCTCACTCCGAAACCCATGGTGATGTGGGTCCTCTGGTTTGAGGCCACATGTGCTGGGTACCTCAACTTTTGATGATGTGGCCCCACGGGTGTGAGGACACTCCTGCCTGGTTCCCATCACCTTGGTGATGTGGGCCCTCTGGGGAGAGTCTGATCCTGGCTGGGTTCCCTACCATTCTGTGAGGTGAGCCCTCTGATGTCAGGTCACTCCTGCCTGGCTAGCTCACATCGCCTTGGCGACGTGGGCCCTCTGTTGGCCACTGGAGCATGCTGGGAGCCTCCTACTCCCGTGAATGATGGCCCTGGAAAAAATGCATATGCCCTTTTTGGCCAAGTGCTTCATTGACGAGGTTCTGCCACTTCTCTTATGCTTTCAGAGCAATTCACGTCTACCTCCTGAAATCAGATTCCAGCAATTCTGCCCCACTTTCAAGTCCTCTTCGCAGCCTTAATTCAATATATTTTTGTACGATTTCTGTCATTTATAAGTCTGCAGGTATGTGAATGACAGTGCCCCTGAGCTCCTTTCCTCAACTCGCTCTCTTGTGAGCTGGCCACAAAACCGCAGGATTGCTTCAGGCCCTAATCTTGTTCCAGCACGGCATGCTGAGCCTTTGGTTAATTCCTTTTCCTGTTGGGAAATGAGTGTTAAAATTGCCCGTGCATACTGGGCATATACCCTGAGAAAACCAAAATTCAAAAAGAGTCATGTACCAAAATGTTCATTGCAGCTCTATTTACAATAGCCCGGAGATGGAAAGAACCTAAGCGCCCATCATCGGACGAATGGATAAAGAAGATGTGGCACATATACACAATGGAATATTACTCAGCCTTAAAAAGAAATGAAACTGAGTTATTTGTAATGAGATGGATAGACTTAGAGTCTGTCATACAGAGTGAAGTAAGTCAGAAAGAAAAAGACAAATAGCGTATGCTAACACATATATATGGAATTTAAAGGAAAAAAATGTCATGAAGAACCTAGGGATAAGACAGGAATAGAGGCGCAGACCTACAGGAGAACGGAATTGAGGATATGGGGAGGGGGAATGGTGAGTTCTGACAGGGCGAGAGAGAATCATGGACATATACACACTAACAAATGTAGTAAGGTAGATAGCAAGGGGGAAGCAGCCGCAAGGCACAGGGATATTAGCTCGGGGCGTTGGGACAGCCGGGAGGGGTGGACGGGGTAGAGAGGGAGGGAGGGAGACACAAGAGGGAAGACACAGGGAGCATATGTATATGTATGGCTGATTCACTTTATTATAAAGCAAAAACTAACACACCATTGTAAAGCAATTATACCCCAATAAAGATGTTAAAAAAAATATTTGCCCGTGCACACACCTACAGATAGTCTCCCATTGGTTCTCCGTATTCCTGTTCATCTTGC
The DNA here is from genome assembly GCF_963924675.1 of Phocoena phocoena. Taxonomy (NCBI): domain Eukaryota; kingdom Metazoa; phylum Chordata; class Mammalia; order Artiodactyla; family Phocoenidae; genus Phocoena; species Phocoena phocoena. Next base: position 1,259,798 of record NW_027077514.1, on the reverse strand, counting down.
GCAGAAATTGCAAACAGTGCCAAACAGGAGGTTAAAGACACTGACTCTCCAAATGGGGAGAGTGTAAGAAAAGGGTCTGGAATGGTGAACCTGAGTACCAGGGGACGAAAACAGACATGCATGTAAAAAGGTTTCCCAGTCACACGGTGGACCATACTCTGGGTTTCCCATGCAAATTTTAGCAGAAGGAAGAATCCCTAGAACCTGGAGAGTTGGGAACCATGGAATGGGTACCAGGCAGTATGACATCAAAGGGTCTGCATTTGCTCACTGAACCTCACCAATGCTATCAGCCCAAAGGGTCCAGCCTTATCTCTCACCCAGCTCTGGGTGTAGATGTGGTAAACCAGGTTGCATCACATGCCATGTGTGAGTTATTTAAGAATTGCTCTCTATTTCACTGTCATTGTGTTTTGTTTTTGAAATTTTTTTTTGACACTGGGATTTATCGGATTTTCACTGCTGCGTTAATGCCGCTGTACACACTCTTGATTCTCTTACGGAGACATAAATATCCACGGGTTTTAAGATTCTTCCTAGTCAGGTATATTCCTAGGCGTTGAATATGTGGTGTTGAGTCCATTTCGTTGAGCAAGGAGTAGGTCTTGTCTATTACATATTTGGCTTATGGAACGGTATCTGTGCTAATTTCAGTCTCTGGTTTTATGCAGCACTCCAACGCACCTTTCTCCATAAGAAAGCACAAGTTGGTTTTCTAAATTTGAGACTGTTCTGTTTTGTAATTCAGTTCATGTGTAGTCAAGTTTACATACTGTGTATTAGTGATATTTTATGATGTTTCTTTTTATGTGTGACTTATTTCACGTAGAATCACCATACCTTAATCCACTCACTATGCCGTTACGGGCCAGATGACACAGATTTCATTGCTGAGTGATATTCCATTGTACGTACGTACCACAACTTCTTTATCCATTGTTTGCTCTCTGAGATATTTACCTTGTACTGTAAACGAGGTTCTTGTGAACAGAGAGGTCCCAAACTTTGAGGTGGCTGGGTGTTTTTGATTTTAATTTCCCTAAGCTGTAGGACCATAAGTGGAAGTGCCATAGGCTGTGTTGCTTTGTTTCTTACGTGTTACAGGAAACACATAACACTTCTCCAGAATGGCTGTCGGCAATTTACATCATATGCATCAGCATAATAAGGATCCCTGTTTTCCATTGCCTGTCCTCCGTTTCTGGATTTTACAATATTTTTAAATGGCCCTTTTGCCCTGGGGGGCACTGAGACTTCATTGTAGTGCAGGTTTATTTACAAGCTTGCTTGCTTGGCCAAAAAGTGCGTATGCGTTTTTTCCTGAATATATTTAGGGAAAAAAGCATCCGCACTTTTTGGACAAGTGCATCATTATCGACGTTCTGCCTCTTTTCCTATTCTTTAAGTGCAATTCCAGTTTAACCCTTCAATTGTTTTCCTGAATTTCTGCGCCGCATTCAAGTCCCCTTTGCAGGCTTACTTCAATATATTTTTGGAGGATAGCTGTCATTTATAACTCTGCAGGTTTGTGAATTACAGTGCCCCTGAGCTCCTTTCTTCAACTCGCTTTCTTGTGAGCTGGGCACAAAAGCACAGGATTGCTTAAGGCCCTAATCTGTTTCCAACAGGGCACACTGATCCTTTGTTTAATTCCACTTCCTGGTGGGCAATGAGCGTTACATTTGCCCGTGCAGACACCTACAGCTAGTCTCTCATTGGTTCTCCCTATTCCTGTTCATCTTGCACAGAAATTGCAAGCTGTGCCAAACAGGAGGTTAAAGGCACTGACTCTCCAAGCGGGGAGAGTGTTAGTAAAGCATCTGGAATGGTGAACCCGAGGACCAGGATACGAAAACTGAGATGCATTTTAAATCGTTTCCCAATCACATGGTGGACGATACTCTGGGTTTCCCATGCATGTTTTATCTGGAGGAAGAATCCCTTGAACCTGGAGAGTTGGGACCCATGGAATGGGTACCATGCAGTATGACTTCAAAGGGCCTGCATTTGCTCACCGAAACTCACCAATGCTATCAGCCTGAAGTGTCCAGCCTTATGTCTCAACCAGCTCTGGGTGTAGATGTGGTCAATCCCGGTTGCATCACATGCCCTGACTGAATTATTTAAGAATTGCTCTCTATTTCACTGTCTTTGTGTTTTGTTTTCGAAATTTATTTTGATAATTGGATTTATCGGATTTTCACTGCTGCGTTTCGGCCGCTGTACACACGCTTGTTTCTCTTACGGAGACATATATATCCATGGGTTTTAAGATTCTTCTTAGTCATGTATATTCCTAGGCGTTGAACATGTGTTGTTGGGTCTATTTCTTTGAGCAAGGGGTAGGTCTTGTCTATTACATATTTGGCTTATGGAAAGTTATCTGTGCTAATTTCAGTCTCTGGTTTTATGCAGCACCCCAACGCACCTTTCCCCATAAGTAAGCACTAGTTGGTTTTCTAAATTTGAGACCCTGTTCTGTTTTGTAATTCAGTTCATGTGTAGTCAAGTTTACATTCCGTGTATCAGTGATATCTTATGATGTTTCTATTTCTGTGTGACGTAGTTCACGTAGAATCACCGTACATGCATCCACTCACTAACCGCTACGGGCCTGATGACACAGATTTCATTGCTGAGTGATATTCCATTGTACGTACATGCCACAACTTCTTTATCCATTTTTTGCTTTCTGGGATATTTACCTGGTACTGTAGACGAGCTTCCTGTGAACACAGCCGTCCCAAACATTGGGGTGGCTGTCTGTTTTTGATTTTAATTTCCCTAAGCTATAGGACCATAAGTGCAATTGCCATAGGCTGTGTTGCTTTGTTTCTTACGTGTTTCAGGAAACACCATACACTTCTCCAGTGTGGCTGTTGGCAATTTACATCCTGCCAATCGGCATAAGAAGGCTCACTCTTCTCCATATCCTGCCATACCTTTCTGGATTTTCCACTATTTTCAGATGGCCCTTTTGCCAGGGGGGCAGTGAGACTTCATTGTAGTGCAGATTTCCTTTACAGGCTTGCTTCGTTGGCCAAAAAGTGCGTATGCATTTTTTCCTGAATATATTCAGGAAAAAACGCATATGCCATTTTTGGCCAAGTGCATCATTGTCGACGTTTTGCCTCTTTTCCTATGCTTTCAAGGCAATTCCAGTCTACCCCCTGCAATCGTTTTCCTGAAATTTTGGCCCGCCTTCCAGTCCCCTTCGCAGGCTTACTTCAATATATTTTTGGAGGATAGCTGTCATTTATAACTCTGCAGGTTTGTGAATTACAGTGTCCCTGAGCTCCTTTCTTCAACTCGCTTTCTTGTGAGCTGGGCCCAAAACCGCAGGATTGCTTCAGGCCCTAATCTGTTTCCAGCAGGGCACGCTGAGCCTTTGGTTAATTCCTCATCCTGGTGGGAAATGAGCGTTACATTTGCCCGTGCAGACACCTACATCTAGTCTCTCATTGCTTCTCCTATTCCTGTTCATCTTGCACAGAAATTGCAAGCTGTGCCAAATACGAGGTTAAAGGCACTGACTCTCCAAGCGGGGAGAGTGTTAGTAAAGCATCTGGAATGGTGAACCCGAGGACAAGGATACAAAAACTGAGATGCATTTTAAATTGTTTCCCAATCACACGGTGGACGATACTCTGGGTTTCTCATGCATGTTTTAGCCAGAGGAAGACTCCTTTGAACCTGGAGAGTTGGGACCCATGGAATGGGTACCATGCAGTATGACTTCAAAGGGTCTACATTTGCTCACCGAAACTCACCAATGCTATCAGTCTGAAGTGTCCAGCCTTATGTCTCAATCAGCTCTGGGTGTAGTTGTGGTAAATCCCGGTTGCATCACATGCCCTGAGTGAATTATTTAAGAATTGCTCTCTATTTCACTGTCTTTGTGTTTTGTTTTTGAAATTTATTTTGATAATGGGATTTATCGGATTTTCACTGCTGCGTTTATGCCGCTGTACACACACTTGATTCTCTTACGGAGACGTATAAATCCATGGGTTTGAAGATTCTTCCTAGTCAGGTATATTCCTAGGCGTGGAATATGTGGTGTTGAGTCCATTTCGTTGAGCAAGGAGTAGGTCTTGTCTATTACATATTTGGCTTATGGAATGTTATCTGTGCTAATTTCAGTCTCTGGTTTTATGCAGCACCCCAACGCACCTTTCCCCATAAGTAAGCACTAGTTGGTTTTCTAAATTTGAGACCCTGTTCTGTTTTGTAATTCAGTTCATGTGTAGTCAAGTTTACATTCCGTGTATTAGTGATATCTTATGATGTTTCTTTTTCTGTGTGACGTAGTTCACGTAGATTCACCGTACCTGCATCCACTCACTATGCTGCTACGGGCCTGATGACACAGATTTCATTGCTGAGTGATATTGCATTGCACATACGTGCCACAACTTCTTTATCCATTTTTTGCTTTCTGGGATATTTACCTGGTACTGCAGACGAGTTTCTTGTGAACACAGCCGTCCCAAACATTGGGGTGGCTGTCTATTTTTGAATTTAATTTCCGTAATCTTTCGGACCATAAGTGGAAGTGCCATAGGCTGTGTTGCTTTGTTTCTTATGGGTTTCAGGAAACACCATACACTTCTCCAGGATGGCTGTTGGCAGTTTACATCCTGCCAATCAGCATAACAACGCTCCCTATTCTCCATATCCTGTCCTACCTTTCTGGATTTTACACTTTTTTCAGATGGCCCTTTTGCCCAGGGGGCAGTTAGTCTTCATTGTAGTGCAGATTTCCTTTACAGGCTTGCTTGGTTTGCGAAAAAGGGCGTATGCGTTTCTTCCTGAATATATTCAGGAAAAAATGCATACGCACTTTTTGGCCAAGTGCACCATTGTCGACGTTCTGCCTGTTTTCCTATGCTTTCTGGGCAAATCGAGTCTACACCCTGCAATCGTTTTCCTGAAATTCTGCCCCGCTTTCAAGTCCCTTTCGCAGGCTTAGTTCAATATATTTTTGGAGGATAGCTGTCATTTATAACTCTGCAGGTTTGTGAATTACAGTGCCCCTGAGCTCCTTTCTTCAACTCGCTTTCTTGTGAGCTGGGCAAAAAACCGCAGGATGGCTTCAGGCCCTAATCTGATTCCCGCAGGGCACGCTGAGCCTTTGGTTAATTCCTCTTCCTGGTGATAAATGAGCCTTACACTTGACCGTGCAAATACCTATAGCTAGTCTCTCATTGGTTCTCCCTATTCCTGTTCATCTTGCACAGAAATTGCAAGCTGTGCCAAACAGGAGGTTAAAGGCACTGACTCTCCAAGCGGGGAGAGTGTTAGTAAACCGTCTGGAATGCTGAACCCGAGGACCAGGATACGAAAACTGAGATGCATTTTAAGTCGTTTCCCAATCACACGGTGGACCATACTCGGCGTTTCCCACGCATGTTTTAGCTGAAGAAAGAATCCCTTGAACCTGGAGAGTTGGGACCTTTGGAATGTGTACCATGCAGTATGACTTCAAAGCATCTGCATTTGTTCACTGAAACTCACCAATGCTATCAGCCTGAAGTGTCCAGCCTTATGTCTCAACCAGCTCTGGGTGTAGATGTGGTAAATCCAGGTTGCATCTCATGCCCTGAGTGAATTATTTAAGAATTGCTACCTATTTCACTGTCATTGTGTTTTGTTTTTGAAATTTATTTTAATAATGGGATTTATCGGATTTTCACTGCTTCGTTTATGCCGCTGTACACGCGCTTGTTTCTCTTACGGAGACATATAAGCCCATGGGTTTTAAGATTCTTACTAATCCGGTATATTCTTAGGCATTGAATATGGCGTGTTGAGTCCATTTCGTTGAGCAAGGAGTAGGTCTTGACTATTACATATTTGGCTTATGGAATGGTATCTGTGCTAATTTTAATCTCTGGTTTTATGTAGCACCCCAACTCACCTTTCCCCTTAAGGAAGCATAAGTTGGTTTTCTTAATTTGAAACCCTCTTCTCTTTTGTAATTCAGTTCATGTGTAGCCATGTTAACATTCCATGTATTAGTGATATCTTATGTCTTTTTCTTTTTGAATTATGTGACTTCGAATGATCACACGTAACTCCTCTGGAGTTGTCATAACTGGCCGTATTTCATTGATTTCCAGGCTGAGTAATATTCCACTCTACATAATCACCACATCTCTGTCCGTTTTTTCTCTGCAGATACATTTAAGTTATATCCTAGTCGAGGATCTTTTAAACAGAGAGGTGGTAAACATTGGGGTGCCTGTGTCCTCTCGATTTTTTTTTTCCCATGATATACGTCCATGAGTGCAAGTGCCCTGTGCTCGGTAGCTCATTTTTTAGATGCTTTAGTAAACACAATAGACTTATCCAGAGTGACCATTGGCAATATACATTTCCACTATAAGACTCACAGGGCTCCCTTTTCTCCTTGCCCTGTCCTGCATTTCTGGTGTTTACACTTTATGAGGACGGCTCTTCTGACTGATGCAAAGTGATATGTTTTGTAGTATTGATTTCCAGTGCCCACCTGTTTGGTTGGCTAAAAAAGTGTATGCCCTTTTCTTGAATATATACAGAAAAAGACGCACACACCCTTTTTGGCCAACTGCAATGTTGGCAATGTTCAGCCCCTTTTCTTGTGCTTAATGGCGAGTCCTTTCTACCTCTTCCAATCACTTTCCTGCCATTCTCCGTTGCTTACAAGTCCTTTTCTCTGACTTTCCTCAAGACATTTTTCAGTGATAGATATTTTCAATTCTGCAGTTTCGTAAATTTTAGTGCCCCTGAGTTCCATTTTCCAACTTGTGTTTATGGGAACTGGCCACAAAGCATCAGGATTCCTCAAGCCCTATTCTGTTTCCATGGGCAACCCTAGCCTTTGGTCAATTCGTCTTCCTGATTGGAAATTAGAGTGGCATGTGCCTGTCCGAACACCTAGGACTTGTCTCTCATTGTTCCTCCTCCTTCTGCTTCATCCTCTGGACAAATTCCAAACTGTATGCAACAGGATGTTGACAGTGCTGACATCTCCAAGTGGGGAGACTGTTAGTAAAGACTCTGGAGTGGTGAACCCTAGCACCAAGAGATGAGGAGATGAGATGCCTTTTCCAAACTTTTCCCGATCAGACGGTATACCATCCTCTGGGTGTGACAGGCATGTTTTAGGTGTAGGAAGGGTCCCATTCATGTGAGGAGAACACCAGGGGATTTTAAATATCAGTGTCTCTCCGCAACCCAAACTGGGGAATTTTTTAAGCTACGGCTACACATATGTTCATTAAGGGCCTTGGGAAGTAGGCAGAGTCCAAACTTTAGATGATTGAAGTCTTCAGGGTCAGAAGCACTCACCACTGTCTTCCCTTAGATTCCATTTTTACTGTCATTGATGGATGATGTCAATAAAAATATCTATTCTTTTTCAGATCATTTCCCCTTATAGGTTATTGCAAAATATTGAGTGTAGTTCCCCGTGCTATACAGTAGTTCCTTGCTGATGATTTCATACATAGCAGTGTGTATGTGTTAATCCCAAACTGTTAATTTATCCCTCCTCCTACCATTTCCCTTTGGTAATAATAAATTATAAGATTTTATGCTTCTCAGAAATGGGGGAGCTGAAAGAGAGGTATCATTTTCAATGCAAAAGCATTTAAAACAAGATTGAAGCTTTAACCAAGATTATTAGATGTACATCCTTGGAAAGAAATCACTTTGTTTCTCTAATATTGACCTGACAAAGAAGACAAACCTTTTCACTGAACTTGCTTATAAGAAAGTGATGGAAATATCAAATGGAAGTGTTAGAAACATCTTATTTTACCCGAGCCTTATACACTGTTCTATGTTAATTACAGTTTGGCTCACACATCTGTTCATTGAAGTTACAATGTTCTCAATTTCTGTTACTGATCCTCCAGAGTGGACGCCAACAAGTGTCCCCCTGCCCAGTGTCATTGGAGCCAATAGATCGAGACTGAGTTTGGTTCAAAAGCAAAGGAAACTTTATATTTTGATCAGAGAATGGAGAGGTGCTACCCTGTGGGCTGTGGGCTGGGCTGCTGTGTAGAGATCCTGTCAGAGTCACTGGGAGGGAGGGGGCTGAGCTCTCGAGGACCTGGTTGGCTGCAGCTCAGGCTCTATGTCACGGAGTCTGAACTGGGCCCCAGGAGCTGAAGTGTCATCGAGCCATTCTGCTCTAGGAAATCTGGTCTGAAGTGCCGGGTGTAGAACCTCTGTATGCGGGACACTAGGAGCACCTGAAATTAGACAAAGCACAAAGGATAAAAATGGTTAGACTTTATTTTATTGCCCAGATTCTATTTTTATCTCCCAGGCATTTTTAAGGGGCTTTGCCTGGGACAAACTTCTCTTCTGCCTTTTGTCCCTTTCCTCATTCTTGGAGTGCTGCGGGTGCAGACCCTTCTTCTGTAACTGCTGAGTGCTGAGTTAGGAGGCTTCATACCCGTGGGCGAGGGTCAGAACTTCTCCCCAGCAGCCTCCAGGTGACGTTGATTGTCCCCAGGCCTCCTGCCTCCCTGCTCGTCCACCTGAGCACCAGTATTGGAAGTGTTATAGATTCTAATGACCTTTAAGGGTCCAGAAAAGAGATGTGCAGTGGCGCTGTGAGGTCCAGTTTCACTCCGCCCCACATTTGTTCGGCCACCTTAGGCTGACCGTTTCTGCCAGCCTAGATGCTCTGACTGACCGTTTCTGCCAGCCTAGATGCTCTGACCAACAGTCTGCGCTTTCTTCCATTAGGCCCCTGAATTACCGTAAAAACAGCACTAGGTGTCAGGATCCTGCCCGCTCAGCTCCCAGACAGTCCAGGGTCAGTGGTGATGAAGGATCATGATGGTCACTGAGTCAAGAGCCTTTGGAAGTAAACAGGAGTCCAGCCGGTCTTATTGGCCACCATCATCAGGGTGTCTGTAGGCTTTTCTATGGTGACAGCATGATATACGGTTCCCCCGCCAAGATTATTAGCTCCCCTCTGGGTACAGTAAGTACTGCAAGCAGTAGTCTACTCTTTTGGGACACACTCTTGTTGTTTTATGAGAGAAACTCCAGGTCAAGTGATGGTCACACGGGTCGTCATGGTGCCCCGTTGCCCCCGGTTATCTCTCTGGAGGTTGGAGTTGGAGGGCCTCCTCAATCGAGGTCAGTGTGCCCACGGAGCAAACCCTGCAACTTCAGGGCATGGTTGGGGGTTAGGATCACCACGTGGGGTCCGTTTCCCTTAGAAGGGAGGTGGCCTTTTGGGCTGCTGATTTCCAGGTTTTCAGATACCACCAGTATCTTGGCCAGATGTGGCGGTGGGCCAAGCCCCTTGGTGACCATAGTTTATCCTACCTGGATGGCATTCTTGCATTGTTCCATTTCAAGTGGTCCCAGTTTTTGCACTAATACTCCAATGGCGATTCACCTTTCACCAGGAATGTAAAGGTCAAAGGGTTTAGCTAAATTAGGGAGTTCCAGGGCAAGGGTCTGAATTGACTGCTCTTTCCATTCTTGAAAGGCCACTTCTGGATTCTATTCAAAAGGATCATCATCTTTTCCTTTCAGTGTTTCATATAGAGGCCTAGCTAGTAGACTGTAGTTAGGGATCCAGAGGCAGGAAACCCTGGCTTCCCCAGGAACCCCTAAGCTGTCTTCTAGTTTCAGAAAGGGGTAAGGCTGTAAATTGTTTCTTCCCTTTCCTGGGATGGGCTTCTCCGACCTTCTGTGAGAATGAAGCCCAGGCAGGTCACCGTAGTCTGTGATACTTGAGCTTTTTCGTGGACAACTTCTATCCTTTATTGGCTTGGTAGTTCTGAGGCCTCCTTAGTAGGGCTGGCGATCAGAATGTCGTCTGAATATTGAAGGAGTGTTTCCTTTTCCAGAGGTAGAACTTTTAGGTCTTTAGCTGAGCTTTCCCCAAAGATGGTGTGGGAATTTTTGAACCCTTGGGGCAAGACAGCCTGGAAGTATTGTTTTAGTTGTATGTTGAGTCCTGTCACTCACAAGCCAAAATTTCTTGTGACTCTGGGACTAATGGAATACAAAAGAAGGCATCAGTGAAGACTAATACAGAATACCAAGTCCTGGTGGTTGGTAGAATGACCAGCAGGGTGTAGGATTTAGGAACTACTGGAGGTATATCCTCAGTGGCTTCACTGACTGTCCTGACATCCTTTACCAGGACTCCAGCAGCCCATGGGGCTCTCGAGGTCAGGCCAATCCCAGGATATGGAGCTCACCTGGGCAGGTACCCTACCCCCACCCCAGCCCACGGGGCTCTCGTGTTCAGGCCCCTCCCAGGATATGGGATTCCCTGGGCAGGTCCTCTGCAGTCCATGGGACTCCCGTGGTCAGGCCCCTCCCAGGATACAGAGCTACCCTTGCAGGTACCTTGGCAGGGCTGGGCACACAGGAACCGTGCACATAGCCCTCATTGCAGAGCACTCCCAGCTCACCTGTCGCTCAGATCTGACACAGAGCACCTCAGAGCAGGACTTGAACTAACAAACAGCAGCTCTGACAGGTCTGTGACCCTGGGCATCACTCTGTGCGGCCTCCTCCACCTGGTCTTCCAGAGACTTCCACTGCACCCGGGGCACCAGGCCTCTGTCTCCAACCACCACCCACCCCTCCTCTCCCTGACTCCTGGGTTCCTCTCATTAGGAGAGGGTTTTCTTGAAGTTGTCTCCCACTCATGGGCCAGATAATATAATTAGAAAACAAGCCAGAGCTGCAGCCCCTTGTCTATCCTGACTCTCAGGAGCCCACACCTGTTCCTTGGACCTGGCCAATTCAGCAAGTTCCATTTTCAGCAACTGTGAGCCCCTGAGGGGTGATTATTGGCTGGCTTGGGAAGCCTGACCGTGCCGGCCAGCCCTCCCCAGGTGTGCCTGGGTTGAGATCAATATAAACACCGCTCCAGGCAGCAAGAGCCCCTGCAGCTGTGCCTGACGCCATTTTCTCTGCCCTGTCAGCAGTCTCGGGGCTGGGCTGGTGGGAGGGAGTGAGAGGCCACGGCTTTGTGGGTGTCCCAGTGTGAGTGGGGCTCTGCTGGACTTTCTGCAGCAGTTGCCAAGATGCTACCTGCTAAAGAAGAGGATGTGTCACCCACACCTGCCGCTGGAATTTCTCCCTGGGCACAGGTGAGGAAGGAAGAAAGCAGTGGGGGCCGGGACAGCAGGGGTATCTCAGGCAGGGAAATGGAGAGCTTCCAGAAGAGCACCCAGGGCCAGGACCATCCTGGCTGGCCTGCAGGCACCAAGTCGGCTGGCATGCTGTCCCTCATGTGGCTCCATGGCCCTTCCTCTAGGTTTTCAAGTCCTTGTACATATTCAGGTGTTTAGCCTTGGAAGGGTGGGAACATTTCAGCAGCAGCTGGCCTGGGGCTCGGCCCACGTTTACTCACAGATACCTCGGCACGGTCCCCCAGCTTTGCAGTGAGGACGCTTGTTGCGAGGAGCATGCTGGCTGAGTGGGAGATGATTCCCCACCACTGACCAACTTCAGAATTGTTTGCAATTGGAGCAAGTGCCCTGAAACGGTTTTCCTCTGTGTAACTGGTGGGTTCTGTTCTTTTTTATCTTTTTTTCGTTTTTGGTTCAAGGTAGATTTTATTCCTCTTTTGTGTATTTACAGATATAAGCATGGAAATAATTTATTCATATAAATACATGTATGTGAAGGGAAGAATATTTTTTCTGTTTTACTTTTTTTAATTTTATTTTTTTATTTTGAATTTAATTTTATATTTTTATACAGCAGGTTGTTTTTGGTTATCTACTTTATACATATAAATGTATACATACCAATCCCAATATCTCAACTCCTCCCACCACCATCCCCAACAGCTTTCCCCCCTTGTTGTCCATACGTTTGTTGTATACATGTATTGCTCTATTTCTGCCTTGCAAAACGGTTCATCTGTACAATTTTTCTAGGTTCCACATATATGCATTAATATACAAGATTTGTTTTTCTCTTTCTGACTTACTTCAGTCTGTATGACAGTCTCTAGATCCATCAACGTCTCTACAAATGTCCCAATTTCATTCCTTTTTATGGCTTAGTAATATTCCATTTTATATATGTACCACATCTTTATGCATTCGTCTGTCTGTGGGCATTTAGGTTGCTTCCATTTCCTGGATAGTGTAAATAGTGATGCAATGAACATTGTGGTGAATGTCTCTTTTTGATTTATGGTTTTGTCTGGGTATATGCCCAGTAGAGGGATTGCTGTATCATATGGTAATTCTATTCTTAGTTTTATAAGAAACTCCATAATGTTCTCCACAGTGACTGTATCAATTTACGTTCCCAACAATAGTGGAAGAGGATTCCTTATCTCCACACCGTTTCCAGCATTTGTTGTTTGTAGATTTTCTGATGATGCCCATTCTAATAGGTGTGAGGTGATACACCATGGATGAGTCTATTTCGTTGAGCAAAGAGTAGGTCTTGTTTATTACGTATTTGGCTTATGGAATGGTATGTGTGCTAATTTCAATCTGTTTTTATACAGCAGCCCAACTCAACTTTCCCCTTAAGCAAGCATAAGGTTTTTATCTAAATGTGAGACTCTGTTCGGTTTTGTAATTCAGTTTATGTGTAGCCAAGTTTACACTCCCTCTATTAGTGATATCTTATGATAATTATCTTTCTTTGTGTGACATATTTCTCTTAGAATCATCATAATTAAATCCACTCAATTTGCTGCTACAGGCCTGATGACATTGATTTCACTGCTGAGTGATATTCCGTTGTACGTAAGTAGCACAACTTCTTTATCCATTTTTTTCTTTCTGGGATATTTAATTTGTACTGGACACAAGGTTCTTGTAAACACAGCAGCCCTAAATTTTGTGTTGGCTGTGTCTTGTTGATTTTAATTTTCCTAAGCTATAGGGCCAAAAGTGGAAGTGCCCTAGGCTCTGTAGCTTTGTTTTTTAGATGTTTCAGGATACACCATGAACATCTCCAGAGTGTCTGTTGGCAATTTACATCCCGCCCATCAGCATAACACGGCTCCCTGTTCTCCATGGCCTGTCCTGTGTTTCTGGTTTTTACACTTTATTCAGATGGCCTTTTTGACGAATGGGAAATGTGACTTCATTGTAGTGTGGATTTCCATTGCTGGAGTGCTTGGTTGGCCAAAATGTTCATATGCGTTTTTTCCTGAATATATTCAGGAAAAATGTATACGCACTTTTTGTCCATGTGCATCACTGTCAAAGATCTGCCGCTTTTCATATGCTTTAAATGCAATTCCAATCTACCTCTTGAAATATGATTCCTGCAATTCTGCCTCGTTTTCAAGTCCTCTTTGCAGACTTACTTTGATATATTTTTGCCAATAGCTGTCATTTATCTCTGCAGGTTTGTGAATTACAGTGCCCCTGAGCTCCTTTCTTAACTCGCTTCCTTGTAAGCTGGCCACAAAACTGCAGGTTTGCTTCAGGCCATAATCAGGGTCCGGCACGGCACTCTGAGCCTTTGGTTAATTCCTCTTCCTGGTGGGAAATTAGAGTTAAATGTGCCCCTCCAGATACCTGCCTCACTCCCAGCCACATGGTGATGTATGTCCTCAGGTTTGAGGCCATATGTGATGGGTTCCTCATCTTTTGATGATGTGGCCCCACTGGTGTGTGGACACTCCTGCCTGGTTCCCATCCCCTTGGTGATGTGGGCCCTCTGGTGAGACTCTGATCCTGGTTGGGTTCCTCACACATCCGTGAGGTGAGCCCTCTTCTCTGAGGTCACTCCTGCCTGGCTGGCACAACCCGCCTTGTTGACTTCGGCACCCTGGTGGCAGTTGGAGCCTGCTGGGAGCCTCCTTCCCGCGGTGATGAGGCCCTCTGGCGTCAGACCCTAATGGCGGGGTTCCCACATTTTCTGATACGTGCTAAGTGGTACGAGGGCACTCCTGCCAGGTTCCCATCCTCATGAACGTGTGGGCCTTCTGTTCTGAGGTCCTAACGGCTGGGTTGCTCACACTTTCATGATGTGGGCCCTCTGCTGTGAGGTCAATCCTGCCTGGCTGGCGCACGTCGCCTTGGCGACGTGGACCCTCTGGTGGCAGTTGGAGCGTGCTGGGGCCTCCTCCCCTCAGTGATGAGGGCCTTCTGGTGTCAGGCCCTAAGTGCTGGGCTCCACACATTTTCTGATGTGTGCCCAGTGGTGCGAGTCACTCCTGCCAGGTTCCCATCCCCATGGGCATGTGGGACTTCTGTTCTGTGGTCCCAACTGCTGGGTTGCTCACAGTTTCATGATGTGGGCCCTTTGCTGTGTGTTCACTCTGGCCTGTATCCCATAGTGTCAGTGCTCTGGGCCTCCAGCTTGGAGTTTCCAACTTCTCGATTCCTCACCTTTTTTATTCTATGGGCCCTCGGTTGTGCGTCTCCTCCTGCATGCCTCACTCCCAGCCCCTTCGTGATGTGTGTCCCCTTGTTTGAGGCCACATGTGCTGTGTTCCTCACCTTTCTATAATGTGGCCACACTGGTGTGAGGACACTCTTGCCTGGTTCCCATTCCCTTGGTGATGTTGGCCCCACTGCTGTTAGGACAGTCTTGCCTGGTTCCCATCACCTTGGTGATGTTGGCCCTCTGGTGAGAGTCTGATCCTGGTTAGGTTCCTCACCCTTCTGTGAGGTGGGCCCTCTGCTCTGAGGTCACTCCTGCCTGGCTGGCACACCCCGCCTTGGCAACGTCGGCCATATGGTGGCAGTTGGAGCCTGCTGGGAGCCTCCTCCCCTCGGTGATGAGGGCCCTCTGGCCTCAGGCCCTAACTGCTGGGTTCCCACATTTTCTGATTCGTGCTAAGTGGTGCAAGGACACTCCTGCCAGGTTCCCATCCCCATGGGGATGTGAGCCTTCTGCTCTGAGGTCCCAACGGCTGTGTTGCTCACAGTTTCATGATGAGGGCCCTCTGGTGTGAGTTCACTCCTGCCTAGATCCCATAGCCTCGCTGCTCCTGGCTGCCTGCCGGAGGTTCCAACTGTGGGATTCCTCACCTTTTTTATTCTATGGTCCCTCTGTTTTGAGGATCCTCTGGCCTGCCTCACTCCCAGCCCCTTGGTGATGTGTGTCCTCAGGTTTGAGGCCACGTGTGCTGGGTCCCTCAAATTATGGTGATGTAGCCCCACTGGTGTGAGGACACTCCTGCCTGGTTCCCATTCCCTTGGTGATGTTGGCCCTCTGGTGACAGTCTGATCCTTGTTGGGTTCCTCACACTTCTGTGAGGTGGGCTTTCTGCTCTGAGGTCACTCCTGCCTGGTTGGCACACCCCTCCTTGGTGACATCGGCCTTATGGTGGCAGTTGGAGCCTGCTGGGAGCCTCCTCCCCTCGGTGATGAGGGTCCTCTGGCCTCAGGTCCTAACTGCTGGGTTCCCACATTTTCTGATTCGTGGAAGTGGGCCGAGGACACTCCTGTCAGGTTCCCATCCCCATAGGGATGTGGGCCTTCTGCTCTGAGGTCCCATCCGCTGGGTTGCTCACAGTTTCATGATGTGGGACCTCTGCTGTGAGTTTGCTGTGTCCTGGATCCCATAGACTCTGTGCTCTGCGCGGCCTACTGGCCGGTTCCAACTGCTGGATTCCTCACAACTTTTATTCTGTGGGCTCTGTTTTGTGAGGATACTCCTGCTTGCCTCACTCCTAGCCCCTTGGAGATGTGGGTCCCCTGTTTTAGGCCACATGTTCTGGGTTCCTCACCTTTCTATAATGTGGCCACACTGGTGTGAGGACCCTCCTGCCTGGTTCCGATCCCCTTGGTGATGTGGGCCCTCTGGTGAGAGTCTTATCCTGGCTGGTTTCCTCACCCTTCTGTGAGGTAGGCCCTCTGCGGTGAGGTCACTCCTGCCTGGCTGGCACACATCACCTTGGTGACGTGGGCCCTCAGTTGGGAGTTGGTGTCTGCTGCGAGTCTCTGTCCCTCGGTAATGAGGGCCCTCTTGCGTCAGACCCTAACTCCTGGGCTCCCAAAATTTGCAGATGTGCGACCTGTGGTGTGAGTACACTCCTGTCAGGTTCCCAACCCCATGGGAATTTGGGCCTTCTGCTCTGAGGTCCCAACGGCTGGGGTGCTCACAGTTTCATGATGAGGGCCCTCTGATGTGCGTTCATTCCGGCCTAGATCCCATAGGCTTGCTGCTCCTGGGCGCCTGCTGGGAGGTTCCAACTGCGGGATTCCTCACCTTTTTTATTCTATGGGCCCTCTGTTTTGAGGCTCCTCCTGCCTGCCTCAATCCCAGCCCCATTGTGATGTGTGTCCTCTGGTGTGAGGCCACGTGTGCTGGGTCCCTCACCTTTCGATGATGTGGCCCCAATGGTGTGAGGACACTCGTGCCTGTTTCCCAGCCCCTTGGTGATGTGGCCCCTCTGGTGAGAGTCTGATCCTGGCTGGGTTCCTTACCGTTCTGTGAGGTGGGCCCTGTGCTCTGAGGTAACTCCTGCCTGGCTTGCTCCCATTGCCTTGGTGACGTCGGCCCTCTGGTGGCAGTTGGATCCTTTTGGAGACTCCTGTCCTCGGTGATGACATCCCTCTGGCATCAGGCTCTAACTGCTGGGCTCCCCAGGTTTTCTGATGTGAGCCCAGTGATGCCAGGACACTCGTGAAATGTTCCCATCCCCATGGCGATATGGGCCTTCTGCTCTGAGGTTCCAACGACTGGGTTGCTCACAGTTTCCTGATGTTAGCTCTCTGGTGTTAGTTCACTCATTCCTAGATCCCATAGCCTCTGTACTCTGGGCCGCCTGCTGGGAAGTTCCAACTGCTGGGTTCCTCACCTTTTTTATTCTTTGGGCCCTGTGTTGGGAGGCTCCTCCTGCCTGTGTCACTCCCAGCCCCTTGGTGATGTAGGTCCTCTGGTTTGTGGCCACATGTGCCAGTTTCCTCATCTTTTAGTGATGTGGCCCCACTGGTGTGAGGACACTCGTGCCTGGTTCCCGTCCCCTTGGTGATATGGGCCCTCTGGTGAGAGTCTGATCCTGGTTGGGTTCCTCACACTTCTTTGAGGTGGGCCGTCTGCTGTGAAGTCACTCCTGCCTGGCTGGCACACCCCGCCTTGGCGACGTGGGCCCTCTTGTGGTAGTTGGAACATGCTGGGAGCCTCCTCCCCTCAGTGATGAGGGCCCTCTGGCGTCAGGCCCTAACTGCTGGGTACCCACATTTTCTGATATGTGCTAAGTGGTGCGAGGACACTCCTGTCATGCTCCCAACACCTTGGGGATGTGGACCTTCTGCTCTGAGGTCCAAATGGCTGGGTTGCTCGCAGTTTCATGATGTGGACCCTCTGCTGTGAGTTTACTGCGGCCTGAATCGCATAGACTTGGTGCTCTTGGCCGCCTGCTGGGAGGTTCCCATTGCTGGATTCCTCAGCTATTTTATTCTATGGGCCCTGTGTTGTGAGGCTACTCCTGCCTGCCTCATTCCGAGCCCCTTGGAGATGTGGGTCTTCTGGTTTAGGCCACATGTGCTGGGTTCCTCACCTTTCTATGATGTGGCCACACTGGTGTGAAGACTCTCCTGCCTGGTTCTGATCACCTTGGTGATGTGGGCCCTCTGGTGAGAGTCTTATCCTGGCTGTGTTCCTCACCCTTCTGTGAGGTAGGCCCTCTGCGGTGAGGTCACTCCTACCTGGCTGTCACACGTCACCTTGGCGACGTGGGACCTCAGTTGGGTGTTGGTGCCTGATTGGAGTCTCCTCCCCTTGGTAATGAGGGCCCTCTGGCGTCAGGCCCTAACTCCTGGGTTCCCTAAATTCTCTGATGTGTGCCCTGTGGTGCGAGTACACTTCTGACAGGTTCCCAACCCCATGGGAATGTGGGCCTTCTGCTCTGAGATCCCAACGCCTAGGTTGCTCACAGTTTCATGATGACGGCCCTCTGGTGTGAGATCACTCCGGCCTGGATCCCATAGTCTCGCTGCTCCTGGCCGCCTGCTGGGAGGTTCCAACTGCGGGATTCTTCACCTCTTTAATTCTATGGTCCCTCTGTTTTGAGGCTCCTCCTGCCTGCCTCAATCCCAGCTCCCTTGTGATGTGTGTCCTCTGGTTTGAGGCCACGTGTGCTGGGTCCCTCACTTTTCGGTGATGTGGCCCCACTAGTGTGAGGACACTCCTGCCTGGTTCTCATTCCCTTGGTGATGTGGGCCCTCTGGTGAGAATCTGATCCTCTTTGGTTCTTCACACTTCTGTGAGGTTGACCCTCTGCTCTGAGGTCACTCCTGCCTGGTTGTCGCACTCCGCATTGGCGACGTCGCCCCTCTGGTAGCAGTCGGAGCTGGCTGGGAGCCACCGCCCCTCGGTGATGAGGGCCCTCTGGCATCAGGCACTAATTGCTGGGCTCCCCACATTTTTTCATGTGTGCCCACTCTTGCGATGACACTCCTGCTTGTTTCCCTTCCCCATGGGGATGTGGGCCTTCTGCTCTGAGGTCACAACGGCTGGGTTGCTTACAGAATCACAATGAGGGCCCTCTGTTGTGAGTTCATGCCGGCCTGGATCTCATAGCCTCAGTGCTCTGGGCCGCCTGCTAGGAAGATCCAACTGCTGGTTTCCACACCTTTTGTATACAATGGGACATGTGTTGTGAGGTTAATCCTGCCTGCCTCACTCCGAAACCCATGGTGATGTGGGTCCTCTGGTTTGAGGCCACATGTGCTGGGTACCTCAACTTTTGATGATGTGGCCCCACGGGTGTGAGGACACTCCTGCCTGGTTCCCATCACCTTGGTGATGTGGGCCCTCTGGGGAGAGTCTGATCCTGGCTGGGTTCCCTACCATTCTGTGAGGTGAGCCCTCTGATGTCAGGTCACTCCTGCCTGGCTAGCTCACATCGCCTTGGCGACGTGGGCCCTCTGTTGGCCACTGGAGCATGCTGGGAGCCTCCTACTCCCATGAATGATGGCCCTGGAAAAAATGCATATGCCCTTTTTGGCCAAGTGCTTCATTGACGAGGTTCTGCCACTTCTCTTATGCTTTCAGAGCAATTCACGTCTACCTCCTGAAATCGGATTCCAGCAATTCTGCCCCACTTTCAAGTCCTCTTCGCAGCCTTAATTCAATATATTTTTGTACGATTTCTGTCATTTATAAGTCTGCAGGTATGTGAATGACAGTGCCCCTGAGCTCCTTTCCTCAACTCGCTCTCTTGTGAGCTGGCCACAAAACCGCAGGATTGCTTCAGGCCCTAATCTTGTTCCAGCACGGCATGCTGAGCCTTTGGTTAATTCCTTTTCCTGTTGGGAAATGAGTGTTAAAATTGCCCGTGCATACTGGGCATATACCCTGAGAAAACCAAAATTCAAAAAGAGTCATGTACCAAAATGTTCATTGCAGCTCTATTTACAATAGCCCGGAGATGGAAAGAACCTAAGCGCCCATCATCGGACGAATGGATAAAGAAGATGTGGCACATATACACAATGGAATATTACTCAGCCTTAAAAAGAAATGAAACTGAGTTATTTGTAATGAGATGGATAGACTTAGAGTCTGTCATACAGAGTGAAGTAAGTCAGAAAGAAAAAGACAAATAGCGTATGCTAACACATATATATGGAATTTAAAGGAAAAAAATGTCATGAAGAACCTAGGGATAAGACAGGAATAGAGGCGCAGACCTACAGGAGAACGGAATTGAGGATATGGGGAGGGGGAATGGTGAGTTCTGACAGGGCGAGAGAGAGTCATGGACATATACACACTAACAAATGTAGTAAGGTAGATAGCAAGGGGGAAGCAGCCGCAAGGCACAGGGATATTAGCTCGGGGCGTTGGGACAGCCGGGAGGGGTGGACGGGGTAGAGAGGGAGGGAGGGAGACACAAGAGGGAAGACACAGGGAGCATATGTATATGTATGGCTGATTCACTTTATTATAAAGCAAAAACTAACACACCATTGTAAAGCAATTATACCCCAATAAAGATGTTAAAAAAAATATTTGCCCGTGCACACACCTACAGATAGTCTCCCATTGGTTCTCCGTATTCCTGTTCATCTTGCGCAGAAATTGCAAACAGTGCCAAACAGGAGGTTAAAGACACTGACTCTCCAAATGGGGAGAGTGTAAGAAAAGGGTCTGGAATGGTGAACCTGAGTACCAGGGGACGAAAACAGACATGCATGTAAAAAGGTTTCCCAGTCACACGGTGGACCATACTCTGGGTTTCCCATGCAAATTTTAGCAGAAGGAAGAATCCCTAGAACCTGGAGAGTTGGGAACCATGGAATGGGTACCAGGCAGTATGACATCAAAGGGTCTGCATTTGCTCACT
Organism: Phocoena phocoena; assembly: GCF_963924675.1. Classification (NCBI taxonomy): domain Eukaryota; kingdom Metazoa; phylum Chordata; class Mammalia; order Artiodactyla; family Phocoenidae; genus Phocoena; species Phocoena phocoena. Next base: position 1,239,541 of record NW_027077514.1, on the reverse strand, counting down.
GAACCTCACCAATGCTATCAGCCCAAAGGGTCCAGCCTTATCTCTCACCCAGCTCTGGGTGTAGATGTGGTAAACCAGGTTGCATCACATGCCATGTGTGAGTTATTTAAGAATTGCTCTCTATTTCACTGTCATTGTGTTTTGTTTTTGAAATTTTTTTTTGACACTGGGATTTATCGGATTTTCACTGCTGCGTTAATGCCGCTGTACACACTCTTGATTCTCTTACGGAGACATAAATATCCACGGGTTTTAAGATTCTTCCTAGTCAGGTATATTCCTAGGCGTTGAATATGTGGTGTTGAGTCCATTTCGTTGAGCAAGGAGTAGGTCTTGTCTATTACATATTTGGCTTATGGAACGGTATCTGTGCTAATTTCAGTCTCTGGTTTTATGCAGCACTCCAACGCACCTTTCTCCATAAGAAAGCACAAGTTGGTTTTCTAAATTTGAGACTGTTCTGTTTTGTAATTCAGTTCATGTGTAGTCAAGTTTACATACTGTGTATTAGTGATATTTTATGATGTTTCTTTTTATGTGTGACTTATTTCACGTAGAATCACCATACCTTAATCCACTCACTATGCCGTTACGGGCCAGATGACACAGATTTCATTGCTGAGTGATATTCCATTGTACGTACGTACCACAACTTCTTTATCCATTGTTTGCTCTCTGAGATATTTACCTTGTACTGTAAACGAGGTTCTTGTGAACAGAGAGGTCCCAAACTTTGAGGTGGCTGGGTGTTTTTGATTTTAATTTCCCTAAGCTGTAGGACCATAAGTGGAAGTGCCATAGGCTGTGTTGCTTTGTTTCTTACGTGTTACAGGAAACACATAACACTTCTCCAGAATGGCTGTCGGCAATTTACATCATATGCATCAGCATAATAAGGATCCCTGTTTTCCATTGCCTGTCCTCCGTTTCTGGATTTTACAATATTTTTAAATGGCCCTTTTGCCCTGGGGGGCACTGAGACTTCATTGTAGTGCAGGTTTATTTACAAGCTTGCTTGCTTGGCCAAAAAGTGCGTATGCGTTTTTTCCTGAATATATTTAGGGAAAAAAGCATCCGCACTTTTTGGACAAGTGCATCATTATCGACGTTCTGCCTCTTTTCCTATTCTTTAAGTGCAATTCCAGTTTAACCCTTCAATCGTTTTCCTGAATTTCTGCCCCGCATTCAAGTCCCCTTTGCAGGCTTACTTCAATATATTTTTGGAGGATAGCTGTCATTTATAACTCTGCAGGTTTGTGAATTACAGTGCCCCTGAGCTTCTTTCTTCAACTCGCTTTCTTGTGAGCTGGGCACAAAACCGCAGGATTGCTTCAGGCACTAATCTCTTTTCAGCAGGGCACGCTGAGCCTTTGGTTAATTCCTCTTCCTGGTGGGAAATGAGCATTACATTTGCCCGTGCAGACAACTACAGCTAGTCTCTCATTGGTTCTCCCTATTCCTGTTCATCTTGCACAGAAATTGCAAGCTGTGCCAAAGAGGAGGTTAAAGGCACTGACTCTCCAAGAGGGGAGAGTGTTAGTAAAGCATCTGGAATGGTGAACCCAAGGACCAGGATACGAAAACTGAGATGCATTTTAAATCATATCCCAATCACACGGTGGACGATACTCTGGGTTTCCCATGCATGTATAAGCTGGAGGAAGAATCCCTTGAACCTGGAGAGTTGGGACCCATGGAATGGGTACCATGCAGTATGACTTCAAAGGGTGTGCATTTGCTCACCGAAACTCACCAATGCTATCAGCCTGAAGTGTCCAGCCTTATGTCTCAACCAGCTGTGGGTGTAGATGTGGTCAATCCCGGTTGCATCACAGGCCCTGAGTGAATTGTTTAAGAATTGCTCTCTATTTCACTGTCTTTGTGTTTTGTTTTTGAAATTTATTTTGATAATAGGATTTATCAGATTTTCCCTGCTGCGTTTATGCCGCTGTACACACGCTTGATTCTCTTACGGAGACATATAAATGCATGGGTTTTAAGATTCTTCCTAGTCAGGTATATTCCTAGGCGTTGAATATGTGGTGTTGAGTCCATTTCGTTGAGCAAGGAGTAGGTTTTGTCTATTACATATTTGGCTTATGGAAAGTTATCTGTGCTAATTTCAGTCTCTGGTTTTATGCAGCATCCCAAAGCACATTTCCCCATAAGCAAGCACTAGTTGGTTTTCAAAATTTGAGACCCTGTTCTGTTTTGTAATTCAGTTCATGTGTAGTTAAATTTACCCTCCGTGTATTAGTGATATCTTATGATGTTTCTTTTTCTGTGTGATGTAGTTCACGTAGAATCACCGTACCTGCATCCACTCACTATGCCGCTACGGGCCTGATGACACAGATTTCATTGCTGAGTGATATTGCATTCCACGTACGTGCCACAACTTCTTTATCCATTTTTTGCTTTCTGGGATATTTACCTGGTACTGTAGACGAGCTTCTTGGGAACACAGCCGTCCCAAATTTTGGGGTGGATCTCTGTTTTTGATTTTAATTTCCCTAAGCAAGAGGACCATAAGTGCAATTGCCATAGGCTGTGTTCCTTTATTTCTTACGTGTTTCAGGAAACACCATACACTTCTCCAGGGTGGCTGTTGGCAATTTACATCCTCCCAATCAGCATAACAAGGCTCCCTGTTCTCCATATACTCTCCTACCTTTCTGGATTTTACACTTTTTTCAGATGGCCCTTTTGCCCGGGGGGCAGTGAGACTTCATTGTAGTGCAGATTTCTTTTACAGTCTTGCTTGGTTGGCCAAAAAGTGCATATGCGTTTTTTCCTGAATATATTCAGGAAAAAACGCATAAGCCCTTTTGGGCCAAGTGCATCATTGTTGACGTTCTGCCTCTTTTCCTATGCTTTCAGGGCAATTCCAGTCTACCACCTGCAATCGTTTTCCTGAAATTCTGCCCCGCTTTCAAGTCCCCTTCGCAGGCTTACTTCAATATACTTTTGGAAGATAGCTGTCATTTATAACTCTGCAGGTTTGTGAATTACAGTGCCCCTGAGCTCCTTTCTTCAACTCGCTTTCTTGTGAGCTGGGCACAAAACCGCAGGATTGTTTCAGGCACTAATCTGTTTCCAGCAGGGCACGCTGAGCCTTTGGTTAATTCCTCTTCCTGGTGGGCAATGAGCGTTACATTTGCCCGTGCAGACACCTACAGCTAGTCTCTCATTGGTTCTCCCTATTCCTGTTCATCTTGCACAGAAATTGCAAGCTGTGCCAAACAGGAGGTTAAAGGCACTGACTCTCCAAGCGGGGAGAGTGTTAGTAAAGCATCTGGAATGGTGAACACGAGGACCAGGATACGAAAACTGAGATGCATTTTAAATCGTTTCCCAATCACACGGTGGACCATACTGTGGGTTTCACATGCATGTTTTAGCTGGAGGAAGAATCCCTTGAACCTGAAGTGTTGGGACCCATGGAATAGGTACCATGCAGTATGACTTCAAAGGGTGTGCATTTGCTCACTTAAACTCACCAATGCTATCAGCCTGAAGTGTCCAGCCTTATGTCTCAACCAGCTCTGGGTGTAGATGTGGTCAATCCCGGTTGCATCACATGCCCTGAGTGAATTATTTAAGAATTGCTCTCTATTTCACTGTCTTTGTGTTTTGTTTTCGAAACTTATTTTGATAATGGGATTTATCGGATTTTCACTGCTGCGTTTCGGCCACTGTACACATGCTTGATTCTCTTACGGAGATATATATATCCATGGGTTTTAAGATTCTTCCTAGTCAGGTATATTCTTAGGCGTTGAATATGTGGTGTTGAGTCCATTTCGTTGAGCAAGGAGCAGGTCTTGTCTATTACATATTTGGTTTATGGAATGTTATCTGTGCTAATTTCAGTCTTTGGTTTTATGCAGCACCCCAAGGCACCTTTCCCCATAAGCAAGCACTAGTTTGTTTTCTAAATTTGAGAACCTGTTCTGTTTTGTAATTCAGTTCATGTGTAATCAAGTTTACATTCCGTGTATTAGAGATATCTTATGATGTTTCTTTTTCTGTGTGACGTAGTTCTCGTAGAATCACCGTACCTGCATCCACTCACTATGCCGCTATGGGCCTGATGACACAGATTTCATTGCTGAGTGATACTGCATTGCACGTACGTGCCACAGCTTCTTTAATCATTTTTTGCTTTCTGGGATATTTACCTGGTACTGTAGACGAGCTTCTTGGGAACACAGCCGTCCCAAACTGTGGGGTGGCTCTCTGTTTTTGATTTTAATTTCCCTAAGGAATAGGACCATAAGTGCAATTGCCATAGGCTGTGTTGCTTTATTTCTTACGTGTTTGAGGAAACACCATACATTTCTCCAGGGTGGCTGCTGGCAATTTACATCCTGCCAATCAGCATAACAAGGCTCCCTGTTCTCCATATCCTGTCCTACCTTTCTGGATTTTACACTTTTTTCAGATGGCCCTCTTGCCCGCGGGGCAGTGAGACTTCATTGTAGTGCAGATTTCCATTACAGGCTTACTTGGTTGGCCAAAAAGGGCGTATGCGTTTTTTCCTGAATATATTCAGGAAAAAACCCATATGCCCCTTTTGGCCAAGTGCATCATTGTCGACGTTCTGCCTCTTTTCCTATGCTTTCAGGGCAATTCCAGTCTACCCCCTGCAATCGTTTTCCTGAAATTCTGCCCCGCTATCAAGTCCCCTTCGCAGGCTTATTTCAATATATTCTTGGAGGATAGCTGTCATTTATAACTCTGCAGGTTTGTGATTTACAGTGCCCCTGAGCTCCTTTCTTCAACTCGCTTTCTTGAGAGCTGGGCACAAAACCGCAGGATTGCTTCAGGCCCTAATCTGTTTCCACCAGGGCACACTGAGCCTTTGTTTATTTCCTCTTCCTGGTGGGCAATGAACGTTACATTTGCCCGTGCAGACACCTACAGCCAGTCTCTCATTGGTTCTCCCTATTCCTGTTCATCTTGCACAGAAATTGCAAGCTGTGCCAAAGAGGAGGTTAAAGGCACTGACTCTCCAAGCGGGGAGAGTGTTAGTAAAGCATCTGGAATGGTGAACCCGAGGAAAAGGATACAAAACTGAGATGCATTTTAAATCGTTTCCCAATCACACGGTGGACCATACTGTGGGTTTCCCATGCATGTTTTAGCTGGAGGAAGAATCCCTTGAACCTGAAGTGTTGGGACCCATGGAAAAGGTACCATGCAGTATGACTTCAAAGGGTCTGCATTTGCTCACCGAAACTCACCAATGCTATCAGCCTGAAGTGTCCAGCCTTATGTCTCAACCAGCTCTGGGTGTAGATGTGGTCAATCCCGGTTGCATCACATGCCCTGAGTGAATTATTTAAGAATTGCTCTCTATTTCACTGTCTTTGTGTTTTGTTTTCGAAATTTATTTTGATAATAGGATTTATCGGATTTTCACTACTGCGTTTCGGCCGCTGTACACACGCTTGATTCTCTTACGGAGACATATATATCCATGGGTTTTAAGATTATTCCTAGTGAGGTATATTCTTTGGCGTTGAATATGTGGTGTTGAGTCCATTTCGTTGAGCAAGGAGTAGGTCTTGTCTATTACATATTTGGCTTATGGAAAGTTATCTGTGCTAATTTCAGTCTCTGGTTTTATGCAGCACCCCAAGGCACCTTTCCCCATAAGCAAGCACTAGTTTGTTTTCTAAATTTGAGACCCTGTTCTGTTTTGTAATTCAGTTCATGTTTAGTCAAGTTTACATTCCGTGTATTAGTGATATCTTATGATGTTTCTTTTTCTGTGTGACGTAGTTCACGTAGAATCACCGTACCTACATCCACTCACTATGCCGCTATGGGCCTGATGACACAGATTTCATTGCTGAGTGATACTGCATTGCACGTACGTGCCACAACTTCTTTATCCATTTTTTGCTTTCTGGCATATTTACCTGGTAATGTAGACGAGCTTCTTGGGAACACAGCCGTCCCAAACTGTGGGGTGGCTCTCTGTTTTTGATTTTAATTTCCCTAAGGAATAGGACCCTAAGTGCAATTGCCATAGGCTGTGTTGCTTTATTTCTTACGTGTTTCAGGAAACACCATACACTTCTCCAGGGTGGCTGTTGGCAATTTACATCCTGCCAATCAGCATAACAAGGCTCCCTGTTCTCCATATCCTGTCCTACCTTTCTGGATTTTACACTTTTTTCAGATGGCCGTTTTGCCCGGGGGGCAGTGAGACTTCATTGTAGTGCAGATTTCCTTTACAGGCTTGCTTGGTTGGCCAAAAAGTGCGTATGCGTTTTTTCCTGAATATATTCAGGAAAAAACGCATACGCCCTTTTTGGCCAAGTGCATCATTGTCGACGTTCTGCCTCTTTTCCTATGCTTTCAGGGCAATTCCAGTCTACCCCCTGCAATCGTTTTCCTGAAATTCTGCCCCGCTTTCAAGTCCCCTTCGCAGGATTACTTCAATATAATTTTGGAAGATAGCTGTCATTTATAACTCTGCAGGTTTGTGAATTACAGTGCCCCTGAGCTCCTTTCTTCAACTCGCTTTCTTGTGAGCTGGGCACAAAACCGCAGGATTGCTTCAAGCCCTAATCTGTTTCCAGCAGGGCATACTGAGCCTTTGTTTAATTCCTTTTCCTGGTGGGCAATGAGTGTTACATTTGCCCGTGCAGACACCTACAGCTAGTCTCTCATTGGTTCTCCCTATTCCTGTTCATCTTGCACAGAAATTGCAAGCTGTGCCAAAGAGGAGGTTAAAGGCACTGACTCTCCAAGCGGGGAGAGTGTTAGTAAAGCATCTGGAATGGTGAACCCGAGGACCAGGATACGAAAACTGAGATGCATTTTAAATCGTTTCCCAATCACACGGTGGACGATACTCTGGGTTTCCCATGCATGTTTTAGCTGGAGGAAGAATCCCTTGAACCTGGAGAGTTGGGACCCATGGAATGGGTACCATGCAGTATGACTTCAAAGGGTCTGCATTTGCTCACCGAAACTCACCAATGCTATCAGCCTGAAATGTCCAGCCTTATGTCTCAACCAGCTCTGGGTGTAGTTGAGGTCAATCCCGGTTGCATCACATGCCCTGAGTGAATTATTTAAGAATTGCTCTCTATTTCACTGTCTTTGTGTTTTGTTTTCGAAATTTATTTTGATAATGGGATTTATCGGATTTTCACTGCTGCGTTTCGGCCGCTGTACACACGCTTGATTCTCTTACGGAGACATATATATCCATGGGTTTTAAGATTCTTCTTAGTCAGGTATATTCCTAGGCGTTGAATATGTGGTGTTGGGTCCATTTCGTTGAGCAAGGAGTAGGTCTTGTCTATTACATATTTGGCTTATGGAAAGTTATCTGTGCTAATTTCAGTCTCTGTTTTTATGCAGCACCCCAAGGCGCCTTTCCCCATAAGCAAGCACTAGTTGGTTTTCTAAATTTGAGACCCTGTTCTGTTTTGTAATACATTTCATGTGTAGTCAAATTTACATTCCTTGTATTAGTGATATCTTATGATGTTTCTTTTTCTGTGTGACCTAGTTCACGTACAATCACCGTACCTGCATCCACTCACTATGCCGCTACGGGCCTGATGACACAGATTGCATTGATGAGTGATATTGCATTGTACGTACGTGCCACAACTTCTTTATCCATTTTTTGCTTTCTGGGATATTTACCTGATACTGTAGACGAGCTTCTTGGGAACACAGCCGTCACAAAATTTGGGGTGGCTTTCTGTTTTTGATTTTAATTTCCCTAAGCAATAGGACCAAAAATGCGATTGCCATAGGCTGTGTTGCTTTATTTCTTACGTGTTTCAGGAAACACCATACACTTCTCCAGGGTGGCTGCTGGCAATTTACATCCTGCCAATCAGCATAACAAGGCTCCCTGTTCTCCATATCCTGTCCTACCTTTCTGGATTTTACACTTTTTTCAGGTGGCCCTTTTGCCCGGGGGGCAGTGAGACTTCATTGTAGTGCAGATTTCTTTACAGGCTTGCTTGGTTGGCCAAAAAGGGCGAATGCGTTTTTTCCTGAATATATTCAGGAAAAAACGCATACGCCCTTTTTGGCCAAGTGCATCATTGTCGACGTTCTGCCTCTTTTCCTATGCTTTCAGGGCAATTCCAGTCTACCCCCTGTAATCGTTTTCCTGAAATTCTGCCCCGCTTTCAAGTCCCCTTCGCAGGCTTACTTCAATATTTTTTTGGAGGATAGCTGTCAATTATAACTCTGCAGGTTTTTGAATTACAGTGCCCCTGAGCTCCTTTCTTCAACTCGCTTTCTTGTGAGCTGGGCACAAAACCGCAGGATTGCTTCAGGCCCTAATCTGTTTCCAGCAGGGCACACTGAGCCTTTGGTTTATTCCTCTTCCTGGTGGGAAATGAGCGTTACATTTGCCCGTGCAGACACCTACAGCTAGTCTCTCATTGGTTCTCCCTATTCCTGTTCATCTTGCACAGAAATTGCAAGCTATGCCAAAGAGGAGGTTAAAGGCACTGACTCTCCAAGCAGGGAGAGTGTTAGTAAAGCATCTGGAATGGTGAACCCGAGGAACAGGATACGAAAACTCAGATGCATTTTAAATCATTTCCCAATCACACGGTGGACCATACTGTGGGTTTCCCATGCATGTTTTAGCTGGAGGAAGAATCCCTTGAACCTGAAGCGTTGGGACCCATGGAATGGGTACCATGCAGTATGACTTCAAAGGGTCTGCATTTGCTCACCGAAACTCACCAATGCAATCAGCCTGAAGTGTCCAGCCTTATGTCTCAACCAGCTCTGGGTGTAGATGTGGTCAATCCCGGTTGCATCACATGCCCTGAGTGAATTATTTAAGAATTGCTCTCTATTTCACTGTCTTTGTGTTTTGTTTTCGAAATTTATTTTGATAATGGGATTTATCGGATTCTCACTGCTGCGTTTCGGCCGCTGTACACACGCTTGATTCTCTTACGGAGACATATATATCCATGGGTTTTAAGATTCTTCCTAGTCAGGTATATTCCTAGGCGTTGAATATGTGGTGTTGGGTCCATTTCGTTGAGCAAGGAGTAGGTCTTGTCTATTACATATTTGGCTTATGGAAAGTTATCTGTGCTAATTTCAGTCTCTGGTTTTATGCAGCACCCCAAGGCACCTTTCCCCATAAGCAAGCAGTAGTTGGTTTTCTAAATTTTAGACCCTATTCTGTTTTGTAATTCAGTTCACGTGTAGTCAAGTTTATATTCCGTGTATTAGTGATATCTTATGATGTTTCTTTTTCTGTGTGATGTAGTTCACATAGAATCACCGTACCTGCATCCACTAACTATGCCACTACGGGCCTGATGACACAGATTTCATTGCTGAGTGATATTGCATTGTACGTACGTGCCACAACTTCTTTATCCATTTTTTGCTTTCTGGGATATTTACCTGATACTGTAGACGAGCTTCTTGTGAACACAGCCGTCCCAAATATTGGGGTGGCTGTCTGTTTTTGATTTTAATTTCCGTAAGCTATAGGACCATAAGTGGAAGTGCCATACGCTGTGTTGCTTTGTTTCCTACGTGTTTCAGGAAACACCATACACTTCTCCAGGGTGCCTGTTGGCAATTTACATCCTGCCAATCAGCATAACAAGGCTCCCTGTTCTCCATATCCTGTCCTACCTTTCTGGATTTTACACTTTTTTCAGATGGCCCTCTTGCCCGGGGGGCAGTGAGACTTCATTGTAGTGCAGATTTCCTTTACAAGCTTGCTTGGTTGGCCAAAAAGGGCGTATGCGTTTTTTCCTGCATATATTCAGGAAAAAACGCATACGCCCTTTTTGGCCAAGTGCATCATTGTCGACGTTCTGCCTCTTTTCCTATGCTTTCAGGGCAATTCCAGTCTACCCCTGCAATCGTTTTCCTGAAATTCTGCCCCGCTTTCAAGTCCCCTTCGCAGGCTTACTTCAATATACTTTTGGAAGATAGCTGTCATTTATAACTCTGCAGGTTTGTGAATTACAGTGCCCCTGAGCTGCTTTCTTCAACTCGCTTTCTTGTGAGCTGGGCACAAAACCGCAGGATTGCTTCAGGCCCTAATCTGTTTCCAGCAGGGCACACTGAGCCTTTGTTTAATTCCTCTTCCTGGTGGGCAATGAGCGTTACATTTGCCCGTGCAGACACCTACAGCTAGTCTCTCATTGGTTCTCCCTATTCCTGTTCATCTTGCACAGAAATTGCAAGCTGTGCCAAACAGGAGGTTAAAGGCACTGACTCTCCAAGCGGGGAGAGTGTTAGTAAAGCATCTGGAATGGTGAAACCGAGGACAAGGATACGAAAACTGAGATGCATTTTAAATCGTTTCCCAATCACACGGTGGACGATACTCTGGGTTTCCCATGCATGTTTTAGCTGGAGGAAGAATCCCTTGAACCTGGAGAGTTGGGACCCATGGAATGGGTACCATGCAGTATGACTTCAAAGGGTCTGCATTTGCTCACCGAAACTCACCAATGCTATCAGCCTGAAGTGTCCAGCCTTATGTCTCAACCAGCTCTGGGTGTAGATGTGGTCAATCCCGGTTGCATCACATGCCCTGAGTGAATTATTTAAGAATTGCTCTCTATTTCACTGTCTTTGTGTTTTGTTTTCGAAATTTATTTTGATAATGGGATTTATCGGATTTTCACTGCTGCGTTTCGGCCGCTGTACACACGCTTGATTCTCTTACGGAGACATATATATCCATGGGTTTTAAGATTCTTCCTAGTCAGGTATATTCCTAGGCGTTGAATATGTGGTGTTGGGTCCATTTCGTTGAGCAAGGAGTAGGTCTTGTCTATTACATATTTGGCTTATGGAAAGTTATCTGTGCTAATTTCAGTCTCTGGTTTTATGCAGATCCCCAAGGCACCTTTCCCCATAAGCAAGCACTAGTTGGTTTTCTAAATTTTAGACCCTATTCTGTTTTGTAATTCAGTTCACGTGTAGTCAAGTTTACATTCCGTGTATTAGTGATATCTTATGATGTTTCTTTTTCTGTGTGACGTAGTTAATATAGAATCACCGTACCTGCATCCACTAACTATGCCACTACGGGCCTGATGACACAGATTTCATTGCTGAGTGATATTGCATTGTACGTACGTGCCACAACTTCTTTATCCATTTTTTGCTTTCTGGGATATTTACCTGATACTGTAGACGAGCTTCTTGTGAACACAGCCGTCCCAAATATTGGGGTGGCTGTCTGTTTTTGATTTTAATTTCCGTAAGCTATAGGACCATAAGTGGAAGTGCCATAGGCTGTGTTGCTTTGTTTCTTACCTGTTTCAGGAAACACCATACACTTCTCCAGGGTGCCTGTTGGCAATTTACATCCTGCCAATCAGCATAACAAGGCTCCCTGTTCTCCATATCCTGTCCTACCTTTCTGGATTTTACACTTTTTTCAGATGGCCCTCTTGCCCGGGGGGCAGTGAGACTTCATTGTAGTGCAGATTTCCTTTACAGGCTTGCTTGGTTGGCCATAAAGGGCGTATGCGTTTTTTCCTGCATATATTCAGGAAAAAACGCATACGCCCTTTTTGGCCAAGTGCATCATTGTCGACGTTCTGCCTCTTTTCCTATGCTTTCAGGGCAATTCCAGTCTACCCCTGCAATCGTTTTCCTGAAATTCTGCCCCGCTTTCAAGTCCCCTTCGCAGGCTTACTTCAATATACTTTTGGAAGATAGCTGTCATTTATAACTCTGCAGGTTTCTGAATTACAGTGCCCCTGAGCTCCTTTCTTCAACTCGCTTTCTTGTGAGCTGGGCACAAAACCGCAGGATTGCTTCAGGCCCTAATCTGTTTCCAGCAGGGCACACTGATCCTTTGTTTAATTCCTCTTCCTGGTGGGCAATGAGCGTTACATTTGCCCGTGCAGACACCTACAGCTAGTCTCTCATTGGTTCTCCCTATTCCTGTTCATCTTGCACAGAAATTGCAAGCTGTGCCAAAGAGGAGGTTAAAGGCACTGACTCTCCAAGCGGGGAGAGTGTTAGTAAAGCATCTGGAATGGTGAACCCGAGGACAAGGATACGAAAACTGAGATGCATTTTAAATCGTTTCCCAATCACACGGTGGACGATACTCTGGGTTTCCCATGCATGTTTTAGCTGGAGGAAGAATCCCTTGAACCTGGAGAGTTGGGACCAATGGAATGGGTACCATGCAGTATGACTTCAAAGGGTCTGCATTTGCTCACCGAAACTCACCAATGCTATCAGCCTGAAGTGTCCAGCCTTATGTCTCAACCAGCTCTGGGTGTAGATGTGGTCAATCCCGGTTGCATCACATGCCCTGAGTGAATTATTTAAGAATTGCTCTCTATTTCACTGTCTTTGTGTTTTGTTTTCGAAATTTATTTTGATAATGGGATTTATCGGATTTTCACTGCTGTGTTTCGGCCGCTGTACACACGCTTGATTCTCTTACGGAGACATATATATCCATGGGTTTTAAGATTCTTCCTAGTCAGGTATATTCCTAGGCGATGAATATGTGTTGTTGGGTCCATTTCGTTGAGCAAGGAGTAGGTCTTGTCTATTACATATTTGGCTTATGGAAAGTTATCTGTGCTAATTTCAGTCTCTGGTTTTATGCAGCACCCCAAGGCACCTTTCCCCATAAGCAAGCAGTAGTTGGTTTTCTAAATTTTAGACCCTATTCTGTTTTGTAATTCAGTTCACGTGTAGTCAAGTTTATATTCCGTGTATTAGTGATATCTTATGATGTTTCTTTTTCTGTGTGATGTAGTTCACATAGAATCACCGTACCTGCATCCACTAACTATGCCACTACGGGCCTGATGACACAGATTTCATTGCTGAGTGATATTGCATTGTACGTACGTGCCACAACTTCTTTATCCATTTTTTGCTTTCTGGGATATTTACCTGATACTGTAGACGAGCTTCTTGTGAACACAGCCGTCCCAAATATTGGGGTGGCTGTCTGTTTTTGATTTTAATTTCCGTAAGCTATAGGACCATAAGTGGAAGTGCCATACGCTGTGTTGCTTTGTTTCCTACGTGTTTCAGGAAACACCATACACTTCTCCAGGGTGCCTGTTGGCAATTTACATCCTGCCAATCAGCATAACAAGGCTCCCTGTTCTCCATATCCTGTCCTACCTTTCTGGATTTTACACTTTTTTCAGATGGCCCTCTTGCCCGGGGGGCAGTGAGACTTCATTGTAGTGCAGATTTCCTTTACAAGCTTGCTTGGTTGGCCAAACAGGGCGTATGCGTTTTTTCCTGCATATATTCAGGAAAAAACGCATACGCCCTTTTTGGCCAAGTGCATCATTGTCGACGTTCTGCCTCTTTTCCTATGCTTTCAGGGCAATTCCAGTCTACCCCTGCAATCGTTTTCCTGAAATTCTGCCCCGCTTTCAAGTCCCCTTCGCAGGCTTACTTCAATATACTTTTGGAAGATAGCTGTCATTTATAACTCTGCAGGTTTGTGAATTACAGTGCCCCTGAGCTCCTTTCTTCAACTCGCTTTCTTGTGAGCTGGGCACAAAACCGCAGGATTGCTTCAGGCCCTAATCTGTTTCCAGCAGGGCACACTGAGCCTTTGTTTAATTCCTCTTCCTGGTGGGCAATGAGCGTTACATTTGCCCGTGCAGACACCTACAGCTAGTCTCTCATTGGTTCTCCCTATTCCTGTTCATCTTGCACAGAAATTGCAAGCTGTGCCAAACAGGAGGTTAAAGGCACTGACTCTCCAAGCGGGGAGAGTGTTAGTAAAGCATCTGGAATGGTGAAACCGAGGACAAGGATACGAAAACTGAGATGCATTTTAAATCGTTTCCCAACCACACGGTGGACGATACTCTGGGTTTCCCATGCATGTTTTAGCTGGAGGAAGAATCCCTTGAACCTGGAGAGTTGGGACCCATGGAATGGGTACCATGCAGTATGACTTCAAAGGGTCTGCATTTGCTCACCGAAACTCACCAATGCTATCAGCCTGAAGTGTCCAGCCTTATGTCTCAACCAGCTCTGGGTGTAGATGTGGTCAATCCCGGTTGCATCACATGCCCTGAGTGAATTATTTAAGAATTGCTCTCTATTTCACTGTCTTTGTGTTTTGTTTTCGAAATTTATTTTGATAATGGGATTTATCGGATTTTCACTGCTGCGTTTCGTCCGCTGTACACACGCTTGATTCTCTTACGGAGACATATATATCCATGGGTTTTAAGATTCTTCCTAGTCAGGTATATTCCTAGGCGTTGAATATGTGGTGTTGGGTCCATTTCGTTGAGCAAGGAGTAGGTCTTGTCTATTACATATTTGGCTTATGGAAAGTTATCTGTGCTAATTTCAGTCTCTGGTTTTATGCAGATCCCCAAGGCACCTTTCCCCATAAGCAAGCACTAGTTGGTTTTCTAAATTTTAGACCCTATTCTGTTTTGTAATTCAGTTCACGTGTAGTCAAGTTTACATTCCGTGTATTAGTGATATCTTATGATGTTTCTTTTTCTGTGTGACGTAGTTAATATAGAATCACCGTACCTGCATCCACTAACTATGCCACTACGGGCCTGATGACACAGATTTCATTGCTGAGTGATATTGCATTGTACGTACGTGCCACAACTTCTTTATCCATTTTTTGCTTTCTGGGATATTTACCTGATACTGTAGACGAGCTTCTTGTGAACACAGCCGTCCCAAATATTGGGGTGGCTGTCTGTTTTTGATTTTAATTTCCGTAAGCTATAGGACCATAAGTGGAAGTGCCATAGGCTGTGTTGCTTTGTTTCTTACGTGTTTCAGGAAACACCATACACTTCTCCAGGGTGGCTGCTGGCAATTTACATTCTGCCAATCAGCATAACAAGGCTCGCTCTTCTCCATATCCTGTCCTACCTTTCTGGATTTTACACTTTTTTCAGTTGGCCCTTTTGCCCGGGGGGCAGTGAGACTTCATTGTAGTGCAGATTTCCTTTACAGGCTTGCTTGGTTGGCCAAAAGGGGCGTATGCGTTTTTTCCTGAATATATTCAGGAAAAAACGCATACGCCCTTTTTGGCCAAGTGCATCATTGTCGACGTTCTGCCTCTTTTCCTATGCTTTCAGGGCAATTCCAGTCTACCCCCTGCAGTCGTTTTCCTGAAATTCTGCCCCGCTTTCAAGTCCCCTTCGCAGGCTTACTTCAATATATTTTTGGAGGATAGCTGTCATTTATAATTCTGCAGGTTTGTGAATTACAGTGCCCCTGAGCTCCTTTCTTCAACTCGCTTTCTTGTGAGCTGGGCACAAAACCGCAGGATTGCTTCAGGCCCTAATCTGTTTCCGACAGGGCACACTGAGCCTTTGTTTAATTCCTCTTCCTGTTCGGCAATGAGCATTACATTTGCCCGTGCAGACACCTACAGCTAGTCTCTCATTGGTTCTCCCTATTCCTGTTCATCTTGCACAGAAATTGCAAGCTGTGCCAAACAGGAGGTTAAAGGCACTGACTCTCCAAGCGGGGAGAGTGTTAGTAAATCATCTGGAATGGTGAACCCGAGGACCAGGATACGAAAATTGAGATGCATTTTAATCGTTTCCCAATCACACGGTGGACCATAATGTGGGTTTCCCATGCATGTTTTAGCTGGAGGAAGAATCCCTTGAAACTGAAGAGTTGGAACCCATGGAATAGGTACCATGCAGTATGACTTCAAAGGGTCTGCATTTGCTCACCGAAACTCACCAATGCTATCAGCCTGAAGTGTCCAGCCTTATGTCTCAACCAGCTCTGGGTGTAGATGTGGTCAATCCCGGTTGCATCACATGCCCTGAGTGAATTATTTAAGAATTGCTCTCTATTTCACTGTCTTTGTGTTTTGTTTTCGAAATTTATTTTGATAATGGGATTTATCGGATTTTCACTGCTGCGTTTCGGCCGCTGTACCCACGCTTGATTCTCTTACGGAGACATATATATCAATGGGTTTTAAGATTCTTCCTAGTCAGGTATATTCCTAGGCGTTGAATATGTGGTGTTGAGTCCATGTCGTTGAGCAAGGAGTAGGTCTTGTCTGTTACATATTTGGCTTATGGAATGTTATCTGTGCTAATTTCAGTCTCTGGTTTTATGCAGCACCCCAAGGCACCTTTCCCCATAAGCAAGTACTAGTTGGTTTTCTAAATTTGAGACTCTGTTCTGTTTTGTAATTCAGTTCATGTGTAGTCAAGTTTACATTCCGTGTATTAGTGATATCTTATGATGTTTATTTTTTTGTGTGACGTAGTTCACGTAGAATCACCGTACCTGCATCCACTTACTATGCGGCTACGGGCCTGATGACACAAATTTCATTGCTGAGTGATATTGCATTGCACGTTCGTGCCACAACTTCTTTATCCATTTTTTGCTTTCTGGGATATTTACCTGATACTGTAGACGAGCTTCTTGTGAACACAGCCGTCCCAAATATTGGGGTGGCTGTCTGTTTTTGATTTTAATTTCCGTAAGCTATAGGACCATAAGTGGAAGTGCCATAGGCTGTGTTGCTTTGTTTCTTACGTGTTTCAGGAAACACCATACACTTCTCCAGGGTGGCTGTTGGCAATTAACATCCTGCCAATCAGCATAACAAGGCTCCCTGTTCTCCGTATCCTGTCCTACCTTTCTGGATTTTACACTTTTTTCAGATGGCCCTTTTGCCCGTGGGGCAGTGAGACTTCATTGTAGTGCAGATTTCCTTTACAGGCTTGCTTGGTTGGCCAAAAAGGGCGTATGCGTTTTTTCCTGAATATATTCAGGAAAAAACGCATACGCCCTTTTTGGCCAAGTGCATCATTGTCGACGTTCTGCCTCTTTTCCTATGCTTTCAGGGCAATTCCAGTCTACCCCCTGCAGTCGTTTTCCTGAAATTCTGCCCCGCTTTCAGGTCCCCTTCGCAGGCTTACTTCAATATATTTTTGGAGGATAGCTGTCATTTATAATTCTGCAGGTTTCTGAATTACAGTGCCCCTGAGCTCCTTTCTTCAACTCGCTTTCTTGTGAGCTGGGCACAAAACCGCAGGATTGCTTCAGGCCCTAATCTGTTTCCGACAGGGCACACTGAGCCTTTGTTTAATTCCTCTTCCTGTTCGGCAATGAGCATTACATTTGCCCGTGCAGACACCTACAGCTAGTCTCTCATTGGTTCTCCCTATTCCTGTTCATCTTGCACAGAAATTGCAAGCTGTGCCAAACAGGAGGTTAAAGGCACTGACTCTCCAAGCGGGGAGAGTGTTAGTAAATCATCTGGAATGGTGAACCCGAGGACCAGGATACGAAAATTGAGATGCATTTTAATCGTTTCCCAATCACACGGTGGACCATAATGTGGGTTTCCCATGCATGTTTTAGCTGGAGGAAGAATCCCTTGAAACTGAAGAGTTGGAACCCATGGAATAGGTACCATGCAGTATGACTTCAAAGGGTCTGCATTTGCTCACCGAAACTCACCAATGCTATCAGCCTGAAGTGTCCAGCCTTATGTCTCAACCAGCTCTGGGTGTAGATGTGGTCAATCCCGGTTGCATCACATGCCCTGAGTGAATTATTTAAGAATTGCTCTCTATTTCACTGTCTTTGTGTTTTGTTTTCGAAATTTATTTTGATAATGGGATTTATCGGATTTTCACTGCTGCGTTTCGGCCGCTGTACCCACGCTTGATTCTCTTACGGAGACATATATATCAATGGGTTTTAAGATTCTTCCTAGTCAGGTATATTCCTAGGCGTTGAATATGTGGTGTTGAGTCCATGTCGTTGAGCAAGGAGTAGGTCTTGTCTGTTACATATTTGGCTTATGGAATGTTATCTGTGCTAATTTCAGTCTCTGGTTTTATGCAGCACCCCAAGGCACCTTTCCCCATAAGCAAGTACTAGTTGGTTTTCTAAATTTGAGACTCTGTTCTGTTTTGTAATTCAGTTCATGTGTAGTCAAGTTTACATTCCGTGTATTAGTGATATCTTATGATGTTTATTTTTTTGTGTGACGTAGTTCACGTAGAATCACCGTACCTGCATCCACTTACTATGCGGCTACGGGCCTGATGACACAAATTTCATTGCTGTGTGATATTGCATTGCACGTACGTGCCACAACTTCTTTATCCATTTTTTGCTTTCTGGGATATTTACCTGATACTGTAGACGAGCTTCTTGTGAACACAGCCGTCCCAAATAT
The DNA here is from genome assembly GCF_963924675.1 of Phocoena phocoena. Classification (NCBI taxonomy): domain Eukaryota; kingdom Metazoa; phylum Chordata; class Mammalia; order Artiodactyla; family Phocoenidae; genus Phocoena; species Phocoena phocoena. The sequence continues at coordinate 1,221,345 of NW_027077514.1, read as the reverse complement.
TGGGGTGGCTGTCTGTTTTTGATTTTAATTTCCGTAAGCTATAGGACCATAAGTGGAAGTGCCATAGGCTGTGTTGCTTTGTTTCTTACGTGTTTCAGGAAACACCATACACTTCTCCAGGGTGGCTGTTGGCAATTAACATCCTGCCAATCAGCATAACAAGGCTCCCTGTTCTCCGTATCCTGTCCTACCTTTCTGGATTTTACACTTTTTTCAGATGGCCCTTTTGCCCGTGGGGCAGTGAGACTTCATTGTAGTGCAGATTTCCTTTACAGGCTTGCTTGCTTGGCCAAAAAGGGCGTATGCGTTTTTTCCTGAATATATTCAGGAAAAAACGCATACGCCCTTTTTGGCCAAGTGCATCATTGTCGACGTTCTGCCTCTTTTCCTATGCTTTCAGGGCAATTCCAGTCTACCCCCTGCAGTCGTTTTCCTGAAATTCTGCCCCGCTTTCAGGTCCCCTTCGCAGGCTTACTTCAATATATTTTTGGAGGATAGCTGTCATTTATAATTCTGCAGGTTTCTGAATTACAGTGCCCCTGAGCTCCTTTCTTCAACTCGCTTTCTTGTGAGCTGGGCACAAAACCGCAGGATTGCTTCAGGCCCTAATCTGTTTCCGACAGGGCACACTGAGCCTTTGTTTAATTCCTCTTCCCGGTGGGCAATGAGCGTTACATTTGCCCGTGCAGACACCTACAGCTAGTCTCTCATTGGTTCTCCCTATTCCTGTTCATCTTGCACAGAAATTGCAAGCTGTGCCAAACAGGAGGTTAAAGGCACTGACTCTCCAAGCGGGGAGAGTGTTAGTAAATCATCTGGAATGGTGAACCCGAGGACCAGGATACGAAAATTGAGATGCATTTTAATCGTTTCCGAATCACACGGTGGACCATAATGAGGGTTTCCCATGCATGTTTTAGCTGGAGGAAGAATCCCTTGAACCTGAAGAGTTGGGACCCATGGAATAGGTACCATGCAGTATGACTTCAAAGGGTCTGCATTTGCTCACTGAAACTCACCAATGCTATCAGCCTGAAGTGTCCAGCCTTATGTCTCAACCAGCTCTGGGTGTAGATGTGGTCAATCCCGGTTGCATCACATGCCCTGAGTGAATTATTTAAGAATTGCTCTCTATTTCACTGTCTTTGTATTTTGTTTTCGAAATTTATTTTGATAATGGGATTTATCGGATTTTCACTGCTGCGTTTCGGCCGCTGTACCCACGCTTGATTCTCTTACGGAGACATATATATCAATGGGTTTTAAGATTCTTCCTAGTCAGGTATATTCCTAGGCGTTGAATATGTGGTGTTGAGTCCATGTCGTTGAGCAAGGAGTAGGTCTTGTCTGTTACATATTTGGCTTATGGAATGTTATCTGTGCTAATTTCAGTCTCTGGTTTTATGCAGCACCCCAAGGCACCTTTCCCCATAAGCAAGCACTAGTTGGTTTTCTAAATTTGAGACTCTGTTCTGTTTTGTAATTCAGTTCATGTGTAGTCAAGTTTACATTCCGTGTATTAGTGATATCTTATGATGTTTATTTTTCTGTGTGACGTAGTTCACGTAGAATCACCATACCTGCATCCACTTACTATGCGGCTATGGGCCTGATGACACAAATTTCATTGCTGAGTGATATTGCATTGCACGTACGTGCCACAACTTCTTTATCCATTTTTTGCTTTCTGGGATATTTACCTGATACTGTAGACGAGCTTCTTGTGAACACAGCCGTCCCAAATATTGGGGTGGCTGTCTGTTTTTGATTTTAATTTCCGTAAGCTATAGGACCATAAGTGGAAGTGCCATAGGCTGTGTTGCTTTGTTTCTTATGTGTTTCAGGAAACACCATACACTTCTCCAGGGTGGCTGCTGGCAATTTACATCCTGCCAATCAGCATAACAAGGCTCGCTGTTCTCCATATCCTGTCCTACCTTTCTGGATTTTACACATTTTTCAGATGGCCCTTTTGCCCGGGGGGCAGTGAGACTTCATTGTAGTGCAGATTTCCTTTACAGGCTTGCTTGGTTGGCCAAAAAGGGCGTATGCGTTTTTTCCTGAATATATTCAGGAAAAAACGCATACGCCCTTTTTGGCCAAGTGCATCATTGTCGACGTTCTGCCTCTTTTCCTATGCTTTCAGGGCAATTCCAGTCTACCCCCTGCAATCGTTTTCCTGAAATTCTGCCCCGCTTTCAAGTCCCCTTCGCAGGCTTACTTCAATATATTTTTGGAGGATAGCTGTCATTTGTAACTCTGCAGGTTTGTGAATTACAGTGCCCCTGAGCTCCTTTCTTCAACTCGCTTTCTTGTGAGCTGGGCACAAAACCGCAGGATTGCTTCAGGCCCTAAACTGTTTCCAGCAGGGCACACTGAGCCTTTGTTTAATTCCTCTTCCCGGTGGGCAATGAGCGTTACATTTGCCCGTGCAGACACCTACAGCTAGTCTCTCATTGGTTCTCCCTATTCCTGTTCATCTTGCACAGAAATTGCAAGCTGTGCCAAACAGGAGGTTAAAGGCACTGACTCTCCAAGCGGGGAGAGTGTTAGTAAATCATCTGGAATGGTGAACACGAGGACCAGGATACGAAAATTGAGATGCATTTTAAATCGTTTCCCAATCACACGGTGGACCATACTGTGGGTTTCCCATGCATGTTTTAGCTGGAGGAAGAATCCCTTGAACCTGAAGTGTTGGGACCCATGGAATAGGTACCATGCAGTATGACTTCAAAGGGTCTGCATTTGCTCACCGAAACTCACCACTGCTATCAGCCTGAAGTGTCCAGCCTTATGTCTCAACCAGCTCTGGGTGTAGATGTGGTCAATCCCGGTTGCATCACATGCCCTGAGTGAATTATTTAAGAATTGCTCTCTATTTCACTGTCTTTGTGTTTTGTTTTCGAAATTTATTTTGATAATGGGATTTATCGGATTTTCACTACTGCGTTTCGGCCGCTGTAAACACGCTTGATTCTCTTACGGAGACATATATATCCATGGGTTTTAAGATTCTTCCTAGTCAGGTATATTCCTAGGCGTTGAATATGTGGTGTTGAGTCCATTTCGTTGAGCAAGGAGTAGGTCTTGTCTATCACATATTTGGCTTATGGAATGTTATCTGTGCTAATTTCAGTCTCTGGTTTTATGCAGCACCCCAAGGCACCTTTCCCCAGAAGCAAGCACTAGTTGGTTTTCTAAATTTGAGACCCTGTTCTGTTTTGTAATTCAGTTCATGTGTAGTCAAGTTTACATTCCGTGTATTAGTGATATCTTATGATGTTTCTTTTTCTGTGTGACGTAGTTCACGTAGAATCACCGTACCTGCATCCACTCACTATGCCGCTAGGGGCCTGATGACAGAGATTTCATTGCTGAGTGATACTGCATTGCACGTACGTGCCACAACTTCTTTATCCATTTTTTGCTTTCTGGGATATTTACCTGGTACTGTAGACGAGCTTCTTGGGAACACAGCCATCCCAAACTTTGGGCGGGCTCTCTGTTTTTGATTTTAATTTCCCTAAGGAATAGGACCATACGTGCAATTGCCATAGGCTGTGTTGCTTTATTTTTTACGTGTTTTAGTAAACACCATACACTTCTCCAGGGTGGCTGTTGGCAATTAACATCCTGCCAATCAGCATAACAAGGCTCCCTGTTCTCCATATCCTGTCCTACCTTTCTGGATTTTACACTTTTTTCAGATGGCCCTTTTTACCCGTGGGGCAGTGAGACTTCATTGTAGTGCAGATTTCCTTTACAGGCTTGCTTGGTTGGCCAAAAAGGGCGTATGCGTTTTTTCCTGAATATATTCAGGAAAAAACGCATACGCCCTTTTTGGCCAAGTGCATCATTGTCGACGTTCTGCCTCTTTTCCTATGCTTTCAGGGCAATTCCAGTCTACCCCCTGCAGTCGTTTTCCTGAAATTCTGCCCCGCTTTCAGGTCCCCTTCGCAGGCTTACTTCAATATATTTTTGGAGGATAGCTGTCATTTATAATTCTGCAGGTTTGTGAATTACAGTGCCCCTGAGCTCCTTTCTTCAACTCGCTTTCTTGTGAGCTGGGCACAAAACCGCAGGATTGCTTCAGGCCCTAATCTGTTTCCGACAGGGCACACTGAGCCTTTGTTTAATTCCTCTTCCTGTTCGGCAATGAGCATTACATTTGCCCATGCAGACACCTACAGCTAGTCTCTCATTGGTTCTCCCTATTCCTGTTCATCTTGCACAGAAATTGCAAGCTGTGCCAAACAGGAGGTTAAAGGCACTGACTCTCCAAGCGGGGAGAGTGTTAGTAAATCATCTGGAATGGTGAACCCGAGGACCAGGATACGAAAATTGAGATGCATTTTAAATCGTTTCCCAATCACACGGTGGACGATACTCTGGGTTTCCCATGCATGTTTTAGCTGGAGGAAGAATCCCTTGAACCTGGAGAGTTGGGACCCACGGAATGGGTACCATGGAGTATGACTTCAAAGGGTCTGCATTTGCTCACCGAAACTCACCAATGCTATCAGCCTGAAGTGTCCAGCCTTATGTCTCAACCAGCTCTGGGTGTAGATGTGGTCAATCCCAGTTGCATCACATGCCCTGAGTGAATTATTTAAGATTTGCTCTCTATTTCACTGTCTTTGTGTTTTGTTTTTGAAATTTATTTTGATAATGGGATTTATTGGATTTTCACTTCTGCGTTTATGCCACTGTACACACGCTTGATTCTCTTACGGAGACGTATATATCCATGGGTTTTAAGATTCTTCCTAGTCAGGTATATTCCTAGGCGTTGAATATATGGTGTTGAGTCCATTTCTTTGAGCAAGGAGTAGGTCTTGTCTAGTACATATTTGGCTTATGGAAAGTTATCTGTGCTAATTTCAGTCTCTGGTTTTATGCAGCATCCCAACGCACATTTCCCCATAAGCAAGCACTAGTTGGTTTTCAAAATTTGAGACCCTGTTCTGTTTTGTAATTCAGTTCATGTGTACTTAAATTTACATTCCGTGTATTAGTGATATCTTATGATGTTATTTTTCTGTGTGACGTACTTCACATAGATCACCGTACCTGCATCCGCTGACTATGCCGCTACGGGCCTGATGACACAGATTTCATTGCTGAGTGATATTGCATTGCAAGTACGTGCCACAACTTCTTTATCCATTTTTTGCTTTCTGGGATATTTACCTGATACTGTAGACGAGCTTCTTGTGAACACAGCCGTCCCAAATATTGGGGTGGCTGTCTGTTTTTGATTTTAATTTCCGTAAGCTATAGGACCATAAGTGGAAGTGCCATAGGCTGTGTTGCTTTGTTTCTTACATGTTTCAGGAAACACCATACAATTCTCCAGGGTGGCTGCTGGCAATTTACGTCCTGCCAATCAGCATAACAAGGCTCCCTGTTCTCCGTATCCTGTCCTACCTTTCTGGATTTTACACTTTTTTCAGATGGCCCTTTTGCCCGGGGGGCCGTGAGACTTCACTGTAGTGCAGATTTCCTTTACAGGCTTGCTTGGTTGGCCAAAAAGGGCGTATGCGTTTTTTCCTGAATATAATCAGGAAGAAACGCATACGCACTTTTAGGCCAAGTGCATCATTGTCGACGTTCTGCCTCTTTTCCTATGCTTTCAAGGCAATTCCAGTCTACCCCCTGCAGTCGTTTTCATGAAATTCTGCCCCGCTTTCAAGTCCCCTTCGCAGGCTTACTTCAATATATTTTTGGAGGATAGCTGTCATTTATAGCACTGCAGATTTGTGAATTACAGTGCCCCGAGCTCCTTTCTTCAACTCGCTTTCTTGTGAGCTGGGCACAAAACCGCAGGATTGCTTCAGGCCCTAATCTGTTTCCGGCAGGGCATGCTGAGCCTTTGGTTAATTCTTCTTCCTGGTGGGAAATGAGCGTTACATTTGCCCGTGTAGACACCTACAGCTAGTCTCTCATTGGTTCTCCCTATTCCTGTTCATCTTGCACAGAAATTACAAGCTGTGCCAAACAGGAGGTTAAAGGCACTGACTCTCCAAGCAGGGAGAGTGTTAGTAAAGTATCTGGAATGGTGAACCCGAGGACCAGGATACGAAAACTGAGATGCATTTTAAATCGTTTCCCAATCACATGGTGGACCATACTGTGGGTTTCCCATGCATGTTTTAGCTGGAGGAAGAATCCCTTGAACCTGAAGAGTTGGGACCCATGGAATAGGTACCATGCAGTATGACTTCAAAGGGTCTACATTTGCTCACCGAAACTCACCAATGCTATCAACCTGAAGTGTCCAGCCTTATGTCTCAACCAGCTCTGGGTGTAGATGTGGTCAATCCCGGTTTCATCTCATGCCCTGAGTGAATTATTTAAGAATTGCTCTCTATTTCACTGTCTTTGTGTTTTGTTTTCGAAATTTATTTTGATAATGGGATTTATCGGATTTTCACTGCTGCGTTTCGGCCGCTGTACACACGCTTGATTCTCTTACGGAGACATATATATCCATGGGTTTTAAGATTCTTCCTAGTCAGGTATATTCCTAGGCGTTGAATATGTGGTGTTGGGTCCATTTGGTTGAGCAAGGAGTAGGTGTTGTCTATTAAATATTTGGCTTATGGAATGTTATCTGTGCTAATTTCAGTCTCTGGTTTTATGCAGCACCCCAAGGCACCTTTCCCCATAAGCAAGCACTAGTTGGTTTTCTAAATTTGAGACCCTGTTCTGTTTTGTAATTCAGTTCATGTGTAGTCAAGTTTACATTCCGTGTATTAGTGATATCTTATGATGTTTCTTTTTCTGTGTGACGTAGTTCACGTAGAATCACCGTACCTGCATCCACTCACTATGCTGCTACGGGCCTGATGACACAGATTTCATTGCTGAGGGATACTGCATTGCACGTACGTGCCACAACTTCTTAATCCATTTTTTGCTTTCTGGGATATTTACCTGGTCCTGTAGACGAGCTTCTTGTGAACACAGCCGTCCCAAACTTTGGGGTGGCTCTCTGTTTTTGATTTTAATTTCCCTAAGGAATAGGACCATAAGTGCAATTGCCATAGGCTGTGTTGCTTTATTTCTTACGTGTTTCAGGAAATACCATACACTTCTCCAGGGTGGCTGTTCAAAATTTACATCCTGCCAATCAGCATAACAAGGCTTCCTGTTCTCCATATCCTGTCTTTCCTTTCTGGATTTTACACTTTTTTCAGATGGCCCTTTTGCCCGGGGGGCAGTGAGACTTCTTTGTAGTGCAGATTTCCTTTACAGGCTTGCTTGGTTGGCCAAAAAGGGCGTATGCGTTTTTTCGTGAATATATTCAGGAAAAAATGCTTACGCCCTTTTTGGCCAAGTGCATCATTTTCGACGTTCTGCCTCTTTTCCTATGCTGTCACGGCAATTCCAGTCTACCCCCTGCAATCGTTTTCCTGAAATTCTGCCCCGCATTCAAGTCCCCTTCGCAGGCTTACTTCAATATATTTTTGGAAGATATCTGTCATTTATAACTCTGCAGGTTTGTGAATGACAGTGCCTCTGAGCTCCTTTCTTCAACTCGCTTTCTTGTGAGCTGGGCACAAAACTACAGGATTCCTTAAGGCCCTAATCTGTTTCCAGCAGGGCACACTGAGCCTTTGTTTAATTCCTCTTCCTGGTGGGCAATGAGGGTTACATTTGCCCGTGCAGACACCTACAGCTAGTCTCTCATTGGTTCTCCCTATTCCTGTTCATCTTGCACAGAAATTGCAAGCTGTGCCAAACAGGAGGTTAAAGGCACTGACTCTCCAAGCGGGGAGAGTGTTAGTAAAGCATCTGGAATGGTGAACCCGAGGACCAGGATACGAAAACTGAGATGCATTTTAAATCGTTTCCCAATCACATGGTGGACGATACTCTGGGTTTCCCATGCATGTTTTAGCTGGAGGAAGAATCCCTTGAACCTGGAGAGATGGGAACCATGGAATGGGTGCCATGCAGTATGACTTCAAAGGGTCTGCATTTGCTCACCGAAACTCACCAATGCTATCAGCCTGAAGTGTCCAGCCTTATGTCTCAACCAGCTCTGGGTGTAGATGTGGTCAATCCCGGTTGCATCACATGCCCTGAGTGAATTATTTAAGAATTGCTCTCTATTTCACTGTCTTTGTGTTTTGTTTTCGAAATTTATTTTGATAATGGGATTTATCGGATTTTCACTGCTGCGTTTCGGCCGCTGTACACACGCTTGATTCACTTATGGAGACATATATATCCATGGGTTTTAAGATTCTTCCTAGTCAGGTATATTCCTATGCGTTGAATATGTGGTGTTGGGTCCATTTCGTTGAGCAAGGAGTAGGTCTTGTCTATTACATATTTGTCTTATGGAAAGTTATCTGTGCTAATTTCAGTGTCTGGTTTTATGCAGCACCCCAAGGCACCTTTACCCATAAGCAAGCACTAGTTGGTTTTCTAAATTTGAGGCCCTGTTCTGTTTTGTAATTCAGTTCATGTGTAGTCAAGTTTACATTCCGTGTATTAGTGATATCTTATGATGTTTCTTTTTCTGTGTGACGTAGTTCACGTAGAATCACCGTACCTGCATCCACTCACTATGCCGCTATGGGCCTGATGACACAGATTTCATTGCTGAGTGATATTGCATTGTACGTACGTGCCACAACTTCTTTATCCATTTTTTGCTTTCTGGGATATTTACCTGATACTGTAGACGAGCTTCTTGTGAACACAGCCGTCCCAAATATTGGGGTGGCTGTCTGTTTTTGATTTTAATTTCCGTAAACTATAGGACCATAAGTGTAAGTGCCATAGGCTGTGTTGCTTTATTTCTTACGTGTTTCAGGAAACACCATACACTTCTCCAGGGTGGCTGCAGGCAATTTACATCCTGCCAATCAGCATAACAAGGCTCCCTGTTCTCCATATCCTGTCCTACCTTTCTGGATTTTACACTTTTTTCAGATGGCCCTTTTGCCACTGTGGGGGCAGTGAGATTTCATTGTAGTGCAGATTTCCTTTACAGGCTTGCTTGGTTGGCCAAAAAGGGCGTATGCGTTTTTTCTGAATATATTCAGGAAAAAACGCATATGCACTTTTTGGCCAAGTGCATCATTGTCGACGTTTTGCCTCTTTTCCTATGCTTTCAAGGCAATTCCAGTCTACCCCCTGCAATCGTTTTCCTGAAATTCTGCTCCGCATTCAAGTCCCCTTCGCAGGCTTACTTCAATATATTTTTGGAGGATAGCTGTCATTTATAACTCTGCAGGTTTGTGAATTACAGTGCCCCTGAACTCCTTTCTTCAACTCGCTTTCTTGTGAGCTGGGCCCAAAACCGCAGGATTGCTTCAGGCCCTAATCTGTTTCCGGCAGGGCAGGCTGAGCCTTTGGTTAATTACTCTTCCTGGTGGGAAATGAGCGTTACATTTGCCCGTGCAGACACCTACATCTAGTCTCTCATTGCTTCTCCTATTCCTGTTCATCTTGCACAGAAATTGCAAGCTGTGCCAAATACGAGGTTAAAGGCACTGACTCTCAAAGCGGGGAGATTGTTAGTAAAGCATCTGGAATGGTGAACCCGAGGACAAGGATACAAAATCTGAGATGCATTTTAAATTGTTTCCCAATCACACGGTGGACGATACTCTGGGTTTCTCATGCATGTTTTAGCCAGAGGAAGAATCCTTTGAACCTGGAGAGTTGGGACCCATGGAATGGGTACCATGCAGTATGACTTCAAAGGGTCTGCATTTGCTCACCGAAACTCACAAATGCTATCAGCCTGAAGTGTCCAGCCTTATGTCTCAACCAGCACTGAGTGTAGTTGTGGTAAATCCCGGTTGCATCACATGCCCTGAGTGAATTATTTATGAATTGCTCTCTATTTCACTGTCTTTGTGTTTTGTTTTTGAAATTTATTTTGATAATGGGATTTATCGGATTTTCACTGCTGCGTTTATGCCGCTGTACACACGCTTGATTCTCTTACGGAGACATATAAATCCATGGGTTTTAAGATTCTTCCTAGTCAGGTATATTCCTAGGCGTTGAATATGTGGTGTTGAGTCCATTTCGTTGAGCAAGGAGTAGGTCTTGTCTATTACATATTTGGTTTATGGAATGTTATCTGTGCTAATTTCAGTCTCTGGTTTTATGCAGCACCCCAACGCACCTTTCCCCATAAGCAAGCACTAGTTGGTTTTCTAAATTTGAGACCCTGTTCTGTTTTGTAATTCAGTTCATGTGTAGTCAAGTTTACATTCCATGTATTAGTGATATCTTATGATGTTTCTTTTTCTGTGTGACGTAGTTCACGTAGAATCACTGTACCTGCATCCACTCACTATGTCGCTATGGGCTTGATGACACAGATTTCATTGCTGAGTGATATTGCTTTCGACATACGTGCCACAACTTCTTTATCCATTTTTTGCTTTCTGGGATATTTACCTAGTACTGTAGACGAGCTTCTTGGGAACACAGCCGTTCCAAACATTGGGGTGGCTGTCTGTTTTTGATTTTAATTTCCGTAATCTTTGGGACCATAAGTGGAAGTGCCATAGGCTGTGTTGCTTTGTTCCTTATGGGTTTCAGGAAACACCATACACTTCTCCAGGGTGGCTGTTGGCAATTTACATCCTGCCAATCAGCATAACAAGGCTCCCTGTTCTCCATATCCTGTCCTACCTTTCTGGATTTTACACTTTTTTCAGATGGCCCTTTTGCCCAGGAGGCAGTCAGACTTCATTGTAGTGCAGATTTCCTTTACAGGCTTGCTTGGTTTGCGAAAAAGTGCGTTTGCGTTTTTTCCTGAATATATTCAGGAAAAAATGCATACGCACTTTTTGGCCAAGTGCACCATTGTCGACGTTCTGCCTCTTTTCCTATGCTTTCTGGGCAATTCCAGTCTACCCCCTGCAATCGTTTTCCTGAAATTCTGCCCCGCTTTCAAGTCCCCTTCGCAGGCTTACTTCAATATATTTCTGCAGGATAGCTGTCATTTACAACTCTGCAAGTTTGTGAATTACAGTGCCCCTGAGCTCCTTTCTTCAACTCGCTTTCTTGTGAGCTGGGCACAAAACCGCAGGATTGCTTCAGGCCCTAATCTGCTTCCGGCCGGGCACGCTGAGCCTTTGGTTAATTCCTCTTCCTGGTGGGAAATGAGCCTTACATTTGCCCGTGCAGACACCTATAGCTAGTCTCTCATTGGTTCTCCCTATTCCTGTTCATCTTGCGCAGAAATTGCAAGCTGTGCCAAACAGGAGGTTAAAGGCACTGACTCTCCAAGCGGGGAGAGTGTTAGTAAACCGTGTGGAATGCTGAACCCGAGGACCAGGATACGAAAACTGAGATGCATTTTAAATCGTTTCCTAATCACACGGTGGACCATACTCGGCGTTTCCCACGCATGTTTTAGCTGAAGAAAGAATCCCTTGAACCTGGAGAGTTGGGACCCTTGGAATGGGTACCATGCAGTATGACTTCAAAGGATCTGCATTTGTTCACCGAAACTCACCAATGCTATCAGCCTGAAGTGTCCAGCCTTATGTCTCAACCAGCTCTGGGTGTAGATGTGGTAAATCCAGGTTGCATCACATGCCCTGAGTGAATTATTTAAGAATTGCTACCTATTTCACTGTCATTGTGTTTTGTTTTTGAAATTTATTTTAATAATGGGATATATCGGATTTTCACTGCTTCATTTATGCCGCTGTACACGCACTTGATTCTCTTACGGAGACATATAAGTCCATGGGTTTTAAGATTCTTACTAATCCGGTATATTCTTAGGCATTGAATATGGCGTGTTGAGTCCATTTCGTTGAGCAAGGAGTAGGTCTTGACTATTACATATTTGGCTTATGGAATGGTATCTGTGCTAATTTCAATCTCTGGTTTTATGCAGCACCCCAACTCACCTTTCCCCTTAAGGAAGCATAAGTTGGTTTTCTTAATTTGAAACCCTCTTCTCTTTTGTAATTCAGTTCATGTGTAGCCATGTTAACATTCCATATATTAGTGATATCTTATGTCTTTTTCTTTTTGAATTATGTGACTTCGAATGATCACACGTAACTCCTCTGGAGTTGTTATAACTGGCCGTATTTCATTGATTTCCAGGCTGAGTAATATTCCACTCTACATAAGCACCACATCTCTGTCCGTTTTTTCTCTGCAGATACATTTAAGTTATATCCTAGTCGAGGATCTTTTAAACAGAGAGGTGGTAAACATTGGGATGCCTGTGTCCTCTCGATTTTTGTTTTTCCCAAGATATACGTCCATGATTGCAAGTGCCCTGTGCTCGGTATCTCATTTTTTAGATGTTTTAGTAAACACAATAGACTTATCCAGAGTGACCATTGGCAATATACATTTCCACTATAAGACTCACAGGGCTCCCTTTTCTCCTTGCCCTGTCCTGCATTTCTGGTGTTTACACTTTATGAGGACGGTTCTTCTGACTGATGCAAAGTGATATGTTTTGTAGTATTGATTTCCAGTGCCCACCTGTTTGGTTGGCTAAAAAAGTGTATGCCCTTTTCTTGAATATATACAGAAAAAGACGCATACACCCTTTTTGGCCAACTGCAATGTTGGCAATGTTCAGCCCCTTTTCTTGTGCTTAATGGCAAGTCCTTTCTACCTCTTCCAATCCCTTTCCTGCCATTCTCCGTTGCTTACAAGTCCTTTTCTCTGACTTTCCTCAAGACATTTTTCAGTGATAGATATTTTCAATTCTGCAGTTTCGTGAATTTTAGTGCCCCTGAGTTCCATTTTCCAACTTGTGTTTATGGGAACTGGCCACAAAGCATCAGGATTCCTCAAGCCCTATTCTGTTTCCATGGGCAACCCTAGCCTTTGGTCAATTCGTCTTCCTGATTGGAAATTAGAGTGGCATGTGCCTGTCCGAACACCTAGGACTTGTCTCTCATTGTTCCTCCTCCTTCTGCTTCATCCTCTGGACAAATTCCAAACTGTATGCAACAGGATGTTGACAGTGCTGACATCTCCAAGTGGGGAGACTGTTAGTAAACACGCTGGAGTGGTGAAGCCTAGCACCAAGAGATGAGGAGATGAGATGCCTTTTCCAAACTTTTCCCGATCAGACGGTATACCATCCTCTGGGTGTGACAGGCATGTTTTAGGTGTAGGAAGGGTCCCATTCATGTGAGGAGAACACCAGGGGATTTTCAATATCAGTGTCTCTCCGCAACCCAAACTGGGGAATTTTTTAAGCTACGGCTACACGTATGTTCATCAAGCGCCTTGGGAAGTAGGCAGAGTCCAAACTTTAGATGATTGAAGTCTTCAGGGTCAGAAGCACTCACCACTGTCTTCCCTTAGATTCCATTTTTACTGTCATTGATGGATGATGTCAATAAAAATATCTATTCGTTTTCAGATCATTTCCCCTTATAGGTTATTGCAAAATATTGAGTGTAGTTCCCTGTGCTATACAGTAGTTCCTTGCTGATGATTTCATACATAGCAGTGTGTATGTGTTAATCCCAAACTGTTAATTTATCCCTCCTCCTACCATTTCCCTTTGGTAATAATAAATTATAAGATTTTATGCTTCTCAGAAATGGGGGAGCTGAAAGAGAGGTATCATTTTCAATGCAAAAGCATTTAAAACAAGATTGAAGCTTTAACCAAGATTATTAGATGTACATCCTTGGAAAGAAATCACTTTGTTTCTCTAATATTGACCTGACAAAGAAGACAAACCTTTTCACTGAACTTGCTTATAAGAAAGTGATGGAAATATCAAATGGAAGTGTTAGAAACATCTTATTTTACCCGAGCCTTATACACTGTTCTATGTTAATTACAGTTTGGCTCACACATCTGTTCATTGAAGTTACAATGTTCTCAATTTCTGTTACTGATCCTCCAGAGTGGACGCCAACAAGTGTCCCCCTGCCCAGTGTCATTGGAGCCAATAGATCGAGACTGAGTTTGGTTCAAAAGCAAAGGAAACTTTATATTTTGATCAGAGAATGGAGAGGTGCTACCCTGTGGGCTGTGGGCTGGGCTGCTGTGTAGAGATCCTGTCAGAGTCACTGGGAGGGAGGGGGCTGAGCTCTCGAGGACCTGGTTGGCTGCAGCTCAGGCTCTATGTCACGGAGTCTGAACTGGGCCCCAGGAGCTGAAGTGTCATCGAGCCACTCTGCTCTAGGAAATCTGGTCTGAAGTGCCGGGTGTGGAACCTCTGTATGCGGGACACTAGGAGCACCTGAAATTAGACAAAGCACAAAGGATAAAAATGGTTAGACTTTATTTTATTGCCCAGATTCTATTTTTATCTCCCAGGCATTTTTAAGGGGCTTTGCCTGGGACAAACTTCTCTTCTGCCTTTTGTCCCTTTCCTCATTCTTGGAGTGCTGCGGGTGCAGACCCTTCTTCTGTAACTGCTGAGTGCTGAGTTAGGAGGCTTCATACCCGTGGGCGAGGGTCAGAACTTCTCCCCTGCCGCCTCCAGTTGACGTTGATTGTCCCCAGGCCTCCTGCCTCCCTGCTCGTCCGCCTGAGCACCAGTATTGGAAGTGTTATAGATTCTAATGACCTTTAAGGGTCCAGAAAGGAGATGTGCAGTGGCGCTGTGAGGTCCAGTTTCACTCCGCCCCACATTTGTTCGGCCACCTTAGGCTGACCGTTTCTGCCAGCCTAGATGCTCTGACTGACCGTTTCTGCCAGCCTAGATGCTCTGACCAACAGTCTGCGCTTTCTTCCATTAGGCCCCTGAATTAACGTAAAAACAGCACCAGGTGTCAGGATCCTGCCCGCTCCGCTCCCAGACAGTCCAGGGTCATTGGTGATGAAGGATCATGATGGTCACTGAGTCAAGAGCCTTTGGAAGTAAACAGGAGTCCAGCCGGTCTTATTGGCCACCATCATCAGGGTGTCTGTAGGCTTTTCTATGGTGACAGCATGATATACGGTTCCCCCGCCAAGATTATTAGCTCCCCTCTGGGTACAGTAAGTACTGCAAGCAGTAGTCTACTCTTTTGGGACACACTCTTGTTGTTTTATGAGAGAAACTCCAGGTCAAGTGATGGTCACACGGGTCGTCATGGTGCCCCGTTGCCCCCGGTTATCTCTCTGGAGGTTGGAGTTGGAGGGCCTCCTCAATCGAGGTCAGTGTGCCCACGGAGCAAACCCTGCAACTTCAGGGCATGGTTGGGGGTTAGGATCACCACGTGGGGTCCGTTTCCCTTAGAAGGGAGGTGGCCTTTTGGGCTGCTGATTTCCAGGTTTTCAGATACCACCAGTATCTTGGCCAGATGTGGCGGTGGGCCAAGCCCCTTGGTGACCATAGTTTATCCTACCTGGATGGCATTCTTGCATTGTTCCATTTCAAGTGGTCCCAGTTTTTGCACTAATACTCCAATGGCGATTCACCTTTCACCAGGAATGTAAAGGTCAAAGGGTTTAGCTAAATTAGGGAGTTCCAGGGCAAGGGTCTGAATTGACTGCTCTTTCCATTCTTGAAAGGCCACTTCTGGATTCTATTCAAAAGGATCATCATCTTTTCCTTTCAGTGTTTCATATAGAGGCCCAGCTAGTAGACTGTAGTTAGGGATCCAGAGGCAGGAAACCCTGGCTTCCCCAGGAACCCCTAAGCTGTCTTCTAGTTTCAGAAAGGGGTAAGGCTGTAAATTGTTTCTTCCCTTTCCTGGGATGGGCTTCTCCGACCTTCTGTGAGAATGAAGCCCAGGCAGGTCACCGTAGTCTGTGATACTTGAGCTTTTTCGTGGACAACTTCTATCCTTTATTGGCTTGGTAGTTCTGAGGCCTCCTTAGTAGGGCTGGCGATCAGAATGTCGTCTGAATATTGAAGGAGTGTTTCCTTTTCCAGAGGTAGAACTTTTAGGTCTTTAGCTGAGCTTTCCCCAAAGATGGTGTGGGAATTTTTGAACCCTTGGGGCAAGACAGCCTGGAAGTATTGTTTAAGTTGTATGTTGAGTCCTGTCACTCACAAGCCAAAATTTCTTGTGACTCTGGGACTAATGGAATACAAAAGAAGGCATCAGTGAAGACTAGTACAGAATACCAAGTCCTGGTGGTTGGTAGAATGACCAGCAGGGTGTAGGATTTAGGAACTACTGGAGGTATATCCTCCGTGGCTTCACTGACTGTCCTGACATCCTTTACCAGGACTCCAGCAGCCCATGGGGCTCTCGAGGTCAGGCCAATCCCAGGATATGGAGCTCACCTGGGCAGGTACCCTACCCCCACCCCAGCCCACGGGGCTCTCGTGTTCAGGCCCCTCCCAGGATATGGGATTCCCTGGGCAGGTCCTCTGCAGTCCATGGGGCTCCCGTGGTCAGGCCCCTCCCAGGATACAGAGCTACCCTTGCAGGTACCTTGGCAGGGCTGGGCACACAGGAACCGTGCACATAGCCCTCATTGCAGAGCACTCCCAGCTCACCTGTCGCTCAGATCTGACACAGAGCACCTCAGAGCAGGACTTGAACTAACAAACAGCAGCTCTGACAGGTCTGTGACCCTGGGCATCACTCTGTGCGGCCTCCTCCACCTGGTCTTCCAGAGACTTCCACTGCACCCGGGGCACCAGGCCTCTGTCTCCAACCACCACCCACCCCTCCTCTCCCTGACTCCTGGGTTCCTCTCATTAGGAGAGGGTTTTCTTGAAGTTGTCTCCCACTCATGGGCCAGATAATATAATTAGAAAACAAGCCAGAGCTGCAGCCCCTTGTCTATCCTGACTCTCAGGAGCCCACACCTGTTCCTTGGACCTGGCCAATTCAGCAAGTTCCATTTTCAGCAACTGTGAGCCCCTGAGGGGTGATTATTGGCTGGCTTGGGAAGCCTGACCGTGCCGGCCAGCCCTCCCCAGGTGTGCCTGGGTTGAGATCAATATAAACACCGCTCCAGGCAGCAAGAGCCCCTGCAGCTGTGCCTGACGCCATTTTCTCTGCCCTGTCAGCAGTCTCGGGGCTGGGCTGGTGGGAGGGAGTGAGAGGCCACGGCTTTGTGGGTGTCCCAGTGTGAGTGGGGCTCTGCTGGACTTTCTGCAGCAGTTGCCAAGATGCTACCTGCTAAAGAAGAGGATGTGTCACCCACACCTGCCGCTGGAATTTCTCCCTGGGCACAGGTGAGGAAGGAAGAAAGCAGTGGGGGCCGGGACAGCAGGGGTATCTCAGGCAGGGAAATGGAGAGCTTCCAGAAGAGCACCCAGGGCCAGGACCATCCTGGCTGGCCTGCAGGCACCAAGTCGGCTGGCATGCTGTCCCTCATGTGGCTCCATGGCCCTTCCTCTAGGTTTTCAAGTCCTTGTACATATTCAGGTGTTTAGCCTTGGAAGGGTGGGAACATTTCAGCAGCAGCTGGCCTGGGGCTCGGCCCACGTTTACTCACAGATACCTCGGCACGGTCCCCCAGCTTTGCAGTGAGGACGCTTGTTGCGAGGAGCATGCTGGCTGAGTGGGAGATGATTCCCCACCACTGACCAACTTCAGAATTGTTTGCAATTGGAGCAAGTGCCCTGAAACGGTTTTCCTCTGTGTAACTGGTGGGTTCTGTTCTTTTTTATCTTTTTTTCGTTTTTGGTTCAAGGTAGATTTTATTCCTCTTTTGTGTATTTACAGATATAAGCATGGAAATAATTTATTCATATAAATACATGTATGTGAAGGGAAGAATATTTTTTCTGTTTTACTTTTTTTAATTTTATTTTTTTATTTTGAATTTAATTTTATATTTTTATACAGCAGGTTGTTTTTGGTTATCTACTTTATACATATAAATGTATACATACCAATCCCAATATCTCAACTCCTCCCACCACCATCCCCAACAGCTTTCCCCCCTTGTTGTCCATACGTTTGTTGTATACATGTATTGCTCTATTTCTGCCTTGCAAAACGGTTCATCTGTACAATTTTTCTAGGTTCCACATATATGCATTAATATACAAGATTTGTTTTTCTCTTTCTGACTTACTTCAGTCTGTATGACAGTCTCTAGATCCATCAACGTCTCTACAAATGTCCCAATTTCATTCCTTTTTATGGCTTAGTAATATTCCATTTTATATATGTACCACATCTTTATGCATTCGTCTGTCTGTGGGCATTTAGGTTGCTTCCATTTCCTGGATAGTGTAAATAGTGATGCAATGAACATTGTGGTGAATGTCTCTTTTTGATTTATGGTTTTGTCTGGGTATATGCCCAGTAGAGGGATTGCTGTATCATATGGTAATTCTATTCTTAGTTTTATAAGAAACTCCATAATGTTCTCCACAGTGACTGTATCAATTTACGTTCCCAACAATAGTGGAAGAGGATTCCTTATCTCCACACCGTTTCCAGCATTTGTTGTTTGTAGATTTTCTGATGATGCCCATTCTAATAGGTGTGAGGTGATACACCATGGATGAGTCTATTTCGTTGAGCAAAGAGTAGGTCTTGTTTATTACGTATTTGGCTTATGGAATGGTATGTGTGCTAATTTCAATCTGTTTTTATACAGCAGCCCAACTCAACTTTCCCCTTAAGCAAGCATAAGGTTTTTATCTAAATGTGAGACTCTGTTCGGTTTTGTAATTCAGTTTATGTGTAGCCAAGTTTACACTCCCTCTATTAGTGATATCTTATGATAATTATCTTTCTTTGTGTGACATATTTCTCTTAGAATCATCATAATTAAATCCACTCAATTTGCTGCTACAGGCCTGATGACATTGATTTCACTGCTGAGTGATATTCCGTTGTACGTAAGTAGCACAACTTCTTTATCCATTTTTTTCTTTCTGGGATATTTAATTTGTACTGGACACAAGGTTCTTGTAAACACAGCAGCCCTAAATTTTGTGTTGGCTGTGTCTTGTTGATTTTAATTTTCCTAAGCTATAGGGCCAAAAGTGGAAGTGCCCTAGGCTCTGTAGCTTTGTTTTTTAGATGTTTCAGGATACACCATGAACATCTCCGGAGTGTCTGTTGGCAATTTACATCCCGCCCATCAGCATAACACGGCTCCCTGTTCTCCATGGCCTGTCCTGTGTTTCTGGTTTTTACACTTTATTCAGATGGCCTTTTTGACGAATGGGAAATGTGACTTCATTGTAGTGTGGATTTCCATTGCTGGAGTGCTTGGTTGGCCAAAATGTTCATATGCGTTTTTTCCTGAATATATTCAGGAAAAATGTATACGCACTTTTTGTCCATGTGCATCACTGTCAAAGATCTGCCGCTTTTCATATGCTTTAAATGCAATTCCAATCTACCTCTTGAAATATGATTCCTGCAATTCTGCCTCGTTTTCAAGTCCTCTTTGCAGACTTACTTTGATATATTTTTGCCAATAGCTGTCATTTATCTCTGCAGGTTTGTGAATTACAGTGCCCCTGAGCTCCTTTCTTAACTCGCTTCCTTGTAAGCTGGCCACAAAACTGCAGGTTTGCTTCAGGCCATAATCAGGGTCCGGCACGGCACTCTGAGCCTTTGGTTAATTCCTCTTCCTGGTGGGAAATTAGAGTTAAATGTGCCCCTCCAGATACCTGCCTCACTCCCAGCCACATGGTGATGTATGTCCTCAGGTTTGAGGCCATATGTGATGGGTTCCTCATCTTTTGATGATGTGGCCCCACTGGTGTGTGGACACTCCTGCCTGGTTCCCATCCCCTTGGTGATGTGGGCCCTCTGGTGAGACTCTGATCCTGGTTGGGTTCCTCACACATCCGTGAGGTGAGCCCTCTTCTCTGAGGTCACTCCTGCCTGGCTGGCACAACCCGCCTTGTTGACTTCGGCACCCTGGTGGCAGTTGGAGCCTGCTGGGAGCCTCCTTCCCGCGGTGATGAGGCCCTCTGGCGTCAGACCCTAATGGCGGGGTTCCCACATTTTCTGATACGTGCTAAGTGGTACGAGGGCACTCCTGCCAGGTTCCCATCCTCATGAACGTGTGGGCCTTCTGTTCTGAGGTCCTAACGGCTGGGTTGCTCACACTTTCATGATGTGGGCCCTCTGCTGTGAGGTCAATCCTGCCTGGCTGGCGCACGTCGCCTTGGCGACGTGGACCCTCTGGTGGCAGTTGGAGCGTGCTGGGGCCTCCTCCCCTCAGTGATGAGGGCCTTCTGGTGTCAGGCCCTAAGTGCTGGGCTCCACACATTTTCTGATGTGTGCCCAGTGGTGCGAGTCACTCCTGCCAGGTTCCCATCCCCATGGGCATGTGGGACTTCTGTTCTGTGGTCCCAACTGCTGGGTTGCTCACAGTTTCATGATGTGGGCCCTTTGCTGTGTGTTCACTCTGGCCTGTATCCCATAGTGTCAGTGCTCTGGGCCTCCAGCTTGGAGTTTCCAACTTCTCGATTCCTCACCTTTTTTATTCTATGGGCCCTCGGTTGTGCGTCTCCTCCTGCATGCCTCACTCCCAGCCCCTTCGTGATGTGTGTCCCCTTGTTTGAGGCCACATGTGCTGTGTTCCTCACCTTTCTATAATGTGGCCACACTGGTGTGAGGACACTCTTGCCTGGTTCCCATTCCCTTGGTGATGTTGGCCCCACTGCTGTTAGGACAGTCTTGCCTGGTTCCCATCACCTTGGTGATGTTGGCCCTCTGGTGAGAGTCTGATCCTGGTTAGGTTCCTCACCCTTCTGTGAGGTGGGCCCTCTGCTCTGAGGTCACTCCTGCCTGGCTGGCACACCCCGCCTTGGCAACGTCGGCCATATGGTGGCAGTTGGAGCCTGCTGGGAGCCTCCTCCCCTCGGTGATGAGGGCCCTCTGGCCTCAGGCCCTAACTGCTGGCTTCCCACATTTTCTGATTCGTGCTAAGTGGTGCAAGGACACTCCTGCCAGGTTCCCATCCCCATGGGGATGTGAGCCTTCTGCTCTGAGGTCCCAACGGCTGTGTTGCTCACAGTTTCATGATGAGGGCCCTCTGGTGTGAGTTCACTCCTGCCTAGATCCCATAGCCTCGCTGCTCCTGGCTGCCTGCCGGAGGTTCCAACTGTGGGATTCCTCACCTTTTTTATTCTATGGTCCCTCTGTTTTGAGGATCCTCTGGCCTGCCTCACTCCCAGCCCCTTGGTGATGTGTGTCCTCAGGTTTGAGGCCACGTGTGCTGGGTCCCTCAAATTATGGTGATGTAGCCCCACTGGTGTGAGGACACTCCTGCCTGGTTCCCATTCCCTTGGTGATGTTGGCCCTCTGGTGACAGTCTGATCCTTGTTGGGTTCCTCACACTTCTGTGAGGTGGGCTTTCTGCTCTGAGGTCACTCCTGCCTGGTTGGCACACCCCTCCTTGGTGACATCGGCCTTATGGTGGCAGTTGGAGCCTGCTGGGAGCCTCCTCCCCTCGGTGATGAGGGTCCTCTGGCCTCAGGTCCTAACTGCTGGGTTCCCACATTTTCTGATTCGTGGAAGTGGGCCGAGGACACTCCTGTCAGGTTCCCATCCCCATAGGGATGTGGGCCTTCTGCTCTGAGGTCCCATCCGCTGGGTTGCTCACAGTTTCATGATGTGGGACCTCTGCTGTGAGTTTGCTGTGTCCTGGATCCCATAGACTCTGTGCTCTGCGCGGCCTACTGGCCGGTTCCAACTGCTGGATTCCTCACAACTTTTATTCTGTGGGCTCTGTTTTGTGAGGATACTCCTGCTTGCCTCACTCCTAGCCCCTTGGAGATGTGGGTCCCCTGTTTTAGGCCACATGTTCTGGGTTCCTCACCTTTCTATAATGTGGCCACACTGGTGTGAGGACCCTCCTGCCTGGTTCCGATCCCCTTGGTGATGTGGGCCCTCTGGTGAGAGTCTTATCCTGGCTGGTTTCCTCACCCTTCTGTGAGGTAGGCCCTCTGCGGTGAGGTCACTCCTGCCTGGCTGGCACACATCACCTTGGTGACGTGGGCCCTCAGTTGGGAGTTGGTGTCTGCTGCGAGTCTCTGTCCCTCGGTAATGAGGGCCCTCTTGCGTCAGACCCTAACTCCTGGGCTCCCAAAATTTGCAGATGTGCGACCTGTGGTGTGAGTACACTCCTGTCAGGTTCCCAACCCCATGGGAATTTGGGCCTTCTGCTCTGAGGTCCCAACGGCTGGGGTGCTCACAGTTTCATGATGAGGGCCCTCTGATGTGCGTTCATTCCGGCCTAGATCCCATAGGCTTGCTGCTCCTGGGCGCCTGCTGGGAGGTTCCAACTGCGGGATTCCTCACCTTTTTTATTCTATGGGCCCTCTGTTTTGAGGCTCCTCCTGCCTGCCTCAA
Source organism: Phocoena phocoena (assembly GCF_963924675.1). Classification (NCBI taxonomy): domain Eukaryota; kingdom Metazoa; phylum Chordata; class Mammalia; order Artiodactyla; family Phocoenidae; genus Phocoena; species Phocoena phocoena. The sequence goes on along the minus strand of NW_027077514.1, from coordinate 1,199,137 downwards.
TCCCAGCCCCGTTGTGATGTGTGTCCTCTGGTGTGAGGCCACGTGTGCTGGGTCCCTCACCTTTCGATGATGTGGCCCCAATGGTGTGAGGACACTCGTGCCTGTTTCCCAGCCCCTTGGTGATGTGGCCCCTCTGGTGAGAGTCTGATCCTGGCTGGGTTCCTTACCGTTCTGTGAGGTGGGCCCTGTGCTCTGAGGTAACTCCTGCCTGGCTTGCTCCCATTGCCTTGGTGACGTCGGCCCTCTGGTGGCAGTTGGATCCTTTTGGAGACTCCTGTCCTCGGTGATGACGTCCCTCTGGCATCAGGCTCTAACTGCTGGGCTCCCCAGGTTTTCTGATGTGAGCCCAGTGATGCCAGGACACTCGTGAAATGTTCCCATCCCCATGGCGATATGGGCCTTCTGCTCTGAGGTTCCAACGACTGGGTTGCTCACAGTTTCCTGATGTTAGCTCTCTGGTGTTAGTTCACTCATTCCTAGATCCCATAGCCTCTGTACTCTGGGCCGCCTGCTGGGAAGTTCCAACTGCTGGGTTCCTCACCTTTTTTATTCTTTGGGCCCTGTGTTGGGAGGCTCCTCCTGCCTGTGTCACTCCCAGCCCCTTGGTGATGTAGGTCCTCTGGTTTGTGGCCACATGTGCCAGTTTCCTCATCTTTTAGTGATGTGGCCCCACTGGTGTGAGGACACTCGTGCCTGGTTCCCGTCCCCTTGGTGATATGGGCCCTCTGGTGAGAGTCTGATCCTGGTTGGGTTCCTCACACTTCTTTGAGGTGGGCCGTCTGCTGTGAAGTCACTCCTGCCTGGCTGGCACACCCCGCCTTGGCGACGTGGGCCCTCTTGTGGTAGTTGGAACATGCTGGGAGCCTCCTCCCCTCAGTGATGAGGGCCCTCTGGCGTCAGGCCCTAACTGCTGGGTACCCACATTTTCTGATATGTGCTAAGTGGTGCGAGGACACTCCTGTCATGCTCCCAACACCTTGGGGATGTGGACCTTCTGCTCTGAGGTCCAAATGGCTGGGTTGCTCGCAGTTTCATGATGTGGACCCTCTGCTGTGAGTTTACTGCGGCCTGAATCGCATAGACTTGGTGCTCTTGGCCGCCTGCTGGGAGGTTCCCATTGCTGGATTCCTCAGCTATTTTATTCTATGGGCCCTGTGTTGTGAGGCTACTCCTGCCTGCCTCATTCCGAGCCCCTTGGAGATGTGGGTCTTCTGGTTTAGGCCACATGTGCTGGGTTCCTCACCTTTCTATGATGTGGCCACACTGGTGTGAAGACTCTCCTGCCTGGTTCTGATCACCTTGGTGATGTGGGCCCTCTGGTGAGAGTCTTATCCTGGCTGTGTTCCTCACCCTTCTGTGAGGTAGGCCCTCTGCGGTGAGGTCACTCCTACCTGGCTGTCACACGTCACCTTGGTGACGTGGGACCTCAGTTGGGTGTTGGTGCCTGATTGGAGTCTCCTCCCCTTGGTAATGAGGGCCCTCTGGCGTCAGGCCCTAACTCCTGGGTTCCCTAAATTCTCTGATGTGTGCCCTGTGGTGCGAGTACACTTCTGACAGGTTCCCAACCCCATGGGAATGTGGGCCTTCTGCTCTGAGATCCCAACGCCTAGGTTGCTCACAGTTTCATGATGACGGCCCTCTGGTGTGAGATCACTCCGGCCTGGATCCCATAGTCTCGCTGCTCCTGGCCGCCTGCTGGGAGGTTCCAACTGCGGGATTCTTCACCTCTTTAATTCTATGGTCCCTCTGTTTTGAGGCTCCTCCTGCCTGCCTCAATCCCAGCTCCCTTGTGATGTGTGTCCTCTGGTTTGAGGCCACGTGTGCTGGGTCCCTCACTTTTCGGTGATGTGGCCCCACTAGTGTGAGGACACTCCTGCCTGGTTCTCATTCCCTTGGTGATGTGGGCCCTCTGGTGAGAATCTGATCCTCTTTGGTTCTTCACACTTCTGTGAGGTTGACCCTCTGCTCTGAGGTCACTCCTGCCTGGTTGTCGCACTCCGCATTGGCGACGTCGCCCCTCTGGTAGCAGTCGGAGCTGGCTGGGAGCCACCGCCCCTCGGTGATGAGGGCCCTCTGGCATCAGGCACTAATTGCTGGGCTCCCCACATTTTTTCATGTGTGCCCACTCTTGCGATGACACTCCTGCTTGTTTCCCTTCCCCATGGGGATGTGGGCCTTCTGCTCTGAGGTCACAACGGCTGGGTTGCTTACAGAATCACAATGAGGGCCCTCTGTTGTGAGTTCATGCCGGCCTGGATCTCATAGCCTCAGTGCTCTGGGCCGCCTGCTAGGAAGATCCAACTGCTGGTTTCCACACCTTTTGTATACAATGGGACATGTGTTGTGAGGTTAATCCTGCCTGCCTCACTCCGAAACCCATGGTGATGTGGGTCCTCTGGTTTGAGGCCACATGTGCTGGGTACCTCAACTTTTGATGATGTGGCCCCACGGGTGTGAGGACACTCCTGCCTGGTTCCCATCACCTTGGTGATGTGGGCCCTCTGGGGAGAGTCTGATCCTGGCTGGGTTCCCTACCATTCTGTGAGGTGAGCCCTCTGATGTCAGGTCACTCCTGCCTGGCTAGCTCACATCGCCTTGGCGACGTGGGCCCTCTGTTGGCCACTGGAGCATGCTGGGAGCCTCCTACTCCCGTGAATGATGGCCCTGGAAAAAATGCATATGCCCTTTTTGGCCAAGTGCTTCATTGACGAGGTTCTGCCACTTCTCTTATGCTTTCAGAGCAATTCACGTCTACCTCCTGAAATCAGATTCCAGCAATTCTGCCCCACTTTCAAGTCCTCTTCGCAGCCTTAATTCAATATATTTTTGTACGATTTCTGTCATTTATAAGTCTGCAGGTATGTGAATGACAGTGCCCCTGAGCTCCTTTCCTCAACTCGCTCTCTTGTGAGCTGGCCACAAAACCGCAGGATTGCTTCAGGCCCTAATCTTGTTCCAGCACGGCATGCTGAGCCTTTGGTTAATTCCTTTTCCTGTTGGGAAATGAGTGTTAAAATTGCCCGTGCATACTGGGCATATACCCTGAGAAAACCAAAATTCAAAAAGAGTCATGTACCAAAATGTTCATTGCAGCTCTATTTACAATAGCCCGGAGATGGAAAGAACCTAAGCGCCCATCATCGGACGAATGGATAAAGAAGATGTGGCACATATACACAATGGAATATTACTCAGCCTTAAAAAGAAATGAAACTGAGTTATTTGTAATGAGATGGATAGACTTAGAGTCTGTCATACAGAGTGAAGTAAGTCAGAAAGAAAAAGACAAATAGCGTATGCTAACACATATATATGGAATTTAAAGGAAAAAAATGTCATGAAGAACCTAGGGATAAGACAGGAATAGAGGCGCAGACCTACAGGAGAACGGAATTGAGGATATGGGGAGGGGGAATGGTGAGTTCTGACAGGGCGAGAGAGAGTCATGGACATATACACACTAACAAATGTAGTAAGGTAGATAGCAAGGGGGAAGCAGCCGCAAGGCACAGGGATATTAGCTCGGGGCGTTGGGACAGCCGGGAGGGGTGGACGGGGTAGAGAGGGAGGGAGGGAGACACAAGAGGGAAGACACAGGGAGCATATGTATATGTATGGCTGATTCACTTTATTATAAAGCAAAAACTAACACACCATTGTAAAGCAATTATACCCCAATAAAGATGTTAAAAAAAATATTTGCCCGTGCACACACCTACAGATAGTCTCCCATTGGTTCTCCGTATTCCTGTTCATCTTGCGCAGAAATTGCAAACAGTGCCAAACAGGAGGTTAAAGACACTGACTCTCCAAATGGGGAGAGTGTAAGAAAAGGGTCTGGAATGGTGAACCTGAGTACCAGGGGACGAAAACAGACATGCATGTAAAAAGGTTTCCCAGTCACACGGTGGACCATACTCTGGGTTTCCCATGCAAATTTTAGCAGAAGGAAGAATCCCTAGAACCTGGAGAGTTGGGAACCATGGAATGGGTACCAGGCAGTATGACATCAAAGGGTCTGCATTTGCTCACTGAACCTCACCAATGCTATCAGCCCAAAGGGTCCAGCCTTATCTCTCACCCAGCTCTGGGTGTAGATGTGGTAAACCAGGTTGCATCACATGCCATGTGTGAGTTATTTAAGAATTGCTCTCTATTTCACTGTCATTGTGTTTTGTTTTTGAAATTTTTTTTTGACACTGGGATTTATCGGATTTTCACTGCTGCGTTAATGCCGCTGTACACACTCTTGATTCTCTTACGGAGACATAAATATCCACGGGTTTTAAGATTCTTCCTAGTCAGGTATATTCCTAGGCGTTGAATATGTGGTGTTGAGTCCATTTCGTTGAGCAAGGAGTAGGTCTTGTCTATTACATATTTGGCTTATGGAACGGTATCTGTGCTAATTTCAGTCTCTGGTTTTATGCAGCACTCCAACGCACCTTTCTCCATAAGAAAGCACAAGTTGGTTTTCTAAATTTGAGACTGTTCTGTTTTGTAATTCAGTTCATGTGTAGTCAAGTTTACATACTGTGTATTAGTGATATTTTATGATGTTTCTTTTTATGTGTGACTTATTTCACGTAGAATCACCATACCTTAATCCACTCACTATGCCGTTACGGGCCAGATGACACAGATTTCATTGCTGAGTGATATTCCATTGTACGTACGTACCACAACTTCTTTATCCATTGTTTGCTCTCTGAGATATTTACCTTGTACTGTAAACGAGGTTCTTGTGAACAGAGAGGTCCCAAACTTTGAGGTGGCTGGGTGTTTTTGATTTTAATTTCCCTAAGCTGTAGGACCATAAGTGGAAGTGCCATAGGCTGTGTTGCTTTGTTTCTTACGTGTTACAGGAAACACATAACACTTCTCCAGAATGGCTGTCGGCAATTTACATCATATGCATCAGCATAATAAGGATCCCTGTTTTCCATTGCCTGTCCTCCGTTTCTGGATTTTACAATATTTTTAAATGGCCCTTTTGCCCTGGGGGGCACTGAGACTTCATTGTAGTGCAGGTTTATTTACAAGCTTGCTTGCTTGGCCAAAAAGTGCGTATGCGTTTTTTCCTGAATATATTTAGGGAAAAAAGCATCCGCACTTTTTGGACAAGTGCATCATTATCGACGTTCTGCCTCTTTTCCTATTCTTTAAGTGCAATTCCAGTTTAACCCTTCAATTGTTTTCCTGAATTTCTGCGCCGCATTCAAGTCCCCTTTGCAGGCTTACTTCAATATATTTTTGGAGGATAGCTGTCATTTATAACTCTGCAGGTTTGTGAATTACAGTGCCCCTGAGCTCCTTTCTTCAACTCGCTTTCTTGTGAGCTGGGCACAAAAGCACAGGATTGCTTAAGGCCCTAATCTGTTTCCAACAGGGCACACTGATCCTTTGTTTAATTCCACTTCCTGGTGGGCAATGAGCGTTACATTTGCCCGTGCAGACACCTACAGCTAGTCTCTCATTGGTTCTCCCTATTCCTGTTCATCTTGCACAGAAATTGCAAGCTGTGCCAAACAGGAGGTTAAAGGCACTGACTCTCCAAGCGGGGAGAGTGTTAGTAAAGCATCTGGAATGGTGAACCCGAGGACCAGGATACGAAAACTGAGATGCATTTTAAATCGTTTCCCAATCACATGGTGGACGATACTCTGGGTTTCCCATGCATGTTTTATCTGGAGGAAGAATCCCTTGAACCTGGAGAGTTGGGACCCATGGAATGGGTACCATGCAGTATGACTTCAAAGGGCCTGCATTTGCTCACCGAAACTCACCAATGCTATCAGCCTGAAGTGTCCAGCCTTATGTCTCAACCAGCTCTGGGTGTAGATGTGGTCAATCCCGGTTGCATCACATGCCCTGACTGAATTATTTAAGAATTGCTCTCTATTTCACTGTCTTTGTGTTTTGTTTTCGAAATTTATTTTGATAATTGGATTTATCGGATTTTCACTGCTGCGTTTCGGCCGCTGTACACACGCTTGTTTCTCTTACGGAGACATATATATCCATGGGTTTTAAGATTCTTCTTAGTCATGTATATTCCTAGGCGTTGAACATGTGTTGTTGGGTCTATTTCTTTGAGCAAGGGGTAGGTCTTGTCTATTACATATTTGGCTTATGGAAAGTTATCTGTGCTAATTTCAGTCTCTGGTTTTATGCAGCACCCCAACGCACGTTTCCCCATAAGTAAGCACTAGTTGGTTTTCTAAATTTGAGACCCTGTTCTGTTTTGTAATTCAGTTCATGTGTAGTCAAGTTTACATTCCGTGTATCAGTGATATCTTATGATGTTTCTATTTCTGTGTGACGTAGTTCACGTAGAATCACCGTACATGCATCCACTCACTAACCGCTACGGGCCTGATGACACAGATTTCATTGCTGAGTGATATTCCATTGTACGTACATGCCACAACTTCTTTATCCATTTTTTGCTTTCTGGGATATTTACCTGGTACTGTAGACGAGCTTCCTGTGAACACAGCCGTCCCAAACATTGGGGTGGCTGTCTGTTTTTGATTTTAATTTCCCTAAGCTATAGGACCATAAGTGCAATTGCCATAGGCTGTGTTGCTTTGTTTCTTACGTGTTTCAGGAAACACCATACACTTCTCCAGTGTGGCTGTTGGCAATTTACATCCTGCCAATCGGCATAAGAAGGCTCACTCTTCTCCATATCCTGCCATACCTTTCTGGATTTTCCACTATTTTCAGATGGCCCTTTTGCCAGGGGGGCAGTGAGACTTCATTGTAGTGCAGATTTCCTTTACAGGCTTGCTTCGTTGGCCAAAAAGTGCGTATGCATTTTTTCCTGAATATATTCAGGAAAAAACGCATATGCCATTTTTGGCCAAGTGCATCATTGTCGACGTTTTGCCTCTTTTCCTATGCTTTCAAGGCAATTCCAGTCTACCCCCTGCAATCGTTTTCCTGAAATTTTGGCCCGCCTTCCAGTCCCCTTCGCAGGCTTACTTCAATATATTTTTGGAGGATAGCTGTCATTTATAACTCTGCAGGTTTGTGAATTACAGTGTCCCTGAGCTCCTTTCTTCAACTCGCTTTCTTGTGAGCTGGGCCCAAAACCGCAGGATTGCTTCAGGCCCTAATCTGTTTCCAGCAGGGCACGCTGAGCCTTTGGTTAATTCCTCATCCTGGTGGGAAATGAGCGTTACATTTGCCCGTGCAGACACCTACATCTAGTCTCTCATTGCTTCTCCTATTCCTGTTCATCTTGCACAGAAATTGCAAGCTGTGCCAAATACGAGGTTAAAGGCACTGACTCTCCAAGCGGGGAGAGTGTTAGTAAAGCATCTGGAATGGTGAACCCGAGGACAAGGATACAAAAACTGAGATGCATTTTAAATTGTTTCCCAATCACACGGTGGACGATACTCTGGGTTTCTCATGCATGTTTTAGCCAGAGGAAGACTCCTTTGAACCTGGAGAGTTGGGACCCATGGAATGGGTACCATGCAGTATGACTTCAAAGGGTCTACATTTGCTCACCGAAACTCACCAATGCTATCAGTCTGAAGTGTCCAGCCTTATGTCTCAACCAGCTCTGGGTGTAGTTGTGGTAAATCCCGGTTGCATCACATGCCCTGAGTGAATTATTTAAGAATTGCTCTCTATTTCACTGTCTTTGTGTTTTGTTTTTGAAATTTATTTTGATAATGGGATTTATCGGATTTTCACTGCTGCGTTTATGCCGCTGTACACACACTTGATTCTCTTACGGAGACGTATAAATCCATGGGTTTGAAGATTCTTCCTAGTCAGGTATATTCCTAGGCGTGGAATATGTGGTGTTGAGTCCATTTCGTTGAGCAAGGAGTAGGTCTTGTCTATTACATATTTGGCTTATGGAATGTTATCTGTGCTAATTTCAGTCTCTGGTTTTATGCAGCACCCCAACGCACCTTTCCCCATAAGTAAGCACTAGTTGGTTTTCTAAATTTGAGACCCTGTTCTGTTTTGTAATTCAGTTCATGTGTAGTCAAGTTTACATTCCGTGTATTAGTGATATCTTATGATGTTTCTTTTTCTGTGTGACGTAGTTCACGTAGATTCACCGTACCTGCATCCACTCACTATGCTGCTACGGGCCTGATGACACAGATTTCATTGCTGAGTGATATTGCATTGCACATACGTGCCACAACTTCTTTATCCATTTTTTGCTTTCTGGGATATTTACCTGGTACTGCAGACGAGCTTCTTGTGAACACAGCCGTCCCAAACATTGGGGTGGCTGTCTATTTTTGAATTTAATTTCCGTAATCTTTCGGACCATAAGTGGAAGTGCCATAGGCTGTGTTGCTTTGTTTCTTATGGGTTTCAGGAAACACCATACACTTCTCCAGGATGGCTGTTGGCAGTTTACATCCTGCCAATCAGCATAACAACGCTCCCTATTCTCCATATCCTGTCCTACCTTTCTGGATTTTACACTTTTTTCAGATGGCCCTTTTGCCCAGGGGGCAGTTAGTCTTCATTGTAGTGCAGATTTCCTTTACAGGCTTGCTTGGTTTGCGAAAAAGGGCGTATGCGTTTCTTCCTGAATATATTCAGGAAAAAATGCATACGCACTTTTTGGCCAAGTGCACCATTGTCGACGTTCTGCCTGTTTTCCTATGCTTTCTGGGCAAATCGAGTCTACACCCTGCAATCGTTTTCCTGAAATTCTGCCCCGCTTTCAAGTCCCTTTCGCAGGCTTAGTTCAATATATTTTTGGAGGATAGCTGTCATTTATAACTCTGCAGGTTTGTGAATTACAGTGCCCCTGAGCTCCTTTCTTCAACTCGCTTTCTTGTGAGCTGGGCAAAAAACCGCAGGATGGCTTCAGGCCCTAATCTGATTCCCGCAGGGCACGCTGAGCCTTTGGTTAATTCCTCTTCCTGGTGATAAATGAGCCTTACACTTGACCGTGCAAATACCTATAGCTAGTCTCTCATTGGTTCTCCCTATTCCTGTTCATCTTGCACAGAAATTGCAAGCTGTGCCAAACAGGAGGTTAAAGGCACTGACTCTCCAAGCGGGGAGAGTGTTAGTAAACCGTCTGGAATGCTGAACCCGAGGACCAGGATACGAAAACTGAGATGCATTTTAAGTCGTTTCCCAATCACACGGTGGACCATACTCGGCGTTTCCCACGCATGTTTTAGCTGAAGAAAGAATCCCTTGAACCTGGAGAGTTGGGACCTTTGGAATGGGTACCATGCAGTATGACTTCAAAGCATCTGCATTTGTTCACTGAAACTCACCAATGCTATCAGCCTGAAGTGTCCAGCCTTATGTCTCAACCAGCTCTGGGTGTAGATGTGGTAAATCCAGGTTGCATCACATGCCCTGAGTGAATTATTTAAGAATTGCTACCTATTTCACTGTCATTGTGTTTTGTTTTTGAAATTTATTTTAATAATGGGATTTATCGGATTTTCACTGCTTCGTTTATGCCGCTGTACACGCGCTTGTTTCTCTTACGGAGACATATAAGCCCATGGGTTTTAAGATTCTTACTAATCCGGTATATTCTTAGGCATTGAATATGGCGTGTTGAGTCCATTTCGTTGAGCAAGGAGTAGGTCTTGACTATTACATATTTGGCTTATGGAATGGTATCTGTGCTAATTTTAATCTCTGGTTTTATGTAGCACCGCAACTCACCTTTCCCCTTAAGGAAGCATAAGTTGGTTTTCTTAATTTGAAACCCTCTTCTCTTTTGTAATTCAGTTCATGTGTAGCCATGTTAACATTCCATGTATTAGTGATATCTTATGTCTTTTTCTTTTTGAATTATGTGACTTCGAATGATCACACGTAACTCCTCTGGAGTTGTCATAACTGGCCGTATTTCATTGATTTCCAGGCTGAGTAATATTCCACTCTACATAATCACCACATCTCTGTCCGTTTTTTCTCTGCAGATACATTTAAGTTATATCCTAGTCGAGGATCTTTTAAACAGAGAGGTGGTAAACATTGGGGTGCCTGTGTCCTCTCGATTTTTTTTTTCCCATGATATACGTCCATGAGTGCAAGTGCCCTGTGCTCGGTAGCTCATTTTTTAGATGCTTTAGTAAACACAATAGACTTATCCAGAGTGACCATTGGCAATATACATTTCCACTATAAGACTCACAGGGCTCCCTTTTCTCCTTGCCCTGTCCTGCATTTCTGGTGTTTACACTTTATGAGGACGGCTCTTCTGACTGATGCAAAGTGATATGTTTTGTAGTATTGATTTCCAGTGCCCACCTGTTTGGTTGGCTAAAAAAGTGTATGCCCTTTTCTTGAATATATACAGAAAAAGACGCATACACCCTTTTTGGCCAACTGCAATGTTGGCAATGTTCAGCCCCTTTTCTTGTGCTTAATGGCGAGTCCTTTCTACCTCTTCCAATCACTTTCCTGCCATTCTCCGTTGCTTACAAGTCCTTTTCTCTGACTTTCCTCAAGACATTTTTCAGTGATAGATATTTTCAATTCTGCAGTTTCGTAAATTTTAGTGCCCCTGAGTTCCATTTTCCAACTTGTGTTTATGGGAACTGGCCACAAAGCATCAGGATTCCTCAAGCCCTATTCTGTTTCCATGGGCAACCCTAGCCTTTGGTCAATTCGTCTTCCTGATTGGAAATTAGAGTGGCATGTGCCTGTCCGAACACCTAGGACTTGTCTCTCATTGTTCCTCCTCCTTCTGCTTCATCCTCTGGACAAATTCCAAACTGTATGCAACAGGATGTTGACAGTGCTGACATCTCCAAGTGGGGAGACTGTTAGTAAAGACTCTGGAGTGGTGAACCCTAGCACCAAGAGATGAGGAGATGAGATGCCTTTTCCAAACTTTTCCCGATCAGACGGTATACCATCCTCTGGGTGTGACAGGCATGTTTTAGGTGTAGGAAGGGTCCCATTCATGTGAGGAGAACACCAGGGGATTTTAAATATCAGTGTCTCTCCGCAACCCAAACTGGGGAATTTTTTAAGCTACGGCTACACATATGTTCATTAAGGGCCTTGGGAAGTAGGCAGAGTCCAAACTTTAGATGATTGAAGTCTTCAGGGTCAGAAGCACTCACCACTGTCTTCCCTTAGATTCCATTTTTACTGTCATTGATGGATGATGTCAATAAAAATATCTATTCTTTTTCAGATCATTTCCCCTTATAGGTTATTGCAAAATATTGAGTGTAGTTCCCCGTGCTATACAGTAGTTCCTTGCTGATGATTTCATACATAGCAGTGTGTATGTGTTAATCCCAAACTGTTAATTTATCCCTCCTCCTACCATTTCCCTTTGGTAATAATAAATTATAAGATTTTATGCTTCTCAGAAATGGGGGAGCTGAAAGAGAGGTATCATTTTCAATGCAAAAGCATTTAAAACAAGATTGAAGCTTTAACCAAGATTATTAGATGTACATCCTTGGAAAGAAATCACTTTGTTTCTCTAATATTGACCTGACAAAGAAGACAAACCTTTTCACTGAACTTGCTTATAAGAAAGTGATGGAAATATCAAATGGAAGTGTTAGAAACATCTTATTTTACCCGAGCCTTATACACTGTTCTATGTTAATTACAGTTTGGCTCACACATCTGTTCATTGAAGTTACAATGTTCTCAATTTCTGTTACTGATCCTCCAGAGTGGACGCCAACAAGTGTCCCCCTGCCCAGTGTCATTGGAGCCAATAGATCGAGACTGAGTTTGGTTCAAAAGCAAAGGAAACTTTATATTTTGATCAGAGAATGGAGAGGTGCTACCCTGTGGGCTGTGGGCTGGGCTGCTGTGTAGAGATCCTGTCAGAGTCACTGGGAGGGAGGGGGCTGAGCTCTCGAGGACCTGGTTGGCTGCAGCTCAGGCTCTATGTCACGGAGTCTGAACTGGGCCCCAGGAGCTGAAGTGTCATCGAGCCATTCTGCTCTAGGAAATCTGGTCTGAAGTGCCGGGTGTAGAACCTCTGTATGCGGGACACTAGGAGCACCTGAAATTAGACAAAGCACAAAGGATAAAAATGGTTAGACTTTATTTTATTGCCCAGATTCTATTTTTATCTCCCAGGCATTTTTAAGGGGCTTTGCCTGGGACAAACTTCTCTTCTGCCTTTTGTCCCTTTCCTCATTCTTGGAGTGCTGCGGGTGCAGACCCTTCTTCTGTAACTGCTGAGTGCTGAGTTAGGAGGCTTCATACCCGTGGGCGAGGGTCAGAACTTCTCCCCAGCAGCCTCCAGGTGACGTTGATTGTCCCCAGGCCTCCTGCCTCCCTGCTCGTCCACCTGAGCACCAGTATTGGAAGTGTTATAGATTCTAATGACCTTTAAGGGTCCAGAAAGGAGATGTGCAGTGGCGCTGTGAGGTCCAGTTTCACTCCGCCCCACATTTGTTCGGCCACCTTAGGCTGACCGTTTCTGCCAGCCTAGATGCTCTGACTGACCGTTTCTGCCAGCCTAGATGCTCTGACCAACAGTCTGCGCTTTCTTCCATTAGGCCCCTGAATTACCGTAAAAACAGCACTAGGTGTCAGGATCCTGCCCGCTCAGCTCCCAGACAGTCCAGGGTCAGTGGTGATGAAGGATCATGATGGTCACTGAGTCAAGAGCCTTTGGAAGTAAACAGGAGTCCAGCCGGTCTTATTGGCCACCATCATCAGGGTGTCTGTAGGCTTTTCTATGGTGACAGCATGATATACGGTTCCCCCGCCAAGATTATTAGCTCCCCTCTGGGTACAGTAAGTACTGCAAGCAGTAGTCTACTCTTTTGGGACACACTCTTGTTGTTTTATGAGAGAAACTCCAGGTCAAGTGATGGTCACACGGGTCGTCATGGTGCCCCGTTGCCCCCGGTTATCTCTCTGGAGGTTGGAGTTGGAGGGCCTCCTCAATCGAGGTCAGTGTGCCCACGGAGCAAACCCTGCAACTTCAGGGCATGGTTGGGGGTTAGGATCACCACGTGGGGTCCGTTTCCCTTAGAAGGGAGGTGGCCTTTTGGGCTGCTGATTTCCAGGTTTTCAGATACCACCAGTATCTTGGCCAGATGTGGCGGTGGGCCAAGCCCCTTGGTGACCATAGTTTATCCTACCTGGATGGCATTCTTGCATTGTTCCATTTCAAGTGGTCCCAGTTTTTGCACTAATACTCCAATGGCGATTCACCTTTCACCAGGAATGTAAAGGTCAAAGGGTTTAGCTAAATTAGGGAGTTCCAGGGCAAGGGTCTGAATTGACTGCTCTTTCCATTCTTGAAAGGCCACTTCTGGATTCTATTCAAAAGGATCATCATCTTTTCCTTTCAGTGTTTCATATAGAGGCCTAGCTAGTAGACTGTAGTTAGGGATCCAGAGGCAGGAAACCCTGGCTTCCCCAGGAACCCCTAAGCTGTCTTCTAGTTTCAGAAAGGGGTAAGGCTGTAAATTGTTTCTTCCCTTTCCTGGGATGGGCTTCTCCGACCTTCTGTGAGAATGAAGCCCAGGCAGGTCACCGTAGTCTGTGATACTTGAGCTTTTTCGTGGACAACTTCTATCCTTTATTGGCTTGGTAGTTCTGAGGCCTCCTTAGTAGGGCTGGCGATCAGAATGTCGTCTGAATATTGAAGGAGTGTTTCCTTTTCCAGAGGTAGAACTTTTAGGTCTTTAGCTGAGCTTTCCCCAAAGATGGTGTGGGAATTTTTGAACCCTTGGGGCAAGACAGCCTGGAAGTATTGTTTTAGTTGTATGTTGAGTCCTGTCACTCACAAGCCAAAATTTCTTGTGACTCTGGGACTAATGGAATACAAAAGAAGGCATCAGTGAAGACTAATACAGAATACCAAGTCCTGGTGGTTGGTAGAATGACCAGCAGGGTGTAGGATTTAGGAACTACTGGAGGTATATCCTCAGTGGCTTCACTGACTGTCCTGACATCCTTTACCAGGACTCCAGCAGCCCATGGGGCTCTCGAGGTCAGGCCAATCCCAGGATATGGAGCTCACCTGGGCAGGTACCCTACCCCCACCCCAGCCCACGGGGCTCTCGTGTTCAGGCCCCTCCCAGGATATGGGATTCCCTGGGCAGGTCCTCTGCAGTCCATGGGGCTCCCGTGGTCAGGCCCCTCCCAGGATACAGAGCTACCCTTGCAGGTACCTTGGCAGGGCTGGGCACACAGGAACCGTGCACATAGCCCTCATTGCAGAGCACTCCCAGCTCACCTGTCGCTCAGATCTGACACAGAGCACCTCAGAGCAGGACTTGAACTAACAAACAGCAGCTCTGACAGGTCTGTGACCCTGGGCATCACTCTGTGCGGCCTCCTCCACCTGGTCTTCCAGAGACTTCCACTGCACCCGGGGCACCAGGCCTCTGTCTCCAACCACCACCCACCCCTCCTCTCCCTGACTCCTGGGTTCCTCTCATTAGGAGAGGGTTTTCTTGAAGTTGTCTCCCACTCATGGGCCAGATAATATAATTAGAAAACAAGCCAGAGCTGCAGCCCCTTGTCTATCCTGACTCTCAGGAGCCCACACCTGTTCCTTGGACCTGGCCAATTCAGCAAGTTCCATTTTCAGCAACTGTGAGCCCCTGAGGGGTGATTATTGGCTGGCTTGGGAAGCCTGACCGTGCCGGCCAGCCCTCCCCAGGTGTGCCTGGGTTGAGATCAATATAAACACCGCTCCAGGCAGCAAGAGCCCCTGCAGCTGTGCCTGACGCCATTTTCTCTGCCCTGTCAGCAGTCTCGGGGCTGGGCTGGTGGGAGGGAGTGAGAGGCCACGGCTTTGTGGGTGTCCCAGTGTGAGTGGGGCTCTGCTGGACTTTCTGCAGCAGTTGCCAAGATGCTACCTGCTAAAGAAGAGGATGTGTCACCCACACCTGCCGCTGGAATTTCTCCCTGGGCACAGGTGAGGAAGGAAGAAAGCAGTGGGGGCCGGGACAGCAGGGGTATCTCAGGCAGGGAAATGGAGAGCTTCCAGAAGAGCACCCAGGGCCAGGACCATCCTGGCTGGCCTGCAGGCACCAAGTCGGCTGGCATGCTGTCCCTCATGTGGCTCCATGGCCCTTCCTCTAGGTTTTCAAGTCCTTGTACATATTCAGGTGTTTAGCCTTGGAAGGGTGGGAACATTTCAGCAGCAGCTGGCCTGGGGCTCGGCCCACGTTTACTCACAGATACCTCGGCACGGTCCCCCAGCTTTGCAGTGAGGACGCTTGTTGCGAGGAGCATGCTGGCTGAGTGGGAGATGATTCCCCACCACTGACCAACTTCAGAATTGTTTGCAATTGGAGCAAGTGCCCTGAAACGGTTTTCCTCTGTGTAACTGGTGGGTTCTGTTCTTTTTTATCTTTTTTTCGTTTTTGGTTCAAGGTAGATTTTATTCCTCTTTTGTGTATTTACAGATATAAGCATGGAAATAATTTATTCATATAAATACATGTATGTGAAGGGAAGAATATTTTTTCTGTTTTACTTTTTTTAATTTTATTTTTTTATTTTGAATTTAATTTTATATTTTTATACAGCAGGTTGTTTTTGGTTATCTACTTTATACATATAAATGTATACATACCAATCCCAATATCTCAACTCCTCCCACCACCATCCCCAACAGCTTTCCCCCCTTGTTGTCCATACGTTTGTTGTATACATGTATTGCTCTATTTCTGCCTTGCAAAACGGTTCATCTGTACAATTTTTCTAGGTTCCACATATATGCATTAATATACAAGATTTGTTTTTCTCTTTCTGACTTACTTCAGTCTGTATGACAGTCTCTAGATCCATCAACGTCTCTACAAATGTCCCAATTTCATTCCTTTTTATGGCTTAGTAATATTCCATTTTATATATGTACCACATCTTTATGCATTCGTCTGTCTGTGGGCATTTAGGTTGCTTCCATTTCCTGGATAGTGTAAATAGTGATGCAATGAACATTGTGGTGAATGTCTCTTTTTGATTTATGGTTTTGTCTGGGTATATGCCCAGTAGAGGGATTGCTGTATCATATGGTAATTCTATTCTTAGTTTTATAAGAAACTCCATAATGTTCTCCACAGTGACTGTATCAATTTACGTTCCCAACAATAGTGGAAGAGGATTCCTTATCTCCACACCGTTTCCAGCATTTGTTGTTTGTAGATTTTCTGATGATGCCCATTCTAATAGGTGTGAGGTGATACACCATGGATGAGTCTATTTCGTTGAGCAAAGAGTAGGTCTTGTTTATTACGTATTTGGCTTATGGAATGGTATGTGTGCTAATTTCAATCTGTTTTTATACAGCAGCCCAACTCAACTTTCCCCTTAAGCAAGCATAAGGTTTTTATCTAAATGTGAGACTCTGTTCGGTTTTGTAATTCAGTTTATGTGTAGCCAAGTTTACACTCCCTCTATTAGTGATATCTTATGATAATTATCTTTCTTTGTGTGACATATTTCTCTTAGAATCATCATAATTAAATCCACTCAATTTGCTGCTACAGGCCTGATGACATTGATTTCACTGCTGAGTGATATTCCGTTGTACGTAAGTAGCACAACTTCTTTATCCATTTTTTTCTTTCTGGGATATTTAATTTGTACTGGACACAAGGTTCTTGTAAACACAGCAGCCCTAAATTTTGTGTTGGCTGTGTCTTGTTGATTTTAATTTTCCTAAGCTATAGGGCCAAAAGTGGAAGTGCCCTAGGCTCTGTAGCTTTGTTTTTTAGATGTTTCAGGATACACCATGAACATCTCCAGAGTGTCTGTTGGCAATTTACATCCCGCCCATCAGCATAACACGGCTCCCTGTTCTCCATGGCCTGTCCTGTGTTTCTGGTTTTTACACTTTATTCAGATGGCCTTTTTGACGAATGGGAAATGTGACTTCATTGTAGTGTGGATTTCCATTGCTGGAGTGCTTGGTTGGCCAAAATGTTCATATGCGTTTTTTCCTGAATATATTCAGGAAAAATGTATACGCACTTTTTGTCCATGTGCATCACTGTCAAAGATCTGCCGCTTTTCATATGCTTTAAATGCAATTCCAATCTACCTCTTGAAATATGATTCCTGCAATTCTGCCTCGTTTTCAAGTCCTCTTTGCAGACTTACTTTGATATATTTTTGCCAATAGCTGTCATTTATCTCTGCAGGTTTGTGAATTACAGTGCCCCTGAGCTCCTTTCTTAACTCGCTTCCTTGTAAGCTGGCCACAAAACTGCAGGTTTGCTTCAGGCCATAATCAGGGTCCGGCACGGCACTCTGAGCCTTTGGTTAATTCCTCTTCCTGGTGGGAAATTAGAGTTAAATGTGCCCCTCCAGATACCTGCCTCACTCCCAGCCACATGGTGATGTATGTCCTCAGGTTTGAGGCCATATGTGATGGGTTCCTCATCTTTTGATGATGTGGCCCCACTGGTGTGTGGACACTCCTGCCTGGTTCCCATCCCCTTGGTGATGTGGGCCCTCTGGTGAGACTCTGATCCTGGTTGGGTTCCTCACACATCCGTGAGGTGAGCCCTCTTCTCTGAGGTCACTCCTGCCTGGCTGGCACAACCCGCCTTGTTGACTTCGGCACCCTGGTGGCAGTTGGAGCCTGCTGGGAGCCTCCTTCCCGCGGTGATGAGGCCCTCTGGCATCAGACCCTAATGGCGGGGTTCCCACATTTTCTGATACGTGCTAAGTGGTACGAGGGCACTCCTGCCAGGTTCCCATCCTCATGAACGTGTGGGCCTTCTGTTCTGAGGTCCTAACGGCTGGGTTGCTCACACTTTCATGATGTGGGCCCTCTGCTGTGAGGTCAATCCTGCCTGGCTGGCGCACGTCGCCTTGGCGACGTGGACCCTCTGGTGGCAGTTGGAGCGTGCTGGGGCCTCCTCCCCTCAGTGATGAGGGCCTTCTGGTGTCAGGCCCTAAGTGCTGGGCTCCACACATTTTCTGATGTGTGCCCAGTGGTGCGAGTCACTCCTGCCAGGTTCCCATCCCCATGGGCATGTGGGACTTCTGTTCTGTGGTCCCAACTGCTGGGTTGCTCACAGTTTCATGATGTGGGCCCTTTGCTGTGTGTTCACTCTGGCCTGTATCCCATAGTGTCAGTGCTCTGGGCCTCCAGCTTGGAGTTTCCAACTTCTCGATTCCTCACCTTTTTTATTCTATGGGCCCTCGGTTGTGCGTCTCCTCCTGCATGCCTCACTCCCAGCCCCTTCGTGATGTGTGTCCCCTTGTTTGAGGCCACATGTGCTGTGTTCCTCACCTTTCTATAATGTGGCCACACTGGTGTGAGGACACTCTTGCCTGGTTCCCATTCCCTTGGTGATGTTGGCCCCACTGCTGTTAGGACAGTCTTGCCTGGTTCCCATCACCTTGGTGATGTTGGCCCTCTGGTGAGAGTCTGATCCTGGTTAGGTTCCTCACCCTTCTGTGAGGTGGGCCCTCTGCTCTGAGGTCACTCCTGCCTGGCTGGCACACCCCGCCTTGGCAACGTCGGCCATATGGTGGCAGTTGGAGCCTGCTGGGAGCCTCCTCCCCTCGGTGATGAGGGCCCTCTGGCCTCAGGCCCTAACTGCTGGGTTCCCACATTTTCTGATTCGTGCTAAGTGGTGCAAGGACACTCCTGCCAGGTTCCCATCCCCATGGGGATGTGAGCCTTCTGCTCTGAGGTCCCAACGGCTGTGTTGCTCACAGTTTCATGATGAGGGCCCTCTGGTGTGAGTTCACTCCTGCCTAGATCCCATAGCCTCGCTGCTCCTGGCTGCCTGCCGGAGGTTCCAACTGTGGGATTCCTCACCTTTTTTATTCTATGGTCCCTCTGTTTTGAGGATCCTCTGGCCTGCCTCACTCCCAGCCCCTTGGTGATGTGTGTCCTCAGGTTTGAGGCCACGTGTGCTGGGTCCCTCAAATTATGGTGATGTAGCCCCACTGGTGTGAGGACACTCCTGCCTGGTTCCCATTCCCTTGGTGATGTTGGCCCTCTGGTGACAGTCTGATCCTTGTTGGGTTCCTCACACTTCTGTGAGGTGGGCTTTCTGCTCTGAGGTCACTCCTGCCTGGTTGGCACACCCCTCCTTGGTGACATCGGCCTTATGGTGGCAGTTGGAGCCTGCTGGGAGCCTCCTCCCCTCGGTGATGAGGGTCCTCTGGCCTCAGGTCCTAACTGCTGGGTTCCCACATTTTCTGATTCGTGGAAGTGGGCCGAGGACACTCCTGTCAGGTTCCCATCCCCATAGGGATGTGGGCCTTCTGCTCTGAGGTCCCATCCGCTGGGTTGCTCACAGTTTCATGATGTGGGACCTCTGCTGTGAGTTTGCTGTGTCCTGGATCCCATAGACTCTGTGCTCTGCGCGGCCTACTGGCCGGTTCCAACTGCTGGATTCCTCACAACTTTTATTCTGTGGGCTCTGTTTTGTGAGGATACTCCTGCTTGCCTCACTCCTAGCCCCTTGGAGATGTGGGTCCCCTGTTTTAGGCCACATGTTCTGGGTTCCTCACCTTTCTATAATGTGGCCACACTGGTGTGAGGACCCTCCTGCCTGGTTCCGATCCCCTTGGTGATGTGGGCCCTCTGGTGAGAGTCTTATCCTGGCTGGTTTCCTCACCCTTCTGTGAGGTAGGCCCTCTGCGGTGAGGTCACTCCTGCCTGGCTGGCACACATCACCTTGGTGACGTGGGCCCTCAGTTGGGAGTTGGTGTCTGCTGCGAGTCTCTGTCCCTCGGTAATGAGGGCCCTCTTGCGTCAGACCCTAACTCCTGGGCTCCCAAAATTTGCAGATGTGCGACCTGTGGTGTGAGTACACTCCTGTCAGGTTCCCAACCCCATGGGAATTTGGGCCTTCTGCTCTGAGGTCCCAACGGCTGGGGTGCTCACAGTTTCATGATGAGGGCCCTCTGATGTGCGTTCATTCCGGCCTAGATCCCATAGGCTTGCTGCTCCTGGGCGCCTGCTGGGAGGTTCCAACTGCGGGATTCCTCACCTTTTTTATTCTATGGGCCCTCTGTTTTGAGGCTCCTCCTGCCTGCCTCAATCCCAGCCCCATTGTGATGTGTGTCCTCTGGTGTGAGGCCACGTGTGCTGGGTCCCTCACCTTTCGATGATGTGGCCCCAATGGTGTGAGGACACTCGTGCCTGTTTCCCAGCCCCTTGGTGATGTGGCCCCTCTGGTGAGAGTCTGATCCTGGCTGGGTTCCTTACCGTTCTGTGAGGTGGGCCCTGTGCTCTGAGGTAACTCCTGCCTGGCTTGCTCCCATTGCCTTGGTGACGTCGGCCCTCTGGTGGCAGTTGGATCCTTTTGGAGACTCCTGTCCTCGGTGATGACATCCCTCTGGCATCAGGCTCTAACTGCTGGGCTCCCCAGGTTTTCTGATGTGAGCCCAGTGATGCCAGGACACTCGTGAAATGTTCCCATCCCCATGGCGATATGGGCCTTCTGCTCTGAGGTTCCAACGACTGGGTTGCTCACAGTTTCCTGATGTTAGCTCTCTGGTGTTAGTTCACTCATTCCTAGATCCCATAGCCTCTGTACTCTGGGCCGCCTGCTGGGAAGTTCCAACTGCTGGGTTCCTCACCTTTTTTATTCTTTGGGCCCTGTGTTGGGAGGCTCCTCCTGCCTGTGTCACTCCCAGCCCCTTGGTGATGTAGGTCCTCTGGTTTGTGGCCACATGTGCCAGTTTCCTCATCTTTTAGTGATGTGGCCCCACTGGTGTGAGGACACTCGTGCCTGGTTCCCGTCCCCTTGGTGATATGGGCCCTCTGGTGAGAGTCTGATCCTGGTTGGGTTCCTCACACTTCTTTGAGGTGGGCCGTCTGCTGTGAAGTCACTCCTGCCTGGCTGGCACACCCCGCCTTGGCGACGTGGGCCCTCTTGTGGTAGTTGGAACATGCTGGGAGCCTCCTCCCCTCAGTGATGAGGGCCCTCTGGCGTCAGGCCCTAACTGCTGGGTACCCACATTTTCTGATATGTGCTAAGTGGTGCGAGGACACTCCTGTCATGCTCCCAACACCTTGGGGATGTGGACCTTCTGCTCTGAGGTCCAAATGGCTGGGTTGCTCGCAGTTTCATGATGTGGACCCTCTGCTGTGAGTTTACTGCGGCCTGAATCGCATAGACTTGGTGCTCTTGGCCGCCTGCTGGGAGGTTCCCATTGCTGGATTCCTCAGCTATTTTATTCTATGGGCCCTGTGTTGTGAGGCTACTCCTGCCTGCCTCATTCCGAGCCCCTTGGAGATGTGGGTCTTCTGGTTTAGGCCACATGTGCTGGGTTCCTCACCTTTCTATGATGTGGCCACACTGGTGTGAAGACTCTCCTGCCTGGTTCTGATCACCTTGGTGATGTGGGCCCTCTGGTGAGAGTCTTATCCTGGCTGTGTTCCTCACCCTTCTGTGAGGTAGGCCCTCTGCGGTGAGGTCACTCCTACCTGGCTGTCACACGTCACCTTGGCGACGTGGGACCTCAGTTGGGTGTTGGTGCCTGATTGGAGTCTCCTCCCCTTGGTAATGAGGGCCCTCTGGCGTCAGGCCCTAACTCCTGGGTTCCCTAAATTCTCTGATGTGTGCCCTGTGGTGCGAGTACACTTCTGACAGGTTCCCAACCCCATGGGAATGTGGGCCTTCTGCTCTGAGATCCCAACGCCTAGGTTGCTCACAGTTTCATGATGACGGCCCTCTGGTGTGAGATCACTCCGGCCTGGATCCCATAGTCTCGCTGCTCCTGGCCGCCTGCTGGGAGGTTCCAACTGCGGGATTCTTCACCTCTTTAATTCTATGGTCCCTCTGTTTTGAGGCTCCTCCTGCCTGCCTCAATCCCAGCTCCCTTGTGATGTGTGTCCTCTGGTTTGAGGCCACGTGTGCTGGGTCCCTCACTTTTCGGTGATGTGGCCCCACTAGTGTGAGGACACTCCTGCCTGGTTCTCATTCCCTTGGTGATGTGGGCCCTCTGGTGAGAATCTGATCCTCTTTGGTTCTTCACACTTCTGTGAGGTTGACCCTCTGCTCTGAGGTCACTCCTGCCTGGTTGTCGCACTCCGCATTGGCGACGTCGCCCCTCTGGTAGCAGTCGGAGCTGGCTGGGAGCCACCGCCCCTCGGTGATGAGGGCCCTCTGGCATCAGGCACTAATTGCTGGGCTCCCCACATTTTTTCATGTGTGCCCACTCTTGCGATGACACTCCTGCTTGTTTCCCTTCCCCATGGGGATGTGGGCCTTCTGCTCTGAGGTCACAACGGCTGGGTTGCTTACAGAATCACAATGAGGGCCCTCTGTTGTGAGTTCATGCCGGCCTGGATCTCATAGCCTCAGTGCTCTGGGCCGCCTGCTAGGAAGATCCAACTGCTGGTTTCCACACCTTTTGTATACAATGGGACATGTGTTGTGAGGTTAATCCTGCCTGCCTCACTCCGAAACCCATGGTGATGTGGGTCCTCTGGTTTGAGGCCACATGTGCTGGGTACCTCAACTTTTGATGATGTGGCCCCACGGGTGTGAGGACACTCCTGCCTGGTTCCCATCACCTTGGTGATGTGGGCCCTCTGGGGAGAGTCTGATCCTGGCTGGGTTCCCTACCATTCTGTGAGGTGAGCCCTCTGATGTCAGGTCACTCCTGCCTGGCTAGCTCACATCGCCTTGGCGACGTGGGCCCTCTGTTGGCCACTGGAGCATGCTGGGAGCCTCCTACTCCCGTGAATGATGGCCCTGGAAAAAATGCATATGCCCTTTTTGGCCAAGTGCTTCATTGACGAGGTTCTGCCACTTCTCTTATGCTTTCAGAGCAATTCACGTCTACCTCCTGAAATCAGATTCCAGCAATTCTGCCCCACTTTCAAGTCCTCTTCGCAGCCTTAATTCAATATATTTTTGTACGATTTCTGTCATTTATAAGTCTGCAGGTATGTGAATGACAGTGCCCCTGAGCTCCTTTCCTCAACTCGCTCTCTTGTGAGCTGGCCACAAAACCGCAGGATTGCTTCAGGCCCTAATCTTGTTCCAGCACGGCATGCTGAGCCTTTGGTTAATTCCTTTTCCTGTTGGGAAATGAGTGTTAAAATTGCCCGTGCATACTGGGCATATACCCTGAGAAAACCAAAATTCAAAAAGAGTCATGTACCAAAATGTTCATTGCAGCTCTATTTACAATAGCCCGGAGATGGAAAGAACCTAAGCGCCCATCATCGGACGAATGGATAAAGAAGATGTGGCACATATACACAATGGAATATTACTCAGCCTTAAAAAGAAATGAAACTGAGTTATTTGTAATGAGATGGATAGACTTAGAGTCTGTCATACAGAGTGAAGTAAGTCAGAAAGAAAAAGACAAATAGCGTATGCTAACACATATATATGGAATTTAAAGGAAAAAAATGTCATGAAGAACCTAGGGATAAGACAGGAATAGAGGCGCAGACCTACAGGAGAACGGAATTGAGGATATGGGGAGGGGGAATGGTGAGTTCTGACAGGGCGAG
The DNA here is from genome assembly GCF_963924675.1 of Phocoena phocoena. Taxonomy (NCBI): domain Eukaryota; kingdom Metazoa; phylum Chordata; class Mammalia; order Artiodactyla; family Phocoenidae; genus Phocoena; species Phocoena phocoena. Next base: position 1,175,715 of record NW_027077514.1, on the reverse strand, counting down.
AGAGAGTCATGGACATATACACACTAACAAATGTAGTAAGGTAGATAGCAAGGGGGAAGCAGCCGCAAGGCACAGGGATATTAGCTCGGGGCGTTGGGACAGCCGGGAGGGGTGGACGGGGTAGAGAGGGAGGGAGGGAGACACAAGAGGGAAGACACAGGGAGCATATGTATATGTATGGCTGATTCACTTTATTATAAAGCAAAAACTAACACACCATTGTAAAGCAATTATACCCCAATAAAGATGTTAAAAAAAATATTTGCCCGTGCACACACCTACAGATAGTCTCCCATTGGTTCTCCGTATTCCTGTTCATCTTGCGCAGAAATTGCAAACAGTGCCAAACAGGAGGTTAAAGACACTGACTCTCCAAATGGGGAGAGTGTAAGAAAAGGGTCTGGAATGGTGAACCTGAGTACCAGGGGACGAAAACAGACATGCATGTAAAAAGGTTTCCCAGTCACACGGTGGACCATACTCTGGGTTTCCCATGCAAATTTTAGCAGAAGGAAGAATCCCTAGAACCTGGAGAGTTGGGAACCATGGAATGGGTACCAGGCAGTATGACATCAAAGGGTCTGCATTTGCTCACTGAACCTCACCAATGCTATCAGCCCAAAGGGTCCAGCCTTATCTCTCACCCAGCTCTGGGTGTAGATGTGGTAAACCAGGTTGCATCACATGCCATGTGTGAGTTATTTAAGAATTGCTCTCTATTTCACTGTCATTGTGTTTTGTTTTTGAAATTTTTTTTTGACACTGGGATTTATCGGATTTTCACTGCTGCGTTAATGCCGCTGTACACACTCTTGATTCTCTTACGGAGACATAAATATCCACGGGTTTTAAGATTCTTCCTAGTCAGGTATATTCCTAGGCGTTGAATATGTGGTGTTGAGTCCATTTCGTTGAGCAAGGAGTAGGTCTTGTCTATTACATATTTGGCTTATGGAACGGTATCTGTGCTAATTTCAGTCTCTGGTTTTATGCAGCACTCCAACGCACCTTTCTCCATAAGAAAGCACAAGTTGGTTTTCTAAATTTGAGACTGTTCTGTTTTGTAATTCAGTTCATGTGTAGTCAAGTTTACATACTGTGTATTAGTGATATTTTATGATGTTTCTTTTTATGTGTGACTTATTTCACGTAGAATCACCATACCTTAATCCACTCACTATGCCGTTACGGGCCAGATGACACAGATTTCATTGCTGAGTGATATTCCATTGTACGTACGTACCACAACTTCTTTATCCATTGTTTGCTCTCTGAGATATTTACCTTGTACTGTAAACGAGGTTCTTGTGAACAGAGAGGTCCCAAACTTTGAGGTGGCTGGGTGTTTTTGATTTTAATTTCCCTAAGCTGTAGGACCATAAGTGGAAGTGCCATAGGCTGTGTTGCTTTGTTTCTTACGTGTTACAGGAAACACATAACACTTCTCCAGAATGGCTGTCGGCAATTTACATCATATGCATCAGCATAATAAGGATCCCTGTTTTCCATTGCCTGTCCTCCGTTTCTGGATTTTACAATATTTTTAAATGGCCCTTTTGCCCTGGGGGGCACTGAGACTTCATTGTAGTGCAGGTTTATTTACAAGCTTGCTTGCTTGGCCAAAAAGTGCGTATGCGTTTTTTCCTGAATATATTTAGGGAAAAAAGCATCCGCACTTTTTGGACAAGTGCATCATTATCGACGTTCTGCCTCTTTTCCTATTCTTTAAGTGCAATTCCAGTTTAACCCTTCAATCGTTTTCCTGAATTTCTGCCCCGCATTCAAGTCCCCTTTGCAGGCTTACTTCAATATATTTTTGGAGGATAGCTGTCATTTATAACTCTGCAGGTTTGTGAATTACAGTGCCCCTGAGCTTCTTTCTTCAACTCGCTTTCTTGTGAGCTGGGCACAAAACCGCAGGATTGCTTCAGGCACTAATCTCTTTTCAGCAGGGCACGCTGAGCCTTTGGTTAATTCCTCTTCCTGGTGGGAAATGAGCATTACATTTGCCCGTGCAGACAACTACAGCTAGTCTCTCATTGGTTCTCCCTATTCCTGTTCATCTTGCACAGAAATTGCAAGCTGTGCCAAAGAGGAGGTTAAAGGCACTGACTCTCCAAGAGGGGAGAGTGTTAGTAAAGCATCTGGAATGGTGAACCCAAGGACCAGGATACGAAAACTGAGATGCATTTTAAATCATATCCCAATCACACGGTGGACGATACTCTGGGTTTCCCATGCATGTATAAGCTGGAGGAAGAATCCCTTGAACCTGGAGAGTTGGGACCCATGGAATGGGTACCATGCAGTATGACTTCAAAGGGTGTGCATTTGCTCACCGAAACTCACCAATGCTATCAGCCTGAAGTGTCCAGCCTTATGTCTCAACCAGCTGTGGGTGTAGATGTGGTCAATCCCGGTTGCATCACAGGCCCTGAGTGAATTGTTTAAGAATTGCTCTCTATTTCACTGTCTTTGTGTTTTGTTTTTGAAATTTATTTTGATAATAGGATTTATCAGATTTTCCCTGCTGCGTTTATGCCGCTGTACACACGCTTGATTCTCTTACGGAGACATATAAATGCATGGGTTTTAAGATTCTTCCTAGTCAGGTATATTCCTAGGCGTTGAATATGTGGTGTTGAGTCCATTTCGTTGAGCAAGGAGTAGGTTTTGTCTATTACATATTTGGCTTATGGAAAGTTATCTGTGCTAATTTCAGTCTCTGGTTTTATGCAGCATCCCAACGCACATTTCCCCATAAGCAAGCACTAGTTGGTTTTCAAAATTTGAGACCCTGTTCTGTTTTGTAATTCAGTTCATGTGTAGTTAAATTTACCCTCCGTGTATTAGTGATATCTTATGATGTTTCTTTTTCTGTGTGACGTAGTTCACGTAGAATCACCGTACCTGCATCCACTCACTATGCCGCTACGGGCCTGATGACACAGATTTCATTGCTGAGTGATATTGCATTCCACGTACGTGCCACAACTTCTTTATCCATTTTTTGCTTTCTGGGATATTTACCTGGTACTGTAGACGAGCTTCTTGGGAACACAGCCGTCCCAAATTTTGGGGTGGATCTCTGTTTTTGATTTTAATTTCCCTAAGCAAGAGGACCATAAGTGCAATTGCCATAGGCTGTGTTCCTTTATTTCTTACGTGTTTCAGGAAACACCATACACTTCTCCAGGGTGGCTGTTGGCAATTTACATCCTCCCAATCAGCATAACAAGGCTCCCTGTTCTCCATATACTCTCCTACCTTTCTGGATTTTACACTTTTTTCAGATGGCCCTTTTGCCCGGGGGGCAGTGAGACTTCATTGTAGTGCAGATTTCCTTTACAGTCTTGCTTGGTTGGCCAAAAAGTGCATATGCGTTTTTTCCTGAATATATTCAGGAAAAAACGCATAAGCCCTTTTGGGCCAAGTGCATCATTGTTGACGTTCTGCCTCTTTTCCTATGCTTTCAGGGCAATTCCAGTCTACCACCTGCAATCGTTTTCCTGAAATTCTGCCCCGCTTTCAAGTCCCCTTCGCAGGCTTACTTCAATATACTTTTGGAAGATAGCTGTCATTTATAACTCTGCAGGTTTGTGAATTACAGTGCCCCTGAGCTCCTTTCTTCAACTCGCTTTCTTGTGAGCTGGGCACAAAACCGCAGGATTGTTTCAGGCACTAATCTGTTTCCAGCAGGGCACGCTGAGCCTTTGGTTAATTCCTCTTCCTGGTGGGCAATGAGCGTTACATTTGCCCGTGCAGACACCTACAGCTAGTCTCTCATTGGTTCTCCCTATTCCTGTTCATCTTGCACAGAAATTGCAAGCTGTGCCAAACAGGAGGTTAAAGGCACTGACTCTCCAAGCGGGGAGAGTGTTAGTAAAGCATCTGGAATGGTGAACACGAGGACCAGGATACGAAAACTGAGATGCATTTTAAATCGTTTCCCAATCACACGGTGGACCATACTGTGGGTTTCACATGCATGTTTTAGCTGGAGGAAGAATCCCTTGAACCTGAAGTGTTGGGACCCATGGAATAGGTACCATGCAGTATGACTTCAAAGGGTGTGCATTTGCTCACTTAAACTCACCAATGCTATCAGCCTGAAGTGTCCAGCCTTATGTCTCAACCAGCTCTGGGTGTAGATGTGGTCAATCCCGGTTGCATCACATGCCCTGAGTGAATTATTTAAGAATTGCTCTCTATTTCACTGTCTTTGTGTTTTGTTTTCGAAACTTATTTTGATAATGGGATTTATCGGATTTTCACTGCTGCGTTTCGGCCACTGTACACATGCTTGATTCTCTTACGGAGATATATATATCCATGGGTTTTAAGATTCTTCCTAGTCAGGTATATTCTTAGGCGTTGAATATGTGGTGTTGAGTCCATTTCGTTGAGCAAGGAGCAGGTCTTGTCTATTACATATTTGGTTTATGGAATGTTATCTGTGCTAATTTCAGTCTTTGGTTTTATGCAGCACCCCAAGGCACCTTTCCCCATAAGCAAGCACTAGTTTGTTTTCTAAATTTGAGAACCTGTTCTGTTTTGTAATTCAGTTCATGTGTAATCAAGTTTACATTCCGTGTATTAGAGATATCTTATGATGTTTCTTTTTCTGTGTGACGTAGTTCTCGTAGAATCACCGTACCTGCATCCACTCACTATGCCGCTATGGGCCTGATGACACAGATTTCATTGCTGAGTGATACTGCATTGCACGTACGTGCCACAGCTTCTTTAATCATTTTTTGCTTTCTGGGATATTTACCTGGTACTGTAGACGAGCTTCTTGGGAACACAGCCGTCCCAAACTGTGGGGTGGCTCTCTGTTTTTGATTTTAATTTCCCTAAGGAATAGGACCATAAGTGCAATTGCCATAGGCTGTGTTGCTTTATTTCTTACGTGTTTGAGGAAACACCATACATTTCTCCAGGGTGGCTGCTGGCAATTTACATCCTGCCAATCAGCATAACAAGGCTCCCTGTTCTCCATATCCTGTCCTACCTTTCTGGATTTTACACTTTTTTCAGATGGCCCTCTTGCCCGCGGGGCAGTGAGACTTCATTGTAGTGCAGATTTCCATTACAGGCTTACTTGGTTGGCCAAAAAGGGCGTATGCGTTTTTTCCTGAATATATTCAGGAAAAAACCCATATGCCCCTTTTGGCCAAGTGCATCATTGTCGACGTTCTGCCTCTTTTCCTATGCTTTCAGGGCAATTCCAGTCTACCCCCTGCAATCGTTTTCCTGAAATTCTGCCCCGCTATCAAGTCCCCTTCGCAGGCTTATTTCAATATATTCTTGGAGGATAGCTGTCATTTATAACTCTGCAGGTTTGTGATTTACAGTGCCCCTGAGCTCCTTTCTTCAACTCGCTTTCTTGAGAGCTGGGCACAAAACCGCAGGATTGCTTCAGGCCCTAATCTGTTTCCACCAGGGCACACTGAGCCTTTGTTTATTTCCTCTTCCTGGTGGGCAATGAACGTTACATTTGCCCGTGCAGACACCTACAGCTAGTCTCTCATTGGTTCTCCCTATTCCTGTTCATCTTGCACAGAAATTGCAAGCTGTGCCAAAGAGGAGGTTAAAGGCACTGACTCTCCAAGCGGGGAGAGTGTTAGTAAAGCATCTGGAATGGTGAACCCGAGGAAAAGGATACAAAACTGAGATGCATTTTAAATCGTTTCCCAATCACACGGTGGACCATACTGTGGGTTTCCCATGCATGTTTTAGCTGGAGGAAGAATCCCTTGAACCTGAAGTGTTGGGACCCATGGAAAAGGTACCATGCAGTATGACTTCAAAGGGTCTGCATTTGCTCACCGAAACTCACCAATGCTATCAGCCTGAAGTGTCCAGCCTTATGTCTCAACCAGCTCTGGGTGTAGATGTGGTCAATCCCGGTTGCATCACATGCCCTGAGTGAATTATTTAAGAATTGCTCTCTATTTCACTGTCTTTGTGTTTTGTTTTCGAAATTTATTTTGATAATAGGATTTATCGGATTTTCACTACTGTGTTTCGGCCGCTGTACACACGCTTGATTCTCTTACGGAGACATATATATCCATGGGTTTTAAGATTATTCCTAGTGAGGTATATTCTTTGGCGTTGAATATGTGGTGTTGAGTCCATTTCGTTGAGCAAGGAGTAGGTCTTGTCTATTACATATTTGGCTTATGGAATGTTATCTGTGCTAATTTCAGTCTCTGGTTTTATGCAGCACCCCAAGGCACCTTTCCCCATAAGCAAGCACTAGTTTGTTTTCTAAATTTGAGACCCTGTTCTGTTTTGTAATTCAGTTCATGTTTAGTCAAGTTTACATTCCGTGTATTAGTGATATCTTATGATGTTTCTTTTTCTGTGTGACGTAGTTCACGTAGAATCACCGTACCTACATCCACTCACTATGCCGCTATGGGCCTGATGACACAGATTTCATTGCTGAGTGATACTGCATTGCACGTACGTGCCACAACTTCTTTATCCATTTTTTGCTTTCTGGCATATTTACCTGGTAATGTAGACGAGCTTCTTGGGAACACAGCCGTCCCAAACTGTGGGGTGGCTCTCTGTTTTTGATTTTAATTTCCCTAAGGAATAGGACCCTAAGTGCAATTGCCATAGGCTGTGTTGCTTTATTTCTTACGTGTTTCAGGAAACACCATACAATTCTCCAGGGTGGCTGTTGGCAATTTACATCCTGCCAATCAGCATAACAAGGCTCCCTGTTCTCCATATCCTGTCCTACCTTTCTGGATTTTACACTTTTTTCAGATGGCCGTTTTGCCCGGGGGGCAGTGAGACTTCATTGTAGTGCAGATTTCCTTTACAGGCTTGCTTGGTTGGCCAAAAAGTGCGTATGCGTTTTTTCCTGAATATATTCAGGAAAAAACGCATACGCCCTTTTTGGCCAAGTGCATCATTGTCGACGTTCTGCCTCTTTTCCTATGCTTTCAGGGCAATTCCAGTCTACCCCCTGCAATCGTTTTCCTGAAATTCTGCCCCGCTTTCAAGTCCCCTTCGCAGGATTACTTCAATATAATTTTGGAAGATAGCTGTCATTTATAACTCTGCAGGTTTGTGAATTACAGTGCCCCTGAGCTCCTTTCTTCAACTCGCTTTCTTGTGAGCTGGGCACAAAACCGCAGGATTGCTTCAAGCCCTAATCTGTTTCCAGCAGGGCATACTGAGCCTTTGTTTAATTCCTTTTCCTGGTGGGCAATGAGTGTTACATTTGCCCGTGCAGACACCTACAGCTAGTCTCTCATTGGTTCTCCCTATTCCTGTTCATCTTGCACAGAAATTGCAAGCTGTGCCAAAGAGGAGGTTAAAGGCACTGACTCTCCAAGCGGGGAGAGTGTTAGTAAAGCATCTGGAATGGTGAACCCGAGGACCAGGATAGGAAAACTGAGATGCATTTTAAATCGTTTCCCAATCACACGGTGGACGATACTCTGGGTTTCCCATGCATGTTTTAGCTGGAGGAAGAATCCCTTGAACCTGGAGAGTTGGGACCCATGGAATGGGTACCATGCAGTATGACTTCAAAGGGTCTGCATTTGCTCACCGAAACTCACCAATGCTATCAGCCTGAAATGTCCAGCCTTATGTCTCAACCAGCTCTGGGTGTAGTTGAGGTCAATCCCGGTTGCATCACATGCCCTGAGTGAATTATTTAAGAATTGCTCTCTATTTCACTGTCTTTGTGTTTTGTTTTCGAAATTTATTTTGATAATGGGATTTATCGGATTTTCACTGCTGCGTTTCGGCCGCTGTACACACGCTTGATTCTCTTACGGAGACATATATATCCATGGGTTTTAAGATTCTTCTTAGTCAGGTATATTCCTAGGCGTTGAATATGTGGTGTTGGGTCCATTTCGTTGAGCAAGGAGTAGGTCTTGTCTATTACATATTTGGCTTATGGAAAGTTATCTGTGCTAATTTCAGTCTCTGTTTTTATGCAGCACCCCAAGGCGCCTTTCCCCATAAGCAAGCACTAGTTGGTTTTCTAAATTTGAGACCCTGTTCTGTTTTGTAATACATTTCATGTGTAGTCAAATTTACATTCCTTGTATTAGTGATATCTTATGATGTTTCTTTTTCTGTGTGACCTAGTTCACGTACAATCACCGTACCTGCATCCACTCACTATGCCGCTACGGGCCTGATGACACAGATTGCATTGATGAGTGATATTGCATTGTACGTACGTGCCACAACTTCTTTATCCATTTTTTGCTTTCTGGGATATTTACCTGATACTGTAGACGAGCTTCTTGGGAACACAGCCGTCACAAAATTTGGGGTGGCTTTCTGTTTTTGATTTTAATTTCCCTAAGCAATAGGACCAAAAATGCGATTGCCATAGGCTGTGTTGCTTTATTTCTTACGTGTTTCAGGAAACACCATACACTTCTCCAGGGTGGCTGCTGGCAATTTACATCCTGCCAATCAGCATAACAAGGCTCCCTGTTCTCCATATCCTGTCCTACCTTTCTGGATTTTACACTTTTTTCATGTGGCCCTTTTGCCCGGGGGGCAGTGAGACTTCATTGTAGTGCAGATTTCTTTACAGGCTTGCTTGGTTGGCCAAAAAGGGCGAATGCGTTTTTTCCTGAATATATTCAGGAAAAAACGCATACGCCCTTTTTGGCCAAGTGCATCATTGTCGACGTTCTGCCTCTTTTCCTATGCTTTCAGGGCAATTCCAGTCTACCCCCTGTAATCGTTTTCCTGAAATTCTGCCCCGCTTTCAAGTCCCCTTCGCAGGCTTACTTCAATATTTTTTTGGAGGATAGCTGTCAATTATAACTCTGCAGGTTTTTGAATTACAGTGCCCCTGAGCTCCTTTCTTCAACTCGCTTTCTTGTGAGCTGGGCACAAAACCGCAGGATTGCTTCAGGCCCTAATCTGTTTCCAGCAGGGCACACTGAGCCTTTGGTTTATTCCTCTTCCTGGTGGGAAATGAGCGTTACATTTGCCCGTGCAGACACCTACAGCTAGTCTCTCATTGGTTCTCCCTATTCCTGTTCATCTTGCACAGAAATTGCAAGCTATGCCAAAGAGGAGGTTAAAGGCACTGACTCTCCAAGCAGGGAGAGTGTTAGTAAAGCATCTGGAATGGTGAACCCGAGGAACAGGATACGAAAACTCAGATGCATTTTAAATCATTTCCCAATCACACGGTGGACCATACTGTGGGTTTCCCATGCATGTTTTAGCTGGAGGAAGAATCCCTTGAACCTGAAGCGTTGGGACCCATGGAATGGGTACCATGCAGTATGACTTCAAAGGGTCTGCATTTGCTCACCGAAACTCACCAATGCAATCAGCCTGAAGTGTCCAGCCTTATGTCTCAACCAGCTCTGGGTGTAGATGTGGTCAATCCCGGTTGCATCACATGCCCTGAGTGAATTATTTAAGAATTGCTCTCTATTTCACTGTCTTTGTGTTTTGTTTTCGAAATTTATTTTGATAATGGGATTTATCGGATTCTCACTGCTGCGTTTCGGCCGCTGTACACACGCTTGATTCTCTTACGGAGACATATATATCCATGGGTTTTAAGATTCTTCCTAGTCAGGTATATTCCTAGGCGTTGAATATGTGGTGTTGGGTCCATTTCGTTGAGCAAGGAGTAGGTCTTGTCTATTACATATTTGGCTTATGGAAAGTTATCTGTGCTAATTTCAGTCTCTGGTTTTATGCAGCACCCCAAGGCACCTTTCCCCATAAGCAAGCACTAGTTGGTTTTCTAAATTTTAGACCCTATTCTGTTTTGTAATTCAGTTCACGTGTAGTCAAGTTTATATTCCGTGTATTAGTGATATCTTATGATGTTTCTTTTTCTGTGTGATGTAGTTCACATAGAATCACCGTACCTGCATCCACTAACTATGCCACTACGGGCCTGATGACACAGATTTCATTGCTGAGTGATATTGCATTGTACGTACGTGCCACAACTTCTTTATCCATTTTTTGCTTTCTGGGATATTTACCTGATACTGTAGACGAGCTTCTTGTGAACACAGCCGTCCCAAATATTGGGGTGGCTGTCTGTTTTTGATTTTAATTTCCGTAAGCTATAGGACCATAAGTGGAAGTGCCATACGCTGTGTTGCTTTGTTTCCTACGTGTTTCAGGAAACACCATACACTTCTCCAGGGTGCCTGTTGGCAATTTACATCCTGCCAATCAGCATAACAAGGCTCCCTGTTCTCCATATCCTGTCCTACCTTTCTGGATTTTACACTTTTTTCAGATGGCCCTCTTGCCCGGGGGGCAGTGAGACTTCATTGTAGTGCAGATTTCCTTTACAAGCTTGCTTGGTTGGCCAAAAAGGGCGTATGCGTTTTTTCCTGCATATATTCAGGAAAAAACGCATACGCCCTTTTTGGCCAAGTGCATCATTGTCGACGTTCTGCCTCTTTTCCTATGCTTTCAGGGCAATTCCAGTCTACCCCTGCAATCGTTTTCCTGAAATTCTGCCCCGCTTTCAAGTCCCCTTCGCAGGCTTACTTCAATATACTTTTGGAAGATAGCTGTCATTTATAACTCTGCAGGTTTGTGAATTACAGTGCCCCTGAGCTGCTTTCTTCAACTCGCTTTCTTGTGAGCTGGGCACAAAACCGCAGGATTGCTTCAGGCCCTAATCTGTTTCCAGCAGGGCACACTGAGCCTTTGTTTAATTCCTCTTCCTGGTGGGCAATGAGCGTTACATTTGCCCGTGCAGACACCTACAGCTAGTCTCTCATTGGTTCTCCCTATTCCTGTTCATCTTGCACAGAAATTGCAAGCTGTGCCAAACAGGAGGTTAAAGGCACTGACTCTCCAAGCGGGGAGAGTGTTAGTAAAGCATCTGGAATGGTGAAACCGAGGACAAGGATACGAAAACTGAGATGCATTTTAAATCGTTTCCCAATCACACGGTGGACGATACTCTGGGTTTCCCATGCATGTTTTAGCTGGAGGAAGAATCCCTTGAACCTGGAGAGTTGGGACCCATGGAATGGGTACCATGCAGTATGACTTCAAAGGGTCTGCATTTGCTCACCGAAACTCACCAATGCTATCAGCCTGAAGTGTCCAGCCTTATGTCTCAACCAGCTCTGGGTGTAGATGTGGTCAATCCCGGTTGCATCACATGCCCTGAGTGAATTATTTAAGAATTGCTCTCTATTTCACTGTCTTTGTGTTTTGTTTTCGAAATTTATTTTGATAATGGGATTTATCGGATTTTCACTGCTGCGTTTCGGCCGCTGTACACACGCTTGATTCTCTTACGGAGACATATATATCCATGGGTTTTAAGATTCTTCCTAGTCAGGTATATTCCTAGGCGTTGAATATGTGGTGTTGGGTCCATTTCGTTGAGCAAGGAGTAGGTCTTGTCTATTACATATTTGGCTTATGGAAAGTTATCTGTGCTAATTACAGTCTCTGTTTTTATGCAGATCCCCAAGGCACCTTTCCCCATAAGCAAGCACTAGTTGGTTTTCTAAATTTTAGACCCTATTCTGTTTTGTAATTCAGTTCACGTGTAGTCAAGTTTACATTCCGTGTATTAGTGATATCTTATGATGTTTCTTTTTCTGTGTGACGTAGTTAATATAGAATCACCGTACCTGCATCCACTAACTATGCCACTACGGGCCTGATGACACAGATTTCATTGCTGAGTGATATTGCATTGTACGTACGTGCCACAACTTCTTTATCCATTTTTTGCTTTCTGGGATATTTACCTGATACTGTAGACGAGCTTCTTGTGAACACAGCCGTCCCAAATATTGGGGTGGCTGTCTGTTTTTGATTTTAATTTCCGTAAGCTATAGGACCATAAGTGGAAGTGCCATAGGCTGTGTTGCTTTGTTTCTTACCTGTTTCAGGAAACACCATACACTTCTCCAGGGTGCCTGTTGGCAATTTACATCCTGCCAATCAGCATAACAAGGCTCCCTGTTCTCCATATCCTGTCCTACCTTTCTGGATTTTACACTTTTTTCAGATGGCCCTCTTGCCCGGGGGGCAGTGAGACTTCATTGTAGTGCAGATTTCCTTTACAGGCTTGCTTGGTTGGCCAAAAAGGGCGTATGCGTTTTTTCCTGCATATATTCAGGAAAAAACGCATACGCCCTTTTTGGCCAAGTGCATCATTGTCGACGTTCTGCCTCTTTTCCTATGCTTTCAGGGCAATTCCAGTCTACCCCTGCAATCGTTTTCCTGAAATTCTGCCCCGCTTTCAAGTCCCCTTCGCAGGCTTACTTCAATATACTTTTGGAAGATAGCTGTCATTTATAACTCTGCAGGTTTCTGAATTACAGTGCCCCTGAGCTCCTTTCTTCAACTCGCTTTCTTGTGAGCTGGGCACAAAACCGCAGGATTGCTTCAGGCCCTAATCTGTTTCCAGCAGGGCACACTGATCCTTTGTTTAATTCCTCTTCCTGGTGGGCAATGAGCGTTACATTTGCCCGTGCAGACACCTACAGCTAGTCTCTCATTGGTTCTCCCTATTCCTGTTCATCTTGCACAGAAATTGCAAGCTGTGCCAAAGAGGAGGTTAAAGGCACTGACTCTCCAAGCGGGGAGAGTGTTAGTAAAGCATCTGGAATGGTGAACCCGAGGACAAGGATACGAAAACTGAGATGCATTTTAAATCGTTTCCCAATCACACGGTGGACGATACTCTGGGTTTCCCATGCATGTTTTAGCTGGAGGAAGAATCCCTTGAACCTGGAGAGTTGGGACCCATGGAATGGGTACCATGCAGTATGACTTCAAAGGGTCTGCATTTGCTCACTGAAACTCACCAATGCTATCAGCCTGAAGTGTCCAGCCTTATGTCTCAACCAGCTCTGGGTGTAGATGTGGTCAATCCCGGTTGCATCACATGCCCTGAGTGAATTATTTAAGAATTGCTCTCTATTTCACTGTCTTTGTGTTTTGTTTTCGAAATTTATTTTGATAATGGGATTTATCGGATTTTCACTGCTGTGTTTCGGCCGCTGTACACACGCTTGATTCTCTTACGGAGACATATATATCCATGGGTTTTAAGATTCTTCCTAGTCAGGTATATTCCTAGGCGATGAATATGTGTTGTTGGGTCCATTTCGTTGAGCAAGGAGTAGGTCTTGTCTATTACATATTTGGCTTATGGAAAGTTATCTGTGCTAATTTCAGTCTCTGGTTTTATGCAGCACCCCAAGGCACCTTTCCCCATAAGCAAGCAGTAGTTGGTTTTCTAAATTTTAGACCCTATTCTGTTTTGTAATTCAGTTCACGTGTAGTCAAGTTTATATTCCGTGTATTAGTGATATCTTATGATGTTTCTTTTTCTGTGTGATGTAGTTCACATAGAATCACCGTACCTGCATCCACTAACTATGCCACTACGGGCCTGATGACACAGATTTCATTGCTGAGTGATATTGCATTGTACGTACGTGCCACAACTTCTTTATCCATTTTTTGCTTTCTGGGATATTTACCTGATACTGTAGACGAGCTTCTTGTGAACACAGCCGTCCCAAATATTGGGGTGGCTGTCTGTTTTTGATTTTAATTTCCGTAAGCTATAGGACCATAAGTGGAAGTGCCATACGCTGTGTTGCTTTGTTTCCTACGTGTTTCAGGAAACACCATACACTTCTCCAGGGTGCCTGTTGGCAATTTACATCCTGCCAATCAGCATAACAAGGCTCCCTGTTCTCCATATCCTGTCCTACCTTTCTGGATTTTACACTTTTTTCAGATGGCCCTCTTGCCCGGGGGGCAGTGAGACTTCATTGTAGTGCAGATTTCCTTTACAAGCTTGCTTGGTTGGCCAAACAGGGCGTATGCGTTTTTTCCTGCATATATTCAGGAAAAAACGCATACGCCCTTTTTGGCCAAGTGCATCATTGTCGACGTTCTGCCTCTTTTCCTATGCTTTCAGGGCAATTCCAGTCTACCCCTGCAATCGTTTTCCTGAAATTCTGCCCCGCTTTCAAGTCCCCTTCGCAGGCTTACTTCAATATACTTTTGGAAGATAGCTGTCATTTATAACTCTGCAGGTTTGTGAATTACAGTGCCCCTGAGCTCCTTTCTTCAACTCGCTTTCTTGTGAGCTGGGCACAAAACCGCAGGATTGCTTCAGGCCCTAATCTGTTTCCAGCAGGGCACACTGAGCCTTTGTTTAATTCCTCTTCCTGGTGGGCAATGAGCGTTACATTTGCCCGTGCAGACACCTACAGCTAGTCTCTCATTGGTTCTCCCTATTCCTGTTCATCTTGCACAGAAATTGCAAGCTGTGCCAAACAGGAGGTTAAAGGCACTGACTCTCCAAGCGGGGAGAGTGTTAGTAAAGCATCTGGAATGGTGAAACCGAGGACAAGGATACGAAAACTGAGATGCATTTTAAATCGTTTCCCAACCACACGGTGGACGATACTCTGGGTTTCCCATGCATGTTTTAGCTGGAGGAAGAATCCCTTGAACCTGGAGAGTTGGGACCCATGGAATGGGTACCATGCAGTATGACTTCAAAGGGTCTGCATTTGCTCACCGAAACTCACCAATGCTATCAGCCTGAAGTGTCCAGCCTTATGTCTCAACCAGCTCTGGGTGTAGATGTGGTCAATCCCGGTTGCATCACATGCCCTGAGTGAATTATTTAAGAATTGCTCTCTATTTCACTGTCTTTGTGTTTTGTTTTCGAAATTTATTTTGATAATGGGATTTATCGGATTTTCACTGCTGCGTTTCGTCCGCTGTACACACGCTTGATTCTCTTACGGAGACATATATATCCATGGGTTTTAAGATTCTTCCTAGTCAGGTATATTCCTAGGCGTTGAATATGTGGTGTTGGGTCCATTTCGTTGAGCAAGGAGTAGGTCTTGTCTATTACATATTTGGCTTATGGAAAGTTATCTGTGCTAATTTCAGTCTCTGGTTTTATGCAGATCCCCAAGGCACCTTTCCCCATAAGCAAGCACTAGTTGGTTTTCTAAATTTTAGACCCTATTCTGTTTTGTAATTCAGTTCACGTGTAGTCAAGTTTACATTCCGTGTATTAGTGATATCTTATGATGTTTCTTTTTCTGTGTGACGTAGTTAATATAGAATCACCGTACCTGCATCCACTAACTATGCCACTACGGGCCTGATGACACAGATTTCATTGCTGAGTGATATTGCATTGTACGTACGTGCCACAACTTCTTTATCCATTTTTTGCTTTCTGGGATATTTACCTGATACTGTAGACGAGCTTCTTGTGAACACAGCCGTCCCAAATATTGGGGTGGCTGTCTGTTTTTGATTTTAATTTCCGTAAGCTATAGGACCATAAGTGGAAGTGCCATAGGCTGTGTTGCTTTGTTTCTTACGTGTTTCAGGAAACACCATACACTTCTCCAGGGTGGCTGCTGGCAATTTACATTCTGCCAATCAGCATAACAAGGCTCGCTCTTCTCCATATCCTGTCCTACCTTTCTGGATTTTACACTTTTTTCAGTTGGCCCTTTTGCCCGGGGGGCAGTGAGACTTCATTGTAGTGCAGATTTCCTTTACAGGCTTGCTTGGTTGGCCAAAAGGGGCGTATGCGTTTTTTCCTGAATATATTCAGGAAAAAACGCATACGCCCTTTTTGGCCAAGTGCATCATTGTCGACGTTCTGCCTCTTTTCCTATGCTTTCAGGGCAATTCCAGTCTACCCCCTGCAGTCGTTTTCCTGAAATTCTGCCCCGCTTTCAAGTCCCCTTCGCAGGCTTACTTCAATATATTTTTGGAGGATAGCTGTCATTTATAATTCTGCAGGTTTGTGAATTACAGTGCCCCTGAGCTCCTTTCTTCAACTCGCTTTCTTGTGAGCTGGGCACAAAACCGCAGGATTGCTTCAGGCCCTAATCTGTTTCCGACAGGGCACACTGAGCCTTTGTTTAATTCCTCTTCCTGTTCGGCAATGAGCATTACATTTGCCCGTGCAGACACCTACAGCTAGTCTCTCATTGGTTCTCCCTATTCCTGTTCATCTTGCACAGAAATTGCAAGCTGTGCCAAACAGGAGGTTAAAGGCACTGACTCTCCAAGCGGGGAGAGTGTTAGTAAATCATCTGGAATGGTGAACCCGAGGACCAGGATACGAAAATTGAGATGCATTTTAATCGTTTCCCAATCA
The DNA here is from genome assembly GCF_963924675.1 of Phocoena phocoena. Taxonomy (NCBI): domain Eukaryota; kingdom Metazoa; phylum Chordata; class Mammalia; order Artiodactyla; family Phocoenidae; genus Phocoena; species Phocoena phocoena. Next base: position 1,159,535 of record NW_027077514.1, on the reverse strand, counting down.
CACGGTGGACCATAATGTGGGTTTCCCATGCATGTTTTAGCTGGAGGAAGAATCCCTTGAAACTGAAGAGTTGGAACCCATGGAATAGGTACCATGCAGTATGACTTCAAAGGGTCTGCATTTGCTCACCGAAACTCACCAATGCTATCAGCCTGAAGTGTCCAGCCTTATGTCTCAACCAGCTCTGGGTGTAGATGTGGTCAATCCCGGTTGCATCACATGCCCTGAGTGAATTATTTAAGAATTGCTCTCTATTTCACTGTCTTTGTGTTTTGTTTTCGAAATTTATTTTGATAATGGGATTTATCGGATTTTCACTGCTGCGTTTCGGCCGCTGTACCCACGCTTGATTCTCTTACGGAGACATATATATCAATGGGTTTTAAGATTATTCCTAGTCAGGTATATTCCTAGGCGTTGAATATGTGGTGTTGAGTCCATGTCGTTGAGCAAGGAGTAGGTCTTGTCTGTTACATATTTGGCTTATGGAATGTTATCTGTGCTAATTTCAGTCTCTGGTTTTATGCAGCACCCCAAGGCACCTTTCCCCATAAGCAAGTACTAGATGGTTTTCTAAATTTGAGACTCTGTTCTGTTTTGTAATTCAGTTCATGTGTAGTCAAGTTTACATTCCGTGTATTAGTGATATCTTATGATGTTTATTTTTTTGTGTGACGTAGTTCACGTAGAATCACCGTACCTGCATCCACTTACTATGCGGCTACGGGCCTGATGACACAAATTTCATTGCTGTGTGATATTGCATTGCACGTACGTGCCACAACTTCTTTATCCATTTTTTGCTTTCTGGGATATTTACCTGATACTGTAGACGAGCTTCTTGTGAACACAGCCGTCCCAAATATTGGGGTGGCTGTCTGTTTTTGATTTTAATTTCCGTAAGCTATAGGACCATAAGTGGAAGTGCCATAGGCTGTGTTGCTTTGTTTCTTACGTGTTTCAGGAAACACCATACACTTCTCCAGGGTGGCTGTTGGCAATTAACATCCTGCCAATCAGCATAACAAGGCTCCCTGTTCTCCGTATCCTGTCCTACCTTTCTGGATTTTACACTTTTTTCAGATGGCCCTTTTGCCCGTGGGGCAGTGAGACTTCATTGTAGTGCAGATTTCCTTTACAGGCTTGCTTGCTTGGCCAAAAAGGGCGTATGCGTTTTTTCCTGAATATATTCAGGAAAAAACGCATACGCCCTTTTTGGCCAAGTGCATCATTGTCGACGTTCTGCCTCTTTTCCTATGCTTTCAGGGCAATTCCAGTCTACCCCCTGCAGTCGTTTTCCTGAAATTCTGCCCCGCTTTCAGGTCCCCTTCGCAGGCTTACTTCAATATATTTTTGGAGGATAGCTGTCATTTATAATTCTGCAGGTTTCTGAATTACAGTGCCCCTGAGCTCCTTTCTTCAACTCGCTTTCTTGTGAGCTGGGCACAAAACCGCAGGATTGCTTCAGGCCCTAATCTGTTTCCGACAGGGCACACTGAGCCTTTGTTTAATTCCTCTTCCCGGTGGGCAATGAGCGTTACATTTGCCCGTGCAGACACCTACAGCTAGTCTCTCATTGGTTCTCCCTATTCCTGTTCATCTTGCACAGAAATTGCAAGCTGTGCCAAACAGGAGGTTAAAGGCACTGACTCTCCAAGCGGGGAGAGTGTTAGTAAATCATCTGGAATGGTGAACCCGAGGACCAGGATACGAAAATTGAGATGCATTTTAATCGTTTCCGAATCACACGGTGGACCATAATGAGGGTTTCCCATGCATGTTTTAGCTGGAGGAAGAATCCCTTGAACCTGAAGAGTTGGGACCCATGGAATAGGTACCATGCAGTATGACTTCAAAGGGTCTGTATTTGCTCACTGAAACTCACCAATGCTATCAGCCTGAAGTGTCCAGCCTTATGTCTCAACCAGCTCTGGGTGTAGATGTGGTCAATCCCGGTTGCATCACATGCCCTGAGTGAATTATTTAAGAATTGCTCTCTATTTCACTGTCTTTGTATTTTGTTTTCGAAATTTATTTTGATAATGGGATTTATCGGATTTTCACTGCTGCGTTTCGGCCGCTGTACCCACGCTTGATTCTCTTACGGAGACATATATATCAATGGGTTTTAAGATTCTTCCTAGTCAGGTATATTCCTAGGCGTTGAATATGTGGTGTTGAGTCCATGTCGTTGAGCAAGGAGTAGGTCTTGTCTGTTACATATTTGGCTTATGGAATGTTATCTGTGCTAATTTCAGTCTCTGGTTTTATGCAGCACCCCAAGGCACCTTTCCCCATAAGCAAGCACTAGTTGGTTTTCTAAATTTGAGACTCTGTTCTGTTTTGTAATTCAGTTCATGTGTAGTCAAGTTTACATTCCGTGTATTAGTGATATCTTATGATGTTTATTTTTCTGTGTGACGTAGTTCACGTAGAATCACCATACCTGCATCCACTTACTATGCGGCTATGGGCCTGATGACACAAATTTCATTGCTGAGTGATATTGCATTGCACGTACGTGCCACAACTTCTTTATCCATTTTTTGCTTTCTGGGATATTTACCTGATACTGTAGACGAGCTTCTTGTGAACACAGCCGTCCCAAATATTGGGGTGGCTGTCTGTTTTTGATTTTAATTTCCGTAAGCTATAGGACCATAAGTGGAAGTGCCATAGGCTGTGTTGCTTTGTTTCTTATGTGTTTCAGGAAACACCATACACTTCTCCAGGGTGGCTGCTGGCAATTTACATCCTGCCAATCAGCATAACAAGGCTCGCTGTTCTCCATATCCTGTCCTACCTTTCTGGATTTTACACATTTTTCAGATGGCCCTTTTGCCCGGGGGGCAGTGAGACTTCATTGTAGTGCAGATTTCCTTTACAGGCTTGCTTGGTTGGCCAAAAAGGGCGTATGCGTTTTTTCCTGAATATATTCAGGAAAAAACGCATACGCCCTTTTTGGCCAAGTGCATCATTGTCGACGTTCTGCCTCTTTTCCTATGCTTTCAGGGCAATTCCAGTCTACCCCCTGCAATCGTTTTCCTGAAATTCTGCCCCGCTTTCAAGTCCCCTTCGCAGGCTTACTTCAATATATTTTTGGAGGATAGCTGTCATTTGTAACTCTGCAGGTTTGTGAATTACAGTGCCCCTGAGCTCCTTTCTTCAACTCGCTTTCTTGTGAGCTGGGCACAAAACCGCAGGATTGCTTCAGGCCCTAAACTGTTTCCAGCAGGGCACACTGAGCCTTTGTTTAATTCCTCTTCCCGGTGGGCAATGAGCGTTACATTTGCCCGTGCAGACACCTACAGCTAGTCTCTCATTGGTTCTCCCTATTCCTGTTCATCTTGCACAGAAATTGCAAGCTGTGCCAAACAGGAGGTTAAAGGCACTGACTCTCCAAGCGGGGAGAGTGTTAGTAAATCATCTGGAATGGTGAACACGAGGACCAGGATACGAAAATTGAGATGCATTTTAAATCGTTTCCCAATCACACGGTGGACCATACTGTGGGTTTCCCATGCATGTTTTAGCTGGAGGAAGAATCCCTTGAACCTGAAGTGTTGGGACCCATGGAATAGGTACCATGCAGTATGACTTCAAAGGGTCTGCATTTGCTCACCGAAACTCACCACTGCTATCAGCCTGAAGTGTCCAGCCTTATGTCTCAACCAGCTCTGGGTGTAGATGTGGTCAATCCCGGTTGCATCACATGCCCTGAGTGAATTATTTAAGAATTGCTCTCTATTTCACTGTCTTTGTGTTTTGTTTTCGAAATTTATTTTGATAATGGGATTTATCGGATTTTCACTACTGCGTTTCGGCCGCTGTAAACACGCTTGATTCTCTTACGGAGACATATATATCCATGGGTTTTAAGATTCTTCCTAGTCAGGTATATTCCTAGGCGTTGAATATGTGGTGTTGAGTCCATTTCGTTGAGCAAGGAGTAGGTCTTGTCTATCACATATTTGGCTTATGGAATGTTATCTGTGCTAATTTCAGTCTCTGGTTTTATGCAGCACCCCAAGGCACCTTTCCCCAGAAGCAAGCACTAGTTGGTTTTCTAAATTTGAGACCCTGTTCTGTTTTGTAATTCAGTTCATGTGTAGTCAAGTTTACATTCCGTGTATTAGTGATATCTTATGATGTTTCTTTTTCTGTGTGACGTAGTTCACGTAGAATCACCGTACCTGCATCCACTCACTATGCCGCTAGGGGCCTGATGACAGAGATTTCATTGCTGAGTGATACTGCATTGCACGTACGTGCCACAACTTCTTTATCCATTTTTTGCTTTCTGGGATATTTACCTGGTACTGTAGACGAGCTTCTTGGGAACACAGCCATCCCAAACTTTGGGCGGGCTCTCTGTTTTTGATTTTAATTTCCCTAAGGAATAGGACCATACGTGCAATTGCCATAGGCTGTGTTGCTTTATTTTTTACGTGTTTTAGTAAACACCATACACTTCTCCAGGGTGGCTGTTGGCAATTAACATCCTGCCAATCAGCATAACAAGGCTCCCTGTTCTCCATATCCTGTCCTACCTTTCTGGATTTTACACTTTTTTCAGATGGCCCTTTTTACCCGTGGGGCAGTGAGACTTCATTGTAGTGCAGATTTCCTTTACAGGCTTGCTTGGTTGGCCAAAAAGGGCGTATGCGTTTTTTCCTGAATATATTCAGGAAAAAACGCATACGCCCTTTTTGGCCAAGTGCATCATTGTCGACGTTCTGCCTCTTTTCCTATGCTTTCAGGGCAATTCCAGTCTACCCCCTGCAGTCGTTTTCCTGAAATTCTGCCCCGCTTTCAGGTCCCCTTCGCAGGCTTACTTCAATATATTTTTGGAGGATAGCTGTCATTTATAATTCTGCAGGTTTGTGAATTACAGTGCCCCTGAGCTCCTTTCTTCAACTCGCTTTCTTGTGAGCTGGGCACAAAACCGCAGGATTGCTTCAGGCCCTAATCTGTTTCCGACAGGGCACACTGAGCCTTTGTTTAATTCCTCTTCCTGTTCGGCAATGAGCATTACATTTGCCCATGCAGACACCTACAGCTAGTCTCTCATTGGTTCTCCCTATTCCTGTTCATCTTGCACAGAAATTGCAAGCTGTGCCAAACAGGAGGTTAAAGGCACTGACTCTCCAAGCGGGGAGAGTGTTAGTAAATCATCTGGAATGGTGAACCCGAGGACCAGGATACGAAAATTGAGATGCATTTTAATCGTTTCCCAATCACACGGTGGACCATAATGAGGGTTTCCCATGCATGTTTTAGCTGGAGGAAGAATCCCTTGAACCTGAAGAGTTGGGACCCATGGAATAGGTACCATGCAGTATGACTTCAAAGGGTCTGCATTTGCTCACCGAAACTCACCAATGCTATCAGCCTGAAGTGTCCAGCCTTATGTCTCAACCAGCTCTGGGTGTAGATGTGGTCAATCCCGGTTGCATCACATGCCCTGAGTGAATTATTTAAGAATTGCTCTCTATTTCACTGTCTTTGTGTTTTGTTTTCGAAATTTATTTTGATAATGGGATTTATCGGATTTTCACTGCTGCATTTGGGCCGCTGTACCCACGCTTGATTCTCTTACGGAGACATATATATCCATGGGTTTTAAGATTCTTCCTAGTCAGGTATATTCCTAGGCGTTGAATATGTGGTGTTGAGTCCATGTCGTTGAGCAAGGAGTAGGTCTTGTCTGTTACATATTTGGCTTATGGAATGTTATCTGTGCTAATTTCAGTCTCTGGTTTTATGCAGCACCCCAAGGCACCTTTCCCCATAAGCAAGCACTAGTTGGTTTTCTAAATTTGAGACCCAGTTCTGTTTTGTAATTCAGTTCACGTGTATTCAAGTTTACATTCCGTGTATTAGTGATATCTTATGATGTTTCTTTTTCTGTGTGACGTAGTTCACGTAGAATCACCGTACCTGCATCCACTCACTATGCCGCTACGGGCCTGATGACACAGATTTCATTGCTGAGTGATACTGCATTGCACGTACGTGCCACAACTTCTTTATCCATTTTTTGCTTTCTGGGATATTTACCTGATACTGTAGACGAGCTTCTTGTGAACACAGCCGTCCCAAATATTGGGGTGGCTGTCTGTTTTTGATTTTAATTTCCGTAACCTATAGGACCATAAGTGGAAGTGCCATAGGCTGTGTTGCTTTGTTTCTTACGTGTTTCAGGAAACACCATACACTTCTCCAGGGTGGCTGCTGGCAATTTACATCCTGCCAATCAGCATAACAAGGCTCCCTGTTCTCCATATCCTGTCCTACCTTTCTGGATTTTACACTTTTTTCAGATGGCCCTTTTGCCCGGGGGGCAGTGAGACTTCATTGTAGTGCAGATTTCTTTTACAGGCTTGCTTGGTTGGCCAAAAAGGGCGTATGCGTTTTTTCCTGAATATACTCAGGAAAAAACGCATACGCCCTTTTTGGCCAAGTGCATCATTGTCGACGTTCTGCCTCTTTTCCTATGCTTTCAGGGCAATTCCAGTCTACCCCCTGCAATCGTTTTCCTGAAATTCTGCCCCGCTTTCAAGTCCCCTTCGCAGGCTTACTTCAATATATTTTTGGAGGATAGCTGTCATTTGTAACTCTGCAGGTTTGTGAATTACAGTGCCCCTGAGCTCCTTTCTTCAACTCGCTTTCTTGTGAGCTGGGCACAAAACCGCAGGATTGCTTCAGGCCCTAATCTGTTTCCGGCAGGGCACACTGAGCCTTTGTTTAATTCCTCTTCCCGGTGGGCAATGAGCGTTACATTTGCCCGTGCAGACACCTACAGCTAGTCTCTCATTGGTTCTCCCTATTCCTGTTCATCTTGCACAGAAATTGCAAGCTGTGCCAAACAGGAGGTTAAAGGCACTGACTCTCCAAGCGGGGAGAGTGTTAGTAAATCATCTGGAATGGTGAACACGAGGACCAGGATACGAAAATTGAGATGCATTTTAAATCATTTCCCAATCACACGGTGGACCATACTGTGGGTTTCCCATGCATGTTTTAGCTGGAGGAAGAATCCCTTGAACCTGAAGTGTTGGGACCCATGGAATAGGTACCATGCAGTATGACTTCAAAGGGTCTGCATTTGCTCACCGAAACTCACCACTGCTATCAGCCTGAAGTGTCCAGCCTTATGTCTCAACCAGCTCTGGGTGTAGATGTGGTCAATCCCGGTTGCATCACATGCCCTGAGTGAATTATTTAAGAATTGCTCTCTATTTCACTGTCTTTGTGTTTTGTTTTCGAAATTTATTTTGATAATGGGATTTATCGGATTTTCACTACTGCGTTTCGGCCGCTGTAAACACGCTTGATTCTCTTACGGAGACATATATATCCATGGGTTTTAAGATTCTTCCTAGTCAGGTATATTCCTAGGCGTTGAATATGTGGTGTTGAGTCCATTTCGTTGAGCAAGGAGTAGGTCTTGTCTATTACATATTTGGCTTATGGAATGTTATCTGTGCTAATTTCAGTCTCTGGTTTTATGCAGCACCCCAAGGCACCTTTCCCCAGAAGCAAGCACTAGTTGGTTTTCTAAATTTGAGACCCTGTTCTGTTTTGTAATTCAGTTCATGTGTAGTCAAGTTTACATTCCGTGTATTAGTGATATCTTATGATGTTTCTTTTTCTGTGTGACGTAGTTCACGTAGAATCACCGTACCTGCATCCACTCACTATGCCGCTAGGGGCCTGATGACAGAGATTTCATTGCTGAGTGATACTGCATTGCACGTACGTGCCACAACTTCTTTATCCATTTTTTGCTTTCTGGGATATTTACCTGGTACTGTAGACGAGCTTCTTGGGAACACAGCCATCCCAAACTTTGGGCGGGCTCTCTGTTTTTGATTTTAATTTCCCTAAGGAATAGGACCATACGTGCAATTGCCATAGGCTGTGTTGCTTTATTTTTTACGTGTTTTAGTAAACACCATACACTTCTCCAGGGTGGCTGTTGGCAATTAACATCCTGCCAATCAGCATAACAAGGCTCCCTGTTCTCCATATCCTGTCCTACCTTTCTGGATTTTACACTTTTTTCAGATGGCCCTTTTTACCCGTGGGGCAGTGAGACTTCATTGTAGTGCAGATTTCCTTTACAGGCTTGCTTGGTTGGCCAAAAAGGGCGTATGCGTTTTTTCCTGAATATATTCAGGAAAAAACGCATACGCCCTTTTTGGCCAAGTGCATCATTGTCGACGTTCTGCCTCTTTTCCTATGCTTTCAGGGCAATTCCAGTCTACCCCCTGCAGTCGTTTTCCTGAAATTCTGCCCCGCTTTCAGGTCCCCTTCGCAGGCTTACTTCAATATATTTTTGGAGGATAGCTGTCATTTATAATTCTGCAGGTTTGTGAATTACAGTGCCCCTGAGCTCCTTTCTTCAACTCGCTTTCTTGTGAGCTGGGCACAAAACCGCAGGATTGCTTCAGGCCCTAATCTGTTTCCGACAGGGCACACTGAGCCTTTGTTTAATTCCTCTTCCTGTTCGGCAATGAGCATTACATTTGCCCATGCAGACACCTACAGCTAGTCTCTCATTGGTTCTCCCTATTCCTGTTCATCTTGCACAGAAATTGCAAGCTGTGCCAAACAGGAGGTTAAAGGCACTGACTCTCCAAGCGGGGAGAGTGTTAGTAAATCATCTGGAATGGTGAACCCGAGGACCAGGATACGAAAATTGAGATGCATTTTAATCGTTTCCCAATCACACGGTGGACCATAATGAGGGTTTCCCATGCATGTTTTAGCTGGAGGAAGAATCCCTTGAACCTGAAGAGTTGGGACCCATGGAATAGGTACCATGCAGTATGACTTCAAAGGGTCTGCATTTGCTCACCGAAACTCACCAATGCTATCAGCCTGAAGTGTCCAGCCTTATGTCTCAACCAGCTCTGGGTGTAGATGTGGTCAATCCCGGTTGCATCACATGCCCTGATTGAATTATTTAAGAATTGCTCTCTATTTCACTGTCTTTGTGTTTTGTTTTCGAAATTTATTTTGATAATGGGATTTATCGGATTTTCACTGCTGCGTTTGGGCCGCTGTACCCACGCTTGATTCTCTTACGGAGACATATATATCCATGGGTTTTAAGATTCTTCCTAGTCAGGTATATTCCTAGGCGTTGAATATGTGGTGTTGAGTCCATGTCGTTGAGCAAGGAGTAGGTCTTGTCTGTTACATATTTGGCTTATGGAATGTTATCTGTGCTAATTTCAGTCTCTGGTTTTATGCAGCACCCCAAGGCACCTTTCCCCATAAGCAAGCACTAGTTGGTTTTCTAAATTTGAGACCCAGTTCTGTTTTGTAATTCAGTTCATGTGTAGTCAAGTTTACATTCCGTGTATTAGTGATATCTTATGATGTTTCTTTTTCTGTGTGACGTAGTTCACGTAGAATCACCGTACCTGCATCCACTCACTATGCCGCTACGGGCCTGATGACACAGATTTCATTGCTGAGTGATACTGCATTGCACGTACGTGCCACAACTTCTTTATCCATTTTTTGCTTTCTGGGATATTTACCTGATACTGTAGACGAGCTTCTTGTGAACACAGCCGTCCCAAATATTGGGGTGGCTGTCTGTTTTTGATTTTAATTTCCGTAACCTATAGGACCATAAGTGGAAGTGCCATAGGCTGTGTTGCTTTGTTTCTTACGTGTTTCAGGAAACACCATACACTTCTCCAGGGTGGCTGCTGGCAATTTACATCCTGCCAATCAGCATAACAAGGCTCCCTGTTCTCCATATCCTGTCCTACCTTTCTGGATTTTACACTTTTTTCAGATGGCCCTTTTGCCCGGGGGGCAGTGAGACTTCATTGTAGTGCAGATTTCTTTTACAGGCTTGCTTGGTTGGCCAAAAAGGGCGTATGCGTTTTTTCCTGAATATACTCAGGAAAAAACGCATACGCCCTTTTTGGCCAAGTGCATCATTGTCGACGTTCTGCCTCTTTTCCTATGCTTTCAGGGCAATTCCAGTCTACCCCCTGCAATCGTTTTCCTGAAATTCTGCCCCGCTTTCAAGTCCCCTTCGCAGGCTTACTTCAATATATTTTTGGATGATAGCTGTCATTTATAACTCTGCAGGTTTGTGAATTACAGTGCCCCTGAGCTCCTTTCTTCAACTCGCTTTCTTGTGAGCTGGGCACAAAACCGCAGGATTGCTTCAGGCCCTAAACTGTTTCCGGCAGGGCACACTGAGCCTTTGTTTAATTCCTCTTCCTGGTGGGCAATGAGCGTTACATTTGCCCGTGCAGACACCTACAGCTAGTCTCTCATTGGTTCTCCCTATTCCTGTTCATCTTGCACAGAAATTGCAAGCTGTGCCAAAGAGGAGGTTAAAGGCACTGACTCTCCAAGCGGGGAGAGTGTTAGTAAAGCATCTGGAATGGTGAACCCGAGGACCAGGATACGAAAATTGAGATGCATTTTAAATCGTTTCCCAATCACACGGTGGACCATACTGTGGGTTTCCCATGCATGTTTTAGCTGGAGGAAGAATCCCTTGAACCTGAAGTGTTGGGACCCATGGAATAGGTACCATGCAGTATGACTTCAAAGGGTCTGCATTTGCTCACCGAACCTCACCAATGCTATCAGCCTGAAGTGTCCAGGGTTATGTCTCAACCAGCTCTGGGTGTAGATGTGGTCAATCCCGGTTGCATCACATGCCCTGAGTGAATTATTTAAGAATTGCTCTCTATTTCACTGTCTTTGTGTTTTGTTTTCGAAATTTATTTTGATAATGGGATTTATCGGATTTTCACTACTGCGTTTCGGCCTCTGTAAACACGCTTGATTCTCTTACGGAGACATATATATCCATGGGTTTTAAGATTCTTCCTAGTCAGGTATATTCCTAGGCGTTGAATATGTGGTGTTGAGTCCATTTCGTTGAGCAAGGAGTAGGTCTTGTCTATTACATATTTGGCTTATGGAATGTTATCTGTGCTAATTTCAGTCTCTGGTTTTATGCAGCAGCCCAAGGCACCTTTCCCCAGAAGCAAGCACTAGTTGGTTTTCTAAATTTGAGACCCTGTTCTGTTTTGTAATTCAGTTCATGTGTAGTCAAGTTTACATTCCGTGTATTAGTGATATCTTATGATGTTTCTTTTTCTGTGTGACGTAGTTCACGTAGAATCACCGTACCTGCATCCACTCACTATGCCGCTACGAGCCTGATGACAGAGATTTCATTGCTGAGTGATACTGCATTGCACGTACGTGCCACAACTTCTTTATCCATTTTTTGCTTTCTGGGATATTTACCTGGTACTGTAGACGAGCTTCTTTGGAACACAGCCGTCCCAAACTTTGGGCTGGCTCTCTGTTTTTGATTTTAATTTCCCTAAGGAATAGGACCATACGTGCAATTGCCATAGGCTGTGTTGCTTTATTTTTTACGTGTTTTAGTAAACACCATACACTTCTCCAGGGTGGCTGTTGGCAATTTACATCCTGCCAATCAGCATAACAAGGCTCCCTGTTCTCCATATCCTGTCCTACCTTTCTGGATTTTACACTTTTTTCAGATGGCCCTTTTGCCCGGGGGGCAGTGAGACTTCATTGTAGTGCAGATTTCCTTTACAGGTTGCTTGGTTGGCCAAAAAGGGCGTATGCGTTTTTTCCTGAATATATTCAGGAAAAAACGCATACTCCCTTTTTGGCCAAGTGCATCATTGTGGATGTTCTGCCTCTTTTCCTATGCTTTCAGGGCAATTCCAGTCTACCCCCTGCAATCGTTTTCCTGAAATTCTGCCCCGCTTTCAAGTCCCCTTCGCAGGCTTACTTCAATATATTTTTGGAGGATAGCTGTCATTTATAACTCTGTAGGTTTGTGAATTACAGTGCCCCTGAGCTCCTTTCTTCAACTCGCTTTCTTGTGAGCTGGGCACAAAACCGCAGGATTGCTTCAGGCCCTAATCTGTTTCCGGCAGGGCACACTGAGCCTTTGGTTATTTCCTCTTCCTGGTGGGAATTGAGCGTTACATTTGCCCGTGCAGACACCTACACCTAGTCTCTCATTGGTTCTCCCTATTCCTGTTCATCTTGCATAGAAATTGCAAGCTGTGCCAAACAGGAGGTTAAAGGCACTGACTCTCCAAGTGGGGAGAGTTTTAGTAAAGCATCTGGAATGGTGAACCCTAGGACCAGGATACGAAAACTGAGATGCATTTTAAATCGTTTCCCAATCACACGGTGGACCATACTGTGGGTTTCCCATGCATGTTTTAGCTGGAGGAAGAATGCCTTGAACCTGGAGAGTTGGGACCCATGGAATGGGTACCATGCAGTATGACTTCAAAGGGTCTGCATTTGCTCACCGAAACTCACCAATGCTATCAGCCTGAAGTGTCCAGCCTTATGTCTCAACCAGCTCTGGGTGTAGATGTGGTCAATCCCGGTTGCATCACATGCCCTGAGTGAATTTTTTAAGAATTGCTCTCTATTTCACTGTCATTGTGTTTTGTTTTCGAAATTTATTTTGATAATGGGATTTATCGGATTTTCACTGCTGCGTTTTGGCCGCTGTACACACGCTTGATTCTCTTACGGAGACATATATATCCATGGGTTTTAATATTCTTCCTAGTCAGGTATATTCCTAGGCGTTGAATATGTGGTGTTGGGTCCATTTCGTTGAGCAAGGAGTAGGTCTTGTCTATTACATATTTGGCTTATGGAAAGTTATCTGTGCTAATATCAGTCTCTGCTTTTATGCAGCACCCCAAGGCACCTTTCCCCATAAGCAAGCACTAGTTGGTTTTCTAAATTTGAGACCCTGTTCTGTTTTGTAATTCAGTTCATTTGTAGTCAAGTTTACATTCCGTGTATTAGTGATAACTTATGATGTGTCTTTTTCTGTGTGACGTAGTTCACGTAGAATCACCGTACCTGCATCCACTCACTATGCCACTACGGGCCTGATGACACAGATTTCATTGCTGAGTGACATTGCATTGTACGTACGTGCCACAACTTCTTTATCCATGTTTTGCTTTCTGGGATATTTACCTGATACTGTAGACGAGCTTCTTGTGAACACAGCCGTCCCAAATATTGGGGTGGCTGTCTGTTTTTGATTTTAATTTCCGTAAGCTATAGGACCATAAGTGGAAGTGCCATACGCTGTGTTGCTTTGTTTCCTACGTGTTTCAGGAAACACCATACACTTCTCCAGGGTGGCTGCTGGCAATTTACATCCTGCCAATCAGCATAACAAGGCTCCCTGTTCTCCATATCCTGTCCTACCTTTCTTGATTTTACACTTTTTTCAGATGGCCCTTTTGCCCGGGGGGCAGTGAGACTTCATTGTAGTGCAGATTTCCTTTACAGGCTTGCTTGGTTGGCCAAAAATTGCGTATGCGTTTTTTCTTGAATATATTCAGGAAAAAACGCATACGCCCTTTTTGGCCAAGTGCATCATTGTCGACGTTCTGCCTCTTTTCCTATGCTTTCAGGGCAATTCCAGTCTACCCCTGCAATCGTATTCCTGAAATTCTCCCCCGCTTTCAAGTCCCCTTCGCAGGCTTACTTCAATATATTTTTGGAGGATAGCTGTCATTTATAACTCAGCAGGTTTCTGAATTACAGTGCCCCTGAGCTCCTTTCTTCAACTCGCTTTCTTGTGAGCTGGGCACAAAACCGCAGGATTGCTTCAGGCCCTAATCTGTTTCCAGCAGGGCACACTGAGCCTTTGGTTTATTCCTCTTCCTGGTGGGAAATGAGCGTTACATTTGCCCGTGCAGACACCTACAGCTAGTCTCTCATTGGTTCTCCCTATTCCTGTTCATCTTGCACAGAAATTGCAAGCTATGCCAAAGAGGAGGTTAAAGGCACTGACTCTCCAAGCAGGGAGAGTGTTAGTAAAGCATCTGGAATGGTGAACCCGAGGAACAGGATACGAAAACTCAGATGCATTTTAAATCGTTTCCCAATCACACGGTGGACCATACTGTGGGTTTCCAATGCATGTTTTAGCTGGAGGAAGAATCCCTTGAACCTGAAGCGTTGGGACCCATGGAATGGGTACCATGCAGTATGACTTCAAAGGGTCTGCATTTGCTCACCGAAACTCACCAATGCAATCAGCCTGAAGTGTCCAGCCTTATGTCTCAACCAGCTCTGGGTGTAGATGTGGTCAATCCCGGTTGCATCACATGCCCTGAGTGAATTATTTAAGAATTGCTCTCTATTTCACTGTCTTTGTGTTTTGTTTTCGAAATTTATTTTGATAATGGGATTTATCGGATTCTCACTGCTGCGTTTCAGCCGCTGTACACACGCTTGATTCTCTTACGGAGACATATATATCCATGGGTTTTAAGATTCTTCCTAGTCAGGTATATTCCTAGGCGTTGAATATGTGGTGTTGGGTCCATTTCGTTGAGCAAGGAGTAGGTCTTGTCTATTACATATTTGGCTTATGGAAAGTTATCTGTGCTAATTTCAGTCTCTGGTTTTATGCAGCACCCCAACGCACCTTTCCCCATAAGCAAGCACTAGTTGGTTTTCTAAATTTTAGACCCTATTCTGTTTTGTAATTCAGTTCACGTGTAGTCAAGTTTACATTCCGTGTATTAGTGATATCTTATGATATTTCTTTTTCTGTGTGACGTAGTTCACGTAGAATCACCCTACCTGCATCCACTCACTATTCCGCTATGGGCCTGATGACACAGATTTCATTGCTGAGTGATATTGCATTGCACGTACGTGCCACAACTTCTTTATCCATTTTTTGCTTTCTGGGATATTTACCTGGTACTGTAGACGAGCTTCTTGTGAACACAGCCGTCCCAAATATTGGGGTGGCTGTCTGTTTTTGATTTTAATTTCCGTAAGCTATAGGACCATAAGTGGAAGTGCCATAGGCTGTGTTGCTTTGTTTCTTACCTGTTTCAGGAAACACCATACACTTCTCCAGGGTGCCTGTTGGCAATTTACATCCTGCCAATCAGCATAACAAGGCTCCCTGTTCTCCATATCCTGTCCTACCTTTCTGGATTTTACACTTTTTTCAGATGGCCCTCTTGCCCGGGGGGCAGTGAGACTTCATTGTAGTGCAGATTTCCTTTACAGGCTTGCTTGGTTGGCCAAAAAGGGCGTATGCGTTTTTTCCTGCATATATTCAGGAAAAAACGCATACGCCCTTTTTGGCCAAGTGCATCATTGTCGACGTTCTGCCTCTTTTCCTATGCTTTCAGGGCAATTCCAGTCTACCCCTGCAATCGTTTTCCTGAAATTCTGCCCCGCTTTCAAGTCCCCTTCGCAGGCTTACTTCAATATACTTTTGGAAGATAGCTGTCATTTATAACTCTGCAGGTTTCTGAATTACAGTGCCCCTGAGCTCCTTTCTTCAACTCGCTTTCTTGTGAGCTGGGCACAAAACCGCAGGATTGCTTCAGGCCCTAATCTGTTTCCAGCAGGGCACACTGATCCTTTGTTTAATTCCTCTTCCTGGTGGGCAATGAGCGTTACATTTGCCCGTGCAGACACCTACAGCTAGTCTCTCATTGGTTCTCCCTATTCCTGTTCATCTTGCACAGAAATTGCAAGCTGTGCCAAAGAGGAGGTTAAAGGCACTGACTCTCCAAGCGGGGAGAGTGTTAGTAAAGCATCTGGAATGGTGAACCCGAGGACAAGGATACGAAAACTGAGATGCATTTTAAATCATTTCCCAATCACACGGTGGACGATACTCTGGGTTTCCCATGCATGTTTTAGCTGGAGGAAGAATCCCTTGAACCTGGAGAGTTGGGACCAATGGAATGGGTACCATGCAGTATGACTTCAAAGGGTCTGCATTTGCTCACCGAAACTCACCAATGCTATCAGCCTGAAGTGTCCAGCCTTATGTCTCAACCAGCTCTGGGTGTAGATGTGGTCAATCCCGGTTGCATCACATGCCCTGAGTGAATTATTTAAGAATTGCTCTCTATTTCACTGTCTTTGTGTTTTGTTTTCGAAATTTATTTTGATAATGGGATTTATCGGATTTTCACTGCTGTGTTTCGGCCGCTGTACACACGCTTGATTCTCTTACGGAGACATATATATCCATGGGTTTTAAGATTCTTCCTAGTCAGGTATATTCCTAGGCGATGAATATGTGTTGTTGGGTCCATTTCGTTGAGCAAGGAGTAGGTCTTGTCTATTACATATTTGGCTTATGGAAAGTTATCTGTGCTAATTTCAGTCTCTGGTTTTATGCAGCACCCCAAGGCACCTTTCCCCATAAGCAAGCACTAGTTGGTTTTCTAAATTTTAGACCCTATTCTGTTTTGTAATTCAGTTCACGTGTAGTCAAGTTTATATTCCGTGTATTAGTGATATCTTATGATGTTTCTTTTTCTGTGTGATGTAGTTCACATAGAATCACCGTACCTGCATCCACTAACTATGCCACTACGGGCCTGATGACACAGATTTCATTGCTGAGTGATATTGCATTGTACGTACGTGCCACAACTTCTTTATCCATTTTTTGCTTTCTGGGATATTTACCTGATACTGTAGACGAGCTTCTTGTGAACACAGCCGTCCCAAATATTGGGGTGGCTGTCTGTTTTTGATTTTAATTTCCGTAAGCTATAGGACCATAAGTGGAAGTGCCATACGCTGTGTTGCTTTGTTTCCTACGTGTTTCAGGAAACACCATACACTTCTCCAGGGTGCCTGTTGGCAATTTACATCCTGCCAATCAGCATAACAAGGCTCCCTGTTCTCCATATCCTGTCCTACCTTTCTGGATTTTACACTTTTTTCAGATGGCCCTCTTGCCCGGGGGGCAGTGAGACTTCATTGTAGTGCAGATTTCCTTTACAAGCTTGCTTGGTTGGCCAAAAAGGGCGTATGCGTTTTTTCCTGCATATATTCAGGAAAAAACGCATACGCCCTTTTTGGCCAAGTGCATCATTGTCGACGTTCTGCCTCTTTTCCTATGCTTTCAGGGCAATTCCAGTCTACCCCTGCAATCGTTTTCCTGAAATTCTGCCCCGCTTTCAAGTCCCCTTCGCAGGCTTACTTCAATATACTTTTGGAAGATAGCTGTCATTTATAACTCTGCAGGTTTGTGAATTACAGTGCCCCTGAGCTCCTTTCTTCAACTCGCTTTCTTGTGAGCTGGGCACAAAACCGCAGGATTGCTTCAGGCCCTAATCTGTTTCCAGCAGGGCACACTGAGCCTTTGTTTAATTCCTCTTCCTGGTGGGCAATGAGCGTTACATTTGCCCGTGCAGACACCTACAGCTAGTCTCTCATTGGTTCTCCCTATTCCTGTTCATCTTGCACAGAAATTGCAAGCTGTGCCAAACAGGAGGTTAAAGGCACTGACTCTCCAAGCGGGGAGAGTGTTAGTAAAGCATCTGGAATGGTGAAACCGAGGACAAGGATACGAAAACTGAGATGCATTTTAAATCGTTTCCCAATCACACGGTGGACGATACTCTGGGTTTCCCATGCATGTTTTAGCTGGAGGAAGAATCCCTTGAACCTGGAGAGTTGGGACCCATGGAATGGGTACCATGCAGTATGACTTCAAAGGGTCTGCATTTGCTCACCGAAACTCACCAATGCTATCAGCCTGAAGTGTCCAGCCTTATGTCTCAACCAGCTCTGGGTGTAGATGTGGTCAATCCCGGTTGCATCACATGCCCTGAGTGAATTATTTAAGAATTGCTCTCTATTTCACTGTCTTTGTGTTTTGTTTTCGAAATTTATTTTGATAATGGGATTTATCGGATTTTCACTGCTGCGTTTCGGCCGCTGTACACACGCTTGATTCTCTTACGGAGACATATATATCCATGGGTTTTAAGATTCTTCCTAGTCAGGTATATTCCTAGGCGTTGAATATGTGGTGTTGGGTCCATTTCGTTGAGCAAGGAGTAGGTCTTGTCTATTACATATTTGGCTTATGGAAAGTTATCTGTGCTAATTTCAGTCTCTGGTTTTATGCAGATCCCCAAGGCACCTTTCCCCATAAGCAAGCACTAGTTGGTTTTCTAAATTTTAGACCCTATTCTGTTTTGTAATTCAGTTCACGTGTAGTCAAGTTTACATTCCGTGTATTAGTGATATCTTATGATGTTTCTTTTTCTGTGTGACGTAGTTAATATAGAATCACCGTACCTGCATCCACTAACTATGCCACTACGGGCCTGATGACACAGATTTCATTGCTGAGTGATATTGCATTGTACGTACGTGCCACAACTTCTTTATCCATTTTTTGCTTTCTGGGATATTTACCTGATACTGTAGACGAGCTTCTTGTGAACACAGCCGTCCCAAATATTGGGGTGGCTGTCTGTTTTTGATTTTAATTTCCGTAAGCTATAGGACCATAAGTGGAAGTGCCATAGGCTGTGTTGCTTTGTTTCTTACCTGTTTCAGGAAACACCATACACTTCTCCAGGGTGCCTGTTGGCAATTTACATCCTGCCAATCAGCATAACAAGGCTCCCTGTTCTCCATATCCTGTCCTACCTTTCTGGATTTTACACTTTTTTCAGATGGCCCTCTTGCCCGGGGGGCAGTGAGACTTCATTGTAGTGCAGATTTCCTTTACAGGCTTGCTTGGTTGGCCAAAAAGGGCGTATGCGTTTTTTCCTGCATATATTCAGGAAAAAACGCATATGCCCTTTTTGGCCAAGTGCATCATTGTCGACGTTCTGCCTCTTTTCCTATGCTTTCAGGGCAATTCCAGTCTACCCCTGCAATCGTTTTCCTGAAATTCTGCCCCGCTTTCAAGTCCCCTTCGCAGGCTTACTTCAATATACTTTTGGAAGATAGCTGTCATTTATAACTCTGCAGGTTTCTGAATTACAGTGCCCCTGAGCTCCTTTCTTCAACTCGCTTTCTTGTGAGCTGGGCACAAAACCGCAGGATTGCTTCAGGCCCTAATCTGTTTCCAGCAGGGCACACTGATCCTTTGTTTAATTCCTCTTCCTGGTGGGCAATGAGCGTTACATTTGCCCGTGCAGACACCTACAGCTAGTCTCTCATTGGTTCTCCCTATTCCTGTTCATCTTGCACAGAAATTGCAAGCTGTGCCAAAGAGGAGGTTAAAGGCACTGACTCTCCAAGCGGGGAGAGTGTTAGTAAAGCATCTGGAATGGTGAACCCGAGGACAAGGATACGAAAACTGAGATGCATTTTAAATCGTTTCCCAATCACACGGTGGACGATACTCTGGGTTTCCCATGCATGTTTTAGCTGGAGGAAGAATCCCTTGAACCTGGAGAGTTGGGACCAATGGAATGGGTACCATGCAGTATGACTTCAAAGGGTCTGCATTTGCTCACCGAAACTCACCAATGCTATCAGCCTGAAGTGTCCAGCCTTATGTCTCAACCAGCTCTGGGTGTAGATGTGGTCAATCCCGGTTGCATCACATGCCCTGAGTGAATTATTTAAGAATTGCTCTCTATTTCACTGTCTTTGTGTTTTGTTTTCGAAATTTATTTTGATAATGGGATTTATCGGATTTTCACTGCTGTGTTTCGGCCGCTGTACACACGCTTGATTCTCTTACGGAGACATATATATCCATGGGTTTTAAGATTCTTCCTAGTCAGGTATATTCCTAGGCGATGAATATGTGTTGTTGGGTCCATTTCGTTGAGCAAGGAGTAGGTCTTGTCTATTACATATTTGGCTTATGGAAAGTTATCTGTGCTAATTTCAGTCTCTGGTTTTATGCAGCACCCCAAGGCACCTTTCCCCATAAGCAAGCACTAGTTGGTTTTCTAAATTTTAGACCCTATTCTGTTTTGTAATTCAGTTCACGTGTAGTCAAGTTTATATTCCGTGTATTAGTGATATCTTATGATGTTTCTTTTTCTGTGTGATGTAGTTCACATAGAATCACCGTACCTGCATCCACTAACTATGCCACTACGGGCCTGATGACACAGATTTCATTGCTGAGTGATATTGCATTGTACGTACGTGCCACAACTTCTTTATCCATTTTTTGCTTTCTGGGATATTTACCTGATACTGTAGACGAGCTTCTTGTGAACACAGCCGTCCCAAATATTGGGGTGGCTGTCTGTTTTTGATTTTAATTTCCGTAAGCTATAGGACCATAAGTGGAAGTGCCATACGCTGTGTTGCTTTGTTTCCTACGTGTTTCAGGAAACACCATACACTTCTCCAGGGTGCCTGTTGGCAATTTACATCCTGCCAATCAGCATAACAAGGCTCCCTGTTCTCCATATCCTGTCCTACCTTTCTGGATTTTACACTTTTTTCAGATGGCCCTCTTGCCCGGGGGGCAGTGAGACTTCATTGTAGTGCAGATTTCCTTTACAAGCTTGCTTGGTTGGCCAAAAAGGGCGTATGCGTTTTTTCCTGCATATATTCAGGAAAAAACGCATACGCCCTTTTTGGCCAAGTGCATCATTGTCGACGTTCTGCCTCTTTTCCTATGCTTTCAGGGCAATTCCAGTCTACCCCTGCAATCGTTTTCCTGAAATTCTGCCCCGCTTTCAAGTCCCCTTCGCAGGCTTACTTCAATATACTTTTGGAAGATAGCTGTCATTTATAACTCTGCAGGTTTGTGAATTACAGTGCCCCTGAGCTCCTTTCTTCAACTCGCTTTCTTGTGAGCTGGGCACAAAACCGCAGGATTGCTTCAGGCCCTAATCTGTTTCCAGCAGGGCACACTGAGCCTTTGTTTAATTCCTCTTCCTGGTGGGCAATGAGCGTTACATTTGCCCGTGCAGACACCTACAGCTAGTCTCTCATTGGTTCTCCCTATTCCTGTTCATCTTGCACAGAAATTGCAAGCTGTGCCAAACAGGAGGTTAAAGGCACTGACTCTCCAAGCGGGGAGAGTGTTAGTAAAGCATCTGGAATGGTGAAACCGAGGACAAGGATACGAAAACTGAGATGCATTTTAAATCGTTTCCCAATCACACGGTGGACGATACTCTGGGTTTCCCATGCATGTTTTAGCTGGAGGAAGAATCCCTTGAACCTGGAGAGTTGGGACCCATGGAATGGGTACCATGCAGTATGACTTCAAAGGGTCTGCATTTGCTCACCGAAACTCACCAATGCTATCAGCCTGAAGTGTCCAGCCTTATGTCTCAACCAGCTCTGGGTGTAGATGTGGTCAATCCCGGTTGCATCACATGCCCTGAGTGAATTATTTAAGAATTGCTCTCTATTTCACTGTCTTTGTGTTTTGTTTTCGAAATTTATTTTGATAATGGGATTTATCGGATTTTCACTGCTGCGTTTCGGCCGCTGTACACACGCTTGATTCTCTTACGGAGACATATATATCCATGGGTTTTAAGATTCTTCCTAGTCAGGTATATTCCTAGGCGTTGAATATGTGGTGTTGGGTCCATTTCGTTGAGCAAGGAGTAGGTCTTGTCTATTACATATTTGGCTTATGGAAAGTTATCTGTGCTAATTTCAGTCTCTGGTTTTATGCAGATCCCCAAGGCACCTTTCCCCATAAGCAAGCACTAGTTGGTTTTCTAAATTTTAGACCCTATTCTGTTTTGTAATTCAGTTCACGTGTAGTCAAGTTTACATTCCGTGTATTAGTGATATCTTATGATGTTTCTTTTTCTGTGTGACGTAGTTAATATAGAATCACCGTACCTGCATCCACTAACTATGCCACTACGGGCCTGATGACACAGATTTCATTGCTGAGTGATATTGCATTGTACGTACGTGCCACAACTTCTTTATCCATTTTTTGCTTTCTGGGATATTTACCTGATACTGTAGACGAGCTTCTTGTGAACACAGCCGTCCCAAATATTGGGGTGGCTGTCTGTTTTTGATTTTAATTTCCGTAAGCTATAGGACCATAAGTGGAAGTGCCATAGGCTGTGTTGCTTTGTTTCTTACGTGTTTCAGGAAACACCATACACTTCTCCAGGGTGGCTGCTGGCAATTTACATTCTGCCAATCAGCATAACAAGGCTCGCTCTTCTCCATATCCTGTCCTACCTTTCTGGATTTTACACTTTTTTCAGTTGGCCCTTTTGCCCGGGGGGCAGTGAGACTTCATTGTAGTGCAGATTTCCTTTACAGGCTTGCTTGGTTGGCCAAAAGGGGCGTATGCGTTTTTTCCTGAATATATTCAGGAAAAAACGCATACGCCCTTTTTGGCCAAGTGCATCATTGTCGACGTTCTGCCTCTTTTCCTATGCTTTCAGGGCAATTCCAGTCTACCCCCTGCAGTCGTTTTCCTGAAATTCTGCCCCGCTTTCAAGTCCCCTTCGCAGGCTTACTTCAATATATTTTTGGAGGATAGCTGTCATTTATAATTCTGCAGGTTTGTGAATTACAGTGCCCCTGAGCTCCTTTCTTCAACTCGCTTTCTTGTGAGCTGGGCACAAAACCGCAGGATTGCTTCAGGCCCTAATCTGTTTCCGACAGGGCACACTGAGCCTTTGTTTAATTCCTCTTCCTGTTCGGCAATGAGCATTACATTTGCCCGTGCAGACACCTACAGCTAGTCTCTCATTGGTTTTCCCTATTCCTGTTCATCTTGCACAGAAATTGCAAGCTGTGCCAAACAGGAGGTTAAAGGCACTGACTCTCCAAGCGGGGAGAGTGTTAGTAAATCATCTGGAATGGTGAACCCGAGGACCAGGATACGAAAATTGAGATGCATTTTAATCGTTTCCCAATCACACGGTGGACCATAATGTGGGTTTCCCATGCATGTTTTAGCTGGAGGAAGAATCCCTTGAAACTGAAGAGTTGGAACCCATGGAATAGGTACCATGCAGTATGACTTCAAAGGGTCTGCATTTGCTCACCGAAACTCACCAATGCTATCAGCCTGAAGTGTCCAGCCTTATGTCTCAACCAGCTCTGGGTGTAGATGTGGTCAATCCCGGTTGCATCACATGCCCTGAGTGAATTATTTAAGAATTGCTCTCTATTTCACTGTCTTTGTGTTTTGTTTTCGAAATTTATTTTGATAATGGGATTTATCGGATTTTCACTGCTGCGTTTCGGCCGCTGTACCCACGCTTGATTCTCTTACGGAGACATATATATCAATGGGTTTTAAGATTCTTCCTAGTCAGGTATATTCCTAGGCGTTGAATATGTGGTGTTGAGTCCATGTCGTTGAGCAAGGAGTAGGTCTTGTCTGTTACATATTTGGCTTATGGAATGTTATCTGTGCTAATTTCAGTCTCTGGTTTTATGCAGCACCCCAAGGCACCTTTCCCCATAAGCAAGTACTAGTTGGTTTTCTAAATTTGAGACTCTGTTCTGTTTTGTAATTCAGTTCATGTGTAGTCAAGTTTACATTCCGTGTATTAGTGATATCTTATGATGTTTATTTTTTTGTGTGACGTAGTTCACGTAGAATCACCGTACCTGCATCCACTTACTATGCGGCTACGGGCCTGATGACACAAATTTCATTGCTGAGTGATATTGCATTGCACGTACGTGCCACAACTTCTTTATCCATTTTTTGCTTTCTGGGATATTTACCTGATACTGTAGACGAGCTTCTTGTGAACACAGCCGTCCCAAATATTGGGGTGGCTGTCTGTTTTTGATTTTAATTTCCGTAAGCTATAGGACCATAAGTGGAAGTGCCATAGGCTGTGTTGCTTTGTTTCTTACGTGTTTCAGGAAACACCATACACTTCTCCAGGGTGGCTGTTGGCAATTAACATCCTGCCAATCAGCATAACAAGGCTCCCTGTTCTCCGTATCCTGTCCTACCTTTCTGGATTTTACACTTTTTTCAGATGGCCCTTTTGCCCGTGGGGCAGTGAGACTTCATTGTAGTGCAGATTTCCTTTACAGGCTTGCTTGGTTGGCCAAAAAGGGCGTATGCGTTTTTTCCTGAATATATTCAGGAAAAAACGCATACGCCCTTTTTGGCCAAGTGCATCATTGTCGACGTTCTGCCTCTTTTCCTATGCTTTCAGGGCAATTCCAGTCTACCCCCTGCAGTCGTTTTCCTGAAATTCTGCCCCGCTTTCAGGTCCCCTTCGCAGGCTTACTTCAATATATTTTTGGAGGATAGCTGTCATTTATAATTCTGCAGGTTTCTGAATTACAGTGCCCCTGAGCTCCTTTCTTCAACTCGCTTTCTTGTGAGCTGGGCACAAAACCGCAGGATTGCTTCAGGCCCTAATCTGTTTCCGACAGGGCACACTGAGCCTTTGTTTAATTCCTCTTCCCGGTGGGCAATGAGCGTTACATTTGCCCGTGCAGACACCTACAGCTAGTCTCTCATTGGTTCTCCCTATTCCTGTTCATCTTGCACAGAAATTGCAAGCTGTGCCAAACAGGAGGTTAAAGGCACTGACTCTCCAAGCGGGGAGAGTGTTAGTAAATCATCTGGAATGGTGAACCCGAGGACCAGGATACGAAAATTGAGATGCATTTTAAATCGTTTCCCAATCACACGGTGGACCATACTGTGGGTTTCCCATGCATGTTTTAGCTGGAGGAAGAATCCCTTGAACCTGAAGTGTTGGGACCCATGGAATAGGTACCATGCAGTATGACTTCAAAGGGTCTGCATTTGCTCACCGAAACTCACCACTGCTATCAGCCTGAAGTGTCCAGCCTTATGTCTCAACCAGCTATGGGTGTAGATGTGGTCAATCCCGGTTGCATCACATGCCCTGAGTGAATTATTTAAGAATTGCTCTCTATTTCACTGTCTATGTGTTTTGTTTTCGAAATTTATTTTGATAATGGGATTTATCGGATTTTCACTACTGCGTTTCGGCCGCTGTAAACACGCTTGATTCTCTTACGGAGACATATATATCCATGGGTTTTAAGATTCTTCCTAGTCAGGTATATTCCTAGGCGTTGAATATGTGGTGTTGGGTCCATTTCGTTGAGCAAGGAGTAGGTCTTGTCTATTACATATTTGGCTTATGGAATGTTATCTGTGCTAATTTCAGTCTCTGGTTTTATGCAGCACCCCAAGGCACCTTTCCCCAGAAGCAAGCACTAGTTGGTTTTCTAAATTTGAGACCCTGTTCTGTTTTGTAATTCAGTTCATGTGTAGTCAAGTTTACATTCCGTGTATTAGTGATATCTTATGATGTTTCTTTTTCTGTGTGACGTAGTTCACGTAGAATCACCGTACCTGCATCCACTCACTATGCCGCTACGGGCCTGATGACAGAGATTTCATTGCTGAGTGATACTGCATTGCACGTACGTGCCACAACTTCTTTATCCATTTTTTGCTTTCTGGGATATTTACCTGGTACTGTAGACGAGCTTCTTGGGAACACAGCCGTCCCAAACTTTGGGCTGGCTCTCTGTTTTTGATTTTAATTTCCCTAAGGAATAGGACCATACGTGCAATTGCCATAGGCTGTGTTGCTTTATTTTTTACGTGTTTTAGTAAACACCATACACTTCTCCAGGGTGGCTGTTGGCAATTAACATCCTGCCAATCAGCATAACAAGGCTCCCTGTTCTCCATATCCTGTCCTACCTTTCTGGATTTTACACTTTTTTCAGATGGCCCTTTTGCCCGTGGGGCAGTGAGACTTCATTGTAGTGCAGATTTCCTTTACAGGCTTGTTTGGTTGGCCAAAAAGGGCGTATGCGTTTTTTCCTGAATATATTCAGGAAAAAACGCATACGCCCTTTTTCGCCAAGTGCATCATTGTCGACGTTCTGCCTCTTTTCCTATGCTTTCAGGGCAATTCCAGTCTACCCCCTGCAGTCGTTTTCCTGAAATTCTGCCCCGCTTTCAGGTCCCCTTCGCAGGCTTACTTCAATATATTTTTGGAGGATAGCTGTCATTTATCATTCTGCAGGTTTGTGAATTACAGTGCCCCTGAGCTCCTTTCTTCAACTCGCTTTCTTGTGAGCTGGGCACAAAACCGCAGGATTGCTTCAGGCCCTAATCTGTTTCCGACAGGGCACACTGAGCCTTTGTTTAATTCCTCTTCCTGTTCGGCAATGAGCATTACATTTGCCCATGCAGACACCTACAGCTAGTCTCTCATTGGTTCTCCCTATTCCTGTTCATCTTGCACAGAAATTGCAAGCTGTGCCAAACAGGAGGTTAAAGGCACTGACTCTCCAAGCGGGGAGAGTGTTAGTAAATCATCTGGAATGGTGAACCCGAGGACCAGGATACGAAAATTGAGATGCATTTTAATCGTTTCCGAATCACACGGTGGACCATAATGAGGGTTTCCCATGCATGTTTTAGCTGGAGGAAGAATCCCTTGAACCTGAAGAGTTGGGACCCATGGAATAGGTACCATGCAGTATGACTTCAAAGGGTCTGCATTTGCTCACTGAAACTCACCAATGCTATCAGCCTGAAGTGTCCAGCCTTATGTCTCAACCAGCTCTGGGTGTAGATGTGGTCAATCCCGGTTGCATCACATGCCCTGAGTGAATTATTTAAGAATTGCTCTCTATTTCAATGTCTTTGTATTTTGTTTTCGAAATTTATTTTGATAATGGGATTTATCGGATTTTCACTGCTGCGTTTCGGCCGCTGTACCCACGCTTGATTCTCTTACGGAGACATATATATCAATGGGTTTTAAGATTCTTCCTAGTCAGGTATATTCCTAGGCGTTGAATATGTGGTGTTGAGTCCATGTCGTTGAGCAAGGAGT
Organism: Phocoena phocoena; assembly: GCF_963924675.1. Lineage (NCBI taxonomy): Eukaryota > Metazoa > Chordata > Mammalia > Artiodactyla > Phocoenidae > Phocoena > Phocoena phocoena. Next base: position 1,132,881 of record NW_027077514.1, on the reverse strand, counting down.
AGGTCTTGTCTGTTACATATTTGGCTTATGGCATGTTATCTGTGCTAATTTCAGTCTCTGGTTTTATGCAGCACCCCAAGGCACCTTTCCCCATAAGCAAGCACTAGTTGGTTTTCTAAATTTGAGACTCTGTTCTGTTTTGTAATTCAGTTCATGTGTAGTCAAGTTTACATTCCGTGTATTAGTGATATCTTATGATGTTTATTTTTCTGTGTGACGTAGTTCACGTAGAATCACCATACCTGCATCCACTTACTATGCGGCTATGGGCCTGATGACACAAATTTCATTGCTGGGTGATATTGCATTGCACGTACGTGCCACAACTTCTTTATCCATTTTTTGCTTTCTGGGATATTTACCTGATACTGTAGACGAGCTTCTTGTGAACACAGCCGTCCCAAATATTGGGGTGGCTGTCTGTTTTTGATTTTAATTTCCGTAAGCTATAGGACCATAAGTGGAAGTGCCATAGGCTGTGTTGCTTTGTTTCTTATGTGTTTCAGGAAACACCATACACTTCTCCAGGGTGGCTGCTGGCAATTTACATCCTGACAATCAGCATAACAAGGCTCGCTGTTCTCCATATCCTGTCCTACCTTTCTGGATTTTACACATTTTTCAGATGGCCCTTTTGCCCGGGGGGCAGTGAGACTTCATTGTAGTGCAGATTTCCTTTACAGGCTTGCTTGGTTGGCCAAAAAGGGCGTATGCGTTTTTTCCTGAATATATTCAGGAAAAAACGCATACGCCCTTTTTGGCCAAGTGCATCATTGTCGACGTTCTGCCTCTTTTCCTATGCTTTCAGGGCAATTCCAGTCTACCCCCTGCAATCGTTTTCCTGAAATTCTGCCCCGCTTTCAAGTCCCCTTCGCAGGCTTACTTCAATATATTTTTGGAGGATAGCTGTCATTTGTAACTCTGCAGGTTTGTGAATTACAGTGCCCCTGAGCTCCTTTCTTCAACTCGCTTTCTTGTGAGCTGGGCACAAAACCGCAGGATTGCTTCAGGCCCTAAACTGTTTCCAGCAGGGCACACTGAGCCTTTGTTTAATTCCTCTTCCCGGTGGGCAATGAGCGTTACATTTGCCCGTGCAGACACCTACAGCTAGTCTCTCATTGGTTCTCCCTATTCCTGTTCATCTTGCACAGAAATTGCAAGCTGTGCCAAACAGGAGGTTAAAGGCACTGACTCTCCAAGCGGGGAGAGTGTTAGTAAATCATCTGGAATGGTGAACACGAGGACCAGGATACGAAAATTGAGATGCATTTTAAATCGTTTCCCAATCACACGGTGGACCATACTGTGGGTTTCCCATGCATGTTTTAGCTGGAGGAAGAATCCCTTGAACCTGAAGTGTTGGGACCCATGGAATAGGTACCATGCAGTATGACTTCAAAGGGTCTGCATTTGCTCACCGAAACTCACCACTGCTATCAGCCTGAAGTGTCCAGCCTTATGTCTCAACCAGCTCTGGGTGTAGATGTGGTCAATCCCGGTTGCATCACATGCCCTGAGTGAATTATTTAAGAATTGCTCTCTATTTCACTGTCTTTGTGTTTTGTTTTCGAAATTTATTTTGATAATGGGATTTATCGGATTTTCACTACTGCGTTTCGGCCGCTGTAAACACGCTTGATTCTCTTACGGAGACATATATATCCATGGGTTTTAAGATTCTTCCTAGTCAGGTATATTCCTAGGCGTTGAATATGTGGTGTTGAGTCCATTTCGTTGAGCAAGGAGTAGGTCTTGTCTATCACATATTTGGCTTATGGAATGTTATCTGTGCTAATTTCAGTCTCTGGTTTTATGCAGCACCCCAAGGCACCTTTCCCCAGAAGCAAGCACTAGTTGGTTTTCTAAATTTGAGACCCTGTTCTGTTTTGTAATTCAGTTCATGTGTAGTCAAGTTTACATTCCGTGTATTAGTGATATCTTATGATGTTTCTTTTTCTGTGTGACGTAGTTCACGTAGAATCACCGTACCTGCATCCACTCACTATGCCGCTAGGGGCCTGTTGACAGAGATTTCATTGCTGAGTGATACTGCATTGCACGTACGTGCCACAACTTCTTTATCCATTTTTTGCTTTCTGGGATATTTACCTGGTACTGTAGACGAGCTTCTTGGGAACACAGCCATCCCAAACTTTGGGCGGGCTCTCTGTTTTTGATTTTAATTTCCCTAAGGAATAGGACCATACGTGCAATTGCCATAGGCTGTGTTGCTTTATTTTTTACGTGTTTTAGTAAACACCATACACTTCTCCAGGGTGGCTGTTGGCAATTAACATCCTGCCAATCAGCATAACAAGGCTCCCTGTTCTCCGTATCCTGTCCTACCTTTCTGGATTTTACACTTTTTTCAGATGGCCCTTTTTACCCGTGGGGCAGTGAGACTTCATTGTAGTGCAGATTTCCTTTACAGGCTTGCTTGGTTGGCCAAAAAGGGCGTATGCGTTTTTTCCTGAATATATTCAGGAAAAAACGCATACGCCCTTTTTGGCCAAGTGCATCATTGTCGACGTTCTGCCTCTTTTCCTATGCTTTCAGGGCAATTCCAGTCTACCCCCTGCAGTCGTTTTCCTGAAATTCTGCCCCGCTTTCAGGTCCCCTTCGCAGGCTTACTTCAATATATTTTTGGAGGATAGCTGTCATTTATAATTCTGCAGGTTTGTGAATTACAGTGCCCCTGAGCTCCTTTCTTCAACTCGCTTTCTTGTGAGCTGGGCACAAAACCGCAGGATTGCTTCAGGCCCTAATCTGTTTCCGACAGGGCACACTGAGCCTTTGTTTAATTCCTCTTCCTGTTCGGCAATGAGCATTACATTTGCCCATGCAGACACCTACAGCTAGTCTCTCATTGGTTCTCCCTATTCCTGTTCATCTTGCACAGAAATTGCAAGCTGTGCCAAACAGGAGGTTAAAGGCACTGACTCTCCAAGCGGGGAGAGTGTTAGTAAATCATCTGGAATGGTGAACCCGAGGACCAGGATACGAAAATTGAGATGCATTTTAATCGTTTCCCAATCACACGGTGGACCATAATGAGGGTTTCCCATGCATGTTTTAGCTGGAGGAAGAATCCCTTGAACCTGAAGAGTTGGGACCCATGGAATAGGTACCATGCAGTATGACTTCAAAGGGTCTGCATTTGCTCACCGAAACTCACCAATGCTATCAGCCTGAAGTGTCCAGCCTTATGTCTCAACCAGCTCTGGGTGTAGATGTGGACAATCCCGGTTGCATCACATGCCCTGAGTGAATTATTTAAGAATTGCTCTCTATTTCACTGTCTTTGTGTTTTGTTTTCGAAATTTATTTTGATAATGGGATTTATCGGATTTTCACTGCTGCATTTGGGCCGCTGTACCCACGCTTGATTCTCTTACGGAGACATATATATCCATGGGTTTTAAGATTCTTCCTAGTCAGGTATATTCCTAGGCGTTGAATATGTGGTGTTGAGTCCATGTCGTTGAGCAAGGAGTAGGTCTTGTCTGTTACATATTTGGCTTATGGAATGTTATCTGCGCTAATTTCAGTCTCTGGTTTTATGCAGCACCCCAAGGCACCTTTCCCCATAAGCAAGCACTAGTTGGTTTTCTAAATTTGAGACCCAGTTCTGTTTTGTAATTCAGTTCATGTGTAGTCAAGTTTACATTCCGTGTATTAGTGATATCTTATGATGTTTCTTTTTCTGTGTGACGTAGTTCACGTAGAATCACCGTACCTGCATCCACTCACTATGCCGCTACGGGCCTGATGACACAGATTTCATTGCTGAGTGATACTGCATTGCACGTACGTGCCACAACTTCTTTATCCATTTTTTGCTTTCTGGGATATTTACCTGATACTGTAGACGAGCTTCTTGTGAACACAGCCGTCCCAAATATTGGGGTGGCTGTCTGTTTTTGATTTTAATTTCCGTAACCTATAGGACCATAAGTGGAAGTGCCATAGGCTGTGTTGCTTTGTTTCTTACGTGTTTCAGGAAACACCATACACTTCTCCAGGGTGGCTGCTGGCAATTTACATCCTGCCAATCAGCATAACAAGGCTCCCTGTTCTCCATATCCTGTCCTACCTTTCTGGATTTTACACTTTTTTCAGATGGCCCTTTTGCCCGGGGGGCAGTGAGACTTCATTGTAGTGCAGATTTCTTTTACAGGCTTGCTTGGTTGGCCAAAAAGGGCGTATGCGTTTTTTCCTGAATATACTCAGGAAAAAACGCATACGCCCTTTTTGGCCAAGTGCATCATTGTCGACGTTCTGCCTCTTTTCCTATGCTTTCAGGGCAATTCCAGTCTACCCCCTGCAATCGTTTTCCTGAAATTCTGCCCCGCTTTCAAGTCCCCTTCGCAGGCTTACTTCAATATATTTTTGGAGGATAGCTGTCATTTGTAACTCTGCAGGTTTGTGATTTACAGTGCCCCTGAGCTCCTTTCTTCAACTCGCTTTCTTGTGAGCTGGGCACAAAACCGCAGGATTGCTTCAGGCCCTAAACTGTTTCCGGCAGGGCACACTGAGCCTTTGTTTAATTCCTCTTCCCGGTGGGCAATGAGCGTTACATTTGCCCGTGCAGACACCTACAGCTAGTCTCTCATTGGTTCTCCCTATTCCTGTTCATCTTGCACAGAAATTGCAAGCTGTGCCAAACAGGAGGTTAAAGGCACTGACTCTCCAAGCGGGGAGAGTGTTAGTAAATCATCTGGAATGGTGAACACGAGGACCAGGATACGAAAATTGAGATGCATTTTAAATCGTTTCCCAATCACACGGTGGACCATACTGTGGGTTTCCCATGCATGTTTTAGCTGGAGGAAGAATCCCTTGATCCTGAAGTGTTGGGACCCATGGAATAGGTACCATGCAGTATGACTTCAAAGGGTCTGCATTTGCTCACCAAAACTCACCACTGCTATCAGCCTGAAGTGTCCAGCCTTATGTCTCAACCAGCTCTGGGTGTAGATGTGGTCAATCCCGGTTGCATCACATGCCCTGAGTGAATTATTTAAGAATTGCTCTCTATTTCACTGTCTTTGTGTTTTGTTTTCGAAATTTATTTTGATAATGGGATTTATCGGATTTTCACTACTGCGTTTCGGCCGCTGTAAACACGCTTGATTCTCTTACGGAGACATATATATCCATGGGTTTTAAGATTCTTCCTAGTCAGGTATATTCCTAGGCGTTGAATATGTGGTGTTGAGTCCATTTCGTTGAGCAAGGAGTAGGTCTTGTCTATTACATATTTGGCTTATGGAATGTTATCTGTGCTAATTTCAGTCTCTGGTTTTATGCAGCACCCCAAGGCACCTTTCCCCAGAAGCAAGCACTAGTTGGTTTTCTAAATTTGAGACCCTGTTCTGTTTTGTAATTCAGTTCATGTGTAGTCAAGTTTACATTCCGTGTATTAGTGATATCTTATGATGTTTCTTTTTCTGTGTGACGTAGTTCACGTAGAATCACCGTACCTGCATCCACTCACTATGCCGCTAGGGGCCTGATGACAGAGATTTCATTGCTGAGTGATACTGCATTGCACGTACGTGCCACAACTTCTTTATCCATTTTTTGCTTTCTGGGATATTTACCTGGTACTGTAGACGAGCTTCTTGGGAACACAGCCATCCCAAACTTTGGGCGGGCTCTCTGTTTTTGATTTTAATTTCCCTAAGGAATAGGACCATACGTGCAATTGCCATAGGCTGTGTTGCTTTATTTTTTACGTGTTTTAGTAAACACCATACACTTCTCCAGGGTGGCTGTTGGCAATTAACATCCTGCCAATCAGCATAACAAGGCTCCCTGTTCTCCATATCCTGTCCTACCTTTCTGGATTTTACACTTTTTTCAGATGGCCCTTTTTACCCGTGGGGCAGTGAGACTTCATTGTAGTGCAGATTTCCTTTACAGGCTTGCTTGGTTGGCCAAAAAGGACGTATGCGTTTTTTCCTGAATATATTCAGGAAAAAACGCATACGCCCTTTTTGGCCAAGTGCATCATTGTCGACGTTCTGCCTCTTTTCCTATGCTTTCAGGGCAATTCCAGTCTACCCCCTGCAGTCGTTTTCCTGAAATTCTGCCCCGCTTTCAGGTCCCCTTCGCAGGCTTACTTCAATATATTTTTGGAGGATAGCTGTCATTTATAATTCTGCAGGTTTGTGAATTACAGTGCCCCTGAGCTCCTTTCTTCAACTCGCTTTCTTGTGAGCTGGGCACAAAACCGCAGGATTGCTTCAGGCCCTAATCTGTTTCCGACAGGGCACACTGAGCCTTTGTTTAATTCCTCTTCCTGTTCGGCAATGAGCATTACATTTGCCCATGCAGACACCTACAGCTAGTCTCTCATTGGTTCTCCCTATTCCTGTTCATCTTGCACAGAAATTGCAAGCTGTGCCAAACAGGAGGTTAAAGGCACTGACTCTCCAAGCGGGGAGAGTGTTAGTAAATCATCTGGAATGGTGAACCCGAGGACCAGGATACGAAAATTGAGATGCATTTTAATCGTTTCCCAATCACACGGTGGACCATAATGAGGGTTTCCCATGCATGTTTTAGCTGGAGGAAGAATCCCTTGAACCTGAAGAGTTGGGACCCATGGAATAGGTACCATGCAGTATGACTTCAAAGGGTCTGCATTTGCTCACCGAAACTCACCAATGCTATCAGCCTGAAGTGTCCAGCCTTATGTCTCAACCAGCTCTGGGTGTAGATGTGGTCAATCCCGGTTGCATCACATGCCCTGATTGAATTATTTAAGAATTGCTCTCTATTTCACTGTCTTTGTGTTTTGTTTTCGAAATTTATTTTGATAATGGGATTTATCGGATTTTCACTGCTGCGTTTGGGCCGCTGTACCCACGCTTGATTCTCTTACGGAGACATATATATCCATGGGTTTTAAGATTCTTCCTAGTCAGGTATATTCCTAGGCGTTGAATATGTGGTGTTGAGTCCATGTCGTTGAGCAAGGAGTAGGTCTTGTCTGTTACATATTTGGCTTATGGAATGTTATCTGTGCTAATTTCAGTCTCTGGTTTTATGCAGCACCCCATGGCACCTTTCCCCATAAGCAAGCACTAGTTGGTTTTCTAAATTTGAGACCCAGTTCTGTTTTGTAATTCAGTTCATGTGTAGTCAAGTTTACATTCCGTGTATTAGTGATATCTTATGATGTTTCTTTTTCTGTGTGACGTAGTTCACGTAGAATCACCGTACCTGCATCCACTCACTATGCCGCTACGGGCCTGATGACACAGATTTCATTGCTGAGTGATACTGCATTGCACGTACGTGCCACAACTTCTTTATCCATTTTTTGCTTTCTGGGATATTTACCTGATACTGTAGACGAGCTTCTTGTGAACACAGCCGTCCCAAATATTGGGGTGGCTGTCTGTTTTTGATTTTAATTTCCGTAACCTATAGGACCATAAGTGGAAGTGCCATAGGCTGTGTTGCTTTGTTTCTTACGTGTTTCAGGAAACACCATACACTTCTCCAGGGTGGCTGCTGGCAATTTACATCCTGCCAATCAGCATAACAAGGCTCCCTGTTCTCCATATCCTGTCCTACCTTTCTGGATTTTACACTTTTTTCAGATGGCCCTTTTGCCCGGGGGGCAGTGAGACTTCATTGTAGTGCAGATTTCTTTTACAGGCTTGCTTGGTTGGCCAAAAAGGGCGTATGCGTTTTTTCCTGAATATACTCAGGAAAAAACGCATACGCCCTTTTTGGCCAAGTGCATCATTGTCGACGTTCTGCCTCTTTTCCTATGCTTTCAGGGCAATTCCAGTCTACCCCCTGCAATCGTTTTCCTGAAATTCTGCCCCGCTTTCAAGTCCCCTTCGCAGGCTTACTTCAATATATTTTTGGATGATAGCTGTCATTTATAACTCTGCAGGTTTGTGAATTACAGTGCCCCTGAGCTCCTTTCTTCAACTCGCTTTCTTGTGAGCTGGGCACAAAACCGCAGGATTGCTTCAGGCCCTAAACTGTTTCCGGCAGGGCACACTGAGCCTTTGTTTAATTCCTCTTCCTGGTGGGCAATGAGCATTACATTTGCCCGTGCAGACACCTACAGCTAGTCTCTCATTGGTTCTCCCTATTCCTGTTCATCTTGCACAGAAATTGCAAGCTGTGCCAAAGAGGAGGTTAAAGGCACTGACTCTCCAAGCGGGGAGAGTGTTAGTAAAGCATCTGGAATGGTGAACCCGAGGACCAGGATACGAAAATTGAGATGCATTTTAAATCGTTTCCCAATCACACGGTGGACCATACTGTGGGTTTCCCATGCATGTTTTAGCTGGAGGAAGAATCCCTTGAACCTGAAGTGTTGGGACCCATGGAATAGGTACCATGCAGTATGACTTCAAAGGGTCTGCATTTGCTCACCGAACCTCACCAATGCTATCAGCCTGAAGTGTCCAGGGTTATGTCTCAACCAGCTCTGGGTGTAGATGTGGTCAATCCCGGTTGCATCACATGCCCTGAGTGAATTATTTAAGAATTGCTCTCTATTTCACTGTCTTTGTGTTTTGTTTTCGAAATTTATTTTGATAATGGGATTTATCGGATTTTCACTACTGCGTTTCGGCCTCTGTAAACACGCTTGATTCTCTTACGGAGACATATATATCCATGGGTTTTAAGATTCTTCCTAGTCAGGTATATTCCTAGGCGTTGAATATGTGGTGTTGAGTCCATTTCCTTGAGCAAGGAGTAGGTCTTGTCTATTACATATTTGGCTTATGGAATGTTATCTGTGCTAATTTCAGTCTCTGGTTTTATGCAGCAGCCCAAGGCACCTTTCCCCAGAAGCAAGCACTAGTTGGTTTTCTAAATTTGAGACCCTGTTCTGTTTTGTAATTCAGTTCATGTGTAGTCAAGTTTACATTCCGTGTATTAGTGATATCTTATGATGTTTCTTTTTCTGTGTGACGTAGTTCACGTAGAATCACCGTACCTGCATCCACTCACTATGCCGCTACGGGCCTGATGACAGAGATTTCATTGCTGAGTGATACTGCATTGCACGTACGTGCCACAACTTCTTTATCCATTTTTTGCTTTCTGGGATATTTACCTGGTACTGTAGACGAGCTTCTTTGGAACACAGCCGTCCCAAACTTTGGGCTGGCTCTCTGTTTTTGATTTTAATTTCCCTAAGGAATAGGACCATACGTGCAATTGCCATAGGCTGTGTTGCTTTATTTTTTACGTGTTTTAGTAAACACCATACACTTCTCCAGGGTGGCTGTTGGCAATTTACATCCTGCCAATCAGCATAACAAGGCTCCCTGTTCTCCATATCCTGTCCTACCTTTCTGGATTTTACACTTTTTTCAGATGGCCCTTTTGCCCGGGGGGCAGTGAGACTTCATTGTAGTGCAGATTTCCTTTACAGGTTGCTTGGTTGGCCAAAAAGGGCGTATGCGTTTTTTCCTGAATATATTCAGGAAAAAACGCATACTCCCTTTTTGGCCAAGTGCATCATTGTGGATGTTCTGCCTCTTTTCCTATGCTTTCAGGGCAATTCCAGTCTACCCCCTGCAATCGTTTTCCTGAAATTCTGCCCCGCTTTCAAGTCCCCTTCGCAGGCTTACTTCAATATATTTTTGGAGGATAGCTGTCATTTATAACTCTGTAGGTTTGTGAATTACAGTGCCCCTGAGCTCCTTTCTTCAACTCGCTTTCTTGTGAGCTGGGCACAAAACCGCAGGATTGCTTCAGGCCCTAATCTGTTTCCGGCAGGGCACACTGAGCCTTTGGTTATTTCCTCTTCCTGGTGGGAATTGAGCGTTACATTTGCCCGTGCAGACACCTACACCAAGTCTCTCATTGGTTCTCCCTATTCCTGTTCATCTTGCATAGAAATTGCAAGCTGTGCCAAACAGGAGGTTAAAGGCACTGACTCTCCAAGTGGGGAGAGTTTTAGTAAAGCATCTGGAATGGTGAACCCTAGGACCAGGATACGAAAACTGAGATGCATTTTAAATCGTTTCCCAATCACACGGTGGACCATACTGTGGGTTTCCCATGCATGTTTTAGCTGGAGGAAGAATGCCTTGAACCTGGAGAGTTGGGACCCATGGAATGGGTACCATGCAGTATGACTTCAAAGGGTCTGCATTTGCTCACCGAAACTCACCAATGCTATCAGCCTGAAGTGTCCAGCCTTATGTCTCAACCAGCTCTGGGTGTAGATGTGGTCAATCCCGGTTGCATCACATGCCCTGAGTGAATTTTTTAAGAATTGCTCTCTATTTCACTGTCATTGTGTTTTGTTTTCGAAATTTATTTTGATAATGGGATTTATCGGATTTTCACTGCTGCGTTTTGGCCGCTGTACACACGCTTGATTCTCTTACGGAGACATATATATCCATGGGTTTTAATATTCTTCCTAGTCAGGTATATTCCTAGGCGTTGAATATGTGGTGTTGGGTCCATTTCGTTGAGCAAGGAGTAGGTCTTGTCTATTACATATTTGGCTTATGGAAAGTTATCTGTGCTAATATCAGTCTCTGCTTTTATGCAGCACCCCAAGGCACCTTTCCCCATAAGCAAGCACTAGTTGGTTTTCTAAATTTGAGACCCTGTTCTGTTTTGTAATTCAGTTCATTTGTAGTCAAGTTTACATTCCGTGTATTAGTGATAACTTATGATGTGTCTTTTTCTGTGTGACGTAGTTCACGTAGAATCACCGTACCTGCATCCACTCACTATGCCACTACGGGCCTGATGACACAGATTTCATTGCTGAGTGACATTGCATTGTACGTACGTGCCACAACTTCTTTATCCATGTTTTGCTTTCTGGGATATTTACTTGATACTGTAGACGAGCTTCTTGTGAACACAGCCGTCCCAAATAGTGGGGTGCCTGTCTGTTTTTGATTTTAATTTCCGTAAGCTATAGGACCATAAGTGGAAGTGCCATAGGCTGTGTTGCTTTGTTTCTTACGTGTTTCAGGAAACACCATACACTTCTCCAGGGTGGCTGCTGGCAATTTACATCCTGCCAATCAGCATAACAAGGCTCCCTGTTCTCCATATCCTGTTCTACCTTTCTGGATTTTACACTTTTTTCAGATGGCCCTTTTGCCCGGGGGGCAGTGGGACTGCATTGTAGTTCAGATTTCCTTTACAGGCTTGCTTGGTTGGCCAAAAAGAGCGTATGCGTTTTTTCCTGAAAATATTCAGGAAAAAACGCATACGCCCTTTTGGCCGAGTGCATCATTGTCGACGTTCTGCCTCTTTTCCTATGCTTTCAGGGCAATTCCAGTCTACCCCCTGCAATCGTTTTCCTGAAATTCTGCCCCGCTTTCAAGTCCCCTTCGCAGGCTTACTTCAATATATTTTTGGAGGATAGCTGTCATTTGTAACTCTGCAGGTTTGTGAATTACAGTGCCCCTGAGCTCCTTTCTTCAACTCGCTTTCTTGTGAGCTGGGCACAAAACCGCAGGATTGCTTCAGGCCCTAAACTGTTTCCGGCAGGGCACACTGAGCCTTTGTTTAATTCCTCTTCCCGGTGGGCAATGAGCGTTACATTTGCCCGTGCAGACACCTACAGCTAGTCTCTCATTGGTTCTCCCTATTCCTGTTCATCTTGCACAGAAATTGCAAGCTGTGCCAAACAGGAGGTTAAAGGCACTGACTCTCCAAGCGGGGAGAGTGTTAGTAAATCATCTGGAATGGTGAACACGAGGACCAGGATACGAAAATTGAGATGCATTTTAAATCGTTTCCCAATCACACGGTGGACCATACTGTTTGTTTCCCATGCATGTTTTAGCTGGAGGAAGAATCCCTTGAACCTGAAGTGTTGGGACCCATGGAATAGGTACCATGCAGTATGACTTCAAAGGGTCTGCATTTGCTCACCGAAACTCACCACTGCTATCAGCCTGAAGTGTCCAGCCTTATGTCTCAACCAGCTCTGGGTGTAGATGTGGTCAATCCCGGTTGCATCACATGCCCTGAGTGAATTATTTAAGAATTGCTCTCTATTTCACTGTCTTTGTGTTTTGTTTTCGAAATTTATTTTGATAATGGGATTTATCGGATTTTCACTACTGCGTTTCGGCCGCTGTAAACACGCTTGATTCTCTTACGGAGACATATATATCCATGGGTTTTAAGATTCTTCCTAGTCAGGTATATTCCTAGGCGTTGAATATGTGGTGTTGAGTCCATTTCGTTGAGCAAGGAGTAGGTCTTGTCTATTACATATTTGGCTTATGGAATGTTATCTGTGCTAATTTCAGTCTCTGGTTTTATGCAGCACCCCAAGGCACCTTTCCCCAGAAGCAAGCACTAGTTGGTTTTCTAAATTTGAGACCCTGTTCTGTTTTGTAATTCAGTTCATGTGTAGTCAAGTTTACATTCCGTGTATTAGTGATATCTTATGATGTTTCTTTTTCTGTGTGACGTAGTTCACGTAGAATCACCGTACCTGCATCCACTCACTATGCCGCTAGGGGCCTGATGACAGAGATTTCATTGCTGAGTGATACTGCATTGCACGTACGTGCCACAACTTCTTTATCCATTTTTTGCTTTCTGGGATATTTACCTGGTACTGTAGACGAGCTTCTTGGTAACACAGCCATCCCAAACTTTGGGCGGGCTCTCTGTTTTTGATTTTAATTTCCCTAAGGAATAGGACCATACGTGCAATTGCCATAGGCTGTGTTGCTTTATTTTTTACGTGTTTTAGTAAACACCATACACTTCTCCAGGGTGGCTGTTGGCAATTAACATCCTGCCAATCAGCATAACAAGGCTCCCTGTTCTCCATATCCTGTCCTACCTTTCTGGATTTTACACTTTTTTCAGATGGCCCTTTTTACCCGTGGGGCAGTGAGACTTCATTGTAGTGCAGATTTCCTTTACAGGCTTGCTTGGTTGGCCAAAAAGGGCGTATGCGTTTTTTCCTGAATATATTCAGGAAAAAACGCATACGCCCTTTTTGGCCAAGTGCATCATTGTCGACGTTCTGCCTCTTTTCCTATGCTTTCAGGGCAATTCCAGTCTACCCCCTGCAGTCGTTTTCCTGAAATTCTGCCCCGCTTTCAGGTCCCCTTCGCAGGCTTACTTCAATATATTTTTGGAGGATAGCTGTCATTTATAATTCTGCAGGTTTGTGAATTACAGTGCCCCTGAGCTCCTTTCTTCAACTCGCTTTCTTGTGAGCTGGGCACAAAACCGCAGGATTGCTTCAGGCCCTAATCTGTTTCCGACAGGGCACACTGAGCCTTTGTTTAATTCCTCTTCCTGTTCGGCAATGAGCATTACATTTGCCCATGCAGACACCTACAGCTAGTCTCTCATTGGTTCTCCCTATTCCTGTTCATCTTGCACAGAAATTGCAAGCTGTGCCAAACAGGAGGTTAAAGGCACTGACTCTCCAAGCGGGGAGAGTGTTAGTAAATCATCTGGAATGGTGAACCCGAGGACCAGGATACGAAAATTGAGATGCATTTTAATCGTTTCCCAATCACACGGTGGACCATAATGAGGGTTTCCCATGCATGTTTTAGCTGGAGGAAGAATCCCTTGAACCTGAAGAGTTGGGACCCATGGAATAGGTACCATGCAGTATGACTTCAAAGGGTCTGCATTTGCTCACCGAAACTCACCAATGCTATCAGCCTGAAGTGTCCAGCCTTATGTCTCAACCAGCTCTGGGTGTAGATGTGGTCAATCCCGGTTGCATCACATGCCCTGAGTGAATTATTTAAGAATTGCTCTCTATTTCACTGTCTTTGTGTTTTGTTTTCGAAATTTATTTTGATAATGGGATTTATCGCATTTTCACTGCTGCGTTTGGGCCGCTGTACCCACGCTTGATTCTCTTACGGAGACATATATATCCATGGGTTTTAAGATTCTTCCTAGTCAGGTATATTCCTAGGCGTTGAATATGTGGTGTTGAGTCCATGTCGTTGAGCAAGGAGTAGGTCTTGTCTGTTACATATTTGGCTTATGGAATGTTATCTGTGCTAATTTCAGTCTCTGATTTTATGCAGCACCCCAAGGCACCTTTCCCCATAAGCAAGCACTAGTTGGTTTTCTAAATTTGAGACCCAGTTCTGTTTTGTAATTCAGTTCATGTGTAGTCAAGTTTACATTCCGTGTATTAGTGATATCTTATGATGTTTCTTTTTCTGTGTGACGTAGTTCACGTAGAATCACCGTACCTGCATCCACTCACTATGCCGCTACGGGCCTGATGACACAGATTTCATTGCTGAGTGATACTGCATTGCACGTACGTGCCACAACTTCTTTATCCATTTTTTGCTTTCTGGGATATTTACCTGATACTGTAGACGAGCTTCTTGTGAACACAGCCGTCCCAAATATTGGGGTGGCTGTCTGTTTTTGATTTTAATTTCCGTAACCTATAGGACCATAAGTGGAAGTGCCATAGGCTGTGTTGCTTTGTTTCTTACGTGTTTCAGGAAGCACCATACACTTCTCCAGGGTGGCTGCTGGCAATTTACATCCTGCCAATCAGCATAACAAGGCTCCCTGTTCTCCATATCCTGTCCTACCTTTCTGGATTTTACACTTTTTTCAGATGGCCCTTTTGCCCGGGGGGCAGTGAGACTTCATTGTAGTGCAGATTTCTTTTACAGGCTTGCTTGGTTGGCCAAAAAGGGCGTATGCGTTTTTTCCTGAATATACTCAGGAAAAAACGCATACGCCCTTTTTGGCCAAGTGCATCATTGTCGACGTTCTGCCTCTTTTCCTATGCTTTCAGGGCAATTCCAGTCTACCCCCTGCAATCGTTTTCCTGAAATTCTGCCCCGCTTTCAAGTCCCCTTCGCAGGCTTACTTCAATATATTTTTGGATGATAGCTGTCATTTATAACTCTGCAGGTTTGTGAATTACAGTGCCCCTGAGCTCCTTTCTTCAACTCGCTTTCTTGTGAGCTGGGCACAAAACCGCAGGATTGCTTCAGGCCCTAAACTGTTTCCGGCAGGGCACACTGAGCCTTTGTTTAATTCCTCTTCCTGGTGGGCAATGAGCGTTACATTTGCCCGTGCAGACACCTACAGCTAGTCTCTCATTGGTTCTCCCTATTCCTGTTCATCTTGCACAGAAATTGCAAGCTGTGCCAAAGAGGAGGTTAAAGGCACTGACTCTCCAAGCGGGGAGAGTGTTAGTAAAGCATCTGGAATGGTGAACCCGAGGACCAGGATACGAAAATTGAGATGCATTTTAAATCGTTTCCCAATCACACGGTGGACCATACTGTGGGTTTCCCATGCATGTTTTAGCTGGAGGAAGAATCCCTTGAACCTGAAGTGTTGGGACCCATGGAATAGGTACCATGCAGTATGACTTCAAAGGGTCTGCATTTGCTCACCGAACCTCACCAATGCTATTAGCCTGAAGTGTCCAGGGTTATGTCTCAACCAGCTCTGGGTGTAGATGTGGTCAATCCCGGTTGCATCACATGCCCTGAGTGAATTATTTAAGAATTGCTCTCTATTTCACTGTCTTTGTGTTTTGTTTTCGAAATTTATTTTGATAATGGGATTTATCGGATTTTCACTACTGCGTTTCGGCCTCTGTAAACACGCTTGATTCTCTTACGGAGACATATATATCCATGGGTTTTAAGATTCTTCCTAGTCAGGTATATTCCTAGGCGTTGAATATGTGGTGTTGAGTCCATTTCCTTGAGCAAGGAGTAGGTCTTGTCTATTACATATTTGGCTTATGGAATGTTATCTGTGCTAATTTCAGTCTCTGGTTTTATGCAGCAGCCCAAGGCACCTTTACCCAGAAGCAAGCACTAGTTGGTTTTCTAAATTTGAGACCCTGTTCTGTTTTGTAATTCAGTTCATGTGTAGTCAAGTTTACATTCCGTGTATTAGTGATATCTTATGATGTTTCTTTTTCTGTGTGACGTAGTTCACGTAGAATCACCGTACCTGCATCCACTCACTATGCCGCTACGGGCCTGATGACAGAGATTTCATTGCTGAGTGATACTGCATTGCACGTACGTGCCACAACTTCTTTATCCATTTTTTGCTTTCTGGGATATTTACCTGGTACTGTAGACGAGCTTCTTTGGAACACAGCCGTCCCAAACTTTGGGCTGGCTCTCTGTTTTTGATTTTAATTTCCCTAAGGAATAGGACCATACGTGCAATTGCCATAGGCTGTGTTGCTTTATTTTTTACGTGTTTTAGTAAACACCATACACTTCTCCAGGGTGGCTGTTGGCAATTTACATCCTGCCAATCAGCATAACAAGGCTCCCTGTTCTCCATATCCTGTCCTACCTTTCTGGATTTTACACTTTTTTCAGATGGCCCTTTTGCCCGGGGGGCAGTGAGACTTCATTGTAGTGCAGATTTCCTTTACAGGTTGCTTGGTTGGCCAAAAAGGGCGTATGCGTTTTTTCCTGAATATATTCAGGAAAAAACGCATACTCCCTTTTTGGCCAAGTGCATCATTGTGGATGTTCTGCCTCTTTTCCTATGCTTTCAGGGCAATTCCAGTCTACCCCCTGCAATCGTTTTCCTGAAATTCTGCCCCGCTTTCAAGTCCCCTTCGCAGGCTTACTTCAATATATTTTTGGAGGATAGCTGTCATTTATAACTCTGTAGGTTTGTGAATTACAGTGCCCCTGAGCTCCTTTCTTCAACTCGCTTTCTTGTGAGCTGGGCACAAAACCGCAGGATTGCTTCAGGCCCTAATCTGTTTCCGGCAGGGCACACTGAGCCTTTGGTTATTTCCTCTTCCTGGTGGGAATTGAGCGTTACATTTGCCCGTGCAGACACCTACACCTAGTCTCTCATTGGTTCTCCCTATTCCTGTTCATCTTGCATAGAAATTGCAAGCTGTGCCAAACAGGAGGTTAAAGGCACTGACTCTCCAAGTGGGGAGAGTTTTAGTAAAGCATCTGGAATGGTGAACCCTAGGACCAGGATACGAAAACTGAGATGCATTTTAAATCGTTTCCCAATCACACGGTGGACCATACTGTGGGTTCCCCATGCATGTTTTAGCTGGAGGAAGAATGCCTTGAACCTGGAGAGTTGGGACCCATGGAATGGGTACCATGCAGTATGACTTCAAAGGGTCTGCATTTGCTCACCGAAACTCACCAATGCTATCAGCCTGAAGTGTCCAGCCTTATGTCTCAACCAGCTCTGGGTGTAGATGTGGTCAATCCCGGTTGCATCACATGCCCTGAGTGAATTATTTAAGAATTGCTCTCTATTTCACTGTCTTTGTGTTTTGTTTTCGAAATTTATTTTGATAATGGGATTTATCGGATTTTCACTGCTGCGTTTCGGCCGCTGTACACACGCTTGATTCTCTTACGGAGACATATATATCCATGGGTTTTAAGATTCTACCTAGTAAGGTATATTCCTAGGCGTTGAATATGTGGCGTTGGGTCCATTTCGTTGAGAAATGAGTAGGTCTTGTCTATTACAT
Source organism: Phocoena phocoena (assembly GCF_963924675.1). Taxonomy (NCBI): domain Eukaryota; kingdom Metazoa; phylum Chordata; class Mammalia; order Artiodactyla; family Phocoenidae; genus Phocoena; species Phocoena phocoena. The sequence continues at coordinate 1,115,396 of NW_027077514.1, read as the reverse complement.
ATTTGGCTTATGGAAAGTTATCTGTGCTAATTTCAGTCTCTGCTTTTATGCAGCACCCCAAGGCACCTTTCCCCATAAGCAAGCACTAGTTGGTTTTCTAAATTTGAGACCCTGTTCTGTTTTGTAATTCAGTTCATATGTAGTCAAGTTTACATTCCGTGTATTAGTGATATCTTATGATGTTTCTTTTTCTGTGTGACGTAGTTCACGTAGAATCACCGTACCTGCATCCACTCACTATGCCGCTACGGGCCTGATGACACAGATTTCATTGCTGAGTGATATTGCATTGTACGTACGTGCCACAACTTCTTTATCCATTTTTTGCTTTCTGGGATATTTACCTGATAATGTAGACGAGCTTCTTGTGAACACAGCCATCCCAAATACTGGGGTGGCTGTCTGTTTTTGATTTTAATTTCCGTAAGCTATAGGACCATAAGGGGAAGTGCCATAGGCTGTGTTGCTTTGTTTCTTAAGTGTTTCAGGAAACACCATACACTTCTCCAGGGTGGCTGCTGGCAATTTACATCCTGCCAATCAGCATAACAATGCTCCCTGTTCTACATATCCTGTCCTAACTTTCTGGATTTTACACTTTTTTCAGATGGCCCTTTTGCCCGGGGGGCAGTGAGACTTTATTGTAGTGCAGATTTCCTTTACAGGCTTGCTTTGTTGGCCATAAAGGGCGTATGCGTTTTTTCCTGAATATATTCAGGAAAAAACGCATACGCCCTTTTTGGCCAAGTGCATCATTGTCGACCTTCTGCCTGTTTTCCTATGCTTTCAGGGCAATTCCAGTCTACCCCTGCATTCGTTTTCCTGAAATTCTGCCCCGCTTTCAAGTCCCCTTCGCAGGCTTACTTCAATATATTTTTGGAGGATAGCTGTCATTTATAACTCTGCAGGTTTGTGAATTACAGTGCCCCTGAGCTCCTTTCTTCAACTCGCTTTCTTGTGAGCTGGGCACATAACCGCAGGATTGCTTCAGGCCCTAATCTGTTTTCAGCAGGGCACGCTGAGCCTTTCTCTAATTCCTCTTCCTGGTCGGCAATGAGCGTTACATTTGCCCGTGCAGACACCTACAGCTAGGCTCTCATTGGTTCTCCCTATTCCTGTTCATCTTGCACAGAAATTGCAAGCTGTGCCAAACAGGAGGTTAAAGGCACTGACTCTCCAAGTGGGGAGAGTGTTAGTAAAGCATCTGGAATGGTGAACCCGAGGACCAGGATACGAAAACTGAGATGCATTTTAAATCGTTTCCCAATCAAACGGTGGACGATACTCTGGGTTTCCCATGCATGTTTTAGCTGGAGGAACAATCCCTTGAACCTGAAGAGTTGGGACCCATGGAATAGGTACCATGCAGTATTACTTCAAAGGGTCTGTATTTGCTCAGCGAAACTCACCAATGCTATCAACTTGAAGTGTCCAGCCTTATGTCTCAACCAGCTCTGGGTGTAGATGTGGTCAATCCCGGTTGCATCACATGCCCTGAGTGAATTATTTAAGAATTGCTCTCTATTTCACTGTCTTTGTGTTTTGTTTTCGAAATTTATTTTGATAATGGGATTTATCGGATTTTCACTGCTGCGTTTCGGCCGCTGTACACACGCTTGATTCTCTTACGGAGACATATATATCCATGGGTTTTAAGATTCTTCCTAGTCAGGTATATTCCTAGGCGTTGAATATGTGGTGTTCGGTCCATTTCGTTGAGCAAGGAGTAGGTCTTGTCTATTACATATTTGGCTTATGGAAAGTTATCTGTGCTAATTTCAGTCTCTGGTTTTATGCAGCACCCCAACGCACCTTTCCCCATAAGCAAGCACTAGTTGGTTTTCTAAATTTGAGACCCTGTTCTGTTTTGTAATTCAGTTCATGTGTAGTCAAGTTTACATTCCGTGTGTTAGTGATATCTTATGATGTTTCTTTTTCTGTGTGACGTAGTTCGCGTAGAATCACCGTACCTGCATCCACTCACTATGCCGCTATGGGCCTGATGACACAGATTTCATTGCTGAGTGATATTGCATTGTACGTACGTGCCACAACTTCTTTATCCATTTTTTGCTTTCTGGGATATTTACCTGATACTGTAGACGAGCTTCTTGTGAACACAGCCGTCCCAAATATTTGGGTGGCTGTCTGTTTTTGATTTTAATTTCCGTAAGCTATAGGACCATAAGTGGAAGTGCCATAGGCTGTGTTGCTTTGTTTCTTACGTGTTTCAGGAAACACCATACACTTCTCCAGGGTGGCTGCTGGCAATTTACATCCTGCCAATCAACATAACAAGGCTCCCTGTTCTCCATATCCTGTCCTACCTTTCTGGATTTTACACTTTTTTCAGATGGCCCTTTTGCCTGGGGGGCAGTGAGACTTCATTGTAGTGCAGATTTCCTTTACAGGCTTGCTTGGTTGGCCAAAAAGGCCGTATGCGTTTTTTCCTGAATATATTCAGGAAAAAACGCATACGCACTTTTTGGCCAAGTGCATCATTGTCGACGTTCTGCCTCTTTTCCTATGCTTTCAGGGCAATTCCAGTCTACCCCCTGCAATGGTTTTCCTGAAACTCTGCCCCGCTTTCTAGTCCCCTTCGCAGGCTTACTTCAATATATTTTTGGAGGATAGCTGTCATTTATAACTCTGCAGTTTTGTGAATTACAGTGCCCCTGAGCTCCTTTCTTCAACTCGCTTTCTTGTGAGCTGGGCACAAAACCGCAGGATTGCTTCAGGCGCTAATCTGTTTCTGGCAGGGCACGCTGAGCCTTTGGTTAATTCCTCTTCCTGGTGGGAAATGAGCGTTACATTTGCCCTTGCAGACACCTACAGCTAGTCTCTCATTGGTTCTCCCTATTCCTGTTCATCTTGCACAGAAATTGCAAGCTGTGCCAAACAGGAGGTTAAAGGCACTGACTATCCAAGCGGGGAGAGTGTTAGTAAAGCATCTGGAATGGTGAACCCGAGGACCAGGATACTTAAACTGAGATGCATTTTAAATCGTTTCCCAATCACATGGTGGACCATACTGTGGGTTTCCCATGCATGTTTTAGCTGGAGGAAGAATCCCTTGAACCTGAAGAGTTGGGACCCATGGAATAGGTACCATGCAGTATGACTTGAAAGGGTCTGCATTTGCTCACCGAAACTCACCAATGCTATCAACCTGAAGTGTCCAGCCTTATGTCTCAACCAGCTCTGGGTGTAGATGTGGTCAATCCCGGTTGCATCACATGCCCTGAGTGAATTATTTAAGAATTGCTCTCTATTTCACTGTCTTTGTGTTTTGTTTTCGAAATTTATTTTGATAATGGGATTTATCGGATTTTCACTGCTGCGTTTCGCCCGCTGTACACACACTTGATTCTCTTACGGAGACATATATATCCATGGGTTTTAAGATTCTTCCTAGTCAGGTATATTCCTAGGCGTTGAATATGTGGTGTTGGGTCCATTTCGTTGAGCAAGGAGTAGGTCTTGTCTATTACATATTTGGCTTATGGAAAGTTATCTGTGCTAATTTCAGTCTCTGGTTTTATGCAGCACCCCAAGGCACCTTTCCCCATAAGCAAGCACTAGTTGGTTTTCTAAATTTGAGACCCTGTTCTGTTTTGTAATTCAGTTCATGTGTAGTCAAGTTTACATTCCGTGTATTAATGATATCTTATGATGTTTCTTTTTCTGTGTGACGTAGTTCACATAGAATCACCGTACCTGCATCCACTCACTATGCCGCTACGGGCCTGATGACACAGATTTCATTGCTGAGTGATACTGCATTGCACATATGTGCCACAACTTCTTTATCCATTTTTTGCTTTCTGGGATATTTACCTGGTACTGTAGACGAGCTTCTTGGGAACACAGCCGTCCCAAACATTGGGGTGGCTCTCTGTTTTTGATTTTAATTTCCCTAAGGAATAGGACCATAAGTGCAATTGCCATAGGCTGTGTTGCTTTATTTCTTACGTGTTTCAGGAAACACCATACACTTCTCCAGGGTGGCTGCTGGCAATTCACATCCTGCCAATCAGCATAACAAGGCTCCCTGTTCTCCATATCCTGTCCTTCCTTTCTGGATTTTACACTTTTTTCAGATGGCCCTTTTGCCCGGGGGGCAGTGAGATTTCATTGTAGTGCAGATTTCCTTTACAGGCTTGCTTGGTTGGCCAAAAAGGGCGTATGCGTTTTTTCCTGAATATATTCAGGAAAAAACGCATACGCCCTTTTTGGCCAAGTGCATCATTGTCGACGTTGTGCCTCTTTTCCTATGCTTTCAGGGCAATTCCAGTCTACCCCCTGCAATAGTTTTCCTGAAATTCTGCCCCGCTTTCAAGTCCCCTTCGCAGGCTTCCTTCAATATAGTTTTGGAAGATAGCTGTCATTTATAACTCTGCAGGTTTGTGAATTACAGTGCCCATGAGCTCCTTTCTTCAACTCGCTTTCTTGTGAGCTGGGCACAAAACCAAAGGATTCCTTAAGGCCCTAATCTGTTTCCAGCAGGGCACACAGAGCCTTTGTTTAATTCCCCTTCCTGGTGGGCAGTGAGGGTTAAATTTCCCGTGCAGACACCTACAGCTAGTCTCTCATTGGTTCTCCCTATTCCTGTTCATCTTGCACAGAAATTGCAAGCTGTGCCAAAGAGGAGGTTAAAGGCACTGACTCTCCAAGCGGGGGAGTGTTAGTAAAGCATCTGGAATGGTGAACCCGAGGACCAGGATACGAAAACTGAGATGCATTATAAATCGTTTCCCAATCACACGGTGGACGATACTCTGGGTTTCCCATGCATGTTTTAGCTGGAGGAAGAATCCCTTGAACCTGGAGAGTTGGGACCCATGGAATGGGTACCATGCAGTATGACTTAAAAGGGTCTGCATATGCTCACCGAAACTCACCAATGCTATCAGCCTGAAGTGTCCAGCCTTATGTCTCAACCAGCTCTGGGTGTAGATGTGGTCAATCCCGGTTGCATCACATGCCCTGAGTGAATTATTTAAGAATTGCTCTCTATTTCACTGTGTTTGTGTTTTGTTTTCGAAATTTATTTTGATAATGGGATTTATCGGATTTTCACTGCTGCGTTTCGGCCGCTGTACACACGCTTGATTCTCTTACGGAGACATATATATCCATGGGTTTTAAGATTCTTCCTAGTCAGGTATATTCCTAGGCGTTGAATATGTGGTGTTGGGTCCATTTCGTTGAGCAAGGAGTAGGTCTTGTCTATTACATATTTGGCTTATGGAAAGTTATCTGTGCTAATTTCAGTCTCTGGTTTTATGCAGCACCCAAGGCACCTTTTCCCATAAGCAAGCACTAGTTGATTTTCTAAATTTGAGGCCCTGTTCTGTTTTGTAATTCAGTTCATGTGTAGTCAAGTTTACATTCCGTGTATTAGTGATATCTTATGATGTTTCTTTTTCTGTGTGACGTAGTTCACGTAGAATCACCGTACGTGCATCCACTCACTATGCCGCTACGGGCCTGATGACACAGATTTCATTGCTGAGTGATATTGCATTGCACGTACGTGCCACAACTTCTTTATCCATTTTTTGCTTTCTGGGATATTTACCTGGTACTGTAGACGAGCTTCTTGGGAACACAGCCGTCCCAAACATTGGGGTGGCTCTCTGTTTTTGATTTTAATTTCCCTAAGGAATAGGACCATAAGTGCAATTGCCATAGGCTGTGTTGCTTTATTTCTTACGTGTTTCAGGAAACACCATACACTTCTCCAGGGTGGCTGTTGGCAATTTACATCCTGCCAATCAGCATAACAAGGCTCCCTGTTCTCCATATCGTGTCCTATCTTTCTGGATTTTACACTTTTTTCAGATGGCCCTTTTGCCCGGGGGGCAGTGAGATTTCATTGTAGTGCAGATTTCCTTTACAGGCTTGCTTGGTTGGCCAAAAAGGGCGTATGCGTTTTTTCCTGAATATATTCAGGAAAAAACGCATACGCCCTTTTGGGCCAAGTGCATCATTGTCGAAGTTCTGCCTCTTTTCCTATGCTTTCAGGGCAATTCCAGTCTACACCCTGCAATCGTTTTCCTGTAATTCTGCCCCGCTTTCAAGTCCCCTTCGCAGGCTTACTTCAATATATTTTTGGAGGATAGCTGTCATTTATAACTCTGCAGGTTTGTGAATTACAGTGCCCCTGAGCTCCTTTCTTCAACTCGCTTTCTTGTGAGCTGGGCATAAAACCGCAGGATTGCTTCAGGCCCTAATCTGTTTCCGGCAGGGCATGCTGAGCCTTTGGTTAATTCCTCTTCCTGGTGGGAAATGAGCGTTACATTTGCCCGTGCAGACACCTACAGCTAGTCTCTCATTGGTTCTCCCTATTCCTGTTCATCTTGCGCAGAAATTACAAGCTGTGCCAAACAGAAGGTTAAAGGCACTGACTCTCCAAGCAGGGAGAGTGTTAGTAAAGAATCTGGAATGGTGAACCCGAGGACCAGGATACGAAAACTGAGATGCATTTTAAATCGTTTCCCAATCACATGGTGAACCATACTGTGGGTTTCCCATGCATGTTTTAGCTGGAGGAAGAATCCCTTGAACCTGAAGAGTTGGGACCCATGGAATAGGTACCATGCAGTATGACTTCAAAGGGTCTGCATTTGCTCACCGAAACTCACCAATGCTATCAACCTGAAGTGTCCAGCCTTATGTCTCAACCAGCTCTGGGTGTAGATGTGGTCAATCCCGGTTGCATCACATGCTCTGAGTGAATTATTTAAGAATTGCTCTCTATTTCACTGTCTTTGTGTTTTGTTTTCGAAATTTATTTTGATAATGGGATTTATCGGATTTTCACTGCTGCGTTTCACCCGCTGTACACACACTTGATTCTCTTACGGAGACATATATATCCATGGGTTTTAAGATTCTTCCTAGTCAGGTATATTCCTAGGCGTTGAATATGTGGTGTTGGGTCCATTTCGTTGAGCAAGGAGTAGGTCTTGTCTATTACATATTTGGCTTATGAAATGTTATCTGTGCTAATTTCAGTCTCTGGTTTTATGCAGCACCCCAAGGCAACTTTCCCCATAAGCAAGCACTAGTTGGTTTTCTAAATTTGAGACCCTGTTCTGTTTTGTAATTCAGTTCATGTGTAGTCAAGTTTACATTCCGTGTATTAGTGATATCTTATGATGTTTCTTTTTCTGTGTGACGTAGTTCACGTAGAATCACCGTACCTGCATCCACTCACTATGCCGCTACGGGCCTGATGACACAGATTTCATTGCTGAGTGATACTTCATTGCACGTACGTGCCACAACTTCTTTATCCATTTTTTGCTTTCTGGGATATTTACCTGATACTGTAGACGAGCTTCTTGTGAACACAGCCGTCCCAAATATTGGGGTGGCTGTCTGTTTTTGATTTTAATTTCCGTAAGCTATAGGACCATAAATGGAAGTGCCATAGGCTGTGTTGCTTTGTTTCTTACGTGTTTCAGGAAACACCATACACTTCTCCAGGGTGGCTGCTGGCAATTTACATCCTGCCAATCAGCATAACAAGGCTCCCTGTTCTCCATATCCTGTCCTACCTTTCTGGATTTTACACTTTTGTCAGATGGCCCTTTTGCCCGGGGGGCAGTGAGACTGCATTGTAGTTCAGATTTCCTTTACAGGCTTGCTTGGTTGGCCAAAAAGGGCGTATGCGTTTTTTCCTGAATATATTCAGGAAAAAACGCATACGCCCTTTTGGCCAAGTGCATCATTGTCGACGTTCTGCCTCTTTTCCTATGCTTTCAGGGCAATTCCAGTCTACCCCCCGCAATCGTTTTCCTGAAACTCTGCCCCGCTTTCAAGTCCCCTTCGCAGGCTTACTTCAATATATTTTTGGAGGATAGCTGTCATTTATAACTCTGCAGGTTTGTGAATTACAGTGCCCCTGAGCTCCTTTCTTCAACTCGCTTTCTTGTGAGCTGGGCACAAAACCGCAGCATTGCTTCAGGCCCTAATCTGTTTCCGGCAGTGCATGCTGAGCCTTTGGTTTATTCCTCTTCCTGGTGGGAAATGAGCGTTACATTTGCCCGTGCAGACACCTACAGCTAGTCTCTCATTGGTTCTCCCTATTCCTGTTCATCTTGCACAGAAATTGCAAGCTGTGCCAAACAGGAGGTTAAAGGCACTGACTCTCCAAGCAGGGAGAGTGTTAGTAAAGCATCTGGAATGGTGAACCCGAGGACCAGGATACGAAAACTGAGATGCATTTTAAATCGTTTCCCAATCACACGGTGGACGATACTCTGGGTTTCCCATGCATGTTTTAGCTGGAGGAAGAATCCCTTGAACCTGGAGAGTTGGGACCCATGGAATGGCTACCATGCAGTATGACTTCAAAGGGTCTGCATTTGCTCACCGAAACTCACCAATGCTATCAGCCTGAAGTGTCCAGCCTTATGTCTCAACCAGCTCTGGGTGTAGATGTGGTCAATCCCGGTTGCATCACATGCCCTGAGTGAATTATTTAAGAATTGCTCTCTATTTCACTGTCTTTGTGTTTTGTTTTCGAAATTTATTTGATAATGGGATTTATCGGATTTTCACTGCTGCGTTTCGGCCGCTGTACACACGCTTGATTCTCTTACGGAGACATATATATCCATGGGTTTTAAGATTCTTCCTAGTCAGGTATATTCCTAGGCGTTGAATATGTGGTGTTGAGTCCATTTCGTTGAGCAAGGAGTAGGTCTTGTCTATTAAATATTTGGCTGATGTAATGTTATCTGTGCTAATTTCAGTCTCTGGTTTTATGCAGCACACAAGGCACCTTTCCCCATAAGCAAGCACTAGTTGGTTTTCTAAATTTGAGACCCTGTTCTGTTTTGTAATTCAGTTCATGTGTAGTCAAGTTTACATTCCGTGTATTAGTGATATCTTATGATGTTTCTTTTTCTGTGTGACGTAGTTCACGTAGAATCACCGTACCTGCATCCACTCACTATGCCGCTAAGGGCCTGATGACACAGATTTCATTGCTGAGTGATACTGCATTGCACGTATGTGCCACAACTTCTTTATCCATTTTTTGCTTTCTGGGATATTTACCTGATACTGTAGACGAGCTTCTTGTGAACACAGACGTCCCAAATATTGGGGTGGCTGTCTGTTTTTGATTTTCATTTCCGTAAGCTATAGGACCATAAGTGCAAGTGCCATAGGCTGTGTTGCTTTGTTTCTTACGTGTATCAGAAAACACCATACACTTCTCCAGGGTGGCTGCTGGCAATTTACATCCTGCCAATCGGCATAACAAGGATCCCTGTTCTCCATATCCTCTCCTACCTTTCTGGATTTTACACTTTTTTCAGATGGCCCTTTTGCCCGGGGGGCAGTGAGACTTCATTGTAGTGCAGATTTCCTTTACAGGCTTGCTTGGTTGGCCAAAAAGGGCGTATGCGTTTTTTCCTGAATATATTCAGGAAAAAACGCATACGCCCTTTTTGGCCAAGTGCATCATTGTCGACGTTCTGCCTCTTTTCCTATGCTTTCAGGGCAATTCTAGTCTACCCCCTGCAATCGTTTTCCTGAAATTCTGCCCCGCTTTCAAGTCCCCTTCGCAGGCTTACTTCAATATATTTTTGGAGGATAGCTGTCATTTTTAACTCTGCAGGTTTGTGAATTACAGTGCCCCTGAGCTCCTTTCTTCAACTCGCTTTCTTGTGAGCTGGGCACAAAACCGCAGGATTGCTTCAGGCCCTAATCTGTTTCCGGCAGGGCATGCTGAGCCTTTGGTTAATTCCTCTTCCTGGTGGGAAATGAGCATTACATTTGCCCGTGCAGACACCTACAGCTAGTCTCTCATTGGTTCTCCCTATTCCTGTTCATCTTGCACAGAAATTACAAGCTGTGCCAAACAGGAGGTTAAAGGCACTGACTCTCCAAGCAGGGAGAGTGTTAGTAAATAATCTGGAATGGTGAACACGAGGACCAGGATACGAAAACTGAGATGCATTTTAAATCGTTTCCCAATCACATGGGGGACCATACTCTGGGTTTCCCATGCATGTTTCAGCGGGAGGAAGAATCCCTTGAACTTGGAGAGTTGGGACCCATGGAATGGGTACCATGCAGTATGACTTCAAAGGGTCTTCATTTGCTCACCGAAACTCATCAGTTCTATCAGCATGAAGTGTCCAGCCTTATGTCTCAACCAGCTCTGGGTGTAGATGTGGTCAATCCCGGTTGCATCACATGCCCTGAGTGAATTATTTAAGAATTGCTCTCTATTTCACTGTCTTTGTGTTTTGTTTTCGAAATTTATTTTGATAATGGGATTTATCGGATTTTCACTGCTGCGTTTCGGCCGCTGTACACACGCTTGATTCTCTTACGGAGACATATATATCAATGGGTTTTAAGATTCTTCCTAGTCAGGTATATTCCTAGGCGTTGAATATGTGGTGTTGGGTCCATTTCGTTGAGCAAGGAGTAGGTCTTGTCTATTACATATTTGGCTTATGGAAAGTTATCTGTGCTAATTTCAGTCTCTGGTTTTATGCAGCTCCCCAAGGCACCTTTCCCCATAAGCAAGCACTATTTGGTTTTCTAAATTTGAGACCCTGTTCTGTTTTGTAATTCAGTTCATGTGTAGTCAAGTTTACATTCCGTGTATTAGTGATATCTTATGATGTTTCTTTTTCTGTGTGAGGTAGTTCACGTAGAATCACCGTACCTGCATCCACTCACTATGCCGCTACGGGCCTGATGACACAGATTTCATTGCTGAGTGATACTGCATTGCACGTACGTGCCGCAACTTCTTTATCCATTTTTTGCTTTCTGGGATATTTACCTGGTACTGTAGACGAGCTTCTTGGGAACACAGCCGTCCCAAACTTTGGGGTGGCTCTCTGTTTTTGATTTTAATTTCCCTAAGGAATAGGACCATAAGTGCAATTGCCATAGGTTGTGTTGCTTTATTTCTTATGTGTTTCAGGAAACACCATACACTTCTCCAGGGTGGCTGTTCACAATTTACATCCTGCCAATCAGCATAACAAAGCTCCCTCTTCTCCATATCCTGTCCTACCTTTCTGGATTTTACACTTTTTTCAGATGGCCCTTTTGCCCGGGGGGCAGGGAGCTTTCATTGTAATGCAGATTTCCTTTACAGGCTTGCTTGGTTGGCCAAAAAGTGCGTATGCGTTTTTTCCTGAATATATTCAGGAAAAAACGCATACGCCCTTTTTGGCCAAGTGCATCATTGTCGACGTTCTGCCTCTTTTCCTATGCTTTCAAGGCAATTCCAGTCTACACCCTGCAATCGTTTTCCTGAAATTCTGCCCCGCTTTCAAGTCCCCTTCGCAGGCTTACTTCAATATACTTCTGGAAGATAGCTGTCATTTATAACTCGGCAGGTTTGTGAATTACAGTGCCCCTGAGCTCCTTTCTTCACCTCGCTTTCTTGTGAGCTGGGCACAAAACCGCAGGATTGCTTAAGGCCCTAATCTGTTTCCAGCAGGGCACACTGAGCCTTTGTTTAATTCCTCTTCCTGGTGGGCAATGAGCGTTACATTTGCCCGTGCAGACACCTACAGCTAGTCTCTCATTGGTTCTCCCTATTCCTGTTCATCTTGCACAGAAATTGCAAGCTGTGCCAAAGAGGAGGTTAAAGGCACTGACTCTCCAAGCGGGGATTGTGTTTGTAAAGCATCTGGAATGGTGAACCCGAGGACCAGGATACGAAAACTGAGATGCATTTTAAATCGTTTCCCAATCACACGGTGGATGATACTCTGGGTTTCCCATGCATGTTTTAGCTGGAGGAAGAATCCCTTGAACCTGGAAAGTTGGGACCCATGGAATGGGTACCATGCAGTATGACTTCAAAGGGTCTGCATTTGCTCACCGAAACTCACCAATGCTATCAGCCTGAAGTGTCCAGCCTTATGTCTCAACCAGCTCTGGGTGTAGATGTGGTCAATCCCGGTTGCATCACATGCCCTGAGTGAATTATTTAGGAATTGCTCTCTATTTCACTGTCTTTGTGTTTTGTTTTCGAAATTTATTTTGATAATGGGATTTATCGGATTTTCACTGCTGCGTTTCGGCCGCTATACACACGCTTGATTCTCTTACGGAGACATATATATCCATGGGTTTTAAGATTCTTCCTAGTCAGGTATATTCCTAGGCGTTGAATATGTGGTGTTGGGTCCATTTCGTTGAGCAAGGAGTAGGTCTTGTCTATTACATATTTGGCTTATGGAAAGTTATCTGTGCTAATTTCAGTCTCTGGTTTTATGCAGCACCCCAACGTACCTTTCCCCATAAGCAAGCACTAGTTGCTTTTCTAAATTTGAGACCCTGTTCTGTTTTGTAATTCAGTTCATGTGTAGTCAAGTTTACATTCCTTGTATTAGTGATATCTTATGATGTTTCTTTTTCTGTGTGACGTAGTTCACGTAGAATCACCGTACCTTCATCCACTCACTATGCCGCTACGGGCCTGATGACACAGATTTCATTGCTGAGTGATATTGCATTGTACGTACGTGCCACAACTTCTTTATCCATTTTTTGCTTTCTGGGATATTTACCTGATACTGTAGACGAGCTTCTTGTGAACACAGCCGTCCCAAATATTGGGGTGGCTGTCTGTTTTTGATTTTAATTTCCGTAAGCTATAGGACCATAAGTGGAAGTGCCATAGGCTGTGTTGCTTTGTTTCTTACGTGTTTCAGGAAACACCATACACTTCTCCAGGGTGGCTGCTGGCAATTTACATCCTGCCAATCAGCATAACAAGGCTCCCTGTTCTCCATATCCTGTCCTACCTTTCTGGATTTTACACTTTTTTCAGATGGCCCTTTTGCCCGGGGGGCAGTGAGACTTCATTGTAGTTCAGATTTCCTTTACAGGCTTGCTTGGTTGGCCAAAAAGGGCGTATGCGTTTTTTCCTGGAAAAAACGGTTTTTCAGGAAAAAACGCATACGCCCTTTTGGCCAAGTGCATCATTGCCGACGTTCTGCCTCTTTTCCTATGCTTTCAGGGCAATTCCAGTCTACCCCCTGCAATGGTTTTCCTGAAACTCTGCCCCGCTTTCAAGTCCCCTTCACAGGCTTACTTCAATATATTTTTGGAGGATAGCTGTCATTTATAACTCTGCAGGTTTGTGAATTACAGTGCCCATGAGCTCCTTTCTTCAACTCGCTTTCTTGTGAGCTGGGCACAAAACCGCAGGATTGCTTCAGGCCCTAATCTGATTCCGGCAGGGCACGCTGAGCCTTTGGTTAATTCCTCTTCCTGGTGGGAAATGAGCATTACATTTGCCCGTGCACACACCTATAGCTAGTCTCTCATTGGTTCTCCCTATTCCTGTTCATCTTGCACAGAAATTGCAAGCTGTGCCAAACAGGAGGTTAAAGGCACTGACTCTCCAAGCGGGGAGAGTGTTAGTAAAGCATCTGGAATGGTGAACCCGAGGACCAGGATACGAAAACTGAGATGCATTTTAAATCGTTTCCCAATCACACGGTGGACGATACTCTGGGTTTCCCATGCATGTTTTAGCTGGAGGAAGAATCTTTTGAACCTGGAGAGTTGGGACCCAAGGAATGGGTAACATGCAGTATGAGTTAAAACGGTCTGCATTTACTCACCGAAACTCACCAATGCTATCAGCCTGAAGTGTCCAGCCTTATGTCTCAACCAGCTCTGGGTGTAGATGTGGTCAATCCCGGTTGAATCACATGCCCTGAGTGAATTATTTAAGAATTGCTCTCTATTTCACTGTCCTTGTGTTTTGTTTTCAAAATTTATTTTGATAATGGGATTTATCGGATTTTCACTGCTGCGTTTCGGCCGCTGTACACACGCTTAATTCTCTTACGGAGACATATATATCCATGGGTTTTAAGATACTTCCTAGTCAGGTATATTCCTAGGCGTTGAATATGTGGTGTTGGGTCCATTTCGTTGAGCAAGGAGTAGGTGTTGTCTATTACATATTTGGCTTATGGAAAGTTATCTGTGCTAATTTCAGTCTCTGGTTTTATGCAGCACCCCAAGGCACCGTTTCCCATAAGCAAGCACTAGTTGGTTTTCTAAATTTGGGACCCTGTTCTGTTTTGTAATTCAGTTCATGTGTAGTCAAGTTTACATTCCGTGTATTAGTGATATCTTATGATATTTCTTTTTCTGTGTGACGTAGTTCATGTAGAATCACCGTACCTGCATCCACTCACTATGCCGCTACGGGCCTGATGACACAGATTTCATTGCTGAGTGATATTGCAGTGTACGTACGTGCCACAACTTCTTTATCCATTTTTTGCCTTCTGGGATATTTACCTGATACTGTAGACGAGCTTCTTGTGAATACAGCTGTCCCAAATATTGGGGTGGCTGTCTGTTTTTGATTTTCATTTCCGTAAGCTATAGGACCATAAGTGGAAGTGCCATAGGCTGTGTTGCTTTGTTTCTTACGTGTTTCAGGAAACACCATACACTTCTCCAGGGTGGCTGCTGGCAATTTACATCCTGCCAATCAGCATAACAAGGCTCCCTGTTCTCTGTATCCTGTCCTACCTTTCTGGATTTTACACTTTTTTCAGATGGCCCTTTTGCCCGGGGGGCAGTGAGACTTCATTGTAGTGCAGATTTCCTTTACAGGCTTGCTTGGTTGGCCAAAAAGGGCGTATGCGTTTTTTCCTGAATATATTCAGAAAAAAACGCATACGCCCTTTTTGGCCAAGTGCATCATTGTCGACGTTCTGCCTCTTTTCCTATGCTTTCAGGGCAATTCCAGTCTACCCCCTGCAATCGTTTTCCTGAAATTCTGCCCCGCTTTCAAGTCCCCTTCGCAGGCTTACTTCAATATATTTTTGGAGGATAGCTGTCATTTATAACTCTGCAGGTTTGTGAATTACAGTGCCCCTGAGCTCCTTTCTTCAACTCGCTTTCTTGTGAGCTGGGCACAAAACCGCAGGATTGCTTCAGGCCCTAATCTGTTTCCGGCAGGGCATGCTGAGCCTTTGGTTAATTCCTCTTCCTGGTGGGAAATGAGCGTTACATTTGCCCGTGCAGACACCTACAGCTAGTCTCTCATTGGTTCTCCCTATTCCTGTTCATCTTGCACAGAAATTACAAGCTGTGCCAAACAGGAGGTTAAAGGCACTGACTCTCCAAGCAGGGAGAGTGTTAGTAAATAATCTGGAATGGTGAACACGAGGACCAGGATACGAAAACTGAGATGCATTTTAAATCGTTTCCCAATCACATGGGGGACCATACTGTGGGTTTCCCATGCATGTTTTAGCTGGAGGAAGAATCCCTTGAACCTGAAGAGTTGGGACCCATGGAATAGGTACCATGCAGTATGACTTCAAAGGGTCTGCATTTGTTTACCGAAACTCACCAATGCTATCAACCTGAAGTGTCCAGCCTTATGTCTCAACCAGCTCTGTGTGTAGATGTGGTCAATCCCGGTTGCATCACATGCCCTGAGTGAATTATTTAAGAATTGCTATTTCACTGTCTTTGTGTTTTGTTTTCAAAATTTATTTTGATAATGGGATTTATCGGATTTTCACTGCTGCGTTTCGGCCGCTGTACACACGCTTGATTCTCTTACGGAGACATATATATCCATGGGTTTTAAGATTCTTCCTAGTCAGGTATATTCCTAGGCGTTGAATATGTGGTGTTGGGTCCATTTCGTTGAGCAAGGAGTAGGTCTTGTCTATTACATATTTGGCTTATGGAATGTATCTGTGCTAATTTCAGTCTCTGGTTTTATGCAGCACCCCAAGGCACCTTTCCCCATAAGCAAGCACTAGTTGGTTTTCTAAATTTGAGACCCTGTTCTGTTTTGTAATTCAGTTCATGTGTAGTCAAGTTTACATTCCGTGTATTAGTGATATCTTATGATGTTTCTTTTTCTGTGTGATGTAGTTCACGTAGAATCACCGTACCTGCATCCACTCACTATGCCGCTACGGGCCTGATGACACAGATTTCATTGCTGAGTGATACTGCATTGCACGTACGTGCCACAACTTTTTTATCCATTTTTTGCTTTCTGGGATATTTACCTGGTACTGTAGACGAGCTTCTTGGGAACACAGCCGTCCCAAACTTTGGGGTGGCTCTCTGTTTTTGAATTTAATTTCCGTAAGGAATAGGACCATAAGTGCAATTGCCATAGGGTGTGTTGCTTTATTTCTTACGTGTTTCAGGAAAAACCATACACTTCTCCAGGGTGGCTGCTGGCAATTTACATCCTGCCAATCAGCATAACAAGGCTCCCTGTTCTCCATATCCTGTCCTACCTTTCTGGATTTTACACTTTTTTCAGATGGCCCTTTTGCCCGCGGGGCAGTGAGACTTCATTATAGTGCAGATTTCCTTTACAGGCTTGCTTGGTTTGCCAAAAACGGCGTATGCGTTTTTTCCTGAATATATTCAGGAACAAACTCATACGCCCTTTTTGGCCAAGTGCATCATTGTCGACGTTCTGCCTCTTTTCCTATGCTTTCAGTGCAATTCCAGTCTACACCCTGCAATCGTTTTCCTGAAATTCTGCCCCGCTTTCAAGTCCCCTTCGCAGGCTTACTTCAATATATTTTTGGAGGATAGCTGTCATTTATAACTCTGCAGGTTTGTGAATTACAGTGCCCCTGAGCTCCTTTCTTCAACTCGCTTTCTTGTGAGCTGGGCACAAAACCGCAGGATTGCTTCAGGCCCTAATCTGTTTCCGGCAGGGCATGCTAAGCCTTTGGTTAATTCCTCTTCCTGGTGGGAAATGAGCGTTACATTTGCCCGTGCAGACACCTACAGCTAGTCTCTCATTGGTTCTCCCTATTCCTGTTCATCTTGCATAGAAATTGCAAGCTGTGCCAAACAGGAGGTTAAAGTCACTGACTCTCCAAGCAGGGAGATTGTTAGTAAAGCATCTGGAATTGTGAACCCGAGGACCAGGATACGAAAACTGAGATGCATTTTAAATCATTTCCCAATCACACGGTGGACGATACTCTGGGTTTCCCATGCATGTTTTAGCTGGAGGAAGAATCCCTTGAACTTGGAGAGTTGGGACCCATGGAATGGGTACCATGCAGTATGACTTCAAAGGGTCTGCATTTGCTCACCGAAACTCATCAATGCTATCAGCATGAAGTGTCCAGCCTTATGTCTCAACCAGCTCTGGGTGTAGATGTGGTCAATCCCGGTTGCATCACATGCCCTGAGTGAATTATTTAAGAATTGCTCTCTATTTCACTGTCTTTGTGTTTTGTTTTCGAAATTTATTTTGATAATGGGATTTATCGGATTTTCACTGCTGCGTTTCGGCCGCTGTACACACGCTTGATTCTCTTACGGAGAGATATACATCCATGGGTTTTAAGATTCTTCCTAGTCAGGTATATTCCTAGGCGTTGAATATGTGGTGTTGGGTCCATTTCGTTGAGCAAGGAGTAGGTCTTGTCTATTACATATTTGGCTTATGGAAAGTTATCTGTGCTAATTTCAGTCTCTGGTTTTATGCAGCTCCCCAAGGCACCGTTCCGCATAAGCAAGCACTATTTGGTTTTCTAAATTTGAGACCCTGTTCTGTTTTGTAATTCAGTTCATGTGTAGTCAAGTTTACATTCCGTGTATTAGTGATATCTTATGATGTTTCTTTTTCTGTGTGACGTAGTTCACGTAGAATCACCGTACCTGCATCCACTCACTATGCCGCTACGGGCCTGATGACACAGATTTCATTGCTGAGTGATACTGCATTGCACGTACGTGCCGCAACTTCTTTATCCATTTTTTGCTTTCTGGGATATTTACCTGGTACTGTAGACGAGCTTCTTGTTAACACAGCCGTCCCAAATATTGGGGAGGCTGTCTGTTTTTGATTTTAATTTCCGTAAGCTATAGGACCATAAGTGGAAGTGCCATAGGCTGTGTTGCTTTGTTTCTTACGTGTTTCAGGAAACACCATACATTTCTTCAGGGTGGCTGCTGGCAATTTACATCCTGCCAATCAGCCTAACAAGGCTCCCTGTTCTCCATATCCTGTCCTACCTTTCTGGATTTTACACTTTTTTCAGATGGCCCTTTTACCCGGGGGGCAGTGAGACTTCATGGTAGTGCAGATTTCATTTACAGGCTTGCTTGGTTGGCCAAAAAGTGTGTATGCGTTTTTTCCTGAGTATATTCAGGAAAAAACGCATACGCCATTTTTGGCCAAGTGCATCATTTTCAACGTTCTGCCTCTTTTCCTATGCTTTCAGGGCAATTCCAGTCTACCCCCTGCAATGGTTTTCCTGAAACTCTGCCCCGCTTTCAAGTCCCCTTCACAGGCTTACTTCAATATATTTTTGGAGGATAGCTGTCATTTATAACTCTGCAGGTTTGTGAATTACAGTGCCCCTGAGCTCCTTTCTTCAACTCGCTTTCTTGTGAGCTGGGCACAAAACCGCAGGATTGCTTCAGGCCCTAATCTGTTTCCGGCAGGGCACGCTGAGCCTTTGGTTAATTCCTCTTCCTGGTGGGAAATGAGCATTACATTTGCCCGTGCACACACCTATAGCTAGTCTCTCATTGGTTCTCCCTATTCCTGTTCATCATGCACAGAAATTGCAAGCTGTGCCAAACAGGAGGTTAAAGGCACTGACTCTCCAAGCGGGGAGAGTGTTAGTAAAGCATCTGGAATGGTGAACCCGAGGACAAGGAGACGAAAACTGAGATGCATTTTAAATCGTTTCCCAATCACACGGTGGACGATACTCTGGGTTTCCCATGCATGTTTTAGCTGGAGGAAGAATCCCTTGAACCTGGAGAGTTGGGACCCATGGAATGGGTACCATGCAGTATGAGTTAAAAGGGTCTGCATTTACTCACCGAAACTCACCAATGCTATCAGCCTGAAGTGTCCAGCCTTATGTCTCAACCAGCTCTGGGTGTAGATGTGGTCAATCCCGGTTGCATCACATGCCCTGAGTGAATTATTTAAGAATTGCTCTCTATTTCACTGTCTTTGTGTTTTGTTTTCGAAATTTATTTTGATAATGGGATTTATCGGATTTTCACTGCTGCGTTTCGGCCGCTGTACACACGCTTGATTCTCTTACGGAGACATATATATCCATGGGTTTTAAGATTCTTCCTAGTCAGGTATATTCCTAGGCGTTGAATATGTGGTGTTGGGTCCATTTCGTTGAGCAAGGAGTAGGTCTTGTCTATTACATATTTGGCTTATGGAAAGTTATCTGTGCTAATTTCAGTCTCTGGTTTTATGCAGCACCCCAAGGCACCTTTTCCCATAAGCAAGCACTAGTTGGTTTTCTAAATTTGAGACCCTGTTCTGTTTTGTAATTCAGTTCATGTGTAGTCAAGTTTACATTCCGTGTATTAGTGATATCTTATGATGTTTCTTTTTCTGTGTGACGTAGTTCACGTAGAATCACCGTACCTGCATCCACCCACTATGCCCCTACGGGCCTGTTGACACAGATTTCATTGCTGAGTGATATTGCATTGTACGTACGTGCCACAACTTCTTTATCCATTTTTTGCTTTCTGGGATATTTACCTGGTACTGTAAATGAGCTTCTTGTGAACACAGCCGTCCCAAATATTGGGGTGGCTGTCTGTTTTTGATTTTAATTTCCGTAAGCTATAGGACCATAAGTGGAAGTGCCATAGGCTGTGTTGCTTTGTTTCTTACGTGTTTCAGGAAACACCATACACTTCTCCAGGGTGGCTGCTGGCAATTTACATCCTGCCAATCAGCATAACAAGGCTCCCTGTTCTCCATATCCTGTCCTACCTTTCTGGATTTTACACTTATTTCAGATGGCCCTTTTGCCCGGGGGGCAGTGAGACTTCATTGTAGTGCAGATTTCCTTTACAGGCTTGCTTGGTTAGCCAAAAAGGGCGTATGCGATTTTTCCTGAATATATTCAGGAAAAAACGCATATGCCCTTTTTGGCCAAGTGCATCATTGTTGACGTTGTGCCTCTTTTCCTATGCTTTCAGGGCAATTGCAGTCTACCCCCTGCAATCGTTTTCCTGAAATTCTGCCCCGCTTTCATGTCCCCTTCGCAGGCTTACTTCAATATATTTTTGGAGGATAGCTGTCAATTATAACTCTGCACGATTGTGAATTACAGTGCCCCTAGCTCCTTTCTTCAACTCGATTTCTTGTGAGCTGGGCACAAAACCGCTGGATTGCTTCAGGCCCTAATCTGTTTCCAGCAGGGCACGCTGAGCCTTTGTTTAATTCCTCTTCCTAGTGGGCAATGAGTGTTACATTTGCCCGTGCAGACACCTACAGCTAGTCTCTCATTGGTTCTCCCTATTCCTGTTCATCTTGCACAGAAATTGCAAGCTGTGCCAAACAGGAGTTTAAAGGCAGTGACTCTCTAAGCGGGGAGAGTGTTAGTAAAGCATCTGGAATGGTGAACCCGAGGACCAGGATACGAAAACTGAGATGCATTTTAAATCGTTTCCCAATCACACGGTGGACCATAATGTGGGTTTCCCATGCATGTTTTAGCTGGAGGAAGAATCCCTTGAACCTGGAGAGTTGGGACCCATGGAATGAGTACCATGCAGTATGACTTAAAAGGGTCTGCATTTGCTCACCGAAACTCACCAATGCTATCAGCCTGAAGTGTCCAGCCTTATGTCTCAACCAGCTCTGGGTGTAGATGTGGTCAATCCCGGTTGCATCACATGCCCTGAGTGAATTATTTAAGAATTGCTCTCTATTTCACTGTCTTTGTGTTTTGTTTTCGAAATTTATTTTGATAATGGGATTTATCGGATTTTCACTGCTGCGTTTCGGCCGCTGTACACACGCTTGATTCTCTTACAGAGACATATATATCCATGGGTTTTAAGTTTCTTCTTAGTCAGGTATATTCCTAGGCGTTGAATATGTGGTGTTGTGTCCATTTCGTTGAGCAAGGAGTGGGTCTTGTCTATTACATATTTGGCTTATGGAAAGTTATCTGTGCTAATTTCAGTCTCTGGTTTTATGCAGCACCCCAAGGCACCTTTCCCCATAAGGAAGCACTAGTTGGTTTTCTAAATTTGAGACCCTGTTCTGTTTTGTAATTCAGTTCATGTGTAGTCAAGTTTACATTCCGTGTATTAGTGATATCTTATGATGTTTCTTTTTCTGTGTGACGTAGTTCACGTAGAATCACCGTACCTGCATCCACCCACTATGCCCCTACGGGCCTGTTGACACAGATTTCATTGCTGAGTGATATTGCATTGTACGTACGTGCCACAACTTCTTTATCCATTTTTTGCTTTCTGGGATATTTACCTGATACTGTAGACGAGCTTCTTGTGAACACAGCCGTCCCAAATATTGGGGTGGCTGTCTGTTTTTGATTTTAATTTCCGTAAGCTATAGGACCATAAGTGGAAGTGCCATAGGCTGTGTTGCTTTGTTTCTTACGTGTTTCAGGAAACACCATACACTTCTCCAGGGTGGCTGCTGGCAATTTACATCCTGCCAATCAGCATAACAAGGCTCCCTGTTCTCCAGATCCTGTCCTACCTTTCTGGATTTTACACTTATTTCAGATGGCCCTTTTGCCCGGGGGGCAGTGAGACTTCATTGTAGTGCAGATTTCCTTTACAGGCTTGCTTGGTTAGCCAAAAAGGGCGTATGCGATTTTTCCTGAATATATTCAGGAAAAAACCCATATGCCCTTTTTGGCCAAGTGCATCATTGTTGACGTTGTGCCTCTTTTCCTATGCTTTCAGGGCAATTGCAGTCTACCCCCTGCAATCGTTTTCCTGAAATTCTGCCCCGCTTTCATGTCCCCTTCGCAGGCTTACTTCAATATATTTTTGGAGGATAGCTGTCAATTATAACTCTGCACGTTTGTGAATTACAGTGCCCCTAGCTCCTTTCTTCAACTCGCTTTCTTGTGAGCTGGGCACAAAACCGCTGGATTGCTTCAGGCCTTAATCTGTTTCCAGCAGGGCACGCTGAGCCTTTGTTTAATTCCTCTTCCTAGTGGGCAATGAGTGTTACATTTGCCCGTGCAGACACCTACAGCTAGTCTCTCATTGGTTCTCCCTATTCCTGTTCATCTTGCACAGAAATTGCAAGCTGTGCCAAAGAGGAGTTTAAAGGCACTGACTCTCCAAGCGGGGAGAGTGTTAGTAAAGCATCTGGAATGGTGAACCCGAGGACCAGGATACGAAAACTGAGATGCATTTAAAATCGTTTCCCAATCACACGGTGGACGATACTCTGGGTTTCCCATGCATGTTTTAGCTGGAGGAAGAATCCCTTGAACCTGGAGATTTGGGACCCATGGAATGGGTACCATGCAGTATGACTTCAAAGGGTCTGCATTTGCTCACCGAAACTCACCAATGCTATCAGAGTGAAGTGTCCAGCCTTGTGTCTCAACCAGCTCTGGGTGTAGATGTGGTCAATCCCGGTTGCATCACATGCCCTGAGTGAATTATTTAAGAATTGCTCTCTATTTCACTGTCTTTGTGTTTTGTTTTCGAAATTTATTTTGATAATGGGATTTATCGGATTTACACTGCTGCGTTTCGGCCGCTGTACACACGCTTTATTCTCTTACAGAGACATATATATCCATGGGTTTTAAGATTCTTCCTAGTCAGGTATATTCCTAGGCGTTTAATATGTGGTGTTGGGTCCATTTCGTTGAGCAAGGAGTAGGTCTTGTCTATTACATATTTGGATTATGGAAAGTTATCTGTGCTAATTTCAGTCTCTGGTTTTATGCAGCACCCCAAGGCACCTTTCCCCATAAGCAAGCACTAGTTGGTTTTCTAAATTTGAGACCCTGTTGTGTTTTGTAATTCAGTTCATGTGTAGTCAAGTTTACATTCTGTGTATAGTGATATCTTATGATGTTTCTTTTTCTGTGTGACGTAGTTCACGTAGAATCACCGTACCTGCATCCACTCACTATGCTGCTACGGGCCTGATGACACAGATTTCATTGCTGCGTGATATTGCATTGTACGTACGTGCCACAACTTCTTTATCCATTTTTTGCTTTCTGGGATATTTACCTGATACTGTAGATGAGCTTCTTGGGAACCCAGCCTTCCCAAATACTGGGGTGGCTGTCTGTTTTTGATTTTAATTTCAATAAGCTATAGGACCATAAGTGGAAGTGCCATAGGCTGTGTTGCTTTGTTTCTTACGTGTTTCAGGAAACACCATACACTTCTTCAGGGTGGCTGCTGGCAATTTACATCCTGCCAATCAGCATAACAAGGCTCCCTGTTCTCCATATCCTGTCCTACCTTTCTGGATTTTACACTTTTTTCAGATTGCCTTTTGCCCGGCGGGCAGTCAGACATCATTGTAGTGCAGATTTCCTTTACAGGCTTGCTTGGTTGGCCAAAAAGGGCTTATGCGTTTTTTCCTTAATATATTCAGGATAAAACGCATATGCACTTTTTGGCCAAGTGCATCATTGTCGACGTTGTGCTTCTTTCCCTATGCTTTCAGGGCAATTCCAGTCTACCCCCTGCAATCGTTTTCCTGAAATTCTGCCCCGCTTTCAAGTCCCCTTCGCAGGCTTACTTCAATATATTTTTGGAGGATAGCTGTCATTTATAACTCTGCAGGTTTGTGAATTACAGTGCCCCTGAGCTCCTTTCTTCAACTCGCTTTCTTGTGAGCTGGGCACAAAACCGCAGGATTGATTCAGGCCCTAATCTGTTTTCAGCAGGGCACGCTGAGCCTTTGTTGAATTCCTCTTCCTGGTGGGAAATGAGCGTTACATTTGCCCCTGCAGACACCTACAGCTAGTCTCTCATTGGTTCTCCCTATTCCTGTTCATCTTGCACAGAAATTGCAAGCTGTGCCAAAGAGGAGGTTAAAGGCACTGACTCTCCAAGCGGGGAGAGTGTTAGTAAAGCATCTGGAATGGTGAACCCGAGGACCAGGATACGAAAACTGAGATGCATTTTAAATCATTTCCCAATCACACGGTGGACGATACTCTGGGTTTCCCATGCATGTTTTAGCTGGAGGAAGAATGCCTTGAACCTGGAGAGTTTGGAGCCATGGAATGGGTACCATGCAGTATGACTTCAAAGGGTCTGCATTTGCTCACCGAAACTCACCAATGCTATCAGCCTGAAATGTCCAGCCTTATGTCTCAAACAGCTCTGGGTGTAGATGTGGTCAATACCGGTTGCATCACCTGCCCTGAGTGAATTATTTAAGAATTGCTCTCTATTTCACTGTCTTTGTGTTTTGTTTTCTAAATTTATTTTGATAATGGGATTTATCGGATTTTCACTGCTGCGTTTTGGCCGCTGTACACACGCTTGAATCTCTTACAGAGACATATATATCCATGGGTTTTAAGATTCTTCCTAGTCAGGTATATTCCTAGGCGTTGAATATGTGGTGTTGGGTCCATTTCGTTGAGCAAGGAGTAGGTCTTGTGTATTACATATTTGGCTTATGGAAAGTTATCTGTGCTAATTTCAGTCTCTGGTTTTATGCAGCACCCCAAGGCACCTTTTCCCATAAGCAAGCCCTAGTTGGTTTTCTAAATTTGAGACCCTGTTCTGTTTTGTAATTCAGTTCATGTGTAGTCAAGTTTACATTCCATGTATTAGTGATATCTTATGATGTTTCTTTTTCTGTGTGACGTAGTTCACGTAGAATCACCGTACCTGCATCCACTCACTATGCCGCGACGGGCCTGATGACACAGATTTAATTGCTGAGTGATATTGCATTGTACGTACGTGCCACAACTTCTTTTTCCATTTTTTGCTTTCTGGGATATTTACCTGATACTGTAGACGAGCTTCTTGTGAACACAGCCGTCCCAAATATTGGGGTGGCTGTCTGTTTTTGATTTTAATTTCCGTAAGGTATAGGACCATAAGTGGAAGTGCCATAGGCTGTGTTGCTTTGTTTCTTATGCGTTTCAGGAAACACCATACACTTGTCCAGGGTGGCTGCTGGCAATTTATGTCCTGCCAATCAGCATAACAAGGCTCCCTGTTCTCCATATCCTGTCCTACCTTTCTGGATTTTACACTTTTTTCAGATGGCCCTTTTGCCACTGTGGGGGCACTGAGATTTCATTGTAGTGCAGATTTCCTTTACAGGCTTGCTTGGTTGGCCAAAAAGGGCTTATGCGTTTTTTCTGAATATATTCAGGAAAAAACGCATATGCACTTTTTGGCCAAGTGCATCATTGTCGACGTTTTGCCTCTTTTCCTATGCTTTCAAGGCAATTCCAGTCTACCCCCTGCAATCGTTTTCCTGAAATTCTGCTCCGCATTCCAGTCCCCTTCGCAGGCTTACTTCAATATATTTTTGGAGGATAGCTGTCATTTATAACTCTGCAGGTTTGTGAATTACAGTGCCCCTGAACTCCTTTCTTCAACTCGCTTTCTTGTGAGCTGGGCACAAAACCGCAGGATTGCTTCAGGCCCTAATCTGTTTCCGGCAGGGCACGCTGAGCCTTTGGTTAATTACTCTTCCTGGTGGGAAATGAGCGTTACATTTGCCCGTGCAGACACCTACATCTAGTCTCTCATTGCTTCTCCTATTCCTGTTCATCCTGCACAGAAATTGCAAGCTGTGCCAAATACGAGGTTAAAGGCACTGACTCTCAAAGCGTGGAGATTGTTAGTAAAGCATCTGGAATGGTGAACCCGAGGACAAGGATACAAAATCTGAGATGCATTTTAAATCGTTTCCCAATCACACGGTGGACGATACTCGGCGTTTCCCACGCATGTTTTAGCTGAAGAAAGAATCCCTTGAACCTGGAGAGTTGGGACCCATGGAATGGGTACCATGCAGTATGACTTCAAAGGGTCTGCATTTGCTCACCGAAACTCACCAATGCTATCAGCCTGAAGTGTCCAGCCTTATGTCTCAACCAGCTCTGAGTGTAGTTGTGGTAAATCCCGGTTGCATCACATGCCCTGAGTGAATTATTTAAGAATTGCTCTCTATTTCACTGTCTTTGTGTTTTGTTTTTGAAATTTATTTTGATAATGGGATTTATCGGATTTTCACTGCTGCGTTTATGCCGCTGTACACACGCTTGATTCTCTTACGGAGACATATAAATCCATGGGTTTTAAGATTCTTCCTAGTCAGGTATATTCCTAGGCGTTGAAAATGTGGTGTTGAGTCCATTTCGTTGAGCAAGGAGTAGGTCTTGTCTATTACAAATTTGTTTATGGAATGTTATCTGTGCTAATTTCAGTCTCTGGTTTTATGCAGCACCCCAACGCACCTTTCCCCTTAAGGAAGCATAAGTTGGTTTTCTTAATTTGAAACCCTCTTCTCTTTTGTAATTCAGTTCATGTGTAGCCATGTTAACATTCCATATATTAGTGATATCTTATGTCTTTTTCTTTTTGAATTATGTGACTTCGAATGATCACACGTAACTCCTCTGGAGTTGTTATAACTGGCCGTATTTCATTGATTTCCAGGCTGAGTAATATTCCACTCTACATAAGCACCACATCTCTGTCCGTTTTTTCTCTGCAGATACATTTAAGTTATATCCTAGTCGAGGATCTTTTAAACAGAGAGGTGGTAAACATTGGGATGCCTGTGTCCTCTCGATTTTTGTTTTTCCCAAGATATACGTCCATGATTGCAAGTGCCCTGTGCTCGGTATCTCATTTTTTAGATGTTTTAGTAAACACAATAGACTTATCCAGAGTGACCGTTGGCAATATACATTTCCACTATAAGACTCACAGGGCTCCCTTTTCTCCTTGCCCTGTCCTGCATTTCTGGTGTTTACACTTTATGAGGACGGTTCTTCTGACTGATGCAAAGTGATATGTTTTGTAGTATTGATTTCCAGTGCCCACCTGTTTGGTTGGCTAAAAAAGTGTATGCCCTTTTCTTGAATATATACAGAAAAAGACGCATACACCCTTTTTGGCCAACTGCAATGTTGGCAATGTTCAGCCCCTTTTCTTGTGCTTAATGGCGAGTCCTTTCTACCTCTTCCAATCCCTTTCCTGCCATTCTCCGTTGCTTACAAGTCCTTTTCTCTGACTTTCCTCAAGACATTTTTCAGTGATAGATATTTTCAATTCTGCAGTTTCGTGAATTTTAGTGCCCCTGAGTTCCATTTTCCAACTTGTGTTTATGGGAACTGGCCACAAAGCATCAGGATTCCTCAAGCCCTATTCTGTTTCCATGGGCAACCCTAGCCTTTGGTCAATTCGTCTTCCTGATTGGAAATTAGAGTGGCATGTGCCTGTCCGAACACCTAGGACTTGTCTCTCATTGTTCCTCCTCCTTCTGCTTCATCCTCTGGACAAATTCCAAACTGTATGCAACAGGATGTTGACAGTGCTGACATCTCCAAGTGGGGAGACTGTTAGTAAAGACGCTGGAGTGGTGAAGCCTAGCACCAAGAGATGAGGAGATGAGATGCCTTTTCCAAACTTTTCCCGATCAGACGGTATACCATCCTCTGGGTGTGACAGGCATGTTTTAGGTGTAGGAAGGGTCCCATTCATGTGAGGAGAACACCAGGGGATTTTCAATATCAGTGTCTCTCCGCAACCCAAACTGGGGAATTTTTTAAGCTACGGCTACACGTATGTTCATCAAGGGCCTTGGGAAGAAGGCAGAGTCCAAACTTTAGATGAATGAAGTCTTCAGGGTCAGAAGCACTCACCACTGTCTTCCCTTAGATTCCATTTTTACTGTCATTGATGGATGATGT
The DNA here is from genome assembly GCF_963924675.1 of Phocoena phocoena. NCBI lineage: Eukaryota > Metazoa > Chordata > Mammalia > Artiodactyla > Phocoenidae > Phocoena > Phocoena phocoena. The sequence continues at coordinate 1,087,674 of NW_027077514.1, read as the reverse complement.
CAATAAAAGTATCTATTCGTTTTCAGATCATTTCCCCTTATAGGTTATTGCAAAATATTGAGTGTAGTTCCCTGTGCTATACAGTAGTTCCTTGCTGATGATTTCATACATAGCAGTGTGTATGTGTTAATCCCAAACTGTTAATTTATCCCTCCTCCTACCATTTCCCTTTGGTAATAATAAATTATAAGATTTTATGCTTCTCAGAAATGGGGGAGCTGAAAGAGAGGTATCATTTTCAATGCAAAAGCATTTAAAACAAGATTGAAGCTTTAACCAAGATTATTAGATGTACATCCTTGGAAAGAAATCACTTTGTTTCTCTAATATTGACCTGACAAAGAAGACAAACCTTTTCACTGAACTTGCTTATAAGAAAGTGATGGAAATATCAAATGGAAGTGTTAGAAACATCTTATTTTACCCGAGCCTTATACACTGTTCTATGTTAATTACAGTTTGGCTCACACATCTGTTCATTGAAGTTACAATGTTCTCAATTTCTGTTACTGATCCTCCAGAGTGGACGCCAACAAGTGTCCCCCTGCCCAGTGTCATTGGAGCCAATAGATCGAGACTGAGTTTGGTTCAAAAGCAAAGGAAACTTTATATTTTGATCAGAGAATGGAGAGGTGCTACCCTGTGGGCTGTGGGCTGGGCTGCTGTGTAGAGATCCTGTCAGAGTCACTGGGAGGGAGGGGGCTGAGCTCTCGAGGACCTGGTTGGCTGCAGCTCAGGCTCTATGTCACGGAGTCTGAACTGGGCCCCAGGAGCTGAAGTGTCATCGAGCCACTCTGCTCTAGGAAATCTGGTCTGAAGTGCCGGGTGTGGAACCTCTGTATGCGGGACACTAGGAGCACCTGAAATTAGACAAAGCACAAAGGATAAAAATGGTTAGACTTTATTTTATTGCCCAGATTCTATTTTTATCTCCCAGGCATTTTTAAGGGGCTTTGCCTGGGACAAACTTCTCTTCTGCCTTTTGTCCCTTTCCTCATTCTTGGAGTGCTGCGGGTGCAGACCCTTCTTCTGTAACTGCTGAGTGCTGAGTTAGGAGGCTTCATACCCGTGGGCGAGGGTCAGAACTTCTCCCCAGCCGCCTCCAGGTGACGTTGATTGTCCCCAGGCCTCCTGCCTCCCTGCTCGTCCACCTGAGCACCAGTATTGGAAGTGTTATAGATTCTAATGACCTTTAAGGGTCCAGAAAGGAGATGTGCAGTGGCGCTGTGAGGTCCAGTTTCACTCCGCCCCACATTTGTTCGGCCACCTTAGGCTGACCGTTTCTGCCAGCCTAGATGCTCTGACTGACCGTTTCTGCCAGCCTAGATGCTCTGACCAACAGTCTGCGCTTTCTTCCATTAGGCCCCTGAATTAACGTAAAAACAGCACCAGGTGTCAGGATCCTGCCCGCTCCGCTCCCAGACAGTCCAGGGTCAGTGGTGATGAAGGATCATGATGGTCACTGAGTCAAGAGCCTTTGGAAGTAAACAGGAGTCCAGCCGGTCTTATTGGCCACCATCATCAGGGTGTCTGTAGGCTTTTCTATGGTGACAGCATGATATACGGTTCCCCCGCCAAGATTATTAGCTCCCCTCTGGGTACAGTAAGTACTGCAAGCAGTAGTCTACTCTTTTGGGACACACTCTTGTTGTTTTATGAGAGAAACTCCAGGTCAAGTGATGGTCACATGGGTCGTCATGGTGCCCCGTTGCCCCCGGTTATCTCTCTGGAGGTTGGAGTTGGAGGGCCTCCTCAATCGAGGTCAGTGTGCCCACGGAGCAAACCCTGCAACTTCAGGGCATGGTTGGGGGTTAGGATCACCACGTGGGGTCCGTTTCCCTTAGAAGGGAGGTGGCCTTTTGGGCTGCTGATTTCCAGGTTTTCAGATACCACCAGTATCTTGGCCAGATGTGGCGGTGGGCCAAGCCCCTTGGTGACCATAGTTTATCCTACCTGGATGGCATTCTTGCATTGTTCCATTTCAAGTGGTCCCAGTTTTTGCACTAATACTCCAATGGCGATTCACCTTTCACCAGGAATGTAAAGGTCAAAGGGTTTAGCTAAATTAGGGAGTTCCAGGGCAAGGGTCTGAATTGACTGCTCTTTCCATTCTTGAAAGGCCACTTCTGGATTCTATTCAAAAGGATCATCATCTTTTCCTTTCAGTGTTTCATATAGAGGCCCAGCTAGTAGACTGTAGTTAGGGATCCAGAGGCAGGAAACCCTGGCTTCCCCAGGAACCCCTAAGCTGTCTTCTAGTTTCAGAAAGGGGTAAGGCTGTAAATTGTTTCTTCCCTTTCCTGGGATGGGCTTCTCCGACCTTCTGTGAGAATGAAGCCCAGGCAGGTCACCGTAGTCTGTGATACTTGAGCTTTTTCGTGGACAACTTCTATCCTTTATTGGCTTGGTAGTTCTGAGGCCTCCTTAGTAGGGCTGGCGATCAGAATGTCGTCTGAATATTGAAGGAGTGTTTCCTTTTCCAGAGGTAGAACTTTTAGGTCTTTAGCTGAGCTTTCCCCAAAGATGGTGTGGGAATTTTTGAACCCTTGGGGCAAGACAGCCTGGAAGTATTGTTTTAGTTGTATGTTGAGTCCTGTCACTCACAAGCCAAAATTTCTTGTGACTCTGGGACTAATGGAATACAAAAGAAGGCATCAGTGAAGACTAATACAGAATACCAAGTCCTGGTGGTTGGTAGAATGACCAGCAGGGTGTAGGATTTAGGAACTACTGGAGGTATATCCTCAGTGGCTTCACTGACTGTCCTGACATCCTTTACCAGGACTCCAGCAGCCCATGGGGCTCTCGAGGTCAGGCCAATCCCAGGATATGGAGCTCACCTGGGCAGGTACCCTACCCCCACCCCAGCCCACGGGGCTCTCGTGTTCAGGCCCCTCCCAGGATATGGGATTCCCTGGGCAGGTCCTCTGCAGTCCATGGGGCTCCCGTGGTCAGGCCCCTCCCAGGATACAGAGCTACCCTTGCAGGTACCTTGGCAGGGCTGGGCACACAGGAACCGTGCACATAGCCCTCATTGCAGAGCACTCCCAGCTCACCTGTCACTCAGATCTGACACAGAGCACCTCAGAGCAGGACTTGAACTAACAAACAGCAGCTCTGACAGGTCTGTGACCCTGGGCATCACTCTGTGCGGCCTCCTCCACCTGGTCTTCCAGAGACTTCCACTGCACCCGGGGCACCAGGCCTCTGTCTCCAACCACCACCCACCCCTCCTCTCCCTGACTCCTGGGTTCCTCTCATTAGGAGAGGGTTTTCTTGAAGTTGTCTCCCACTCATGGGCCAGATAATATAATTAGAAAACAAGCCAGAGCTGCAGCCCCTTGTCTATCCTGACTCTCAGGAGCCCACACCTGTTCCTTGGACCTGGCCAATTCAGCAAGTTCCATTTTCAGCAACTGTGAGCCCCTGAGGGGTGATTATTGGCTGGCTTGGGAAGCCTGACCGTGCCGGCCAGCCCTCCCCAGGTGTGCCTGGGTTGAGATCAATATAAACACCGCTCCAGGCAGCAAGAGCCCCTGCAGCTGTGCCTGACGCCATTTTCTCTGCCCTGTCAGCAGTCTCGGGGCTGGGCTGGTGGGAGGGAGTGAGAGGCCACGGCTTTGTGGGTGTCCCAGTGTGAGTGGGGCTCTGCTGGACTTTCTGCAGCAGTTGCCAAGATGCTACCTGCTAAAGAAGAGGATGTGTCACCCACACCTGCCGCTGGAATTTCTCCCTGGGCACAGGTGAGGAAGGAAGAAAGCAGTGGGGGCCGGGACAGCAGGGGTATCTCAGGCAGGGAAATGGAGAGCTTCCAGAAGAGCACCCAGGGCCAGGACCATCCTGGCTGGCCTGCAGGCACCAAGTCGGCTGGCATGCTGTCCCTCATGTGGCTCCATGGCCCTTCCTCTAGGTTTTCAAGTCCTTGTACATATTCAGGTGTTTAGCCTTGGAAGGGTGGGAACATTTCAGCAGCAGCTGGCCTGGGGCTCGGCCCACGTTTACTCACAGATACCTCGGCACGGTCCCCCAGCTTTGCAGTGAGGACGCTTGTTGCGAGGAGCATGCTGGCTGAGTGGGAGATGATTCCCCACCACTGACCAACTTCAGAATTGTTTGCAATTGGAGCAAGTGCCCTGAAACGGTTTTCCTCTGTGTAACTGGTGGGTTCTGTTCTTTTTTATCTTTTTTTCGTTTTTGGTTCAAGGTAGATTTTATTCCTCTTTTGTGTATTTACAGATATAAGCATGGAAATAATTTATTCATATAAATACATGTATGTGAAGGGAAGAATATTTTTTCTGTTTTACTTTTTTTAATTTTATTTTTTTATTTTGAATTTAATTTTATATTTTTATACAGCAGGTTGTTTTTGGTTATCTACTTTATACATATAAATGTATACATACCAATCCCAATATCTCAACTCCTCCCACCACCATCCCCAACAGCTTTCCCCCCTTGTTGTCCATACGTTTGTTGTATACATGTATTGCTCTATTTCTGCCTTGCAAAACGGTTCATCTGTACAATTTTTCTAGGTTCCACATATATGCATTAATATACAAGATTTGTTTTTCTCTTTCTGACTTACTTCAGTCTGTATGACAGTCTCTAGATCCACCAACGTCTCTACAAATGTCCCAATTTCATTCCTTTTTATGGCTTAGTAATATTCCATTTTATATATGTACCACATCTTTATGCATTCGTCTGTCTGTGGGCATTTAGGTTGCTTCCATTTCCTGGATAGTGTAAATAGTGATGCAATGAACATTGTGGTGAATGTCTCTTTTTGATTTATGGTTTTGTCTGGGTATATGCCCAGTAGAGGGATTGCTGTATCATATGGTAATTCTATTCTTAGTTTTATAAGAAACTCCATAATGTTCTCCACAGTGACTGTATCAATTTACGTTCCCAACAATAGTGGAAGAGGATTCCTTATCTCCACACCGTTTCCAGCATTTGTTGTTTGTAGATTTTCTGATGATGCCCATTCTAATAGGTGTGAGGTGATACACCATGGATGAGTCTATTTCGTTGAGCAAAGAGTAGGTCTTGTTTATTACGTATTTGGCTTATGGAATGGTATGTGTGCTAATTTCAATCTGTTTTTATACAGCAGCCCAACTCAACTTTCCCCTTAAGCAAGCATAAGGTTTTTATCTAAATGTGAGACTCTGTTCGGTTTTGTAATTCAGTTTATGTGTAGCCAAGTTTACACTCCCTCTATTAGTGATATCTTATGATAATTATCTTTCTTTGTGTGACATATTTCTCTTAGAATCATCATAATTAAATCCACTCAATTTGCTGCTACAGGCCTGATGACATTGATTTCACTGCTGAGTGATATTCCGTTGTACGTAAGTAGCACAACTTCTTTATCCATTTTTTTCTTTCTGGGATATTTAATTTGTACTGGACACAAGGTTCTTGTAAACACAGCAGCCCTAAATTTTGTGTTGGCTGTGTCTTGTTGATTTTAATTTTCCTAAGCTATAGGGCCAAAAGTGGAAGTGCCCTAGGCTCTGTAGCTTTGTTTTTTAGATGTTTCAGGATACACCATGAACATCTCCGGAGTGTCTGTTGGCAATTTACATCCCGCCCATCAGCATAACACGGCTCCCTGTTCTCCATGGCCTGTCCTGTGTTTCTGGTTTTTACACTTTATTCAGATGGCCTTTTTGACGAATGGGAAATGTGACTTCATTGTAGTGTGGATTTCCATTGCTGGAGTGCTTGGTTGGCCAAAATGTTCATATGCGTTTTTTCCTGAATATATTCAGGAAAAATGTATACGCACTTTTTGTCCATGTGCATCACTGTCAAAGATCTGCCGCTTTTCATATGCTTTAAATGCAATTCCAATCTACCTCTTGAAATATGATTCCTGCAATTCTGCCTCGTTTTCAAGTCCTCTTTGCAGACTTACTTTGATATATTTTTGCCAATAGCTGTCATTTATCTCTGCAGGTTTGTGAATTACAGTGCCCCTGAGCTCCTTTCTTAACTCGCTTCCTTGTAAGCTGGCCACAAAACTGCAGGTTTGCTTCAGGCCATAATCAGGGTCCGGCACGGCACTCTGAGCCTTTGGTTAATTCCTCTTCCTGGTGGGAAATTAGAGTTAAATGTGCCCCTCCAGATACCTGCCTCACTCCCAGCCACATGGTGATGTATGTCCTCAGGTTTGAGGCCATATGTGATGGGTTCCTCATCTTTTGATGATGTGGCCCCACTGGTGTGTGGACACTCCTGCCTGGTTCCCATCCCCTTGGTGATGTGGGCCCTCTGGTGAGACTCTGATCCTGGTTGGGTTCCTCACACATCCGTGAGGTGAGCCCTCTTCTCTGAGGTCACTCCTGCCTGGCTGGCACAACCCGCCTTGTTGACTTCGGCACCCTGGTGGCAGTTGGAGCCTGCTGGGAGCCTCCTTCCCGCGGTGATGAGGCCCTCTGGCGTCAGACCCTAATGGCGGGGTTCCCACATTTTCTGATACGTGCTAAGTGGTACGAGGGCACTCCTGCCAGGTTCCCATCCTCATGAGCGTGTGGGCCTTCTGTTCTGAGGTCCTAACGGCTGGGTTGCTCACACTTTCATGATGTGGGCCCTCTGCTGTGAGGTCAATCCTGCCTGGCTGGCGCACGTCGCCTTGGCGACGTGGACCCTCTGGTGGCAGTTGGAGCGTGCTGGGGCCTCCTCCCCTCAGTGATGAGGGCCTTCTGGTGTCAGGCCCTAAGTGCTGGGCTCCACACATTTTCTGATGTGTGCCCAGTGGTGCGAGTCACTCCTGCCAGGTTCCCATCCCCATGGGCATGTGGGACTTCTGTTCTGTGGTCCCAACTGCTGGGTTGCTCACAGTTTCATGATGTGGGCCCTTTGCTGTGTGTTCACTCTGGCCTGTATCCCATAGTGTCAGTGCTCTGGGCCTCCAGCTTGGAGTTTCCAACTTCTCGATTCCTCACCTTTTTTATTCTATGGGCCCTCGGTTGTGCGTCTCCTCCTGCATGCCTCACTCCCAGCCCCTTCGTGATGTGTGTCCCCTTGTTTGAGGCCACATGTGCTGTGTTCCTCACCTTTCTATAATGTGGCCACACTGGTGTGAGGACACTCTTGCCTGGTTCCCATTCCCTTGGTGATGTTGGCCCCACTGCTGTTAGGACAGTCTTGCCTGGTTCCCATCACCTTGGTGATGTTGGCCCTCTGGTGAGAGTCTGATCCTGGTTAGGTTCCTCACCCTTCTGTGAGGTGGGCCCTCTGCTCTGAGGTCACTCCTGCCTGGCTGGCACACCCCGCCTTGGCAACGTCGGCCATATGGTGGCAGTTGGAGCCTGCTGGGAGCCTCCTCCCCTCGGTGATGAGGGCCCTCTGGCCTCAGGCCCTAACTGCTGGGTTCCCACATTTTCTGATTCGTGCTAAGTGGTGCAAGGACACTCCTGCCAGGTTCCCATCCCCATGGGGATGTGAGCCTTCTGCTCTGAGGTCCCAACGGCTGTGTTGCTCACAGTTTCATGATGAGGGCCCTCTGGTGTGAGTTCACTCCTGCCTAGATCCCATAGCCTCGCTGCTCCTGGCTGCCTGCCGGAGGTTCCAACTGTGGGATTCCTCACCTTTTTTATTCTATGGTCCCTCTGTTTTGAGGATCCTCTGGCCTGCCTCACTCCCAGCCCCTTGGTGATGTGTGTCCTCAGGTTTGAGGCCACGTGTGCTGGGTCCCTCAAATTATGGTGATGTAGCCCCACTGGTGTGAGGACACTCCTGCCTGGTTCCCATTCCCTTGGTGATGTTGGCCCTCTGGTGACAGTCTGATCCTTGTTGGGTTCCTCACACTTCTGTGAGGTGGGCTTTCTGCTCTGAGGTCACTCCTGCCTGGTTGGCACACCCCGCCTTGGTGACATCGGCCTTATGGTGGCAGTTGGAGCCTGCTGGGAGCCTCCTCCCCTCGGTGATGAGGGTCCTCTGGCCTCAGGTCCTAACTGCTGGGTTCCCACATTTTCTGATTCGTGGAAGTGGGCCGAGGACACTCCTGTCAGGTTCCCATCCCCATAGGGATGTGGGCCTTCTGCTCTGAGGTCCCATCCGCTGGGTTGCTCACAGTTTCATGATGTGGGACCTCTGCTGTGAGTTTGCTGTGGCCTGGATCCCATAGACTCTGTGCTCTGGGCGGCCTACTGGCCGGTTCCAACTGCTGGATTCCTCACAACTTTTATTCTGTGGGCTCTGTTTTGTGAGGATACTCCTGCTTGCCTCACTCCTAGCCCCTTGGAGATGTGGGTCCCCTGTTTTAGGCCACATGTTCTGGGTTCCTCACCTTTCTATAATGTGGCCACACTGGTGTGAGGACCCTCCTGCCTGGTTCCGATCCCCTTGGTGATGTGGGCCCTCTGGTGAGAGTCTTATCCTGGCTGGTTTCCTCACCCTTCTGTGAGGTAGGCCCTCTGCGGTGAGGTCACTCCTGCCTGGCTGGCACACATCACCTTGGTGACGTGGGCCCTCAGTTGGGAGTTGGTGTCTGCTGCGAGCCTCTGTCCCTCGGTAATGAGGGCCCACTTGCGTCAGACCCTAACTCCTGGGCTCCCAAAATTTGCAGATGTGCGACCTGTGGTGTGAGTACACTCCTGTCAGGTTCCCAACCCCATGGGAATTTGGGCCTTCTGCTCTGAGGTCCCAACGGCTGGGGTGCTCACAGTTTCATGATGAGGGCCCTCTGATGTGCGTTCATTCCGGCCTAGATCCCATAGGCTTGCTGCTCCTGGGAGCCTGCTGGGAGGTTCCAACTGCGGGATTCCTCACCTTTTTTATTCTATGGGCCCTCTGTTTTGAGGCTCCTCCTGCCTGCCTCAATCCCAGCCCCGTTGTGATGTGTGTCCTCTGGTGTGAGGCCACGTGTGCTGGGTCCCTCACCTTTCGATGATGTGGCCCCAATGGTGTGAGGACACTCGTGCCTGTTTCCCAGCCCCTTGGTGATGTGGCCCCTCTGGTGAGAGTCTGATCCTGGCTGGGTTCATTACCGTTCTGTGAGGTGGGCCCTGTGCTCTGAGGTAACTCCTGCCTGGCTTGCTCCCATTGCCTTGGTGACGTCGGCCCTCTGGTGGCAGTTGGATCCTTTTGGAGACTCCTGTCCTCGGTGATGAGGTCCCTCTGGCGTCAGGCTCTAACTGCTGGGCTCCCCAGGTTTTCTGATGTGAGCCCAGTGATGCCAGGACACTCGTGAAATGTACCCATCCCCATGGCGATATGGGCCTTCTGCTCTGAGGTTCCAACGACTGGGTTGCTCACAGTTTCCTGATGTTAGCTCTCTGGTGTTAGTTCACTCATTCCTAGATCCCATAGCCTCTGTACTCTGGGCCGCCTGCTGGGAAGTTCCAACTGCTGGGTTCCTCACCTTTTTTATTCTTTGGGCCCTGTGTTGGGAGGCTCCTCCTGCCTGTGTCACTCCCAGCCCCTTGGTGATGTAGGTCCTCTGGTTTGTGGCCACATGTGCCAGTTTCCTCATCTTTTAGTGATGTGGCCTCACTGGTGTGAGGACACTCGTGCATGGTTCCCGTCCCCTTGGTGATATGGGCCCTCTGGTGAGAGTCTGATCCTGGTTGGGTTCCTCACACTTCTTTGAGGTGGGCCGTCTGCTGTGAGGTCACTCCTGCCTGGCTGGCACACCCCGCCTTGGCGACGTGGGCCCTCTTGTGGTAGTTGGAACATGCTGGGAGCCTCCTCCCCTCAGTGATGAGGGCCCTCTGGCGTCAGGCCCTAACTGCTGGGTACCCACATTTTCTGATATGTGCTAAGTGGTGCGAGGACACTCCTGCCATGCTCCCAACACCTTGGGGATGTGGACCTTCTGCTCTGAGGTCCAAATGGCTGGGTTGCTCGCAGTTTCATGATGTGGACCCTCTGCTGTGAGTTGACTGCGGCCTGAATCGCATAGACTTGGTGCTCTTGGCCGCCTGCTGGGAGGTTCCCATTGCTGGATTCCTCAGCTATTTTATTCTATGGGCCCTGTGTTGTGAGGCTACTCCTGCCTGCCTCATTCCGAGCCCCTTGGAGATGTGGGTCTTCTGGTTTAGGCCACATGTGCTGGGTTCCTCACCTTTCTATGATGTGGCCACACTGGTGTGAAGACTCTCCTGCCTGGTTCTGATCACCTTGGTGATGTGGGCCCTCTGGTGAGAGTCTTATCCTGGCTGTGTTCCTCACCCTTCTGTGAGGTAGGCCCTCTGCGGTGAGGTCACTCCTACCTGGCTGTCACACGTCACCTTGGCAACGTGGGACCTCAGTTGGGTGTTGGTGCCTGATTGGAGTCTCCTCCCCTTGGTAATGAGGGCCCTCTGGCGTCAGGCCCTAACTCCTGGGTTCCCTAAATTCTCTGATGTGTGCCCTGTGGTGCGAGTACACTTCTGACAGGTTCCCAACCCCATGGGAATGTGGGCCTTCTGCTCTGAGATCCCAACGCCTAGGTTGCTCACAGTTTCATGATGACGGCCCTCTGGTGTGAGATCACTCCGGCCTGGATCCCATAGTCTCGCTGCTCCTGGCCGCCTGCTGGGAGGTTCCAACTGCGGGATTCTTCACCTCTTTAATTCTATGGTCCCTCTGTTTTGAGGCTCCTCCTGCCTGCCTCAATCCCAGCTCCCTTGTGATGTGTGTCCTCTGGTTTGAGGCCACGTGTGCTGGGTCCCTCACTTTTCGGTGATGTGGCCCCACTAGTGTGAGGACACTCCTGCCTGGTTCCCATTCCCTTGGTGATGTGGGCCCTCTGGTGAGAATCTGATCCTCTTTGGTTCTTCACACTTCTGTGAGGTTGACCCTCTGCTCTGAGGTCACTCCTGCCTGGTTGTCGCACTCCACATTGGCGACGTTGCCCCTCTGGTAGCAGTCGGAGCTGGCTGGGAGCCACCGCCCCTCGGTGATGAGGGCCCTCTGGCATCAGGCACTAATTGCTGGGCTCCCCACATTTTTTCATGTGTGCCCACTCTTGCGATGACACTCCTGCTTGTTTCCCTTCCCCATGGGGATGTGGGCCTTCTGCTCTGAGGTCACAACGGCTGGGTTGCTTACAGAATCACAATGAGGGCCCTCTGTTGTGAGTTCATGCCGGCCTGGATCTCATAGCCTCAGTGCTCTGGGCCGCCTGCTAGGAAGATCCAACTGCTGGTTTCCACACCTTTTGTATACAATGGGACATGTGTTGTGAGGTTAATCCTGCCTGCCTCACTCCGAAACCCATGGTGATGTGGGTCCTCTGGTTTGAGGCCACATGTGCTGGGTACCTCAACTTTTGATGATGTGGCCCCACGGGTGTGAGGACACTCCTGCCTGGTTCCCATCACCTTGGTGATGTGAGCCCTCTGGGGAGAGTCTGATCCTGGCTGGGTTCCCTACCATTCTGTGAGGTGAGCCCTCTGATGTCAGGTCACTCCTGCCTGGCTAGCTCACATCGCCTTGGCGACGTGGGCCCTCTGTTGGCCACTGGAGCATGCTGGGAGCCTCCTACTCCCGTGAATGATGGCCCTGGAAAAAATGCATATGCCCTTTTTGGCCAAGTGCTTCATTGACGAGGTTCTGCCACTTCTCTTATGCTTTCAGAGCAATTCACGTCTACCTCCTGAAATCAGATTCCAGCAATTCTGCCCCACTTTCAAGTCCTCTTCGCAGCCTTAATTCAATATATTTTTGTACGATTTCTGTCATTTATAAGTCTGCAGGTATGTGAATGACAGTGCCCCTGAGCTCCTTTCCTCAACTCGCTCTCTTGTGAGCTGGCCACAAAACCGCAGGATTGCTTCAGGCCCTAATCTTGTTCCAGCACGGCATGCTGAGCCTTTGGTTAATTCCTTTTCCTGTTGGGAAATGAGTGTTAAAATTGCCCGTGCATACTGGGCATATACCCTGAGAAAACCAAAATTCAAAAAGAGTCATGTACCAAAATGTTCATTGCAGCTCTATTTACAATAGCCCGGAGATGGAAAGAACCTAAGCGCCCATCATCGGACGAATGGATAAAGAAGATGTGGCACATATACACAATGGAATATTACTCAGCCTTAAAAAGAAATGAAACTGAGTTATTTGTAATGAGATGGATAGACTTAGAGTCTGTCATACAGAGTGAAGTAAGTCAGAAAGAAAAAGACAAATAGCGTATGCTAACACATATATATGGAATTTAAAGGAAAAAAATGTCATGAAGAACCTAGGGATAAGACAGGAATAGAGGCGCAGACCTACAGGAGAACGGAATTGAGGATATGGGGAGGGGGAATGGTGAGTTCTGACAGGGCGAGAGAGAGTCATGGACATATACACACTAACAAATGTAGTAAGGTAGATAGCAAGGGGGAAGCAGCCGCAAGGCACAGGGATATTAGCTCGGGGCGTTGGGACAGCCGGGAGGGGTGGACGGGGGAGAGAGGGAGGGAGGGAGACACAAGAGGGAAGACACAGGGAGCATATGTATATGTATGGCTGATTCACTTTATTATAAAGCAAAAACTAACACACCATTGTAAAGCAATTATACCCCAATAAAGATGTTAAAAAAAATATTTGCCCGTGCACACACCTACAGATAGTCTCCCATTGGTTCTCCGTATTCCTGTTCATCTTGTGCAGAAATTGCAAACAGTGCCAAACAGGAGGTTAAAGACACTGACTCTCCAAATGGGGAGAGTGTAAGAAAAGGGTCTGGAATGGTGAACCTGAGTACCAGGGGACGAAAACAGACATGCATGTAAAAAGGTTTCCCAGTCACACGGTGGACCATACTCTGGGTTTCCCATGCAAATTTTAGCAGAAGGAAGAATCCCTAGAACCTGGAGAGTTGGGAACCATGGAATGGGTACCAGGCAGTATGACATCAAAGGGTCTGCATTTGCTCACTGAACCTCACCAATGCTATCAGCCCAAAGGGTCCAGCCTTATCTCTCACCCAGCTCTGGGTGTAGATGTGGTAAACCAGGTTGCATCACATGCCATGTGTGAGTTATTTAAGAATTGCTCTCTATTTCACTGTCATTGTGTTTTGTTTTTGAAATTTTTTTTTGACACTGGGATTTATCGGATTTTCACTGCTGCGTTAATGCCGCTGTACACACTCTTGATTCTCTTACGGAGACATAAATATCCACGGGTTTTAAGATTCTTCCTAGTCAGGTATATTCCTAGGCGTTGAATATGTGGTGTTGAGTCCATTTCGTTGAGCAAGGAGTAGGTCTTGTCTATTACATATTTGGCTTATGGAACGGTATCTGTGCTAATTTCAGTCTCTAGTTTTATGCAGCACTCCAACGCACCTTTCTCCATAAGAAAGCACAAGTTGGTTTTCTAAATTTGAGACTGTTCTGTTTTGTAATTCAGTTCATGTGTAGTCAAGTTTACATACTGTGTATTAGTGATATTTTATGATGTTTCTTTTTATGTGTGACTTATTTCACGTAGAATCACCATACCTTAATCCACTCACTATGCCGTTACGGGCCTGATGACACAGATTTCATTGCTGAGTGATATTCCATTGTACGTACGTACCACAACTTCTTTATCCATTGTTTGCTCTCTGAGATATTTACCTTGTACTGTAAACGAGGTTCTTGTGAACAGAGAGGTCCCAAACTTTGAGGTGGCTGGGTGTTTTTGATTTTAATTTCCCTAAGCTGTAGGACCATAAGTGGAAGTCCCATAGGCTGTGTTGCTTTGTTTCTTACGTGTTACAGGAAACACATAACACTTCTCCAGAATGGCTGTCGGCAATTTACATCATATGCATCAGCATAATAAGGATCCCTGTTTTCCATTGCCTGTCCTCCGTTTCTGGATTTTACAATATTTTTAAATGGCCCTTTTGCCCTGGGGGGCACTGAGACTTCATTGTAGTGCAGGTTTATTTACAAGCTTGCTTGCTTGGCCAAAAAGTGCGTATGCGTTTTTTCCTGAATATATTTAGGGAAAAAAGCATCCGCACTTTTTGGACAAGTGCATCATTATCGACGTTCTGCCTCTTTTCCTATTCTTTAAGTGCAATTCCAGTTTAACCCTTCAATCGTTTTCCTGAATTTCTGCCCCGCATTCAAGTCCCCTTTGCAGGCTTACTTCAATATATTTTTGGAGGATAGCTGTCATTTATAACTCTGCAGGTTTGTGAATTACAGTGCCCCTGAGCTTCTTTCTTCAACTCGCTTTCTTGTGAGCTGGGCACAAAACCGCAGGATTGCTTCAGGCACTAATCTCTTTTCAGCAGGGCATGCTGAGCCTTTGGTTAATTCCTCTTCCTGGTGGGAAATGAGCATTACATTTGCCCGTGCAGACAACTACAGCTAGTCTCTCATTGGTTCTCCCTATTCCTGTTCATCTTGCACAGAAATTGCAAGCTGTGCCAAAGAGGAGGTTAAAGGCACTGACTCTCCAAGAGGGGAGAGTGTTAGTAAAGCATCTGGAATGGTGAACCCGAGGACCAGGATACGAAAACTGAGATGCATTTTAAATCATTTCCCAATCACACGGTGGACGATACTCTGGGTTTCCCATGCATGTATAAGCTGGAGGAAGAATCCCTTGAACCTGGAGAGTTGGGACCCATGGAATGGGTACCATGCAGTATGACTTCAAAGGGTGTGCATTTGCTCACCGAAACTCACCAATGCTATCAGCCTGAAGTGTCCAGCCTTATGTCTCAACCAGCTGTGGGTGTAGATGTGGTCAATCCCGGTTGCATCACAGGCCCTGAGTGAATTGTTTAAGAATTGCTCTCTATTTCACTGTCTTTGTGTTTTGTTTTTGAAATTTATTTTGATAATAGGATTTATCAGATTTTCCCTGCTGCGTTTATGCCGCTGTACACACGCTTGATTCTCTTACGGAGACATATAAATGCATGGGTTTTAAGATTCTTCCTAGTCAGGTATATTCCTAGGCGTTGAATATGTGGTGTTGAGTCCATTTCGTTGAGCAAGGAGTAGGTTTTGTCTATTACATATTTGGCTTATGGAAAGTTATCTGTGCTAATTTCAGTCTCTGGTTTTATGCAGCATCCCAACGCACATTTCCCCATAAGCAAGCACTAGTTGGTTTTCAAAATTTGAGACCCTGTTCTGTTTTGTAATTCAGTTCATGTGTAGTTAAATTTACCCTCCGTGTATTAGTGATATCTTATGATGTTTCTTTTTCTGTGTGATGTAGTTCACGTAGAATCACCGTACCTGCATCCACTCACTATGCCGCTACGGGCCTGATGACACAGATTTCATTGCTGAGTGATATTGCATTCCACGTACGTGCCACAACTTCTTTATCCATTTTTTGCTTTCTGGGATATTTACCTGGTACTGTAGACGAGCTTCTTGGGAACACAGCCGTCCCAAATTTTGGGGTGCATCTCTGTTTTTGATTTTAATTTCCCTAAGCAAGTGGACCATAAGTGAAATTGCCATAGGCTGTGTTCCTTTATTTCTTACGTGTTTCAGGAAACACCATACACTTCTCCAGGGTGGCTGTTGGCAATTTACATCCTCCCAATCAGCATAACAAGGCTCCCTGTTCTCCATATACTCTCCTACCTTTCTGGATTTTACAGTTTTTTCAGATGGCCCTTTTGCCCGGGGGGCAGTGAGACTTCATTGTAGTGCAGATTTCCTTTACAGTCTTGCTTGGTTGGCCAAAAAGTGCATATGCGTTTTTTCCTGAATATATTCAGGAAAAAACGCATATGCCCTTTTGGGCCAAGTGCATCATTGTCGACGTTGTGCCTCTTTTCCTATGCTTTCAGGGCAATTCCAGTCTACCCCCTGCAATCGTTTTCCTGAAATTCTGCCCCGCTTTCAAGTCCCCTTCGCAGGCTTACTTCAATATACTTTTGGAAGATAGCTGTCATTTATAACTCTGCAGGTTTGTGAATTACAGTGCCCCTGAGCTCCTTTCTTCAACTCGCTTTCTTGTGAGCTGGGCACAAAACCGCAAGATTGTTTCAGGCACTAATCTGTTTCCAGCAGGGCACGCTGAGCCTTTGATGAATTCCTCTTCCTGGTGGGCAATGAGCGTTACATTTGCCCGTGCAGACACCTACAGCTAGTCTCTCATTGGTTCTCCCTATTCCTGTTCATCTTGCACGGAAATTGCAAGCTGTGCCAAACAGGAGGTTAAAGGCACTGACTCTCCAAGCGGGGAGAGTGTTAGTAAAGCATCTGGAATGGTGAACACGAGGACCAGGATACGAAAACTGAGATGCATTTTAAATCGTTTCCCAATCACACGGTGGACCATACTGTGGGTTTCACATGCATGTTTTAGCTGGAGGAAGAATCCCTTGAACCTGAAGTGTTGGGACCCATGGAATGGGTACCATGCAGTATGACTTCAAAGGGTCTGCATTTGCTCACCGAAACTCACCAATGCTATCAGCCTGAAGTGTCCAGCCTTATGTCTCAACCAGCTCTGGGTGTAGATGTGGTCAATCCCGGTTGCATCACATGCCCTGAGTGAATTATTTAAGAATTGCTCTCTATTTCACTGTCTTTGTGTTTTGTTTTCGAAACTTATTTTGATAATGGGATTTATCGGATTTTCACTGCTGCGTTTCGGCCACTGTACACATGCTTGATTCTCTTACGGAGATATATATATCCATGGGTTTTAAGATTCTTCCTAGTCAGGTATATTCTTAGGCGTTGAATATGTGGTGTTGAGTCCATTTCGTTGAGCAAGGAGCAGGTCTTGTCTATTACATATTTGGCTTATGGAATGTTATCTGTGCTAATTTCAGTCTTTGGTTTTATGCAGCACCCAAAGGCACCTTTCCCCATAAGCAAGCACTAGTTTGTTTTCTAAATTTGAGAACCTGTTCTGTTTTGTAATTCAGTTCATGTGTAATCAAGTTTACATTCCGTGTATTAGTGATATCTTATGATGTTTCTTTTTCTGTGTGACGTAGTTCTCGTAGAATCACCGTACCTGCATCCACTCACTATGCCGCTATGGGCCTGATGACACAGATTTCATTGCTGAGTGATACTGCATTGCACGTACGTGCCAGAGCTTCTTTAATCATTTTTTGCTTTCTGGGATATTTACCTGGTACTGTAGACGAGCTTCTTGCGAACACAGCCGTCCCAAACTGTGGGGTGGCTCTTTGTTTTTGATTTTAATTTCCCTAAGGAATAGGACCATAAGTGCAATTGCCATAGGCTGTGTTGCTTTATTTCTTACGTGTTTCAGGAAACACCATACATTTCTCCAGGGTGGCTGCTGGCAATTTACATCCTGCCAATCAGCATAACAAGGCTCCCTGTTCTCCATATCCTGTCCTACCTTTCTGGATTTTACACTTTTTTCAGATGGCCCTCTTGCCCGCGGGGCAGTGAGACTTCATTGTAGTGCAGTTTTCCATTACAGGCTTGCTTGGTTGGCCAAAAAGTGCGTATGCGTTTTTTCCTGAATATATTCAGGAAAAAACGCATACGCCCTTTTTGGCCAAGTGCATCATTGTCGACGTTCTGCCTCTTTTCCTATGCTTTCAGGGCAATTCCAGTCTACCCCCTGCAATCGTTTTCCTGAAATTCTGCCCCGCTTTCAAGTCCCCTTCGCAGGCTTACTTCAATATATTTTTGGAGGATAGCTGTCATTTATAACTCTGCAGGTTTGTGAATTACAGTGCCCCTGAGCTCCTTTCTTCAACTCGCTTTCTTGTGAGCTGGGCACAAAACCGCAGGATTGCTTCAGGCCCTAATCTGTTTCTGGCAGGGCACGCTGAGCCTTTGGTTAATTCCTCTTCCTGGTGGGAAATGAGCGTTACATTTGCCCGTGCAGACACCTACAGCTAGTGTCTCATTGGTTCTACCTATTCCTGTACATCTTGCACAGAAATTGCCAGCTGTGCCAAACAGGAGGTTAAAGGCACTGACTCTCCAAGCGGGGAGAGTTTTAGTAAAGCATCTGGAATGGTGAACCCGAGGACCAGGATACGAAAACTGAGATGCATTTTAAAACGTTTCCCAATCACACGGTGGACCATACTGTGGGTTTCCCATGCATGTTTTAGCTGGAGGAAGAATCCCTTGAACCTGGAGAGTTGGGACCCATGGAATGGGTACCATGCAGTATGACTTCAAAGGGTCTGCATTTGCTCACCGAAACTCACCAATGCTATCAGCCTGAAGTGTCCAGACTTATGTCTCAACGAGCTCTGGGTGTAGATGTGGTCAATCCCGGTTGCATTACATGCCCTGAGTGAATTATTTAAGAATTGCTCTCTATTTCACTGTCTTTGTGTTTTGTTTTCGAAATTTATTTTGATAATGGGATTTATCAGATTTTCACTGCTGCGTTTCGGCCGCTGTACACACGCTTGATTCCCTTACGGAGACATATATATCCTTGGGTTTTAAGATTCTTCCTAGTCAGGTATATTCCTAGGCGTTGAATATGTGGTGTTGGGTCCATTTCGTTGAGCAAGGAGTAGGTCTTGTCTATTACATATTTGGCTTATGGAATGTTATCTGTTCTAATTTCAGTCTCTGGTTTTATGCAGCACCCAAAGGCACCTTTCCCCATAAGCAAGCACTAGTTGGTTTTCTAAATTTTACACCGTGTTCTGTTTTGTAATTCAGTTCATGTGTAGTCAAGTTTACATTCCGTGTATTAGTGATATCTTATGATGTTTCTTTTTCTGTGTGACGTAGTTCACGTAGAATCACCGTACCTGCATCCACTCACTATGCCGCTACGGGCCTGATGACACAGATTGCATTGATGAGTGATATTGCATTGTACGTACGTGCCACAACTTCTTTATCCATTTTTTGCTTTCTGGGATATTTACCTGATACTGTAGACGAGCTTCTTGTGAACACAGCCGTCCCAAATATTGGGGTGGCTGTCTGTTTTTGATTTTAATTTCCGTAAGCTATAGGACCATAAGTGTAAGTGCCATAGGCTGTGTTGCTTTGTTTCTTACGTGTTTCAGGAAACACCATACACTTCTCCATGGTGGCTGCGGGCAATTTACATCCTGCCAATCAGCATAACAAGGCTCCCTGTTCTCCATATCCTGTCCTACCTTTCTGGATTTTACACTTTTTTCAGATGGCCCTCTTGCCCGGGGGGCAGTGAGACTTCATTGTAGTGCAGATTTCCTTTACAGGCTTGCTTAGTTGGCCAAAAAGGGCGTATGCTTTTTTTCCTGAATATATTCAAGAAAAAACGCATACGCCCTTTTTGGCCAAGTGCATCATTGGCGACATTCTGCCTCTTTTCCTATGCTTTCAGGGCAATTCCAGTCGACCCCCTGCAATCGTTTTCCTGAAATTCTGCCCCGCTTTCAAGTCCCCTTCGCAGGCTTACTTCAATATATTTTTGGAGGATAGCTGTCATTTATAACTCTGCAGGTTTGTGAATTACAGTGCCCCTGAGCTCCTTTCTCCAACTCGCTTTCTTGTGACCTGGGCACAAAACCGCAGGATTGCTTCAGGTCCTAATCTGTTTCCGGCAGGGCACGCTGAGCCTTTGGTTAATTCCTCTTCCTGGTGGGAAATGAGCATTACGTTTGCCCGTGCAGACACCTATAGCTAGTCTGTCATTGGTTCTCCCTATTCCTGTTCATTTTGCACAGAAATTGCAAGCTGTGCCAAAGAGGAGGTTAAAGGCACTGACTCTCCAAGCGGGGATAGTGTTAGTAAAGCATCTGGAATGGTGAACCCGAGGACCAGGATACGAAAACTGAGATGCATTTTAAATCGTTTTCCAATCAAACGGTGGACGATACTCTGGGTTTCCCATGCATGTTTTAGCTAGAGGGAGAATCCCTTGAACCTGGAGAGTGGGGACTCATGGAATGGGTACCATGCAGTATGATTTCAAAGGGTCTGCATTTGCTCACCGAAACTCACCAATGCTATCAGCCTGAAGTGTCCAGCCTTATGTCTCAACCAGCTCTGGGTGTAGATGTGGTCAATCCCGGTTGCATCACATGCCCTGAGTGAATTATTTAAGAATTGCTCTCTATTTCACTGTCTTTGTGTTTTGTTTTCGAAATTTATTTTGATAATGGGATTTATTGGATTTTCACTGCTGCATTTCGGCCGCTGTACACACGCTTGACTCTCTTACGGAGACATATATATCCATGGGTTTTAAGATTCTTCGTAGTCAGGTATATTCCTAGGCGTTGAATATGTGGTGTTGGGTCCATTTCCTTGAGCAAGGAGTAGGTCTTGTCTATTACATATATGGCTTATGGAAAATTATCTGTGCTAATTTCAGTCTCTGGTTTTATGCAGCACCCCAACGCACCTTTCCCCATAAGCAAGCACTAGTTGGTTTTCTAAATTTGAGACCCTGTTCTGTTTTGTAATTCAGTTCATGTGTAGTCAAGTTTACATTCCGTGTATTAGTGATATCTTATGATGTTTCTTTTTCTGTGTGATGTAGTTCACGTAGATTCACCGTATCTGCATCCACACACTATGCCGCTAGGGGCCTGATGACAGAGATTTCATTGCTGAGTGATATTTCATTGTACGTACGTGCCACAACTTCTTTATCCATTTTTTGCTTTCTGGGATATTTACCTGATACTGTAGACGAGCTTCTTGGGAACACAGCCGTCACAAACTTTGGGGTGGCTTTCTGTTTTTGATTTTAATTTCCCTAAGCAATAGGACCAAAAGTGCAATTGCCATAGGCTGTGTTGCTTTATTTCTTACGTGTTTCAGGAAACACCATACACTTCTCCAGGGTGGCTGCTGGCAATTTACATCCTGCCAATCAGCATAACAAGGCTCCCTGTTCTCCATATCCTGTCCTACCTTTCTGGATTTTACACTTTTTTCAGGTGGCCCTTTTGCCCGGGGGGCAGTGAGACTTCATTGTAGTGCAGATTTCTTTACAGGCTTGCTTGGTTGGCCAAAAAGGGCGAATGCGTTTTTTCCTGAATATATTCAGGAAAAAACAGATACGCCCTTTTTGGCCAAGTGCATCATTGTCGACGTTGTGCCTCTTTTCCTATGCTTTCAGGGCAATTCCAGTCTACCCCCTGTAATCGTTTTCCTGAAATTCTGCCCCGCTTTCAAGTCCCCTTCGCAGGCTTACTTCAATATATATTTTGGAGGATAGCTGTCAATTATAACTCTGCAGGTTTGTGAATTACAGTGCCCCTGAGCTCCTTTCTTCAACTCGCTTTCTTGTGAGCTGGGCACAAAACCACAGGATTGCTTCAGGCCCTAATCTGTTTCCAGCAGGGCACACTGAGCCTTTGTTTAATTCCTCTTCCTGGTGGGCAATGAGTGTTACTTTTGCCCATGCAGACACCTACTGCTAGTCTCTCATTGGTTCTCCCTATTCCTGTTCATCTTGCACAGAAATGGCAAACTGTGCCAAACAGGAGGTTAAAGGCACTGACTCTCCAAGCGGGGAGAGTTTTAGTAAAGCGTCTGGAATGGTGAACACGAGGACAAGGATACGAAAACTGAGATCCATTTTAAATCGTTTCCCAATCTCACGGTGTACCATACTCTGTGTTTCCCATGCATGTTTCAGCTGAAAGAAGAATCCCTTGAACATGGAGAGTTGGGACCCATGGAATGGGTACCATGCAGTATGACTTCAAAGGGTCTGTATTTGCTCACCGAAACTCACCAATGCTATCAGCCTGAATTGTCCAGCCTTATGTCTCAACCAGCTCTGGGTGTAGATGTGGTCAATCCCGGTTGCATCACATGCCCGCAGTGAATTATTTAAGAATTGCTCTCTATTTCACTGTCTTTGTGTTTTGTTTTTGAAATTTATTTTGATAATGGGATTTATCGGATTTTCACTGCTGCGTTTATGCCGCTGTACACACGCTTGATTCTCTTACGGAGACATATATATCCATGGGTTTTAAGATTCTTCCTAGTCAGGTATATTCCTAGGCGTTGAATATGTGGTGTTGGCTCCATTTCGTTGAGCAAGGAGTAGGTCTTGTCTATTACATATTTGGCTTATGGAAAGTTATCTGTGCTAATTTCAGTCTCTGGTTTTATGCAGCACCCCAAGGCACCTTTCCCCATAAGCAAGCACTAGTTGGTTTTCTAAATTTGAGACCCTGTTCTGTTTTGTAATTCAGTTCATGTGTAGTCAAGTTTACATTCCGTGTATTAGTGATATCTTATGATGTTTCTTTTTCTGTGTGACGTAGTTCACGTAGAATCACCGTACCTGCATCCACTCACTATGCCGCTACGGGCCTGATGACACAGATTTCATTGCTGAGTGATATTGCATTGTACGTACGTGCCACAACTTCTTTATCCATTTTTTGTTTTCTGGGATATTTACCTGGTACTGTAGACGAGCTTCTTGTGAACACAGCCGTCCCAAATATTGGGGTGGCTGTCTGTTTTTGATTTTAATTTCTGTAAGCTATAGGACCATAAGTGGACGTGCCATAGGCTGTGTTGCTTTGTTTCTTACGTGTTTCAGGAAACACCATACACTTCTCCAGGGTGGCTGCTGGCAATTTACATCCTGCCAATCAGCATAACAAGGCTCCCTGTTCTCCATATCCTGTCTTACCTTTCTGGATTTTACACTTTTTTCAGGTGGCCCTCTTGCCCAGGGGGCAGTGAGACTTCATTGTAGTGCAGATATCCTTTACAGGCTTGCTTGGTTGGCCAAAAAGTGCGTATGCGTTTTTTCTTGAATATATTCAGGAAAAAACGCATACGCCCTTTTTGGCCAAGTGCATCATTGGCGACGTTCTGCCTCTTTTCCTATGCTTTCAGGGCAATTCCAGTCTACCCCCTGCAATCGTTTTCCTGAAATTCTGCCCCGTTTTCAAGTCCCCTTCGCAGGCTTACTTCAATATATTTTTGGAGGATAGCTGTCATTTATAACTCTGCAGGTTTGTGAATTACAGTGCCCCTGAGCTCCTTTCTTCAACTCGCTTTCTTCTGAGCTGGGCACAAAACCGCAGGATTGCTTCAGGCCCTAATCTGTTTCCGGCAGGGCACACTGAGCCTTTGGTTAATTCCTCTTCCTGGTGGGAAATGAGCGTTACGTTTGTCCGTGCAGACACCTACAGCTAGTCTCTCATTGATTCTCCCTAGTCCTGTTCATCTTGCACAGAAATTGCAAGCTGTGCCAAACAGGAGGTTAAAGTCACTGACTCTCCAAGCGGGGAGAGTGTTAGTAAAGCATCTGGAATGGTGAACCCGAGGACCAGGATACGAAAACTGAGATGCATTTTAAATCGTTTCCCAATCACACGGTGGACGATACTGTGGGATTCCCATGCATGTTTTAGCTGGAGGAAGAATCCCTTGAAACTGGAGAGTTGGGACCCATGGAATGGGTACCATGCAGTATGACTTCAAAGGGTCTGCATTTGCTCACCGAAACTCACCAATGCTATCAGCCTGAAGTGTCCAGCCTTATGTCTCAACAAGGTCTGGGTGTAGATGTGGTCAATCCCGGTTGCATCACATGCCCTGAGTGAATTATGTAAGAATTGCTCTCTATTTCACTGTCTTTGTGTTTTGTTTTCGAAATTTATTTTGATAATGGGATTTATCGCATTTTCACTGCTGCGTTTCTGCCGCTGTACACACGCTTGATTCTCTTACGGAGACATATATATCCATGGGTTTTAAGATTCTTCCTAGTCAGGTATATTCCTAGGCGTTGAATATGTGGTGTTGGGTCCATTTCGTTGAGCAAGGAGTAGGTATTGTCTATTACATATTTGGCTTATGGAAAGTTATCTGTGCTAATTTCAGTCTCTGGTTTTATGCAGCACCCCAAGGCACCTTTCCCCATAAGCAAGCACTAGTTGGTTTTCTAAATTTTAGACCCTATTCTGTTTTGTAAATCAGTTCACGTGTAGTCAAGTTTATATTCCGTGTATTAGTGATATCTTATGATGTTTCTTTTTCTGTGTGACGTAGTTCACATAGAATCACCGTACCTGCATCCACTAACTATGCCACTACGGGCCTGATGACACAGATTTCATTGCTGAGTGATATTGCATTGTACGTACGTGCCACAACTTCTTTATCCATTTTTTGCTTTCTGGGATATTTACCTGATACTGTAGACGAGCTTCTTGTGAACACAGCCGTCCCAAATGTTGGGGTGGCTGTCTGTTTTTGATTTTAATTTCCGTAAGCTATAGGACCATAAGTGGAAGTGCCATACGCTGTGTTGCTTTGTTTCCTACGTGTTTCAGGAAACACCATACACTTCTCCAGGGTGCCTGTTGGCAATTTACATCCAGCCAATCAGCATAACAAGGCTCCCTGTTCTCCATATCCTGTCCTACCTTTCTGGATTTTACACTTATTTCAGATGGCCTTTTCGCCCGGGGGGCAGTGAGACTTCATTGTAGTGCAGATTTCATTTACAGGCTTGCTTGGTTGGCCAAAAAGGGCGTATGCGTTTTTTCCTGAATATATTCAGGAAAAAACGCATACGCCCTTTTTGGCCAAGTGCATCATTGTTGACGTTGTGCCTCTTTTCCTATGCTTTCAGGGCAATTGCAGTCTACCCCCTGCAATCGTTTTCCTGAAATTCTGCCCCGCTTTCAAGTCCCCTTCGCAGGCTTACTTCAATATATTTTTGGAGGATAGCTGTCAATTATAACTCTGCAGGTTTGTGAATTACAGTGCCCCTAGCTCCTTTCTTCAACTCGCTTTCTTGTGAGCTGGGCACAAAACCGCAGGATTGCTTCAGGCCCTAATCTGTTTCTAGCAGGGCACACTGAGCCTTTGTTTAATTCCTCTTCCTGGTGGGAAATGAGCGTTACATTTGCCCGTGCAGACACCTACAGCTAGTCTCTCATTGGTTCTCCCTATTCCTGTTCATATTGCACAGAAATTGCAAGCTGTGCCAAAGAGGAGGTTAAAGGCACTGACTCTCCAAGCGGGGAGAGTGTTAGTAAAGCATCTGGAATGGTGAACCCGAGGACAAGGATACGAAAACTGAGATGCATTTTAAATCGTTTCCCAATCACACGGTGGATGATACTCTGGGTTTCCCATGCATGTTTTAGCTGGAGGAAGAATCCCTTGAACCTGGAGAGTTGGGACCCATGGAATGGGTACCATGCAGTATGACTTCAAAGGGTCTGCATTTGCTCACCGAAACTCACCAATGCTATCAGCCTGAAGTGTCCAGCCTTATGTCTCAACCAGCTCTGGGTGTAGATGTGGTCAATCCCGGTTGCATCACATGCCCTGAGTGAATTATTTAAGAATTGCTCTCTATTTCACTGTCTTTGTGTTTTGTTTTCGAAATTTATTTTGATAATGGGATTTATCGGATTCTCACTGCTGCGTTTCGGCCGCTGTACACACGCTTGATTCTCTTACGGAGACATATATATCCATGGGTTTTAAGATTCTTCCTAGTCAGGTATATTCCTAGGCGTTGAATATGTGGTGTTGGGTCCATTTCGTTGAGCAAGGAGTAGGTCTTGTCTATTACATATTTGGCTTATGGAAAGTTATCTGTGCTAATTTCAGTCTCTGGTTTTATGCAGATCCCCAAGGCACCTTTCCCCGTAAGCAAGCACTAGTTGGTTTTCTAAATTTTAGACCCTATTCTGTTTTGTAATTCAGTTCACGTGTAGTCAAGTTTACATTCCGTGTATTAGTGATATCTTATGATGTTTCTTTTTCTGTGTGACGTAGTTAACATAGAATCACCGTACCTGCATCCACTAACTATGCCACTACGGGCCTGATGACACAGATTTCATTGCTGAGTGATATTGCATTGTACGTACGTGCCACAACTTCTTTATCCATTTTTTGCTTTCTGGGATATTTACCTGATACTGTAGACGAGCTTCTTGTGAACACAGCCGTCCCAAATATTGGGGTGGCTGTCTCTTTTTGATTTTAATTTCCGTAAGCTATAGGACCATAAGTGGAAGTGCCATAGGCTGTGTTGCTTTGTTTCTTACGTGTTTCAGGAAACACCATACACTTCTCCAGGGTGGCTGCTGGCAATTTACATCCTGCCAATCAGCATAACAAGGCTCGCTGTTCTCCATATCCTGTCCTACCTTTCTGGATTTTACACTTTTTTCAGATGGCCCTTTTGCCCGGGGGGCAGTGAGACTTCATTGTAGTGCAGATTTCCTTTACAGGCTTGCTTGGTTGGCCAAAAAGGGCGTATGCGTTTTTTCCTGAATATATTCAGGAAAAAACGCATACGCACTTTTTGGCCAAGTGCATCATTGTCGACGTTCTGCCTCTTTTCCTATGCTTTCAGGGCAATTCCAGTCTACCCCCTGCAATCGTTTTCCTGAAATTCTGCCCCGCTTTCAAGTCCCCTTCGCAGGCTTACTTCAATATATTTTTGGAGGATAGCTGTCATTTATAACTCTGCAGGTTTGTGAATTACAGTGCCCCTGAGCTCCTTTCTTCAACTCGCTTTCTTGTGAGCTGGGCACAAAACCGCAGGATTGCTTCAGGCCCTAAACTGTTTCCGGCAGGGCACACTGAGCCTTTGTTTAATTCCTCTTCCTGGTGGGCAATGAGCGTTACATTTGCCCGTGCAGACACCTACAGCTAGTCTCTCATTGGTTCTCCCTATTCCTGTTCATCTTGCACAGAAATTGCAAGCTGTGCCAAACAGGAGGTTAAAGGCACTGACTCTCCAAGCGGGGAGATTGTTAGTAAATCATCTGGAATGGTGAACCCGAGGACCAGGATACGAAAATTGAGATGCATTTTAAATCGTTTCCCAATCACACGGTGGACCATACTGTGGGTTTCCCATGCATGTTTTAGCTGGAGGAAGAATCCCTTGAACCTGAAGTGTTGGGACCCATGGAATAGGTACCATGCAGTATGACTTCAAAGGGTCTGCATTTGCTCACCGAAACTCACCAATGCTATCAGCCTGAAGTGTCCAGCCTTATGTCTCAACCAGCTCTGGGTGTAGATGTGGTCAATCACGGTTGCATCACATGCCCTGAGTGAATTATTTAAGAATTGCTCTCTATTTCACTGTCTTTGTGTTTTGTTTTCGAAATTTATTTTGATAATGGGATTTATCGGATTTTCACTACTGCGTTTCGGCCGCTGTAAACACGCTTGATTCTCTTACGGAGACATATATATCCATGGGTTTTAAGATTCTTCCTAGTCAGGTATATTCCTAGGCGTTGAATATGTGGTGTTGAGTCCATTTCGTTGAGCAAGGAGTAGGTCTTGTCTATTACATATTTGGCTTATGGAATGTTATCTGTGCTAATTTCAGTCTCTGGTTTTATGCAGCACCCCAAGGCACCTTTCCCCAGAAGCAAGCACTAGTTGGTATTCTAAATTTGAGACCCTGTTCTGTTTTGTAATTCAGTTCATGTGTAGTCAAGTTTACATTCCGTGTATTAGTGATATCTTATGATGTTTCTTTTTATGTGTGACGTAGTTCACGTAGAATCACCGTACCTGCATCCACTCACTATGCCGCTACGGGCCTGATGACAGAGATTTCATTGCTGAGTGATACTGCATTGCACGTACGTGCCACAACTTCTTTATCCATTTTTTGCTTTCTGGGATATTTACCTGGTACTGTAGACGAGCTTCTTGGGAACACAGCCGTCCCAAACTTTGGGCTGGCTCTCTGTTTTTGATTTTAATTTCCCTAAGGAATAGGACCATACGTGCAATTGCCATAGGCTGTGTTGCTTTATTTTTTACGTGTTTTAGTAAACACCATACACATCTCCAGGGTGGCTGTTGGCAATTTACATCCTGCCAATCAGCATAACAAGGCTCCCTGTTCTCCATATCCTGTCCTACCTTTCTGGATTTTACACTTTTTTCAGATGGCCCTTTTGCCCGGGGGGCAGTGAGACTTCATTGTAGTGCAGATTTCCTTTACATGCTTGCTTGGTTGGCCAAAAAGGGCGTATGCATTTTTTCCTGAATATATTCAGGAAAAAACGCATACGCACTTTTTGGCCAAGTGCATCATTGTCGATGTTCTGCCTCTTTTCCTATGCTTTCAGGGCAATTCCAGTCTACCCCCTGCAATCGTTTTCCTGAAATTCTGCCCCGCTTTCAAGTCCCCTTCGCAGGCTTACTTCAATATATTTTTGGAGGATAGCTGTCATTTATAACTCTGCAGGTTTGTGAATTACAGTGCCCCTGAGCTCCTTTCTTCAACTCGCTTTCTTGTGAGCTGGGCACAAAACCGCAGGATTGCTTCAGGCCCTAATCTGTTTCCGGCAGGGCATGCTGAGCCTTTGGTTAATTCCTGTTCCTGGTGGGAAATGAGCGTTACCTTTGCCCGTGCAGACACCTACAGCTAGTCTCTCATTGGTTCTCCCTATTCCTGTTCATCTTGCACAGAAATTGCAAGCTGTGCCAAACAGGAGGTTAAAGGCACTGACTCTCCAAGCGGGGAGAGTGTTAGTAAATCATCTGGAATGGTGAACCCGAGGACCAGGATACGAAAATTGAGATGCATTTTAAATCGTTTCCCAATCACACGGTGGACCATACTGTGGGTTTCCCATAAATGTTTTAGCTGGAGGAAGAATCCCTTGAACCTGAAGTGTGGGGACCCATGGAATAGGTACCATGCAGTATGACTTCAAAGGGTCTGCATTTGCTCACCGAAACTCACCAATGCTATCAGCCTGAAGTGTCCAGCCTTATGTCTCAACCAGCTCTGGGTGTAGATGTGGTCAATCCCGGTTGCATCACATGCCCTGAGTGAATTATTTAAGAATTGCTCTCTATTTCACTCTCTTTGTGTTTTGTTTTCGAAATTTATTTTGATAATGGGATTTATCGGATTTTCACTACTGCGTTTTGGCCGCTGTAAACACGCTTGATTCTCTTACGGAGACATATATATCCATGGGTTTTAAGATTCTTCCTAGTCAGGTATATTCCTAGGCGTTGAATATGTGGTGTTGAGTCCATTTCGTTGAGCAAGGAGTAGGTCTTGTCTATTACATATTTGGCTTATGGAATGTTATCTGTGCTAATTTCAGTCTCTGGTTTTATGCAGCAGCCCAAGGCACCTTTCCCCAGAAGCAAGCACTAGTTGGTTTTCTAAATTTGAGACCCTGTTCTGTTTTGTAATTCAGTTCATGTGTAGTCAAGTTTACATTCCGTGTATTAGTGATATCTTATGATGTTTCTTTTTCTGTGTGACGTAGTTCACGTAGAATCACCGTACCTGCATCCACTCACTATGCCGCTACGGGCCTGATGACAGAGATTTCATTGCTGAGTGATACTGCATTGCACGTACGTGCCACAACTTCTTTATCCATTTTTTGCTTTCTGGGATATTTACCTGGTACTGTAGACGAGCTTCTTGGGAACACAACCGTCCCAAACTTTGGGCTGGCTCTCTGTTTTTGATTTTAATTTCCCTAAGGAATAGGACCATACGTGCAATTGCCATAGGCTGTGTTGCTTTATTTTTTACGTGTTTTAGTAAACACCATACACTTCTCCAGGGTGGCTGTTGGCAATTTACATCCTGCCAATCAGCATAACAAGGCTCCCTGTTCTCCATATCCTGTCCTACCTTTCTTTATTTTACACTTTTTTCAGATGGCCCTTTTGCCCGGGGGGCAGTGAGACTTCATTGTAGTGGAGATTTCCTTTACAGGCTTGCTTGGTTGGCCAAAAAGGGCGTATGCGTTTTTTCCTGAATATATTCAGGAAAAAACGCATACGCCCTTTTTGGCCAAGTGCATCATTGTGGATGTTCTGCCTCTTTTCCTATGCTTTCAGGGCAATTCCAGTCTACCCCCTGCAATCGTTTTCCTGAAATTCTGCCCCGCTTTCAAGTCCCCTTCGCAGGCTTACTTCAATATATTTTTGGAGGATAGCTGTCATTTATAACTCTGCAGGTTTGTGAATTACAGTGCCCCTGAGCTCCTTTCTTCAACTCGCTTTCTTGTGAGCTGGGCACAAAACCGCAGGATTGCTTCAGGCCCTAATCTGTTTCCGGCAGGGCACACTGAGCCTTTGGTTATTTCCTCTTCCTGGTGGGAATTGAGCGTTACATTTGCCCGTGCAGACACCTACACCTAGTCTCTCATTGGTTCTCCCTATTCCTGTTCATCTTGCATAGAAATTGCAAGCTGTGCCAAACAGGAGGTTAAAGGCACTGACTCTCCAAGTGGGGAGAGTTTTAGTAAAGCATCTGGAATGGTGAACCCTAGGACCAGGATACGAAAACTGAGATGCATTTTAAATCGTTTCCCAATCACACGGTGGACCATTCTGTGGGTTTCCCATGCATGTTTTAGCTGGAGGAAGAATGCCTTGAACCTGGAGAGTTGGGACCCATGGAATGGGTACCATGCAGTATGACTTCAAAGGGTCTGCATTTGCTCACCGAAACTCACCAATGCTATCAGCCTGAAGTGTCCAGCCTTATGTCTCAACCAGCTCTGGGTGTAGATGTGGTCAATCCCGGTTGCATCACATGCCCTGAGTGAATTATTTAAGAATTGCTCTCTATTTCACTGTCATTGTGTTTTGTTTTCGAAATTTATTTTGATAATGGGATTTATCGGATTTTCACTGCTGCGTTTCGGCCGCTGTACACACGCTTGATTCTCTTACGGAGACATATATATCCATGTGTTTTAAGATTCTACCTAGTAAGGTATATTCCTAGGCGTTGAATATGTGGCGTTGGGTACATTTCGTTGACAAATGAGTAGGTCTTGTCTATTACATATTTGGCTTATGGAAAGTTATCTGTGCTAATTTCAGTCTCTGCTTTTATGCAGCACCCCAAGGCACCTTTCCCCATAAGCAAGCACTAGTTGGTTTTCTAAATTTGAGACCCTGTTCTGTTTTGTAATTCAGTTCATATGTAGTCAAGTTTACATTCCGTGTATTAGTGATATTTTATGATGTTTCTTTTTCTGTGTGACGTAGTTCACGTAGAATCACCGTACCTGCATCCACTCACTATGCCGCTACGGGCCTGATGACACAGATTTCATTGCTGAGTGATATTGCATTGTACGTACGTGCCACAACTTCTTTATCCATTTTTTGCTTTCTGGGATATTTACCTGATACTGTAGACGAGCTTCTTGTGAACACAGCCATCCCAAATATTGGGGTGGCTGTCTGTTTTTTATTTTAATTTCCGTAAGCTATAGGACCATAAGTGGAAGTGCCATAGGCTGTGTTGCTTTGTTTCTTAAGTGTTTCAGGAAACACCATACACTTCTCCAGGGTGGCTGCTGGCAATTTACATCCTGCCAATCAGCAGAACAATGCTCCCTGTTCTACATATCCTGTCCTAACTTTCTGGATTTTACACTTTTTTCAGATGGCCCTTTTGCCAGGGGGGCAGTGAGACTTCATTGTAGTGCAGATTTCCTTTACAGGCTTGCTTGGTTGGCCAAAAAGGGCGTATGCGTTTTTTCCTGAATATATTCAGGAAAAAACGCATACGCCCTTTTTGGCCAAGTGCATCATTGTCGACGTTCTGCCTGTTTTCCTATGCTTTCAGGGCAATTCCAGTCTACCCCTGCATTCGTTTTCCTGAAATTCTGCCCCGCTTTCAAGTCCCCTTCGCAGGCTTACTTCAATATATTTTTGGAGGATAGCTGTCATTTATAACTCTGCAGGTTTGTGAATTACAGTGCCCCTGAGCTCCTTTCTTCAACTCGCTTTCTTGTGAGCTGGGCACATAACCGCAGGATTGCTTCAGGCCCTAATCTGTTTTCAGCAGGGCACGCTGAGCCTTTCTCTAATTCCTCTTCCTAGTCGGCAATGAGCGTTACATTTGCCCGTGCAGACACCTACAGCTAGGCTCTCATTGGTTCTCCCTATTCCTGTTCATCTTGCACAGAAATTGCAAGCTGTGCCAAACAGGAGGTTAAAGGCACTGACTCTCCAAGTGGGGAGAGTGTTAGTAAAGCATCTGGAATGGTGAACCCGAGGACCAGGATACGAAACCTGAGATGCATTTTAAATCGTTTCCCAATCAAACGGTGGACGATGCTCTGGGTTTCCCATGCATGTTTTAGCTGGAGGAAGAATGCCTTGAACCTGGAGAGTTGGGACCCATGGAATGGGTACCATGCAGTATGACATCAAAGGCTCTGCATTTGCTCACCAAAACTCACCAATGCTATCAGCCTGAAGTGTCCAGCCTTATGTCTCAACCAGCTCTGGGTGTAGATGTGGTCAATCCCGGTTGCATCACAAGCCCTGAGTGAATTATTTAAGAATTGCTCTCTATTTCACTGTCTTTGTGTTTTGTTTTCGAAATTTATTTTGATAATGGGATTTATCGGATTTTCACTGCTGCGTTTGGCCGCTGTACACACGCTTGATTCGCTTACGCAGACATATAAATCCATGGGTTTTAAGATTCTTCCTAGTCAGGTATATTCCTAGGCGTTGAAGATGTGGTGTTGGGTCCATTTCGTTGAGCAAGGAGTAGGTCTTGTCTATTACATATTTGGCTTATAGAAAGTTATCTGTGCTAATATCAGTCTCTGCTTTTATGCAGCACCCCAAGGCACCTTTCCCCATAAGCAAGCACTAGTTGGTTTTCTAAATTTGAGACCCTGTTCTGTTTTGTAATTCAGTTCATGTGTAGTCAAGTTTACATTCCGTGTATTAGTGATAACTTATGATGTGTCTTTTTCTGTGTGACGTAGTTCACGTAGAATCACCGTACCTGCATCCACTCACTATGCCACTACGGGCCTGATGACACAGATTTCATTGCTGAGGGACATTGCATTGTACGTACGTGCCACAACTTCTTTATCCATTTTTTGCTTTCTGGGATATTTACCTGATATTGTAGACGAGCTTCTTGGGAACACAGCCGTCCCAAAGTTTGGGGTGGCTCTCTGTTTTTGATTTTAATTTCCGTAAGCTATAGGACCATAAGTGCAAGTGTCATAGGCTGTGTTGCTTTGTTTCTTACGTGTTTCTGGAAACACCACACACTTCTCCAGGGTGGCTGTTCACAATTTACATACTGCCAATCGGCATAACAAGGCTCACTGTTCTCCATATCCTGCCATACCTTTCTGGATTTTCCACTATATTCAGATGGCCCTTTTGCCAGGGTGGCAGTGAGACTTCATTGTAGTCCAGATTTCATTTACAGGCTTGCTTCGTTGGCCAAAAAGTGCGTATGCATTTTTTCCTGAATATATTCAGGAAAAAACGCATATGCACTTTTTGGCCAAGTGCATCATTGTCGACGTTTTGCCTCTTGTCCTATGCTTTCAAGGCAATTCCAGTCTACCCCCTGCAATTGTTTTCCTGAAATTGTGCCCCGCATTCCAGTCCCCTTCGCAGGCTTACTTCAATATATTTTTGGAGGATAGCTGTCATTTATAACTCTGCAGGTTTGTGAATTACAGTGCCCCTGAGCTCCTTTCTTCAACTCGCTTTCTTTTGAGCTGGGCCCAAAACCGCAGGATTGCTTCAGGCCCTAATCTGTTTCCGGCAGGGCACGCTGAGCCTTTGGTTAATTACTCTTCCTGGTGGGAAATGAGCGTTACATTTGCCCGTGCAGACACCTACATCTAGTCTCTCATTGCTTCTCCTATTCCTGTTCATCTTGCACAGAAATTGCAAGCTGTGCCAAATACGAGGTTAAAGGCACTGACTCTCCAAGCGGGGAGATTGTTAGTAAAGCATCTGGAATGGTGAACCCGAGGACAAGGATACAAAATATGAGATGCATTTTAAATTGTTTCCCAATCACACGGTGGACGATACTCTGGGTTTCTCATGCATGTTTTAGCCAGAGGAAGAATCCTTTGAACCTGGAGAGTTGGGACCCATGGAATGGGTACCATGCAGTATGACTTCAAAGGGTCTGCATTTGCTCACCGAAACTCACCAATGCTATCAGCCTGAAGTGTCCAGCCTTATGTCTCCACCATCTCTGAGTGTAGTTGTGGTAAATCCCGGTTGCATCACATGCCCTGAGTGAATTATTTAAGAATTGGTCTCTATTTCACTGTCTTTGTGTTTTGTTTTTGAAATTTATTTTGATAATGGGATTTATCGGATTTTCACTGCTGCGTTTATGCCGCTGTACACACGCTTGATTCTCTTACGGAGACATATAAATCCATGGGTTTTAAGATTCTTCCTAGTCAGGTATATTCCTAGGCGTTGAATATGTGGTGTTGAGTCCATTTCGTTGAGCAGGAGTAGGTCTTGTCTATTACATATTTGGTTTATGGAATGTTATCTGTGCTAATTTCAGTCTCTGGTTTTATGCAGCACCCCAATGCACCTTTTCCCATAAGCAAGCACTAGTTGGTTTTCTAAATTTGAGACCCTGTTCTGTTTTGTAATTCAGTTCATGTGTAGTCAAGTTTACATTCCGTGTATTAGTTATATCTTATGATGTTTCTTTTTCTGTGTGACGTAGTTCACGTAGAATCACCGTACCTGCATTAGCTCACTATGCGGCTACGGGCCTGATGACACAGATTTCATTGCTGAGTGATATTGCATTGCACATACGTGCCACAACTTCTTTATCCATTTTTTGCTTTCTGAGATATTTAACTGGTACTGTAGACGAGCTTCTTGGGAACACAGCCGTCCCAAACTTTGGGGTGGCTGTCTGTTTTTGATTTCAATTTCCGTAATCTTTGGGACCAAAAAGTGGAAGTGCCATAGGCTGTGTTGCTTTGTTTCTTATGGGATTCAGGAAACACCATACACTTCTCCAGGGTGGCTGCTGGCAATTTACATCCTGCCAATCAGTATAACAAGTCTCCCTGTTCTCCATATCCTGTCCTACCTTTCTGGATTTTACACTTTTTTCAGATGGCCCTTTTGCCCAGGGGTAGTTCCACTTCATTGTATTGCGGATTTCCTTTACAGGCTTGCTTGGTTTGCGAAAAAGGGCATATGCGTTTTTTCCTGAATATATTCAGGAAAAAATGCATACGCACTTTTTGGCCAAGTGCACCATTGTCGACGTTCTGCCTCTTTTCCTATGCTTTCTGGGCAATTCCAGTCTACCCCCTGCAATCGTTTTCTTGAAATTCTGCCCCGCTTTCAAGTCCCCTTCGCAGGCTTACTTCAATATATTTTTGGAGGATAGCTGTCATTTATAACTCTGCAGGTTTGTGAATTACAGTGCCCCTGAGCTCCTTTCTTCAACTCGCTTTCTTGTGAGCTGGGCACAAAACCGCAGGATTGTTTCAGGCCCTAATCTGTTTCTGGCAGGGCACGTTGAGCCTTAGGTTAATTTCTCTTCCTGGTGGGAAATGAGCCTTACATTTGCCCGTGCAGACACCTATAGCTAGTCTCTCATTGGTTCTCCCTATTCCTGTTCATCTTGCGCAGAAATTGCAAGCTGTGCCAAACAGGAGGTTAAAGGCACTGACTCTCCAAGTGGGGAGAGTGTTAGTAAACCCTCTGGAATGGTGAACCCGAGGACCAGGATACGAAAACTGAGATGCATTTTAAATCGTTTCCTAATCACACGGTGGACCATACTCGGCCTTTCCCACGCATGTTTTAGCTGAAGAAAGAATCCCTTGAACCTGGAGAGTTGGGACCCTTGGAATGAGTACCATGCAGTATGACTTCAAAGGATCTGCATTTGTTCACCGAAACTCACCAATGCTATCAGCCTGAAGTGTCCAGCCTTATGTCTCAACCAGCTCTGGGTGTAGATGTGGTAAATCCAGGTTGCATCACATGCCCTGAGTGAATTATTTAAGAATTGCTACCTATTTCACTGTCATTGTGTTTTGTTTTTGAAATTTATTTTAATAATGGGATTTATCGGATTTTCACTGCTTCGTTTATGCCGCTGTACACGCGCTTGATTCTCTTACGGAGACATATAAGTCCATGGGTTTTAACATTCTTACTAATCCGGTATATTCTTAGGCATTGAATATGGCGTGTTGAGTCCATTTCGTTGAGCAAGGAGTAGGTCTTGACTATTACATATTTGGCTTATGGAATGGTATCTGTGCTAATTTCACTCTCTGGTTTTATGCAGCACCCCAACTCACCTTTCCCCTTAAGGAAGCATAAGTTGGTTTTCTTAATTTGAAACCCTCTTCTCTTTTGTAATTCAGTTCATGTGTAGCCATGTTAACATTCCATGTATTTGTGATATCTTATGTCTTTTTCTTTTTGAATTATGTGACTTCGAATGATCACACGTAACTCCTCTGGAGTTGTTATAACTGTCCGTATTTCATTGATTTCCAGGCTGAGTAATATTCCAGTCTACATAAGCACCACATCTCTGTCCGTTTTTTCTCTGCAGATACATTTAAGTTATATCCTAGTCGAGGATCTTTTAAACAGAGAGGTGGTAAACATTGGGGTGCCTGTGTCCTCTCGATTTTTGTTTTTCCCAAGATATACGTCCATGAGTGCAAGTGCCCTGTGCTCGGTAGCTCATTTTTTAGATGCTTTAGTAAACACAATAGACTTATCCAGAGTGACCGTTGGCAATATATATTTCCACTATAAGACTCACAGGGCTCCCTTTTCTCCTTGCCCTGTCCTGCATTTCTGGTGTTTACACTTTATGAGGACGGCTCTTCTGACTGATGCACAGTGATATGTTTTGTAGTATTGATTTCCAGTGCCCACCTGTTTGGTTGGCTAAAAAAGTGTATGCCCTTTTCTTGAATATATACAGAAAAAGACGCATACACCCTTTTTGGCCAACTGCAATGTTGGCAATGTTCAGCCCCTTTTCTTGTGCTTAATGGCAAGTCCTTTCTACCTCTTCCAATCCCTTTCCTGCCATTCTCCGTTGCTTACAAGTCCTTTTCTCTGACTTTCCTCAAGACATTTTTCAGTGATAGATATTTTCAATTCTGCAGTTTCGTGAATTTTAGTGTCCCTGAGTTCCATTTTCCAACTTGTGTTTATGGGAACTGGCCACAAAGCATCAGGATTCCTCAAGCCCTATTCTGTTTCCATGGGCAACCCTAGCCTTTGGTCAATTCGTCTTCCTGATTGGAAATTAGAGTGGCATGTGCCTGTCCGAACACCTAGGACTTGTCTCTCATTGTTCCTCCTCCTTCTGCTTCATCCTCTGGACAAATTCCAAACTGTATGCAACAGGATGTTGACAGTGCTGACATCTCCAAGTGGGGAGACTGTTAGTAAAGACGCTGGAGTGGTGAAGCCTAGCACCAAGAGATGAGGAGATGAGATGCCTTTTCCAAACTTTTCCCGATCAGACGGTATACCATCCTCTGGGTGTGACAGGCATGTTTTAGGTGTAGGAAGGGTCCCATTCATGTGAGGAGAACACCAGGGGATTTTAAATATCAGTGTCTCTTCGCAACCCAAACTGGGGAATTTTTTAAGCTACGGCTACACATATGTTCATTAAGGGCCTTGGGAAGTAGGCAGAGTCCAAACTTTAGATGATTGAAGTCTTCAGGGTCAGAAGCACTCACCACTGTCTTCCCTGAGATTCCATTTTTACTGTCATTGATGGATGATGTCAATAAAAATATCTATTCTTTTTCAGATCATTTCCCCTTATAGGTTATTGCAAAATATTGAGTGTAGTTCCCCGTGCTATACAGTAGTTCCTTGCTGATGATTTCATACATAGCAGTGTGTATGTGTTAATCCCAAACTGTTAATTTATCCCTCCTCCTACCATTTCCCTTTGGTAATAATAAATTATAAGATTTTATGCTTCTCAGAAATGGGGGAGCTGAAAGAGAGGTATCATTTTCAATGCAAAAGCATTTAAAACAAGATTGAAGCTTTAACCAAGATTATTAGATGTACATCCTTGGAAAGAAATCACTTTGTTTCTCTAATATTGACCTGACAAAGAAGACAAACCTTTTCACTGAACTTGCTTATAAGAAAGTGATGGAAATATCAAATGGAAGTGTTAGAAACATCTTATTTTACCCGAGCCTTATACACTGTTCTATGTTAATTACAGTTTGGCTCACACATCTGTTCATTGAAGTTACAATGTTCTCAATTTCTGTTACTGATCCTCCAGAGTGGACGCCAACAAGTGTCCCCCTGCCCAGTGTCATTGGAGCCAATAGATCGAGACTGAGTTTGGTTCAAAAGCAAAGGAAACTTTATATTTTGATCAGAGAATGGAGAGGTGCTACCCTGTGGGCTGTGGGCTGGGCTGCTGTGTAGAGATCCTGTCAGAGTCACTGGGAGGGAGGGGGCTGAGCTCTCGAGGACCTGGTTGGCTGCAGCTCAGGCTCTATGTCACGGAGTCTGAACTGGGCCCCAGGAGCTGAAGTGTCATCGAGCCACTCTGCTCTAGGAAATCTGGTCTGAAGTGCCGGGTGTGGAACCTCTGTATGCGGGACACTAGGAGCACCTGAAATTAGACAAAGCACAAAGGATAAAAATGGTTAGACTTTATTTTATTGCCCAGATTCTATTTTTATCTCCCAGGCATTTTTAAGGGGCTTTGCCTGGGACAAACTTCTCTTCTGCCTTTTGTCCCTTTCCTCATTCTTGGAGTGCTGCGGGTGCAGACCCTTCTTCTGTAACTGCTGAGTGCTGAGTTAGGAGGCTTCATACCCGTGGGCGAGGGTCAGAACTTCTCCCTAGCAGCCTCCAGGTGACGTTGATTGTCCCCAGGCCTCCTGCCTCCCTGCTCGTCCACCTGAGCACCAGTATTGGAAGTGTTATAGATTCTAATGACCTTTAAAGTTCTAGAAAGGAGATGTGCAGTGGCGCTGTGAGGTCCAGTTTCACTCCGCCCCACATTTGTTCGGCCACCTTAGGCTGACCGTTTCTGCCATCCTAGATGCTCTGACTGACCGTTTCTGCCAGCCTAGATGCTCTGACCAACAGTCTGCGCTTTCTTCCATTAGGCCCCTGAATTAACGTAAAAACAGCACCAGGTGTCAGGATCCTGCCCGCTCAGCTCCCAGACAGTCCAGGGTCAGTGGTGATGAAGGATCATGATGGTCACTGAGTCAAGAGCCTTTGGAAGTAAACAGGAGTCCAGCCGGTCTTATTGGCCACCATCATCAGGGTGTCTGTAGGCTTTTCTATGGTGACAGCATGATATACGGTTCCCCCGCCAAGATTATTAGCTCCCCTCTGGGTACAGTAAGTACTGCAAGCAGTAGTCTACTCTTTTGGGACACACTCTTGTTGTTTTATGAGAGAAACTCCAGGTCAAGTGATGGTCACACGGGTCGTCATGGTGCCCCGTTGCCCCCGGTTATCTCTCTGGAAGTTGGAGTTGGAGGGCCTCCTCAATCGAGGTCAGTGTGCCCACGGAGCAAACCCTGCAACTTCAGGGCATGGTTGGGGGTTAGGATCACCACGTGGGGTCCGTTTCCCTTAGAAGGGAGGTGGCCTTTTGGGCTGCTGATTTCCAGGTTTTCAGATACCACCAGTATCTTGGCCAGATGTGGCGGTGGGCCAAGCCCCTTGGTGACCATAGTTTATCCTACCTGGATGGCATTCTTGCATTGTTCCATTTCAAGTGGTCCCAGTTTTTGCACTAATACTCCAATGGCGATTCACCTTTCACCAGGAATGTAAAGGTCAAAGGGTTTAGCTAAATTAGGGAGTTCCAGGGCAAGGGTCTGAATTGACTGCTCTTTCCATTCTTGAAAGGCCACTTCTGGATTCTATTCAAAAGGATCATCATCTTTTCCTTTCAGTGTTTCATATAGAGGCCCAGCTAGTAGACTGTAGTTAGGGATCCAGAGGCAGGAAACCCTGGCTTCCCCAGGAACCCCTAAGCTGTCTTCTAGTTTCAGAAAGGGGTAAGGCTGTAAATTGTTTCTTCCCTTTCCTGGGATGGGCTTCTCCGACCTTCTGTGAGAATGAAGCCCAGGCAGGTCACCGTAGTCTGTGATACTTGAGCTTTTTCGTGGACAACTTCTATCCTTTATTGGCTTGGTAGTTCTGAGGCCTCCTTAGTAGGGCTGGCGATCAGAATGTCGTCTGAATATTGAAGGAGTGTTTCCTTTTCCAGAGGTAGAACTTTTAGGTCTTTAGCTGAGCTTTCCCCAAAGATGGTGTGGGAATTTTTGAACCCTTGGGGCAAGACAGCCTGGAAGTATTGTTTTAGTTGTATGTTGAGTCCTGTCACTCACAAGCCAAAATTTCTTGTGACTCTGGGACTAATGGAATACAAAAGAAGGCATCAGTGAAGACTAATACAGAATACCAAGTCCTGGTGGTTGGTAGAATGACCAGCAGGGTGTAGGATTTAGGAACTACTGGAGGTATATCCTCAGTGGCTTCACTGACTGTCCTGACATCGTTTACCAGGACTCCAGCAGCCCATGGGGCTCTCGAGGTCAGGCCAATCCCAGGATATGGAGCTCACCTGGGCAGGTACCCTACCCCCACCCCAGCCCACGGGGCTCTCGTGTTCAGGCCCCTCCCAGGATATGGGATTCCCTGGGCAGGTCCTCTGCAGTCCATGGGGCTCCCGTGGTCAGGCCCCTCCCAGGATACAGAGCTACCCTTGCAGGTACCTTGGCAGGGCTGGGCACACAGGAACCGTGCACATAGCCCTCATTGCAGAGCACTCCCAGCTCACCTGTCGCTCAGATCTGACACAGAGCACCTCAGAGCAGGACTTGAACTAACAAACAGCAGCTCTGACAGGTCTGTGACCCTGGGCATCACTCTGTGCGGCCTCCTCCACCTGGCCTTCCAGAGACTTCCACTGCACCCGGGGCACCAGGCCTCTGTCTCCAACCACCACCCACCCCTCCTCTCCCTGACTCCTGGGTTCCTCTCATTAGGAGAGGGTTTTCTTGAAGTTGTCTCCCACTCATGGGCCAGATAATATAATTAGAAAACAAGCCAGAGCTGCAGCCCCTTGTCTATCCTGACTCTCAGGAGCCCACACCTGTTCCTTGGACCTGGCCAATTCAGCAAGTTCCATTTTCAGCAACTGTGAGCCCCTGAGGGGTGATTATTGGCTGGCTTGGGAAGCCTGACCGTGCCGGCCAGCCCTCCCCAGGTGTGCCTGGGTTGAGATCAATATAAACACCGCTCCAGGCAGCAAGAGCCCCTGCAGCTGTGCCTGACGCCATTTTCTCTGCCCTGTCAGCAGTCTCGGGGCTGGGCTGGTGGGAGGGAGTGAGAGGCCACGGCTTTGTGGGTGTCCCAGTGTGAGTGGGGCTCTGCTGGACTTTCTGCAGCAGTTGCCAAGATGCTACCTGCTAAAGAAGAGGATGTGTCACCCACACCTGCCGCTGGAATTTCTCCCTGGGCACAGGTGAGGAAGGAAGAAAGCAGTGGGGGCCGGGACAGCAGGGGTATCTCAGGCAGGGAAATGGAGAGCTTCCAGAAGAGCACCCAGGGCCAGGACCA
This sequence comes from Phocoena phocoena, assembly GCF_963924675.1. Classification (NCBI taxonomy): domain Eukaryota; kingdom Metazoa; phylum Chordata; class Mammalia; order Artiodactyla; family Phocoenidae; genus Phocoena; species Phocoena phocoena. The sequence continues at coordinate 1,046,383 of NW_027077514.1, read as the reverse complement.
TCCTGGCTGGCCTGCAGGCACCAAGTCGGCTGGCATGCTGTCCCTCATGTGGCTCCATGGCCCTTCCTCTAGGTTTTCAAGTCCTTGTACATATTCAGGTGTTTAGCCTTGGAAGGGTGGGAACATTTCAGCAGCAGCTGGCCTGGGGCTCGGCCCACGTTTACTCACAGATACCTCGGCACGGTCCCCCAGCTTTGCAGTGAGGACGCTTGTTGCGAGGAGCATGCTGGCTGAGTGGGAGATGATTCCCCACCACTGACCAACTTCAGAATTGTTTGCAATTGGAGCAAGTGCCCTGAAACGGTTTTCCTCTGTGTAACTGGTGGGTTCTGTTCTTTTTTATCTTTTTTTCGTTTTTGGTTCAAGGTAGATTTTATTCCTCTTTTGTGTATTTACAGATATAAGCATGGAAATAATTTATTCATATAAATACATGTATGTGAAGGGAAGAATATTTTTTCTGTTTTACTTTTTTTAATTTTATTTTTTTATTTTGAATTTAATTTTATATTTTTATACAGCAGGTTGTTTTTGGTTATCTACTTTATACATATAAATGTATACATACCAATCCCAATATCTCAACTCCTCCCACCACCATCCCCAACAGCTTTCCCCCCTTGTTGTCCATACGTTTGTTGTATACATGTGTTGCTCTATTTCTGCCTTGCAAAACGGTTCATCTGTACAATTTTTCTAGGTTCCACATATATGCATTAATATACAAGATTTGTTTTTCTCTTTCTGACTTACTTCACTCTGTATGACAGTCTCTAGATCCATCAACGTCTCTACAAATGTCCCAATTTCATTCCTTTTTATGGCTTAGTAATATTCCATTTTATATATGTACCACATCTTTATGCATTCGTCTGTCTGTGGGCATTTAGGTTGCTTCCATTTCCTGGATAGTGTAAATAGTGATGCAATGAACATTGTGGTGAATGTCTCTTTTTGATTTATGGTTTTGTCTGGGTATATGCCCAGTAGAGGGATTGCTGTATCATATGGTAATTCTATTCTTAGTTTTATAAGAAACTCCATAATGTTCTCCACAGTGACTGTATCAATTTACGTTCCCAACAATAGTGGAAGAGGATTCCTTATCTCCACACCGTTTCCAGCATTTGTTGTTTGTAGATTTTCTGATGATGCCCATTCTAATAGGTGTGAGGTGATACACCATGGATGAGTCTATTTCGTTGAGCAAAGAGTAGGTCTTGTTTATTACGTATTTGGCTTATGGAATGGTATGTGTGCTAATTTCAATCTGTTTTTATACAGCAGCCCAACTCAACTTTCCCCTTAAGCAAGCATAAGGTTTTTATCTAAATGTGAGACTCTGTTCGGTTTTGTAATTCAGTTTATGTGTAGCCAAGTTTACACTCCCTCTATTAGTGATATCTTATGATAATTATCTTTCTTTGTGTGACATATTTCTCTTAGAATCATCATAATTAAATCCACTCAATTTGCTGCTACAGGCCTGATGACATTGATTTCACTGCTGAGTGATATTCCGTTGTACGTAAGTAGCACAACTTCTTTATCCATTTTTTTCTTTCTGGGATATTTAATTTGTACTGGACACAAGGTTCTTGTAAACACAGCAGCCCTAAATTTTGTGTTGGCTGTGTCTTGTTGATTTTAATTTTCCTAAGCTATAGGGCCAAAAGTGGAAGTGCCCTAGGCTCTGTAGCTTTGTTTTTTAGATGTTTCAGGATACACCATGAACATCTCCGGAGTGTCTGTTGGCAATTTACATCCCGCCCATCAGCATAACACGGCTCCCTGTTCTCCATGGCCTGTCCTGTGTTTCTGGTTTTTACACTTTATTCAGATGGCCTTTTTGACGAATGGGAAATGTGACTTCATTGTAGTGTGGATTTCCATTGCTGGAGTGCTTGGTTGGCCTAAATGTTCATATGCGTTTTTTCCTGAATATATTCAGGAAAAATGTATACGCACTTTTTGTCCATGTGCATCACTGTCAAAGATCTGCCGCTTTTCATATGCTTTAAATGCAATTCCAATCTACCTCTTGAAATATGATTCCTGCAATTCTGCCTCGTTTTCAAGTCCTCTTTGCAGACTTACTTTGATATATTTTTGCCAATAGCTGTCATTTATCTCTGCAGGTTTGTGAATTACAGTGCCCCTGAGCTCCTTTCTTAACTCGCTTCCTTGTAAGCTGGCCACAAAACTGCAGGTTTGCTTCAGGCCATAATCAGGGTCCGGCACGGCACTCTGAGCCTTTGGTTAATTCCTCTTCCTGGTGGGAAATTAGAGTTAAATGTGCCCCTCCAGATACCTGCCTCACTCCCAGCCACATGGTGATGTATGTCCTCAGGTTTGAGGCCATATGTGATGGGTTCCTCATCTTTTGATGATGTGGCCCCACTGGTGTGTGGACACTCCTGCCTGGTTCCCATCCCCTTGGTGATGTGGGCCCTCTGGTGAGACTCTGATCCTGGTTGGGTTCCTCACACATCCGTGAGGTGAGCCCTCTTCTCTGAGGTCACTCCTGCCTGGCTGGCACAACCCGCCTTGTTGACTTCGGCACCCTGGTGGCAGTTGGAGCCTGCTGGGAGCCTCCTTCCCGCGGTGATGAGGCCCTCTGGCGTCAGACCCTAATGGCGGGGTTCCCACATTTTCTGATACGTGCTAAGTGGTACGAGGGCACTCCTGCCAGGTTCCCATCCTCATGAGCGTGTGGGCCTTCTGTTCTGAGGTCCTAACGGCTGGGTTGCTCACACTTTCATGATGTGGGCCCTCTGCTGTGAGGTCAATCCTGCCTGGCTGGCGCATGTCGCCTTGGCGACGTGGACCCTCTGGTGGCAGTTGGAGCGTGCTGGGGCCTCCTCCCCTCAGTGATGAGGGCCTTCTGGTGTCAGGCCCTAAGTGCTGGGCTCCACACATTTTCTGATGTGTGCCCAGTGGTGCGAGTCACTCCTGCCAGGTTCCCATCCCCATGGGCATGTGGGACTTCTGTTCTGTGGTCCCAACTGCTGGGTTGCTCACAGTTTCATGATGTGGGCCCTTTGCTGTGTGTTCACTCTGGCCTGTATCCCATAGTGTCAGTGCTCTGGGCCTCCAGCTTGGAGTTTCCAACTTCTCGATTCCTCACCTTTTTTATTCTATGGGCCCTCGGTTGTGCGTCTCCTCCTGCATGCCTCACTCCCAGCCCCTTCGTGATGTGTGTCCCCTTGTTTGAGGCCACATGTGCTGTGTTCCTCACCTTTCTATAATGTGGCCACACTGGTGTGAGGACACTCTTGCCTGGTTCCCATTCCCTTGGTGATGTTGGCCCCACTGCTGTTAGGACAGTCTTGCCTGGTTCCCATCACCTTGGTGATGTTGGCCCTCTGGTGAGAGTCTGATCCTGGTTAGGTTCCTCACCCTTCTGTGAGGTGGGCCCTCTGCTCTGAGGTCACTCCTGCCTGGCTGGCACACCCCGCCTTGGCAACGTCGGCCATATGGTGGCAGTTGGAGCCTGCTGGGAGCCTCCTCCCCTCGGTGATGAGGGCCCTCTGGACTCAGGCCCTAACTGCTGGGTTCCCACATTTTCTGATTCGTGCTAAGTGGTGCAAGGACACTCCTGCCAGGTTCCCATCCCCATGGGGATGTGAGCCTTCTGCTCTGAGGTCCCAACGGCTGTGTTGCTCACAGTTTCATGATGAGGGCCCTCTGGTGTGAGTTCACTCCTGCCTAGATCCCATAGCCTCGCTGCTCCTGGCTGCCTGCCGGAGGTTCCAACTGTGGGATTCCTCACCTTTTTTATTCTATGGTCCCTCTGTTTTGAGGATCCTCTGGCCTGCCTCACTCCCAGCCCCTTGGTGATGTGTGTCCTCAGGTTTGAGGCCACGTGTGCTGGGTCCCTCAAATTATGGTGATGTAGCCCCACTGGTGTGAGGACACTCCTGCCTGGTTCCCATTCCCTTGGTGATGTTGGCCCTCTGGTGACAGTCTGATCCTTGTTGGGTTCCTCACACTTCTGTGAGGTGGGCTTTCTGCTCTGAGGTCACTCCTGCCTGGTTGGCACACCCCTCCTTGGTGACATCGGCCTTATGGTGGCAGTTGGAGCCTGCTGGGAGCCTCCTCCCCTCGGTGATGAGGGTCCTCTGGCCTCAGGTCCTAACTGCTGGGTTCCCACATTTTCTGATTCGTGGAAGTGGGCCGAGGACACTCCTGTCAGGTTCCCATCCCCATAGGGATGTGGGCCTTCTGCTCTGAGGTCCCATCCGCTGGGTTGCTCACAGTTTCATGATGTGGGACCTCTGCTGTGAGTTTGCTGTGTCCTGGATCCCATAGACTCTGTGCTCTGCGCGGCCTACTGGCCGGTTCCAACTGCTGGATTCCTCACAACTTTTATTCTGTGGGCTCTGTTTTGTGAGGATACTCCTGCTTGCCTCACTCCTAGCCCCTTGGAGATGTGGGTCCCCTGTTTTAGGCCACATGTTCTGGGTTCCTCACCTTTCTATAATGTGGCCACACTGGTGTGAGGACCCTCCTGCCTGGTTCCGATCCCCTTGGTGATGTGGGCCCTCTGGTGAGAGTCTGATCCTGGTTGGGTTCCTCACACTTCTTTGAGGTGGGCCGTCTGCTGTGAGGTCACTCCTGCCTGGCTGGCACACCCCACCTTGGCGACATGGGCCCTCTTGTGGTAGTTGGAACATGCTGGGAGCCTCCTCCCCTCAGTGATGAGGGCCCTCTGGCGTCAGGCCCTAACTGCTGGGTACCCACATTTTCTGATATGTGCTAAGTGGTGCGAGGACACTCCTGCCATGCTCCCAACACCTTGGGGATGTGGACCTTCTGCTCTGAGGTCCAAATGGCTGGGTTGCTCGCAGTTTCATGATGTGGGCCCTCTGCTGTGAGTTTACTGCGGCCTGAATCGCATAGACTTGGTGCTCTTGGCCGCCTGCTGGGAGGTTCCCATTGCTGGATTCCTCAGCTATTTTATTCTATGGGCCCTGTGTTGTGAGGCTACTCCTGCCTGCCTCATTCCGAGCCCCTTGGAGATGTGGGTCTTCTGGTTTAGGCCACATGTGCTGGGTTCCTCACCTTTCTATGATGTGGCCACACTGGTGTGAAGACTCTCCTGCCTGGTTCTGATCACCTTGGTGATGTGGGCCCTCTGGTGAGAGTCTTATCCTGGCTGTGTTCCTCACCCTTCTGTGAGGTAGGCCCTCTGCGGTGAGGTCACTCCTACCTGGCTGTCACACGTCACCTTGGCGACGTGGGACCTCAGTTGGGTGTTGGTGCCTGATTGGAGTCTCCTCCCCTTGGTAATGAGGGCCCTCTGGCGTCAGGCCCTAACTCCTGGGTTCCCTAAATTCTCTGATGTGTGCCCTGTGGTGCGAGTACACTTCTGACAGGTTCCCAACCCCATGGGAATGTGGGCCTTCTGCTCTGAGATCCCAACGCCTAGGTTGCTCACAGTTTCATGATGACGGCCCTCTGGTGTGAGATCACTCCGGCCTGGATCCCATAGTCTCGCTGCTCCTGGCCGCCTGCTGGGAGGTTCCAACTGCGGGATTCTTCACCTCTTTAATTCTATGGTCCCTCTGTTTTGAGGCTCCTCCTGCCTGCCTCAATCCCAGCTCCCTTGTGATGTGTGTCCTCTGGTTTGAGGCCACGTGTGCTGGGTCCCTCACTTTTCGGTGATGTGGCCCCACTAGTGTGAGGACACTCCTGCCTGGTTCCCATTCCCTTGGTGATGTGGGCCCTCTGGTGAGAATCTGATCCTCTTTGGTTCTTCACACTTCTGTGAGGTTGACCCTCTGCTCTGAGGTCACTCCTGCCTGGTTGTCGCACTCCGCATTGGTGACGTCGCCCCTCTGGTAGCAGTCGGAGCTGGCTGGGAGCCACCGCCCCTCGGTGATGAGGGCCCTCTGGCATCAGGCACTAATTGCTGGGCTCCCCACATTTTTTCATGTGTGGCCACTCTTGCGATGACACTCCTGCTTGTTTCCCTTCCCCATGGGGATGTGGGCCTTCTGCTCTGAGGTCACAACGGCTGGGTTGCTTACAGAATCACAATGAGGGCCCTCTGTTGTGAGTTCATGCCGGCCTGGATCTCATAGCCTCAGTGCTCTGGGCCGCCTGCTAGGAAGATCCAACTGCTGGTTTCCACACCTTTTGTATACAATGGGACATGTGTTGTGAGGTTAATCCTGCCTGCCTCACTCCGAAACCCATGGTGATGTGGGTCCTCTGGTTTGAGGCCACGTGTGCTGGGTACTTCAACTTTTGATGATGTGGCCCCACGGGTGTGAGGACACTCCTGCCTGGTTCCCATCACCTTGGTGATGTGGGCCCTCTGGGGAGAGTCTGATCCTGGCTGGGTTCCCTACCATTCTGTGAGGTGAGCCCTCTGATGTCAGGTCACTCCTGCCTGGGTAGCTCACATCGCCTTGGCGACGTGGGCCCTCTGTTGGCCACTGGAGCATGCTGGGAGCCTCCTACTCCCGTGAATGATGGCCCTGGAAAAAATGCATATGCCCTTTTTGGCCAAGTGCTTCATTGACGAGGTTCTGCCACTTCTCTTATGCTTTCAGAGCAATTCACGTCTACCTCCTGAAATCGGATTCCAGCAATTCTGCCCCACTTTCAAGTCCTCTTCGCAGCCTTAATTCAATATATTTTTGTACGATTTCTGTCATTTATAAGTCTGCAGGTATGTGAATGACAGTGTCCCTGAGCTCCTTTCCTCAACTCGCTTTCTTGTGAGCTGGCCACAAAACCACAGGATTGCTTCAGGCCCTAATCTTGTTCCAGCACGGCATGCTGAGCCTTTGGTTAATTCCTTTTCCTGTTGGGAAATGAGTGTTAAAATTGCCCGTGCATACTGGGCATATACCCTGAGAAAACCAAAATTCAAAAAGAGTCATGTACCAAAATGTTCATTGCAGCTCTATTTACAATAGCCCGGAGATGGAAAGAACCTAAGCGCCCATCATCGGACGAATGGATAAAGAAGATGTGGCACATATACACAATGGAATATTACTCAGCCTTAAAAAGAAATGAAACTGAGTTATTTGTAATGAGATGGATAGACCTAGAGTCTGTCATACAGAGTGAAGTAAGTCAGAAAGAAAAAGACAAATAGCGTATGCTAACACATATATATGGAATTTAAAGGGAAAAAATGTCATGAAGAACCTAGGGATAAGACAGGAATAGAGGCGCAGACCTACTGGAGAACGGAATTGAGGATATGGGGAGGGGGAATGGTGAGTTCTGACAGGGCGAGAGAGAGTCATGGACATATACACACTAACAAATGTAGTAAGGTAGATAGCAAGGGGGAAGCAGCCGCAAGGCACAGGGATATTAGCTCGGGGCGTTGGGACAGCCTGGAGGGGTGGAAGGGGTAGAGAGGGAGGGAGGGAGACACAAGAGGGAAGACACAGGGAGCATATGTATATGTATGGCTGATTCACTTTGTTATAAAGCAAAAACTAACACACCATTGTAAAGCAATTATACCCCAATAAAGATGTTAAAAAAAATATTTGCCCGTGCACACACCTACAGATAGTCTCCCATTGGTTCTCCATATTCCTGTTCATCTTGCGCAGAAATTGCAAACAGTGCCAAACAGGAGGTTAAAGACACTGACTCTCCAAATGGGGAGAGTGTAAGAAAAGGGTCTGGAATGGTGAACCTGAGTACCAGGGGACGAAAACAGACATGCATGTAAAAAGGTTTCCCAGTCACACGGTGGACCATACTCTGGGTTTCCCATGCAAATTTTAGCAGAAGGAAGAATCCCTAGAACCTGGAGAGTTGGGAACCATGGAATGGGTACCAGGCAGTATGACATCAAAGGGTCTGCATTTGCTCACTGAACCTCACCAATGCTATCAGCCCAAAGGGTCCAGCCTTATCTCTCACCCAGCTCTGGGTGTAGATGTGGTAAACCAGGTTGCATCACATGCCATGTGTGAGTTATTTAAGAATTGCTCTCTATTTCACTGTCATTGTGTTTTGTTTTTGAAATTTTTTTTTGACACTGGGATTTATCGGATTTTCACTGCTGCGTTAATGCCGCTGTACACACTCTTGATTCTCTTACGGAGACATAAATATCCACGGGTTTTAAGATTCTTCCTAGTCAGGTATATTCCTAGGCGTTGAATATGTGGTGTTGAGTCCATTTCGTTGAGCAAGGAGTAGGTCTTGTCTATTACATATTTGGCTTATGGAACGGTATCTGTGCTAATTTCAGTCTCTGGTTTTATGCAGCACTCCAACGCACCTTTCTCCATAAGAAAGCACAAGTTGGTTTTCTAAATTTGAGACTGTTCTGTTTTGTAATTCAGTTCATGTGTAGTCAAGTTTACATACTGTGTATTAGTGATTTTTTATGATGTTTCTTTTTATGTGTGACTTATTTCACGTAGAATCACCATACCTTAATCCACTCACTATGCCACTACGGGCCTGATGACACAGATTTCATTGCTGAGTGATATTCCATTGTACGTACGTACCACAACTTCTTTATCCATTGTTTGCTCTCTGAGATATTTACCTGGTACTGTAAACGAGGTTCTTGTGAACAGAGAGGTCCCAAACTTTGAGGTGGCTGGGTGTTTTTGATTTTAAATTCCCTAAGCTGTAGGACCATAAGTGGAAGTGCCATAGGCTGTGTTGCTTTGTTTCTTACGTGTTTCAGGAAACACATAACACTTCTCCAGAATGGCTGTCGGCAATTTACATCATATGCATCAGCATAATAAGGATCCCTGTTTTCCATTGCCTGTCCTCCGTTTCTGGATTTTACAATTTTTTTAAATGGCCCTTTTGCCCTGGGGGGCACTGAGACTTCATTGTAGTGCAGGTTTATTTACAAGCTTGCTTGGTTGGCCAAAAAGTGCGTATGCGTTTTTTCCTGAATATATTTAGGGAAAAAAGCATCCGCACTTTTTGGACAAGTGCATCATTATCGACGTTCTGCCTCTTTTCCTATGCTTTCAGGGCAATTCCAGTCTACCCCCTGCAATCGTTTTCCTGAAATTCTGCCCCGCTTTCAAGTCCCCTTTGCAGGCTTACTTCAATATACTTTTGGAAGATAGCTGTCATTTATAACTCTGCAGGTTTGTGAATTACAGTGCCCCTGAGCTCCTTTCTTCAACTCGCTTTCTTGTGAGCTGGGCACAAAACCGCAGGATTGCTTTAGGCCCTAATCTGTTTCCAGCAGGGCACACTGAGCCTTTGTTTAATTCCTCTTCCTGGTGGGCAATGAGCGTTACATTTGCCCGTGCAGACACCTACAGCTAGTCTCTCATTGGTTCTCCTTATTCCTGTTCATCTTGCACAGAAATTGCAAGCTGTGCCAAAGAGGAGGTTAAAGGCACTGACTCTCCAAACGGGGAGAGTGTTAGTAAAGCATCTGGAATGGTGAACCCGAGGACCAGGGTACGAAAACTGAGGTGCATTTTAAATCGTTTCCCAATCACACGGTGGACGATACTCTGGGTTTCCCATGCATGTTTTAGCTGGAGGAAGAATCCCTTGAACCTGGAGAGTTGGGACCCATGGAATGGGTACCATGCAGTATGACTTCAAAGGGTCTGCATTTGCTCACCGAAACTCACCAATGCTATCAGCCTGAAGTGTCCAGCCTTATGTCACAACCAGCTCTGGGTGTAGATGTGGTCAATCCCGGTTGCATCACATGCCCTGAGTGAATTATTTAAGAATTGCTCTCTATTTCACTGTCTTTGTGTTTTGTTTTCGAAATTTATTTTGATAATGGGATTTATCGGATTTTCACTGCTGCGTTTCGGCCGCTGTACACACGTTTGATTCTCTTACGGAGACATATATATCCATGGGTTTTAAGATTCTTCCTAGTCAGGTATATTCCTAGGCGTTGAATATGTGGTGTTGGGTCCATTTCGTTGAGCAAGGAGTAGGTCTTGTCTATTACATATTTGGCTTATGGAAAGTTATCTGTGCTAATTTCAGTCTCTGGTTTTATGCAGCACCCCAAGGCACCTTTCCCCATAAGCAAGCACTAGTTGGTTTTCTAAATTTGAGACCCTGTTCTGTTTTGTAATTCAGTTCATGTGTAGTCAAGTTTACATTCCGTGTATTAGTGATATCTTATGATGTTTCTTTTTCTGTGTGATGTAGTTCACGTAGAATCACCGTACCTTCATCCACTCACTATGCCGCTTCGGGCCTGATGACACAGATTTCATTGCTGAGTGATATTGCATTGTACGTACATGCCACAACTTCTTGATCCATTTTTTGCTTTCTGGGATATTTACCTGATACTGTAGACGAGCTTCTTGTGAATACTGCCGTCCCAAATATTGGGGTGGCTGTCTGTTTTTGATTTTAATTTCCGTAAGCTATAGGACCATAAGTAGAAGTGCCATAGGCTGTGTTGCTTTGTTTCTTACGTGTTTCAGGAAACACCATACACTTCTCCAGGGTGGCTGCTGGCAATTTACATCCTGCCAATCAGCATAACAAGGCTCCCTGTTCTCCATATCCTGTCCTACCTTTCTGGATTTTACACTTTTTTCAGATGGCCCTTTTGCCCGGTGGGCAGTCAGACTTCATTGTAGTGCAGATTTCTTTACAGGCTTGCTTGGTTGGCCAAAAAGGGCGTATGCGTTTTTTCCTGAATATATTCAGGAAAAAACGCATACGCCCTTTTTGGCCAAGTGCATCATTATCGACGTTCTGCCTCTTTTCCTATGCTTTCAGGGCAATTCCAGTCTACCCCCTGCAATCGTTTTCCTGAAATTCTGCCCCGCTTTCAAGTCCCCTTCGCAGGCTTACTTCAATATATTTTTGGAGGATAGCTGACATTTATAACTCTGCAGATTTGTGAATTACAGTGCCCCTGAGCTCCTTTCTTCAACTCGCTTTCTTGTGAGCTGGGCACAAAACCGCAGGATTGCTTCAGGCCCTAATCTGTTTCCGGCAGGGCACGCTGAGCCTTTGGTTAATTCCTCTTCCTTGTGGGAAATGAGCGTTACATTTTCCTGTGCAGACACCTACAGCTAGTCTCTCATTGGTTCTCCCTATTCCTGTTCATCTTGCACAGAAATTGCAAGCTGTGCTTAAAAGGAGGTTAAAGGCACTGACTCTCCAAGCAGGGAGAGTGTTAGTAAAGCATCTGGAATGGTGAAATCGAGGACCAGGATACGAAAACTGAGATGCATTTTAAATCGTTTCCCAGTCACATGGTGGACCATACTGTGGGTTTCCCATGCATGTTTTAGCTGGAGGAAGAATCCCTTGATCCTGAAGAGTTGAGACCCATGGAATAGGTACCATGCAGAATGACTTCAAAGGGTCTGCATTTGCTCACCGAAACTCACCAATGTTATCAGCCTGAAGTGTCCAGCCTTATGTCTCAACCAGCTCTGGGTGTAGATGTGGTCAATCCCGGTTGCATCACATGCCCTGAGTGAATTATTTAAGAATTGCTCTCTATTTCACTGTCTTTGTGTTTTGTTTTCAAAATTTATTTTGATAATGGGATTTATCGGATTTTCATTGCTGTGTTTCGGCCGCTGTACACACGCTTGATTCTCTTACGGAGACATATATATCCATGGGTTTTAAGTTTCTTCCTAGTCAGGTATATTCCTAGGCGTTGAATATGTGGTGTTGAGTCCATTTCGTTGAGCAACGAGTAGGTCTTGTCTATTACATATTTGGCTTATGGAATGTTATCTGTGCTAATTTCAGTCTCTGGTTTTATGCAGCGCCCCAAGGCACCTTTCCCCATAATCAAGCACTAGTTGGTTTTCTAAATTTGAGACCCTGTTCTGTTTTGTAATTCAGTTCATGTGTAGTCAAGTTTACATTCCGTGTATTAGTGATATCTTATGATGTTTCTTTTTCTGTGTGACGTAGTTCACGTAGAATCACCGTACCTGCATCCACTCACTATGCCGCTACGGGCCTGATGACACAGATTTCATTGCTGAGTGATATTGCATTGTACGTACGTGCCACAACTTCTTTATCCATTTTTTGCTTTCTGGGATATTTACCTGATACTGTAGACGAGCTTCTTGTGAACACAGCCGTCGAAAATATTGGGGTGGCTGTCTGTTTTTGATTTTAATTTCCGTAAGCTATAGGACCATAAGTGGAAGTGCCATAGGCTGTGTTGCTTTGTTTCTTACGTGTTTCAGGAAACACCATACACTTCTCCAGGGTGGCTGCTGGCAATTTACATCCTGCCAATCAGCATAACAAGGCTCCCTGTTCTCCATATCCTGTCCTACCTTTCTTGATTTTACACTTTTTTCAGATGGCCCTTTTGCCCGGGGGGCAGTGAGACTTCATTGTAGTGCAGATTTCCTTTACAGGCTTGCTTGGTTGGCCAAAAAGGGCGTATGCGTTTTTTCCTGAATATATTCAGGAAAAAACGCATACGCCCTTTTTGGCCAAGTGCATCATTATCGACGTTCTGCCTCTTTTCCTATGCTTTCAGGGCAATTCCAGTCTACCCCCTGCAATCGTTTTCCTGAAATTCTGCCCCGCTTTCAAGTCCCCTTCGCAGGCTTACTTCAATATATTTTTGGAGGATAGCTGACATTTATAACTCTGCAGATTTGTGAATTACAGTGCCCCTGAGCTCCTTTCTTCAACTCGCTTTCTTGTGAGCTGGGCACAAAACCGCAGGATTGCTTCAGGCCCTAATCTGTTTCCGGCAGGGCACGCTGAGCCTTTGGTTAATTCCTCTTCCTTGTGGGAAATGAGCGTTACATTTTCCTGTGCAGACACCTACAGCTAGTCTCTCATTGGTTCTCCCTATTCCTGTTCATCTTGCACAGAAATTGCAAGCTGTGCTTAAAAGGAGGTTAAAGGCACTGACTCTCCAAGCAGGGAGAGTGTTAGTAAAGCATCTGGAATGGTGAAATCGAGGACCAGGATACGAAAACTGAGATGCATTTTAAATCGTTTCCCAGTCACATGGTGGACCATACTGTGGGTTTCCCATGCATGTTTTAGCTGGAGGAAGAATCCCTTGATCCTGAAGAGTTGAGACCCATGGAATAGGTACCATGCAGAATGACTTCAAAGGGTCTGCATTTGCTCACCGAAACTCACCAATGTTATCAGCCTGAAGTGTCCAGCCTTATGTCTCAACCAGCTCTGGGTGTAGATGTGGTCAATCCCGGTTGCATCACATGCCCTGAGTGAATTATTTAAGAATTGCTCTCTATTTCACTGTCTTTGTGTTTTGTTTTCAAAATTTATTTTGATAATGGGATTTATCGGATTTTCATTGCTGTGTTTCGGCCGCTGTACACACGCTTGATTCTCTTACGGAGACATATATATCCATGGGTTTTAAGTTTCTTCCTAGTCAGGTATATTCCTAGGCGTTGAATATGTGGTGTTGAGTCCATTTCGTTGAGCAACGAGTAGGTCTTGTCTATTACATATTTGGCTTATGGAATGTTATCTGTGCTAATTTCAGTCTCTGGTTTTATGCAGCGCCCCAAGGCACCTTTCCCCATAATCAAGCACTAGTTGGTTTTCTAAATTTGAGACCCTGTTCTGTTTTGTAATTCAGTTCATGTGTAGTCAAGTTTACATTCCGTGTATTAGTGATATCTTATGATGTTTCTTTTTCTGTGTGACGTAGTTCACGTAGAATCACCGTACCTGCATCCACTCACTATGCCGCTACGGGCCTGATGACACAGATTTCATTGCTGAGTGATATTGCATTGTACGTACGTGCCACAACTTCTTTATCCATTTTTTGCTTTCTGGGATATTTACCTGATACTGTAGACGAGCTTCTTGTGAACACAGCCGTCGAAAATATTGGGGTGGCTGTCTGTTTTTGATTTTAATTTCCGTAAGCTATAGGACCATAAGTGGAAGTGCCATAGGCTGTGTTGCTTTGTTTCTTACGTGTTTCAGGAAACACCATACACTTCTCCAGGGTGGCTGCTGGCAATTTACATCCTGCCAATCAGCATAACAAGGCTCCCTGTTCTCCATATCCTGTCCTACCTTTCTTGATTTTACACTTTTTTCAGATGGCCCTTTTGCCCGGGGGGCAGTGAGACTTCATTGTAGTGCAGATTTCCTTTACAGGCTTGCTTGGTTGGCCAAAAAGGGCGTATGCGTTTTTTCCTGAATATATTCAGGAAAAAACGCATACGCACTTTTTGGCCAAGTGCATCATTGTCGACGTTCTGCCTCTTTTCCTATGCTTTCAGGGCAATTCCAGTCTACCCCCTGCAATCGTTTTCCTGAAATTCTGCCCCGCTTTCAAGTCCCCTTCGCAGGCTTACTTCAATATATTTTTGGAGGATAGCTGTCATTTATAACTCTGCAGGTTTGTGAATTACAGTGCCCTTGAGCTCCTTTCTTAAACTCGCTTTCTTGTGAGCTGGGCACAAAACCGCAGGATTGCTTTAGGCCCTAATCTGTTTCCGGCAGGGCACGCTGAGCCTTTCTTTAATTCCTCTTCCTGGTGGGAAATGAGCATTACATTTGCCCGTGCAGACACCTACAGCTAGTCTCTCATTGGTTCTCCCTATTCCTGTTCATCTTGCACAGAAGTTGCAAGCTGTGCCAAACAGGAGGTTAAAGGCACTGACTCTCCAAGCGGGGAGAGTGTTAGTAAAGCATCTGGAATGGTGAACCCGAGGACCAGGATACGAAAACTGAGATGCATTTTAAATCGTTTCCCAATCACACGGTGGACGATACTCTGGGTTTCCCATGCAAGTTTTAGCTGGAGGAAGAATGACTTGAACCTGGAGAGTTGGGACCCATGGAATGGGTACCATGCAGTATGACTTCAAAGGGTCTGCATTTGCTCACCGAAACTCACCAATGCTATCAGCCTGAAGTGTCCAGCCTTATGTCTTAACCAGCTCTGGGTGTAGATGTGGTCAATCCCAGTTGCATCACATGCCCTGAGTGAATTATTTAAGAATTACTCTCTATTTCACTGTCTTTGTGATTTGTTTTCGAAATTTATTTTGATAATGGGATTTATCGGATTTTCACTGCTGCGTTTCGGCCGAAGTACACACGCTTGATTCTCTTACGGAGACATATATATCCATGGGTTTTAAGATTCTTCCTAGTCAGGTATATTCCTAGGCGTTGAATATGTGGTGTTGGGTCCATTTCGTTGAGCAAGGAGTAGGTCTTGTCTATTACATATTTGGCTTATGGAAAGTTATCTGTGCTAATTTCAGTCTCTGGTTTTATGCAGCACCCCAAGGCACCTTTCCCCATAAGCAAGCACTAGTTGGTTTTCTAAATTGGAGACCCTGTTCTGTTTTGTAATTCAGTTCATGTGTAGTCAAGTTTACATTCCAAGTATTAGTGATATCTTATGATGTTTCTTCTTCTGTGTGACGTAGTTCACGTAGAATCACCGTACCTGCATCCACTCACTATGCCGCTACGGGCCTGATGACACAGATTACATTGCTGAGTGATATTGCATTGTACGTACGTGCCAAAACTTCTTTATCCATTTTTTGCTTTCTGGGATATTTACCTGGTACTGTAGACGAGCTTCTTGTGAACACAGCCGTCCCAAATATTGGGGTGGCTGTCTGTTTTTGATTTTAATTTCCGTAAGCTGTAGGACCATAAGTGGAAGTGCCATAGGCTGTGTTGCTTTGTTACTTACGTGTTTCAGGAAACACCATACACTTCTCCAGGGTGACTGCTGGCAATTTACATCCTGCCAATCAGCATAACAAGGCTCCCTGTTCTCCATATCCTGTCCTACCGTTCTGGATTTTACACTTTTTTCAGATGGCCCTTTTGCCCAGGGGGCAGTTAGACTTCATTGTAGTGCAGATTTCCTTTACAGGCTTGCTTGGTTTGTGAAAAAGGGCGTATGCGTTTTTTCCTGAATATATTCAGGAAAAAACACATACGCCCTTTTTGGCCAAGTGCATCATTGTCGACGTTCTGCCTCTTTTCCTATGCTTTCAGGGCAATTCCAGTCTACCCGCTGCAATCGTTTTCCTGAAATTCTGCCCCGCTTTCAAGTCCCCTTCGCAGGCTTACTTCAATATATTTTTGGAGGATAGCTGTCATTTATAACTCTGCAGGTTTGTGAATTACAGTGCCCCTGAGCTCCTTTCTTCAATTCGCTTTCTTGTGAGCTGGGCACAAAACCGCAGGATTGCTTCAGGCCCTAATCTGTTTCCGGCAGGGCACGCTGAGCCTTTGGTTAATTCCTCTTCCTGGTGGGAAATGAGCGTTACATTTGCCCGTGCAGACACCTACAGCAAGTCTCTCATTGGTTTTCCCTATTCCTGTTCATCTTGCACAGAAATTACAAGCTGTGCCAAACAGGAGGTTAAAGGCACTGACTCTCCAAGCAGGGAGAGTGTTAGTAAAGCATCTGGAATGGTGAACCCGAGGACCAGGATACGAAAACTGAGATGCATTTAAATCGTTTCCCAATCACACGGTGGACCATACTGTGGGTTTCCAATGCATGTTTTAGCTGGAGGAAGAATCCCTTGAACCTGAAGTGTTGGGACCCATGGAATAGGTACCATGCAGTATGACTTCAAAGGGTCTGCATCTGCTCACCGAACCTCACCAATGCTATCAGCCTGAAGTGTCCAGGGTTATGTCTCAACCAGCTCTGTGTGTAGATGTGGTCAATCCCGGTTGCATCACATGCCCTGAGTGAATTATTTAAGAAATGCTCTCTATTTCACTGTCTTTGTGTTTTGTTTTCGAAATTTATTTTGATAATGGGATTTATCGCATTTTCACTGCTGCGTTTCGGCCTCTGTACACACGCTTGATTCTCTTACGGAGACATATATATCCATGGGTTTTAATATTGTTCCTAATCAGGTATATTCCTAGGCGTTGAATATGTGGTGTTGAGTCCATTTCGTTGAGCAAGGAGTAGGTCTTTTCTATTACATATTTGGCTTATGGAATGTTATCTGTGCTAATTTCAGTCTCCTGTTTTATGCAGCACCCCAAGGCACCTTTCCCCATCAGCAAGCACTAGTTGGTTTTCTAAATTTGAGACCCTGTTCTGTTTTGTAATTCAGTTCATGTGTAGTCAAGTTTACATTCCGTGTATTAGTGATATCTTAAGATGTTTCTTTTTCTGTGTGACGTAGTTCACGTAGAATCACCGTACCTGCATCCACTCACTATGCCGCTACGGGCCTGATGACACAGATTTCATTGCTGAGTGATATTTCATTGCACATACGTGCCACAACTTCTTTATCCATTTTTTGCTTTCTGGGATATTTACCTGGTACTGTAGACGAGCTTCTTGGGAACACATCCGTCCCAAACTTTGGGGTGGCTCTCTGTTTTTGATTTTAATTTTCCTAAGGAATAGGACCATAAGTGCAATTGCCATAGGCTGTGTTGCTTTATTTCTTACGTGTTTCAGGAAACACCATACACTTCTCCAGGGTGGCTGTTGGCAATTTACATCCTGCCAATCAGCATAACAAGGCTCCCTGTTCTCCATATCGTGTCCTATCTTTCTGGATTTTACACTTTTTTCAGATGGCCCTTTTGCCAGGGGGGCAGTGAGATTTCATTGTAGTGCAGATTTCCTTTACAGGCTTGCTTGGTTGGCCAAAAAGGGCGTATGCGTTTTTTCCTGAATATATTCAGGAAAAAACGCATACACACTTTTTGGCCAAGTGCATCATTTTCGACGTTGTGCCTCTTTTCCTATGCTTTCAGGGCAATTCCAGTCTACCCCCTGCAATCGTTTTCCTGAAATTCTGCCCCGCTTTCAAGTCCCCTTCACAGGCTTACTTCAATATACTTTTGGAAGATAGCTGTCATATATAACTCTGCAGGTTTGTGAATTACAGTGCCCCTGAGCTCCTTTCTTCAACTCGCTTTCTTGTGAGCTGGGCACAAAACCGCAGGATTGCTTCAGGCCCTAATCTGTTTCCATCAGGGCACACTGAGCCTTTGTTTAATTCCTCTTCCTGGTGGGCAATGAGCGTTTCATTTGCCCGTGCAGACACCTACAGCTAGTCTCTCATTGGTTCTCCCTATTCCTGTTCATCTTGCACAGAATTTGCAAGCTGTGCCAAAGAGGAGGTTAAAGGCACTGACTCTCCAAGCGGGGAGAGTGTTAGTAAAGCATCTGGAATGGTGAACCCGAGGACCAGGATACGAAAACTGAGATGCATTTTAAATCGTTTCCCAATCACACGGTGGACCATACTCTGGGTTTCCCATGCATGTTTTAGCTGGAGGAAGAATCCCTTGAACCTGGAGAGTTGGGACCCAAGGAATGGGTACCATGCAGTATGACTTCAAAGGGTCTGCATTTGCTCACCGAAACTCACCAATGCTATCAGCCTGAAGTGTCCAGCCTTATGTCTCAACCAGCTCTGGGTGTAGATGTGGTCAATCCCGGTTGCATCACATGCCCTGAGTGAATTATTTAAGAATTGCTCTCTATTTCACTGTCTTTGTGATTTGTTTTCGAAATTTATTTTGATAATGGGATTTATCGGATTTTCACTGCTGCGTTTCGGCCTCTGTACACACGCTTGATTCTCTTACGGAGACATATATATCCATGGGTTTTAAGATTATTCCTAGTCAGGTATATTCCTAGGCGATGAATATGTGGTGTTGGGTCCATTTCGTTGAGCAAGTAGTAGGTCTTGTCTATTACATATTTGGCTTATGGAAAGTTATCTGTGCTAATTTCAGTCTCTGGTTTTATGCAGCACCTCAAGGCACCTTTCCCCATAAGCAAGCACTAGTTGGTTTTCTAAATTTGAGACCCTGTTCTGTTTTGTAATTCAGTTCATGTGTAGTCAAGTTTATATTCCGTGTATTAGTGATATCTTATGATGTTTCTTTTCTGCGTGACGTAGTTCACGTAGAATCACCGTATCTGCAACCACGCACTATGCCGCTACGGTCCTGATGACACAGATTTCATTGCTGAGTGATATTGCATTGTACGTACGTGCCACAACTTCTTTATCCATTTTTTGCTTTCTGGTATATTTACCTGATTCTGTAGACGAGCTTCTTGTGAACACAGCCGTCCCAAATATTGGGGTGGCTCTCTGTTTTTGATTTTAATTTCCGTAAGCTATAGGACCATAAGTGGAAGTGCCATAGGCTGTGTTGCTTTGTTTCTTACGTGTTTCAGGAAACGCCATACACTTCTCCAGGGTGGCTGCTGGCAATATACCTCCTGCCAATCAGCATAACAAGGCTCCCTGTTCTCCATATCCTGTCCTACCTTTCTGGATTTTACACTTTTTTCAGATAGCCCTTTTGCCCGGGGGGCAGTGAGACTTCATTGTAGTGCAGATTTCCTTTACAGGCTTGCTTGGTTGGCCAAAAAGGGCGTATGCGTTTTTTCCTGAATATATTCAGGAAAAAACGCATACGCCCTTTTTGGCCAAGTGCATCATTGTCGACGACCTGCCTCTTTTCCTATGCTTTCAGGGCAATTCCAGTCTACCCCCTGCAATGGTTTTCCTGAAACTCTGCCCCGCTTTCTAGTCCCCTTCGCAGGCTTACTTCAATATATTTTTGGAGGATAGCTGTCATTAATAACTCTGCAGGTTTGTGAATTACAGTGCCCCTGAGCTCCTTTCTTCAACTCGCTTTCTTGTGAGCTGGGCACAAAACCGCAGGATTGCTTCAGGCCCTAATCTGTTTCCGGCAGGGCACGCTGAGCCTTTGGTTAATTCCTCTTCCTGATGGGAAATGAGCGTTACATTTGCCCGTGCAGAAACCTATAGCTAGTCTCTCATTGGTTCTCCCTATTCCTGTTCATCTTGCACAGAAATTGCAAGCTGTGCCAAAGAGGAGGTTAAAGGCACTGACTCTCCAAGCGGTGAGAGTGTTAGTAAAGCATCTGGAATGGTGAACCCGAGGACCAGGATACGAAAACTGAGATGCATTTTAAATCGTTTCCCAATCACATGGTGGACGATACTCTGGGTTTCCCATGCATGTTTTAGCTGGAGGAAGAATCCCTTGAACCTGGAGAGTTGGGACCCATGGAATGGGTACCATGCAGTATGACTTCAAAGGGTCTGCATTTGCTCACCGAAACTCACCAATGCTATCAGCCTGAAGTGTCCAGCCTTATGTCTCAACCAGCTCTGGGTGTAGATGTGGTCAATCCCGGTTGCATCACATGCCCTGAGTGAATTATTTAAGAATTGCTCTCTATTTCACTGTCTTTGTGTTTTGTTTTCGAAATTTATTTTGACTGTGGGATTTATCGGATTTTCACTGCTGCGTTTCGGCCGCTGTACACATGCTTGATTCTCTTACGGAGACATATATATCCATGGGTTTTAAGATTCTTCCTAGTCAGGTATATTCCTAGGCTTTGAATATGTGGTGTTGGGTCCATTTCGTTGAGCAAGGAGTAGGTCTTGTCTATTACATATTTGGCTTATGGAAAGTTATCTGTGCTAATTTCAGTCTCTGGTATTATGCAGCACCCCAAGGCACCTTTCCCCATAAGCAAGCACTAGTTGGTTTTCTAAATTTGAGACCCTGTTCTGTTTTGTAATTCAGTTCATGTGTAGTCAAGTTTACATTCCGTGTATTAGTGATATCTTATGATGTTTCTTTTTCTGTGTGACGTAGTTCACGTAGAATCACCGTACCTGCATCCACTCACTATGCCGCTACGGGCCTGATGACACAGATTTCATTGCTGAGTGATATTGCATTGTACGTACATGCCACAACTTCTTTATCCATTTTTTGCTTTCTGGGATATTTACCTGATACTGTAGACGAGCTTCTTGTGAACACAGCCGTCCCAAATATTGGGGTGGCTGTCTGTTTTTGATTTTAATTTCCGTAACCTATAGGACCATAAGTGGAAGTGCCATAGGCTGTGTTGCTTTGTTTCTTACGTGTTTCAGGAAACACCATACACTTCTCCAGGGTGGCTGCTGGCAATTTACATCCTGCCAATCAGCATAACAAGGCTCCCTGTTCTCCATATCCTGTCCTACCTTTCTGGATTTTACACTTTTTTCATATGGCCCTTTTGCCCGGGGGGCTGTGAGATTTCATTGTAGTGCAGATTTCCTTTACAGGCTTGCTTGCTTGGCCAAAAAGGGCGTATGCGTTTTTTCCTGAATATATTCAGGAAAAAACGCATACGCCCTTTTTGGCCAAGTGCATCATTGTCGACGTTCTGCCTCTTTTCCTATGCTTTCAAGGCAATTCCAGTCTACCCCCGGCAATCGTTTTACTGAACTTCTGCCCCGCTTTCAAGTCCCCTTCGCAGGCTTACTTCAATATATTTTTGGAGGATAGCTGTCATTTATAACTCTGCAGGTTTGTGAATTACAGTGCCCCTGAGCTCCTTTCTTCAACTCGCTTTCTTGTGAGCTGGGCACAAAACCGCAGGATTGCTTCAGTACCTAATCTGTTTCCAGCAGGGCATGCTGAGCCTTTGGTTAATTCCTGTTCCTGGTGGGAAATGAGCGTTACATTTGCCCGTGCAGACACCTATAGCTAGTCTCTCATTGGTTCTCCCTATTCCTGTTCATCTTGCACAGAAATTACAAGCTGTGCCAAACAGCAGGTTAAAGGCACTGACTCTCCAAGCAGGGAGAGTGTTATTAAAGCATCTGGAATGGTGAAACCGAGGAACAGGATACGAAAACTGAGATGCATTTTAAATCATTTCCCAATCACACGGTGGACCATACTGTGTGTTTCCAATGCATGTTTAGCTGGAGTAAGAATCCCTTGAACCTGAAGAGTTGGGACCCATGGAATAGGTACCATGCAGTATGTCTTCAAAGGGTCTGTATTTGCTCACCGAACCTCACCAATGCTATCAGCCTGAAGTGTCCAGCCTTATGTCTCAACCAGCTCTGGGTGTAGATGTGGTCAATCCCGGTTGCATCACATGCCCTGAGTGAATTATTTAAGAATTGCTCTCTATTTCACTGTCTTTGTGTTTTGTTTTCGAAATTTATTTTGATAAGGGGATTTATCGGATTTTCACTGCTGCGTTTCGGCCGCTGTACACACGATTGATTCTCTTACGGAGACATATATATCCATGGGTTTTAAGATTCTTCCTAGTCAGGTATATTCCTAGGCGTTGAATATGTGGTGTTGGGTCCATTTCGTTGAGCAAGGAGTAGGTCTTGTCTATTACATATTTGGCTTATGGAAAGTTATCTGTGCTAATTTCAGTCTCTCGTTTTATGCAGCACCCCAAGGCACCTTTTCCCATAAGCAAGCACTAGTTGGTTTTCTAAATTTGAGACCCTGTTCTGTTTTGTAATTCAGTTCATGTGTAGTCAAGTTTACATTCCGTGTATTAGTGATATCTTATGATGTTTCTTTTTCTGTGTGACGTAGTTCACGTAGAATCACCGTACCTGCATCCACTCACTATGCCGCTATGGGCCTGATGACACAGATTTCATTGCTGAGTGATATTGCATTGTACGTACATGCCACAACTTCTTTATCCATTTTTTGCTTTCTGGGATATTTACCTGGTACTGTAGACGAGCTTCCTGTGAACACAGCCACCCCAAACATTGGGGTGGCTGTCTGTTTTTGATTTTAATTTCCGTAAGCTATAGGACCATAAGTGCAAGTGTCATAGGCTGTGTTGCTTTGTTTCTTACGTGTTTCTGGAAACACCACACACTTCTCCAGGGTGGCTGTTCACAATTTACATACTGCCAATCGGCATAACAAGGCTCACTGTTCTCCATATCCTGCCATACCTTTCTGGATTTTCCACTATATTCAGATGGCCCTTTTGCCAGGGTGGCAGTGAGACTTCATTGTAGTCCAGATTTCATTTACAGGCTTGCTTCGTTGGCCAAAAAGTGCGTATGCATTTTTTCCTGAATATATTCAGGAAAAAACGCATATGCACTTTTTGGCCAAGTGCATCATTGTCGACGTTTTGCCTCTTGTCCTATGATTTCAAGGCAATTCCAGTCTACCCCCTGCAATGGTTTTCCTGAAACTCTGCCCCGCATTCCAGTCCCCTTCGCAGGCTTACTTCAATATATTTTTGGAGGATAGCTGTCATTTATAACTCTGCATGTTTGTGAATTACAGTGCCCCTGAGCTCCTTTCTTCAACTCGCTTTCTTTTGAGCTGGGCCCAAAACAGCAGGATTGCTTCAGGCCCTAATCTGTTTCCGGCAGGGCACGCTGAGCCTTTGGTTAATTACTCTTCCTGGTGGGAAATGAGCGTTACATTTGCCCGTGCAGACACCTACATCTAGTCTCTCATTGCTTCTCCTATTCCTGTTCATCTTGCACAGAAATTGCAAGCTGTGCCAAATACGAGGTTAAAGGCACTGACTCTCCAAGCGGGGAGATTGTTAGTAAAGCATCTGGAATGGTGAACCCGAGGACAAGGATACAAAATCTGAGATGCATTTTAAATTGTTTCCCAATCACACGGTGGACGATACTCTGGGTTTCTCATGCATGTTTTAGCCAGAGGAAGAATCCTTTGAACCTGGAGAGTTGGGACCCATGGAATGTGTACCATGCAGTATGACTTCAAGGGGTCTGCATTTGCTCACCGAAACTCACCAATGCTATCAGCCTGAAGTGTCCAGCCTTATGTCTCCACCATCTCTGAGTGTAGTTGTGGTAAATCCCGGTTGCATCACATGCCCTGAGTGAATTATTTAAGAATTGGTCTCTATTTCACTGTCTTTGTGTTTTGTTTTTGAAATGTATTTTGATAATGGGATTTATCGGATTTTCACTGCTGCGTTTATGCCGCTGTACACACGCTTGATTCTCTTACGGAGACATATAAATCCATGGGTTTTAAGATTCTTCCTAGTCAGGTATATTCCTAGGCGTTGAATATGTGGTGTTGAGTCCATTTCGTTGAGCAATGAGTAGGTCTTGTCTATTACATATTTGGTTTATGGAATGTTATCTGTGCTAATTTCAGTCTCTGGTTTTATGCAGCACCCCAAGGCACCTTTCCCCATAAGCAAGCACTAGTTGGTTTTCTAAATTTGAGACCCTGTTCTGTTTTGTAATTCAGTTCATGTGTAGTCAAGTTTACATTCCGTGTATTAGTGATATCTTATGATGTTTCTATTTCTGTGTGACGTAGTTCACGTAGAATCACCGTACCTGCATCCACTCACTATGCCGCTACGGGCCTGATGACACAGATTTCATTGCTGAGTGATATTGCATTGCACATACGTGCCACAACTTCTTTATCCATTTTTTGCTTTCTGAGATATTTAACTGGTACTGTAGACGAGCTTCTTGGGAACAGAGCCGTCCCAAACATTGGGATGTCTGTCTGTTTTTGATTTCAATTTCCGTAATCTTTGGGACCAAAAAGTGGAAGTGCCATAGGCTGTGTTGCTTTGTTTCTTATGGGATTCAGGAAACACCATACACTTCTCCAGGGTGGCTGCTGGCAATTTACTTCCTGCCAATCAGTATAACAAGTCTCCCTGTTCTCCATATCCTGTCCTACCTTTCTGGATTTTACACTTTTTTCAGATGGCCCTTTTGCCCAGGGGTAGTTACACTTCATTGTATTGCGGATTTCTTTACAGGCTTGCTTGGTTTGCGAAAAAGGGCATATGCGTTTTTTCCTGAATATATTCAGGAAAAAATGCATACGCACTTTTTGGCCAAGTGCACCATTGTCGACGTTCTGCCTCTTTTCCTATGCTTTCTGGGCAATTCCAGTCTACCCCCTGCAATCGTTTTCCTGAAATTCTGCCCCGCTTTCAAGTCCCCTTCGCAGGCTTACTTCAATATATTTTTGGAGGATAGCTGTCATTTATAACTCTGCAGGTTTGTGAATTACAGTGCCCCTGAGCTCCTTTCTTCAACTCGCTTTCTTGTGAGCTGGGCACAAAACCGCAGGATTGTTTCAGGCCCTAATCTGTTTCTGGCAGGGCACGTTGAGCCTTTGGTTAATTTCTCTTCCTGGTGGGAAATGAGCCTTACATTTGCCCGTGCAGACACCTATAGCTAGTCTCTCATTGGTTCTCCCTATTCCTGTTCATCTTGCGCAGAAATTGCAAGCTGTGCCAAACAGGAGGTTAAAGGCACTGACTCTCCAAGTGGGGAGAGTGTTAGTAAACCCTCTGGAATGGTGAACCCGAGGACCAGGATACGAAAACTGAGATGCATTTTAAATCGTTTCCTAATCACACGGTGGACCATACTCGGCCTTTCCCACGCATGTTTTAGCTGAAGAAAGAATCCCTTGAACCTGGAGAGTTGGGACCCTTGGAATGAGTACCATGCAGTATGACTTCAAAGGATCTGCATTTGTTCACCGAAACTCACCAATGCTATCAGCCTGAAGTGTCCAGCCTTATGTCTCAACCAGCTCTGGGTGTAGATGTGGTAAATCCAGGTTGCATCACATGCCCTGAGTGAATTATTTAAGAATTGCTACCTATTTCACTGTCATTGTGTTTTGTTTTTGAAATTTATTTTAATAATGGGATTTATCGGATTTTCACTGCTTCGTTTATGCCGCTGTACACGCGCTTGATTCTCTTACGGAGACATATAAGTCCATGGGTTTTAACATTCTTACTAATCCGGTATATTCTTAGGCATTGAATATGGCGTGTTGAGTCCATTTCGTTGAGCAAGGAGTAGGTCTTGACTATTACATATTTGGCTTATGGAATGGTATCTGTGCTAATTTCACTCTCTGGTTTTATGCAGCACCCCAACTCACCTTTCCCCTTAAGGAAGCATAAGTTGGTTTTCTTAATTTGAAACCCTCTTCTCTTTTGTAATTCAGTTCATGTGTAGCCATGTTAACATTCCATGTATTTGTGATATCTTATGTCTTTTTCTTTTTGAATTATGTGACTTCGAATGATCACACGTAACTCCTCTGGAGTTGTTATAACTGTCCGTATTTCATTGATTTCCAGGCTGAGTAATATTCCAGTCTACATAAGCACCACATCTCTGTCCGTTTTTTCTCTGCAGATACATTTAAGTTATATCCTAGTCGAGGATCTTTTAAACAGAGAGGTGGTAAACATTGGGGTGCCTGTGTCCTCTCGATTTTTGTTTTTCCCAAGATATACGTCCATGAGTGCAAGTGCCCTGTGCTCGGTAGCTCATTTTTTAGATGCTTTAGTAAACACAATAGACTTATCCAGAGTGACCGTTGGCAATATACATTTCCACTATAAGACTCACAGGGCTCCCTTTTCTCCTTGCCCTGTCCTGCATTTCTGGTGTTTACACTTTATGAGGACGGCTCTTCTGACTGATGCACAGTGATATGTTTTGTAGTATTGATTTCCAGTGCCCACCTGTTTGGTTGGCTAAAAAAGTGTATGCCCTTTTCTTGAATATATACAGAAAAAGACGCATACACCCTTTTTGGCCAACTGCAATGTTGGCAATGTTCAGCCCCTTTTCTTGTGCTTAATGGCAAGTCCTTTCTACCTCTTCCAATCCCTTTCCTGCCATTCTCCGTTGCTTACAAGTCCTTTTCTCTGACTTTCCTCAAGACATTTTTCAGTGATAGATATTTTCAATTCTGCAGTTTCGTGAATTTTAGTGCCCCTGAGTTCCATTTTCCAACTTGTGTTTATGGGAACTGGCCACAAAGCATCAGGATTCCTCAAGCCCTATTCTGTTTCCATGGGCAACCCTAGCCTTTGGTCAATTCGTCTTCCTGATTGGAAATTAGAGTGGCATGTGCCTGTCCGAACACCTAGGACTTGTCTCTCATTGTTCCTCCTCCTTCTGCTTCATCCTCTGGACAAATTCCAAACTGTATGCAACAGGATGTTGACAGTGCTGACATCTCCAAGTGGGGAGACTGTTAGTAAAGACGCTGGAGTGGTGAAGCCTAGCACCAAGAGATGAGGAGATGAGATGCCTTTTCCAAACTTTTCCCGATCAGACGGTATACCATCCTCTGGGTGTGACAGGCATGTTTTAGGTGTAGGAAGGGTCCCATTCATGTGAGGAGAACACCAGGGGATTTTAAATATCAGTGTCTCTTCGCAACCCAAACTGGGGAATTTTTTAAGCTACGGCTACACATATGTTCATTAAGGGCCTTGGGAAGTAGGCAGAGTCCAAACTTTAGATGATTGAAGTCTTCAGGGTCAGAAGCACTCACCACTGTCTTCCCTGAGATTCCATTTTTACTGTCATTGATGGATGATGTCAATAAAAATATCTATTCTTTTTCAGATCATTTCCCCTTATAGGTTATTGCAAAATATTGAGTGTAGTTCCCCGTGCTATACAGTAGTTCCTTGCTGATGATTTCATACATAGCAGTGTGTATGTGTTAATCCCAAACTGTTAATTTATCCCTCCTCCTACCATTTCCCTTTGGTAATAATAAATTATAAGATTTTATGCTTCTCAGAAATGGGGGAGCTGAAAGAGAGGTATCATTTTCAATGCAAAAGCATTTAAAACAAGATTGAAGCTTTAACCAAGATTATTAGATGTACATCCTTGGAAAGAAATCACTTTGTTTCTCTAATATTGACCTGACAAAGAAGACAAACCTTTTCACTGAACTTGCTTATAAGAAAGTGATGGAAATATCAAATGGAAGTGTTAGAAACATCTTATTTTACCCGAGCCTTATACACTGTTCTATGTTAATTACAGTTTGGCTCACACATCTGTTCATTGAAGTTACAATGTTCTCAATTTCTGTTACTGATCCTCCAGAGTGGACGCCAACAAGTGTCCCCCTGCCCAGTGTCATTGGAGCCAATAGATCGAGACTGAGTTTGGTTCAAAAGCAAAGGAAACTTTATATTTTGATCAGAGAATGGAGAGGTGCTACCCTGTGGGCTGTGGGCTGGGCTGCTGTGTAGAGATCCTGTCAGAGTCACTGGGAGGGAGGGGGCTGAGCTCTCGAGGACCTGGTTGGCTGCAGCTCAGGCTCTATGTCACGGAGTCTGAACTGGGCCCCAGGAGCTGAAGTGTCATCGAGCCACTCTGCTCTAGGAAATCTGGTCTGAAGTGCCGGGTGTGGAACCTCTGTATGCGGGACACTAGGAGCACCTGAAATTAGACAAAGCACAAAGGATAAAAATGGTTAGACTTTATTTTATTGCCCAGATTCTATTTTTATCTCCCAGGCATTTTTAAGGGGCTTTGCCTGGGACAAACTTCTCTTCTGCCTTTTGTCCCTTTCCTCATTCTTGGAGTGCTGCGGGTGCAGACCCTTCTTCTGTAACTGCTGAGTGCTGAGTTAGGAGGCTTCATACCCGTGGGCGAGGGTCAGAACTTCTCCCTAGCAGCCTCCAGGTGACGTTGATTGTCCCCAGGCCTCCTGCCTCCCTGCTCGTCCACCTGAGCACCAGTATTGGAAGTGTTATAGATTCTAATGACCTTTAAAGTTCTAGAAAGGAGATGTGCAGTGGCGCTGTGAGGTCCAGTTTCACTCCGCCCCACATTTGTTCGGCCACCTTAGGCTGACCGTTTCTGCCAGCCTAGATGCTCTGACTGACCGTTTCTGCCAGCCTAGATGCTCTGACCAACAGTCTGCGCTTTCTTCCATTAGGCCCCTGAATTAACGTAAAAACAGCACCAGGTGTCAGGATCCTGCCCGCTCAGCTCCCAGACAGTCGAGGGTCAGTGGTGATGAAGGATCATGATGGTCACTGAGTCAAGAGCCTTTGGAAGTAAACAGGAGTCCAGCCGGTCTTATTGGCCACCATCATCAGGGTGTCTGTAGGCTTTTCTATGGTGACAGCATGATATACGGTTCCCCCGCCAAGATTATTAGCTCCCCTCTGGGTACAGTAAGTACTGCAAGCAGTAGTCTACTCTTTTGGGACACACTCTTGTTGTTTTATGAGAGAAACTCCAGGTCAAGTGATGGTCACACGGGTCGTCATGGTGCCCCGTTGCCCCCGGTTATCTCTCTGGAGGTTGGAGTTGGAGGGCCTCCTCAATCGAGGTCAGTGTGCCCACGGAGCAAACCCTGCAACTTCAGGGCATGGTTGGGGGTTAGGATCACCACGTGGGGTCCGTTTCCCTTAGAAGGGAGGTGGCCTTTTGGGCTGCTGATTTCCAGGTTTTCAGATACCACCAGTATCTTGGCCAGATGTGGCGGTGGGCCAAGCCCCTTGGTGACCATAGTTTATCCTACCTGGATGGCATTCTTGCATTGTTCCATTTCAAGTGGTCCCAGTTTTTGCACTAATACTCCAATGGCGATTCACCTTTCACCAGGAATGTAAAGGTCAAAGGGTTTAGCTAAATTAGGGAGTTCCAGGGCAAGGGTCTGAATTGACTGCTCTTTCCATTCTTGAAAGGCCACTTCTGGATTCTATTCAAAAGGATCATCATCTTTTCCTTTCAGTGTTTCATATAGAGGCCCAGCTAGTAGACTGTAGTTAGGGATCCAGAGGCAGGAAACCCTGGCTTCCCCAGGAACCCCTAAGCTGTCTTCTAGTTTCAGAAAGGGGTAAGGCTGTAAATTGTTTCTTCCCTTTCCTGGGATGGGCTTCTCCGACCTTCTGTGAGAATGAAGCCCAGGCAGGTCACCGTAGTCTGTGATACTTGAGCTTTTTCGTGGACAACTTCTATCCTTTATTGGCTTGGTAGTTCTGAGGCCTCCTTAGTAGGGCTGGCGATCAGAATGTCGTCTGAATATTGAAGGAGTGTTTCCTTTTCCAGAGGTAGAACTTTTAGGTCTTTAGCTGAGCTTTCCCCAAAGATGGTGTGGGAATTTTTGAACCCTTGGGGCAAGACAGCCTGGAAGTATTGTTTTAGTTGTATGTTGAGTCCTGTCACTCACAAGCCAAAATTTCTTGTGACTCTGGGACTAATGGAATACAAAAGAAGGCATCAGTGAAGACTAATACAGAATACCAAGTCCTGGTGGTTGGTAGAATGACCAGCAGGGTGTAGGATTTAGGAACTACTGGAGGTATATCCTCAGTGGCTTCACTGACTGTCCTGACATCGTTTACCAGGACTCCAGCAGCCCATGGGGCTCTCGAGGTCAGGCCAATCCCAGGATATGGAGCTCACCTGGGCAGGTACCCTACCCCCACCCCAGCCCACGGGGCTCTCGTGTTCAGGCCCCTCCCAGGATATGGGATTCCCTGGGCAGGTCCTCTGCAGTCCATGGGGCTCCCGTGGTCAGGCCCCTCCCAGGATACAGAGCTACCCTTGCAGGTACCTTGGCAGGGCTGGGCACACAGGAACCGTGCACATAGCCCTCATTGCAGAGCACTCCCAGCTCACCTGTCGCTCAGATCTGACACAGAGCACCTCAGAGCAGGACTTGAACTAACAAACAGCAGCTCTGACAGGTCTGTGACCCTGGGCATCACTCTGTGCGGCCTCCTCCACCTGGCCTTCCAGAGACTTCCACTGCACCCGGGGCACCAGGCCTCTGTCTCCAACCACCACCCACCCCTCCTCTCCCTGACTCCTGGGTTCCTCTCATTAGGAGAGGGTTTTCTTGAAGTTGTCTCCCACTCATGGGCCAGATAATATAATTAGAAAACAAGCCAGAGCTGCAGCCCCTTGTCTATCCTGACTCTCAGGAGCCCACACCTGTTCCTTGGACCTGGCCAATTCAGCAAGTTCCATTTTCAGCAACTGTGAGCCCCTGAGGGGTGATTATTGGCTGGCTTGGGAAGCCTGACCGTGCCGGCCAGCCCTCCCCAGGTGTGCCTGGGTTGAGATCAATATAAACACCGCTCCAGGCAGCAAGAGCCCCTGCAGCTGTGCCTGACGCCATTTTCTCTGCCCTGTCAGCAGTCTCGGGGCTGGGCTGGTGGGAGGGAGTGAGAGGCCACGGCTTTGTGGGTGTCCCAGTGTGAGTGGGGCTCTGCTGGACTTTCTGCAGCAGTTGCCAAGATGCTACCTGCTAAAGAAGAGGATGTGTCACCCACACCTGCCGCTGGAATTTCTCCCTGGGCACAGGTGAGGAAGGAAGAAAGCAGTGGGGGCCGGGACAGCAGGGGTATCTCAGGCAGGGAAATGGAGAGCTTCCAGAAGAGCACCCAGGGCCAGGACCATCCTGGCTGGCCTGCAGGCACCAAGTCGGCTGGCATGCTGTCCCTCATGTGGCTCCATGGCCCTTCCTCTAGGTTTTCAAGTCCTTGTACATATTCAGGTGTTTAGCCTTGGAAGGGTGGGAACATTTCAGCAGCAGCTGGCCTGGGGCTCGGCCCACGTTTACTCACAGATACCTCGGCACGGTCCCCCAGCTTTGCAGTGAGGACGCTTGTTGCGAGGAGCATGCTGGCTGAGTGGGAGATGATTCCCCACCACTGACCAACTTCAGAATTGTTTGCAATTGGAGCAAGTGCCCTGAAACGGTTTTCCTCTGTGTAACTGGTGGGTTCTGTTCTTTTTTATCTTTTTTTCGTTTTTGGTTCAAGGTAGATTTTATTCCTCTTTTGTGTATTTACAGATATAAGCATGGAAATAATTTATTCATATAAATACATGTATGTGAAGGGAAGAATATTTTTTCTGTTTTACTTTTTTTAATTTTATTTTTTTATTTTGAATTTAATTTTATATTTTTATACAGCAGGTTGTTTTTGGTTATCTACTTTATACATATAAATGTATACATACCAATCCCAATATCTCAACTCCTCCCACCACCATCCCCAACAGCTTTCCCCCCTTGTTGTCCATACGTTTGTTGTATACATGTGTTGCTCTATTTCTGCCTTGCAAAACGGTTCATCTGTACAATTTTTCTAGGTTCCACATATATGCATTAATATACAAGATTTGTTTTTCT
Source organism: Phocoena phocoena (assembly GCF_963924675.1). Classification (NCBI taxonomy): domain Eukaryota; kingdom Metazoa; phylum Chordata; class Mammalia; order Artiodactyla; family Phocoenidae; genus Phocoena; species Phocoena phocoena. The sequence continues at coordinate 1,014,616 of NW_027077514.1, read as the reverse complement.
CTTTCTGACTTACTTCAGTCTGTATGACAGTCTCTAGATCCATCAACGTCTCTACAAATGTCCCAATTTCATTCCTTTTTATGGCTTAGTAATATTCCATTTTATATATGTACCACATCTTTATGCATTCGTCTGTCTGTGGGCATTTAGGTTGCTTCCATTTCCTGGATAGTGTAAATAGTGATGCAATGAACATTGTGGTGAATGTCTCTTTTTGATTTATGGTTTTGTCTGGGTATATGCCCAGTAGAGGGATTGCTGTATCATATGGTAATTCTATTCTTAGTTTTATAAGAAACTCCATAATGTTCTCCACAGTGACTGTATCAATTTACGTGCCCAACAATAGTGGAAGAGGATTCCTTATCTCCACACCGTTTCCAGCATTTGTTGTTTGTAGATTTTCTGATGATGCCCATTCTAATAGGTGTGAGGTGATACACCATGGATGAGTCTATTTCGTTGAGCAAAGAGTAGGTCTTGTTTATTACGTATTTGGCTTATGGAATGGTATGTGTGCTAATTTCAATCTGTTTTTATACAGCAGCCCAACTCAACTTTCCCCTTAAGCAAGCATAAGGTTTTTATCTAAATGTGAGACTCTGTTCGGTTTTGTAATTCAGTTTATGTGTAGCCAAGTTTACACTCCCTCTATTAGTGATATCTTATGATAATTATCTTTCTTTGTGTGACATATTTCTCTTAGAATCATCATAATTAAATCCACTCAATTTGCTGCTACAGGCCTGATGACATTGATTTCACTGCTGAGTGATATTCCGTTGTACGTAAGTAGCACAACTTCTTTATCCATTTTTTTCTTTCTGGGATATTTAATTTGTACTGGACACAAGGTTCTTGTAAACACAGCAGCCCTAAATTTTGTGTTGGCTGTGTCTTGTTGATTTTAATTTTCCTAAGCTATAGGGCCAAAAGTGGAAGTGCCCTAGGCTCTGTAGCTTTGTTTTTTAGATGTTTCAGGATACACCATGAACATCTCCGGAGTGTCTGTTGGCAATTTACATCCCGCCCATCAGCATAACACGGCTCCCTGTTCTCCATGGCCTGTCCTGTGTTTCTGGTTTTTACACTTTATTCAGATGGCCTTTTTGACGAATGGGAAATGTGACTTCATTGTAGTGTGGATTTCCATTGCTGGAGTGCTTGGTTGGCCAAAATGTTCATATGCGTTTTTTCCTGAATATATTCAGGAAAAATGTATACGCACTTTTTGTCCATGTGCATCACTGTCAAAGATCTGCCGCTTTTCATATGCTTTAAATGCAATTCCAATCTACCTCTTGAAATATGATTCCTGCAATTCTGCCTCGTTTTCAAGTCCTCTTTGCAGACTTACTTTGATATATTTTTGCCAATAGCTGTCATTTATCTCTGCAGGTTTGTGAATTACAGTGCCCCTGAGCTCCTTTCTTAACTCGCTTCCTTGTAAGCTGGCCACAAAACTGCAGGTTTGCTTCAGGCCATAATCAGGGTCCGGCACGGCACTCTGAGCCTTTGGTTAATTCCTCTTCCTGGTGGGAAATTAGAGTTAAATGTGCCCCTCCAGATACCTGCCTCACTCCCAGCCACATGGTGATGTATGTCCTCAGGTTTGAGGCCATATGTGATGGGTTCCTCATCTTTTGATGATGTGGCCCCACTGGTGTGTGGACACTCCTGCCTGGTTCCCATCCCCTTGGTGATGTGGGCCCTCTGGTGAGACTCTGATCCTGGTTGGGTTCCTCACACATCCGTGAGGTGAGCCCTCTTCTCTGAGGTCACTCCTGCCTGGCTGGCACAACCCGCCTTGTTGACTTTGGCACCCTGGTGGCAGTTGGAGCCTGCTGGGAGCCTCCTTCCCGCGGTGATGAGGCCCTCTGGCGTCAGACCCTAATGGCGGGGTTCCCACATTTTCTGATACGTGCTAAGTGGTACGAGGGCACTCCTGCCAGGTTCCCATCCTCATGAGCGTGTGGGCCTTCTGTTCTGAGGTCCTAACGGCTGGGTTGCTCACACTTTCATGATGTGGGCCCTCTGCTGTGAGGTCAATCCTGCCTGGCTGGTGCACGTCGCCTTGGCGACGTGGACCCTCTGGTGGCAGTTGGAGCGTGCTGGGGCCTCCTCCCCTCAGTGATGAGGGCCTTCTGGTGTCAGGCCCTAAGTGCTGGGCTCCACACATTTTCTGATGTGTGCCCAGTGGTGCGAGTCACTCCTGCCAGGTTCCCATCCCCATGGGCATGTGGGACTTCTGTTCTGTGGTCCCAACTGCTGGGTTGCTCACAGTTTCATGATGTGGGCCCTTTGCTGTGTGTTCACTCTGGCCTGTATCCCATAGTGTCAGTGCTCTGGGCCTCCAGCTTGGAGTTTCCAACTTCTCGATTCCTCACCTTTTTTATTCTATGGGCCCTCGGTTGTGCGTCTCCTCCTGCATGCCTCACTCCCAGCCCCTTCGTGATGTGTGTCCCCTTGTTTGAGGCCACATGTGCTGTGTTCCTCACCTTTCTATAATGTGGCCACACTGGTGTGAGGACACTCTTGCCTGGTTCCCATTCCCTTGGTGATGTTGGCCCCACTGCTGTTAGGACAGTCTTGCCTGGTTCCCATCACCTTGGTGATGTTGGCCCTCTGGTGAGAGTCTGATCCTGGTTAGGTTCCTCACCCTTCTGTGAGGTGGGCCCTCTGCTCTGAGGTCACTCCTGCCTGGCTGGCACACCCCGCCTTGGCAACGTCGGCCATATGGTGGCAGTTGGAGCCTGCTGGGAGCCTCCTCCCCTCGGTGATGAGGGCCCTCTGGACTCAGGCCCTAACTGCTGGGTTCCCACATTTTCTGATTCGTGCTAAGTGGTGCAAGGACACTCCTGCCAGGTTCCCATCCCCATGGGGATGTGAGCCTTCTGCTCTGAGGTCCCAACGGCTGTGTTGCTCACAGTTTCATGATGAGGGCCCTCTGGTGTGAGTTCACTCCTGCCTAGATCCCATAGCCTCGCTGCTCCTGGCTGCCTGCCGGAGGTTCCAACTGTGGGATTCCTCACCTTTTTTATTCTATGGTCCCTCTGTTTTGAGGATCCTCTGGCCTGCCTCACTCCCAGCCCCTTGGTGATGTGTGTCCTCAGGTTTGAGGCCACGTGTGCTGGGTCCCTCAAATTATGGTGATGTAGCCCCACTGGTGTGAGGACACTCCTGCCTGGTTCCCATTCCCTTGGTGATGTTGGCCCTCTGGTGACAGTCTGATCCTTGTTGGGTTCCTCACACTTCTGTGAGGTGGGCTTTCTGCTCTGAGGTCACTCCTGCCTGGTTGGCACACCCCGCCTTGGTGACATCGGCCTTATGGTGGCAGTTGGAGCCTGCTGGGAGCCTCCTCCCCTCGGTGATGAGGGTCCTCTGGCCTCAGGTCCTAACTGCTGGGTTCCCACATTTTCTGATTCGTGGAAGTGGGCCGAGGACACTCCTGTCAGGTTCCCATCCCCATAGGGATGTGGGCCTTCTGCTCTGAGGTCCCATCCGCTGGGTTGCTCACAGTTTCATGATGTGGGACCTCTACTGTGAGTTTGCTGTGGCCTGGATCCCATAGACTCTGTGCTCTGGGCGGCCTACTGGCCGGTTCCAACTGCTGGATTCCTCACAACTTTTATTCTGTGGGCTCTGTTTTGTGAGGATACTCCTGCTTGCCTCACTCCTAGCCCCTTGGAGATGTGGGTCCCCTGTTTTAGGCCACATGTTCTGGGTTCCTCACCTTTCTATAATGTGGCCACACTGGTGTGAGGACCCTCCTGCCTGGTTCCGATCCCCTTGGTGATGTGGGCCCTCTGGTGAGAGTCTTATCCTGGCTGGTTTCCTCACCCTTCTGTGAGGTAGGCCCTCTGCGGTGAGGTCACTCCTGCCTGGCTGGCACACATCACCTTGGTGACGTGGGCCCTCAGTTGGGAGTTGGTGTCTGCTGCGAGTCTCCGTCCCTCGGTAATGAGGGCCCTCTTGCGTCAGACCCTAACTCCTGGGCTCCCAAAATTTGCAGATGTGCGACCTGTTGTGCGAGTACACTCCTGTCAGGTTCCCAACCCCATGGGAATTTGGGCCTTCTGCTCTGAGGTCCCAACGGCTGGGGTGCTCACAGTTTCATGATGAGGGCCCTCTGATGTGCATTCATTCCGGCCTAGATCCCATAGGCTTGCTGCTCCTGGGCGCCTGCTGGGAGGTTCCAACTGCGGGATTCCTCACCTTTTTTATTCTATGGGCCCTCTGTTTTGAGGCTCCTCCTGCCTGCCTCAATCCCAGCCCCGTTGTGATGTGTGTCCTCTGGTGTGAGGCCACGTGTGCTGGGTCCCTCACCTTTCGATGATGTGGCCCCAATGGTGTGAGGACACTTGTGCCTGTTTCCCAGCCCCTTGGTGATGTGGCCCCTCTGGTGAGAGTCTGATCCTGGCTGGGTTCCTTACCGTTCTGTGAGGTGGGCCCTGTGCTCTGAGGTAACTCCTGCCTGGCTTGCTCCCATTGCCTTGGTGACGTCGGCCCTCTGGTGGCAGTTGGATCCTTTTGGAGACTCCTGTCCTCGGTGATGAGGTCCCTCTGGCGTCAGGCTCTAACTGCTGGGCTCCCCAGGTTTTCTGATGTGAGCCCAGTGATGCCAGGACACTCGTGAAATGTTCCCATCCCCATGGCGATATGGGCCTTCTGCTCTGAGGTTCCAACGACTGGGTTGCTCACAGTTTCCTGATGTTAGCTCTCTGGTGTTAGTTCACTCATTCCTAGATCCCATAGCCTCTGTACTCTGGGCCGCCTGCTGGGAAGTTCCAACTGCTGGGTTCCTCACCTTTTTTATTCTTTGGGCCCTGTGTTGGGAGGCTCCTCCTGCCTGTGTCACTCCCAGCCCCTTGGTGATGTAGGTCCTCTGGTTTGTGGCCACATGTGCCAGTTTCCTCATCTTTTAGTGATGTGGCCCCACTGGTGTGAGGACACTCGTGCATGGTTCCCGTCCCCTTGGTGATATGGGCCCTCTGGTGAGAGTCTGATCCTGGTTGGGTTCCTCACACTTCTTTGAGGTGGGCCGTCTGCTGTGAGGTCACTCCTGCCTGGCTGGCACACCCCGCCTTGGCAACGTGGGCCCTCTTGTGGTAGTTGGAACATGCTGGGAGCCTCCTCCCCTCAGTGATGAGGGCCCTCTGGCGTCAGGCCCTAACTGCTGGGTACCCACATTTTCTGATATGTGCTAAGTGGTGCGAGGACACTCCTGCCATGCTCCCAACACCTTGGGGATGTGGACCTTCTGCTCTGAGGTCCAAATGGCTGGGTTGCTCGCAGTTTCATGATGTGGACCCTCTGCTGTGAGTTGACTGCGGCCTGAATCGCATAGACTTGGTGCTCTTGGCCGCCTGCTGGGAGGTTCCCATTGCTGGATTCCTCAGCTATTTTATTCTATGGGCCCTGTGTTGTGAGGCTACTCCTGCCTGCCTCATTCCGAGCCCCTTGGAGATGTGGGTCTTCTGGTTTAGGCCACATGTGCTGGGTTCCTCACCTTTCTATGATGTGGCCACACTGGTGTGAAGACTCTCCTGCCTGGTTCTGATCACCTTGGTGATGTGGGCCCTCTGGTGAGAGTCTTATCCTGGCTGTGTTCCTCACCCTTCTGTGAGGTAGGCCCTCTGCGGTGAGGTCACTCCTACCTGGCTGTCACACGTCACCTTGGCGACGTGGGACCTCAGTTGGGTGTTGGTGCCTGATTGGAGTCTCCTCCCCTTGGTAATGAGGGCCCTCTGGCGTCAGGCCCTAACTCCTGGGTTCCCTAAATTCTCTGATGTGTGCCCTGTGGTGCGAGTACACTTCTGACAGGTTCCCAACCCCATGGGAATGTGGGCCTTCTGCTCTGAGATCCCAACGCCTAGGTTGCTCACAGTTTCATGATGACGGCCCTCTGGTGTGAGATCACTCCGGCCTGGATCCCATAGTCTCGCTGCTCCTGGCCGCCTGCTGGGAGGTTCCAACTGCGGGATTCTTCACCTCTTTAATTCTATGGTCCCTCTGTTTTGAGGCTCCTCCTGCCTGCCTCAATCCCAGCTCCCTTGTGATGTGTGTCCTCTGGTTTGAGGCCACGTGTGCTGGGTCCCTCACTTTTCGGTGATGTGGCCCCACTAGTGTGAGGACACTCCTGCCTGGTTCCCATTCCCTTGGTGATGTGGGCCCTCTGGTGAGAATCTGATCCTCTTTGGTTCTTCACACTTCTGTGAGGTTGACCCTCTGCTCTGAGGTCACTCCTGCCTGGTTGTCGCACTCCGCATTGGCGACGTCGCCCCTCTGGTAGCAGTCGGAGCTGGCTGGGAGCCACCGCCCCTCAGTGATGAGGGCCCTCTGGCATCAGGCACTAATTGCTGGGCTCCCCACATTTTATCATGTGTGCCCACTCTTGCGATGACACTCCTGCTTGTTTCCCTTCCCCATGGGGATGTGGGCCTTCTGCTCTGAGGTCACAACGGCTGGGTTGCTTACAGAATCACAATGAGGGCCCTCTGTTGTGAGTTCATGCCGGCCTGGATCTCATAGCCTCAGTGCTCTGGGCCGCCTGCTAGGAAGATCCAACTGCTGGTTTCCACACCTTTTGTATACAATGGGACATGTGTTGTGAGGTTAATCCTGCCTGCCTCACTCCGAAACCCATGGTGATGTGGGTCCTCTGGTTTGAGGCCACGTGTGCTGGGTACCTCAACTTTTGATGATGTGGCCCCACGGGTGTGAGGACACTCCTGCCTGGTTCCCATCACCTTGGTGATGTGGGCCCTCTGGGGAGAGTCTGATCCTGGCTGGGTTCCCTACCATTCTGTGAGGTGAGCCCTCTGATGTCAGGTCACTCCTGCCTGGCTAGCTCACATCGCCTTGGCGACGTGGGCCCTCTGTTGGCCACTGGAGCATGCTGGGAGCCTCCTACTCCCGTGAATGATGGCCCTGGAAAAAATGCATATGCCCTTTTTGGCCAAGTGCTTCATTGACGAGGTTCTGCCACTTCTCTTATGCTTTCAGAGCAATTCACGTCTACCTCCTGAAATCGGATTCCAGCAATTCTGCCCCACTTTCAAGTCCTCTTCGCAGCCTTAATTCAATATATTTTTGTACGATTTCTGTCATTTATAAGTCTGCAGGTATGTGAATGACAGTGTCCCTGAGCTCCTTTCCTCAACTCGCTTTCTTGTGAGCTGGCCACAAAACCGCAGGATTGCTTCAGGCCCTAATCTTGTTCCAGCACGGCATGCTGAGCCTTTGGTTAATTCCTTTTCCTGTTGGGAAATGAGTGTTAAAATTGCCCGTGCATACTGGGCATATACCCTGAGAAAACCAAAATTCAAAAAGAGTCATGTACCAAAATGTTCATTGCAGCTCTATTTACAATAGCCCGGAGATGGAAAGAACCTAAGCGCCCATCATCGGACGAATGGATAAAGAAGATGTGGCACATATACACAATGGAATATTACTCAGCCTTAAAAAGAAATGAAACTGAGTTATTTGTAATGAGATGGATAGACCTAGAGTCTGTCATACAGAGTGAAGTAAGTCAGAAAGAAAAAGACAAATAGCGTATGCTAACACATATATATGGAATTTAAAGGAAAAAAATGTCATGAAGAACCTAGGGATAAGACAGGAATAGAGGCGCAGACCTACTGGAGAACGGAATTGAGGATATGGGGAGGGGGAATGGTGAGTTTTGACAGGGCGAGAGAGAGTCATGGACATATACACACTAACAAATGTAGTAAGGTAGATAGCAAGGGGGAAGCAGCCGCAAGGCACAGGGATATTAGCTCGGGGCGTTGGGACAGCCTGGAGGGGTGGAAGGGGGAGAGAGGGAGGGAGGGAGACACAAGAGGGAAGACACAGGGAGCATATGTATATGTATGGCTGATTCACTTTGTTATAAAGCAAAAACTAACACACCATTGTGAAGCAATTATACCCCAATAAAGATGTTAAAAAAAAATATTTGCCCGTGCACACACCTACAGATAGTCTCCCATTGGTTCTCCGTATTCCTGTTCATCTTGCGCAGAAATTGCAAACAGTGCCAAACAGGAGGTTAAAGGCACTGACTCTCCAAATGGGGAGAGTGTAAGAAAAGGGTCTGGAATGGTGAACCTGAGTATCAGGGGACGAAAACAGACATGCATGTAAAAAGGTTTCCCAGTCACACGGTGGAGCATACTCTGGGTTTCCCATGCAAATTTTAGCAGAAGGAAGAATCCCTTGAACCTGGAGAGTTGGGAACCATGGAATGGGTACCAGGCAGTATGACATCAAAGGGTCTGCATTTGCTCACTGAACCTCACCAATGCTATCAGCCCAAAGGGTATAGCCTTATTTCTCACCCAGCTCTGGATGTAGATGTGGTAAACCAGGTTGCATCACATGCCCTGTGTGAGTTATTTAAGAATTGCTCTCTATTTCACTGTCATTGTGTTTTGTTTTTGAAATATTTTTTTGACACTGGGATTTATCGGATTTTCACTGCTGTGTTAATGCCGCTGTACACACTCTTGATTCTCTTACGGAGACATAAATATCCACGGGTATAAAGATTCTTCCTAGTCAGGTATATTCCTAGGCGTTGAATATGTGGTGTTGAGTCCATTTCGTTGAGCAAGGAGTAGGTCTTGTCTATTACATATTTGGCTTATGGAACGGTATCTGTGCTAATTTCAGTCTCTGGTTTTATGCAGCACTCCAACGCACCTTTCTCCATAAGAAAGCACAAGTTGGTTTTCTAAATTTGAGACTGTTCTGTTTTGTAATTCAGTTCATGTGTAGTCAAGTTTACATTCCGTGTATTAGTGATATTTTATGATGTTTCTTTTTATGTGTGACTTATTGCACGTCGAATCACCATACCTGAATCCACTCACTATGCCGCTACGGGCCTGATGACACAGATTTCATTGCTGAGTGATATTCCATTGTACGTACGTACCACAACTTCTTTATCCATTGTTTGCTCTCTGAGATATTTACCTGGTACTGTAAACGAGGTTCTTGTGAACAGAGAGGTCCCAAAGTTTGAGGTGGCTGGGTGTTTTTGATTTTAATTTCCCTAAGCTGCAGGACCATAAGTGGAAGTGCCATAGGCTGTGTTGCTTTGTTTCTTACGTGTTTCAGGAAACACATAACACTTCTCCAGAATGGCTGTCGGCAATTTACATCATATGCATCAGCATAATAAGGATCCCTGTTTTCCATTGCCTGTCCTCCGTTTCTGGATTTTACAATTTTTTTAAATGGCCCTTTTGCCCTGGGGGGCACTGAGACTTCATTGTAGTGCAGGTTTATTTACAAGCTTGCTTGATTGGCCAAAAAGTGCATATGCGTTTTTTCCTGAATATATTTAAGGAAAAAAGCATCCGCACTTATTGGACAAGTGCATCATTATCGACGTTCTGCCTCTTTTCCTATTCTTTAAGTGCAGTTCCAGTTTAACCCTTCAATCGTTTTCCTGAATTTCTGCCCCGCTTTCAAGTCCCCTTTGCAGGCTTACTTCAATATATTTTTGGAGGATAGCTGTCATTTATAACTCTGCAGGTTTGTGAATTACAGTGCCCCTGAGCTCCTTTCTTCAACTCGCTTTCTTGTGAGCTGGGCACAAAACCGCAGGATTGCTTCAGGCACTAATCTCTTTCCAGCAGGGCACGCTGAGCCTTTGGTTAATTCCTCTTCCTGGTGGGAAATGAGCATTACATTTGCCCGTGCAGACAACTACAGCTAGTCTCTCATTGGTTCTCCCTATTCCTGTTCATCTTGCACAGAAATTGCAAGCTGTGCCAAAGAGGAGGTTAAAGGCACTGACTCTCCAAGCGGGGAGAGTGTTAGTAAAGCATCTGGAATGGTGAACCCGAGGACCAGGATACTAAAACTGAGAGGCATTTTAAATCGTTTCCCAATCACACGGTGGACGATACTCTGGGTTACCCATGCATGTTTTAGCTGGAGGAAGAATCCCTTGAACCTGGAGAGTTGGGACCCATGGAATGGGTATCATGCAGTATGACTTCAAAGGGTCTGCATTTGCTCACCGAAACTCACCAATGCTATCAGCCTGAAGTGTCCAGCCTTATGTCTCAACCAGCTGAGGGTGTAGATGTGGTCAATCCCGGTTGCATCACGTGCCCTGAGTGAATTGTTTAAGAATTGCTCTCTATTTCACTGTCTTTGTGTTTTGTTTTTGAAATTTATTTTGGTAATGGGATTTATCGGATTTTCACTGCTGGGTTTATGCCGCTGTACACACGCTTGATTCTCTTACGGAGACATATAAATCCATGGGTTTTAAGATTCTTCCTAGTCAGGTGTATTCTTAGGCGTTGAATATGTGGTGTTGAGTCCATTTCGTTGAGCAAGGAGTAGGTCTTGTCTATTACATATTTGGCTTATGGAAAGTTATCTGTGCTAATTTCAGTCTCTGGTTTTGTGCAGCATCCCAACACACATTTCCCCATAAGCAAGCACTAGTTGGTTTTCAAAATTTGAGACCCTTTAATGTTTTGTAATTCAATTCATGTGTAGTTAAATTTACTTTCCGTGTATTAGTGATATCTTATGATGTTTCTTTTTCTGTGTGATGTAGTTCACGTAGAATCAATGTACCTGCATCCACTCACTATGCCGCTACAGGCCTGATGACACAGATTTCATTGCTGAGTGATATTGCATTGCACGTACGTGCCACAACATCTTTATCCATATTTTGCTTTCTGGGATATTTACCTGATACTGTAGACGAGCTTCTTGTGAACACAGCCGTCCCAAATATTGGGGTGGCTGTCTGTTTTTGATTTTAATTTCCGTAAGCTATAGGACCATAAGTGGAAGTGCCATAGGCTGTGTTGCTTTGTTTCTTATGTGTTTCAGGAAACACCATACACTTCTCCAGGGTGGCTGCTGGTAATTTACATCCTGCCAATCAGCATAACAAGGCTCCCTGTTCTCCATATCCTGTCCTACCTTTCTGGATTTTACACTTTTTTCAGATGGCCCTTTTGCCCGGGGGGCAGTGAGACTTCATTGTAGTGCAGATTTCCTTTACAGGCTTGCTTGGTTGGCCAAAAAGGGCGTATGCGTTTTTTCCTGAATATATTCAGGAAAAAACGCATACGCCCTTTTTGGCCAAGTGCATCATTGTCGACGTTGTGCCTCTTTTCCTATGCTTTCAGGGCAATTCCAGTCTAACCCCTGCAATCGTTTTCCTGAAATTCTGCCCCGCTTTCAAGTCCCCTTCGCAGGCTTACTTCAATATATTTTTGGAGGATAGCTGTCATTTATAACTCTGCAGGTTTGTGAATTACAGTGCCCCTGAGCTCCTTTCTTCAACTCGCTTTCTTGTGAGCTGGGCCCAAAACCGCAGGATTGCTTCAGGCCCTAATCTGTTTCCGGCAGGGCACGCTGAGACTTTGGTTAATTCCTCATCCTGGTCGGAAATAAGCGTTATATTTGCCCGTGCAGACACCTACAGCTAGTCTCTCATTGGTTCTCCCTATTCCTGTTCATCTTGCACAGAAATTGCAAGCTGTGCCAAACAGGAGGTTAAAGGCACTGACTCTCCAAGCGGGGAGAGTGTTAGTAAAGCATCTGGAATGGTGAACACGAGGACCAGGATACGAAAACTGAGATGCATTTTAAATCGTTTCCCAATCACACGGTGGACGATACTCTGGGTTTCCCATGCATGTTTTAGCTGGACGAAGAATCCCTGGAACCTGGAGTGTTGGGACCCAAGGAATGGGTACCATGCAGTATGACTTCAAAGGGTCTGCATTTACTCACCGAAACTCACCAATGCTATCAGCCTGAAGTGTCCAGCCTTAGGTCTCAACCAGCTCTGGGTGTAGATGTGTTAAATCCCGGTTGCATCACATGCCCTGAGTGAATTATTTAAGAATTGCTCTCTATTTCACTGTCTTTGTGTTTTGTTTTTGAAATTTATTTTGATAATGGGATTTATCGGATTTTCACTGCTGCGTTTCGGCCGCTGTACACACGCTTGATTCTCTTACGGAGACATATATATCCATGGGTTTTAAGATTGTTCCTAGTCAGATATATTCGTAGGCGTTGAACATATGGTTTTGGGTCCATTTCTTTGAGCAAGGAGTATGTCTTGTCTATTACATATTTGGCTTATGGAAAGTTATATGTTCTAATTTCAGTCTCTGGTTTTATGCAGCACCGCAAGGCACCTTTCCCCATAAGCAAGCACTATTTGGTTTTCTAAATTTGAGACCCTGTTCTGTTTTGTAATTCAGTTCATGTGTAGTCAAGTTTACATTCCGTGTATTAGTGATATCTTATGATGTTTCTATTTCTGTGTGACGTAGTTCACGTAGAATCACCGTACCTGCATCCACTCACTATGCCGCTATGGGCCTGATGACACAGATTTCATTGCTGAGTGATATTGCATTGTACGTACGTGGCACAACTTCTTTATCCATTTTTTGCTTTCTGGGATATTTACCTGATACTGTAGACGAGCTTCTTGTGAACACAGCCGTCCCAAATATTTGGGTGGCTGTCTGTTTTTGATTTTAATTTCCGTAAGCTATAGGACCATAAGTGGAATTGCCATAGGCTGTGTTGCTTTGTTTCTTACCTGTTTCAGGAAACACCATACACTTCTCCAGGGTGGCTGCTGGCAATTTACATCCTGCCAATCAGCATAACAAGGCTCCCTGTTCTCCATATCCTGTCCTACCTTTCTGGATTTTACACTCTTTTCAGATGGCCCTTTTGCCCGGGGGGGCAGTGAGATTTCATTGTAGTGCAGATTTCCTTTACAGGCTTGCTTGGTTGGCCAAAAAGGGCGTATGCGTTTTTTCCTGAATATATTTAGGGAAAAACGCATACGCCCTTTTTGGCCAAGTGCATCATTGTCGACGTTGTGCCTCTTTTCCTATGCTTTCAGGGCAATTCCAGTCTACCCCCTGCAATCGTTTTCCTGAAATTCTGCCCCGCTTTCAAGTCCCCTTCGCAGGCTTACTTCAATATATTTTTGGAGGATAGCTGTCATTTATAACTCTGCAGGTTTGTGAATTACAGTGCCCCTGAGCTCCATTCTTCAACTCGCTTTCTTGTGAGCTGGGCACAAAACCGCAGGATTGCTTCAGGCCCTAATCTGTTTTCAGCAGGGCACGCTGAGCCTTTGTTTAATTCCTCTTCCTGATCGAAAATGAGCGTTACATTTGCCCGTGCAGACACCTACAGCTAGTCTCTCATTGGTTCTCCCTATTCCTGTTCATCTTGCACAGAAATTGCAAGCTGTGCCAAACAGGAGGTTAAAGGCACTGACTCTCCAAGCGGGGAGAGTGTTAGTAAAGCATCTGGAATGGTGAACACGAGGACCAGGATACGAAAACTGAGATGCATTTTAAATCGTTTCCCAATCACACGGTGCACGATACTCTGGGTTTCCCATACATGTTTTAGCTGGAGGAAGAATCCCTTGAACCTGGAGTGTTGGGACCCAAGGAATGGGTACCATGCAGTATGACTTCAAAGGGTCTGCATTTACTCACCGAACCTCACCAATGCTATCAGCCTGAAGTGTCCAGCCTTAGGTCTCAACCAGCTCTGGGTGTAGATGTGTTAAATCCCGGTTGCATCACATGCCCTGAGTGAATTATTTAAGAATTGCTCTCTATTTCACTGTCTTTGTGTTTTGTTTTTGAAATTTATTTTGATAATGGGATTTATCGGATTTTCACTGCTGCGTTTCGGCCGCTGTACACACGCTTGATTCTCTTATGGAGACATATATATCCATGGGTTTTAAGATTCTTCCTAGTCAGATATATTCGTAGGAGTTGAACATATGGTGTTGGTTCCATTTCTTTCAGCAAGGAGTAGGTCTTGTCTATTACATATTTGGCTTATGGAAAGTTATCTGTGCTAATTTCAGTCTCTGGTTTTATGCAGCACCCCAAGGCACCTTTCCCCATAAGCAAGCACTAGTTGGTTTTCTAAATTTGAGACCCTGTTCTGTTTTGTAATTCAGTTCATGTGTAGTCAAGTTTACATTCCGTGTATTAGTGATATCTTATGATGTTTCTTTTTCTGTGTGACGTAGTTCACGTAGAATCACCGTACCTGCATCCACTCACTATGCCGCTACGGGCCTGATGACACAGATTTCATTGCTGAGTGATATTGCATTGTACGTACGTGCCACAACTTCTTTATCCATTTTTTGCTTTCTGGGATATTTACCTGATACTGTAGACGAGCTTCTTGTGAACACAGCCGTCCCATATATTGGGGTGGCTGTCTGTTTTTGATTTTAATTTCCGTAAGCTATAGGACCATAAGTGGAAGTGCCATAGGCTGTGTTGCTTTGTTTCTTACGTGTTTCAGGAAACACCATACACTTCTCCAGGCTGGCTGCTGGCAATTTACATCCTGCCAATCAGCATAACAAGGCTCCCTGTTCTCCATATCCTGTCCTACCTTTCTGGATTTTACACTTTTTTCAGATGGCCCTTTTGCCCGGGGGGCAGTGAGACTTCATTGTAGTGCAGATTTCCTTTACAGGCTTGCTCGGTTGGCCAAAAAGAGCGTATGCGTTTTTTCCTGAATATATTCAGGAAAAAACGCATACGCCCTTTTTGGCCAAGTGCATCATTGTCGACGTTCTGCCTCTTTTCCTATGCTTTCAGGGCAATTCCAGTCTACCCTCTGCAATCGTTTTCCTGAAATTCTGTCCCGCTTTCAAGTCCCCTTCGCAGGCTTACTTCAATATATTTTTGGAGGATAGCTGTCATTTATAACTCTGCAGGTTTGTGAATTACATTGCCCCTGAGCTCCTTTCTTCAACTCGCTTTCTTGTGAGCTGGGCACAATCCGCAGGATTGCTTCAGGCCCTAATCGGTTTCCAGCAGGGTACACTGAGCCTTTGTTTAATTCCTCTTCCTGGTGGGCAATGAGCGTTACATTTGCCCGTGCAGACACCTACAGCTAGCCTCTCATTGGTTCTCCCTATTCCTGTTCATCTTGCAAAGAAATTGCAAGCTGTGCCAAAGAGGAGGTTAAAGGCACTGACTCTCCAAGCAGGGAGAGTGTTAGTAAAGCATCTGGAATGGTGAAACCAAGGACCAGGATACGAAAACTGAGATGCATTTTAAATCGTTTCCCAATCACACGGTGTATGATACTCTGGGTTTCCCATGCATGTTTTAGCTGGAGGAAGAATCCCTTGAACCTGGAGAGTTGGGACCCATGGAATGGGTACCATGCAGTATGACTTCAAAGGGTCTGCATTTGCTCACCGAATCTCACCAATGCTATCAGCCCGAAGTGTCCAGCCTTATGTCTCAGCCAGCTCTGGGTGTAGATGTGGTCAATCCCGGTTGCATCACATGCCCTGAGTGAATTATTTAAGAATTGCTCTCTATTTCACTGTCTTTGTGTTTTGTCTTCGAAATTTATTTTGATAATGGGATTTATCGGATTTTCACTGCTGCGTTTCGGCCGCTGTACACATGCTTGATTCTCTTACGGACACATATATATCCATGGGTTTTAAGATTCTTCCTTGTCAGGTATATTCCTAGGCGTTGAATATGTGGTGTTGGGTCCATTTCGTTGAGCAAGGAGTAGGTCTTGTCTATAATATATTTGGCTTATGGAAAGTTATCTGTGCTAATTTCTGTCTCTGGTTTTATGCAGCACCCCAAGGCACCTTTCCCCATAAGCAAGCACTAGTTGGTTTTCTAAATTTGAGACCATGTTCTGTTTTGTAATTCAGTTCATGTGTAGTCAAGTTTACATTCCGTGTATTAGTGATACCTTATGATGTTTCTTTTTCTGTGTGATGTAGTTCACGTAGAATCACCGTACCTGCATCCACTCACTATGCCGCTACGGGTCTGATGACACAGATTTCATTGCTGAGTGATATTGCATTGTACGTACGTGCCACAACTTCTTTATCCATTTTTTGCTTTCTGGGATATTTACCTGATACTGTAGACGAGCTTCTTGTGAACACAGCCGTCCCAAATATTGGGGTGGCTGTCTGTTTTTGATTTTAATTTCCGTAAGCTATAGGACCATAAGTGGAACTGCCATAGGCTGTGTTGCTTTGTTTCTTACGTGTTTCAGGAAACACCATACACTTCTCCAGGGTGGCTGCTGGCAATTTACATCCTGCCAATCAGCATAACAAGGCTCCCTGTTCTCCATATCCTGTCCTACCTTTCTGGATTTTACACATTTTTCAGATGGCCCTTTTGCCCGGGGGGCAGTGAGACTTCATTGTAGTGCAGATTTCCTTTACAGGCTTGCTTGGTTGGCCAAAAAGGGCGTATGCGTTTTTTCCTGAATATATTTAGGGAAAAACGCATACGCCCTTTTTGGCCAAGTGCATCATTGTCGACGTTGTGCCTCTTTTCCTATGCTTTCAGGGCAATTCCAGTCTACCCCCTGCAATCGTTTTCCTGAAATTCTGCCCCGCTTTCAAGTCCCCTTCGCAGGCTTACTTCAATATATTTTTGGAGGATAGCTGTCATTTATAACTCTGCAGGTTTGTGAATTACAGTGCCCCTGAGCTCCTTTCTTCAACTCGCTTTCTTGTGAGCTGGGCACAAAACCGCAGGATTGCTTCAGGCCCTAATCTGTTTCCAGCAGGGCACACTGAGCCTTTGTTTAATTCCTCTTCTTGGTGGGCAATGAGCGTTACATTTGCCCGTGCAGACACCTACAGCTAGTCTCTCATTGGTTCTCCCTATTCCTGTTCATCTTGCACAGAAATTGCAAGCTGTGCCAAAGAGGAGGTTAAAGGCACTGACTCTCCAAGCGGGGAGAGTGTTAGTAAAGCATCTGGAATGGTGAAACCAAGGACCAGGATACGAAAATTGAGATGCATTTTAAATCGTTTCCCAATCACATGGTGGACGATACTCTGGGTTTCCCATGCATGTTTTAGCTGGAGGAAGAATCCCTTGAACCTGTAGGGTTGGGACTCATGGAATGGGTACCATGCAGTATGACTTCAAACGGTCTGCATTTGCTCATCGAAACTCACCAATGCTATCAGCCTGTAGTGTCCAGCCTTATGTCTCAACCAGCTCTGGGTGTAGATGTGGTCAATCCCGGTTGCATCACATGCCCTGAGTGAATTATTTAAGAATTGCTCTCTATATCACTGTCTTTGTGTTTTGTTTTCGAAATTTATTTTGATAATGGGATTTATCGGATTTTCACTGCTGCGTTTCGGCCGCTGTACACACGCTTGAATCTCTTACGGAGACATATATATCCATGGGTTTTAAGATTCTTCCTAGTCAGGTATATTCCTAGGCGTTGAATATGTGGTGTTGGGTCCATTTCGTTGAGCAAGGAGTCGGTCTTGTCTATTACATATTTGGCTTATGGAAAGTTATCTGTGCTAATTTAGCTCTCTGGTTTTATGCAGCACCCCAACGCACCTTTCCCCATAAGCAAGCACTAGTTGGTTTTCTAAATTTGAGACCCTGTTCTGTTTTGTAATTCAGTTCATGTGTAGTCAAGTTTACATTCCGTGTATTAGTGATACCTTATGATGTTTCTTTTTCTGTGTGATGTAGTTCACGTAGAATCACCGTACCTGCATCCACTCACTATGCCGCTACGGGCCTGATGACACAGATTTCATTGCTGAGTGATATTGCATTGTACGTACGTGCCACAACTTCTTTATCCATTTTTTGCTTTCTGGGATATTTACCTGATACTGTAGACGAGCTTCTTGTGAACACAGCCGTCCCAAATATTGGGGTGGCTGTCTTTTTTTGATTTTAATTTCCGTAAGCTATTGGACCATAAGTGGAAGTGCCATAGGCTGTGTTGCTTTGTTTCTTACGTGTTTCAGGAAACACCATACACTTCTCCAGGGTGGCTGCTGGCAATTTACATCCTGCCAATCAGCATAACAAGGCTCCCTGTTCTCCATATCCTGTCCTACAGTTCTGGATTTTACACTTTTTTCAGATGGCCCTTTTGCCCGGGGGGACAGTGAGATTTCATTGTAGTGCAGATTTCCTTTACAGGCTTTCTTGGTTGGCCAAGAAGGCGGTATGCGTTTTTTCCTGAATGTATTCTGGAAAAAACGCATACGCCCTTTTTGGCCAAGTGCATCATTGTCGACGTTGTGCCTCTTTTCCTATGCTTTCAGGGCAATTCCAGTCTACCCCCTGCAATCGTTTTCCTGAAATTCTGCCCCGCTTTCAAGTCCCCTTCGCAGGCTTACTTCAATATATTTTTGGAGGATAGCTGTCTTTTATAACTCTGCAGGTTTGTGAATTACAGTGCCCCTGAGCTCCTTTCTTCAACTCGCTTTCTTGTGAGCTGGGCACAAAACCGCAGGATTGCTTCAGGCCCTAATCTCTTTTCAGCAGGGCACGCTGAGCCTTTGTTTAATTCCTCTTCCTGGTCGGCAATGAGCGTTACATTTGCCCGTGCAGACACCTACAGCTAGTCTCTCATTGGTTCTCCCTATTCCTGTTCATCTTGCACAAAAATTGCAAGCTGTGCCAAACAGGTGGTTAAAGGCACTGACTCTCCAAGCGGGGAGAGTGTTAGTAAAGCATCTGGAATGGTGAACACGAGGACAAGGATACGAAAACTGAGATGCATTTTAAATCGTTTCCCAATCACACGGTGGACGATACTCTGGGTTTCCCATGCATGTTTTAGCTGGAGGAAGAATGCCTTGAAACTGCAGAGTTGGGACCCATGGAATGGGTACCATGCAGTATGACTTCAAAGGGTCTGCATTTGCTCACCGAAACTCACCAATGTTATCAGCCTGAAGTGTCCACCTTATGTCTCAACCAGCTCTGGGTGTAGATGTGGTCAATCCCGGTTGCATCACATGCCCTGAGTGAATTATTTAAGAATTGCTCTCTATTTCACTGTCTTTGTGTTTTGTTTTCGAAATTTATTTTGATAATGGGATTTATCGGATTTTCACTGCTGCGTTTCGGCCGCTGTACACACGCTTGATTCTCTTACGGAGACATATATATCCATGGGTTTTAAGATTTTTCCTAGTCAGGTATATTCCTAGACGTTGAATATGTGGTGTTGGGTCCATTACGTTGAGCAAGGAGTAGGTCTTGTCTATTACATATATGGCTTATGGAAAGTTATCTGTGCTAATTTCCGTCTCTGGTTTTATGCAACACCTCAAGGCACATTTCCCCATAAGCAAGCACTAGTTGGTTTTCTAAATTTGAGACCCTGTTCTGTTTTGTAATTCAGTTCATGTGTAGTCAAGTTTACATTCCGTGTATTAGTGATATCTTATGATGTTTCTTTTTCTGTGTGACGTAGTTCACGTAGAATCACGGTACCTGCATCCATTCACTATGCCGCTACGGGCCTGATGACACAGATTTCATTGCTGGGTGATATTGCATTGTACGTACGTACCACAAGTTCTTTATCCATTTTTTGCTTTCTGGGATATTTACCTGATACTGTAGACGAGCTTCTTGTGAACACAGCCATCCCAAATATTGGGGTGGCTGTCTGTTTTTGATTTTAATTTCCGTAAGCTATAGGACCATAAGTGCAAGTGCCATAGGCTGTGTTGCTTTGTTTCTTACGTGTTTCAGGAAACACCATACAGTTCTCCGGGGTGGCTGCTGGCAATTTACATCCTGCCAATCAGCATAACAAGGCTCCCTGTTCTCCATATCCTGTCCTACCTTTCTGGATTTTACACTTTTTTCAGATGGCCCTTTTGCCCGGGGGGCAGTGAGACTTCATTGTATTGCAGATTTCGTTTACAGGCTTGCTTGGTTGGCCAAAAAGGGCGTATGCGTTTTTTCCTGAATATATTCAGGAAAAAACGCATACGCCCTTTTTGGCCAAGTGCATCATTGTCAACGTTCTGCCTCTTTTCCTATGCTTTCAGGGCAATTCCAGTCTACCCCCTGCAATCGTTTTCCTGAAACTTTGCCCCGCTTTCAAGTCCCCTTCGCAGGCTTACTTCAATATATTTTTGGAGGATAGCTGTCATTTATAACTCTGCAGGTTTGTGAATTACAGTGCCCCTGAGCTCCTTTCTTCAACTCGCTTTCTTGTGAGCTGGGCACAAAACCGCAGGATTGCTTCAGGCCCTAAACTCTTTTCAGCAGGGCACGGTGAGCCTTTGTTTAATTCCTCTTCCTGGTCGGCAATGAGCGTTACATTTGCCCGTGCAGACACCTACAGCTAGTCTCTCATTGGTTCTCCCTATTCCTGTTCAACTTGCACAGAAATTGCAAGCTGTGCCAAACAGGAGGTTAAAGGCACTGACTCTCCAAGCGGGGAGCGTGTTAGTAAAGCAACTGGAATGGTGAACCCGAGGACCAGGATACGAAAACTGAGATGCATTTTAAATCGTTTCCCAATCACACGGTGGACGATACTCTGTGTTTCCATGCATGTTTTAGCTGGAGGAAGAATGCCTTGAACCTGGAGAGTTGGGACCCATGGAATGGGTACCATGCAGTATGACTTCAAAGGGTCTGCATTTGCTCACCGAAACTCACCAATGCTATCAGCCTGAAGTGTCCAGCCTTATGTCTCTACCAGCTCTGGGTGTAGATGTGGTCAATCCCGGTTGCATCACATGCCCTGAGTGAATTATTTAAGAATTGCTCTCTATTTCACTGTCTTTGTGTTTTGTTTTCGAAATTTATTTTGATAATGGGATTTATCGGATTTTCACTGCTGCGTTTCGGCCGCTGTACACACGCTTGATTCTCTTACGGAGACATATATATCCATGGGTTTTAAGATTCTTCCTAGTCAGGTATATTCCTAGGCGTTTAATATGTGGTGTTGAGTCCATTAAGTTGTGCAAGGAGTAGGTCTTGTCTGTTACATATTTGGCTTATGGAATGTTATCTGTGCTAATTTCAGTCTCTGGATTTATGCAGCACCCCAAGGCACCTTTCCCCATAAGCAAGCACTAGTTGGTTTTCTAAATTTGAGACCCTGTTCTGTTTTGTAATTCAGTTCATGTGTAGTCAAGTTTACATTCCGTGTATTAGTGATATCTTATGAGGTTTCTTTTTCTGTGTGACGTAGTTCACATAGATTCACCGTACCTGTATCCACTTACTATGCCGCTACGGGCCTGATGACACAGATTTCATTGCTGAGAGATATTGCATTGCACGTACGTGCCACAACTTCTTTATCCATTTTTCGATTTCTGGGATATTTACCTGATACTGTAGACGAGCTTCTTGTGAACACAGCCGTCCCAAATATTGGGGTGGCTGTCTGTTTTTGATTTTAATTTCCGTAAGCTATAGGACCATAAGTGGAAGTGCCATAGGCTGTGTTGCTTTGTTTCTTACGTGTTTCAGGAAACACCATACACTTCTCCATGGTGGCTGCTGGCAATTTACATCCTACCAATCAGCATAACAAGGCTCCCTGTTCTCCATATCCTGTCCTACCTTTCTGGATTTTACACTTTTTTCAGATGGCCCTTTTGCCCGGGGGGCAGTGAGACTTCATTGTAGTGCAGATTTCCTTTACAGGCTTGCTTGGTTGGCCAAAAAGGGCGTATGCGTTTTTTCCTGAATATATTCAGGAAAAAACGCATACGCCCTTTTTGGCCAAGTGCATCATTGTCGACGTTCTGCCTCTTTTCCTATGCTTTCAGGGCAATTCCAGTCTACCCCCTGCAATCGTTTTCCTGAAATTCTGCCCCGCTTTCAAGTCCCCTTCGCAGGCTTACTTCAATATATTTTTGGAGGATAGCTGTCATTTATAACTCTGCAGGTTTGTGAATTACAGTGCCCCTGAGCTCCTTTCTTCAACTCGCTTTCTTGTGAGCTGGGCACAAAACCGCAGGATTGCTTCAGGCCCTAATCTCTTTTCAGCAGGGCACGCTGAGCTTTTGTTTAATTCCTCTTCCTGGTGGTCAATGAGCGTTACATTTGCCCGTGCAGACACCTACAGCTAGTCTCTCATTCGTTCTCCCTATTCCTGTTCATCTTGCACAGAAATTGCAAGCTGTGCCAAAGAGGAGGTTAAAGGCACTGACTCTCCAAGCGGGGAGAGTGTTAGTAAAGCATCTGGAATGGTGAACACGAGGACCAGGATACGAAAACTGAGATGCATTTTAAATCGTTTCCCAATCACACAGTGGACGATACTCTGGGTTTCCCATGCATGTTTTAGCTGGAGGAAGAATGCCTTGAAACTGCAGAGTTGGGACCCATGGAATGGGTACCATGCAGTATGACTTCAAAGGGTCTGCATTTGCTCACCGAAACTCACCAATGTTATCAGCCTGAAGTGTCCAGCCTTATGTCTCAACCAGCTCTGGGTGTAGATGTGGTCAATCCCGGTTGCATCACATGCCCTGAGTGAATTATTTAAGAATTGCTCTCTATTTCACTGTCTTTGTGTTTTGTTTTCGAAATTTATTTTGATAATGGGATTTATCGGATTTTCACTGCTGCGTTTCGGCCGCTGTACACACGCTTGATTCTCTTACGGAGACATATATATCCATGGGTTTTAAGATTCTTCCTAGTCAGGTATATTCCTAGGCGTTGAATATGTGGTGTTGGGTCCATTTCGTTGAGCAAGGAGTAGGTCTTGTCTATAACATATTTGGCTTATGGAAAGTTATCTGTGCTAATTTCTGTCTCTGGTTTTATGCAGCACCCCAAGGCACCTTTCCCCATAAGCAAGCACTAGTTGGTTTTCTAAATTTGAGACCATGTTCTGTTTTGTAATTCAGTTCATGTGTAGTCAAGTTTACATTCCGTGTATTAGTGATACCTTATGATGTTTCTTTTTCTGTGTGATGTAGTTCACGTAGAATCACCGTACCTGCATCCACTCACTATGCCGCTACGGGTCTGATGACACAGATTTCATTGCTGAGTGATATTGCATTGTACGTACGTGCCACAACTTCTTTATCCATTTTTTGCTTTCTGGGATATTTACCTGATACTGTAGACGAGCTTCTTGTGAACACAGCCGTCCCAAATATTGGGGTGGCTGTCTGTTTTTGATTTTAATTTCCGTAAGCTATAGGACCATAAGTGGAACTGCCATAGGCTGTGTTGCTTTGTTTCTTACGTGTTTCAGGAAACACCATACACTTCTCCAGGGTGGCTGCTGGCAATTTACATCCTGCCAATCAGCATAACAAGGCTCCCTGTTCTCCATATCCTGTCCTACCTTTCTGGATTTTACACATTTTTCAGATGGCCCTTTTGCCCGGGGGGCAGTGAGACTTCATTGTAGTGCAGATTTCCTTTACAGGCTTGCTTGGTTGGCCAAAAAGGGCGTATGCGTTTTTTCCTGAATATATTTAGGGAAAAACGCATACGCCCTTTTTGGCCAAGTGCATCATTGTCGACGTTGTGCCTCTTTTCCTATGCTTTCAGGGCAATTCCAGTCTACCCCCTGCAATCGTTTTCCTGAAATTCTGCCCCGCTTTCAAGTCCCCTTCGCAGGCTTACTTCAATATATTTTTGGAGGATAGCTGTCATTTATAACTCTGCAGGTTTGTGAATTACAGTGCCCCTGAGCTCCTTTCTTCAACTCGCTTTCTTGTGAGCTGGGCACAAAACCGCAGGATTGCTTCAGGCCCTAATCTGTTTCCAGCAGGGCACACTGAGCCTTTGTTTAATTCCTCTTCTTGGTGGGCAATGAGCGTTACATTTGCCCGTGCAGACACCTACAGCTAGTCTCTCATTGGTTCTCCCTATTCCTGTTCATCTTGCACAGAAATTGCAAGCTGTGCCAAAGAGGAGGTTAAAGGCACTGACTCTCCAAGCGGGGAGAGTGTTAGTAAAGCATCTGGAATGGTGAAACCAAGGACCAGGATACGAAAATTGAGATGCATTTTAAATCGTTTCCCAATCACATGGTGGACGATACTCTGGGTTTCCCATGCATGTTTTAGCTGGAGGAAGAATCCCTTGAACCTGTAGGGTTGGGACTCATGGAATGGGTACCATGCAGTATGACTTCAAACGGTCTGCATTTGCTCATCGAAACTCACCAATGCTATCAGCCTGTAGTGTCCAGCCTTATGTCTCAACCAGCTCTGGGTGTAGATGTGGTCAATCCCGGTTGCATCACATGCCCTGAGTGAATTATTTAAGAATTGCTCTCTATATCACTGTCTTTGTGTTTTGTTTTCGAAATTTATTTTGATAATGGGATTTATCGGATTTTCACTGCTGCGTTTCGGCCGCTGTACACACGCTTGAATCTCTTACGGAGACATATATATCCATGGGTTTTAAGATTCTTCCTAGTCAGGTATATTCCTAGGCGTTGAATATGTGGTGTTGGGTCCATTTCGTTGAGCAAGGAGTCGGTCTTGTCTATTACATATTTGGCTTATGGAAAGTTATCTGTGCTAATTTAGCTCTCTGGTTTTATGCAGCACCCCAACGCACCTTTCCCCATAAGCAAGCACTAGTTGGTTTTCTAAATTTGAGACCCTGTTCTGTTTTGTAATTCAGTTCATGTGTAGTCAAGTTTACATTCCGTGTATTAGTGATACCTTATGATGTTTCTTTTTCTGTGTGATGTAGTTCACGTAGAATCACCGTACCTGCATCCACTCACTATGCCGCTACGGGCCTGATGACACAGATTTCATTGCTGAGTGATATTGCATTGTACGTACGTGCCACAACTTCTTTATCCATTTTTTGCTTTCTGGGATATTTACCTGATACTGTAGACGAGCTTCTTGTGAACACAGCCGTCCCAAATATTGGGGTGGCTCTCTTTTTTTGATTTTAATTTCCGTAAGCTATTGGACCATAAGTGGAAGTGCCATAGGCTGTGTTGCTTTGTTTCTTACGTGTTTCAGGAAACACCATACACTTCTCCAGGGTGGCTGCTGGCAATTTACATCCTGCCAATCAGCATAACAAGGCTCCCTGTTCTCCATATCCTGTCCTACAGTTCTGGATTTTACACTTTTTTCAGATGGCCCTTTTGCCCGGGGGGACAGTGAGATTTCATTGTAGTGCAGATTTCCTTTACAGGCTTTCTTGGTTGGCCAAGAAGGCGGTATGCGTTTTTTCCTGAATGTATTCTGGAAAAAACGCATACGCCCTTTTTGGCCAAGTGCATCATTGTCGACGTTGTGCCTCTTTTCCTATGCTTTCAGGGCAATTCCAGTCTACCCCCTGCAATCGTTTTCCTGAAATTCTGCCCCGCTTTCAAGTCCCCTTCGCAGGCTTACTTCAATATATTTTTGGAGGATAGCTGTCTTTTATAACTCTGCAGGTTTGTGAATTACAGTGCCCCTGAGCTCCTTTCTTCAACTCGCTTTCTTGTGAGCTGGGCACAAAACCGCAGGATTGCTTCAGGCCCTAATCTCTTTTCAGCAGGGCACGCTGAGCCTTTGTTTAATTCCTCTTCCTGGTCGGCAATGAGCGTTACATTTGCCCGTGCAGACACCTACAGCTAGTCTCTCATTGGTTCTCCCTATTCCTGTTCATCTTGCACAAAAATTGCAAGCTGTGCCAAACAGGTGGTTAAAGGCACTGACTCTCCAAGCGGGGAGAGTGTTAGTAAAGCATCTGGAATGGTGAACACGAGGACAAGGATACGAAAACTGAGATGCATTTTAAATCGTTTCCCAATCACACGGTGGACGATACTCTGGGTTTCCCATGCATGTTTTAGCTGGAGGAAGAATGCCTTGAAACTGCAGAGTTGGGACCCATGGAATGGGTACCATGCAGTATGACTTCAAAGGGTCTGCATTTGCTCACCGAAACTCACCAATGTTATCAGCCTGAAGTGTCCACCTTATGTCTCAACCAGCTCTGGGTGTAGATGTGGTCAATCCCGGTTGCATCACATGCCCTGAGTGAATTATTTAAGAATTGCTCTCTATTTCACTGTCTTTGTGTTTTGTTTTCGAAATTTATTTTGATAATGGGATTTATCGGATTTTCACTGCTGCGTTTCGGCCGCTGTACACACGCTTGATTCTCTTACGGAGACATATATATCCATGGGTTTTAAGATTTTTCCTAGTCAGGTATATTCCTAGACGTTGAATATGTGGTGTTGGGTCCATTACGTTGAGCAAGGAGTAGGTCTTGTCTATTACATATATGGCTTATGGAAAGTTATCTGTGCTAATTTCCGTCTCTGGTTTTATGCAACACCTCAAGGCACATTTCCCCATAAGCAAGCACTAGTTGGTTTTCTAAATTTGAGACCCTGTTCTGTTTTGTAATTCAGTTCATGTGTAGTCAAGTTTACATTCCGTGTATTAGTGATATCTTATGATGTTTCTTTTTCTGTGTGACGTAGTTCACGTAGAATCACGGTACCTGCATCCATTCACTATGCCGCTACGGGCCTGATGACACAGATTTCATTGCTGGGTGATATTGCATTGTACGTACGTACCACAAGTTCTTTATCCATTTTTTGCTTTCTGGGATATTTACCTGATACTGTAGACGAGCTTCTTGTGAACACAGCCATCCCAAATATTGGGGTGGCTGTCTGTTTTTGATTTTAATTTCCGTAAGCTATAGGACCATAAGTGCAAGTGCCATAGGCTGTGTTGCTTTGTTTCTTACGTGTTTCAGGAAACACCATACAGTTCTCCGGGGTGGCTGCTGGCAATTTACATCCTGCCAATCAGCATAACAAGGCTCCCTGTTCTCCATATCCTGTCCTACCTTTCTGGATTTTACACTTTTTTCAGATGGCCCTTTTGCCCGGGGGGCAGTGAGACTTCATTGTATTGCAGATTTCGTTTACAGGCTTGCTTGGTTGGCCAAAAAGGGCGTATGCGTTTTTTCCTGAATATATTCAGGAAAAAACGCATACGCCCTTTTTGGCCAAGTGCATCATTGTCAACGTTCTGCCTCTTTTCCTATGCTTTCAGGGCAATTCCAGTCTACCCCCTGCAATCGTTTTCCTGAAACTTTGCCCCGCTTTCAAGTCCCCTTCGCAGGCTTACTTCAATATATTTTTGGAGGATAGCTGTCATTTATAACTCTGCAGGTTTGTGAATTACAGTGCCCCTGAGCTCCTTTCTTCAACTCGCTTTCTTGTGAGCTGGGCACAAAACCGCAGGATTGCTTCAGGCCCTAAACTCTTTTCAGCAGGGCACGGTGAGCCTTTGTTTAATTCCTCTTCCTGGTCGGCAATGAGCGTTACATTTGCCCGTGCAGACACCTACAGCTAGTCTCTCATTGGTTCTCCCTATTCCTGTTCAACTTGCACAGAAATTGCAAGCTGTGCCAAACAGGAGGTTAAAGGCACTGACTCTCCAAGCGGGGAGCGTGTTAGTAAAGCAACTGGAATGGTGAACCCGAGGACCAGGATACGAAAACTGAGATGCATTTTAAATCGTTTCCCAATCACACGGTGGACGATACTCTGTGTTTCCATGCATGTTTTAGCTGGAGGAAGAATGCCTTGAACCTGGAGAGTTGGGACCCATGGAATGGGTACCATGCAGTATGACTTCAAAGGGTCTGCATTTGCTCACCGAAACTCACCAATGCTATCAGCCTGAAGTGTCCAGCCTTATGTCTCTACCAGCTCTGGGTGTAGATGTGGTCAATCCCGGTTGCATCACATGCCCTGAGTGAATTATTTAAGAATTGCTCTCTATTTCACTGTCTTTGTGTTTTGTTTTCGAAATTTATTTTGATAATGGGATTTATCGGATTTTCACTGCTGCGTTTCGGCCGCTGTACACACGCTTGATTCTCTTACGGAGACATATATATCCATGGGTTTTAAGATTCTTCCTAGTCAGGTATATTCCTAGGCGTTTAATATGTGGTGTTGAGTCCATTAAGTTGTGCAAGGAGTAGGTCTTGTCTGTTACATATTTGGCTTATGGAATGTTATCTGTGCTAATTTCAGTCTCTGGATTTATGCAGCACCCCAAGGCACCTTTCCCCATAAGCAAGCACTAGTTGGTTTTCTAAATTTGAGACCCTGTTCTGTTTTGTAATTCAGTTCATGTGTAGTCAAGTTTACATTCCGTGTATTAGTGATATCTTATGAGGTTTCTTTTTCTGTGTGACGTAGTTCACATAGATTCACCGTACCTGTATCCACTTACTATGCCGCTACGGGCCTGATGACACAGATTTCATTGCTGAGAGATATTGCATTGCACGTACGTGCCACAACTTCTTTATCCATTTTTCGATTTCTGGGATATTTACCTGATACTGTAGACGAGCTTCTTGTGAACACAGCCGTCCCAAATATTGGGGTGGCTGTCTGTTTTTGATTTTAATTTCCGTAAGCTATAGGACCATAAGTGGAAGTGCCATAGGCTGTGTTGCTTTGTTTCTTACGTGTTTCAGGAAACACCATACACTTCTCCATGGTGGCTGCTGGCAATTTACATCCTACCAATCAGCATAACAAGGCTCCCTGTTCTCCATATCCTGTCCTACCTTTCTGGATTTTACACTTTTTTCAGATGGCCCTTTTGCCCGGGGGGCAGTGAGACTTCATTGTAGTGCAGATTTCCTTTACAGGCTTGCTTGGTTGGCCAAAAAGGGCGTATGCGTTTTTTCCTGAATATATTCAGGAAAAAACGCATACGCCCTTTTTGGCCAAGTGCATCATTGTCGACGTTCTGCCTCTTTTCCTATGCTTTCAGGGCAATTCCAGTCTACCCCCTGCAATCGTTTTCCTGAAATTCTGCCCCGCTTTCAAGTCCCCTTCGCAGGCTTACTTCAATATATTTTTGGAGGATAGCTGTCATTTATAACTCTGCAGGTTTGTGAATTACAGTGCCCCTGAGCTCCTTTCTTCAACTCGCTTTCTTGTGAGCTGGGCACAAAACCGCAGGATTGCTTCAGGCCCTAATCTCTTTTCAGCAGGGCACGCTGAGCTTTTGTTTAATTCCTCTTCCTGGTGGTCAATGAGCGTTACATTTGCCCGTGCAGACACCTACAGCTAGTCTCTCATTCGTTCTCCCTATTCCTGTTCATCTTGCACAGAAATTGCAAGCTGTGCCAAAGAGGAGGTTAAAGGCACTGACTCTCCAAGCGGGGAGAGTGTTAGTAAAGCATCTGGAATGGTGAACACGAGGACCAGGATACGAAAACTGAGATGCATTTTAAATCGTTTCCCAATCACACAGTGGACGATACTCTGGGTTTCCCATGCATGTTTTAGCTGGAGGAAGAATGCCTTGAAACTGCAGAGTTGGGACCCATGGAATGGGTACCATGCAGTATGACTTCAAAGGGTCTGCATTTGCTCACCAAAACTCACCAATGTTATCAGCCTGAAGTGTCCAGCCTTATGTCTCAACCAGCTCTGGGTGTAGATGTGGTCAATCCCGGTTGCATCACATGCCCTGAGTGAATTATTTAAGAATTGCTCTCTATTTCACTGTCTTTGTGTTTTGTTTTCGAAATTTATTTTGATAATGGGATTTATCGGATTTTCACTGCTGCGTTTCGGCCGCTGTACACACGCTTGATTCTCTTACGGAGACATATATATCCATGGGTTTTAAGATTCTTCCTAGTCAGGTATATTCCTAGGCGTTGAATATGTGGTGTGGGTCCATTACGTTGAGCAAGGAGTAGGTCTTGTCTATTATATATATGGCTTATGGAAAGTTATCTGTGCTAATTTCCGTCTCTGGTTTTATGCAACACCCCAAGGCACCTTTCCCCATAAGCAAGCACTAGTTGGTTTTCTAAATTTGAGACCCTGTTCTGTTTTGTAATTCAGTTCATGTGTAGTCAAGTTTACATTCCGTGTATTAGTGATATCTTATGATGTTTCTTTTTCTGTGTGACGTAGTTCACGTAGAATCACCGTACCTGCATCCACTCACTATGCCGCTACGGGCCTGATGACACAGATTTCATTGCTGAGTGATATTGCATTGCACGTACGTGCCACAACTTCTTTATCCATTTTTTGCTTTCTGGGATATTTACCTGATACTGTAGACGAGCTTCTTGTGAACACAGCCGTCCCAAATATTGGGGTGGCTGTCTGTTTTTGATTTTAATTTCCGTAAGCTATAGGACCATAAGTGGAAGTGCCATAGGCTGTGTTGCTTTGTTTCTTACGTGTTTCAGGAAACACCATACACTTCTCCAGGGTGGCTGCTGGCAATTTACATCCTGACAATCAGCATAACAAGGCTCCCTGTTCTCCATATCCTGTCCTACCTTTCTGGATTTTACACTTTTTTCAGATGGCCCTTTTGCCCCGGGGGCAGTGAGACTTCATTGTAGTGCAGATTTCCTTTACAGGCTTGCTTGGTTGGCCAAAAAGGGCGTATGCGTTTTTTCCTGAATATATTCAGGAAAAAACGCATACGCCCTTTTTGGCCAAGTGCATCATTGTCGACGTTCTGCCTCTTTTCCTATGCTTTCAGGGCAATTCCTGTCTACCCCCTGCAATGGTTTTCCTGAAACTCTGCCACGCTTTCAAGTCCCCTTCGCAGGCTTACTTCAATATATTTTTAGAGGATAGCTGTCATTTATAAATCTGCAGGTTTGTGAATTACAGTGCCCCTGAGCTCCTTTCTTCAACTCGCTTTCTTGTGAGCTGGGCACAAAACCGCAGGATTGCTTCAGGCCCTAATCTGTTTCCGGCAGGGCACGCTGAGCCTTTGGTTAATTCCTCTTCCTGGTGAGAAATGAGCGTTACATTTGCCCGTGCAGACACCTATAGCTAGTCTCTCATTGGTTCTCCCTATTCCTGTTCATCTTGCACCGAATTTGCAAGCTGTGCCAAAGAGGAAGTTAAAGGCACTGACTCTCCAAGCGGGGAGAGTGTTAGTAAAGCATCTGGAATGGTGAACCCGAGGACCAGGATACGAAAACTGAGATGCATTTTAAATCGTTTCCCAATTACACGGTGGATGATACTCTGGGTTTCCCATTCATGTTTTAGCTGGAGGAAGAATCCCTTGAACCTGGAGAGTTGGGACCCGTGGAATGGGTACCATGCAGTATGACTTCAAAGGGTCTGCATTTGCTCACCGAAACTCACCAGTGCTATCAGCCTGAAGTGTCCAGCCTTATGTCTCAACCAGCTCTGGGTGTAGATGTGGTCAATCCCGGTTGCATCACATGCCCTGAGTGAATTATTTAAGAATTGCTCTCTATTTCACTGTCTTTGTGTTTTGTTTTCGAAATTTATTTTGATAATGGGATTTATCGGTTTTCACTGCTGCGTTTCGGCCGCAGTTCACACGCTTGATTCTCTTACAGAGACATATATATCCATGGGTTTTAAGATTCTTCTTAGTCAGGTATATTCCTAGGCGTTGAATATGTGGTGTTGGGTCCATTTCATTGAGCAAGGAGTAGGTCTTGTCTATTACATATTTGGCTTATGGAAAGTTATCTGTGCTAATTTCAGTCTCTGGTTTTATGTAGCACCCCAAACACCTTTCCCCATAAGCAAGCACTAGTTGGTTTTCTAAATTTGAGACCCTGTTCTGTTTTGTAATTCAGTTCATGTGTAGTCAAGTTTACATTCCGTGTATTAGTGATATCTTATGAGGTTTCTTTTTCTGTGTGACGTAGTTGACATAGATTAACCGTACCTGTATCCACTTACTATGCCGCTACGGGCCTGATGACACAGATTTCATTGCTGAGAGATATTGCATTGCACGTACGTGTCACAACTTCTTTATCCATTTTTCGATTTCTGGGATATTTACCTGATACTGTAGACGAGCTTCTTGTGAACACAGCCGTCCCAAATATTGGGGTGGCTGTCTTTTTTGATTTTAATTTCCGTAAGCTATTGGACCATAGTGGAAGTGCCATAGGCTGTGTTGCTTTGTTTCTTACGTGTTTCAGGAAACACCATACACTTCTCCATGGTGGCTGCTGGCAATTTACATCCTGACAATCAGCATAACAAGGCTCCCTGTTCTCCATATCCTGTCCTACCTTTCTGGATTTTACACTTTGTTCAGATGGCCCTTTTGCCCGGGGGGCAGTGAGACTTCATTGTAGTGCAGATTTCCTTTACAGGCTTGCTTGGTTGGCCAAAAAGGGCGTATGCGTTTTTTCCTGAATATATTCAGGAAAAAACGCATACGCCCTTTTTGGCCAAGTGCATCATTGTCGACGTTGTGCCTCTTTTCCTATGCTTTCAGGGCAATTCCAGTCTACCCCCTGCAATTGTTTTCCTGAAATTCTGCCCCGCTTTCAAGTCCCCTTCGCAGGCTTACTTCAATATATTTTTGGAGGATAGCTGTCATTTATAACTCTGCAGGTTTGTGAATTACAGTGCCCCTGAGCTCCTTTCTTCAACTCGCTTTCTTGTGAGCTGGGCACAAAACCACAGGATTGCTTCAGGCCCTAATCTGTTTCCAGCAGGGCACACTGAGCCTTTGTTTAATTCCTCTTCCTGGTGGGCAATGAGCATTACATTTGCCCGTGCAGACACCTACAGCTAGTCTCTCATTGGTTCTCCCTATTCCTGTTCATCTTGCACAGAAATTGCAAGCTGTGCCAAAGAGGAGGTTAAAGGCACTGACTCTCCAAGTGGGGAGAGTGTTAGTAAAGCATCTGGAATGGTGAAACCAAGGACCAGGATACGAAAACTGAGATGCATTTTAAATCGTTTCCCAATCACACGGTGTATGATACTCTGGGTTTCCCATGCACGTTTTAGCTGGAGGAAGAATCCCTTGAACCTGGAGAGTTGGGACCCATGGAATGGGTACCATGCAGTATGACTTCAAAGGGTCTGCATTTGCTCACCGAATCTCACCAATGCTATCAGCCCGAAGTGTCCAGCCTTATGTCTCTACCAGCTCTGGGTGTAGATGTGGTCAATCCCGGTTGCATCACATGCCCTGAGTGAATTATTTAAGAATTGCTCTCTATTTCACTTTGTGTTTTGTCTTCGAAATTTATTTTGATAATGGGATTTATCGGATTTTCACTGCTGCGTTTCGGCCGCTGTACACACGCTTGATTCTCTTACGGAGACATATATATCCATGGGTTTTAAGATTCTTCCTTGTCAGGTATATTCCTAGGCGTTGAATATGTGGTGTTGGGTCCATTTCGTTGAGCAAGGAGTAGGTCTTGTCTATAACATATTTGGCTTATGGAAAGTTATCTGTGCTAATTTCTGTCTCTGGTTTTATGCAGCACCCCAAGGCACCTTTCCCCATAAGCAAGCACTAGTTGGTTTACTAAATTTGAGACCCTGTTCTGTTTTGTAATTCAGTTCATGTGTAGTCAAGTTTACATTCCGTGTATTAGTGATACCTTATGATGTTTCTTTTTCTGTGTGATGTAGTTCACGTAGAATCACCGTACCTGCATCCACTCACTATGCCGCTACGGGCCTGATGACACAGATTTCATTGCTGAGTGATATTGCATTGTACGTACGTGCCACAACTTCTTTATCCATTTTTCGCTTTCTGGGATATTTACCTGATACTGTAGACGAGCTTCTTGTGAACACAGCCGTCCCAAATATTGGGGTGGCTGTCTGTTTTTGATTTTAATTTCCGTAAGCTATAGGACCATAAGTGGAAGTGCCATAGGCTGTGTTGCTTTGTTTCTTACGTGTTTCAGGAAACACCATACACTTCTCCAGGATGGCTGCTGGCAATTTACATCCTGCCAATCAGCATAACAAGGCTCCCTGTTCTCCATATCCTGTCCTACCGTTCTGGATTTTACACTTTTTTCAGATGGCCCTTTTGCCCGGGGGGCAGTGAGACTTCATTGTAGTGCAGATTTCCTTTACAGGCTTGCTTTGTTGGCCAAGAAGGGGGTATGCGTTTTTTCCTGAATGTATTCTGGAAAAAACGCATACGCCCTTTTTGGCCAAGTGCATCATTGTCGACGTTGTGCCTCTTTTCCTATGCTTTCAGGGCAATTCCAGTCTACCCCCTGCAATCGTTTTCCAGAAATTCTGCCCCGCTTTCAAGTCCCCTTCGCAGGCTTACTTCAATATATTTTTGGAGGATAGCTGTCATTTATAACTCTGCAGGTTTGTGAATTACAGTGCCCCTGAGCTTCTTTCTTCAACTCGCTTTCTTGTGAGCTGGGCACAAAACCGCAGGATTGCTTCAGGCCCTAATCTCTTTTCAGCAGGGCACGCTGAACCTTTGTTTATTTCCTCTTCCTGGTCGGCAATGAGCGTTACATTTGCCCGTGCAGACACCTACAGCTAGTCTCTCATTGGTTCTCCCTATTCCTGTTCATCTTGCACAGAAATTGCAAGCTGTGCCAAACAGGAGATTAAAGGCACTGACTCTCCAAGCGGGGAGAGTGTTAGTAAAGCATCTGGAATGGTGAACCCGAGGACCAGGATACGAAAACTGAGATGCATTTTAAATCGTTTCCCAATCACACGGTGGACGATACTCTGGGTTTCCCATGCATGTTTTAGCTGGAGGAAGAATGCCTTGAAACTGGAGAGTTGGGACCCATGGAATGGGTACCATGCAGTATGACTTCAAAGGGTCTGCATTTGCTCACCGAAACTCACCAATGTTATCAGCCTGAAGTGTCCAGCCTTATGTCTCAACCAGTTCTCGGTGTAGATGTGGTCAATCCCGGTTGCATCACATGCCCTGAGTGAATTATTTAAGAATTGCTCTCTATTTCACTGTCTTTGTGTTTTGTTTTCGAAATTTATTTTGATAATGGGATTTATCGGATTTTCACTGCTGCGTTTCGGCCGCTGTACACACGCTTGATTCTCTTACGGAGACATATATATCCATGGGTTTTAAGATTCTTCCTAGTCAGGTATATTCCTAGGCGTTGAATATGTGGTGTTGGGTCCATTACGTTGAGCAAGGAGTAGGTCTTGTCTATTACATATATGGCTTATGGAAAGTTATCTGTGCTAATTTCCGTCTCTGGTTTTATGCAACATCCCAAGGCACCTTTCCCCATAAGCAAGCACTAGTTGGTTTTCTAAATTTGAGACCCTGTTCTGTTTTGTAATTCAGTTCATGTGTAGTCAAGTTTACATTCCGTGTGTTAGTGATATCTTATGATGTTTCTTTTTCTGTGTGACGTAGTTCACGTAGAATCACCGTACCTGCATCCACTCACTATGCCGCTACGGACCTGATGACACAGATTTCATTGCTGAGTGATATTGCATTGCACGTACGTGCCACAACTTCTTTATCCATTTTTTGCTTTCTGGGATATTTACCTGATACTGTAGACGAGCTTCTTGTGAACACAGCCATCCCAAATATTGGGGTGGCTGTCTGTTTTTGATTTTAATTTCCGTAAGCTATAGGACGATACGTGGAAGTGCCATAGGCTGTGTTGCTTTGTTTCTTATGTGTTTCAGGAAACACCATACACTTCTCCAGGGTGGCTGCTGGCAATTTACATCCTGACAATCAGCATAACAAGGCTCCCTGTTCTCCATATCCTGTCCTACCTTTCTGGATTTTACACTTTTTTCAGATGGCCCTTTGGCCCCGTGGGCAGTGAGACTTCATTGTAGTGCAGATTTCCTTTACAGGCTTGCTTGGTTGGCCAAAAAGGGCGTATGCGTTTTTTCCTGAATATATTCAGGAAAAAACGCATACGCCCTTTTTGGCCAAGTGCATCATTGTCGACGTTCTGCCTCTTTTCCTATGCTTTCAGGGCAATTCCAGTCTACCCCCTGCAATGGTTTTCCTGAAACTCTGCCCCGCTTTCAAGTCCCCTTCGCAGGCTTACTTCAATATATTTTTAGAGGATAGCTGTCATTTATAACTCTGCAGGTTTGTTAATTACAGTGCCCCTGAGCTCCTTTCTTCAACTCGCTTTCTTGTGAGCTGGGCACAAAACCGCAGGATTGCTTCAGGCCCTAATCTGTTTCCGGCAGGGCACGCTGAGCTTTTGGTTAAATCCTCTTCCTGGTGGGCAATGAGCGTTACATTTGCCCGTGCAGACACCTACAGCTAGTCTCTCATTGGTTCTCCCTATTCCTGTTCATCTTGCACAGAAATTGCAAGCTGTGCCAAAGAGGAGGTTAAAGGCACTGACTCTCCAAGCGGGGAGAGTGTTAGTAAAGCATCTGGAATGGTGAAACCAAGGACCAGGATACGAAAACTGAGATGCATTTTAAATCGTTTCCCAATCACACGGTGTATGATACTCTGGGTTTCCCATGCATGTTTTAGCTGGAGGAAGAATCCCTTGAACCTGGAGAGTTGGGACCCATGGAATGGGTACCATGCAGTATGACTTCAAAGGGTCTGCATTTGCTCACCGAATCTCACCAATGCTCTCAGCCCGAAGTGTCCAGCCTTATGTCTCAGCCAGCTCTGGGTGTAGATGTGGTCAATCCCGGTTGCATCACATGCCCTGAGTGAATTATTTAAGAATTGCTCTCTATTTCACTGTCTTTGTGTTTTGTCTTCGAAATTTATTTTGATAATGGGATTTATCGGATTTTCACTGCTGCGTTTCGGCCGCTGTACACACGCTTGATTCTCTTACGGAGACATATATATCCATGGGTTTTAAGATTCTTCCTTGTCAGGTATATTCCTAGGCGTTGAATATGTGGTGTTGGGTCAATTTCGTTGAGCAAGGAGTAGGTCTTGTCTATAACATATTTGGCTTATGGAAAGTTATCTGTGCTAATTTCTGTCTCTGGTTTTATGCAGCACCCCAAGGCACCTTTCCCCATAAGCAAGCACTAGTTGGTTTTCTAAATTTGAGAGCCTGTTCTGTTTTGTAATTCAGTTCATGTGTAGTCAAGTTTACATTCCGTGTATTAGTGATACCTTATGATGTTTCTTTTTCTGTGTGAGGTAGTTCACGTAGAATCACCGTACCTGCATCCACTCACTATGCCGCTACGGGCCTGATGACACAGATTTCATTGCTGAGTGATATTGCATTGTACGTACGTGCCACAACTTCTTTATCCATTTTTCGCTTTCTGGGATATTTACCTGATACTGTAGACGAGCTTCTTGTGAACACAGCCGTCCCAAATATTGGGGTGGCTGTCTGTTTTTGATTTTAATTTCCGTAAGCTATAGGACCATAAGTGGAAGTGCCATAGGCTGTGTTGCTTTGTTTCTTACGTGTTTCAGGAAACACCATACACTTCTCCGGGGTGGCTGCTGGCAATTTACATCCTGCCAATCAGCATAACAAGGCTCCCTGTTCTCCATATCCTGTCCTACCTTTCTGGATTTTACACTTTTTTCAGATGGCCCTTTTGCCCGGGGGGCAGTGAGACTTCATTGTATTGCAGATTTCGTTTACAGGCTTGCTTGGTTGGCCAAAAAGGGCGTATGCGTTTTTTCCTGAATATATTCAGGAAAAAACGCATACGCACTTTTTGGCCAAGTGCATCATTGTCAACGTTCTGCCTCTTTTCCTATGCTTTCAGGGCAATTCCAGTCTACCCCCTGCAATGGTTTTCCTGAAACTTTGCCCCGCTTTCAAGTCCCCTTCGCAGGCTTACTTCAATATATTTTTGGAGGATAGCTGTCATTTATAACTCTGCAGGTTTGTGAATTACAGTGCCCCTGAGCTCCTTTCTTCAACTCGCTTTCTTGTGAGCTGGGCACAAAACCGCAGGATTGCTTCAGGCCCTAATCTCTTTTCAGCAGGGCACGGTGAGCCTTTGTTTAATTCCTCTTCCTGGTCGGCAATGAGCGTTACATTTGCCCGTGCAGACACCTACAGCTAGTCTCTCATTGGTTCTCCCTATTCCTGTTCATCTTGCACAGAAATTGCAAGCTGTGCCAAAGAGGAGGTTAAAGGCACTGACTCTCCAAGCAGGGAGAGTGTTAGTAAAGCATCTGGAATGGGGAACCCGAGGACCAGGATACGAAAACTGAGATGCATTTTAAATCGTTTCCCAATCACACGGTGGACGATACTCTGGGTTTCCCATGCATGTTTTAGCTGGAGGAAGAATCCCTTGAACCTGGAGAGTTGGGACCCATGGAATGGGTACCATGCAGTATGACTTCAAAGGGTCTGCATTTGCTCACCGAAACTCACCAATGCTATCAGCCTGAAGTGTCCAGCCTTATGTCTCAATCAGCTCTGGGTGTAGATGTGGTCAATCCCGGTTGCATCACATGCCCTGAGTGAATTATTTAAGACTTGCTCTCTATTTCACTGTCTTTGTGTTTTGTTTTTGAAATTTATTTTG
This sequence comes from Phocoena phocoena, assembly GCF_963924675.1. Lineage (NCBI taxonomy): Eukaryota > Metazoa > Chordata > Mammalia > Artiodactyla > Phocoenidae > Phocoena > Phocoena phocoena. The sequence continues at coordinate 976,468 of NW_027077514.1, read as the reverse complement.
ATAATGGGATTTATCAGATTTTCACTGCTGCGTTTATGCCGCTGTAAACACGCTTGATTCTCTTACGGAGACATATAAATCCATGGGTTTTAAGATTCTTCCTAATCAGGTATATTCCTAGGCGTTGAATATGTGGTGTTGAGTCCATTTCGTTGAGCAAGGAGTAGGTCTTGTCTATTACATATTTGGCTTATGGAAAGTTATCTGTGCTAATTTCAGTCTCTGGTTTTATGCAGCACCCCAAGGCACCTTTCCCCATAAGCAAGCACTAGTTGGTTTTCTAAATTTGAGACCCTGTTCTGTTTTGTAATTCAGTTCATGTGTAGTCAAGTTTACATTCCGTGTATTAGTGATATCTTATGATGTTTCTTTTTCTGTGTGACGTAGTTCACGTAGAATCACCGTACCTGCATCCACTCATTATGCCGCTACGGGCCTGATGACACAGATTTCATTGCTGAGTGATATTGCATTGCACGTACGTGCCACAACTTCTTTATCCATTTTTTGCTTTCTGGGATATTTACCTGGTACTGTAGACGAGCTTCTTGGGAACACAGCCGTCCCAAACTTTGCGGTGGCTCTCTGTTTTTGATTTTAATTTCCCTAAACAATAGGACCATAAGTGCAATTGCCATAGGCTGTGTTGCTTTATTTCTTATGTGTTTCAGGAAACACCATACACTTCTCCAGGGTGGCTGTTCACAATTTACATCCTGCCAATCAGCATAACAAGGCTCCCTGTTCTCCATATCCTGTCCTACCTTTCTGGATTTTACACTTTTTTCAGATGGCCCTTTTGCCCAGGGGGCAGTGAGACTTCATTGTAGTGCAGATTTCCTTTACAGGCTTGCTTGGTTGGCCAAAAAGGGCGTATGCGTTTTTTCCTGAATATATTCAGGAAAAAACGCATACGCCCTTTTTGGCCAAGTGCATCATTGTCGACGTTCTGCCTCTTTTCCTATGCTTTCAGGGCAATTCCTGTCTACCCCCTGCAATGGTTTTCCTGAAACTCTGCCACGCTTTCAAGTCCCCTTCACAGGCTTACTTCAATATATTTTTAGGGGATAGCTGTCATTTATAACTCTGCAGGTTTGTGAATTACAGTGCCCCTGAGCTCCTTTCTTCAACTCGCTTTCTTGTGAGCTGGGCACAAAACCGCAGGTTTGCTTCAGGCCCTAATCTGTTTCCGGCAGGGCACGCTGAGCCTTTGGTTAATTCCTCTTCCTGGTGAGAAATGAGCGTTACATTTGCCCGTGCAGACACCTATAGTTAGTCTCTCATTGGTTCTCCCTATTCCTGTTCATCTTGCACAGAATTTGCAAGCTGTGCCAAAGAGGAGTTTAAAGGCACCGCCTCTCAAAGCGGGGAGAGTGTTAGTAAAGCATCTGGAATGGTGAACCCGAGGACCAGGATACGAAAACTGAGATGCATTTTAAATCGTTTCCCAATTACACGGTGGACGATACTCTGGGTTTCCCATTCATGTTTTAGCTGGAGGAAGAATCCCTTGAACCTGGAAAGTTGGGACCCGTGGAATGGGTACCATGCAGTATGACTTCAAAGGGTCTGCATTTGCTCACCGAAACTCACCAGTGCTATCAGCCTGAAGTGTCCAGCCTTATGTCTCAACCAGCTCTGGGTGTAGATGTGGTCAATCCCGGTTGCATCCCATGCCCTGAGTGAATTATTTAAGAATTGCTCTCTATTTCACTGTCTTTGTGTTTTGTTTTCGAAATTTATTTTGATAATGGGATTTATCGGTTTTCACTGCTGCGTTTCGGCCGCAGTTCACACGCTTGATTCTCTTACAGAGACATATATATCCATGGGTTTTAAGATTCTTCCTAGTCAGGTATATTCCTAGGCGTTGAATATGTGGTGTTGGGTCCATTTCGTTGAGCAAGGAGTAGGTCTTGTCTATTACATATTTGGCTTATGGAAAGTTATCTGTGCTAATTTCAGTCTCTGGTTTTATGTAGCACCCCAAAGCACCTTTCCCCATAAGCAAGCACTAGTTTGTTTTCTAAATTTGAGACCCTGTTCTGTTTTGTAATTCAGTTCATGTGTAGTCAAGTTTACATTCCGTGTATTAGTGATATCTTAAGATGTTTCTTTTTCTGTGTGACGTAGTTCACGTAGAATCACCGTACCTGCATCCATTCACTATGCCGCTACGGGCCTGATGACACAGATTTCATTGCTGAGTGATATTGCATTGTACGTACGTACCACAACTTCTTTATCCATTTTTTGCTTTCTGGGATATTTACCTGATACTGTAGACGAGCTTCTTGTGAACACAGCCGTCCCAAATATTGGGGTGGCTGTCTGTTTTTGATTTTAATTTCCGTAAGCTATAGGACCATAAGTGGAAGTGCCATAGGCTGTGTTGCTTTGTTTCTTACGTGTTTCAGGAAACACCATACACTTCTCCGGGGTGGCTGCTGGCAATTTACATCCTGCCAATCAGCATAACAAGGCTCCCTGTTCTCCATATCCTGTCCTACCTTTCTGGATTTTACACTTTTTTCAGATGGCCCTTTTGCCCGGGGGGGCAGTGAGATTTCATTGTAGTGCAGATTTCCTTTACAGGCTTGCTTGGTTGGCCAAGAAGGGGGTATGCGTTTTTTCCTGAATGTATTCTGGAAAAAACACATACGCCCTTTTTGGCCAAGTGCATCATTGTCGACGTTGTGCCTCTTTTCCTATGCTTTCAGGGCAATTCCAGTCTACCCCCTGCAATCGTTTTCCTGAAATTCTGCCCCGCTTTCAAGTCCCCTTCACAGGCTTACTTCAATATATTTTTGGAGGATAGCTGTCATTTATAACTCTGCAGGTTTGTGAATTACAGTGCCCCTGAGCTCCTTTCTTCAACTCGCTTTCTTGTGAGCTGGGCACAAAACCGCAGGATTGCTTCAGGCCCTAATCTGTTTTCAGCAGGGCACGCTGAGCCTTTGTTTAATTCCTCTTCCTGGTCGGCAATGAGGGTTACATTTGCCCGTGCAGACACCTACAGCTAGTCTCTCATTGGTTCTCCCTATTCCTGTTCATCTTGCACAGAAATTACAAGCTGTGCCAAACAGGAGGTTAAAGGCACTGACTCTCCAAGCGGGGAGAGTGTTAGTAAAGCATCTGGAATGGTGAACACGAGGACCAGGATACGAAAACTGAGATGCATTTTAAATCGTTTCCCAATCACACGGTGGACGATACTCTGGGTTTCCCATGCATGTTTTAGCTGCAGGAAGAATGCCTTGAAACTGCAGAGTTGGGACCCATGGAATGGGTACCATGCAGTATGACTTCAAAGGGTCTGCATTTGCTCACCGAAACTCACCAATGTTATCAGCCTGAAGTGTCCAGCCTTATGTCTCAACCAGCTCTGGGTGTAGATGTGGTCAATCCCGGTTGCATCACATGCCCTGAGTGAATTATTTAAGAATTGCTCTCTATTTCACTGTCTTTGTGTTTTGTTTTCGAAATTTATTTTGATAATGGGATTTATCGGATTTTCACTGCTGCGTTTCGGCCGCTGTACACACGCTTGATTCTCTTACGGAGACATATATATCCATGGGTTTTAAGATTCTTCCTAGTCAGGTATATTCCTAGGCGTTGAATATGTGGTGTGGGTCCATTACGTTGAGCACGGAGTAGGTCTTGTCTATTACATATATGGCTTATGGAAAGTTATCTGTGCTAATTTCCGTCTCTGGTTTTATGCAACACCCCAAGGCACCTTTCCCCATAAGCAAGCACTAGTTGGTTTTCTAAATTTGAGACCCTGTTCTGTTTTGTAATTCAGTTCATGTGTAGTCAAGTTTACATTCCGTGTATTAGTGATATCTTATGATGTTTCTTTTTCTGTGTGACGTAGTTCACGTAGAATCACCGTACCTGCATCCACTCACTATGCCGCTACGGGCCTGATGACACAGATTTCATTGCTGAGTGATATTGCATTGCACGTACGTGCCACAACTTCTTTATCCATTTTTTGCTTTCTGGGATATTTACCTGATACTGTAGACGAGCTTCTTGTGAACACAGCCATCCCAAATATTGGGGTGGCTGTCTGTTTTTGATTTTAATTTCCGTAAGCTATAGGACGATACGTGGAAGTGCCATAGGCTGTGTTGCTTTGTTTCTTACGTGTTTCAGGAAACACCATACACTTCTCCAGGGTGGCTGCTGGCAATTTACATCCTGACAATCAGCATAACAAGGCTCCCTGTTCTCCATATCCTGTCCTACCTTTCTGGATTTTACACTTTTTTCAGATGGCCCTTTTGCCCCGGGGGCAGTGAGACTTCATTGTAGTGCAGATTTCCTTTACAGGCTTGCTTGGTTGGCCAAAAAGGGCGTATGCGTTTTTTCCTGAATATATTCAGGAAAAAACGCATACGCCCTTTTTGGCCAAGTGCATCATTGTCGACGTTCTGCCTCTTTTCCTATGCTTTCAGGGCAATTCCTGTCTACCCCCTGCAATGGTTTTCCTGAAACTCTGCCACGCTTTCAAGTCCCCTTCGCAGGCTTACTTCAATATATTTTTAGGGGATAGCTGTCATTTATAACTCTGCAGGTTTGTGAATTACAGTGCCCCTGAGCACCTTTCTTCAACTCGCTTTCTTGTGAGCTGGGCACAAAACCGCAGGATTGCTTCAGGCCCTAATCTGTTTCCGGCAGGGCACGCTGAGCCTTTGGTTAATTCCTCTTCCTGGTGAGAAATGAGCGTTACATTTGCCCGTGCAGACACCTATAGCTAGTCTCTCATTGGTTCTCCCTATTCCTGTTCATCTTGCACAGAATTTGCAAGCTGTGCCAAAGAGGAGTTTAAAGGCACCGCCTCTCAAAGCGGGGAGAGTGTTAGTAAAGCATCTGGAATGGTGAACCCGAGGACCAGGATACGAAAACTGAGATGCATTTTAAATCGTTTCCCAATTACACGGTGGACGATACTCTGGGTTTCCCATTCATGTTTTAGCTGGAGGAAGAATCCCTTGAACCTGGAAAGTTGGGACCCGTGGAATGGGTACCATGCAGTATGACTTCAAAGGGTCTGCATTTGCTCACCGAAACTCACCAGTGCTATCAGCCTGAAGTGTCCAGCCTTATGTCTCAACCAGCTCTGGGTGTAGATGTGGTCAATCCCGGTTGCATCCCATGCCCTGAGTGAATTATTTAAGAATTGCTCTCTATTTCACTGTCTTTGTGTTTTGTTTTCGAAATTTATTTTGATAATGGGATTTATCGGTTTTCACTGCTGCGTTTCGGCCGCAGTTCACACGCTTGATTCTCTTACAGAGACATATATATCCATGGGTTTTAAGATTCTTCCTAGTCAGGTATATTCCTAGGCGTTGAATATGTGGTGTTGGGTCCATTTCGTTGAGCAAGGAGTAGGTCTTGTCTATTACATATTTGGCTTATGGAAAGTTATCTGTGCTAATTTCAGTCTCTGGTTTTATTTAGCACCCCAAAGCACCTTTCCCCATAAGCAAGCACTAGTTTGTTTTCTAAATTTGAGACCCTGTTCTGTTTTGTAATTCAGTTCATGTGTAGTCAAGTTTACATTCCGTGTATTAGTGATATCTTATGATGTTTCTTTTTCTGTGTGACGTAGTTCACGTAGAATCACCGTACCTGCATCCATTCACTATGCCGCTACGGGCCTGATGACACAGATTTCATTGCTGGGTGATATTGCATTGTACGTACGTACCACAACTTCTTTATCCATTTTTTGCTTTCTGGGATATTTACCTGATACTGTAGACGAGCTTCTTGTGAACACAGCCGTCCCAAATATTGGGGTGGCTGTCTGTTTTTGATTTTAATTTCCGTAAGCTATAGGACCATAAGTGGAAGTGCCATAGGCTGTGTTGCTTTGTTTCTTACGTGTTTCAGGAAACACCATACACTTCTCCGGGGTGGCTGCTGGCAATTTACATCCTGCCAATCAGCATAACAAGGCTCCCTGTTCTCCATATCCTGTCCTACCTTTCTGGATTTTACACTTTTTTCAGATGGCCCTTTTGCCCGGGGGGCAGTGAGACTTCATTGTATTGCAGATTTCGTTTACAGGCTTGCTTGGTTGGCCAAAAAGGGCGTATGCGTTTTTACCTGAATATATTCAGGAAAAAACGCATACGCCCTTTTTGGCCAAGTGCATCATTGTCAACGTTCTGCCTCTTTTCCTATGCTTTCAGGGCAATTCCAGTCTACCCCCTGCAATGGATTTCCTGAAACTCTGCCCCGCTTTCAAGTCCGCTTCGCAGGCTTACTGCAATATATTTTTGGAGGATAGCTGTCATTTATAACTCTGCAGGTTTGTGAATTACAGTGCCCCTGAGCTCCTTTCTTCAACTCGCTTTCTTGTGAGCTGGGCACAAAACCGCAGGATTGCTTCAGGCCCTAATCTCTTTTCAGCAGGGCACGCTGATCCTTTGTTTAATTCCTCTTCCTGGTCGGCAATGAGCGTTACATTTGCCCGTGCAGACACCTACAGCTAGTCTCTCATTGGTTCTCCCTATTCCTGTTCAACTTGCACAGAAATTGCAAGCTGTGCCAAACAGGAGGTTAAAGGCACTGACTCTCCAAGCGGGGAGAGTGTTAGTAAAGCATCTAAAATGGTGAACCCGAGGACCAGGTTACGAAAACTGAGATGCATTTTAAATCGTTTCCCAATCACACGGTGGACGATACTCTGGGTTTCCCATGCATGTTTTAGCTGGAGGAAGAATGCCTTGAACCTGGAGAGTTGGGACCCATGGAATGGGTACCATGCAGTATGACTTCAAAGGGTCTGCATTTGCTCACCGAAACTCACCAATGCTATCAGCCTGAAGTGTCCAGCCTTATGTCTCTACCAGCTCTGGGTGTAGATGTGGTCAATCCCGGTTGCATCACATGCCCTGAGTGAATTATTTAAGACTTGCTCTCTATTTCACTGTCTTTGTGTTTTGTTTTTGAAATTTATTTTGATAATGGGATTTATCAGATTTTCACTGCTGCGTTTATGCCGCTGTAAACACGCTTGTTTCTCTTACGGAGACATATAAATCCGTGGGTTTTAAGATTCTTCCTAATCAGGTATATTCCTAGGCGTTGAATATGTGGTGTTGAGTCCATTTCGTTGAGCAAGGAGTAGGTCTTGTCTATTGCATATTTGGCTTATGGAATGTTATCTGTGCTAATTTCAGTCTCTGGTTTTATGCAGCACCCCAAGGCACCTTTCCCCATATGCAAGCACTAGTTGGTTTTCTAAATTTGAGACCCTGTTCTGTTTTGTAATTCAGTTCATGTGTAGTCAAGTTTACATTCCGTGTATTAGTGATATCTTATGATGTTTCTTTTTCTGTGTGACGTAGTTCACGTAGAATCACCGTACGTGCATCCACTCACTATGCCGCTACGGGCCTGATGACACAGATTTCATTGCTGAGTGATATTGCATTGCACGTACGTGCCACAACTTCTTTATCCATTTTTTGCTTTCTGGGATATTTACCTGGTACTGTAGACGAGCTTCTTGGGAACACAGCCGTCCCAAACTTTGGGGTGGCTCTCTGTTTTTGATTTTAATTTCCCTAAACAATAGGACCATAAGTGCAATTGCCATAGGCTGTGTTGCTTTATTTCTTACGTGTTTCAGGAAACACCATACACTTCTCCAGGGTGGCTGTTCACAATTTATATCCTGCCAATCAGCATAACAAGGCTCCCTGTTCTCCATATTCTGTCCTACCTTTCTGGATTTTACACTTTTTTCAGTTTTCCTGAATATATTCTGGAAAAAACGCATACGCCCTTTTTGGCCAAGTGCATCATTGTCGACGTTCTGCCTCTTTTCCTATGCTTTCAGGGCAATTCCAGTCTACCCCCTGCAATCGTTTTCCTGAAATTCTGCCCCGCTTTCAAGTCCCCTTCGCAGGCTTACTTCAATATATTTTTGGAGGATAGCTGTCATTTATAACTCTGCAGGTTTGTGAATTACAGTGCCCCTGAGCTCCTTTCTTCAACTCGCTTTCTTGTGAGCTGGGCACAAAACCGCAGGATTGCTTCAGGCCCTAAACTGTTTCCAGCAGGGCACACTGAGCCTTTGTTTAATTCCTCTACCTGGTGGGCAATGAGCGTTACATTTGCCCGTGCAGACACCTACAGCTAGTCTCTCATTGGTTCTCCCTATTCCTGTTCATCTTGCACAGAAATTGCAAGCTGTGCCAAAGAGGAGGTTAAAGGCACTGACTCTCCAAGCGGGGAGAGGGTTAGTAAAGCATCTGGAATGGTGAACCCGAGGACCAGGATACGAAAACTGAGATGCATTTTAAATCGTTTCCCAATCACACGGTGGACGATACTCTGGGTTTCCCATGCATGTTTTAGCTGGAGGAAGAATCCCTTGAACCTGGAGAGTTGGGACCCATGGAATGGGTACCATGCAGTATGACTTCAAAGGGTCTGCATTTGCTCACCGAAACTCACCAATGCTATCAGCCTGAAGTGTCCAGCCTTATGTCTCAACAAGCTCTGGGTGTAGATGTGTTAAATCCCGGTTGCATCACATGCCCTGAGTGAATTATTTAAGAATTGCTCTCTATTTCACTGTCTTTGTGTTTTGTTTTCGAAATTTATTTTGATAATGGGATTTATTGGATTTTCACTGCTGCGTTTCGGCCGCTGTACACACGCTTGATTCTCTTATGGAGACATATATATCCATGGGTTTTAAGATTCTTCCTAGTCAGGTATATTCCTAGGCGTTGAATATGTGGTGTTGTGTCCATTTCGTTGAGCAAGGAGTAGGTCTTGTCTATTACATATTTGGCTTATGGAAAGTTATCTGTGCTAATTTCAGTCTCTGATTTTATGCAGAACCCCAAGGCACCTTTCCCCATTAGCAAGCACTAGTTGGTTTTCTAAATTTGAGACCCTGTTCTGTTTTGTAATTCAGTTCATGTGTAGTCAAGTTTACATTCCGTGTATTAGTGATATCTTATGATGTTTCTTTTTCTGTGTGAAGTAGTTCACGTAGAATCACCGTACCTGCATCCACTCAGTATGCCACTACGGGCCTGATGACACAGATTTCATTGCTGAGTGATATTGCATTGTACGTACGTGCCACAACTTCTTTATCCATTTTTTGCTTTCTGGGATATTTACCTGATAATGTAGACGAGCTTCTTGTGAACACAGCCGTCCCAAATATTGGGGTGGCTGTCTGTTTTTGATTTTAATTTCTGTAAGCTATAGGACCATAATTGGAAGTGCCATAGGCTGTGTTGCTTTGTTTCTTACGTGTTTCAGGAAACACCATACACTTCTCCAGGGTGGCTGCTGGCAATTTACATCATGCCAATCAGCATAACAAGGCTCCCTGTTCTACATATCCTGTCCTACCTTTCTGGATTTTACACTTTTTTCAGATGGCCCTTTTGACCGGGGGGCAGTGAGACTTCATTGTAGTGCAGATTTCCTTTACAGGCTTGCTTGGTTGGCCAAAAAGTGCGTATGCGTTTTTTCCTGAATATATTCAGGAAAAAACGCATACGCAGTTTTTGGCCAAGTGCATCATTGTCGACGTTGTGCCTCTTTTCCTATGCTTTCATGGCAATTACAGTACACCCCCTGCAATCGTTTTCCTGAAATTCTGCCCCGCTTTCAAGTCTTCTTCGCAGGCTTACTTCAATATATTTTTGGAGGATAGCTGTCATTTATAACTCTGCAGGTTTGTGAATTACAGTGCCCCTGAGCTCCTTTCTTCAACTCGCTTTCTTGTGAGCTGGGTACAAAACCGCAAGATTGCTTCAAGCCCTAATCTGTTTCCAGCAGGGCACACTGAGCCTTTGTTTAATTCCTCTTCCTGGTGGGCAGTGAGCGTTACATTTGCCCGTGCAGACACCTACAGCTAGTCTCTCATTGGTTCTCCCTATTCCTGTTCATCTTGCACAGAAATTGCAAGCTGTGCCAAACAAGAGGTTAAAGGCACTGACTCTCCAAGCGGGGAGAGTGTTAGTAAAGCATCTGGAATGGTGAACCCAAGGACCAGGATACGAAAACTGAGATGCATTTTAAACCATTTCCCAATCACACGGTGGACGATACTCTGGGTTTCCCATGCATGTTTTAGCTGGAGGAAGAATGCCTTGAACCTGGAGAGTTGGGACCCATGGAATGGGTACCATGCAGTATGACTTCAAAGGGTCTGCATTTGCTCACCGAAACTCACCAATGCTATCAGCCTGAAGTGTCCAGCCTTATGTCTCTACCAGCTCTGGGTGTAGATGTGGTCCATCCCGGTTGCATCACATGCCCTGAGTGAATTATTTAAGACTTGCTCTCTATTTCACTGTCTTTGTGTTTTGTTTTTGAAATTTATTTTGATAATGGGATTTATCAGATTTTCACTGCTGCGTTTATGCCGCTGTAAACACGCTTGTTTCTCTTACGGAGACATATAAATCCGTGGGTTTTAAGATTCTTCCTAATCAGGTATATTCCTAGGCGTTGAATATGTGGTGTTGAGTCCATTTCGTTGAGCAAGGAGTAGGTCTTGTCTATTGCATATTTGGCTTATGGAATGTTATCTGTGCTAATTTCAGTCTCTGGTTTTATGCAGCACCCCAAGGCACCTTTCCCCATATGCAAGCACTAGTTGGTTTTCTAAATTTGAGACCCTGTTCTGTTTTGTAATTCAGTTCATGTGTAGTCAAGTTTACATTCCGTGTATTAGTGATATCTTATGATGTTTCTTTTTCTGTGTGACGTAGTTCACGTAGAATCACCGTACGTGCATCCACTCACTATGCCGCTACGGGCCTGATGACACAGATTTCATTGCTGAGTGATATTGCATTGCACGTACGTGCCACAACTTCTTTATCCATTTTTTGCTTTCTGGGATATTTACCTGGTACTGTAGACGAGCTTCTTGGGAACACAGCCGTCCCAAACTTTGGGGTGGCTCTCTGTTTTTGATTTTAATTTCCCTAAACAATAGGACCATAAGTGCAATTGCCATAGGCTGTGTTGCTTTATTTCTTACGTGTTTCAGGAAACACCATACACTTCTCCAGGGTGGCTGTTCACAATTTATATCCTGCCAATCAGCATAACAAGGCTCCCTGTTCTCCATATTCTGTCCTACCTTTCTGGATTTTACACTTTTTTCAGTTTTCCTGAATATATTCTGGAAAAAACGCATACGCCCTTTTTGGCCAAGTGCATCATTGTCGACGTTCTGCCTCTTTTCCTATGCTTTCAGGGCAATTCCAGTCTACCCCCTGCAATCGTTTTCCTGAAATTCTGCCCCGCTTTCAAGTCCCCTTCGCAGGCTTACTTCAATATATTTTTGGAGGATAGCTGTCATTTATAACTCTGCAGGTTTGTGAATTACAGTGCCCCTGAGCTCCTTTCTTCAACTCGCTTTCTTGTGAGCTGGGCACAAAACCGCAGGATTGCTTCAGGCCCTAATCTGTTTCCAGCAGGGCACACTGAGCCTTTGTTTAATTCCTCTACCTGGTGGGCAATGAGCGTTACATTTGCCCGTGCAGACACCTACAGCTAGTCTCTCATTGGTTCTCCCTATTCCTGTTCATCTTGCACAGAAATTGCAAGCTGTGCCAAAGAGGAGGTTAAAGGCACTGACTCTCCAAGCGGGGAGAGGGTTAGTAAAGCATCTGGAATGGTGAACCCGAGGACCAGGATACGAAAACTGAGATGCATTTTAAATCGTTTCCCAATCACACGGTGGACGATACTCTGGGTTTCCCATGCATGTTTTAGCTGGAGGAAGAATCCCTTGAACCTGGAGAGTTGGGACCCATGGAATGGGTACCATGCAGTATGACTTCAAAGGGTCTGCATTTGCTCACCGAAACTCACCAATGCTATCAGCCTGAAGTGTCCAGCCTTATGTCTCAACAAGCTCTGGGTGTAGATGTGTTAAATCCCGGTTGCATCACATGCCCTGAGTGAATTATTTAAGAATTGCTCTCTATTTCACTGTCTTTGTGTTTTGTTTTCGAAATTTATTTTGATAATGGGATTTATTGGATTTTCACTGCTGCGTTTCGGCCGCTGTACACACGCTTGATTCTCTTATGGAGACATATATATCCATGGGTTTTAAGATTCTTCCTAGTCAGGTATATTCCTAGGCGTTGAATATGTGGTGTTGTGTCCATTTCGTTGAGCAAGGAGTAGGTCTTGTCTATTACATATTTGGCTTATGGAAAGTTATCTGTGCTAATTTCAGTCTCTGATTTTATGCAGCACCCCAAGGCACCTTTCCCCATTAGCAAGCACTAGTTGGTTTTCTAAATTTGAGACCCTGTTCTGTTTTGTAATTCAGTTCATGTGTAGTCAAGTTTACATTCCGTGTATTAGTGATATCTTATGATGTTTCTTTTTCTGTGTGAAGTAGTTCACGTAGAATCACCGTACCTGCATCCACTCAGTATGCCACTACGGGCCTGATGACACAGATTTCATTGCTGAGTGATATTGCATTGTACGTACGTGCCACAACTTCTTTATCCATTTTTTGCTTTCTGGGATATTTACCTGATAATGTAGACGAGCTTCTTGTGAACACAGCCGTCCCAAATATTGGGGTGGCTGTCTGTTTTTGATTTTAATTTCTGTAAGCTATAGGACCATAATTGGAAGTGCCATAGGCTGTGTTGCTTTGTTTCTTACGTGTTTCAGGAAACACCATACACTTCTCCAGGGTGGCTGCTGGCAATTTACATCATGCCAATCAGCATAACAAGGCTCCCTGTTCTACATATCCTGTCCTACCTTTCTGGATTTTACACTTTTTTCAGATGGCCCTTTTGACCGGGGGGCAGTGAGACTTCATTGTAGTGCAGATTTCCTTTACAGGCTTGCTTGGTTGGCCAAAAAGTGCGTATGCGTTTTTTCCTGAATATATTCAGGAAAAAACGCATACGCACTTTTTGGCCAAGTGCATCATTGTCGACGTTGTGCCTCTTTTCCTATGCTTTCATGGCAATTACAGTACACCCCCTGCAATCGTTTTCCTGAAATTCTGCCCCGCTTTCAAGTCTTCTTCGCAGGCTTACTTCAATATATTTTTGGAGGATAGCTGTCATTTATAACTCTGCAGGTTTGTGAATTACAGTGCCCCTGAGCTCCTTTCTTCAACTCGCTTTCTTGTGAGCTGGGCACAAAACCGCAAGATTGCTTCAAGCCCTAATCTGTTTCCAGCAGGGCACACTGAGCCTTTGTTTAATTCCTCTTCCTGGTGGGCAGTGAGCGTTACATTTGCCCGTGCAGACACCTACAGCTAGTCTCTCATTGGTTCTCCCTATTCCTGTTCATCTTGCACAGAAATTGCAAGCTGTGCCAAACAAGAGGTTAAAGGCACTGACTCTCCAAGCGGGGAGAGTGTTAGTAAAGCATCTGGAATGGTGAACCCAAGGACCAGGATACGAAAACTGAGATGCATTTTAAACCATTTCCCAATCACACGGTGGACGATACTCTGGGTTTCCCATGCATGTTTTAGCTGGAGGAAGAATCCCTTGAACCTGGAGCATTGAGACCCATGGAATGGGTACCATGCAGTATGCCTTCAAAGGGTCTGCATTTGCTCACCGAAACTCACCAATGCTATCAGCCTGAAGTGTCCAGCCTTATGTCTCAACCAGCTCTGGGTGTAGATGTGGTCAATCCCGGTTGCATCACATGCCCTTAGTGAATTATTTAAGAATTGCTCTCTATTTCACTGTCTTTGTGTTTTGTTTTCGAAATTTATTTTGATAATGGGATTTATCGGATTTTCACTGCTGCGTTTCGGCCGCTGTACAAACGCTTGATTCTCTTACGGAGACATATATATCCATGGGTTTTAAGATTCTTCCTAGTCAGGTATATTCCTAGGCGTTTAATATGTGGTGTTGAGTCCATTAAGTTGAGCAAGGAGTAGGTCTTGTCTGTTACATATTTGGCTTATGGAATGTTATCTGTGCTAATTTCCGTCTCTGGTTTTATGCAGCACCCCAAGGCACCTTTCCCCATAAGCAAGCACTAGTTGGTTTTCTAAATTTGAGACCCTATTCTGTTTTGTAATTCAGTTCACGTGTAGTCAAATTTACATTCCGTGTATTAGTGATATCTTATGATGTTTCTTTTTCTGTGTGACGTAGTTCACATAGAATCACCATTCCTGCATCCACTAAATATGCCACTACGGGCCTGATGACACAGATTTCATTGCTGAGTGATATTGCATTGTACGTACGTGCCACAACTTCTTTATCCATTTTTTGCTTTCTGGGATATTTACCTGATACTGTAGACGAGCTTCTTGTGAACACAGCCGTCCCAAATATTGAGGTGGCTGTCTGTTTTTGATTTTAATTTCCGTAAGCTATAGGACCATAAGTGGAAGTGCCATAGGCTGTGTTGCTTTGTTTCTTACGTGTTTCAGGAAACACCATACACTTCTCCAGGGTGGCTGCTGGCAATTTATATCCTGCCAATCAGCATAACAAGGCTCCCTGTTCTCCATATCCTGTCCTACCTTTCTGGAATTTACACATTTTTCAGATGGCCCTTTTGCCCAGGGGGCAGTGAGACTTCATTGTAGTGCAGATTTCCTTTACAGGCTTGCTTGGTTGGCCAAAAAGGGCGTATGCGTTTTTTCCTGAATATATTCAGGAAAAAACGCATACGCCCTTTTTGGCCAAGTGCATCATTGTCGACGTTCTGCCTCTTTTCCTATGCTTTCAGGGCAATTCCAGTCTACCCCCTGCAATCGTTTTCCTGAAATTCTGCCCCTCTTTCAAGTCCCCTTCGCAGGCTTACTTCAATATATTTTTGGAGGATAGCTGTCATTTATAACTCTGCAGGTTTGTGAATTACAGTGCCCCTGAGCTCCTTTCTTCAACTCGCTTTCTTGTGAGCTGGGCACAAAACCGCAGGATTGTTTCAGGCCCTAATCTGTTTCCGGCAGGGCACGCTGAGCCTTTGGTTAATTCCTCTTCCTTGTGGGAAATGAGCGTTACATTTGCCCGTGCAGACACCTACAGCTAGTCTCTCATTGGTTCTCCTTATTCCTGTTCATCTTGCACAGAAATTGCAAGCTGTGCCAAAGAGGAGGTTAAAGGCACTGACTCTCCAAGCGGGGAGAGTGTTAGTAAAGCATCTGGAATGGTGAACCCGAGGACCAGGATACGAAAACTGAGATGCATTTTAAATCGTTTCCCAATCACACGGTGGACGATACTCTGGGTTTCCCATGCATGTTTTAGCTGGAGGAAGAATCCCTTGAACCTGGAGCATTGAGACCCATGGAATGGGTACCATGAAGTATGCCTTCAAAGGATCTGCATTTGCTCACCGAAACTCACCAATGCTATAAGCCTGAAGTGTCCAGCCTTATGTCTCAACCAGCTCTGGGTGTAGATGTGGTCAAACCCGGTTGCATCACATGCCCTTAGTGAATTATTTAAGAATTGCTCTCTATTTCACTGTCTTTGTGTTTTGTTTTCGAAATTTATTTTGATAATGGGATTTATCGGATTTTCACTGCTGCATTTCGGCCGCTGTACAAACGCTTGATTCTCTTACTTAGACATATATATCCATGGGTTTTAAGATTCTTCCTAGTCAGGTATATTCCTAGGCGTTTAATATGTGGTGTTGAGTCCATTAAGTTGAGCAAGGAGTAGGTCTTGTCTGTTACATATTTGGCTTATGGAATGTTATCTGTGCTAATTTCAGTCTCTGGTTTTATGCAGCACCCCAAGGCACCTTTCCCCATAAGCAAGCACTAGTTGGTTTTCTAAATTTGAGACCCTATTCTGTTTTGTAATTCAGTTCACGTGTAGTCAAATTTACATTCCGTGTATTAGTGATATCTTATGATGTTTCTTTTTCTGTGTGACGTAGTTCACATAGAATCACCATTCCTGCATCCACTAAATATGCCACTACGGGCCTGATGACACAGATTTCATTGCTGAGTGATATTGCATTGTACGTACGTGCCACAACTTCTTTATCCATTTTTTGTTTTCTGGGATATTTACCTGATACTGTAGACGAGCTACTTGTGAACACAGCCGTCCCAAATATTGAGGTAGCTGTCTGTTTTTGATTTTAATTTCCGTAAGCTATAGGACCATAAGTGGAAGTGCCATAGGCTGTGTTGCTTTGTTTCTTACGTGTTTCAGGAAACACCATACACTTCTCCAGGGTGGCTGCTGGCAATTTATATCCTGCCAATCAGCATAACAAGGCTCCCTGTTCTCCATATCCTGTCCTACCTTTCTGGAATTTACACTTTTTTCAGATGGCCCTTTTGCCCAGGGGGCAGTGAGACTTCATTGTAGTGCAGATTTCCTTTACAGGCATGCTTGGTTGGCCAAAAAGGGCGTATGCGTTTTTTCCTGAATATATTCAGGAAAAAACGCATACGCCCTTTTTGGCCAAGTGCATCATTGTCGATGTTCTGCCTCTTTTCCTATGCTTTCAGGGCAATTCCAGTCTACCCCCTGCAATCGTTTTCCTGAAATTCTGCCCCGCTTTCAAGTCCCCTTCGCAGGCTTACTTCAATATATTTTTGGAGGATAGCTGTCATTTATAACTCTGCAGGTTTGTGAATTACAGTGCCCCTGAGCTCCTTTCTTCAACTCGCTTTCTTGTGAGCTGGGCACAAAACCGCAGGATTGTTTCAGGCCCTAATCTGTTTCTGGTAGGGCACGTTGAGCCTTTGGTTAATTCCTCTTCCTTGTGGGAAATGAGCGTTACATTTGCCCGTGCAGACACCTACAGCTAGTCTCTCATTGGTTCTCCTTATTCCTGTTCATCTTGCACAGAAATTGCAAGCTGTGCCAAAGAGGAGGTTAAAGGCACTGACTCTCCAAGCGGGGAGAGTGTTAGTAAAGCATCTGGAATGGTGAACCAGAGGACCAGGATACAAAAACTGAGATGCATTTTAAATCGTTTCCCAATCACACGGTGGACGATACTCTGGGTTTCCCATGCATGTTTTAGCTGGAGGAAGAATCCCTTGAACCTGGAGCATTGAGACCCATGGAAAGGGTACCATGCAGTATGCCTTCAAAGGGTCTGCATTTGCTCACCGAAACTCACCAATGCTATCAGCCTGAAGTGTCCAGCCTTATGTCTCAACCAGCTCTGGGTGTAGATGTGGTCAATCCCGGTTGCATCACATGCCCTTAGTGAATTATTTAAGAATTGCTCTCTATTTCACTGTCTTTGTGTTTTGTTTTCGAAATTTATTTTGATAATGGGATTTATCGGATTTTCACTGCTGCGTTTCGGCCGCTGTACAAACGCTTGATTCTCTTACGGAGACATATATATCCATGGGTTTTAAGATTCTTCCTAGTCAGGTATATTCCTAGGCGTTTAATATGTGGTGTTGAGTCCATTAAGTTGAGCAAGGAGTAGGTCTTGTCTGTTACATATTTGGCTTATGGAAAGTTATCTGTGCTAATTTCAGTCTCTGGTTTTATGCAGCACCCCAAGGCACCTTTCCCCATAAGCAAGCACTAGTTGGTTTTCTAAATTTGAGACCCTATTCTGTTTTGTAATTCAGTTCACGTGTAGTCAAATTTACATTCCGTGTATTAGTGATATCATATGATGTTTCTTTTTCTGTGTGACGTCGTTCACATAGAATCACCATTCCTGCATCCACTAAATATGCCACTACGGGCCTGATGACACAGATTTCATTGCTGAGTGATATTGCATTGTACGTACGTGCCACAACTTCTTTATCCATTTTTTGCTTTCTGGGATATTTACCTGATACTGTAGACGAGCTTCTTGTGAACACAGCCGTCCCAAATATTGAGGTGGCTGTCTGTTTTTGATTTTAATTTCCGTAAGCTATAGGACCATAAGTGGAAGTGCCATAGGCTGTGTTGCTTTGTTTCTTACGTGTTTCAGGAAACACCATACACTTCTCCAGGGTGGCTGCTGGCAATTTATATCCTGCCAATCAGCATAACAAGGCTCCCTGTTCTCCATATCCTGTCCTACCTTTCTGGAATTTACACATTTTTCAGATGGCCCTTTTGCCCAGGGGGCAGTGAGACTGCATGGTAGTGCAGATTTCCTTTACAGGCTTGCTTGGTTGGCCAAAAAGGGCGTATGCGTTTTTTCCTGAATATATTCAGGAAAAAACGCATACGCCCTTTTTGGCCAAGTGCATCATTGTCGACGTTCTGCCTCTTTTCCTATGCTTTCAGGGCAATTCCAGTCTACCCCCTGCAATCGTTTTCCTGAAATTCTGCCCCGCTTTCAAGTCCCCTTCGCAGGCTTACTTCAATATATTTTTGGAGGATAGCTGTCATTTATAACTCTGCAGGTTTGTGAATTACAGTGCCCCTGAGCTCCTTTCTTCAACTCGCTTTCTTGTGAGCTGGGCACAAAACCCTTTTTGGCCAACTGCAATGTTGGCAATGTTCAGCCCCTTTACTTGTGCTTAATGGCGAGTCCTTTCTACCTCTTCCAATCCCTTTCCTGCTATTCTCCGTTGCTTACAAGTCCTTTTCTCTGACTTTCCTGAAGACATTTTTCAGTGATAGATATTTTCAATTCTGCAGTTTCGTGAATTTTAGTGCCCCTGAGTTCCATTTTCCAACTTGTGTTTATGGGAACTGGCCACAAAGCATCAGGATTCCTCAAGCCCTATTCTGTTTCCATGGGCAACCCTAGCCTTTGGTCAATTCGTCTTCCTGATTGGAAATTAGAGTGGCATGTGCCTGTCCGAACACCTAGGACTTGTCTCTCATTGTTCCTCCTCCTTCTGCTTCATCCTCTGGACAAATTCCAAACTGTATGCAAAAGGATGTTGACAGTGCTGACATCTCCAAGTGGGGAGACTGTTAGTAAAGACGCTGGAGTGGTGAAGCCTAGCACCAAGAGATGAGGAGATGAGATGCCTTTTCCAAACTTTTCCCGATCAGACGGTATACCATCCTCTGGGTGTGACAGGCATGTTTTAGGTGTAGGAAGGGTCCCATTCATGTGAGGAGAACACCAGGGGATTTTAAATATCAGTGTCTCTCCGCAACCCAAACTGGGGAATTTTTTAAGCTACGGCTACACATATGTTCATTAAGGGCCTTGGGAAGTAGGCAGAGTCCAAACTTTAGATGATTGAAGTCTTCAGGGTCAGAAGCACTCACCACTGTCTTCCCTTAGATTCCATTTTTACTGTCATTGATGGATGATGTCAATAAAAATATCTATTCTTTTTCAGATCATTTCCCCTTATAGGTTATTGCAAAATATTGAGTGTAGTTCCCTGTGCTATACAGTAGTTCCTTGCTGATGATTTCATACATAGCAGTGTGTATGTGTTAATCCCAAACTGTTAATTTATCCCTCCTCCTACCATTTCCCTTTGGTAATAATAAATTATAAGATTTTATGCTTCTCAGAAATGGGGGAGCTGAAAGAGAGGTATCATTTTCAATGCAAAAGCATTTAAAACAAGATTGAAGCTTTAACCAAGATTATTAGATGTACATTCTTGGAAAGAAATCACTTTGTTTCTCTAATATTGACCTGACAAAGAAGACAAACCTTTTCACTGAACTTGCTTATAAGAAAGTGATGGAAATATCAAATGGAAGTGTTAGAAACATCTTATTTTACCCGAGCCTTATACACTGTTCTATGTTAATTACAGTTTGGCTCACACATCTGTTCATTGAAGTTACAATGTTCTCAATTTCTGTTACTGATCCTCCAGAGTGGACGCCAACAAGTGTCCCCCTGCCCAGTGTCATTGGAGCCAATAGATCGAGACTGAGTTTGGTTCAAAAGCAAAGGAAACTTTATATTTTGATCAGAGAATGGAGAGGTGCTACCCTGTGGGCTGTGGGCTGGGCTGCTGTGTAGAGATCCTGTCAGAGTCACTGGGAGGGAGGGGGCTGAGCTCTCGAGGACCTGGTTGGCTGCAGCTCAGGCTCTATGTCACGGAGTCTGAACTGGGCCCCAGGAGCTGAAGTGTCATCGAGCCATTCTGCTCTAGGAAATCTGGTCTGAAGTGCCGGGTGTGGAACCTCTGTATGCGGGACACTAGGAGCACCTGAAATTAGACAAAGCACAAAGGATAAAAATGGTTAGACTTTATTTTATTGCCCAGATTCTATTTTTATCTCCCAGGCATTTTTAAGGGGCTTTGCCTGGGACAAACTTCTCTTCTGCCTTTTGTCCCTTTCCTCATTCTTGGAGTGCTGCGGGTGCAGACCCTTCTTCTGTAACTGCTGAGTGCTGAGTTAGGAGGCTTCATACCCGTGGGCGAGGGTCAGAACTTCTCCCCAGCAGCCTCCAGGTGACGTTGATTGTCCCCAGGCCTCCTGCCTCCCTGCTCGTCCACCTGAGCACCAGTATTGGAAGTGTTATAGATTCTAATGACCTTTAAGGGTCCAGAAAGGAGATGTGCAGTGGCGCTGTGAGGTCCAGTTTCACTCCGCCCCACATTTGTTCGGCCACCTTAGGCTGACCGTTTCTGCCAGCCTAGATGCTCTGACTGACCGTTTCTGCCAGCCTAGATGCTCTGACCAACAGTCTGCGCTTTCTTCCATTAGGCCCCTGAATTAACGTAAAAACAGCACCAGGTGTCAGGATCCTGCCCGCTCAGCTCCCAGACAGTCCAGGGTCAGTGGTGATGAAGGATCATGATGGTCACTGAGTCAAGAGCCTTTGGAAGTAAACAGGAGTCCAGCCGGTCTTATTGGCCACCATCATCAGGGTGTCTGTAGGCTTTTCTATGGTGACAGCATGATATACGGTTCCCCCGCCAAGATTATTAGCTCCCCTCTGGGTACAGTAAGTACTGCAAGCAGTAGTCTACTCTTTTGGGACACACTCTTGTTGTTTTATGAGAGAAACTCCAGGTCAAGTGATGGTCACACGGGTCGTCATGGTGCCCCGTTGCCCCCGGTTATCTCTCTGGAGGTTGGAGTTGGAGGGCCTCCTCAATCGAGGTCAGTGTGCCCACGGAGCAAACCCTGCAACTTCAGGGCATGGTTGGGGGTTAGGATCACCACGTGGGGTCCGTTTCCCTTAGAAGGGAGGTGGCCTTTTGGGCTGCTGATTTCCAGGTTTTCAGATACCACCAGTATCTTGGCCAGATGTGGTGGTGGGCCAAGCCCCTTGGTGACCATAGTTTATCCTACCTGGATGGCATTCTTGCATTGTTCCATTTCAAGTGGTCCCAGTTTTTGCACTAATACTCCAATGGCGATTCACCTTTCACCAGGAATGTAAAGGTCAAAGGGTTTAGCTAAATTAGGGAGTTCCAGGGCAAGGGTCTGAATTGACTGCTCTTTCCATTCTTGAAAGGCCACTTCTGGATTCTATTCAA
Source organism: Phocoena phocoena (assembly GCF_963924675.1). Classification (NCBI taxonomy): domain Eukaryota; kingdom Metazoa; phylum Chordata; class Mammalia; order Artiodactyla; family Phocoenidae; genus Phocoena; species Phocoena phocoena. The sequence continues at coordinate 955,080 of NW_027077514.1, read as the reverse complement.
AAGGATCATCATCTTTTCCTTTCAGTGTTTCATATAGAGGCCCAGCTAGTAGACTGTAGTTAGGGATCCAGAGGCAGGAAACCCTGGCTTCCCCAGGAACCCCTAAGCTGTCTTCTAGTTTCAGAAAGGGGTAAGGCTGTAAATTGTTTCTTCCCTTTCCTGGGATGGGCTTCTCCGACCTTCTGTGAGAATGAAGCCCAGGCAGGTCACCGTAGTCTGTGATACTTGAGCTTTTTCGTGGACAACTTCTATCCTTTATTGGCTTGGTAGTTCTGAGGCCTCCTTAGTAGGGCTGGCGATCAGAATGTCGTCTGAATATTGAAGGAGTGTTTCCTTTTCCAGAGGTAGAACTTTTAGGTCTTTAGCTGAGCTTTCCCCAAAGATGGTGTGGGAATTTTTGAACCCTTGGGGCAAGACAGCCTGGAAGTATTGTTTTAGTTGTATGTTGAGTCCTGTCACTCACAAGCCAAAATTTCTTGTGACTCTGGGACTAATGGAATACAAAAGAAGGCATCAGTGAAGACTAATACAGAATACCAAGTCCTGGTGGTTGGTAGAATGACCAGCAGGGTGTAGGATTTAGGAACTACTGGAGGTATATCCTCAGTGGCTTCACTGACTGTCCTGACATCCTTTACCAGGACTCCAGCAGCCCATGGGGCTCTCGAGGTCAGGCCAATCCCAGGATATGGAGCTCACCTGGGCAGGTACCCTACCCCCACCCCAGCCCACGGGGCTCTCGTGTTCAGGCCCCTCCCAGGATATGGGATTCCCTGGGCAGGTCCTCTGCAGTCCATGGGGCTCCCGTGGTCAGGCCCCTCCCAGGATACAGAGCTACCCTTGCAGGTACCTTGGCAGGGCTGGGCACACAGGAACCGTGCACATAGCCCTCATTGCAGAGCACTCCCAGCTCACCTGTCGCTCAGATCTGACACAGAGCACCTCAGAGCAGGACTTGAACTAACAAACAGCAGCTCTGACAGGTCTGTGACCCTGGGCATCACTCTGTGCGGCCTCCTCCACCTGGTCTTCCAGAGACTTCCACTGCACCCGGGGCACCAGGCCTCTGTCTCCAACCACCACCCACCCCTCCTCTCCCTGACTCCTGGGTTCCTCTCATTAGGAGAGGGTTTTCTTGAAGTTGTCTCCCACTCATGGGCCAGATAATATAATTAGAAAACAAGCCAGAGCTGCAGCCCCTTGTCTATCCTGACTCTCAGGAGCCCACACCTGTTCCTTGGACCTGGCCAATTCAGCAAGTTCCATTTTCAGCAACTGTGAGCCCCTGAGGGGTGATTATTGGCTGGCTTGGGAAGCCTGACCGTGCCGGCCAGCCCTCCCCAGGTGTGCCTGGGTTGAGATCAATATAAACACCGCTCCAGGCAGCAAGAGCCCCTGCAGCTGTGCCTGACGCCATTTTCTCTGCCCTGTCAGCAGTCTCGGGGCTGGGCTGGTGGGAGGGAGTGAGAGGCCACGGCTTTGTGGGTGTCCCAGTGTGAGTGGGACTCTGCTGGACTTTCTGCAGCAGTTGCCAAGATGCTACCTGCTAAAGAAGAGGATGTGTCACCCACACCTGCCGCTGGAATTTCTCCCTGGGCACAGGTGAGGAAGGAAGAAAGCAGTGGGGGCCGGGACAGCAGGGGTATCTCAGGCAGGGAAATGGAGAGCTTCCAGAAGAGCACCCAGGGCCAGGACCATCCTGGCTGGCCTGCAGGCACCAAGTCGGCTGGCATGCTGTCCCTCATGTGGCTCCATGGCCCTTCCTCTAGGTTTTCAAGTCCTTGTACATATTCAGGTGTTTAGCCTTGGAAGGGTGGGAACATTTCAGCAGCAGCTGGCCTGGGGCTCGGCCCACGTTTACTCACAGATACCTCGGCACGGTCCCCCAGCTTTGCAGTGAGGACGCTTGTTGCGAGGAGCATGCTGGCTGAATGGGAGATGATTCCCCAGCACTGACCAACTTCAGAATTGTTTGCAATTGGAGCAAGTGCCCTGAAACGGTTTTCCTCTGTGTAACTGGTGGGTTCTGTTCTTTTTTATCTTTTTTTCGTTTTTGGTTCAAGGTAGATTTTATTCCTCTTTTGTGTATTTACAGATATAAGCATGGAAATAATTTATTCATATAAATACATGTATGTGAAGGGAAGAATATTTTTTCTGTTTTACTTTTTTTAATTTTATTTTTTTATTTTGAATTTAATTTTATATTTTTATACAGCAGGTTGTTTTTGGTTATCTACTTTATACATATAAATGTATACATACCAATCCCAATATCTCAACTCCTCCCACCACCATCCCCAACAGCTTTCCCCCCTTGTTGTCCATACGTTTGTTGTATACATGTGTTGCTCTATTTCTGCCTTGCAAAACGGTTCATCTGTACAATTTTTCTAGGTTCCACATATATGCATTAATATACAAGATTTGTTTTTCTCTTTCTGACTTACTTCACTCTGTATGACAGTCTCTAGATCCATCAACGTCTCTACAAATGTCCCAATTTCATTCCTTTTTATGGCTTAGTAATATTCCATTTTATATATGTATCACATCTTTATGCATTCGTCTGTCTGTGGGCATTTAGGTTGCTTCCATTTCCTGGATAGTGTAAATAGTGATGCAATGAACATTGTGGTGAACGTCTCTTTTTGATTTATGGTTTTGTCTGGGTATATGCCCAGTAGAGGGATTGCTGTATCATATGGTAATTCTATTCTTAGTTTTATAAGAAACTCCATAATGTTCTCCACAGTGACTGTATCAATTTACGTTCCCAACAATAGTGGAAGAGGATTCCTTATCTCCACACCGTTTCCAGCATTTGTTGTTTGTAGATTTTCTGATGATGCCCATTCTAATAGGTGTGAGGTGATACACCATGGATGAGTCTATTTCGTTGAGCAAAGAGTAGGTCTTGTTTATTACGTATTTGGCTTATGGAATGGTATGTGTGCTAATTTCAATCTGTTTTTATACAGCAGCCCAACTCAACTTTCCCCTTAAGCAAGCATAAGGTTTTTATCTAACTGTGAGACTCTGTTCGGTTTTGTAATTCAGTTTATGTGTAGCCAAGTTTACACTCCCTCTATTAGTGATATCTTATGATAATTATCTTTCTTTGTGTGACATATTTCTCTTAGAATCATCATAATTAAATCCACTCAATTTGCTGCTACAGGCCTGATGACATTGATTTCACTGCTGAGTGATATTCCGTTGTACGTAAGTAGCACAACTTCTTTATCCATTTTTTTCTTTCTGGGATATTTAATTTGTACTGGACTCGAGGTTCTTGTAAACACAGCAGCCCTAAATTTTGTGTTGGCTGTGTCTTGTTGATTTTAATTTTCCTAAGCTATAGGGCCAAAAGTGGAAGTGCCCTAGCCTCTGTAGCTTTATTTTTTAGATGTTTCAGGATACACCATGAGCATCTCCGGAGTGTCTGTTGGCAATTTACATCCCGCCCATCAGCATAACACGGCTCCCTGTTCTCCATGACCTGTCCTGTGTTTCTGGTTTTTACACTTTATTCAGATGGCCTTTTTGACGAATGGGAAATGTGACTTCATTGTAGTGTGGATTTCCATTGCTGGAGTGCTTGGTTGGCCAAAATGTTCATATGCGTTTTTTCCTGAATATATTCAGGAAAAATGTATACGCACTTTTTGTCCATGTGCATCACTGTCAAAGATCTGCCGCTTTTCATATGCTTTAAATGCAATTCCAATCTACCTCTTGAAATTTGATTCCTGCAATTCTGCCTCGTTTTCAAGTCCTCTTTGCAGACTTACTTCGATATATTTTTGCCAATAGCTGCAATTTATCTCTGCAGGTTTGTGAATTACAGTGCCCCTGAGCTCCTTTCTTAACTCGCTTCCTTGTAAGCTGGCCACAAAACTGCAGGTTTGCTTCAGGCCATAATCAGGGTCCGGCACGGCACTCTGAGCCTTTGGTTAATTCCTCTTCCTGGTGGGAAATTAGAGTTAAATGTGCCCCTCCAGATACCTGCCTCACTCCCAGCCACATGGTGATGTATGTCCTCAGGTTTGAGGCCATATGTGATGGGTTCCTCATCTTTTGATGATGTGGCCCCACTGGTGTGTGGACACTCCTGCCTGGTTCCCATCCCCTTGGTGATGTGGGCCCTCTGGTGAGACTCTGATCCTGGTTGGGTTCCTCACACATCCGTGAGGTGAGCCCTCTTCTCTGAGGTCACTCCTGCCTGGCTGGCACAACCCGCCTTGTTGACTTCGGCACCCTGGTGGCAGTTGGAGCCTGCTGGGAGCCTCCTTCCCGCGGTGATGAGGCCCTCTGGCGTCAGACCCTAATGGCGGGGTTCCCACATTTTCTGATACGTGCTAAGTGGTACGAGGGCACTCCTGCCAGGTTCCCATCCTCATGAGCGTGTGGGCCTTCTGTTCTGAGGTCCTAACGGCTGGGTTGCTCACACTTTCATGATGTGGGCCCTCTGCTGTGAGGTCAATCCTGCCTGGCTGGCGCACGTCGCCTTGGCGACGTGGACCCTCTGGTGGCAGTTGGAGCGTGCTGGGGCCTCCTCCCCTCAGTGATGAGGGCCTTCTGGTGTCAGGCCCTAAGTGCTGGGCTCCACACATTTTCTGATGTGTGCCCAGTGGTGCGAGTCACTCCTGCCAGGTTCCCATCCCCATGGGCATGTGGGACTTCTGTTCTGTGGTCCCAACTGCTGGGTTGCTCACAGTTTCATGATGTGGGCCCTTTGCTGTGTGTTCACTCTGGCCTGTATCCCATAGTGTCAGTGCTCTGGGCCTCCAGCTTGGAGTTTCCAACTTCTCGATTCCTCACCTTTTTTATTCTATGGGCCCTCGGTTGTGCGTCTCCTCCTGCATGCCTCACTCCCAGCCCCTTCGTGATGTGTGTCCCCTTGTTTGAGGCCACATGTGCTGTGTTCCTCACCTTTCTATAATGTGGCCACACTGGTGTGAGGACACTCTTGCCTGGTTCCCATTCCCTTGGTGATGTTGGCCCCACTGCTGTTAGGACAGTCTTGCCTGGTTCCCATCACCTTGGTGATGTTGGCCCTCTGGTGAGAGTCTGATCCTGGTTAGGTTCCTCACCCTTCTGTGAGGTGGGCCCTCTGCTCTGAGGTCACTCCTGCCTGGCTGGCACACCCCGCCTTGGCAACGTCGGCCATATGGTGGCAGTTGGAGCCTGCTGGGAGCCTCCTCCCCTCGGTGATGAGGGCCCTCTGGCTCAGGCCCTAACTGTTGGGTTCCCACATTTTCTGATTCGTGCTAAGTGGTGAAAGGACACTCCTGCCAGGTTCCCATCCCCATGGGGATGTGAGCCTTCTGCTCTGAGGTCCCAACGGCTGTGTTGCTCACAGTTTCATGATGAGGGCCCTCTGGTGTGAGTTCACTCCTGCCTAGATCCCATAGCCTCGCTGCTCCTGGCTGCCTGCCGGAGGTTCCAACTGTGGGATTCCTCACCTTTTTTATTCTATGGTCCCTCTGTTTTGAGGATCCTCTGGCCTGCCTCACTCCCAGCCCCTTGGTGATGTGTGTCCTCAGGTTTGAGGCCACGTGTGCTGGGTCCCTCAAATTATGGTGGTGTAGCCCCACTGGTGTGAGGACACTCCTGCCTGGTTCCCATTCCTTTGGTGATGTTGGCCCTCTGGTGACAGTGTGATCCTTGTTGGGTTCCTCACACTTCTGTGAGGTGGGCTTTCTGCTCTGAGGTCACTCCTGCCTGGTTGGCACACCCCACCTTGGTGACATCGGCCTTATGGTGGCAGTTGGAGACTGCTGGGAGCCTCCTCCCCTCGGTGATGAGGGTCCTCTGGCCTCAGGTCCTAACTGCTGGGTTCCCACATTTTCTGATTCGTGGAAGTGGGCCGAGGACACTCCTGTCAGGTTCCCATCCCCATAGGGATGTGGGCCTTCTGCTCTGAGGTCCCATCCGCTGGGTTGCTCACAGTTTCATGATGTGGGACCTCTGCTGTGAGTTTGCTGTGGCCTGGATCCCATAGACTCTGTGCTCTGGGCAGCCTACTGGCCGGTTCCAACTGCTGGATTCCTCACAACTTTTATTCTGTGGGCTCTGTTTTGTGAGGATACTCCTGCTTGCCTCACTCCTAGCCCCTTGGAGATGTGGGTCCCCTGTTTTAGGCCACATGTTCTGGGTTCCTCACCTTTCTATAATGTGGCCACACTGGTGTGAGGACCCTCCTGCCTGGTTCTGATCCCCTTGGTGATGTGGGCCCTCTGGTGAGAGTCTTATCCTGGCTGGTTTCCTCACCCTTCTGTGAGGTAGGCCCTCTGCGGTGAGGTCACTCTTGCCTGGCTGGCACACATCACCTTGGTGACGTGGGTCCTCAGTTGGGAGTTGGTGTCTGCTGCGAGTCTCCGTCCCTCGGTAATGAGGGCCCTCTTGCGTCAGACCCTAACTCCTGGGCTCCCAAAATTTGCAGATGTGCGACCTGTGGTGCGAGTACACTCCTGTCAGGTTCCCAACCCCATGGGAATTTGGGTCTTCTGCTCTGAGGTCCCAACGTCTGGGGTGCTCACAGTTTCATGATGAGGGCCCTCTGATGTGCGTTCATTCCGGCCTAGATCCCATAGGCTTGCTGCTCCTGGGCGCCTGCTGGGAGGTTCCAACTGCGGGATTCCTCACCTTTTTTATTCTATGGGCCCTCTGTTTTGAGGCTCCTCCTGCCTGCCTCAATCCCAGCCCCGTTGTGGTGTGTGTCCTCTGGTGTGAGGCCACGTGTGCTGGGTCCCTCACCTTTCGATGATGTGGCCCCAATGGTGTGAGGACACTCGTGCCTGTTTCCCAGCCCCTTGGTGATGTGGCCCCTCTGGTGAGAGTCTGATCCTGGCTGGGTTACTTACCGTTCTGTGAGGTGGGCCCTGTTCTCTGAGGTAACTCCTGCCTGGCTTGCTCCCATTGCCTTGGTGACGTCGGCCCTCTGGTGGCAGTTGGATCCTTTTGGAGACTCCTGTCCTCATTGATGAGGTCCCTCTGGCGTCAGGCTCTAACTGCTGGGCTCCCCAGGTTTTCTGATGTGAGCCCAGTGATGCCAGGACACTCGTGAAATGTTCCCATCCCCATGGCGATATGGGCCTTCTGCTCTGAGGTTCCAACGACTGGGTTGCTCACAGTTTCCTGATGTTAGCTCTCTGGTGTTAGTTCACTCATTCCTAGATCCCATAGCCTCTGTACTCTGGGCCGCCTGCTGGGAAGTTCTAACTGCTGGGTTCCTCACCTTTTTTATTCTTTGGGCCCTGTGTTGGGAGGCTCCTCCTGCCTGTGTCACTCCCAGCCCCTTGGTGATGTAGGTCCTCTGGTTTGTGGCCACATATGCCAGTTTCCTCATCTTTTAGTGATGTGGCCCCACTGGTGTGAGGACACTCGTGCCTGGTTCCCGTCCCCTTGGTGATATGGGCCCTCTGGGGAGAGTCTGATCCTGGTTGGGTTCTTCACACTTCTTTGAGGTGGGCCGTCTGCTGTGAGGTCACTCCTGCCTGGCTGGCACACCCCGCCTTGGCAACGTGGGCCCTCTTGTGGTAGTTGGAACATGCTGGGAGCCTCCTCCCCTCAGTGATGAGGGCCCTCTGGCATCAGGCCCTAACTGCTGGGTACCCACATTTTCTGATATGTGCTAAGTGTTGCGAGGACACTCCTGCCATGCTCCCAACACCTTGGGGATGTGGACCTTCTGCTCTGAGGTCCAAATGGCTGGGTTGCTCGCAGTTTCATGATGTGGACCCTCTGCTGTGAGTTGACTGCGGCCTGAATCGCATAGACTTGGTGCTCTTGGCCGCCTGCTGGGAGGTTCCCATTGCTGGATTCCTCAGCTTTTTTATTCTATGGGCCCTGTGTTGTGAGGCTACTCCTGCCTGCCTCATTCCGAGCCCCTTGGAGATGTGGGTCTTCTGGTTTAGCCACATGTGCTGGGTTCCTCACCTTTCTATGATGTGGCCACACTGGTGTGAAGACTCTCCTGCCTGGTTCTGATCACCTTGGTGATGTGGGCCCTCTGGTGAGAATCTGATCCTCTTTGGTTCTTCACACTTCTGTGAGGTTGACCCTCTGCTCTGAGGTCACTCCTGCCTGGTTGTCGCACTCCGCATTGGCGACGTCGCCCCTCTGGTAGCAGTCGGAGCTGGCTGGGAGCCACCGCCCCTCGGTGATGAGGGCCCTCTGGCATCAGGCACTAATTGCTGGGCTCCTCACATTTTTTCATGTGTGCCCACTCTTGCGATGACACTCCTGCTTGTTTCCCTTCCCCATGGGGATGTGGGCCTTCTGCTCTGAGGTCACAACGGCTGGGTTGCTTACAGAATCACAATGAGGGCCCTCTGTTGTGAGTTCATGCCGGCCTGGATCTCATAGCCTCAGTGCTCTGGGCCGCCTGCTAGGAAGATCCAACTGCTGGTTTCCACACCTTTTGTATACAATGGGACATGTGTTGTGAGGTTAATCCTGCCTGCCTCACTCCGAAACCCATGGTGATGTGGGTCCTCTGGTTTGAGGCCACATGTGTTGGGTACCTCAACTTTTGATGATGTGGCCCCACGGGTGTGAGGACACTCCTGCCTGGTTCCCATCACCTTGGTGATGTGGGCCCTCTGGGGAGAGTCTGATCCTGGCTGGGTTCCCTACCATTCTGTGAGGTGAGCCCTCTGATGTCAGGTCACTCCTGCCTGGCTAGCTCACATCGCCTTGGCGACGTGGGCCCTCTGTTGGCCACTGGAGCATGCTGGGAGCCTCTTACTCCCGTGAATGATGGCCCTGGAAAAAATTCATATGCCCTTTTTGACCAAGTGCTTCATTGACGAGGTTCAGCCACTTCTCTTATGCTTTCAGAGCAATTCACGTCTACCTCCTGAAATCGGATTCCACCAATTCTGCCCCACTTTCAAGTCCTCTTCGCAGCCTTAATTCAATATATTTTTGTACGATTTCTGTCATTTATAAGTCTGCAGGTGTGTGAATGACAGTGACCCTGAGCTCCATTCCTCAACTCGCTTTCTTGTGAGCTGGCCACAAAACCACAGGATTTCTTCAGGCCCTAATCTTGTTCCAGCACGGCATGCTGAGCCTTTGGTTAATTCCTTTTCCTGTTGGGAAATGAGTGTTAAAATTGCCCGTGCATACTGGGCATATACCCTGAGAAAACCAAAATTCAAAAAGAGTCATGTACCAAAATGTTCATTGCAGCTCTATTTACAATAGCCCGGAGATGGAAAGAACCTAAGCGCCCATCATCGGACGAATGGATAAAGAAGATGTGGCACATATACACAATGGAATATTACTCAGCCTTAAAAAGAAATGAAACTGAGTTATTTGTAATGAGATGGATAGACCTAGAGTCTGTCATACAGAGTGAAGTAAGTCAGAAAGAAAAAGACAAATAGCGTATGCTAACACATATATATGGAATTTAAAGGAAAAAAATGTCATGAAGAACCTAGGGATAAGACAGGAATAGAGGTGCAGACCTACTGGAGAATGGAATTGAGGATATGGGGAGGGGGAATGGTGAGTTTTGACAGGGCGAGAGAGAGTCATGGACATATACACACTAACAAATGTAGTAAGGTAGATAGCAAGGGGGAAGCAGCCGCAAGGCACAGGGATATTAGCTCGGGGCGTTGGGACAGCCTGGAGGGGTGGAAGGGGGAGAGAGGGAGGGAGGGAGACACAAGAGGGAAGACACAGGGAGCATATGTATATGTATAGCTGTTTCACTTTATTATAAAGCAAAAACTAACACACCATTGTAAAGCAATTATACCCCAATAAAGATGTTAAAAAAAATATTTGCCCGTGCACACACCTACAGATAGTCTCCCATTGGTTCTCCGTATTCCTGTTCATTTTGCGCAGAAATTGCAAACAGTGCCAAACAGGAGGTTAAAGGCACTGACTCTCCAAATGGGGAGAGTGTAAGAAAAGGGTCTGGAATTGTGAACCTGAGTATCAGGGGACGAAAACAGACAGGCATGTAAAAAGGTTTCCCAGTCACATGGTGGAGCATACTCTGGGTTTCCCATGCAAATTTTAGCAGAAGGAAGAATCCCTTGAACCTGGAGAGCTGGGAACCATGGAATGGGTACCAGGCAGTATGACATCAAAGGGTCTGCATTTGCTCACTGAACCTCACCAATGTTATAAGCCCAAAGGGTCCAGCCTTATCTCTCACCCAGCTCTGGGTGTAGATGTGGTAAACCAGGTTGCATCACATGCCCTGTGTGAGTTATTTAAGAATTTCTCTCTATTTCACTGTCATTGTGTTTTGTTTTTGAAATTTTTTTTTGACACTGGGATTTATCGGATTTTCACTGCTGCGTTAATGCCGCTGTACACACTCTTGATTCTCTTACGGAGACATAAATATCCACGGGTTTTAAGATTCTTCCTAGTCAGGTATATTCCTAGGCGTTGAATATGTGGTGTTGAGTCCATTTCGTTGAGCAAGGAGTAGGTCTTGTCTATTACATATTTGGCTTATGGAACGGTATCTGTGCTAATTTCAGTCTCTGGTTTTATGCAGCACTCCAACGCACCTTTCTCCATAAGAAAGCACAAGTTGGTTTTCTAAATTTGAGACTGTTCTGTTTTGTAATTCAGTTCATGTGTAGTCAAGTTTACATACTGTGTATTAGTGATATTTTATGATGTTTCCTTTTATGTGTGACTTATTTCACGTAGAATCACCATACCTGAATCCACTCACTATGCCGCTACGGGCCTGATGACACAGATTTCATTGCTGAGTGATATTCCATTGAACGTACGTACCACAACTTCTTTATCCATTGTTTGCTCTCTGAGATATTTACCTGGTACTGTAAACGAGGTTCTTGTGAACAGAGAGGTCCCAAACTTTGAGGTGGCTGGGTGTTTTTGATTTTAATTTCCCTAAGCTGTAGGACCATAAGTGGAAGTGCCATAGGCTGTGTTGCTTTCTTTCTTACGTGTTTCAGGAAACACATAACACTTCTCCAGAATGGCTGTCAGCAATTTACATCATTTGCATCAGTATAATAAGGATCCCTGTTTTCCATTGCCTGTCCTACGTTTCTGGATTTTACAGTTTTTTTAAATGGCCCTTTTGCCCTGGGGGGCACTGAGACTTCATTGTAGTGCAGGTTTATTTACAAGTTTGCTTGGTTGGCCAAAAAGTGCGTATGCGTTTTTTCCTGAATACATTTAGGGAAAAAAGCATCCGCACTTTTTGGACAAGTGCATCATTATCGACGTTCTGCCTCTTTTCCTATTCTTTAAGTGCAATTCCAGTTTAACCCTACAATCGTTTTCCTGAATTTCTGCCCCGCTTTCAAGTCCCCTTTGCAGGCTTACTTCAATATATTTTTGGAGGATAGCTGTCATTTATAACTCTGCAGGTTTGTGAATTACAGTGCCCCTGAGCTCCTTTCTTCAACTCGCTTTCTTGTGAGCTGGGCACAAAACCGCAGGATTGCTTCAGGCACTAATCTCATTCCAGCAGGGCACGCTGAGCCTTTGGTTAATTCCTCTTCCTGGTGGGAAATGAGCATTACATTTGCCCGTGCAGACAACTACAGCTAGTCTCTCATTGGTTCTCCCTATTCCTGTTCATCTTGCACAGAAATTGCAAGCTGTGCCAAAGAGGAGGTTAAAGGCACTGACTCTCCAAGCGGGTAGAGTGTTAGTAAAGCATCTGGAATGGTGAACCCGAGGACCAGGATACGAAAACTGAGATGCATTTTAAATCATTTTGCAATCACACGGTGGACGATACTCTGGGTTTTCCATGCATGTTTTAGCTGGAGGAAGAATCCCTTGAACCTGGAGAGTTGGGACCCATGGAATGAGTACCATGCAGTATGACTTCAAAGGGTCTGCATTTGCTCACCGAAACTCACCAATGCTATCAGCCTGAAGTGTCCAGCCTTATGTCTCAACCAGCTCTGGGTGTAGATGTGGTCAATCCCGGTTGCATCACATGCCCTGAGTGAATTATTTAAGAATTGCTCTCTATTTCACTGTCTTTGTGTTTTGTTTTCGAAATTTATTTTGATAATGGGATTTATCGGATTTTCACTGCTGCATTTCGGCCGCTGTACACACGCTTGATTCTCTTACGGAGACATATATATCCATGGGTTTTAAGATTCTTCCTAGTCAGGTATATTCCTAGGCGTTGAATATGTGGTGTTGGGTCCATTTCGTTGAGCAAGGAGTAGGTCTTGTCTGTTACATATTTGGCTTATGGAATGTTATCTGTGCTAATTTCAGTCTCTGGTTTTATGCAGCACCCCAAGGCACCTTTCCCCATAAGCAAGCACTAGTTGGTTTTCTAAATTTTAGACCCTATTCTGTTTTGTAATTCAGTTCACGTGTAGTCAAATTTACATTCCGTGTATTAGTGATATCTTATGATGTTTCTTTTTCTGTGTGACGTAGTTCACATAGAATCACCGTTCCTGCATGCACTAACTATGCCACTACGGGCCTGATGACACAGATTTCATTGCTGAGTGATATTGCATTGTACGTACGTGCCACAACTTCTTTATCCATTTTTTGCTTTCTGGGATATTTACCTGATACTGTAGACGAGCTTCTTGTGAACACAGCCGTCCCAAATATTGGGGTGGCTGTCTGTTTTTGATTTTAATTTCCGTAAGCTATAGGACCATAAGTGGAAGTGCCATAGGCTGTGTTGCTTTGTTTCTTACGTGTTTCAGGAAACACCATACACTTCTCCAGGGTGGCTGCTGGCAATTTATATCCTGCCAATCAGCATAACAAGGCTCCCTGTTCTCCATATCCTGTCCTACCTTTCTGGATTTTACACTTTTTTCAGATGGCCCTTTTGCCCAGGGGGCAGTGAGACTTCATTGTAGTGCAGATTTCCTTTACAGGCTTGCTTGGTTGGCCAAAAAGGGCGTATGCGTTTTTTCCTGAATATATTTAGGAAAAAACGCATACGCCCTTTTTGGCCAAGTGCATCATTGTCGACGTTCTGCCTCTTTTCCTATGCTTTCAGGGCAATTCCAGTCTACCCCCTGCAATCGTTTTCCTGAAATTCTGCCCCGCTTTCAAGTCCCCTTCGCAGGCTTACTTCAATATATTTTTGGAGGATAGCTGTCATTTATAACTCTGCAGGTTTGTGAATTACAGTGCCCCTGAGCTCCTTTCTTCAACTCGCTTTCTTGTGAGCTGGGCACAAAACCGCAGGATTGCTTCAGGCCCTAATCTGTTTCCAGCAGGGCACACTGAGCCTTTGTTTAATTCCTCTTCCTGGTGGGCAATGAGCGTTACATTTGCCCGTGCAGACACCTACAGCTAGTCTCTCATTGGTTCTCCCTATTCCTGTTCATCTTGCACAGAAATTGCAAGCTGTGCCAAAGAGGAGGTTAAAGGCACTGACTCTCCAAGCAGGGAGAGTGTTAGTAAAGCATCTGGAATGGTGAACCCGAGGACCAGGATACGAAAACTGAGATGCATTTTAAATCGTTTCCCAATCACACGGTGGACCATACTGTGGGTTTCCCATGCATGTTTTAGCTGGAGGAAGAATCCCTTGAACCTGAAGAGTTGGGACCCATGGAATAGGTACCATGCAGTATGACTTCAAAGGGTCTGCATTTGCTCACCGAAACTCACCAATGCTATCAGCCTGAAGTGTCAAGCCTTATTTCTCAACCAGCTCTGGGTGTAGATGTGATCAATCCCGGTTGCATCACATGCCCTGAGTGAATTATTTAAGAATTGCTCTCTATTTCACTGTCTTTGTGTTTTGTTTTCGAAGTTTATTTTGATAATGGGATTTATCGGATTTTCACTGCTGCCTTTCGGCCGCTGTACACACGCTTGATTCTCTTACGGAGACATATATATCCATGGGTTTTAAGATTCTTCCTAGTCAGGTATATTCCTAGGCGTTGAATATGTGGTGTTGAGTCCATTTCGTTGAGCAAGGAGTAGGTCTTGTCTATTACATATTTGGCTTATGGAAAGTTATCTGTGCTAATTTCAGTCTCTGGTTTTATGCAGCACCCCAAGTCACTTTCCCCATAAGCAAGCACTAGTTGGTTTTCTAAATTTGAGACCCTGTTCTGTTTTGTAATTCAGTTCATGTGTAGTCAAGTTTACATTCCGTGTATTAGTGATATCTTATGATGTTTCTTTTTCTGTGTGACGTAGTTCACGTAGAATCACCGTACCTGCATCCACTCACTATGCCCCTACGGGCCTGATGACACAGATTTCATTGCTGAGTGATACTGCATTGCACGTACGTGCCACAACTTCTTTATCCATTTTTTGCTTTCTGGGATATTTACCTGATACTGTAGACGACCTTCTTGTGAACACAGCCGTCCCAAATATTGGGGAGGCTGTCTGTTTTTGATTTTAATTTCCGTAAGCTATAGGACCATAAGTGGAAATACCATAGGCTGTGTTGCTTTGTTTCTTACGTGTTTCAGGAAACACCATACACTTCTCCAGGGTGGCTGCTGGCAATTTACATCCTGCCAATCAGCATAAAAAGGCTCCCTGTTCTCCATATCCTGTCCTACCTTTCTGGATTTTACACTTTTTTCAGATGGCCCTTTTGCCCGGGGGGCAGTGAGACTTCATTGTAGTGCAGATTTCCTTTACAGGCTTGCTTGTTTGGCCAAAAAGGGCGTATGCGTTTTTTCCTGAATATATTCAGGAAAAAACGCATACGCCCTTTTTGGCCAAGTGCATCATTGTCGACGTTGTGCCTCTTTTCCTATGCTTTCAGGGCAATTCCAGTCTACCCCCTGGAATCGTTTTCCTGAAATTCTGCCCCGCATTCAAGTCACCTTTGCAGGCTTACTTCAATATATTTTTGGAGGATAGCTGTCATTTATAACTCTGCAGGTTTGTGAATTACAGTGCCCCTGAGCTCCTTTCTTGAACTCGCTTTCTTGTGAGCTGGGCACAAAACCGCAGGATTGCTTCAGGCCCTAATCTCTTTCCAGCAGGGCACACTGAGCCTTTGTTTAATTCCTCTTCCTGGTGGGCAATGAGCGTTACATTTGCCCGTGCAGACACCTACAGCTAGTCTCTCATTGGTTCTCCCTATTCCTGTTCATCTTGCACAGAAATTGCAAGCTGTGCCAAAGAGGAGGTTAAAGGCACTGACTCTCCAAGCAGGGAGAGTGTTAGTAAAACATCTGGAATGTTGAACCCGAGGAACAGGATACGAAAACTGAGATGCATTTTAAATCGTTTCCCAATCACACGGTGGACCATACTGTGGGTTTCCCATGCATGTTTTAGCTGGAGGAAGAATCCCTTGAACCTGAAGAGTTGGGACCCATGGAATAGGTACCATGCAGTGTGACTTCAAAGGGTCTGCATTTGCTCACCGAAACTCACCAATGCTATCAGCCTGAAGTGTCAAGCCTTATTTCTCAACCAGCTCTGGGTGTAGATGTGATCAATCCCCGTTGCATCACATGCCCTGAGTGAATTATTTAAGAATTGCTCTCTATTTCACTGTCTTTGTGTTTTGTTTTCGAAGTTTATTTTGATAATGGGATTTATCGGATTTTCACTGCTGCCTTTCGGCCGCTGTACACACGCTTGATTCTCTTACGGAGACATATATATCCATGGGTTTTAAGATTCTTCCTAGTCAGGTATATTCCTAGGCGTTGAATATGTGGTGTTGAGTCCATTTCGTTGAGCAAGGAGTAGGTCTTGTCTATTACATATTTGGCTTATGGAAAGTTATCTGTGCTAATTTCAGTCTCTGGTTTTATGCAGCACCCCAAGGCACCTTTCCACATAAGCAAGCACTAGTTGGTTTTCTAAATTTTAGACCCTATTCTGTTTTGTAATTCAGTTCACGTGTAGTGAAATTTACATTCCGTGTATTAGTGATATCTTATGATGTTTCTTTTTCTGTGTGACGTAGTTCACGTAGAATCACCGTACCTGCATCCACTAACTATGCCACTACGGGCCTGATGACACAGATTTCATTGCTGAGTGATATTGCATTGTACGTACGTGCCACAACTTCTTTATCCATTTTTTGCTTTCTGGGATATTTACCTGATACTGTAGACGAGCTTCTTGTGAACACAGCCGTCCCAAATATTGGGGTGGCTGTCTGTTTTTGATTTTAATTTCCGTAAGCTATAGGACCATAAGTGGAAGTGCCATAGGCTGTGTTGCTTTGTTTCCTACGTGTTACAGGAAACACCATACACTTCTCCAGGGTGGCTGCTGGCAATTTACATCCTGCCAATCAGCATAACAAGGCTCCCTGTTCTCCATATCCTGTCCTAACTTTCTGGATTTTACACTTTTTTCAGATGGCCCTTTTGCCCGGGGGGCAGTGAGACTTCATTGTAGTGCAGATTTCCTTTACAGGCTTGCTTGGTTGGCCAAAAAGGGCGAATACGTTTTTTCCTGAATATATTCAGGAAAAAACGCATACACCCTTTTTGGCCAAGTGCATCATTGTCGACGTTCTGCCTCTTTTCCTATGCTTTCAGGGCAATTCCAGTCTACCCCTGCAATCGTTTTCCTGAAATTCTGCCCCGCTTTCAAGTCCCCTTCGCAGGCTTACTTCAATATATTTTTGGAGGATAGCTCTCATTTATAACTCTGCAGGTTTGTGAATTACAGTGCCCCTGAGCTCCTTTCTTCAACTCGCTTTCTTGTGAGCTGGGCACAAAACCGCAGGATTGCTTCAGGCCCTAATCTGTTTCCAGCTGGGCACACTGAGCCTTTGGTTAATTCCTCTTCCTGGAGGGAAATGAGCATTACATTTGCCCGTGCAGACACCTACAGATGGTCTCTCATTGGTTCTCCCTATTCCTGTTCATCTTGCACAGAAATTGCAAGCTGTGCCAAAGAGGAGGTTAAAGGCACTGACTCTCCAAGCAGGGAGAGTGTTAGTAAAGCGTCTGGAATGGTGAACCCGAGGACATGGATACGAAAACTGACATGCATTTTAAATCGTTTCCCAATCACCCGGTGCACGATACTCTGGGGTTCCCATGCATGTATTAGCTGGAGGAACAATGCCTTGAACCTGGAGAGTTGGGACCCATGGAATGGGTACCATGCAGTATGACTTCAAAGGGTCTGCATTTGCTCACCGAAACTCACCAATGCTATCAGCCTGAAGTGTCCAGCCTTCTGTCTCAACCAGCTCTGGGTGTAGATGTGGTCAATCCCGGTTGCATCACATGCCCTGGGTGAATTATTTAAGAATTGCTCTCTATTTCACTGTCTTTGTATTTTGTTTTCGAAATTTATTTTGATAATGGGATTTATCGCATTTTCACTGCTGCGTTTCGGCCGCTGTACACACGCTTGATTCTCTTACGGAGACATATATATCCATGGGTTTTAAGATTCTTCCTAGTCAGGTATATTCCTAGGCGTTGAATATGTGGTGTTGGGTCCATTTCGTTGAGAAAGGAGTAGGTTTTGTCTATTACATATTTGGCTTATGGAAAGTTATCTGTGCTAATTTCAGTCTCTGGTTTTATGCAGCACCCCAAGGCACCTTTCCACATAAGCAAGCACTAGTTGGTTTTCTAAATTTTAGACCCTATTCTGTTTTGTAATTCAGTTCACGTGTAGTGAAATTTACATTCCGTGTATTAGTGATATCTTATGATGTTTCTTTTTCTGTGTGACGTAGTTCACGTAGAATCACCGTACCTGCATCCACTAACTATGCCACTACGGGCCTGATGACACAGATTTCATTGCTGAGTGATATTGCATTGTACGTACGTGCCACAACTTCTTTATCCATTTTTTGCTTTCTGGGATATTTACCTGATACTGTAGACGAGCTTCTTGTGAACACAGCCGTCCCAAATATTGGGGTGGCTGTCTGTTTTTGATTTTAATTTCCGTAAGCTATAGGACCATAAGTGGAAGTGCCATAGGCTGTGTTGCTTTGTTTCCTACGTGTTACAGGAAACACCATACACTTCTCCAGGGTGGCTGCTGGCAATTTACATCCTGCCAATCAGCATAACAAGGCTCCCTGTTCTCCATATCCTGTCCTAACTTTCTGGATTTTACACTTTTTTCAGATGGCCCTTTTGCCCGGGGGGCAGTGAGACTTCATTGTAGTGCAGATTTCCTTTACAGGCTTGCTTGGTTGGCCAAAAAGGGCGAATACGTTTTTTCCTGAATATATTCAGGAAAAAACGCATACACCCTTTTTGGCCAAGTGCATCATTGTCGACGTTCTGCCTCTTTTCCTATGCTTTCAGGGCAATTCCAGTCTACCCCTGCAATCGTTTTCCTGAAATTCTGCCCCGCTTTCAAGTCCCCTTCGCAGGCTTACTTCAATATATTTTTGGAGGATAGCTCTCATTTATAACTCTGCAGGTTTGTGAATTACAGTGCCCCTGAGCTCCTTTCTTCAACTCGCTTTCTTGTGAGCTGGGCACAAAACCGCAGGATTGCTTCAGGCCCTAATCTGTTTCCAGCTGGGCACACTGAGCCTTTGGTTAATTCCTCTTCCTGGAGGGAAATGAGCATTACATTTGCCCGTGCAGACACCTACAGATGGTCTCTCATTGGTTCTCCCTATTCCTGTTCATCTTGCACAGAAATTGCAAGCTGTGCCAAAGAGGAGGTTAAAGGCACTGACTCTCCAAGCAGGGAGAGTGTTAGTAAAGCGTCTGGAATGGTGAACCCGAGGACATGGATACGAAAACTGACATGCATTTTAAATCGTTTCCCAATCACCCGGTGCACGATACTCTGGGGTTCCCATGCATGTATTAGCTGGAGGAACAATGCCTTGAACCTGGAGAGTTGGGACCCATGGAATGGGTACCATGCAGTATGACTTCAAAGGGTCTGCATTTGCTCACCGAAACTCACCAATGCTATCAGCCTGAAGTGTCCAGCCTTCTGTCTCAACCAGCTCTGGGTGTAGATGTGGTCAATCCCGGTTGCATCACATGCCCTGGGTGAATTATTTAAGAATTGCTCTCTATTTCACTGTCTTTGTATTTTGTTTTCGAAATTTATTTTGATAATGGGATTTATCGCATTTTCACTGCTGCGTTTCGGCCGCTGTACACACGCTTGATTCTCTTACGGAGACATATATATCCATGGGTTTTAAGATTCTTCCTAGTCAGGTATATTCCTAGGCGTTGAATATGTGGTGTTGGGTCCATTTCGTTGAGAAAGGAGTAGGTTTTGTCTATTACATATTTGGCTTATGGAAAGTTATCTGTGCTAATTTCAGTCTCTGGTTTTATGCAGCACGCCAAGGCACCTTTCCCCATAAGCAAGCACTAGTTGGTTTTCTAAATTTGAGACCCTGTTCTGTTTTGTAATTCGGTTCATGTGTAGTCAAGTTTACATTCCGTGTATTAGTGATATCTTATGATGTTTCTTTTTCTGTGTGACGTAGTTCACGTAGAATCACCGTACCTGCATCCACTCACTATGCCGCTATGAGCCTGATGACACAGATTTCATTGCTGAGTGATACTGCATTGCACGTACGTGCCACAACTTCTTTATCCATTTTTGCTTTCTGGGATATTTACCTGGTACTGTAGACGAGCTTCTTGGGAACACAGCCGTCCCAAACTTTGGGGTGGCTCTCTGTTTTTGATTTTAATTTCCCTAAGGAATAGGACCATAAGTGCAATTGCCATAGGCTGTGTTGCTTTATTTCTTACGTGTTTCTGTAAACACCATACACTTCTCCAGGGTGGCTGTTGGCAATTTACATCCTGCCAATCAGCATAACAAGGCTCCCTGTTCTCCATATCCTGTCCTACCTTTCTGGATTTTAAACTTTTTTCAGATGGCCCTTTTGCCCGGGGGGCAGTGAGACTTCATTGTTGTGCAGATTTCCTTTACAGGCTTGCTTGGTTGGCCAAAAAGGGCGTATGCGTTTTTTCCTGAATATATTCAGGAAAAAACGCATACGCCCTTTTTTGCCAAGTGCATCATTGTCGACGTTCTGCCTCTTTTCCTATGCTTTCAGGGCAATTCCAGTCTACCCCCTGCAATCGTTTTCCTGAAATTCTGCCCCGCTTTCAAGTCCCCTTCGCAGGCTTACTTCAATATATTTTTGGAGGATAGCTGTCATTTATAACTCTGCAGGTTTGTGAATTACAGTGCCCCTGAGCTCCTTTCTTCAACTCGCTTTCTTGTGAGCTGGGCACAAAACCGCAGGATTGCTTCAGGCCCTAATCTGTTTCCGGCAGGGCATGCTGAGCCTTTGGTTAATTCCTGTTCCTGGTGGGAAATGAGCGTTACATTTGCCCGTGGAGACACCTACAGCTAGTCTCTCATTGGTTCTCCCTATTCCTGTTCATCTTGCACAGAAATTGCAAGCTGTGCCAAACAGGAGGTTAAAGGCACTGACTCTCCAAGTGGGGAGAGTGTTAGTAAAGCGCCTGGAATGGTGAACCCGAGGACCAGGATACGAAAACTGAGATGCATTTTAAATCGTTTCCCAATCACACGGTGGACGATACTCTGGGTTTCCCATGCATGTTTTAGCTGGAGGAAGAATGCCTTGAACCTGGAGAGTTGGGACCCATGGAATGGGTACCATGCAGTATGACTTCAAAGGGTCTGGATTTGCTCACCGAAACTCACCACTGCTATCAGCCTGAAGTGTCCAGCCTTATGTCTCAACCAGCTCTGGGTCTAGATGTGGTCAATCCCG
The DNA here is from genome assembly GCF_963924675.1 of Phocoena phocoena. Classification (NCBI taxonomy): domain Eukaryota; kingdom Metazoa; phylum Chordata; class Mammalia; order Artiodactyla; family Phocoenidae; genus Phocoena; species Phocoena phocoena. Next base: position 934,385 of record NW_027077514.1, on the reverse strand, counting down.
GTTGCATCACATGCCCTGAGTGAATTATTTAAGAATTGCTCTCTATTTCACTGTCTTTGTGTTTTGTTTTCGAGATTTATTTTGATAATGGGATTTATCGGATTTTCACTGCTGCGTTTCGGCCGCTGTACACACGCTTGATTCTCTTACGGAGACATATATATCCATGGGTTTTAAGATTCTTCCTAGTCAGGTATATTCCTAGGCGTTGAATATGTGGTGTTGGGTCCATTTCGTTGAGAAAGGAGTAGGTCTTGTCTATTACATATTTGGCTTATGGAAAGTTATCTGTGCTAATTTCAGTCTCTGGTTTTATGCAGCACCCCAAGGCACCTTTCCCCATAAGCAAGCACTAGTTGGTTTTCTAAATTTGAGACCCTGTTCTCTTTTGTAATTCAGTTCATGTGTAGTCAAGTGTACATTCCGTGAATTAGTGATATCTTATGATGTTTCTTTTTCTGTGTGACGTAGTTCACGTAGAATCACCGTACCTTCATCCACTCACTATGCCGCTACGGGCCTGATGACACAGATTTCATTGCTGAGTGATATTGCATTGTACGTACGTGCCACAACTTCTTTATCCATTTTTTGCTTTCTGGGATATTTACCTGATACTGTAGACGAGCTTCTTGTGAACACAGCCGTCCCAAATATTGGGGTGGCTGTCTGTTTTTCATTTTAATTTCCGTAAGCTATAGGACCATAAGTGGAAGTGCCATAGGCTGTGTTGCTTTGTTTCTTACGTGTTTCAGGAAACACCATACACTTCTCCAGGGTGGCTGCTGGCAATTTACATCCTGCCAATCAGCATAACAAGGCTCCCTGTTCTCCATATCCTGTCCTACCTTTCTGGATTTTACACTTTTTTCAGATGGCCCTTTTGCCCGGGGGGCAGTGAGACTTCATTGTAGTGCAGATTTCCTTTACAGGCTTGCTTGGTTGGCCAAAAAGGGCGTATGCGTTTTTTCCTGAATATATTCAGGAAAAAACGCATACGCCCTTTTTGGCCAAGTGCATCATTGTCGACGTTCTGCCTCTTTTCCTATGCTTTCAGGGCAATTCCAGTCTACCCCCTGCAATCGTTTTCCTGAAATTCTGCCCCGCTTTCAAGTCCCCTTCGCAGGCTTACTTCAATATATTTTTGGAGGATAGCTGTCATTTATAACTCTGCAGGTTTGTGAATTACAGTGCCCCTGAGCTCCTTTCTTCAACTCGCTTTCTTGTGAGCTGGGCAGAAAACCGCAGGATTGCTTCAGGCCCTAATCTGTTTCCGGCAGGGCACACTGAGCCTTTGTTTAATTCCTCTTCCTGGTGGGCAATGAGCGTTACATTTGCCCGTGCAGACACCTAGAGCTAGTCTGTCATTGGTTCTCCCTATTCCTGTTCATCTTGCACAGAATTTGCAAGCTGTGCCAAACAGGAGGTTAAAGGCACTGACTCTCCAAGCGGGGAGACTGTTAGTAAAGCATCTGGAATGGTGAACCCGAGGACAAGGATACGAAAACTGAGATGCATTTTAAATCGTTTCCCAATCACACGGTGGACGATACTCTGGGTTTCCCATGCATGTTTTAGCTGGAGGAAGAATCCCTTGAACCTGGAGAGTTGGGACCCATGGAATGGGTACCATGCAGTATGACTTCAAAGGGTTTGCATTTGCTCACCGAAACTCACCAATGCTATCAGCCTGAAGTGTCCAGCCTTATGTCTCAACCAGCTCTGGGTGTAGATGTGGTCAATCACGGTTGCATCACATGCCCTGAGTGAATTACTTAAGAATTGCTCTCTATTTCACTGTCTTTGTGTTTTGTTTTCGAAATTTATTTTGATAATGGGATTTATCGGATTTTCACTGCTGCGTTTCGGCCGCTGTACACACGCTTGATTCTCTTATGGAGACATATATATCAATGGTTTTTAAGATTCTTCCTAGTCAGGTATATTCCTAGGCGTTGAATATGTGGTGTTGGGTCCATTTCGTTGAGCAAGGAGTAGGTCTTGTCTATTACATATTTGGCTTATGGAAAGATTTCTGTGCTAATTTCAGTCTCTGTTTTTATGCAGCACCCCAACGCACCTTTCCCCGTAAGCAAGCACTAGTTGGTTTTCTAAATTTGAGACCCTGTTCTGTTTTGTAATTCAGTTCCTGTGTAGTCAAGTTTACATTCCGTGAATTAGTGATATCTTATGATGTTTCTTTTTCTGTGTGACGTAGTTCACGTAGAATCACCGTACCTTCATCCACTCATTATGCCGCTACGGGCCTGATGACACAGATTTCATTGCTGAGTGATATTGCATTGTACGTACGTGCCACAACTTCTTTATCCATTTTTTGCTTTCTGGGATATTTACCTGATACTGTAGACGAGCTTCTTGTGAACACAGCCGTCCCAAATATTGGGGTGGCTGTCTGTTTTTGATTTTAATTTCCGTAAGCTATAGGACCATAAGAGGAAGTGCCATAGGCTGTGTTGCTTTGTTTCTTACGTGTTTCAGGAAACACCATACACTTCTCCGGGGTGGCTGCTGGCAATTTACATCCTGCCAATCAGCATAACAAGGCTCCCTGTCCTCCATATCCTGTCCTACCTTTCTGGATTTTACACTTTTTTCAGATGGCCCTTTTGCCCAGGGGGCAGTGAGACTTCATTGTAGTGCAGATTTCCTTTACAGGCTTGCTTGGTTGGCCAAAAAGGGCATATGCGTTTTTTCCTGAATATATTCAGGAAAAAACGCATACACCCTTTTTGGCCAAGTGCATCATTGTCGACGTTGTGCCTCTTTTCCTATGCTTTCAGGGCAATTCCAGTCTACCCCCTGCAATCGTTTTCCTGAAATTCTGCCCCGCTTTCAAGTCCCCTTCGCAGGCTTACTTCAATATATTTTTGGAGGATAGCTGTCATTTATAACTCTGCAGGTTTGTGAATTACAGTGCCCCTGACCTCCTTTCTTCAACTCGCTTTCTTCTGAGCTGGGCACAAAACCGCAGGATTGCTTCAGGCACTAATCTGTTTCCAGTAGGGCACCTTGAGCCTTTGTTTAATTTCTCTTCCTGGTGGGCAATGAGCGTTACATTTGCCCGTGCAGACACCTACAGCTAGTCTCTCATTGGTTCTCCATATTCCTGTTCATCTTGCACAGAAAATGCAAGCTGTGCCAAACAGGAGGTTAAAGGCCCTGACTCTCCAAGCGGGGAGAGTGTTAGTAAAGCATCTGGAATGGTGAAACCGAGGACCAGGATACGAAAACTGAGATGCATTTTAAATCGTTTCCCAATCACACTGTGGACGATACTCTGGGTTTCCCATGCATGTTTTAACTGGAGGAAGAATCCCTTGAACCTGGAGAGTTGGGACCCATGAAATGGGTACCATGCAGTATGACTTCAAAGGGTCTGCATTTGCTCACCGAAACTCACCAATGCTATCAGCCTGAAGTGTCCAGCCTTATGTCTCAACCAGCTCTGGGTGTAGATGTGGTCAATCCCGGTTGCATCACATGCCCTGAGTGAATTATTTAAGAATTGCTCTCTATTTCACTGTCTTTGTGTTTTGTTTTCGAAATTTATTTTGATAATGAGATTTATCGGATTTTCACTGCTGCGTTTCGGCCGCTGTACTCACGCTTGATTCTCTTACGGAGACATATATATCAATGGGTTTTAAGATTCTTCCTAGTCAGGTATATTCCTAGGCGTTGAATATGTGGTGTTGGGTCCATTTCGTTGAGCAAGGAGTAGGTCTTGTCTATTACATATTTGGCTTATGGAAAGTTTTCTGTGCTAATTTCAGTCTCTGGTTTTATGCAGCACCCCAACGCACCTTTCCCCATAAGCAAGCACTAGTTGGTTTTCTAAATTTGAGACCCTGTTCTGTTTTGTAATTCAGTTCATGTGTAGTCAAGTTTACATTCCGTGAATTAGTGATAACTTATGATGTTTCTTTTTCTGAGTGACGTAGTTCACGTAGAATCACCGTACCTTCATCCACTCACTATGCCGCTACGGGCCTGATGACACAGATTTCATTGCTGAGTGATATTGCATTGTACGTACGTGCCACAACTTCTTTATCCATTTTTTGCTTTCTGGGATATTTACCTGATACTGTAGACGAGCTTCTTGTGAACACAGCCGTCCCAAATATTGGGGTGGCTGTCTGTTTTTGATTTTAATTTCCGTAAGCTATAGGACCATAAGTGGAAGTGCCATAGGCTGTGTTGCTTTGTTTCTTACGTGTTTCAGGAAACACCATACACTTCTCCAGGGTGGCTGCTGGCAATTTACATCCTGACAATCAGCATAACAAGGCTCCCTGTTCTCCATATCCTGTCCTACCTTTCTGGATTTTACACTTTTTTCAGATGGCCCTTTTGCCCGGGGGGCAGTGAGACTTCATTGTAGTGCAGATTTCCTTTACAGGCTTGCTTGGTTGGCCAAAAAGTGCGTATGCGTTTTTTCCTGAATATATTCAGGAAAAAACGCATACGCCCTTTTTGGCCAAGTGCATCATTGTCGACGTTCTGCCTCTTTTCCTATGCTTTCAGGGCAATTCCAGTCTACCCCCTGCAATCGTTTTCCTGAAATTCTGCCCCGCTTTCAAGTCCCCTTCGCAGGCTTACTTCAATATATTTTTGGAGGATAGCTGTCATTTATAACTCTGCAGGTTTGTGAATTACAGTGCCCCTGAGCTCCTTTCTTCAACTCGCTTTCTTGTGAGCTGGGCAGAAAACCGCAGGATTGCTTCAGGCCCTAATCTGTTTCCGGCAGGGCACACTGAGCCTTTGTTTAATTCCTCTTCCTGGTGGGCAATGAGCGTTACATTTGCCCGTGCAGACACCTACAGCTAGTCTCTCATTGGTTCTCCCTATTCCTGTTCATCTTGCACAGAATTTGCAAGCTGTGCCAAACAGGAGGTTAAAGGCACTGACTCTCCAAGCGGGGAGAGTGTTAGTAAAGCATCTGGAATGGTGAACCCGAGGACCAGGATACGAAAACTGAGATCCATTTTAAATCGTTTCCCAATCACACGGTGGACGATACTCTGGGTTTCCCATGCATGTTTTAGCTGGAGGAAGAATCCCTTGAACCTGGAGAGTTGGGACCCAAGGAATGGGTACCATGCAGTATGACTTCAAAGGGTTTGCATTTGCTCACCGAAACTCACCAATGCTATCAGCCTGAAGTGTCCAGCCTTATGTCTCAACCAGCTCTGGGTGTAGATGTGGTCAATCACGGTTGCATCACATGCCCTGAGTGAATTACTTAAGAATTGCTCTCTATTTCACTGTCTTTGTGTTTTGTTTTCGAAATTTATTTTGATAATGAGATTTATCGGATTTTCACTGCTGCGTTTCGGCCGCTGTACACACGCTTGATTCTCTTACGGAGACATATATATCAATGGGTTTTAAGATTCTTCCTAGTCAGGTATATTCCTAGGCGTTGAATATGTGGTGTTGGGTCCATTTCGTTGAGCAAGGAGTAGGTTTTGTCTATTACATATTTGGCTTAAGGAAAGTTTTCTGTGCTAATTTCAGTCTCTGGTTTTATGCAGCACCCCAACGCACCTTTCCCCGTAAGCAAGCACTAGTTGGTTTTCTAAATTTGAGACCCTGTTCTGTTTTGTAATTCAGTTCCTGTGTAGTCAAGTTTACATTCCGTGAATTAGTGATATCTTATGATGTTTCTTTTTCTGTGTGACGTAGTTCACGTAGAATCACCGTACCTTCATCCACTCATTATGCCGCTACGGGCCTGATGACACAGATTTCATTGCTGAGTGATATTGCATTGTACGTACGTGCCACAACTTCTTTATCCATTTTTTGCTTTCTGGGATATTTACCTGATACTGTAGACGAGCTTCTTGTGAACACAGCCGTCCCAAATATTGGGGTGGCTGTCTGTTTTTGATTTTAATTTCCGTAAGCTATAGGACCATAAGTGGAAGTGCCATAGGCTGTGTTGCTTTGTTTCTTACGTGTTTCAGGAAACACCATACACTTCTCCGGGGTGGCTGCTGGCAATTTACATCCTGCCAATCAGCATAAAAAGGCTCCCTGTCCTCCATATCCTGTCCTACCTTTCTGGATTTTACACTTTTTTCAGATGGCCCTTTTGCCTGGGGGGCAGTGAGACTTCATTGTAGTGCAGATTTCCTTTACAGGCTTGCTTGGTTGGCCAAAAAGGGCGTATGCGTTTTTTCCTGAATATATTCAGGAAAAAACGCATACGCCCTTTTTGGCCAAGTGCATCATTGTCGACGTTGTGCCTCTTTTCCTATGCTTTCAGGGCAATTCCAGTCTACCCCCTGCAATCGTTTTCCTGAAATTCTGCCCCGCTTTCAAGTCCCCTTCGCAGGCTTACTTCAATATATTTTTGGAGGATAGCTGTCATTTATAACTCTGCAGATTTGTCAATTACAGTGCCCCTGAGCTCCTTTCTTCAACTCGCTTTCTTCTGAGCTGGGCACAAAACCGCAGGATTGCTTCAGGCCCTAATCTGTTTCCAGTAGGGCACCCTGAGCCTTTGTTTAATTCCTCTTCCTGGTGGGCAATGAGCGTTACATTTGCCCGTGCAGACACCTAGAGCTAGTCTCTCATTGGTTCTCCCTATTCCTGTTCATCTTGCACAGAAAATGCAAGCTGTGCCAAACAGGAAGTTAAAGGCCCTGACTCTCCAAGCGGGGAGAGTGTTAGTAAAGCATCTGGAATGGTGAAACCGAGGACCAGGATACGAAAACTGAGATGCATTTTAAATCGTTTCCCAATCACACTGTGGACGATACTCTGGGTTTCCCATGCATGTTTTAACTGGAGGAAGAATCCCTTTAACCTGGAGAGTTGGGACCCATGAAATGGGTACCATGCAGTATGACTTCAAAGGGTCTGCATTTGCTCACCGAAACTCACCAATGCTGTCAGCCTGAAGTGTCCAGCCTTATGTCTCAACCAGCTCTGGGTGTAGATGTGGTCAATCCCGGTTGCATCACATGCCCTGAGTGAATTATTTAAGAATTTCTCTCTATTTCACTGTCTTTGTGTTTTGTTTTCGAAATTTATTTTGATAATGGGATTTATCGGATTTTCACTGCTGCGTTTCGGCCGCTGTACACACGCTTGATTCTCTTACAGAGACATATATATCCATGGGTTTTAAGATTCTTCCTAGTCAGGTATATTCCTAGGCGTTTAATATGTGGTGTTGGGTCCATTTCGTTGAGCAAGGAGTAGGTCTTGTCTATTACATATTTGGCTTATGGAAAGTTATCTGTGCTAATTTCAGTCTCTGGTTTTATGCAGCACCCCAACGCACCATTCCCCATAAGCAAGCACTAGTTGGTTTTCTAAATTTGAGACCCTGTTCTGTTTTGTAATTCAGTTCATGTGTAGTCAAGTTGACATTCCGTGAATTAGTGATATCTTATGATGTTTCTTTTTCTGTGTGACGTAGTTCACGTAGAATCACCGTACCTGCATCCACTCACTATGCCGCTACGGGCCTGATGACACAGATTTCATTGCTGAGTGATATTGCATTGTACGTACGTGCCACAACTTCTTTATCCATTTTTTGCTTTCTGGGATATTTACCTGATACTATAGACGAGCTTCTTGTGAACAGAGCCGTCCCAAATATTGGGGTGGCTGTCTGTTTTTTATTTTAATTTCCGTAAGCTATAGGACCATAAGTGGAAGTGCCATAGGCTGTGTTGCTTTGTTTCTTACGTGTTTCAGGAAACACCATACACTTCTCCAGGGTGGCTGTTGGCAATTTACATCCTGCCAATCAGCATAACAAGGCTCCCTGTTCTCCATATCCTGTCCTACCTTTCTGGATTTTACACTTTTTTCAGATGGCCCTTTTGCCCGGGGGGCAGTGAGACTTCATTGTAGTGCAGATTTCCTTTACAGGCTTGCTTGGTTGGCCAAAAAGGGCGTATGCGTTTTTTCCTGAATATATTCAGGAAAAAACGCATACGCCCTTTTTGGCCAAGTGCATCATTGTCGACGTTCTGCCTCTTTTCCTATGCTTTCAGGGCAATTCCAGTCTACCCCCTGCAATCGTTTTCCTGAAGTTCTGCCCGCTTTCAAGTCCCCTTCGCAGGCTTACTTCAATATATTTTTGGAGGATAGCTGTCATTTATAACTCTGCAGGTTTGTGAATTACAGTGCCCCTGAGCTCCTTTCTTCAAATCGCTTTCTTGTGAGCTGGGCACAAAACCGCAGGATTGCTTCAGGCCGTAATCTGTTTCCAGCAGGGCACACTGAGCCTTTGTTTAATTCCTCTTCCTGGTGGGCAATGAGCGTTACATTTGCCCGTGCAGACACCTACAGCTAGTCTCTCATTGGTTCTCCCTATTCCTGTTCATCTTGCACAGAATTTGCAAGCTGTGCCAAACAGGAGGTTAAAGGCACTGACTCTCCAAGCGGGGAGAGTGTTAGTAAAGCATCTGGAATGGTGAACCCGAGGACCAGGATACGAAAACTGAGATGCATTTTAAATCGTTTCCCAATCACACGGTGGACGATACTCTGGGTTTCCCATGCATGTTTTAGCTGGAGGAAGAATCCCTTGAACCTGGAGAGTTGGGACCCATGGAATGCGTACCATGCAGTATGACTTCAAAGGGTTTGCATTTGCTCACCGAAACTCACCAATGCTATCAGCCTGAAGTGTCCAGCCTTATGTCTCAACCAGGTCTGGTTGTAGATGTGGTCAATCCCGGTTGCATCACATGCCCTGAGTGAATTATTTAAGAATTGCTCTCTATTTCACTGTCTTTGTGTTTTGTTTTCGAAATTTATTTTGATAATGAGATTTATCGGATTTTCACTGCTGCGTTTCGGCCGCTGTACACACGCTTGATTCTCTTACGGAGACATATATATCAATGGGTTTTAAGATTCTTCCTAGTCAGGTATATTCCTAGGCGTTGAATATGTGGTGTTGGGTCCATTTCGTTGAGCAAGGAGTAGGTCTTGTCTATTACATATTTGGCTTATGGAAAGTTTTCTGTGCTAATTTCAGTCTCTGGTTTTATGCAGCACCCCAACGCACCTTTCCCCATAAGCAAGCACTAGTTGGTTTTCTAAATTTGAGTCCCTGTTCTGTTTTGTAATTCAGTTCATGTGTAGTCAAGTTTACATTCCGTGTATTAGTGATATCTTATGTTGTTTCTTTTTCTGTGTGACGTAGTTCACGTAGAATCACCGTACCTGCATCCACTCACTATGACGCTACGGGCCTGATGACACAGATTTCATTGCTGAGTGATATTGCATTGCACGTACGTGCCACAACTTCTTTATCCATTTTTTGCTTTCTGGGATATATACCTGGTACTGTAGACTAGCTTCTTGTGAACACAGCCGTCCCAAATATTGGGGTGACTGTCTGTTTTTGATTTTAATTTCCGTAAGCTATAGGACCGTAAGTGGAAGTGCCATAGGCTGTGTTGCTTTGTTTCTTACGTGTTTCAGGAAACACCATACACTTCTCCGGGGTGGCTGCTGGCAATTTACATCCTGCCAATCAGCATAACAAGGCTCCCTGTTCTCCATATCCTGTCCTACCTTTCTGGATTTTACACATTTTTCAGATGGCCCTTTTGCCCGGGGGGCAGTGAGACTTCATTGTAGTGCAGATTTCTTTTACAGGCTTGCTTGGTTGGCCAAAAAGGGCGTATGCGTTTTTTCCTGAATATATTCAGGAAAAAACGCATACGCCCTTTTTGGCCAAGTGCATCATTGTCGACGTTGTGCCTCTTTTCCTATGCTGTCAGGGCAATTCCAGTCTACCCCCTGCAATCGTTTTCCTGAAATTCTGCCCCGATTTCAAGTCCCCTTCGCAGGCTTACTTCAATATATTTTTGGAGGATAGCTGTCATTTATAACTCTGCAGGTTTGTGAATTACAGTGCCCCTGAGCTCCTTTCTTCAACTCGCTTTCTTGTGAGCTGGGCACAAAACCGCAGGATTGCTTCAGGCCCTAATCTGTTTCCAGTAGGGCACCCTGAGCCTTTGTTTAATTCCTCTTCCTGGTGGGCAATGAGCGTTACATTTGCCCGTGCAGACACCTACAGCTAGTCTCTCATTGGTTCTCCCTATTCCTGTTCATCTTGCACAGAATTTGCAAGCTGTGCCAAACAGGAGGTTAAAGGCCCTGACTCTCCAAGCGGGGAGAGTGTTAGTAAAGCATCTGGAATGGTGAAACCGAGGACCAGAATACGAAAACTGAGATGCATTTTAAATCGTTTCCCAATCACACTGTGGACGATACTCTGGGTTTCCCATGCATGTTTTAACTGGAGGAAGAATCCCTTGAACCTGGAGAGTTGGGACCCATGAAATGGGTACCATGCAGTGTGACTTCAAAGGGTCTGCATTTGCTCACCGAAACTCACCAATGCTATCAGCCTGAAGTGTCCAGCCTTATGTCTCAACCAGCTCTGGGTGTAGATGTGGTCAATCCCGGGTGCATCACATGCCCTGAGTGAATTATTTAAGAATTTCTCTCTATTTTACTGTCTTTGTGTTTTGTTTTCGAAATTTATTTTGATAATGGGATTTATCGGATTTTCACTGCTGCGTTTCGGCCGCTGTACACACGCTTGATTCTCTTACGGAGACATATATATCCATGGGTTTTAAGATTCTTCCTAGTCAGGTATATTCCTAGGCGTTGAATATGCGGCGTTGGGTCCATTTCGTTGAGCAAGGAGTAGGTCTTGTCTATTACATATTTGGCTTATGGAAAGTTTTCTGTGCTAATTTCAGTCTCTGGTTTTATGCAGCACCCCAACGCACCTTTCCCCATAAGCAAGCACTAGTTGGTTTTCTAAATTTGAGACCCTGTTCTGTTTTGTAATTCAGTTCCTGTGTAGTCAAGTTTACATTCCGTGAATTAGTGATATCTTATGATGTTTCTTTTTCTGTGTGACGTAGTTCACGTAGAATCACCGTACCTTCATCCACTCACTATGCCGCTACGGGCCTGATGACACAGATTCCATTGCTGAGTGATATTGCATTGTACGTACGTGCCACAACTTCTTTATCCATTTTTTTGCTTTCTGGGATATTTACCTGATACTGTAGACGAGCTTCTTGTGAACACAGCCGTCCCAAATATTGGGGTGGCTGTCTGTTTTTGATTTTAATTTCCGTAAGCTATAGGACCATAAGTGGAAGTGCCATAGGCTGTGTTGCTTTGTTTCTTACGTGTTTCAGGAAACACCATACACTTCTCCAGGGTGGCTGCTGGCAATTTACATCCTGCCAATCAGCATAACAAGGCTCCCTGTTCTCCATATCCTGTCCTACCTTTCTGGATTTCACACTTTTTTCAGATGGCCCTTTTGCCCGGGGGGCAGTGAGACTTCATTGTAGTGCAGATTTCCTTTACAGGCTTGCTTGGTTGGCCAAAAAGGGCGTATGCGTTTTTTCCTGAATATATTCAGGAAAAAACGCATACGCTCTTTTTGGACAAGTGCATCATTGTCGACGTTCTGCCTCTTTTCCTATGCTTTCAGGGCAATTCCAGTCTACCCCTTGCAATCGTTTTCCTGAAATTCTGCCCCGCTTTCAAGTCCCCTTCGCAGGCTTACTTCAATATATTTTTGGAGGATAGCTGTCATTTATAACTCTGCAGGTTTGTGAATTACAGTGCCCCTGAGCTCCTTTCTTCAACTCGCTTTCTTGTGAGCTGGGCACAAAACCGCAGGATTGCTTCAGGCCCTAATCTGTTTCCGGCAGGGCACACTGAGCCTTTGTTTAATTCCTCTTCCTCGTGGGCAATGAGCGTTACATTTGCCCGTGCAGATACCTACAGCTAGTCTCTCATTGGTTCTCCCTATTCCTGTTCATCTTGCACAGAATTTGCAAGCTGTGCCAAACAGGAGGTTAAAGGCACTGACTCTCCAAGCGGGGAGAGTGTTAGTAAAGCATCTGGAATGGTGAACCCGAGGACCAGGATACGAAAACTGAGATGCATTTTAAATCGTTTCCCAATCACACGGTGGACGATACTCTGGGTTTCCCATGCATGTTTTAGCTGGAGGAAGAATCCCTTGAACCTGGAGAGTTGGGACCCATGGAATGGGTACCATGCAGTATGACTTCAAAGGGTTTGCATTTGCTCACCGAAACTCACCAATGCTATCAGCCTGAAGTGTCCAGCCTTATGTCTCAACCAGCTCTGGGTGTAGATGTGGTCAATCACGGTTGCATCACATGCCCTGAGTGAATTACTTAAGAATTGCTCTCTATTTCACTGTCTTTGTGTTTTGTTTTCGTAATTTATTTTGATAATGAGATTTATCGGATTTTCACTGCTGCGTTTCGGCCGCTGTACACACGCTTGATTCTCTTACGGAGACATATATATCAATGGGTTTTAAGATTCTTCCTAGTCAGGTATATTCCTAGGCGTTGAATATGTGGTGTTGGGTCCATTTCGTTGAGAAGGAGTAGGTCTTGTCTATTACATATTTGGCTTATGGAAAGTTTTCTGTGCTAATTTCAGTCTCTGGTTTTATGCAGCACCCCAACGCACCTTTCCCCGTAAGCAAGCACTAGTTGGTTTTCTAAATTTGATACCCTGTTCTGTTTTGTAATTCAGTTCCTGTGTAGTCAAGTTTACATTCCGTGAATTAGTGATATCTTATGATGTTTCTTTTTCTGTGTGACGTAGTTCACGTAGAATCACCGTACCTTCATCCACTCATTATGCCGCTACGGGCCTGATGACACAGATTTCATTGCTGAGTGATATTGCATTGTACGTACGGGCCACAACTTCTTTATCCATTTTTTGCTTTCTGGGATATTTACCTGATACTGTAGACGAGCTTCTTGTGAACACAGCCGTCCCAAATATTGGGGTGGCTGTCTGTTTTTGATTTTAATTTCCGTAAGCTATAGGACCATAAGTGGAAGTGCAATAGGCTCTGTTGCTTTGTTTCTTACGTGTTTCAGGAAACACCATACACTTCTCCGGGGTGGCTGCTGGCAATTTACATCCTGCCAATCAGCATAACAAGGCTCCCTGTTCTCCATATCCTGTCCTACCTTTCTGGATTTTACACTTTTTTCAGATGGCCCTTTTGCCCGGGGGGCAGTGAGACTTCATTGTAGTGCAGATTTCCTTTACAGGCTTGCTTGGTTGGCCAAAAAGGGCGTATGCGTTTTTTCCTGAATATATTCAGGAAAAAACGCATACGCCCTTTTTGGCCAAGTGCATCATTGTCGACGTTGTGCCTCTTTTCCTATGCTGTCAGGGCAATTCCAGTCTACCCCCTGCAATCGTTTTCCTGAAATTCTGCCCCGCTTTCAAGTCCCCTTTGCAGGCTTACTTCAATATATTTTTGGAGGATAGCTGTCATTTATAACTCTGCAGATTTGTGAATTACAGTGCCCCTGACCTCCTTTCTTCAACTCGCTTTCTTCTGAGCTGGGCACAAAACCGCAGGATTGCTTCAGGCCCTAATCTGTTTCCAGTAGGGCATCCTGAGCCTTTGTTTAATTCCTCTTCCTGGTGGCCAATGAGCGTTACATTTGCCCGTGCAGACACCTACAGCTAGTCTCTCATTGGTTCTTCCTATTCCTGTTCATCTTGCACAGAAAATGCAAGCTGTGCCAAACAGGAGGTTAAAGGCCCTGACTCTCCAAGCGGGGAGAGTGTTAGTAAAGCATCTGGAATGGTGAACCCGAGGACCAGGATACGAAAACTGAGATGCATTTTAAATCGTTTCCCAATCACACGGTGGACAATACTCTGGGTTTCCCATGCATGTTTTAGCTGGAGGAAGAATGCCTTGAACCTGGAGAGTTGGGACCCATGGAATGGGTACCATGCAGTATGACTTCAAAGGGTCTGCATTTGCTCACCGAAACTCACCAATGCTATCAGCCTGAAGTGTCCAGCCTTATGTCTCAACCAGCTCTGGGTGTAGATGTGGTCAATCCCGGTTGCATCACATGCCCTGAGTGAATTATTTAAGAATTGCTCTCTATTTCACTGTCTTTGTGTTTTGTTTTCGAAATTTATTTTGATAATGGGATTTATCGGATTTTCACTGCTGCGTTTCGGCCACTGTACACACGCTTGATTCTCTTACGGAGACATGTATATCCATGGGTTTTAAGATTCTTCCTAGTCAGGTATATTCCTAGGCGTTGAATATGTGGTGTTGGGTCCATTTCGTTGAGCAAGGAGTAGGTCTTGTCTATTACATATATGGCTTATGGAAAGTTATCTGTGCTAATTTCAGTCTGTGGTTTTATGCAGCACCCCAACGCACCTTTCCCCATAAGCAAGCACTAGTTGGTTTCCTAAATTTGAGTCCCTGTTCTGTTTTGTAATTCAGTTCATGTGTAGTCAAGTTTACATTCCGTGAATTAGTGATATCTTATGACTTTTCTTTTTCTGTGTGACGTAGTTCACGTAGAATAACCGTATCTGCATCCACTGACTATGCCGCTACGCGCCTGATGACACAGATTTCATTGCTGAGTGATTTTGCATTGTACGTATGTGCCACAACTTCTTTATCCATTTTTTGCTTTCTTGGATATTTACCTGATACTGTAGATGAGCTTCTTGTGAACACAGCCGTCCCAAATATTGGGGTGGCTGTCTGTTTTTGATTTTAATTTCCGTAAGCTATAGGACCATAAGTGGAAGTGCCATAGGCTGTGTTGCTTTGTTTCTTACGTATTACAGGAAACACCATACACTTCTCCAGGATGGCTGCTGGCAATTTACATCCTGCCAGTCAGCATAACAAGTCTCCCTGTTCTCCATATCCTGTCCTACCTTTCTGGATTTTACACTTTTTTCAGATGGCCCTTTTGCCCGGGGGGCAGTGAGACTTCATTGTAGTGCAGATTTCATTTACAGGCTTGCTTGGCTGGCCAAAAAGGGCGTATGCGTTTTTTCCTGAATATATTCAGGAAAAAACGCATACGCCCTTTTTGGCCAAGTGCATCATTGTCAACGTTGTGCCTCTTTTCCTATGCTTTCAGGGCAATTCCAGTCTACCCCCTGCAATCGTTTTCCTGAAATTCTGCCACGCTTTCAAGTCCCCTTCGCAGGCTTACTTCAATATATTTTTGGAGGATAGCTGTCATTTATAACTCTGCAGGTTTGTGAATTATAGTGCCCCTGAGCTCCTTTCTTCAACTCGCTTTCTTGTGAGCTGGGCAAAAAACCGCAGGATTGCTTCAGGCCCTAATCTGTTTCCAGCAGGGCACACTGAGCCTTTGTTTTATCCCTCTTCCTGGTGGGCAATGAGTGTTACATTTGCCCGTGCAGACACCTACAGCTAGTCTCTCATTGGTTCTCCCTATTCCTGATCATCTTGCACAGAAATTGCAAACTGTGCCAAAGAGGAGGTTAAAGGCACTGACTCTCAAGCGGGGAGAGTGTTAGTAAAGCGTCTGGAATGGTGAACCCTAGGACAAGGATACGAAAACTGAGATCCATTTTAAATCGTTTCCCAATCTCACGGAGTACCATACTCTGTGTTTCCCATGCATGTTTTAGCTGAAGGAAGAATCCCTTGAACCTGGAGAGTTGGGACCCATGGAATGGGTACCATGCAGTATGACTTCAAAGGGTCTGCCTTTGCTCACCGAAACTCACCAATGCTATCAGCCTGAACTGTCCAGCCTTATGTCTCAACCAGCTCTGGGTGTAGATGTGGTCAATCCCGGTTGCATCACATGCCCTGAGTGAATTATTTAAGAATTGCTCTCTATTTCAGTGTCTTTGTGTTTTGTTTTTAAAATTTATTTTGATAATGGGATTTATCGGGTTTTCACTGCTGCGTTTCGGCCGCTGTACACACGCTTGATTCTCTTACGGAGACATATATATCCATGGGTTTTAAGATTCTTCCTAGTCAGGTATATTCCTAGGCGTTGAATATGTGGTGTTGGGTCCATTTCGTTGAGCAAGGAGTAGGTCTTGTCTATTACATATTTGGCTTATGGAAAGTTATATGTGCTAATTTCAGTCTCTGGTTTTATGCAGCACCCCAAGGCACCTTTCCCCATAAGCAAGCACTAGTTTGTTTTCTAAATTTGAGACCCTGTTCTGTTTTGTAATTCAGTTCATGTGTAGTCAAGTTTACATTCCGTGTATTAGTGATATCTTAAGATGTTTCTTTTTCTGTGTGACGTAGTTCACGTAGAATCACCGTACCTGCATCCATTCACTATGCCGCTACGGGCCTGATGACACAGATTTCATTGCTGGGTGATATTGCATTGTACGTACGTACCACAACTTCTTTATCCATTTTTTGCTTTCTGGGATATTTACCTGATACTGTAGACGAGCTTCTTGTGAACACAGCCGTCCCAAATATTGGGGTGGCTGTCTGTTTTTGATTTTAATTTCCGTAAGCTATAGGACCATAAGTGGAAGTGCCATAGGCTGTGTTGCTTTGTTTCTTACGTGTTTCAGGAAACACCATACACTTCTCCGGGGTGGCTGCTGGCAATTTACATCCTGCCAATCAGCATAACAAGGCTCCCTGTTCTCCATATCCTGTCCTACCTTTCTGGATTTTACACATTTTTCAGATGGCCCTTTTGCCCGGGGGGCAGTGAGACTTCATTGTATTGCAGATTTCGTTTACAGGCTTGCTTGTTTGGCCAAAAAGGGCGTATGCGTTTTTTCCTGAATATATTCAGGAAAAAACGCATACGCACTTTTTGGCCAAGTGCATCATTGTCAACGTTCTGCCTCTTTTCCTATGCTTTCAGGGCAATTCCAGTCTACCCCGTGCAATGGTTTTCCTGAAACTTTGCCCCGCTTTCAAGTCCCCTTCGCAGGCTTACTTCAATATATTTTTGGAGGATAGCTGTCATTTATAACTCTGCAGGTTTGTGAATTACAGTGCCCCTGAGCTCCTTTCTTCAACTCGCTTTCTTGTGAGCTGGGCACAAAACCGCAGGATTGCTTCAGGCCCTAATCTCTTTTCAGCAGGGCACGGTGAGCCTTTGTTTAATTTCTCTTCCTGGTCGGCAATGAGCGTTACATTTGCCCGTGCAGACACCTACAGCTAGTCTCTCATTGGTTCTCCCTATTCCTGTTCATCTTGCACAGAAATTGCAAGCTGTGCCAAAGAGGAGGTTAAAGGCACTGACTCTCAAGGTGGGGAGAGTGTTAGTAAAGCATCTGGAATGGGGAACCCGAGGACCAGGATACGAAAACTGAGATGCATTGTAAATCGTTTCCCAATCACACGGTGGACGATACTCTGGGTTTCCCATGCATGTTTTAGCTGGAGGAAGAATCCCTTGAACCTGGAGAGTTGGGACCCATGGAATGGCTACCATGCAGTATGACTTCAAAGGGTCTGCATTTGCTCACCGAAACTCACCAATGCTATCAGCCTGAAGTGTCCAGCCTTATGTCTCAACCAGCTCTGGGTGTAGATGTGGTCAATCCCGGTTGCATCACATGCCCTGAGTGAATTATTTAAGACTTGCTCTCTATTTCACTGTCTTTGTGTTTTGTTTTTGAAATTTATTTTGATAATGGGATTTATCAGATTTTCACTGCTGCGTTTATGCCGCTGTAAACACGCTTGATTCTCTTACGGAGACATATAAATCCATGGGTTTTAAGATTCTTCCTAATCAGGTATATTCCTAGGCGTTGAATATGTGGTGTTGAGTCCATTTCGTTGAGCAAGGAGTAGGTCTTGTCTATTACATATTTGGCTTATGGAAAGTTATCTGTGCTAATTTCAGTCTCTGGTTTTATGCAGCACCCCAAGGCACCTTTCCCCATAAGCAAGCACTAGTTGGTTTTCTAAATTTGAGACCCTGTTCTGTTTTGTAATTCAGTTCATGTGTAGTCAAGTTTACATTCCGTGTATTAGTGATATCTTATGATGTTTCTTTTTCTGTGTGACGTAGTTCACGTAGAATCACCGTACCTGCATCCACTCACTATGCCGCTACGGGCCTGATGACACAGATTTCATTGCTGAGTGATATTGCATTGCACGTACGTGCCACAACTTCTTTATCCATTTTTTGCTTTCTGGGATATTTACCTGGTACTGTAGACGAGCTTCTTGGGAACACAGCCGTCCCAAACTTTGCGGTGGCTCTCTGTTTTTGATTTTAATTTCCCTAAACAATAGGACCATAAGTGCAATTGCCATAGGCTGTGTTGCTTTATTTCTTACGTGTTTCAGGAAATACCATACACTTCTCCAGGGTGGCTGTTCACAATTTACATCCTGCCAATCAGCATAACAAGGCTCCCTGTTCTCCATATCCTGTCCTACCTTTCTGGATTTTACACTTTTTTCAGATGGCCCTTTTGCCCGGGGGGCAGTGAGACTTCATTGTATTGCAGATTTCGTTTACAGGCTTGCTTGGTTGGCCAAAAAGGGCGTATGCGTTTTTTCCTGAATATATTCAGGAAAAAACGCATACGCACTTTTTGGCCAAGTGCATCATTGTCAACGTTCTGCCTCTTTTCCTATGCTTTCAGGGCAATTCCAGTCTACCCCCTGCAATGGTTTTCCTGAAACTTTGCCCCGCTTTCAAGTCCCCTTCGCAGGCTTACTTCAATATATTTTTGGAGGATAGCTGTCATTTATAACTCTGCAGGTTTGTGAATTACAGTGCCCCTGAGCTCCTTTCTTCAACTCGCTTTCTTGTGAGCTGGGCACAAAACCGCAGGATTGCTTCAGGCCCTAATCTCTTTTCAGCAGGGCACGGTGAGCCTTTGTTTAATTTCTCTTCCTGGTCGGCAATGAGCGTTACATTTGCCCGTGCAGACACCTACAGCTAGTCTCTCATTGGTTCTCCCTATTCCTGTTCATCTTGCACAGAAATTGCAAGCTGTGCCAAAGAGGAGGTTAAAGGCACTGACTCTCCAAGCGGGGAGAGTGTTAGTAAAGCATCTGGAATGGGGAACCCGAGGACCAGGATACGAAAACTGAGATGCATTGTAAATCGTTTCCCAATCACACGGTGGACGATACTCTGGGTTTCCCATGCATGTTTTAGCTGGAGGAAGAATCCCTTGAACCTGGAGAGTTGGGACCCATGGAATGGCTACCATGCAGTATGACTTCAAAGGGTCTGCATTTGCTCACCGAAACTCACCAATGCTATCAGCCTGAAGTGTCCAGCCTTATGTCTCAACCAGCTCTGGGTGTAGATGTGGTCAATCCCGGTTGCATCACATGCCCTGAGTGAATTATTTAAGACTTGCTCTCTATTTCACTGTCTTTGTGTTTTGTTTTTGAAATTTATTTTGATAATGGGATTTATCAGATTTTCACTGCTGCGTTTATGCCGCTGTAAACACGCTTGATTCTCTTACGGAGACATATAAATCCATGGGTTTTAAGATTCTTCCTAATCAGGTATATTCCTAGGCGTTGAATATGTGGTGTTGAGTCCATTTCGTTGAGCAAGGAGTAGGTCTTGTCTATTACATATTTGGCTTATGGAAAGTTATCTGTGCTAATTTCAGTCTCTGGTTTTATGCAGCACCCCAAGGCACCTTTCCCCATAAGCAAGCACTAGTTGGTTTTCTAAATTTGAGACCCTGTTCTGTTTTGTAATTCAGTTCATGTGTAGTCAAGTTTACATTCCGTGTATTAGTGATATCTTATGATGTTTCTTTTTCTGTGTGACGTAGTTCACGTAGAATCACCGTACCTGCATCCACTCACTATGCCGCTACGGGCCTGATGACACAGATTTCATTGCTGAGTGATATTGCATTGCACGTACGTGCCACAACTTCTTTATCCATTTTTTGCTTTCTGGGATATTTACCTGGTACTGTAGACGAGCTTCTTGGGAACACAGCAGTCCCAAATATTGGGGTCTCTGTCTTTTTTTGATTTTAATTTCCGTAAGCTATTGGACCATAAGTGGAAGTGCCATCGGCTGTGTTGCTTTATTTCTTACGTGTTTCAGGAAACACCATACACTTCTCCAGTGTGGCTGCTGGCAATTTACATCCTGCCAATCAGCATAACAAGGCTCCCTGTTCTCCATATCCTGTCCTACCTTTCTGGATTTTACACTTTTTTCAGATGGCCCTTTTGCCCCGGGGGGCAGTGAGATTTCATTGTAGTGCAGATTTCCTTTACAGGCTTGCTTGGTTGGCCAAAAAGGTGGTATGCGTTTTTTCCTGAATATATTCTGGAAAAAACGCATACGCCCTTTTTGGCCAAGTGCATCATTGTCGACGTTTTGCCTCTTTACTTATGCTTTCAGGGCAATTCCAGTCTACCCCCTGCAATCGTTTTCCTGAAATTCTGCCCCGCTTTCAAGTCCCCTTCGCAGGCTTACTTCAATATATTTTTGGAGGATAGCTGTCATTTATAACTCTGCAGGTTTGTGAATTACAGTGCCCCTGAGCTCCTTTCTTCAACTCGCTTTCTTGTGAGCTGGGCACAAAACCGCAGGATTGCTTCAGGCCCTAATCTGTTTTCAGCAGGGCACGCTGAGCTTTTGTTTAATTCCTCTTCCTGGTCGGCAATGAGCGTTACATTTGCCCGTGCAGACACCTACAGCTAGTCTCTCATTGGTTCTCCCTATTCCTGTTCATCTTGCACAGAAATTGCAAGCTGTGCCAAAGAGGAGGTTAAAGGCACTGACTCTCCAAGCGGGGAGAGTGTTAGTAAAGCATCTGGAATGGTGAACACGAGGACTAGGATACGAAAACTGAGATGCATTTTAAATCGTTTCCCAATCACACGGTGGACGATACTCTGGGTTTCCCATGCATGTTTTAGCTGGAGGAAGAATGCCTTGAAACTGCAGAGTTGGGACCCATGGAATGGGTACCATGCAGTATGACTTCAAAGGGTCTGCATTTGCTCACCGAAACTCACCAATGTTATCAGCCTGAAGTGTCCAGCCTTATGTCTCAACCAGCTCTGGGTGTAGATGTGGTCAATCCCGGTTGCATCACATGCCCTTAGTGAATTATTTAAGAATTGCTCTCTATATCACTGTCTTTGTGTTTTGTTTTCGAAATTTATTTTGATAATGGGATTTATCGGATTTTCACTGCTGCGTTTCGGCCGCTGTACACACGCTTGATTCTCTTACGGAGACATATATATCCATGGGTTTTAAGATTCTTCCTAGTCAGGTATATTCCTAGGCTTTGAATATGTGGTGTTGCGTCCATTACGTTGAGCAAGGAGTAGGTCTTGTCTATTACATATATGGCTTATGGAAAGTTATCTGTGCTAATTTCCGTCTCTGGTTTTATGCAACATCCCAAGGCACCTTTCCCCATAAGCAAGCACTAGTTGGTTTTCTAAATTTGAGACCCTGTTCTGTTTTGTAATTCAGTTCATGTGTAGTCAAGTTTACATTCCGTGTATTAGTGATATCTTATGATGTTTCTTTTTCTGTGTGACGTAGTTCACGTAGAATCACCGAACCTGCATCCATTCACTATGCCGCTACGGGCCTGATGACACAGATTTCATTGCTGGGTGATATTGCATTGTACGTACGTACCACAAGTTCTTTATCCATTTTTTGCTTTCTTGGATATTTACCTGATACTGTAGACGAGCTCTTGTGAACACAGCCATCCCAAATATTGGGGTGACTGTCTGTTTTTGATTTTAATTTCCGAAAGCTATAGGACCATAAGTAGAAGTGCCATAGGCTGTGTTGCTTTGTTTCTTACGTGTTTCAGGAAACACCATACACTTCTCCGGGGTGGCTGCTGGCAATTTACATCCTGCCAATCAGCATAACAAGGCTCCCTGTTCTCCATATCCTGTCCTACCTTTCTGGATTTTACACTTTTTTCAGATGGCCCTTTTGCCCGGGGGGCAGTGAGACTTCATTGTATTGCAGATTTCGTTTACAGGCTTGCTTGGTTGGCCAAAAAGGCCGTATGCGTTTTTTCCTGAATATATTCAGGAAAAAACGCATACGCACTTTTTGGCCAAGTGCATCATTGTCAACGTTCTGCCTCTTTTCCTATGCTTTCAGGGCAATTCCAGTCTACCCCCTGCAATGGTTTTCCTGAAACTTTGCCCCGCTTTCAAGTCCCCTTCGCAGGCTTACTTCAATATATTTTTGGAGGATAGCTGTCATTTATAACTCTGCAGGTTTGTGAATTACAGTGCCCCTGAGCTCCTTTCTTCAACTCGCTTTCTTGTGAGCTGGGCACAAAACCGCAGGATTGCTTCAGGCCCTAATCTCTTTTCAGCAGGGCACGGTGAGCCTTTGTTTAATTTCTCTTCCTGGTCGGCAATGAGCGTTACATTTGCCCGTGCAGACACCTACAGCTAGTCTCTCATTGGTTCTCCCTATTCCTGTTCATCTTGCACAGAAATTGCAAGCTGTGCCAAAGAGGAGGTTAAAGGCACTGACTCTCAAGGCGGGGAGAGTGTTAGTAAAGCATCTGGAATGGGGAACCCGAGGACCAGGATACGAAAACTGAGATGCATTGTAAATCGTTTCCCAATCACACGGTGGACGATACTCTGGGTTTCCCATGCATGTTTTAGCTGGAGGAAGAATCCCTTGAACCTGGAGAGTTGGGACCCATGGAATGGCTACCATGCAGTATGACTTCAAAGGGTCTGCATTTGCTCACCGAAACTCACCAATGCTATCAGCCTGAAGTGTCCAGCCTTATGTCTCAACCAGCTCTGGGTGTAGATGTGGTCAATCCCGGTTGCATCACATGCCCTGAGTGAATTATTTAAGACTTGCTCTCTATTTCACTGTCTTTGTGTTTTGTTTTTGAAATTTATTTTGATAATGGGATTTATCAGATTTTCACTGCTGCGTTTATGCCGCTGTAAACACGCTTGATTCTCTTACGGAGACATATAAATCCATGGGTTTTAAGATTCTTCCTAATCAGGTATATTCCTAGGCGTTGAATATGTGGTGTTGAGTCCATTTCGTTGAGCAAGGAGTAGGTCTTGTCTATTACATATTTGGCTTATGGAAAGTTATCTGTGCTAATTTCAGTCTCTGGTTTTATGCAGCACCCCAAGGCACCTTTCCCCATAAGCAAGCACTAGTTGGTTTTCTAAATTTGAGACCCTGTTCTGTTTTGTAATTCAGTTCATGTGTAGTCAAGTTTACATTCCGTGTATTAGTGATATCTTATGATGTTTCTTTTTCTGTGTGACGTAGTTCACGTAGAATCACCGTACCTGCATCCACTCACTATGCCGCTACGGGCCTGATGACACAGATTTCATTGCTGAGTGATATTGCATTGCACGTACGTGCCACAACTTCTTTATCCATTTTTTGCTTTCTGGGATATTTACCTGGTACTGTAGACGAGCTTCTTGGGAACACAGCCGTCCCAAACTTTGCGGTGGCTCTCTGTTTTTGATTTTAATTTCCCTAAACAATAGGACCATAAGTGCAATTGCCATAGGCTGTGTTGCTTTATTTCTTACGTGTTTCAGGAAATACCATACACTTCTCCAGGGTGGCTGTTCACAATTTACATCCTGCCAATCAGCATAACAAGGCTCCCTGTTCTCCATATCCTGTCCTACCTTTCTGGATTTTACACTTTTTTCAGATGGCCCTTTTGCCCGGGGGGCAGTGAGACTTCATTGTATTGCAGATTTCATTTACAGGCTTGCTTGGTTGGCCAAAAAGGGCGTATGCGTTTTTTCCTGAATATATTCAGGAAAAAACCCATACGCACTTTTTGGCCAAGTGCATCATTGTCAACGTTCTGCCTCTTTTCCTATGCTTTCAGGGCAATTCCAGTCTACCCCCTGCAATGGTTTTCCTGAAACTTTGCCCCGCTTTCAAGTCCCCTTCGCAGGCTTACTTCAATATATTTTTGGAGGATAGCTGTCATTTATAACGCTGCAGGTTTGTGAATTACAGTGCCCCTGAGCTCCTTTCTTCAACTCGCTTTCTTGTGAGCTGGGCACAAAACCGCAGGATTGCTTCAGGCCCTAATCTCTTTTCAGCAGGGCACGGTGAGCCTTTGTTTAATTTCTCTTCCTGGTCGGCAATGAGCGTTACATTTGCCCGTGCAGACACCTACAGCTAGTCTCTCATTGGTTCTCCCTATTCCTGTTCATCTTGCACAGAAATTGCAAGCTGTGCCAAAGAGGAGGTTAAAGGCACTGACTCTCCAAGCGGGGAGAGTGTTAGTAAAGCATCTGGAATGGGGAACCCGAGGACCAGGATACGAAAACTGAGATGCATTGTAAATCGTTTCCCAATCACACGGTGGACGATACTCTGGGTTTCCCATGCATGTTTTAGCTGGAGGAAGAATCCCTTGAACCTGGAGAGTTGGGACCCATGGAATGGCTACCATGCAGTATGACTTCAAAGGGTCTGCATTTGCTCACCGAAACTCACCAATGCTATCAGCCTGAAGTGTCCAGCCTTATGTCTCAACCAGCTCTGGGTGTAGATGTGGTCAATCCCGGTTGCATCACATGCCCTGAGTGAATTATTTAAGACTTGCTCTCTATTTCACTGTCTTTGTGTTTTGTTTTTGAAATTTATTTTGATAATGGGATTTATCAGATTTTCACTGCTGCGTTTATGCCGCTGTAAACACGCTTGATTCTCTTACGGAGACATATAAATCCATGGGTTTTAAGATTCTTCCTAATCAGGTATATTCCTAGGCGTTGAATATGTGGTGTTGAGTCCATTTCGTTGAGCAAGGAGTAGGTCTTGTCTATTACATATTTGGCTTATGGAAAGTTATCTGTGCTAATTTCAGTCTCTGGTTTTATGCAGCACCCCAAGGCACCTTTCCCCATAAGCAAGCACTAGTTGGTTTTCTAAATTTGAGTCCCTGTTCTGTTTTGTAATTCAGTTCATGTGTAGTCAAGTTTACATTCCGTGTATTAGTGATATCTTATGATGTTTCTTTTTCTGTGTGACGTAGTTCACGTAGAATCACCGTACCTGCATCCACTCACTATGCCGCTACGGGCCTGATGACACAGATTTCATTGCTGAGTGATATTGCATTGCACGTACGTGCCACAACTTCTTTATCCATTTTTTGCTTTCTGGGATATTTACCTGGTACTGTAGACGAGCTTCTTGGGAACACAGCAGTCCCAAATATTGGGGTCTCTGTCTTTTTTTGATTTTAATTTCCGTAAGCTATTGGACCATAAGTGGAAGTGCCATCGGCTGTGTTGCTTTATTTCTTACGTGTTTCAGGAAACACCATACACTTCTCCAGTGTGGCTGCTGGCAATTTACATCCTGCCAATCAGCATAACAAGGCTCCCTGTTCTCCATATCCTGTCCTACCTTTCTGGATTTTACACTTTTTTCAGATGGCCCTTTTGCCCCGGGGGGCAGTGAGATTTCATTGTAGTGCAGATTTCCTTTACAGGCTTGCTTGGTTGGCCAAAAAGGTGGTATGCGTTTTTTCCTGAATATATTCTGGAAAAAACGCATACGCCCTTTTTGGCCAAGTGCATCATTGTCGACGTTGTGCCTCTTTACTTATGCTTTCAGGGCAATTCCAGTCTACCCCCTGCAATCGTTTTCCTGAAATTCTGCCCCGCTTTCAAGTCCCCTTCGCAGGCTTACTTCAATATATTTTTGGAGGATAGCTGTCATTTATAACTCTGCAGGTTTGTGAATTACAGTGCCCCTGAGCTCCTTTCTTCAACTCGCTTTCTTGTGAGCTGGGCACAAAACCGCAGGATTGCTTCAGGCCCTAATCTGTTTTCAGCAGGTCACGCTGAGCTTTTGTTTAATTCCTCTTCCTGGTCGGCAATGAGCGTTACATTTGCCCGTGCAGACACCTACAGCTAGTCTCTCATTGGTTCTCCCTATTCCTGTTCATCTTGCACAGAAATTGCAAGCTGTGCCAAAGAGGAGGTTAAAGGCACTGACTCTCCAAGCGGGGAGAGTGTTAGTAAAGCATCTGGAATGGTGAACACGAGGACCAGGATACGAAAACTGAGATGCATTTTAAATCGTTTCCCAATCACACGGTGGACGATACTCTGGGTTTCCCATGCATGTTTTAGCTGGAGGAAGAATGCCTTGAAACTGCAGAGTTGGGACCCATGGAATGGGTACCATGCAGTATGACTTCAAAGGGTCTGCATTTGCTCACCAAAACTCACCAATGTTATCAGCCTGAAGTGTCCAGCCTTATGTCTCAACCAGCTCTGGGTGTAGATGTGGTCAATCCCGGTTGCATCACATGCGCTGAGTGAATTATTTAAGAATTGCTCTCTATTTCACTGTCTTTGTGTTTTGTTTTCGAAATTTATTTTGATAATGGGATTTATCGGATTTTCACTGCTGCGTTTCGGCCGCTGTACACACGCTTGATTCTCTTACGGAGACATATATATCCATGGGTTTTAAGATTCTTCCTAGTCAGGTATATTCCTAGGCGTTGAATATGTGGTGTGGGTCCATTTCGTTGAGCAAGGAGTAGGTCTTGTCTATTACATATATGGCTTATGGAAAGTTATCTGTGCTAATTTCCGTCTCTGGTTTTATGCAACACCCCAAGGCACCTTTCCCCATAAGCAAGCACTAGTTGGTTTTCTAAATTTGAGACCCTGTTCTGTTTTGTAATTCAGTTCATGTGTAGTCAAGTTTACATTCCGTGTATTAGTGATATCTTATGATGTTTCTTTTTCTGTGTGACGTAGTTCACGTAGAATCACCGTACCTGCATCCACTCACTATGCCGCTACGGGCCTGATGACACAGATTTCATTGCTGAGTGATATTGCATTGCACGTACGTGCCACAACTTCTTTATCCATTTTTTGCTTTCTGGGATATTTACCTGATACTGTAGACGAGCTTCTTGTGAACACAGCCATCCCAAATATTGGGGTGGCTGTCTGTTTTTGATTTTAATTTCCGTAAGCTATAGGACGATACGTGGAAATGCCATAGGCTGTGTTGCTTTGTTTCTTACGTGTTTCAGGAAACACCATACACTTCTCCAGGGTGGCTGCTGGCAATTTACATCCTGCCAATCAGCATAACAAGGCTCCCTGTTCTCCATATCCTGTCCTACCTTTCTGGATTTTACACTTTTTTCAGATGGCCCTTTTGCCCCGGGGGCAGTGAGACTTCATTGTAGTGCAGATTTCCTTTACAGGCTTGCTTGGTTGGCCAAAAAGGGCGTATGCGTTTTTTCCTGAATATATTCAGGAAAAAACGCATACGCCCTTTTTGGCCAAGTGCATCATTTTCGACGTTCTGCCTCTTTTCCTATGCTTTCAGGGCAATTCCTGTCTACCCCCTGCAATGGTTTTCCTGAAACTCTGCCACGCTTTCAAGTCCCCTTCGCAGGCTTACTTCAATATATTTTTAGAGGATAGCTGTCATTTATAACTCTGCAGGTTTGTGAATTACAGTGCCCCTGAGCTCCTTTCTTCAACTCGCTTTCTTGTGAGCTGGGCACAAAACCGCAGGATTGCTTCAGGCCCTAATCTGTTTCCGGCAGGGCACGCTGAGCCTTTGGTTAATTCCTCTTCCTGGTGAGAAATGAGCGTTACATTTGCCCGTGCAGACACCTATAGCTAGTCTCTCATTGGTTCTCCCTATTCCTGTTCATCTTGCACAGAATTTGCAAGCTGTGCCAAAGAGGAGTTTAAAGGCACGGCCTCTCAAAGCGGGGAGAGTGTTAGTAAAGCATCTGGAATGGTGAACCCGAGGACCAGGATACGAAAACTGAGATGCATTTTAAATCGTTTCCCAATTACACGGTGGACGATACTCTGGGTTTCCCATTCATGTTTTAGCTGGAGGAAGAATCCCTTGAACCTGGAAAGTTGGGACCCGTGGAATGGGTACCATGCAGTATGACTTCAAAGGGTCTGCATTTGCTCACCGAAACTCACCAGTGCTATCAGCCTGAAGTGTCCAGCCTTATGTCACAACCAGCTCTGGGTGTAGATGTGGTCAATCCCGGTTGCATCACATGCCCTGAGTGAATTATTTAAGAATTGCTCTCTATTTCACTGTCTTTGTGTTTTGTTTTCGAAATTTATTTTGATAAT
Source organism: Phocoena phocoena (assembly GCF_963924675.1). NCBI lineage: Eukaryota > Metazoa > Chordata > Mammalia > Artiodactyla > Phocoenidae > Phocoena > Phocoena phocoena. Next base: position 906,346 of record NW_027077514.1, on the reverse strand, counting down.
GGGATTTATCGGTTTTCACTGCTGCGTTTCGGCCGCAGTTCACACGCTTGATTCTCTTACAGAGACATATATATCCATGGGTTTTAAGATTCTTCCTAGTCAGGTATATTCCTAGGCGTTGAATATGTGGTGTTGGGTCCATTTCGTTGAGCAAAGAGTAGGTCTTGTCTATTACATATTTGGCTTATGGAAAGTTATCTGTGCTAATTTCAGTCTCTGGTTTTATGTAGCACCCCAAAGCACCTTTCCCCATAAGCAAGCACTAGTTTGTTTTCTAAATTTGAGACCCTGTTCTGTTTTGTAATTCAGTTCATGTGTAGTCAAGTTTACATTCCGTGTATTAGTGATAACTTATGATGTTTCTTTTTCTGTGTGACGTAGTTCACGTAGAATCACCGTACCTGCATCCATTCACTATGCCGCTACGGGCCTGATGACACAGATTTCATTGCTGGGTGATATTGCATTGTACGTACGTACCACAACTTCTTTATCCATTTTTTGCTTTCTGGGATATTTACCTGATACTGTAGACGAGCTTCTTGTGAACACAGCCGTCCCAAATATTGGGGTGGCTGTCTGTTTTTGATTTTAATTTCCGTAAGCTATAGGACCATAAGTGGAAGTGCCATAGGCTGTGTTGCTTTGTTTCTTACGTGTTTCAGGAAACACCATACACTTCTCCAGGGTGGCTGCTGGCAATTTACATCCTGCCAATCAGCATAACAAGGCTCCCTGTTCTCCATATCCTGTCCTACCTTTCTGGATTTTACACTTTTTTCAGATGGCCCTTTTGCCCGGGCGGCAGTGAGACTTCATTGTATTGCAGATTTCGTTTACAGGCTTGCTTGGTTGGCCAAAAAGGGCGTATGCGTTTTTTCCTGAATATATTCAGGAAAAAACGCATACGCCCTTTTTGGCCAAGTGCATCATTGTCAACGTTCTGCCTCTTTTCCTATGCTTTCAGGGCAATTCCAGTCTACCCCCTGCAATGGATTTCCTGAAACTCTGCCCCGCTTTCAAGTCCGCTTCGCAGGCTTACTTCAATATATTTTTGGAGGATAGCTGTCATTTATAACTCTGCAGGTTTGTGAATTACAGTGCCCCTGAGCTCCTTTCTTCAACTCGCTTTCTTGTGAGCTTGGCACAAAACCGCAGGATTGCTTCAGGCCCTAATCTCCTTTCAGCAGGGCACGCTGATCCTTTGTTTAATTCCTCTTCCTGGTCGGCAATGAGCGTTACATTTGCCCGTGCAGACACCTACAGCTAGTCTCTCATTGGTTCTCCCTATTCCTGTTCAACTTGCACAGAAATTGCAAGCTGTGCCAAACAGGAGGTTAAAGGCACTGACTCTCCAAGCGGGGAGAGTGTTAGTAAAGCATCTGAAATGGTGAACCCGAGGACCAGGATACGAAAACTGAGATGCATTTTAAATCGTTTCCCAATCACACGGTGGACGATACTCTGGGTTTCCCATGCATGTTTTAGCTGGAGGAAGAATGCCTTGAACCTGGAGAGTTGGGACCCATGGAATGGGTACCATGCAGTATGACTTCAAAGGGTCTGCATTTGCTCACCGAAACTCACCAATGCTATCAGCCTGAAGTGTCCAGCCTTATGTCTCTACCAGCTCTGGGTGTAGATGTGGTCAATCCCGGTTGCATCACATGCCCTGAGTGAATTATTTAAGACTTGCTCTCTATTTCACTGTCTTTGTGTTTTGTTTTCGAAATTTATTTTGATAATGGGATTTATCGGTTTTCACTGCTGCGTTTCGGCCGCAGTTCACACGCTTTATTCTCTTACAGAGACATATATATCCATGGGTTTTAAGATTCTTCCTAGTCAGGTATATTCCTAGGCGTTGAATATGTGGTGTTGGGTCCATTTCGTTGAGCAAGGAGTAGGTCTTGTCTATTACATATTTGGCTTATGGAAAGTTATCTGTGCTAATTTCAGTCTCTGGTTTTATTTAGCACCCCAAAGCACCTTTCCCCATAAGCAAGCACTAGTTTGTTTTCTAAATTTGAGACCCTGTTCTGTTTTGTAATTCAGTTCATGTGTAGTCAAGTTTACATTCCGTGTATTAGTGATATCTTATGATGTTTCTTTTTCTGTGTGACGTAGTTCACGTAGAATCACCGTACCTGCATCCATTCACTATGTCGCTACGGGCCTGATGACACAGATTTCATTGCTGGGTGATATTGCATTGTACGTACGTACCACAACTTCTTTATCCATTTTTTGCTTTCTGGGATATTTACCTGATACTGTAGACGAGCTTCTTGTGAACACAGCCGTCCCTAATATTGGGGTGGCTGTCTGTTTTTGATTTTAATTTCCGTAAGCTATAGGACCATAAGTGGAAGTGCCATAGGCTGTGTTGCTTTGTTTCTTACGTGTTTCAGGAAACACCATACACTTCTCCGGGGTGGCTGCTGGCAATTTACATCCTGCCAATCAGCATAACAAGGCTCCCTGTTCTCCATATCCTGTCCTACCTTTCTGGATTTTACACTTTTTTCAGATGGCCCTTTTGCCCGGGGGGCAGTGAGACTTCATTGTATTGCAGATTTCGTTTACAGGCTTGCTTGGTTGGCCAAAAAGGGCGTATGCGTTTTTTCCTGAATATATTCAGGAAAAAACGCATACGCCCTTTTTGGCCAAGTGCATCATTGTCAACGTTCTGCCTCTTTTCCTATGCTTTCAGGGCAATTCCAGTCTACCCCCTGCAATGGATTTCCTGAAACTCTGCCCCGCTTTCAAGTCCGCTTCGCAGGCTTACTTCAATATATTTTTGGAGGATAGCTGTCATTTATAACTCTGCAGGTTTGTGAATTACAGTGCCCCTGAGCTCCTTTCTTCAACTCGCTTTCTTGTGAGCTTGGCACAAAACCGCAGGATTGCTTCAGGCCCTAATCTCTTTTCAGCAGGGCACGCTGATCCTTTGTTTAATTCCTCTTCCTGGTCGGCAATGAGCGTTACATTTGCCCGTGCAGACACCTACAGCTAGTCTCTCATTGGTTCTCCCTATTCCTGTTCAACTTGCACAGAAATTGCAAGCTGTGCCAAACAGGAGGTTAAAGGCACTGACTCTCCAAGCGGGGAGAGTGTTAGTAAAGCATCTGAAATGGTGAACCCGAGGACCAGGATACGAAAACTGAGATGCATTTTAAATCGTTTCCCAATCACACGGTGGACGATACTCTGGGTTTCCCATGCATGTTTTAGCTGGAGGAAGAATGCCTTGAACCTGGAGAGTTGGGACCCATGGAATGGGTACCATGCAGTATGACTTCAAAGGGTCTGCATTTGCTCACCGAAACTCACCAATGCTATCAGCCTGAAGTGTCCAGCCTTATGTCTCTACCAGCTCTGGGTGTAGATGTGGTCAATCCCGGTTGCATCACATGCCCTGAGTGAATTATTTAACACTTGCTCTCTATTTCACTGTCTTTGTGTTTTGTTTTTGAAATTTATTTTGATAATGGGATTTATCAGATTTTCACTGCTGCGTTTATGCCGCTGTAAACACGCTTGTTTCTCTTACGGAGACATATAAATCCGTGGGTTTTAAGATTCTTCCTAATCAGGTATATTCCTAGGCGTTGAATATGTGGTGTTGAGTCCATTTCGTTGAGCAAGGAGTAGGTCTTGTCTATTACATATTTGGCTTATGGAATGTTATCTGTGCTAATTTCAGTCTCTGGTTTTATGCAGCACCCCAAGGCACCTTTCCCCATATGCAAGCACTAGTTGGTTTTCTAAATTTGAGACCCTGTTCTGTTTTGTAATTCAGTTCATGTGTAGTCAAGTTTACATTCCGTGTATTAGTGATATCTTATGATGTTTCTTTTTCTGTGTGACGTAGTTCACGTAGAATCACCGTACCTGCATCCACTCACTATGCCGCTACGGGCCTGATGACACAGATTTCATTGCTGAGTGATATTGCATTGCACGTACGTCCCACAACTTCTTTATCCAGTTTTTGCTTTCTGGGATATTTACCTGGTACTGTAGACGAGCTTCTTGGGAACACAGCCGTCCCAAACTTTGGGGTGGCTCTCTGTTTTTGATTTTAATTTCCCTAAACAATAGTACCATAAGTGCAATTGCCATAGGCTGTGTTGCTTTATTTCTTACGTGTTTCAGGAAACACCATACACTTCTCCAGGGTGGCTGTTCACAATTTACATCCTGCCAATCAGCATAACAAGGCTCCCTGTTCTCCATATTCTGTCCTACCTTTCTGGATTTTACACTTTATTCAGTTTTCCTGAATATATTCTGGAAAAAACGCATACGCCCTTTTTGGCCAAGTGCATCATTGTCGACGTTCTGCCTCTTTTCCTATGCTTTCAGGGCAATTCCAGTCTACCCCCTGCAATCGTTTTCCTGAAATTCTGCCCCGCTTTCAAGTCCCCTTCGCAGGCTTACTTCAATATATTTTTGGAGGGTAGCTGTCATTTATAACTCTGCAGGTTTGTGAATTACAGTGCCCCTGAGCTCCTTTCTTCAACTCGCTTTCTTGTGAGCTGGGCACAAAACCGCAGGATTGCTTCAGGCCCTAATCTGTTTCCAGCAGGGCACACTTTGCCTTTGTTTAATTCCTCTTCCTGGTGGGCAATGAGCGTTACATTTGCCCGTGCAGACACCTACAGCTAGTCTCTCATTGGTTCTCCCTATTCCTGTTCATCTTGCACAGAAATTGCAAGCTGTGCCAAAGAGGAGGTTAAAGGCACTGACTCTCCAAGCGGGGAGAGGGTTAGTAAAGCATCTGGAATGGTGAACCCGAGGACCAGGATACGAAAACTGAGATGCATTTTAAATGGTTTCCCAATCACACGGTGGACGATACTCTGGGTTTCCCATGCATGTTTTAGCTGGAGGAAGAATCCCTTGAACCTGGAGAGTTGGGACCCATGGAATGGGTACCATGCAGTATGACTTCAAAGGGTCTGCATTTGCTCACCGAAACTCACCAATGCTATCAGCCTGAAGTGTCCAGCCTTATGTCTCAACAAGCTCTGGGTGTAGATGTGTTAAATCCCGGTTGCATCACATGCCCTGAGTGAATTATTTAAGAATTGCTCTCTATTTCACTGTCTTTGTGTTTTGTTTTCGAAATTTATTTTGATAATGGGATTTATTGGATTTTCACTGCTGCGTTTCGGCCGCTGTACACACGCTTGATTCTCTTATGGAGACATATATATCCATGGGTTTTAAGATTCTTCCTAGTCAGGTATATTCCTAGGCGTTGAATATGTGGTGTTGGGTCCATTTCGTTGAGCAAGGAGTAGGTCTTGTCTATTACATATTTGGCTTATGGAAAGTTATCTGTGCTAATTTCAGTCTCTGATTTTATGCAGCACCCCAAGGCAACTTTCCCCATTAGCAAGCACTAGTTGGTTTTCTAAATTTGAGACCCTGTTCTGTTTTGTAATTCAGTTCATGTGTAGTCAAGTTTACATTCCGTGTATTAGTGATATCTTATGATGTTTCTTTTTCTGTGTGACGTAGTTCACGTAGAATCACCGTACCTGCATCCACTCAGTATGCCACTACGGGCCTGATGACACAGATTTCATTGCTGAGTGATATTGCATTGTACGTACGTGCCACAACTTCTTTATCCATTTTTTGCTTTCTGGGATATTTACCTGATAAGGTAGACGAGCTTCTTGTGAACACAGCCGTCCCAAATATTGGGGTGGCTGTCTGTTTTTGATTTTAATTTCTGTAAGCTATAGGACCATAATTGGAAGTGCCATAGGCTGTGTTGCTTTGTTTCTTACGGGTTTCAGGAAACACCATACACTTCTCCAGGGTGGCTGCTGGCCATTTACATCCTGCCAATCAGCATAACAAGGCTCCCTGTTCTACATATCCTGTCCTACCTTTCTGGATTTTACACTTTTTTCAGATGGCCCTTTTGCCCGGGGGGCAGTGAGACTTCATTGTAGTGCAGATTTCCTTTACAGGCTTGCTTGGTTGGCCAAAAAGGGCGTATGCGTTTTTTCCTGAATATATTCAGGAAAAAACGCATACGCACTTTTTGGCCAAGTGCATCATTGTCGACGTTGTGCCTCTTTTCCTATGCTTTCATGGCAATTACAGTATACCCCCTGCAATCGTTTTCCTGAAATTCTGCCCCACTTTCAAGTCTTCTTCGCAGGCTTACTTCAATATATTTTTGGAGGATAGCTGTCATTTATAACTCTGCAGGTTTGTGAATTACAGTGCCCCTGAGCTCCTTTCTTCAACTCGCTTTCTTGTGAGCTGGGCACAAAACCGCAGGATTGCTTCAAGCCCTACTCTGTTTCCAGCAGGGCACACTGAGCCTTTGTTTAATTCCTCTTCCTGGTGGGCAGTGAGCGTTACATTTGCCCGTGCAGACACCTACAGCTAGTCTCTCATTGGTTCTCCCTATTCCTGTTCATCTTGCACAGAAATTGCAAGCTGTGCCAAAGAGGAGGTTAAAGGCACTGACTCTCCAAGCGGGGAGAGTGTTAGTAAAGCATCTGGAATGGTGAACCCGAGGACCAGGATACGAAAACTGAGATGCATTTTAAATCGTTTCCCAATCACACGGTGGACGATACTCTGGGTTTCCCATGCATGTTTTAGCTGGAGGAAGAATCCCTTGAACCTGGAGCATTGAGACCCATGGAATGGGTACCATGAAGTATTCCTTCAAAGGGTCTGCATTTGCTCACCGAAACTCACCAATGCTATCAGCCTGAAGTGTCCAGCCTTATGTCTCAACCAGCTCTGGGTGTAGATGTGGTCAATCCCGGTTGCATCACATGCCCTGAGTGAATTATTTAAGAATTGCTCTCTATTTCACTGTCTTTGTGTTTTGTTTTCGAAATTTATTTTGATAATGGGATTTATCGGATTTTCACTGCTGCGTTTCGGCCGCTGTACAAACGCTTGATTCTCTTACGGAGACATATATATCCATGGGTTTTAAGATTCTTCCTAGTCAGGTATATTCCTAGGCGTTTAATATGTGGTGTTGAGTCCATTAAGTTGAGCAAGGAGTAGGTCTTGTCTGTTACATATTTGGCTTAGGGAAAGTTATCTGTGCTAATTTCAGTCTCTAGTTTTATGTAGCACCCCAAACACCTTTCCCCATAAGCAAGCACTAGTTGGTTTTCTAAATTTGAGACCCTGTTCTGTTTTGTAATTCAGTTCATGTGTAGTCAAGTTTACATTCCGTGTATTAGTGATATCTTATGATGTTTCTTTTTCTGTGTGACGTAGTTCACGTAGAATCACCGAACCTGCATCCATTCACTATGCCGCTACGGGCCTGATGACACAGATTTCATTGCTGGGTGATATTGCATTGTACGTACGTACCACAAGTTCTTTATCCATTTTTTGCTTTCTTGGATATTTACCTGATACTGTAGACGAGCTCTTGTGAACACAGCCATCCCAAATATTGGGGTGGCTGTCTGTTTTTGATTTTAATTTCCGAAAGCTATAGGACCATAAGTGGAAGTGCCATAGGCTGTGTTGCTTTGTTTCTTACGTGTTTCAGGAAACACCATACACTTCTCCGGGGTGGCTGCTGGCAATTTACATCCTGCCAATCAGCATAACAAGGCTCCCTGTTCTCCATATCCTGTCCTACCTTTCTGGATTTTACACTTTTTTCAGATGGCCCTTTTGCCCGGGGGGCAGTGAGACTTCATTGTATTGCAGATTTCGTTTACAGGCTTGCTTGGTTGGCCAAAAAGGGCGTATGCGTTTTTTCCTGAATATATTCAGGAAAAAACGCATACGCACTTTTTGGCCAAGTGCATCATTGTCAACGTTCTGCCTCTTTTCCTATGCTTTCAGGGCAATTCCAGTCTACCCCCTGCAATGGTTTTCCTGAAACTTTGCCCCGCTTTCAAGTCCCCTTCGCAGGCTTACTTCAATATATTTTTGGAGGATAGCTGTCATTTATAACTCTGCAGGTTTGTGAATTACAGTGCCCCTGAGCTCCTTTCTTCAACTCGCTTTCTTGTGAGCTGGGCACAAAACCGCAGGATTGCTTCAGGCCCTAATCTCTTTTCAGCAGGGCACGGTGAGCCTTTGTTTAATTTCTCTTCCTGGTCGGCAATGAGCATTACATTTGCCCGTGCAGACACCTACAGCTAGTCTCTCATTGGTTCTCCCTATTCCTGTTCATCTTGCACAGAAATTGCAAGCTGTGCCAAAGAGGAGGTTAAAGGCACTGACTCTCCAAGCGGGGAGAGTGTTATTAAACATCTGGAATGGGGAACCCGAGGACCAGGATACGAAAACTGAGATGCATTGTAAATCGTTTCCCAATCACACGGTGGACGATACTCTGGGTTTCCCATGCATGTTTTAGCTGGAGGAAGAATCCCTTGAACCTGGAGAGTTGGGACCCATGGAATGGGTACCATGCAGTATGACTTCAAAGGGTCTGCATTTGCTCACCGAAACTCACGAATGCTATCAGCCTGAAGTGTCCAGCCTTATGTCTCAACCAGCTCTGGGTGTAGATGTGGTCAATCCCGGTTGCATCACATGCCCTGAGTGAATTATTTAAGACTTGCTCTCTATTTCACTGTCTTTGTGTTTTGTTTTTGAAATTTATTTTGATAATGGGATTTATCAGATTTTCACTGCTGCGTTTATGCCGCTGTAAACACGCTTGATTCTCTTACGGAGACATATAAATCCATGGGTTTTAAGATTCTTCCTAATCAGGTATATTCCTAGGCGTTGAATATGTGGTGTTGAGTCCATTTCGTTGAGCAAGGAGTAGGTCTTGTCTGTTACATATTTGGCTTATGGAATGTTATCTGTGCTAATTTCAGTCTCTGGTTTTATGCAGCACCCCAAGGCACCTTTCCCCATAAGCAAGCACTAGTTGGTTTTCTAAATTTGAGACCCTATTCTGTTTTGTAATTCAGTTCACGTGTAGTCAAATTTACATTCCGTGTATTAGTGATATCTTATGATGTTTCTTTTTCTGTGTGACGTAGTTCACATAGAATCACCATTCCTGCATCCACTAAATATGCCACTACGGGCCTGATGACACAGATTTCATTGCTGAGTGATATTGCATTGTACGTACGTGCCACAACTTCTTTATCCATTTTTTGCTTTCTGGGATATTTACCTGATACTGTAGACGAGCTTCTTGTGAACACAGCCGTCCCAAATATTGAGGTGGCTGTCTGTTTTTGATTTTAATTTCCGTAAGCTATAGGACCATAAGTGGAAGTGCCATAGGCTGTGTTGCTTTGTTTCTTACGTGTTTCAGGAAACACCATACACTTCTCCAGGGTGGCTGCTGGCAATTTATATCCTGCCAATCAGCATAACAAGGCTCCCTGTTCTCCATATCCTGTCCTACCTTTCTGGAATTTACACATTTTTCAGATGGCCCTTTTGCCCAGGGGGCAGTGAGACTTCATTGTAGTGCAGATTTCCTTTACAGGCTTGCTTGGTTGGCCAAAAAGGGCGTATGCGTTTTTTCCTGAATATATTCAGGAAAAAACGCATACGCCCTTTTTGGCCAAGTGCATCATTGTCGACGTTCTGCCTCTTTTCCTATGCTTTCAGGGCAATTCCAGTCTACACCCTGCAATCGTTTTCCTGAAATTCTGCCCCGCTTTCAAGTCCCCTTCGCAGGCTTACTTCAATATATTTTTGGAGGATAGCTGTCATTTATAACTCTGCAGGTTTGTGAATTACAGTGCCCCTGAGCTCCTTTCTTCAACTCGCTTTCTTGTGAGCTGGGCACAAAACCGCAGGATTGTTTCAGGCCCTAATCTGTTTCCGGCAGGGCACGCTGAGCCTTTGGTTAATTCCTCTTCCTTGTGGGAAATGAGCGTTATATTTGCCCGTGCAGACACCTACAGCTAGTCTCTCATTGGTTCTCCTTATTCCTGTTCATCTTGCACAGAAATTGCAAGCTGTGCCAAAGAGGAGGTTAAAGGCACTGACTCTCCAAGCGGGGAGAGTGTTAGTAAAGCATCTGGAATGGTGAACCCGAGGACCAGGATACGAAAACTGAGATGCATTTTAAATCGTTTCCCAATCACACGGTGGACGATACTCTGGGTTTCCCATGCATGTTTTAGCTGGAGGAAGAATCCCTTGAACCTGGAGCATTGAGACCCATGGAATGGGTACCATGAAGTATGCCTTCAAAGGGTCTGCATTTGCTCACCGAAACTCACCAATGCTATCAGCCTGAAGTGTCCAGCCTTATGTCTCAACCAGCTCTGGGTGTAGATGTGGTCAATCCCGGTTGCATCACATTCCCTGAGTGAATTATTTAAGAATTGCTCTCTATTTCACTGTCTTTGTGTTTTGTTTTCGAAATTTATTTTGATAATGGGATTTATCGGATTTTCACTGCTGCGTTTCGGCCGCTGTACAAACGCTTGATTCTCTTACGGAGACATATATATCCATGGGTTTTAAGATTCTTCCTAGTCAGGTATATTCCTAGGCGTTTAATATGTGGTGTTGAGTCCATTAAGTTGAGCAAGGAGTAGGTTTTGTCTGTTACATATTTGGCTTAGGGAAAGTTATCTGTGCTAATTTCAGTCTCTAGTTTTATGTAGCACCCCAAACACCTTTCCCCATAAGCAAGCACTAGTTGGTTTTCTAAATTTGAGACCCTGTTCTGTTTTGTAATTCAGTTCATGTGTAGTCAAGTTTACATTCCGTGTATTAGTGATATCTTATGATGTTTCTTTTTCTGTGTGACGTAGTTCACGTAGAATCACCGAACCTGCATCCATTCACTATGCCGCTACGGGCCTGATGACACAGATTTCATTGCTGGGTGATATTGCATTGTACGTACGTACCACAAGTTCTTTATCCATTTTTTGCTTTCTTGGATATTTACCTGATACTGTAGACGAGCTCTTGTGAACACAGCCATCCCAAATATTGGGGTGGCTGTCTGTTTTTGATTTTAATTTCCGAAAGCTATAGGACCATAAGTGGAAGTGCCATAGGCTGTGTTGCTTTGTTTCTTACGTGTTTCAGGAAACACCATACACTTCTCCGGGGTGGCTGCTGGCAATTTACATCCTGCCAATCAGCATAACAAGGCTCCCTGTTCTCCATATCCTGTCCTACCTTTCTGGATTTTACACTTTTTTCAGATGGCCCTTTTGCCCGGGGGGCAGTGAGACTTCATTGTATTGCAGATTTCCTTTACAGGCTTGCTTGGTTGGCCAAAAAGGGCGTATGCGTTTTTTCCTGAATATATTCAGGAAAAAACGCATACGCCCTTTTTGGCCAAGTGCATCATTGTCGACGTTCTGCCTCTTTTCCTATGCTTTCAGGGCAATTCCAGTCTACCCCCTGCAATGGTTTTCCTGAAACTTTGCCCCGCTTTCAAGTCCCCTTCGCAGGCTTACTTCAATATATTTTTGGAGGATAGCTGTCATTTATAACTCTGCAGGTTTGTGAATTACAGTGCCCCTGAGCTCCTTTCTTCAACTCGCTTTCTTGTGAGCTGGGCACAAAACCGCAGGATTGCTTCAGGCCCTAATCTCTTTTCAGCAGGGCACGGTGAGCCTTTGTTTAATTTCTCTTCCTGGTCAGCAATGAGCATTACATTTGCCCGTGCAGACACCTACAGCTAGTCTCTCATTGGTTCTCCCTATTCCTGTTCATCTTGCACAGAAATTGCAAGCTGTGCCAAAGAGGAGGTTAAAGGCACTGACTCTCCAAGCGGGGAGAGTGTTATTAAACATCTGGAATGGGGAACCCGAGGACCAGGATACGAAAACTGAGATGCATTGTAAATCGTTTCCCAATCACACGGTGGACGATACTCTGGGTTTCCCATGCATGTTTTAGCTGGAGGAAGAATCCCTTGAACCTGGAGAGTTGGGACCCATGGAATGGGTACCATGCAGTATGACTTCAAAGGGTCTGCATTTGCTCACCGAAACTCACGAATGCTATCAGCCTGAAGTGTCCAGCCTTATGTCTCAACCAGCTCTGGGTGTAGATGTGGTCAATCCCGGTTGCATCACATGCCCTGAGTGAATTATTTAAGACTTGCTCTCTATTTCACTGTCTTTGTGTTTTGTTTTTGAAATTTATTTTGATAATGGGATTTATCAGATTTTCACTGCTGCGTTTATGCCGCTGTAAACACGCTTGATTCTCTTACGGAGACATATAAATCCATGGGTTTTAAGATTCTTCCTAATCAGGTATATTCCTAGGCGTTGAATATGTGGTGTTGAGTCCATTTCGTTGAGCAAGGAGTAGGTCTTGTCTATTACATATTTGGCTTATGGAAAGTTATCTGTGCTAATTTCAGTCTCTGGTTTTATGCAGCACCCCAAGGCACCTTTCCCCATAAGCAAGCACTAGCTGGTTTTCTAAATTTGAGACCCTGTTCTGTTTTGTAATTCAGTTCATGTGTAGTCAAGTTTACATTCCGTGTATTAGTGATATCTTATGATGTTTCTTTTTCTGTGTGACGTAGTTCACGTAGAATCACCGTACCTGCATCCACTCACTATGCCGCTACGGGCCTGATGACACAGATTTCATTGCTGAGTGATATTGCATTGCACGTATGTGCCACAACTTCTTTATCCATTTTTTGCTTTCTGGGATATTTACCTGGTACTGTAGACGAGCTTCTTGGGAACACAGCCGTCCCAAACTTTGGGGTGGCTCTCTGTTTTTGATTTTAATTTCCCTAAACAATAGGACCATAAGTGCAATTGCCATAGGCTGTGTTGCTTTATTTCTTACGTGTTTCAGGAAACACCATACACTTCTCCAGGGTGGCTGTTCACAATTTACATCCTGCCAATCAGCATAACAAGTCTCCCTGTTCTCCATATTCTGTCCTACCTTTCTGGATTTTACACTTTTTTCAGTTTTCCTGAATATATTCTGGAAAAAACGCATACGCCCTTTTTGGCCAAGTGCATCATTGTCGACGTTGTGCCTCTTTTCCTATGCTTTCAGGGCAATTCCAGTCTACCCACTGCAATCGTTTTCCTGAAATTCTACCCCGATTTCAAGTCCCCTTCGCAGGCTTACTTCAATATATTTTTGGAGGATAGCTGTCATTTATAACTCTGCAGGTTTGTGAATTACAGTGACCCTGAGCTCCTTTCTTCAACTCGCTTTCTTGTGAGCTGGGCACAAAACGGCAGGATTGCTTCAGGCCCTAATCTGTTTCCGGCAGGGCACACTGAGCGTTTGGTTAATTCCTTTTCCTGGTGGGAAATGAGCGTTACATTTGCCCGTGCAGACAACTACAGCTAGTCTCTCATTGGTTCTCCCTATTCCTCTTCATCTTGCACAGAAATTGCAAACTGTGCCAAAGAGGAGGTTAAAGGCACTGACTCTCCAAGCGGGGAGAGTGTTAGTAAAGCATCTGGAATGGTGAACCCGAGGACCAGGATACGAAAACTGAGATGCATTTTAAATCATTTCCCAATCACACGGTGGATGATACTCTGGGTTTCCCATGCATGTTTTAGCTGGAGGAAGAATCCCTTGAACCTGGAGAGTTGGGACCCATGGAATGAGTACCATGCAGTATGACTTCAAAGAGTCTGCATTTGCTCACCGAAACTCACCAATGCTATCAGCCTGAAGTGTCCAGCCTTATGTCTCAACCAGCTCTCGGTGAAGATGTGTTAAATCCCGGTTGCATCACATGCCCTGAGTGAATTATTTAAGAATTGCTCTCTATTTCACTCTCTTTGTGTTTTGTTTTTGAAATTTATTTTGATAATGAGATTTATCGGATTTTCACTGCTGCGTTTATGCCGCTGTACACACACTTGATTCTCTTACGGAGACAAAAAATCCATGGGTTTTAAGATTCTTCCTAGTCAGGTATATTCCTAGGCGTTGAATATGTGGTGTTGAGTCCATTTCGTTGAGCAAGGAGTAAGTCTTGTCTATTACATATTTGGCTTATGGAATGTTATCTGTGCTAATTTCAGTCTCTGGTTTTATGCAGCACCCCAAGGTACCTTTCCCCATAAGCAAGCACTAGTTGGTTTTCTAAATTTTAGACCCTATTCTGTTTTGTAATTCAGTTCACGTGTAGTGAAATTTACATTCCGTGTATTAGTGATATCTTATGATGTTTCTTTTTCTGTGTGACGTAGTTCACATAGAATCACCGTTCCTGCATCCACTAACTATGCCACTACGGGCCTGATGACACAGATTTCATTGCTGAGTGATATTGCATTGTACGTACGTGCCACAACTTCTTTATCCATTTTTTGCTTTCTGGGATATTTACCTGATACTGTAGACGAGCTTCTTGTGAACACAGCCGTCCCAAATATTGGGGTGGCTGTCTGTTTTTGATTTTAATTTCCGTAAGCTATAGGACCATAAGTGGAACTGCCATAGGCTGTGTTGCTTTGTTTCCTACATGTTTCAGGAAACACCATACACTTCTCCAGGGTGGCTGCTGGCAATTTACATCCTGCCAATCAGCATAACAAGGCTCCCTGTTCTCCATATCCTGTCCTAACTTTCTGGATTTTACACTTTTTTCAGATGGCCCTTTTGCCCGGGGGGCAGTGAGACTTCATTGTAGTGCAGATTTCCTTTACAGGCTTGCTTGGTTGGCCAAAAAGGGCGTATGCGTTTTTTCCTGAATATATTCAGGAAAAAACGCATACGCCCTTTTTGGCCAAGTGCATCATTGTCGACGTTCTGCCTCTTTTCCTATGCTTTCAGGGCAATTCCAGTCTACCCCTGCAATCGTTTTCCTGAAATTCTGCCCCGCTTTCAAGTCCCCTTCGCAGGCTTACTTCAATATATTTTTGGAGGATAGCTCTCATTTATAACTCTGCAGGTTTGTGAATTACAGTGCCCCTGAGCTCCTTTCTTCAACTCGCTTTCTTGTGAGCTGGGCACAAAACCGCAGGATTGCTTTAGGCCCTAATCTGTTTCCAGCTGGGCACACTGAGCCTTTGGTTAATTCCTCTTCCTGGAGGGAAATGAGCGTTACATTTGCCCGTGCAGACACCTACAGCTAGTCTCTCATTGGTTCTCCCTATTCCTGTTCATCTTGCACAGAAATTGCAAGCTGTGCCAAAGAGGAGGTTAAAGGCACTGACTCTCCAAGCAGGGAGAGTGTTAGTAAAGCGTCTGGAATGGTGAACCCGAGGACATGGATACGAAAATTGAGATGCATTTTAAATCGTTTCCGAATCAGACGGTGGACCATACTGTGGTTTTCCCATGCATGATTTAGCTGGAGGAAGAATCCCTTGATCCTGGAGAGTTGGGACCCATGGAATGGGTACCATGTAGTATGACTTCAAAGGGTCTGCATTTGCTCACCGAAACTCACCAATGCTATCAGCCTGAAGTGTCCAGACTTATGTCTCAACCAGCTCTGGGTGTAGATGTGGTCAATCCCGGTTGCATCACATGCCCTGAGTGAATTATTTAAGAATTGCTCTCTATTTCACTGTCTTTGTGTTTTGTTTTTGAAATTTCTTTTGATAATGGGATTTATCGGATTTTCACTGCTGCGTTTATGCCGCTGTACACACGCTTGATTCTCTTACGGAGACATATAAATCCATGGGTTTTAAGATTCCTCCTAGTCAGGTATATTCCTAGGCGTTGAATGTGTGGTGTTGAGTCCATTTCGTTGAGCAAGGAGTAGGTCTTGTCTATTACATATTTGGCTTATGGAAAGTTATCTGTGCTAATTTCAGTCTCTGGTTTTATGCAGCACCCTAAGGCACCTTTCCCCATAAGCAAGCACTAGTTGGTTTTCTAAATTTGAGACCCTGTTCTGTTTTGTAATTCAGTTCATGTGTAGTCAAGTTTACATTCCGTGTATTAGTCATATCTTATGATGTTTCTTTTTCTGTGTGACGTAGTTCACGTAGAATCACCGTACCTGCATGCGCTCACTATGCCACTACGGGCCTGATGACACAGATTTCATTGCTGAGTGATATTGCATTGCACGTACGTGCCACAACTTCTTTATCCATTTTTTGCTTTCTGGGATATTTACCTGGTACTGTAGACGAGCTTCTTGGGAACACAGCCGTCCCAAACTTTGGGGTGGCTCTCTGTTTTTGATTTTAATTTCCCTAAGGAATAGGACCATAAGTGCAATTGCCATAGGCTGTGTTGCTGTATTTCTTACGTGTTTCAGTAAACACCATACACTTCTCCAGGGTGGCTGTTGGCAATTTACATCCTGCCAATCAGCATAACAAGGCTCCCTGTTCTCCATATCCTGTCCTACCTTTATGGATTTTACACTTTTTTCATATGGCCCTCTTGCCCGTGGGGCAGTGAGACTTCATGGTAGTGCAGATTTCCTTTACAGGCTTGCTTGGTTGGCCAAAAAGGGCGTATGCGTTTTTTCCTGAATATATTCAGGAAAAACGCATACGCCCTTTTTGGCCAAGTGCATCATTGTTGACGTTGTGCCTCTTTTCCCATGCTTTCAGGGCAATTCCAGTCTACCCCCTGCAATCGTTTTCCTGAAATTCGGCCCCGCTTTCAAGTCCCCTTCGCAGGCTTACTTCAATATATTTTTGGAGGATAGCTGTCATTTATAACTCTGCAGGTTTGTGAATTACAGTGCCCCTGAGCTCGTTTCTTCAACTCGCTTTCTTGTGAGCTGGGCACAAAACCGCAGGATTGCTTCAGACCCTAATCTGTTTTCAGCAGGGCACGCTGAGCCTTTGTTTAATTTCTCTTCCTGGTCGGCAATGAGCGTTACATTTGCCCGTGCAGACACCTACAGCTAGTCTCTCATTGGTTCTCCCTATTCCTGTTCATCTTGCACAGAAATTGCAAGCTGTGTCAAACAGGAGGTTAAAGGCACTGACTCTCCAAGCGGGGAGAGTGTTAGTAAAGCATCTGGAATGGTGAACCCGAGGACCAGGATACGAAAAATGATTTGCATTTTAAATCGTTTCCCAATCACCCGGTGCACGATACTCTGGGGTTCCCATGCATGTATTAGCTGGAGGAACAATGCCTTGAACCTGGAGAGTTGGGACCCATGGAATGGGTACCATGCAGTATGACTTCAAAGGGTCTGCATTTGCTCACCGAAACTCACCAATGCTATCAGCCTGAAGTGTCCAGCCTTCTGTCTCAACCAGCTCTGGGTGTAGATGTGGTCAATCCCGGTTGCATCACATGCCCTGGGTGAATTATTTAAGAATTGCTCTCTATTTCACTGTCTTTGTGTCTGGTTTTCGAAATTTATTTTGATAATGGGATTTATCGGATTTTCACTGCTGCGTTTCGGCCGCTGTACACACGCTTGATTCTCTTACGGAGACATATATATCCATGGGTTTTAAGATTCTTCCTAGTCAGGTATATTCCTAGGCGTTGAATATGTGGTGTTGGGTCCATTTCGTTGAGAAAGGAGTAGGTTTTGTCTATTACATATTTGGCTTATGGAAAGTTATCTGTGCTAATTTCAGTCTCTGGTTTTATGCAGCACGCCAAGGCACCTTTCCCCATAAGCAAGCACTAGTTGGTTTTCTAAATTTGAGACCCTGTTCTGTTTTGTAATTCGGTTCATGTGTAGTCAAGTTTACATTCCGTGTATTAGTGATATCTTATGATGTTTCTTTTTCTGTGTGACGTAGTTCACGTAGAATCACCATACCTGCATCCACTCACTATGCCGCTATGGGCCTGATGACACAGATTTCATTGCTGAGTGATACTGCATTGCACGTACGTGCCACATCTTCTTTATCCATTTTTGCTTTCTGGGATATTTACCTGGTACTGTAGACGAGCTTCTTGGGAACACAGCCGTCCCAAACTTTGGGGTGGCTCTCTGTTTTTGATTTTAATTTCCCTAAGGAATAGGACCATAAGTGCAATTGCCATAGGCTGTGTTGCTTTATTTCTTACGTGTTTCTGTAAACACCATACACTTCTCCAGGGTGGCTGTTGGCAATTTACATCCTGCCAATCAGCATAACAAGGCTCCCTGTTCTCCATATCCTGTCCTACCTTTCTGGATTTTAAACTTTTTTCAGATGGCCCTTTTGCCCGGGGGGCAGTGAGACTTCATTGTTGTGCAGATTTCCTTTACAG
Source organism: Phocoena phocoena (assembly GCF_963924675.1). Lineage (NCBI taxonomy): Eukaryota > Metazoa > Chordata > Mammalia > Artiodactyla > Phocoenidae > Phocoena > Phocoena phocoena. Next base: position 888,229 of record NW_027077514.1, on the reverse strand, counting down.
GCTTGCTTGGTTGGCCAAAAAGGGCGTATGCGTTTTTTCCTGAATATATTCAGGAAAAAACGCATACGCCCTTTTTGGCGAAGTGCATCATTGTCGACGTTCTGCCTCTTTTCCTATGCTTTCAGGGCAATTCCAGTCTACCCCCTGCAATCGTTTTCCTGAAATTCTGCCCCGCTTTCAAGTCCCCTTCGCAGGCTTACTTCAATATATTTTTGGAGGATAGCTGTCATTTATAACTCTGCAGGTTTGTGAATTACAGTGCCCCTGAGCTCCTTTCTTCAACTCGCTTTCTTGTGAGCTGGGCACAAAACCGCAGGATTGCTTCAGGCCCTAATCTGTTTTCAGCAGGGCACGCTGAGCCTTTGTTTAATTCCTCTTCCTGGTCGGCAATGAGCGTTACATTTGCCCGTGCAGACACCTACAGCTAGTCTCTCATTGGTTCTCCCTATTCCTGTTCATCTTGCACAGAATTTGCAAGCTGTGCCAAACAGGAGGTTAAAGGCACTGACTCTCCAAGCGGGGAGAGTGTTAGTAAAGCATCTGGAATGGTGAACCCGAGGACCAGGATACGAAAACTGAGATGCATTTTAAATCGTTTCCCAATCACACGGTGGACGATACTCTGGGTTTCCCATGCATGTTTTAGCTGGAGGAAGAATCCCTTGAACCTGGAGAGTTGGGACCCATGGAATGGGTACCATGCAGTATGACTTCAAAGGGTTTGCATTTGCTCACCGAAACTCACCAATGCTATCAGCCTGAAGTGTCCAGCCTTATGTCTCAACCAGCTCTGGGTGTAGATGTGGTCAATCCCGGTTGCATCACATGCCCTGAGTGAATTATTTAAGAATTGCTCTCTATTTCACTGTCTTTGTGTTTTGTTTTCGAAATTTATTTTGATAATGAGATTTATCGGATTTTCACTGCTGCGTTTCGGCCGCTGTACACACGCTTGATTCTCTTACGGAGACATATATATCAATGGGTTTTAAGATTCTTCCTAGTCAGGTATATTCCTAGGCGTTGAATATGTGGTGTTGGGTCCATTTCGTTGAGCAAGGAGTAGGTCTTGTCTATTACATATTTGGCTTATGGAAAGTTTTCTGTGCCAATTTCAGTCTCTGGTTTTATGCAGCACCCCAACGCACCTTTCCCCATAAGCAAGCACTAGTTGGTTTTCTAAATTTGAGACCCTGTTCTGTTTTGTAATTCAGTTCATGTGTAGTCAAGTTTACATTCCGTGAATTAGTGATATCTTATGATGTTTCTTTTTCTGTGTGACGTAGTTCACGTAGAATCACCGTACCTTCATCCCCTCACTATGCCGCTACGGGCCTGATGGCACAGATTTCATTGCTGAGTGATATTGCATTGTACGTACGTGCCACAACTTCTTTATCCATTTTTTGCTTTCTGGGATATTTACCTGATACTGTAGACGAGCTTCTTGTGAACACAGCCGTCCCAAATATTGGGGTGGCTGTCTGTTTTTGATTTTAATTTCCCTAAGCTATAGGACCATAAGTGGAAGTGCCATAGGCTGTGTTGCTTTGTTTCTTACGTGTTTCAGGAAACACCATACACTTCTCCAGGGTGGCTGCTGGCAATTTACATCCTGCCAATCAGCATAACAAGGCTCGCTGTTCTCCATATCCTGTCCTACATTTCTGGATTTTACACTTTTTTCAGATGGCCCTTTTGCCCGGGGGGCAGTGAGACTTCATTGTAGTGCAGATTTCCTTTACAGGCTTGCTTGGTTGGCCAAAAAGGGCGTATGCGTTTTTTCCTGAATATATTCAGGAAAAAACGCATACGCCCTTTTTGGCCAAGTGCATCATTGTCGACGTTCTGCCTCTTTTCCTATGCTTTCAGGGCAATTCCAGTCTACCCCCTGCAATCGTTTTCCTGAAGTTCTGCCCCGCTTTCAAGTCCCCTTCGCAGGCTTACTTCAATATATTTTTGGAGGATAGCTGTCATTTATAACTCTGCAGGTTTGTGAATTACAGTGCCCCTGAGCTCCTTTCTTCAAATCGCTTTCTTGTGAGCTGTGCACAAAACCGCAGGATTGCTTCAGGCCATAATCTGTTTCCAGCAGGGCACACTGAGCCTTTGTTTAATTCCTCTTCCTGGTGGGCAATGAGCGTTACATTTGCCCGTGCAGACACCTACAGCTAGTCTCTCATTGGTTCTCCCTATTCCTGTTCATCTTGCACAGAATTTGCAAGCTGTGCCAAACAGGAGGTTAAAGGCACTGACTCTCCAAGCGGGGAGAGTGTTAGTAAAGCATCTGGAATGGTGAACCCGAGGACCAGGATACGAAAACTGAGATGCATTTTAAATCATTTCCCAATCACACGGTGGACGATACTCTGGGTTTCCCATGCATGTTTTAGCTGGAGGAAGAATCCCTTGAACCTGGAGAGTTGGGACCCATGGAATGGGTACCATGCAGTATGACTTCAAAGGGTTTGCATTTGCTCACCTAAACTCACCAATGCTATCAGCCTGAAGTGTCCAGCCTTATGTCTCAACCAGCTCTGGGTGTAGATGTGGTCAATCCCGGTTGCATCACATGCCCTGAGTGAATTATTTAAGAATTGCTCTCTATTTCACTGTCTTTGTGTTTTGTTTTCGAAATTTATTTTGATAATGAGATTTATCGGATTTTCACTGCTGCGTTTCGGCCGCTGTACACACGCTTGATTCTCTTACGGAGACATATATATCAATGGGTTTTAAGATTCTTCCTAGTCAGGTATATTCCTAGGCGTTGAATATGTGGTGTTGGGTCCATTTCGTTGAGCAAGGAGTAGGTCTTGTCTATTACATATTTGGCTTATGGAAAGTTTTCTGTGCTAATTTCAGTCTCTGGTTTTATGCATCACCCCAACGCACCTTTCCCCATAAGCAAGCACTAGTTGGTTTTCTAAATTTGAGACCCTGTTCTGTTTTGTAATTCAGTTCATGTGTAGTCAAGTTTACATTCCGTGAATTAGTGATAACTTATGATGTTTCTTTTTCTGAGTGATGTAGTTCACGTAGAATCACCGTACCTTCATCCACTCACTATGCCGCTACGGGCCTGATGACACAGATTTCATTGCTGAGTGATATTGCATTGTACGTACGTGCCACAACTTCTTTATCCATTTTTTGCTTTCTGGGATATTTACCTGATACTGTAGACGAGCTTCTTGTGAACACAGCCGTCCCAAATATTGGGGTGGCTGTCTGTTTTTGATTTTAATTTCCGTAAGCTATAGGACCATAAGTGGAAGTGCCATAGGCTGTGTTGCTTTGTTTCTTACCTGTTTCAGGAAACACCATACACTTCTCCAGGGTGGCTGCTGGCAATTTACATCCTGCCAATCAGCATAACAAGGCTCCCTGTTCTCCATATCCTGTCCTACCTTTCTGGATTTTACACTTTTTTCAGATGGCCCTTTTGCCCGGGGGGCAGTGAGACTTCATTGTAGTGCAGATTTCCTTTACAGGCTTGCTTGGTTGGCCAAAAAGGGCTTATGCGTTTTTTCCTGAATATATTCAGGAAAAAACGCCTACGCCCTTTTTGGCCAAGTGCATCATTGTCGACTTTGTGCCTCTTTTCTTATGCTTTCAGGGCAATTCCAGTCTACCCCCTGCAATCGTTTTCCTGAAATTCTGCCCCGCTTTCAAGTCCCCTTCGCAGGCTTACTTCAATATATTTTTGGAGGATAGCTGTCATTTATAACTCTGCAGGTTTGTGAATTACAGTGCCCCTGAGCTCCTTTCTTCAACTCGCTTTCTTGTGAGCTGGGCACAAAACCGCAGGATTGCTTCAGGCCCTAATATGTTTCCAGCAGGGCACACTGAGCCTTTGGTTAATTCCTCTTCCTGGTGGGCAATGAGCGTTACATTTGCCCGTGCAGACACCTACAGCTAGTCTCTCATTGGTTCTCCCTATTCCTGTTCATCTTGCACAGAAATTGCAAACTGTGCCAAAGAGGAGGTTAAAGGCACTGACTCTCCAAGCGGAGAGAGTGTTAGTTACGCGTCTGGAATGGTGAACCGGAGGACAAGGATACGAAAACTGAGATCCATTTTACATCGTTTCCCAATCTCACGGTGTACCATACTCTGTGTTTCCCATGCATGTTTTAGCTGCAGGAAGAATCCCTTGAACCTGGAGAGTTGGGACCCATGGAATGGGTACCATGCAGTATGACTTCAAAGGGTCTGCATTTGCTCACCGAAACTCACCAATGCTATCAGCCTGAAGTGTCCAGCCTTATGTCTCAACCAGCTCTGGGTGTAGATGTGGTCAATCCCGGTTGCATCACATGCCCTGAGTGAATTATTTAAGAATTGCTCTCTATTTCACTGTCTTTGTGTTTTGTTTTCGAAATTTATTTTGATAATGGGATTTATCGGATTTTCACTGCTGCATTTCGGCCGCTGTACACACGCTTGATTCTCTTACGGAGACATGTATATCCATGGGTTTTAAGATTATTCCTAGTCAGGTATATTCCTAGGCGTTGAATATGTGGTGTTGGGTCCATTTCGTTGAGCAAGGAGTAGGTCTTGTCTATTACATATTTGGCTTATGGAAAGTTATCTGTGCTAATTTCAGTCTCTGGTTTTATGCAGCACCCCAACGCACCTTTCCCCATAAGCAAGCACTAGTTGGTTTTCTAAATTTGAGTCCCTGTTCTGTTTTGTAATTCAGTTCATGTGTAGTCAAGTTTACATTCCGTGAATTAGTGATATCTTATGACTTTTCTTTTTCTGTGTGACGTAGTTCACGTAGAATAACCGTATCTGCATCCACTGACTATGCCGCTACACGCCTGATGACACAGATTTCATTGCTGAGTGATTTTGCATTGTACGTACGTGCCACAACTTCTTTATCCATTTTTTGCTTTCTGGGATATTTACCTGATACTGTAGATGAGCTTCTTGTGAACATAGCCGTCCCAAATATTGGGGTGGCTGTCTGTTTTTGATTTTAATTTCCGTAAGCTATAGGACCATAAGTGGAAGTGCCATAGTCTGTGTTGCTTTGTTTCTTATGTATTACAGGAAACACCATACACTTCTCCAGGATGGCTGCTGGCAATTTACATCCTGCCAATCAGCATAACAAGGCTCCCTGTTCTCCATATCCTGTCCTACCTTTCTGGATTTTAAACTTTTTTCAGATGGCCCTTTTGCCCGGGGGGCAGTGAGACTTCATTGTAGTGCAGATTTCATTTACAGGCTTGCTTGGCTGGCCAAAAAGGGCGTATGCGTTTTTTCCTGAATATATTCAGGAAAAAACGCATACGCCCTTTTTGGCCAAGTGCATCATTGTCAACGTTGTGCCTCTTTTCCTATGCTTTCAGGGCAATTCCAGTCTACCCCCTGCAATCGTTTTCCTGAAATTCTGCCCCGCTTTCAAGTCCCCTTCGCAGGCTTACTTCAATATATTTTTGGAGGATAGCTGTCATTTATAACTCTGCAGGTTTGTGAATTACAGTGCCCCTGAGCTCCTTTCTTCAACTCGCTTTCTTGTGAGCTGGGCACAAAACCGCAGGATTGCTTCAGGCCCTAATCTGTTTCCAGCAGGGCACACTGAGCCTTTGTTTTATCCCTCTTCCTGGTGGGCAATGAGCATTACATTTGCCCGTGAAGACACCTACAGCTAGTCTCTCATTGGTTCTCCCTATTCCTGTTCATCTTGCACAGAATTTGCAAGCTGTGCCAAACAGGAGGTTAAAGGCACTGACTCTCCAAGCGGGGAGAGTGTTAGTAAAGCATCTGGAATGGTGAACCCGAGGACCAGGATACGAAAACTGAGATGCATTTTAAATCGTTTCCCAATCACACGGTGAACGATACTCTGGGTTTCCCATGCATGGTTTAGCTGGAGGAAGAATCCCTTGAACCTGGAGAGTTGGGACCCATGGAATGGGTACCATGCAGTATGACTTCAAAGGGTCTGCATTTGCTCACCGAAACTCACCAATGCTATCAGCCTGAAGTGTCCAGCCTTATGTCTCAACCAGCTCTGGGTGTAGATGTGGTCAATCCCGGTTGCATCACATGCCCTGAGTGAATTATTTAAGAATTGCTCTCTATTTCACTGTCTTTGTGTTTTGTTTTCGAAATTTATTTTGATAATGGGATTTATCGGATTTTCACTGCTGCATTTCGGCCGCTGTACACACGCTTGATTCTCTTACGGAGACATATATATCCATGGGTTTTAAGATTCCTCCTACTCAGGTATATTCCTAGGCGTTGAATATGTGGTGTTGGGTCCATTTCGTTGAGCAAGGAGTAGGTCTTGTCTATTACATATTTGGCTTATGGAAAGTTATCTGTGCTAATTTCAGTCTCTGGTTTTATGCAGCACCCCAAGGCACCTTTTCCCATAAGCAAGCACTAGTTGGTTTTCTCAATTTGAGACCCTGTTCTGTTTTGTAATTCAGTTCATGTGTAGTCAAGTTTACATTCCCTGTATTAGTGATATCTTATGATCTTTCTTTTTCTGTGTGACGTAGTTCACGTAGAATCACCGTATCTGCATCCACTCACTATGCCGCTATGGGCCTGATGGCACAGATTTCATTGCTGAGTGATATTGCATTCTACGTACGTGCCACAACTTCTTTATCCATTTTTTGCGTTCTGGGATATTTACCTGATACTGTAGACGAGCTTCTTGTGAACACAGCCGTCCCGAATATTGGGGTGGCTGTCTGTTTTTGATGTTAATTTCCGTAAGCTATAGGACCATAAGTGGAAGTGCCATAGGCTGTGTTGCTTTGTTTCTTACATGTTTCAGGAAACACCATACACTTCTCCAGGGTGGCTGCTGGCAATTTACATCCTGCCAATCAGCATAACAAGGCTCCCTGTTCTCCATATCCTGTCCTACCTTTCTGGATTTTACACTTTTTTCAGATGCCCCTTTTGCCCGGGGGGCAGTGAGACTTCATTGTAGTGCAGATATCCTTTACAGGCTTGCTTGGTTGGCCAAAAAGGGCGTATGCGTTTTTTCCTGAATATATTCAGGAAAAAACGCATACGCCCTTTTTGGCCAAGTGCATCATTGTCGACGTTCTGCCTCTTTTCCTATGCTTTCAGGGCAATTCCAGTCTACCCCCTGCAATCGTTTTCCTGAAATTCTGCCCCGCTTTCAAGTCCCCTTCGCAGGCTTACTTCAATATATTTTTGGAGGATAGCTGTCATTTATAACTCTGCAGGTTTGTGAATTACAGTGCCCCTGAGCTCCTTTCTTCAACTCGCTTTCTTGTGAGCTGGGCACAAAACCACAGGATTGCTTCAGGCCCTAATCTGTTTCCGGCAGGGCATGCTGAGCCTTTGGTTAATTCCTGTTCCTGGTGGGAAATGAGCGTTACATTTGCCCGTGGAGACACCTAGAGCTAGTCTCTCATTGGTTCTCCCTATTCCTGTTCATCTTGCACAGAAATTGCAAGCTGTGCCAAACAGGAGGTTAAAGGCACTGACTCTCCAAGTGGGGAGAGTGTTAGTAAAGCGCCTGGAATGGTGAACCCGAGGACCAGGATACGAAAACTGAGATGCATTTTAAATCGTTTCCCAATCACACGGTGGACGATACTCTGGGTTTCCCATGCATGTTTTAGCTGGAGGAAGAATGCCTTGAACCTGGAGAGTTGGGACCCATGGAATGGGTACCATGCAGTATGACTTCAAAGGGTCTGCATTTGCTCACCGAAACTCACCACTGCTATCAGCCTGAAGTGTCCAGCCTTATGTCTCAACCAGCTCTGGGTCTAGATGTGGTCAATCCCGGTTGCATCACATGCCCTGAGTGAATTATTTAAGAATTGCTCTCTATTTCACTGTCTTTGTGTTTTGTTTTCGAGATTTATTTTGATAATGGGATTTATCGGATTTTCACTGCTGCGTTTCGGCCTTTGTACACACGCTTGATTCTCTTACGGAGACATATATATCCATGGGTTTTAAGATTCTTCCTAGTCAGGTATATTCCTAGGCGTTGAATATGTGGTGTTGGGTCCATTTCGTTGAGAAAGGAGTAGGTCTTGTCTATTACATATTTGGCTTATGGAAAGTTTTCTGTGCTAATTTCTGTCTCTGGTTTTATGCAGCACCCCAAGGCACCTTTCCCCATAAGCAAGCACTAGTTGGTTTTCTAAATTTGAGACCCTGTTCTCTTTTGTAATTCAGTTCATGTGTAGTCAAGTGTACATTCCGTGTATTAGTGATATCTTATGATGTTTCTTTTTCTGTGTGACGTAGTTCACGTAGAATCACCGTACCTGCATCCACTCACTATGCCGCTATGGGCCTGATGACACAGATTTCATTGTTGAGTGATATTGCATTGTACGAACGTGCCACAACTTCTTTATCCATTTTTTGCTTTCTGGGATATTTACCTGATACTGTAGACGAGCTTCTTGAGAACACAGCCGTCCCAAATATTGGGGTGGCTGTCTGTTTTTGATTTTAATTTCCGTAAGCTATAGGACCATATGTGGAAGTGCCATAGGCTGTGTTGCTTTGTTTCTTACGTGTTGCAGGAAACACCATACAATTCTCCAGGGTGGCTGCTGGCAATTTACATCCTGCCAATCAGCATAACAATGCTCCCTGTTCTCCATATCCTGTCCTAACTTTCTGGATTTTACAATTTTTTCAGATGGCCCTTTTGCCCTGGGGGCAGTGAGACTTCATTGTAGAGCAGATTTCTTTTACAGGCTTGCTTGGTTGGCCAAAAAGGGCGTATGCGTTTTTTCCTGAATATATTCAGGAAAAAACGCATACGCCCTTTTTGGCCAAGTGTATCATTGTCGACGTTCTGCCTCTTTTCCTATGCTTTCAGGGCAATTCCAGTCTACCCTTGCAATCGTTTTCCTGAAATTCTGCCCCGCTTTCAAGTCCCCTTCGCAGGCTTACTTCAATATATTTTTGGAGGATAGCTGTCATTTATAACTCTGCAGGTTTGTGAATTACAGTGCCCCTGAGCTCCTTTCTTCAACTCGCTTTCTTGTGAGCTGGGCACAAAACCGCAGGATTGCTTCAGGCCCTAATCTGTTTTCAGCAGGGCACGCTGAGCCTTTGTTTAATTCCTCTTCCTGGTCGGCAATGAGCGTTACATTTGCCCGTGCAGACACCTACAGCTAGGCTCTCATTGGTTCTCCCTATTCCTGTTCATCTTGCACAGAAATTGCAAGCTGTGCCAAACAGGAGGTTAAAGGCACTGACTCTCCAAGTGGGGAGAGTGTTAGTAAAGCGCCTGGAATGGTGAACCCGAGGACCAGGATACGAAAACTGAGATGCATTTTAAATTGTTTCCCAATCACACGGTGGACGATACTCTGGGTTTCCCATGCATGTTTTAGCTGGAGGAAGAATCCCTTGAACCTGGAGAGTTGGGACCCATGGAATGGCTACCATGCAGTATGACTTCAAAGGGTCTGCATTTGCTCACCGAAACTCACCACTGCTATCAGCCTGAAGTGTCCAGCCTTATGTCTCAACCAGCTCTGGGTCTAGATGTGGTCAATCCCGGTTGCATCACATGCCCTGAGTGAATTATTTAAGAATTGCTCTCTATTTCACTGTCTTTGTGTTTTGTTTTCGAAATTTATTTTGATAATGGGATTTATCGGATTTTCACTGCTGCGTTTCGGCCGCTGTACACACGCTTGATTCTCTTACGGAGACATATATATCCATGGGTTTTAAGATTCTTCCTAGTCAGGTATATTCCTAGGCGTTGAATATGTGGTGTTGGGTCCATTTCGTTGAGAAAGGAGTAGGTCTTGTCTATTACATATTTGGCTTATGGAAAGTTATCTGTGCTAATTTCAGTCTCTGGTTTTATGCAACACCCCAAGGCACCTTTCCCCATAAGCAAGAACTAGTTGGTTTTCTAAATTTGAGACCCTGTTCTGTTTTGTAATTCAGTTCATGTGTAGTCAAGTGTACATTCCGTGTATTAGTGATATCTTATGATGTTTCTTTTTCTGTGTGACGTAGTTCACGTAGAATCACCGTACCTGCATCCACTCACTATGCCGCTACGGGCCTGATGACACAGATTTCATTGCTGAGTGATATTGCATTGTACGTACGTGCCACAACTTCTTTATCCATTTTTTGCTTTCTGGGATATTTACCTGATACTGTAGACGAGCTTCTTGTGAACACAGCCGTCCCAAATATTGGGGTGGATGTCGGTTTTTGATTTTAATTACCGTAAGCTATAGGACCATAAGTGGAAGTGCCATAGGCTGTGTTGCTTTGTTTCTTACGTGTTTCAGGAAACACCATACACTTCTCCAGGGTGGCTGCTGGCAATTTACATCCTGCCAATCAGCATAACAAGGCTCCCTGTTCTCCATATCCTGTCCTACCTTTCTGGATTTTACACTTTTTTCAGATGGCCCTTTTGCCCGGGGGGCAGTGAGACTTCATTGTAGTGCAGATTTCCTTTACAGGCTTGCTTGATTGGCCAAAAAGGGCGTATGCGTTTTTTCCTGAATATATTCAGGAAAAAACGCATACGCCCTTTTTGGCCAAGTGCATCATTGTCGACGTTGTGCCTCTTTTCCTATGCTTTCAGGGCAATTCCAGTCTACCCCCTGCAATCGTTTTCCTGAAATTCTGCCCCGCTTTCAAGTCCCCTTCGCAGGCTTACTTCAATATATTTTTGGAGGATAGCTGTCATTTATAACTCTGCAGGTTTGTGAATTACAGTGCCCCTGAGCTCCTTTCTTCACCTCGCTTTCTTGTGAGCTGGGCACAAAACAGCAGGATTGCTTCAGGCCTTAATCTGTTTCCGGCAGGGCACACAGAGCCTTTGTTTAATTCCTCTTCCTGGTGGGCAATGAGCGTTACATTTGCCCGTGCAGACACCTACAGCTAGTCTCTCATTGGTTCTCCCTATTCCTGTTCATCTTGCACAGAATTTGCAAGCTGTGCCAAACAGGAGGTTAAAGGCACTGACTCTCCAAGCGGGGAGAGTGTTAGTAAAGCATCTGGAATGGTGAACCCGAGGACCAGGATACGAAAACTGAGATGCATTTTAAATCGTTTCCCAATCACACGGTGGACGATACTCTGGGTTTCCCATGCATGTTTTAGCTGGAGGAAGAATCCCTTGAACCTGGAGAGTTGGGACCCATGGAATGGGTACCATTCAGTATGACTTCAAAGGGTTTGCATTTGCTCACCGAAACTGACCAATGCTATCAGCCTGAAGTGTCCAGCCTTATGTCTCAACCAGCTCTGGGTGTAGATGTGATCAATCCCGGTTGCATCACATGCCCTGAGTGAATTATTTAAGAATTGCTCTCTATTTCACTGTCTTTGTGTTTTGTTTTCGAAATTTATTTTGATAATGAGATTTATCGGATTTTCACTGCTGCGTTTCGGCCGCTGTACACACGCTTGATTCTCTTACGGAGACATATATAACAATGGGTTTTAAGATTCTTCCTAGTCAGGTATATTCCTAGGCGTTGAATATGTGGTGTTGGGTCCATTTCGTTGAGCAAGGAGTAGGTCTTGTCTATTACATATTTGGCTTATGGAAAGTTTTCTGTGCTAATTTCAGTCTCTGGTTTTATGCAGCACCCCAAGGCACCTTTCCCCATAAGCAAGCACTAGTTGGTTTTCTAAATTTGAGACCCTGTTCTGTTTTGTAATTCAGTTCATGTGTAGTCAAGTTTACATTCCGTGTATTAGTGATATCTTATGATGTTTCTTTTTCTGTGTGACATAGTTCACGTAGAATCACCGTACCTGCATCCACTCACTATGCCGTAACGGGCCTGATGACACAGATTTCATTGCTGAGTGATATTGCATTGCACGTACGTGCCACAACTTCTTTATCCATTTTTTGCTTTCTGGGATATTTACCTGGTAGTGTAGACGAGCTTCTTGTGAACACAGCCGTCCCAAACTTTGGGGTGGCTCTCTGTTTTTGATTTTAATTTCCCTAAGGAATAGGACCATAAGTGCAATTGCCATAGGCTGTGTTGCTTTATTTCTTACGTGTTTCAGGAAACACCATACACTTCTCCAGGGTGGCTGTTGGCAATTTACATCCTGCCAATCAGCATAACAAGGCTCCCTGTTCTCCATATCGTGTCCTACCTTTCTGGATTATACACTTTATTCAGATGGCCCTTTTGCCCGGGGGGCAGTGAGATTTCATTGTAGTGCAGATTTCCTTTACAGGCTTGCTTGGTTGGCCAAAAAGGGCGTATGCGTTTTTTCCTGAATATATTCAGGAAAGAACGCATACGCCCTTTTTGGCCAAGTGCATCATTGTCGACGTTCTGCCTCTTTTCCTATGTTTTCAGGGCAATTCCAGTCTACCCCCTGCAATCGTTTTCCTGAAATTCTGCCCCGCTTTCAAGTCCCCTTCGCAGGCTTACTTCAATATATTTTTGGAGGATAGCTGTCATTTATAACTCTGCAGTTTTGTGAATTACAGTGCCCCTGAGCTCCTTTCTTCAACTCGCTTTCTTGTGAGCTGGGCACAATACCGCAGGATTGCTTCAGGCCCTAATCTGTTTCCGGCAGGGCACGCTGAGCCTTTGGTTAATTCCTCTTCCTGGTCGGCAATGAGCGTTACATTTGCCCGTGCAGACACCTACAGCTAGTCTCTCATTGGTTCTCCCTATTCCTGTTCATCTTGCACAGAAATTGCAAGCTGTGCCAAACAGGAGGTTAAAGGCACTGACTCTCCAATCAGGGAGAGTGTTAGTAAAGCATCTGGGATGGTGAACCCGAGGACCAGGATACGAAAACTGAGATGCATTTTAAATCGTTTCCCAATCACACGGTGGACCATACTGTGAGTTTCCCATGCATGTTTTAGCTGGAGGAAGAATCCCTTGAACCTGAAGAGTTGGGACCCATGGAATAGGTACCATGCAGTATGACTTCAAAGGGTCTGCATTTGCTCACCGAAACTCACCAATGCTATCAGCCTGAAGTGTCCAGCCTTATGTCTCAACCAGCTCTGGGTGTAGATGTGGTCAATCCCTGTTGCATCACATGCCCTGAGTGAATTATTTAAGAATTGCTCTCTATTTCACTGTCTTTGTGTTTTGTTTTCGAAATTTATTTTGATAATGGGATTTATCGGATTTTCACTGCTGCGTATCGGCCGCTGTACACACGCTTGATTCTCTTACGGAGACATATATATCCATGGGTTTTAAGATTCTTCCTAGTCAGGTATATTCCTAGGCGTTGAATATGTGGTGTTGGGTCCATTTCGTTGAGCAAGGAGTATGTCTTGTCTATTACATATTTGGCTTATGGAATGTTATCTGTGCTAATTTCAGTCTCTGGTGTTATGCAGCACCCCAAGGCACCTTTCCCCATAAGCAAGCACTAGTTGGTTTTCTAAATTTGAGACCCTGTTCTGTTTTGTAATTCAGTTCATGTGTAGTCAGGTTCACATTCCGTGTATTAGTGATACCTTATGATGTTTCTTTTTCTGTGTGACGTAGTTCACGTAGAATCTCCGTACCTGCATCCACTTACTATGCCGCTACGGGCCTGATGACACAGATTTCATTGCTGAGTGATATTGCATTGCACGTACGTGCCACAACTTCTTTATCCATTTTTTGCTTTCTGGGATATTTACCTGGGACTGTAGACGAGCTTCTTGGGAACACAGCCGTCCCAAACTTTGGGGTGGCTCTCTGTTATTGATTTTAATTTCCCTAAAGAATAGGACCATAAGTGCAATTGCCATAGGCTGTGTTGCTTTATTTCTTACGTGTTTCAGGGAACACCATACACTTCTCCAGGGTGGCTGTTGGCAATTTACATCCTGCCAATCAGCATAACAAGGCTCCCTGTTCTCCATATCCTGTCCTCCCTTTCTGGATTTTACACTTTTTTCATATGGCCCTCTAGCCCGGGGGGCAGTGAGACTTCATTGTAGTGCAGATTTCCTTTACAGGCTTGCTTGGTTGGCCAAAAAGGGCGTATGCGTTTTTTCCTGAATATATTCAGGAAAAAACGCATACGCCCTTTTTGGCCAAGTGCATCATTGTCGACGTTGTGCCTCTTTTCCTATGCTTTCAGGGCAATTCCTGTCTACCCCCTGCAATCGTTTTCCTGAAATTCTGCCCCGCTTTAAAGTCCCCTTCGCAGGCTTACTTCAATATATTTTTGGAGGATAGCTGTCATTTCTAACTCTGCAGGTTTGTGAATTACAGTGCCCCTGAGCTCCTTTCTTCAACTCGCTTTCTTGTGAGCTGGGCACAAAACCGCAGGATTGCTTCAGGCCCTAATCTCTTTCCAGCAGGGCACACTGAGCCTTTGTTTAATTCCTTTTCCTGGTGGGCAATGAGCGTTACATTTGCCCGTGCAGACACCTACAGCTAGTCTCTCATTGGTTCTCCCTATTCCTGTTCATCTTGCACAGAAATTGCAAGCTGTGCCAAAGAGGAGGTTAAAGGCACTGACTCTCCAAGCGGGGAGAGAGTTAGTAAAGCATCTGGAATGGTGAACCCGAGGACCAGGATACGAAAACTGAGATGCATTTTAAATCGTTTCCCAATCACACGGTGGACGATACTCTGGGTTTCCCATGCATGTTTTAGCTGGAGGAAGAATCCCTTGAACCTGGAGAGTTGGGACCCACGGAATGGGTACCATGCAGTATGACTTCAAAGGGTCTGCATTTGCTCACCGAAACTCACCAATGCTATCAGCCTGAAGTGTCCAGCCTTATGTCTCAACCAGCTCTGGGTGTAGATGTGGTCAATCCCAGTTGCATCACATGCCCTGAGTGAATTGTTTAAGATTTGCTCTCTATTTCACTGTCTTTGTGTTTTGTTTTTGAAATTTATTTTGATAATGGGATTTATTGGATTTTCACTGCTGCATTTATGCCACTGTACACACGCTTGATTCTCTTACGGAGACATATATATCCATGGGTTTTAAGATTCTTCCTAGTCAGGTATATTCCTAGGCGTTGAATATGTGGTGTTGAGTCCATTTCTTTGAGCAAGGAGTAGGTCTTGTCTATTACATATTTGTCTTATGGAAAGTTATCTGTGCTAATTTCAGTCTCTGGTTTTATGCAGCATCCCAACGCACATTTCCCCATAAGCAAGCACTAGTTGGTTTTCAAAATTTGAGACCCAGTTCTGTTTTGTAATTCAGTTCATGTGTAGTTAAATTTACATTCCGTGTATTAATGATATCTTATGATGTTACTTTTTCTGTGTGACGTAGTTCACGTAGATCACCGTACCTGCATCCGCTCACTATGCCGCTACGGGCCTGATGACACAGATTTCATTGCTGAGTGATATTGCATTGCAAGTACGTGCCACAACTTCTTTATCCATTTTTTGCTTTCTGGGATATTTACCTGGTACTGTAGACGAGCTTCTTGGGAACACATCCGTCCCAAACTTTGGGGTGTATCTCTGTTTTTGATTTTAATTTCCCTAAGCAAGAATACCATAAGTGCAATTGCCATAGGCTGTGTTCCTTTATTTTTACGTGTTTCAGGAAACACCATACACTTATCCAGGGTGGCTGTTGGCAATTTACATCCTCCCAATCAGCATAACAAGGATCCCTGTTCTCCATATCCTGTCCTACCTTTCTTTATTTTACACTTTTTTCAGATGGCCCTTTCGCCAGGGGGGCAGTGAGACTTCATTGTAGTGCAGATTTCTTTACAGGCTTGCTTGGTTGGCCAAAAAGTGCATATGCATTTTTTCCTGAATATATTCAGGAAAAAACGCATACGCCCTTTTTGGCCAAGTGCATCATTGTCGACGTTCTGCCTCTTTTCCTATGCTTTCAGGGCAATTCCAGTCTACCCGCTGCAATGGTTTTCCTGAAACTCTGCCCCGCTTTCAAGTCCCCTTCGCAGGCTTACTTCAATATATTTTTGGAGGATAGCTGTCATTTATAACTCTGCACGTTTGTGAATTACAGTGCCCCTGAGCCCCTTTCTTCAACTCGCTTTCTTGTGAGCTGGGCACAAAACCGCAGGATTGCTTCAGGCCCTAATCTGTTTCCGGCAGGGCACGCTGAGCCTTTGGTTAATTCCTCTTCCTGGTGGGAAAGGAGCATTACAATTGCCCGTGCAGACACCTATAGCTAGTCTCTCATTGGTTCTCCCTATTCCTGTTCATCTTGCACAGAAATTGCAAGCTGTGCCAAAGAGGAGGTTAAAGGCACTGACTCTCCAAGCGGGGAGAGTGTTAGTAAAGCATCTGGAATGGTGTACCCGAGGACCAGGATACGAAAACTGAGATGCATTTAAAATCGTTTCCCAATCACACGGTGGACGATACTCTGGGTTTCCCATGCATGTTTTAGCTGGAGGAAGAATCACTTGAACCTGGAGAGTTGGGACCCATGGAATGGGTACCATGCAGTATGACTTCAAAGGGTCTGCATTTGCTCACCGAAACTCACCAATGCTATCAGCCTGAAGTGTCCATCCTTATGTCTCAAACAGCTCTGGGTGTAGATGTGGTCAATCCCGGTTGCATCACATGCCCTGAGTGAATTATTTAAGAATTGCTCTCTATTTCACTGTCTTTGTGTTTTGTTTTCGAAAGTTATTTTGATAATGGGATTTATCGGATTTTCACTGCTGCGTTTTGGCCTCTGTACACACGCTTGATTCTCTTACGGAGACATATATATCCATGGGTTTTAAGATTCTTCCTAGTCAGGTATATTCCTAGGCGTTGAATATGTGGTGTTGGGTCCATTTCGTTGAGCAAGGAGTAGGCCTTGTCTATTACATATTTGGCTTATGGAATGTTATCTGTGCTAATTTCAGTCTCTGGTTTTATGCAGCACCCCAACGCACCTTTCCCCATAAGCAAGCACTAGTTGGTTTTCTAAATTTGAGACCCTATTCTGTTTTGTAATTCAGTTCCTGTGTAGTCAAGTTTACATTCCGTGTATTAGTGATATCTTATGATGTTTCTTTTTCTGTGTGACGTAGTTCACGTAGAATCACCGTGCCTGCATCCACTCACTATGCCGCTACGGGCCTGATGACACAGATTTCATTGCTGAGTGATATTGCATTGCACGTACGTGCCACAACATCTTTATCCATTTTTTGCTTTCTGGGATATTTACCTGGTACTGTAGACGAGCTTCTTGGGAACACAGCCGTCCCAAACTTTGGGGTGGCTCTCTGTTTTTGATTTTAATTTCCCTAAGGAATAGGACCATAAGTGCAATTGCCATAGGCTGTGTTGCTTTATTTCTTACGTGTTTCAGGAAACACCATACACTTCTCCAGGGTGGCTGTTGGCAATTTACATCCTGCCAATCAGCATAACAAGGCTCCCTGTTCTCCATATCGTGTCCTACCTTTCTGGATTTTACACTTTATTCAGATGGCCCTTTTGCCCGGGGGGCAGTGAGATTTCATTGTAGTGCAGATTTCCTTTACAGGCTTGCTTGGTTGGCCAAAAAGGGCGTATGCGTTTTTTCCTGTATATATTCAGGAAAAAACGCATACGCCCTTTTTGGCCAAGTGCATCATTGTCGACGTTCTGCCTCTTTTCCTATGCTTTCAGGGCAATTCCAGTCTACCCCCTGCAATCGTTTTCCTGAAATTCTGCCCCGCTTTCAAGTCCCCTTCGCAGGCTTACTTCAATATATTTTTGGAGGATAGCTGTCATTTATAACTCTGCAGGTTTGTGAATTACAGTGCCCCTGAGCTCCTTTCTTCAACTCGCTTTCTTGTGAGCTGGGCACAAAACCGCAGGATTGCTTCAGGCCCTAATCTGTTTCCAGCAGGGCACACTGAGCCTTTGTTTAATTCCTTTTCCTGGTGGGCAATGAGCGTTACATTTGCCCGTGCAGACACCTACAGCTAGTCTCTCATTGGTTCTCCCTATTCCTGTTCATCTTGCACAGAAATTGCAAGCTGTGCCAAAGAGGAGGTTAAAGGCACTGACTCTCCAAGCGGGGAGAGAGTTAGTAAAGCATCTGGAATGGTGAACCCGAGGACCAGGATACGAAAACTGAGATGCATTTTAAATCGTTTCCCAATCACACGGTGGACGAAACTCTGGGTTTCCCATGCATGTTTTAGCTGGAGGAAGAATCCCTTGAACCTGGAGAGTTGGGACCCACGGAATGGGTACCATGCAGTATGACTTCAAAGGGTCTGCATTTGCTCACCGAAACTCACCAATGCTATCAGCCTGACGTGTCCAGCCTTATGTCTCAACCAGCTCTGGGTGTAGATGTGGTCAATCCCAGTTGCATCACATGCCCTGAGTGAATTGTTTAAGATTTGCTCTCTATTTCACTGTCTTTGTGTTTTGTTTTTGAAATTTATTTTGATAATGGGATTTATTGGATTTTCACTGCTGCGTTTATGCCACTGTACACACGCTTGATTCTCTTACGGAGACATATATATCCATGGGTTTTAAGATTCTTCCTAGTCAGGTATATTCCTAGGCGTTGAATATGTGGTGTTGAGTCCATTTCTTTGAGCAAGGAGTAGGTCTTGTCTATTACATATTTGGCTTATGGAAAGTTATCTGTGCTAATTTCAGTCTCTGGTTTTATGCAGCATCCCAATGCACATTTCCCCATAAGCAAGCACTTGTTGGTTTTCAAAATTTGAGACCCTGTTCTGTTTTGTAATTCAGTTCATGTGTAGTTAAATTTACATTCCGTGTATTAGTGATATGTTATGATGTTACTTTTTCTGTGTGACGTAGTTCACGTAGATCACCGTACCTGCATCCGCTCACTATGCCGCTACGGGCCTGATGACACAGATTTCATTGCTGAGTGATATTGCATTGCAAGTACGTGCCACAACTTCTTTATCCATTTTTTGCTTTCTGGGATATTTACCTGGTACTGTAGACGAGCTTCTTGGGAACACAGCCGTCCCAAACTGTGGGGTGGCTCTTTGTTTTTGATTTTAATTTCCCTAAGGAATAGGACCATAAGTGCAATTGCCATACGCTGTGTTGCTTTATTTCTTACGTGTTGCAGGAAACACCATACATTTCTCCAGGGTGGCTGCTGGCAATTTACATCCTGCCAATCAGCATAACAAGGCTCCCTGTTCTCCATATCCTGTCCTACCTTTCTGGATTTTACACTTTTTTCAGATGGCCCTCTTGCCCGCGGGGCAGTGAGACTTCATTGTAGTGCAGTTTTCCATTACAGGCTTGCTTGGTTGGCCAAAAAGGGTGTATGCGTTTTTTCCTGAATATATTCAGGAAAAAACCCATACGCCCCTTTTGGCCAAGTGCATCATTGTCGACGTTCTGCCTCTTTTCCTATGCTTTCAGGGCAATTCCAGTCTACCCCCTGCAATCGTTTTCCTGAAATTCTGCCCCGCTATCAAGTCCCCTTCGCAGGCTTACTTCAATATATTCTTGGAGGATAGCTGTCATTTATAACTCTGCAGGTTTGTGATTTACAGTGCCCCTGAGCTCCTTTCTTCAACTCGCTTTCTTGAGAGCTGGGCACAAAACCGCAGGATTGCTTCAGGCCCTAATCTGTTTCCAGCAGGGCACACTGAGCCTTTGTTTATTTCCTCTTCCTGGTGGGCAATGAACGTTACATTTGCCCGTGCAGACACCTACAGCTAGTCTCTCATTGGTTCTCCCTATTCCTGTTCATCTTGCACAGAAATTGCAAGCTGTGCCAAACAGGAGGTTAAAGGCACTGACTCTCCAAGCGGGGAGAGTGTTAGTAAATCATCTGGAATGGTGAACCCGAGGACCAGGATACGAAAACTGAGATGCCTTTTAAATCGTTTCCCAATCACACGGTGGACGATACTCTGGGTTTCCCATGCATGTTTTAGCTGGAGGAAGAATCCCTTGAACCTGGAGAGTTGGGACCCATGGAATGGGTACCATGCAGTATGACTTCAAAGGGTCTGCATTTGCTCACCGAAACTCACCAATGCTATCAGCCTGAAGTGTCCAGCCTTATGTCTCAACCAGCTCTGGGTGTAGTTGAGGTCAATCCCAGTTGCATCACATGCCCTGAGTGAATTATTTAAGAATTGCTCTCTATTTCACTGTCTTTGTGTTTTGTTTTCGAAAGTTATTTTGATAATGGGATTTATCGGATTTTCACTGCTGCGTTTCGGCCGCTGTACACATGCTTGATTCTCTTACGGAGACATATATATCCATGGGTTTTAAGATTCTTCTTAGTCAGGTATATTCCTAGGCGTTGAATATGTGGTGTTGGGTCCATTTCGTTGAGCAAGGAGTAGGTCTTGTCTATTACATATTTGGCTTATGGAAAGTTATCTGTGCTAATTTCAGTCTCTGTTTTTATGCAGCACCCCAAGGCGCCTTTCCCCATAAGCAAGCACTAGTTGGTTTTCTAAATTTGAGACCCTGTTCTGTTTTGTAATACATTTCATGTGTAGTCAAATTTACATTCCTTGTATTAGTGATATCTTATGATGTTTCTTTTTCTGTGTGACCTAGTTCACGTAGAATCACCGTACCTGCATCCACTCACTATGCCGCTACGGGCCTGATGACACAGATTGCATTGATGAGTGATATTGCATTGTACGTACGTGCCACAACTTCTTTATCCATTTTTTGCTTTCTGGGATATTTACCTGATACTGTAGACGAGCTTCTTGTGAACACAGCCGTCCCAAATATTGGGGTGGCTGTCTGTTTTTGATTTTAATTTCCGTAAGCTATAGGACCATAAGTGGAAGTGCCATAGGCTGTGTTGCTTTGTTTCTTACGTGTTTCAGGAAACACCATACACTACTCCAGGGTGGCTGCTGGCAATTTACATCCTGCCAATCAGCATAACAAGGCTCCCTGTTCTCCATATCCTGTCCTACCTTTCTGGATTTTACACATTTTTCAGATGGCCCTTTTGCCCGGGGGGCAGTGAGACTTCATTTTAGTGCAGATTTCCTTTACAGGCTTGCTTGGTTGGCCAAAAAGGGCGTATGCGTTTTTTCCTGAATATATTCAGGAAAAAACGCATACGCCCTTTTTGGCCAAGTGCATCATTGTCGACGTTCTGCCTCTTTTCCTATGCTTTCAGGGCAATTCCAGTCTACCCCCTGCAATCGTTTTCCTGAAATTCTGCCCCGCTTTCAAGTCCCCTTCGCAGGCTTACTTCAATATATTTTTGGAGGATAGCTGTCATTTATAACTCTGCAGGTTTGTGAATTACAGTGCCCCTGAGCTCCTTTCTTCAACTCGCTTTCTTGTGAGCTGGGCACAAAACCGCAGGATTGCTTCAGGCCCTAATCTGTTTCTGGCAGGGAACGCTGAGCCTTTGGTTAATTCCTCTTCCTGGTGGGAAATGAGCGTTACATTTGCCCGTGCAGACACCTACAGCTAGTGTCTCATTGGTTCTACCTATTCCTGTACATCTTGCACAGAAATTGCCAGCTGTGCCAAACAGGAGGTTAAAGGCACTGACTCTCCAAGCGGGGAGAGTTTTAGTAAAGCATCTGCAATGGTGAACCCGAGGACCAGGATACGAAAACTGAGATGCATTTTAAAACGTTTCCCAATCACACTGTGGACCATACTGTGGGTTTCCCATGCATGTTTTAGCTGGAGGAAGAATCCCTTGAACCTGGAGAGTTGGGACCCATGGAATGGGTACCATGCAGTATGACTTCAAAGGGTCTGCATTTGCTCACCGAAACTCACCAATGCTATCAGCCTGAAGTGTCCAGCCTTATGTCTCAACGAGCTCTGGTTGTAGATGTGGTCAATCCCGGTTGCATTACATGCCCTGAGTGAATTATTTAAGAATTGCTCTCTATTTCACTGTCTTTGTGTTTTGTTTTCGAAATTTATTTTGATAATGGGATTTATCGGATTTTCACTGCTGCGTTTCGGCCGCTGTACACACGCTTGATTCCCTTACGGAGACATATATATCCTTGGGTTTTAAGATTCTTCCTAGTCAGGTATATTCCTAGGCGTTGAATATGTGGTGTTGGGTCCATTTCGTTGAGCAAGGAGTAGGTCTTGTCTATTACATATTAGGCTTATGGAATGTTATCTGTTCTAATTTCAGTCTCTGGTTTTATGCAGCACCCAAAGGCACCTTTCCCCATAAGCAAGCACTAGTTGGTTTTCTAAATTTTACACCGTGTTCTGTTTTGTAATTCAGTTCATGTGTAGTCAAGTTTACATTCCGTGTATTAGTGATATCTTATGATGTTTCTTTTTCTGTGTGACGTAGTTCACGTAGAATCACCGTACCTGCATCCACTCACTATGCCGCTACGGGCCTGATGACACAGATTGCATTGATGAGTGATATTGCATTGTACGTACGTGCCACAACTTCTTTATCCATTTTTTGCTTTCTGGGATATTTACCTGATACTGTAGACGAGCTTCTTGTGAACACAGCCGTCCCAAATATTGGGGTGGCTGTCTGTTTTTGATTTTAATTTCCGTAAGCTATAGGACCATAAGTGGAAGTGCCATAGGCTGTGTTGCTTTGTTTCTTACGTGTTTCAGGAAACACCATACACTTCTCCATGGTGGCTGCGGGCAATTTACATCCTGCCAATCAGCATAACAAGGCTCCCTGTTCTCCATATCCTGTCCTACCTTTCTGGATTTTACACTTTTTTCAGATGGCCCTCTTGCCCGGGGGGCAGTGAGACTTCATTGTAGTGCAGATTTCCTTTACAGGCTTGCTTAGTTGGCCAAAAAGGGCGTATGCTTTTTTTCCTGAATATATTCAAGAAAAAACGCATACGCCCTTTTTGGCCAAGTGCATCATTGGCGACATTCTGCCTCTTTTCCTATGCTTTCAGGGCAATTCCAGTCGACCCCCTGCAATCGTTTTCCTGAAATTCTGCCCCGCTTTCAAGTCCCCTTCGCAGGCTTACTTCAATATATTTTTGGAGGATAGCTGTCATTTATAACTCTGCAGGTTTGTGAATTACAGTGCCCCTGAGCTCCTTTCTCCAACTCGCTTTCTTGTGACCTGGGCACAAAACCGCAGGATTGCTTCAGGTCCTAATCTGTTTCCGGCAGGGCACGCTGAGCCTTTGGTTAATTCCTCTTCCTGGTGGGAAATGAGCATTACGTTTGCCCGTGCAGACACCTATAGCTAGTCTGTCATTGGTTCTCCCTATTCCTGTTCATTTTGCACAGAAATTGCAAGCTGTGCCAAAGAGGAGGTTAAAGGCACTGACTCTCCAAGCGGGGAGAGTGTTAGTAAAGCATCTGGAATGGTGAACCCGAGGACCAGGATACGAAAACTGAGATGCATTTTAAATCGTTTTCCAATCAAACGGTGGACGATACTCTGGGTTTCCCATGCATGTTTTAGCTAGAGGGAGAATCCCTTGAACCTGGAGAGTGGGGACTCATGGAATGGGTACCATGCAGTATGACTTCAAAGGGTCTGCATTTGCTCACCGAAACTCACCAATGCTATCAGCCTGAAGTGTCCAGCCTTATGTCTCAACCAGCTCTGGGTGTAGATGTGGTCAATCCCGGTTGCATCACATGCCCTGAGTGAATTATTTAAGAATTGCTCTCTATTTCACTGTCTTTGTGTTTTGTTTTCGAAATTTATTTTGATAATGGGATTTATTGGATTTTCACTGCTGCATTTCGGCCGCTGTACACACGCTTGACTCTCTTACGGAGATATATATATCCATGGGTTTTAAGATTCTTCGTAGTCAGGTATATTCCTAGGCATTGAATATGTGGTGTTGGGTCCATTTCGTTGAGCAAGGAGTAGGTCTAATCTATTACATATATGGCTTATGGAAAATTATCTGTGCTAATTTCAGTCTCTGGTTTTATGCAGCACCCCAACGCACCTTTCCCCATAAGCAAGCACTAGTTGGTTTTCTAAATTTGAGACCCTGTTCTGTTTTGTAATTCAGTTCATGTGTAGTCAAGTTTACATTCCGTGTATTAGTGATATCTTATGATGTTTCTTTTTCTGTGTGATGTAGTTCACGTAGATTCACCGTATCTGCATCCACACACTATGCCGCTAGGGGCCTGATGACAGAGATTTCATTGCTGAGTGATATTTCATTGTACGTACGTGCCACAACTTCTTTATCCATTTTTTGCTTTCTGGGATATTTACCTGATACTGTAGACGAGCTTCTTGGGAACACAGCCGTCACAAACTTTGGGGTGGCTTTCTGTTTTTGATTTTAATTTCCCTAAGCAATAGGACCAAAAGTGCAATTGCCATAGGCTGTGTTGCTTTATTTCTTACGTGTTTCAGGAAACACCATACACTTCTCCAGGGTGGCTGCTGGCAATTTACATCCTGCCAATCAGCATAACAAGGCTCCCTGTTCTCCATATCCTGTCCTACCTTTCTGGATTTTACACTTTTTTCAGGTGGCCCTTTTGCCCGGGGGGCAGTGAGACTTCATTGTAGTGCAGATTTCTTTACAGGCTTGCTTGGTTGGCCAAAAAGGGCGAATGCGTTTTTTCCTGAATATATTCAGGAAAAAACAGATACGCCCTTTTTGGCCAAGTGCATCATTGTCGACGTTGTGCCTCTTTTCCTATGCTTTCAGGGCAATTCCAGTCTACCCCCTGCAATCGTTTTCCTGAAATTCTGCCCCGCTTTCAAGTCCCCTTCGCAGGCTTACTTCAATATATTTTTGGAGGATAGCTGTCAATTATAACTCTGCAGGTTTGTGAATTACAGTGCCCCTGAACTCCTTTCTTCAACTCGCTTTCTTGTGAGCTGGGCACAAAACCACAGGATTGCTTCAGGCCCTAATCTGTTTCCAGCAGGGCACACTGAGCCTTTGTTTAATTCCTCTTCCTGGTGGGCAATGAGTGTTACTTTTGCCCATGCAGACACCTACTGCTAGTCTCTCATTGGTTCTCCCTATTCCTGTTCATCTTGCACAGAAATGGCAAACTGTGCCAAACAGGAGGTTAAAGGCACTGACTCTCCAAGCGGGGAGAGTGTTAGTAAAGCGTCTGGAATGGTGAACACGAGGACAAGGATACGAAAACTGAGATCCATTTTAAATCGTTTCCCAATCTCACGGTGTACCATACTCTGTGTTTCCCATGCATGTTTCAGCTGAAAGAAGAATCCCTTGAACATGGAGAGTTGGGACCCATGGAATGGGTACCATGCAGTATGACTTCAAAGGGTCTGCATTTGCTCACCGAAACTCACCAATGCTATCAGCCTGAATTGTCCAGCCTTATGTCTCAACCAGCTCTGGGTGTAGATGTGGTCAATCCCGGTTGCATCACATGCCCGCAGTGAATTATTTAAGAATTGCTCTCTATTTCACTGTCTTTGTGTTTTGTTTTTGAAATTTATTTTGATAATGGGATTTATCGGATTTTCACTGCTGCGTTTATGCCGCTGTACACACGCTTGATTCTCTTACCCAGACATATATATCCATGGGTTTTAAGATTCTTCCTAGTCAGGTATATTCCTAGGCGTTGAATATGTGGTGTTGGGTCCATTTCGTTGAGCAAGGAGTAGGTCTTGTCTATTACATATTTGGCTTATGGAAAGTTATCTGTGCTAATTTCAGTCTCTGGTTTTATGCAGCACCCCAAGGCACCTTTCCCCATAAGCAAGCACTAGTTGGTTTTCTAAATTTGAGACCCTGTTCTGTTTTGTAATTCAGTTCATGTGTAGTCAAGTTTACATTCCGTGTATTAGTGATATCTTATGATGTTTCTTTTTCTGTGTGACGTAGTTCACGTAGAATCACCGTACCTGCATCCACTCACTATGCCGCTACGGGCCTGATGACACAGATTTCATTGCTGAGTGATATTGCATTGTACGTACGTGCCACAACTTCTTTATCCATTTTTTGTTTTCTGGGATATTTACCTGGTACTGTAGACGAGCTTCTTGTGAACACAGCCGTCCCAAATATTGGGGTGGCTGTCTGTTTTTGATTTTAATTTCTGTAAGCTATAGGACCATAAGTGGAAGTGCCATAGGCTGTGTTGCTTTGTTTCTTACGTGTTTCAGGAAACACCATACACTTCTCCAGGGTGGCTGCTGGCAATTTACATCCTGCCAATCAGCATAACAAGGCTCCCTGTTCTCCATATCCTGTCTTACCTTTCTGGATTTTACACTTTTTTCAGGTGGCCCTCTTGCCCAGGGGGCAGTGAGACTTCATTGTAGTGCAGATATCATTTACAGGCTTGCTTGGTTGGCCAAAAAGTGCGTATGCGTTTTTTCTTGAATATATTCAGGAAAAAACGCATACGCCCTTTTTGGCCAAGTGCATCATTGGCGACGTTCTGCCTCTTTTCCTATGCTTTCAGGGCAATTCCAGTCTACCCCCTGCAATCGTTTTCCTGAAATTCTGCCCCGTTTTCAAGTCCCCTTCGCAGGCTTACTTCAATATATTTTTGGAGGATAGCTGTCATTTATAACTCTGCAGGTTTGTGAATTACAGTGCCCCTGAGCTCCTTTCTTCAACTCGCTTTCTTCTGAGCTGGGCACAAAACCGCAGGATTGCTTCAGGCCCTAATCTGTTTCCGGCAGGGCACACTGAGCCTTTGGTTAATTCCTCTTCCTGGTGGGAAATGAGCGTTACGTTTGTCCGTGCAGACACCTATAGCTAGTCTCTCATTGATTCTCCCTAGTCCTGTTCATCTTGCACCGAAATTGCAAGCTGTGCCAAACAGGAGGTTAAAGTCACTGACTCTCCAAGCGGGGAGAGTGTTAGTAAAGCATCTGGAATGGTGAACCCGAGGACCAGGATACGAAAACTGAGATGCATTTTAAATCGTTTCCCAATCACATGGTGGACGATACTCTGGGATTCCCATGCATGTTTTAGCTGGAGGAAGAATCCCTTGAAACTGGAGAGTTGGGACCCATGGAATGGGTACCATGCAGTATGACTTCAAAGGGTCTGCATTTGCTCACCGAAACTCACCAATGCTATCAGCCTGAAGTGTCCAGCCTTATGTCTCAACAAGGTCTGGGTGTAGATGTGGTCAATCCCGGTTGCATCACATGCCCTGAGTGAATTATGTAAGAATTGCTCTCTATTTCACTGTCTTTGTGTTTTGTTTTCGAAATTTATTTTGATAATGGGATTTATCGGATTTTCACTGCTGCGTTTCGGCCGCTGTACACACGCTTGATTCTCTTACGGAGACATATATATCCATGTGTTTTAAGATTCTACCTAGTAAGGTATATTCCTAGGCGTTGAATATGTGGCGTTGGGTACATGTCGTTGACAAATGAGTAGGTCTTGTCTATTACATATTTGGCTTATGGAAAGTTATCTGTGCTAATTTCAGTCTCTGCTTTTATGCAGCACCCCAAGGCACCTTTCCCCATAAGCAAGCACTAGTTGGTTTTCTAAATTTGAGACCCTGTTCTGTTTTGTAATTCAGTTCATATGTAGTCAAGTTTACATTCCGTGTATTCGTGATATTTTATGATGTTTCTTTTTCTGTGTGACGTAGTTCACGTAGAATCTCCGTACCTGCATCCACTCACTATGCCGCTACGGGCCTGATGACACAGATTTCATTGCTGAGTGATATTGCATTGTACGTACGTGCCACAACTTCTTTATCCATTTTTTGCTTTCTGGGATATTTACCTGATACTGTAGACGAGCTTCTTGTGAACACAGCCATCCCAAATATTGGGGTGGCTGTCTGTTTTTTATTTTAATTTCCGTAAGCTATAGGACCATAAGTGGAAGTGCCATAGGCTGTGTTGCTTTGTTTCTTAAGTGTTTCAGGAAACACCATACACTTCTCCAGGGTGGCTGCTGGCAATTTACATCCTGCCAATCAGCATAACAATGCTCCCTGTTCTACATATCCTGTCCTAACTTTCTGGATTTTACACTTTTTTCAGATGGCCCTTTTGCCCGGGGGGCAGTGAGACTTCATTGTAGTGCAGATTTCCTTTACAGGCTTGCTTGGTTGGCCAAAAAGGGCGTATGCGTTTTTTCCTGAATATATTCAGGAAAAAACGCATACGCCCTTTTTGGCCAAGTGCATCATTGTCGACGTTCTGCCTGTTTTCCTATGCTTTCAGGGCAATTCCAGTCTACCCCTGCATTCGTTTTCCTGAAATTCTGCCCCGCTTTCAAGTCCCCTTCGCAGGCTTACTTCAATATATTTTTGGAGGATAGCTGTCATTTATAACTCTGCAGGTTTGTGAATTACAGTGCCCCTGAGCTCCTTTCTTCAACTCGCTTTCTTGTGAGCTGGGCACATAACCGCAGGATTGCTTCAGGCCCTAATCTGTTTTCAGAAGGGCACGCTGAGCCTTTCTCTAATTCCTCTTCCTAGTCGGCAATGAGCGTTACATTTGCCCGTGCAGACACCTACAGCTAGGCTCTCATTGGTTCTCCCTATTCCTGTTCATCTTGCACAGAAATTGCAAGCTGTGCCAAACAGGAGGTTAAAGGCACTGACTCTCCAAGTGGGGAGAGTGTTAGTAAAGCATCTGGAATGGTGAACCCGAGGACCAGGATACGAAACCTGAGATGCATTTTAAATCGTTTCCCAATCAAACGGTGGACGATACTCTGGGTTTCCCATGCATGTTTTAGCTGGAGGAAGAATCCCTTGAACCTGGAGAGTTGGGACCCATGGAATGGGTACCATGCAGTATGACATCAAAGGCTCTGCATTTGCTCACCAAAACTCACCAATGCTATCAGCCTGAAGTGTCCAGCCTTATGTCTCAACCAGCTCTGGGTGTAGATGTGGTCAATCCCGGTTGCATCACAAGCCCTGAGTGAATTATTTAAGAATTGCTCTCTATTTCACTGTCTTTGTGTTTTGTTTTCGAAATTTATTTTGATAATGGGATTTATCGGATTTTCACTGCTGCGTTTGGCCGCTGTACACACGCTTGATTCGCTTACGCAGACATATAAATCCATGGGTTTTAAGATTCTTCCTAGTCAGGTATATTCCTAGGCGTTGAATATGTGGTGTTGGGTCCATTTCGTTGAGCAAGGAGTAGGTCTTGTCTATTACATATTTGGCTTATAGAAAGTTATCTGTGCTAATATCAGTCTCTGCTTTTATGCAGCACCCCAAGGCACCTTTCCCCATAAGCAAGCACTAGTTGGTTTTCTAAATTTGAGACCCTGTTCTGTTTTGTAATTCAGTTCATGTGTACTCAAGTTTACATTCCGTGTATTAGTGATAACTTATGATGTGTCTTTTTCTGTGTGACGTAGTTCACGTAGAATCACCGTACCTGCATCCACTCACTATGCCACTACGGGCCTGATGACACAGATTTCATTGCTGAGGGACATTGCATTGTACGTACGTGCCACAACTTCTTTATCCATTTTTTGCTTTCTGGGATATTTACCTGATATTGTAGACGAGCTTCTTGGGAACACAGCCGTCCCAAAGTTTGGGGTGGCTCTCTGTTTTTGATTTTAATTTCCCTAAGGAATAGCCATAGGCAATTGCCATAGGCTGTGTTGCTTTATTTCTTACGTGTTTCAGGAAACACCATACATTTCTCCAGGGTGGCTGCTGGCAATTTACATCCTGCCAATCAGCATAACAAGGCTCCCTGTTCTCCATATCCTGTCCTACCTTTCTGGATTTTACACTTATTTCAGATGGCCTTTTTGCCCGGGGGGCAGTGAGACTTCATTGTACTGCAGATTTCCTTTACAGGCTTGCTTGGTTGGCCAAAAAGGGCGTATGCGTTTTTTCCTGAATATATTCAGGAAAAAACGCATACGCCCTTTTTGGCCAAGTGCATCATTGTTGACGTTGTGCCTCTTTTCCTATGCTTTCAGGGCAATTGCAGTCTACCCCCTGCAATCGTTTTCCTGAAATTCTGCCCCGCTTTCAAGTCCCCTTCGCAGGCTTACTTCAATATATTTTTGGAGGATAGCTGTCAATTATAACTCTGCAGGTGTGTGAATTACAGTGCCCCTAGCTCCTTTCTTCAACTCGCTTTATTGTGAGCTGGGCACAAAACCGCAGGATTGCTTCAGGCCCTAATCTGTTTCCAGCAGGGCACGCTGGGCCTTTGTTTAATTCCTCTTCCTGGTGGGCAATGAGTGTTACATTTGCCCGTGCAGACACCTACAGCTAGTCTCTCATTGGTTCTCCCTATTCCTGTTCATCTTGCACAGAAATTGCAAGCTGTGCCAAACAGGAGGTTAAAGGCACTGACTCTCCAAGCGGGGAGAGTGTTAGTAAAGCATCTGGAATGGTGAACCCGAGGACCAGGATACGAAAACTGAGATGCATTTTAAATCGTTTCCCAATCACACGGTGGACGATACTCTGGGTTTCCCATGCATGTTTTAGCTGGAGGAAGAATCCCTTGAACCTGGAGAGTTGGGACCCATGGAATGAGTACCATGCAGTATGACTTCAAAGGGTCTGCATTTGCTCACCGAAACTCACCAATGCTATCAGCCTCAAGTGTCCAGCCTTATGTCTCAACCAGCTCTGGGTGTAGATGTGTTAAATCCCGGTTGCATCACATGCTCTGAGTGAATTATTTAAGAATTGCTCTCTATTTCACTGTCTTTGTGTTTTGTTTTTGAAATTTATTTTGATAATGGGATTTACCGGATTTTCACTGCTGCGTTTATGCCGCTGTACACACGCTTGATTCTCTTATGGAGACATATAAATCCATGGGTTTTAAGATTCTTCCTAGTCAGGTATATTCCTAGGCGTTGAATATGTGGTGTTGAGTCCATTTCGTTGAGCAAGGAGTAGGTCTTGTCTATTACATATTTGGCTTATGGAAAGTTATCTGTGCTAATGTCAGTCTCTGGTTTTATGCAGCACCCCAAGACACCTTTGCCCATAAGCAAGCACTAGTTGGTTTTCTAAATTTGAGACCCTGTTCTGTTTTGTAATTCAGTTCATGTGTAGTCAAGTTTACATTCCGTGTATTAGTGATTTCTTATGATGTTTCTTTTTCTGTGTGACGTAGTTCACGTAGAATCACCGTACCTGCATCCACTCACTATGCCGCTACGGGCCTGATGACACAGATTTCATTGCTGAGTGATATTGCATTGTACGTACGTGCCACAACTTCTTTATCCATTTTTTGCTTTCTGGGATATTTACCTGATACTGTAGACGAGCTTCTTGTGAACACAGCCGTCCCAAATATTGGGGTGGCTGTCTGTTTTTGGTTTTAATTTCCGTAAGCTATTGGACCATAAGTGGAAGTGCCATAGGCTGTGTTGCTTTGTTTCTTACGTGTTTCAGGAAACACCATACACTTCTCCAGGGTGGCTGCTGGCAATTTACATCCTGCCAATCAGCATAACAAGGCTCCCTGTTCTCCATATCCTGTCCTACCTTTCTGGATTTTACACTTTTTTCAGATGGCCCTTTTGCCCGGGGGGCAGTGGGACTGCATTGTAGTTCAGATTTCCTTTACAGGCTTGCTTGGTTGGCCAAAAAGGGCGTATGCGTTTTTTCCTGAATATATTCAGGAAAAAACGCATACGCCCTTTTGGCCAAGTGCATCATTGTCGACGTTCTGCCTCTTTTCCTATGCTTTCAGGGCAATTCCAGTCTACCCCCTGCAATCGTTTTCCTGAAATTCTGCCCCGCTTTCAAGTCCCCTTCGCAGGCTTACTTCAATATATTTTTGGAGGATAGCTGTCATTTATAACTCTGCAGGTTTGTGAATTACAGTGCCCCTGAGCTCCTTTCTTCAACTCGCTTTCTTGTGAGCTGGGCACAAAACTGCAGGATTGCTTCAGGCCCTAATCTGTTTCCGGCAGGGCATGCTGAGCCTTTGGTTAATTCCTCTTCCTGGTGGGAAATGAGCGTTACATTTGCCCGTGCAGAAACCTACAGCTAGTCTCTCATTGGTTCTCCCTATTCCTGTTCATCTTGCACAGAAATTGCAAGCTCTGCCAAACAGGAGGTTAAAGGCACTGACTCTTCAATCAGGGAGAGTGTTAGTAAAGAATCTGGAATGGTGAACCCGAGGACCAGGATACGAAAACTGAGATGCATTTTAAATCGTTTCCCAATCACACGGTGGACCATAATGTGGGTTTCCCATGCATGTTTTAGCTGGAGGAAAAATCCCTTGAACCTGAAGAGTTGGGACCCATGGAATAGGTACCATGCAGTATTACTTCAAAGGGTCTGTATTTGCTCAGCGAAACTCACCAATGCTATCAACTTGAAGTGTCCAGCCTTATGTCTCAACCAGCTCTGGGTGTAGATGTGGTCAATCCCGGTTGCATCACATGCCCTGAGTGAATTATTTAAGAATTGCTCTCTATTTCACTGTCTTTGTGTTTTGTTTTCGAAATTTATTTTGATAATGGGATTTATCGGATTTTCACTGCTGCGTTTCGGCCGCTGTACACACGCTTGATTCTCTTACGGAGACATATATATCCATGGGTTTTAAGATTCTTCCTAGTCAGGTATATTCCTAGGCGTTGAATATGTGGTGTTCGGTCCATTTCGTTGAGCAAGGAGTAGGTCTTGTCTATTACATATTTGGCTTATGGAAAGTTATCTGTGCTAATTTCAGTCTCTGGTTTTATGCAGCACCCCAACGCACCTTTCCCCATAAGCAAGCACTAGTTGGTTTTCTAAATTTGAGACCCTGTTCTGTTTTGTAATTCAGTTCATGTGTAGTCAAGTTTACATTCCGTGTGTTAGTGATATCTTATGATGTTTCTTTTTCTGTGTGACGTAGTTCGCGTAGAATCACCGTACCTGCATCCACTCACTATGCCGCTATGGGCCTGATGACACAGATTTCATTGCTGAGTGATATTGCATTGTACGTACGTGCCACAACTTCTTTATCCATTTTTTGCTTTCTGGGATATTTACCTGATACTGTAGACGAGCTTCTTGTGAACACAGCCGTCCCAAATATTTGGGTGGCTGTCTGTTTTTGATTTTAATTTCTGTAAGCTATAGGACCATAAGTGGAAGTGCCATAGGCTGTGTTGCTTTGTTTCTTACGTGTTTCAGGAAACACCATACACTTCTCCAGGGTGGCTGCTGGCAATTTACATCCTGCCAATCAACATAACAAGGCTCCCTGTTCTCCATATCCTGTCCTACCTTTCTGGATTTTACACTTTTGTCAGATAGCCCTTTTGCCTGGGGGGCAGTGAGAGTTCATTGTAGTGCAGATTTCCTTTACAGGCTTGCTTGGTTGGCCAAAAAGGGCGTATGCGTTTTTTCCTGAATATATTCAGGAAAAAACGCATACGCACTTTTTGGCCAAGTGCATCATTGTCGACGTTCTGCCTCTTTTCCTATGCTTTCAGGGCAATTCCAGTCTACCCCCTGCAATGGTTTTCCTGAAACTCTGCCCTGCTTTCTAGTCCCCTTCGCAGGCTTACTTCAATATATTTTTGGAGGATAGCTGTCATTTATAACTCTGCAGTTTTGTGAATTACAGTGCCCCTGAGCTCCTTTCTTCAACTCGCTTTCTTGTGAGCTGGGCACAAAACCGCAGGATTGCTTCAGGCCCTAATCTGTTTCTGGCAGGGCACGCTGAGCCTTTGGTTAATTCCTCTTCCTGGTGGGAAATGAGCATTACATTTGCCCGTGCAGACACCTACAGCTAGTCTCTCATTGGTTCTCCCTATTCCTGTTCATCTTGCACAGAAATTGCAAGCTGTGCCAAACAGGAGGTTAAAGGCACTGACTCTCCAAGTGGGGAGAGTGTTAGTAAAGCATCTGGAATGGTGAACCCGAGGACCAGGATACGAAAACTGAGATGCATTTTAAATCGTTTCCCAATCACACGGTGGACCATACTATGGGTTTCCCATCCATGTTTTAGCTGGAGGAAGAATCCCTTGAACCTGAAGAGTTGGGACCCATGGAATAGGTACCATGCAGTATTACTTCAAAGGGTCTGCATTTGCTCACCGAAACTCACCAATGCTATCAGCCTGAAGTGTCCAGCTTTATGTCTCAACCAGCTCTGGGTGTAGATGTGGTCAATCCCGGTTGCATCATATCCCCTGAATGAATTATTTAAGAATTGCTCTCTATTTCACTATCATTGTGTTTTGTTTTCGAAATTTATTTTGATAATGGGATTTATCGGATTTTCACTGCTGCGTTTCGGCCGCTGTACACACGCTTGATTCTCTTACGGAGACATATATATCCATGGGTTTTAAGATTCTTCCTAGTCAGGTATATTCCTAGGCATTGAATATGTGGTGTTGAGTCCATTTCGTTGAGCAAGGAGTAGGTCTTGTCTATTACATATTTGGCTTATGGAAAGTTATCTGTGCTAATTTCAGTCTCTGGTTTTATGCAGCACCCCAAGGCACCTTTCCCCATAAGCAAGCACTAGTTGGTTTTCTAAATTTGAGACCCTGTTCTGTTTTGTAATTCAGTTCATGTGTAGTCAAGTTTACATTCCGTGTATTAGTGATATCTTATGATGTTTCTTTTTCTGTGTGACGTAGTTCACGTAGAATCACCGTACCTGCATCCACTCACTATGCCGCTACGGGCCTGATGACACAGATTTCATTGCTGAATGATACTGCATTGCACGTACGTGCCACAACTTCTTTATCCATTTTTTGCTTTCTGGGATATTTACCTGGTACTGTAGACGAGCTTCTTGGGAACACAGCCGTCCCAAACTTTGGGGTGGCTCTCTGTTTTTGATTTTAATTTCCCTAAGGAATAGGACCATAAGTGCAATTGCCATAGGCTGTGTTGCTTTATTTCTTACATGTTTCAGGAAACACCATACACTTCTCCAGGTTGGCTGTTCACAATTTACATCCTGCCAATCAGCATAACAAGGCTCCCTGTTCTCCATATCCTGTCCTTCCTTTCTGGATTTTACACTTTTTTCAGATTGCCCTTTTGCCCGGGGGGCAGTGAGATTTCATTGTAGTGCAGATTTCCTTTACAGGCTTGCTTGGTTGGCCAAAAAGTGCGTATGCGTTTTTTCCTGAATATATTCAGGAAAAAACGCATACGCCCTTTTTGGGCAAGTGCATCATTGTCGACGTTGTGCCTCTTTTCCTATGCTTTCAAGGCAATTCCAGTCTACCCCCTGCAATCGTTTTCCTGAAATTCTGCCCCGCTTTCAAGTCCCCTTCGCAGGCTTACTTCAATATACTTCTGGAAGATAGCTGTCATTTATAACTCTGCATGTTTGTGAATTACAGTGCCCCTGAGCTCCTTTCTTCAACTCGCTTTCTTGTGAGCTGGGCACAAAACCGCAGGATTGCTTAAGGCCCTAATCTGTTTCCAGCAGGGCACATTGAGCCTTTGTTTAATTCCTCTTCCTGGTGGGCAATGAGCGTTACATTTTCCCGTGCAGACACCTACAGCTAGTCTCTCATTGGTTCTCCCTATTCCTGTTCATGTTGCACAGAAATTGCAAGCTGTGCCAAAGAGGAGGTTAAAGGCACTGACTCTCCAAGCAGGGAGAGTGTTAGTAAAGCATCTGGAATGGTGAACCCGAGGACCAGGATACGAAAACTGAGATGCATTTTAAATCGTTTCCCAATCACACGGTGGACGATACTCTGGGTTTCCCATGCATGTTTTAGCTGGAGGAAGAATCCCTTCAACCTGGAGAGTTGGGACCCATGGAATGGGTATCATGCAGTATGACTTCAAAGGGTCTGCATTTGCTCACCAAAACTCACCAATGCTATCAGCCTGAAGTGTCCAGCCTTATGTCTCAACCAGCTCTGGGTGTAGATGTGGTCAATCCCGGTTGCATCACATGCCCTGAGTGAATTATTTAAGAATTGCTACCTATTTCACTGTCATTGTGTTTTGTTTTTGAAATTTATTTTAATAATGGGATTTATCGGATTTTCACTGCTTCGTTTATGCCGCTGTACATGCGCTTGATTCTCTTACGGAGACATATAAGTCCATGGGTTTTAACATTCTTACTAATCCGGTATATTCTTAGGCATTGAATATGGCGTGTTGAGTCCATTTCGTTGAGCAAGGAGTAGGTCTTGACTATTACATATTTGGCTTATGGAATGGTATCTGTGCTAATTTCTCTCTCTGGTTTTATGCAGCACCCCAACTCACCTTTCCCCTTAAGGAAGCATAAGTTGGTTTTCTTAATTTGAAACCCTCTTCTCTTTTGTAATTCAGTTCATGTGTAGCCATGTTAACATTCCATGTATTAGTGATATCTTATGTCTTTTTCTTTTTGAATTATGTGACTTCGAATGATCACACGTAACTCCTCTGGAGTTGTTATAACTGGCCGTATTTCATTGATTTCCAGGCTGAGTAATATTCCAGTCTACATAAGCACCACATCTCTGTCCGTTTTTTCTCTGCAGATACATTTAAGTTATATCCTAGTCGAGGATCTTTTAAACAGAGAGGTGGTAAACATTGGGGTGCCTGTGTCCTCTCGATTTTTGTTTTTCCCAAGATATACGTCCATGAGTGCAAGTGCCCTGTGCTCGGTAGCTCATTTTTTAGATGCTTTAGTAAACACAATAGACTTATCCAGAGTGACCGTTGGCAATATACATTTCCACTATAAGACTCACAGGGCTCCCTTTTCTCCTTGCCCTGTCCTGCATTTCTGGTGTTTACACTTTATGAGGACGGCTCTTCTGACTGATGCAAAGTGATATGTTTTGTAGTATTGATTTCCAGTGCCCACCTGTTTGGTTGGCTAAAAAAGTGTATGCCCTTTTCTTGAATATATACAGAAAAAGACGCATACACACTTTTTGGCCAACTGCAATGTTGGCAATGTTCAGCCCCTTTTCTTGTGCTTAATGGCAAGTCCTTTCTACCTCTTCCAATCCCTTTCCTGCCATTCTCCGTTGCTTACAAGTCCTTTTCTCTGACTTTCCTCAAGACATTTTTCAGTGATAGATATTTTCAATTCTGCAGTTTCGTGAATTTTAGTGCCCCTGAGTTCCATTTTCCAACTTGTGTTTATGGGAACTGGCCACAAAGCATCAGGATTCCTCAAGCCCTATTCTGTTTCCATGGGCAACCCTAGCCTTTGGTCAATTCGTCTTCCTGATTGGAAATTAGAGTGGCATGTGCCTGTCCGAACACCTAGGACTTGTCTCTCATTGTTCCTCCTCCTTCTGCTTCATCCTCTGGACAAATTCCAAACTGTATGCAACAGGATGTTGACAGTGCTGACATCTCCAAGTGGGGAGACTGTTAGTAAAGACGCTGGAGTGGTGAAGCCTAGCACCAAGAGATGAGGAGATGAGATGCCTTTTCCAAACTTTTCCCGATCAGACGGTATACCATCCTCTGGGTTTGACAGGCATGTTTTAGGTGTAGGAAGGGTCCCATTCATGTGAGGAGAACACCAGGGGATTTTAAATATCAGTGTCTCTCCGCAACCCAAACTGGGGAATTTTTTAAGCTACGGCTACACATATGTTCATTAAGGGCCTTGGGAAGTAGGCAGAGTCCAAACTTTAGATGATTGAAGTCTTCAGGGTCAGAAGCACTCACCACTGTCTTCCCTGAGATTCCATTTTTACTGTCATTGATGGATGATGTCAATAAAAATATCTATTCTTTTTCAGATCATTTCCCCTTATAGGTTATTGCAAAATATTGAGTGTAGTTCCCCGTGCTATACAGTAGTTCCTTGCTGATGATTTCATACATAGCAGTGTGTATGTGTTAATCCCAAACTGTTAATTTATCCCTCCTCCTACCATTTCCCTTTGGTAATAATAAATTATAAGATTTTATGCTTCTCAGAAATGGGGGAGCTGAAAGAGAGGTATCATTTTCAATGCAAAAGCATTTAAAACAAGATTGAAGCTTTAACCAAGATTATTAGATGTACATCCTTGGAAAGAAATCACTTTGTTTCTCTAATATTGACCTGACAAAGAAGACAAACCTTTTCACTGAACTTGCTTATAAGAAAGTGATGGAAATATCAAATGGAAGTGTTAGAAACATCTTATTTTACCCGAGCCTTATACACTGTTCTATGTTAATTACAGTTTGGCTCACACATCTGTTCATTGAAGTTACAATGTTCTCAATTTCTGTTACTGATCCTCCAGAGTGGACGCCAACAAGTGTCCCCCTGCCCAGTGTCATTGGAGCCAATAGATCGAGACTGAGTTTGGTTCAAAAGCAAAGGAAACTTTATATTTTGATCAGAGAATGGAGAGGTGCTACCCTGTGGGCTGTGGGCTGGGCTGCTGTGTAGAGATCCTGTCAGAGTCACTGGGAGGGAGGGGGCTGAGCTCTCGAGGACCTGGTTGGCTGCAGCTCAGGCTCTATGTCACGGAGTCTGAACTGGGCCCCAGGAGCTGAAGTGTCATCGAGCCATTCTGCTCTAGGAAATCTGGTCTGAAGTGCCGGGTGTGGAACCTCTGTATGCGGGACACTAGGAGCACCTGAAATTAGACAAAGCACAAAGGATAAAAATGGTTAGACTTTATTTTATTGCCCAGATTCTATTTTTATCTCCCAGGCATTTTTAAGGGGCTTTGCCTGGGACAAACTTCTCTTCTGCCTTTTGTCCCTTTCCTCATTCTTGGAGTGCTGCGGGTGCAGACCCTTCTTCTGTAACTGCTGAGTGCTGAGTTAGGAGGCTTCATACCCGTGGGCGAGGGTCAGAACTTCTCCCCAGCAGCCTCCAGGTGACGTTGATTGTCCCCAGGCCTCCTGCCTCCCTGCTCGTCCACCTGAGCACCAGTATTGGAAGTGTTATAGATTCTAATGACCTTTAAGGGTCCAGAAAGGAGATGTGCAGTGGCGCTGTGAGGTCCAGTTTCACTCCGCCCCACATTTGTTCGGCCACCTTAGGCTGACCGTTTCTGCCAGCCTAGATGCTCTGACTGACCGTTTCTGCCAGCCTAGATGCTCTGACCAACAGTCTGCGCTTTCTTCCATTAGGCCCCTGAATTAACGTAAAAACAGCACCAGGTGTCAGGATCCTGCCCGCTCAGCTCCCAGACAGTCCAGGGTCAGTGGTGATGAAGGATCATGATGGTCACTGAGTCAAGAGCCTTTGGAAGTAAACAGGAGTCCAGCCGGTCTTATTGGCCACCATCATCAGGGTGTCTGTAGGCTTTTCTATGGTGACAGCATGATATACGGTTCCCCCGCCAAGATTATTAGCTCCCCTCTGGGTACAGTAAGTACTGCAAGCAGTAGTCTACTCTTTTGGGACACACTCTTGTTGTTTTATGAGAGAAACTCCAGGTCAAGTGATGGTCACACGGGTCGTCATGGTGCCCCGTTGCCCCCGGTTATCTCTCTGGAGGTTGGAGTTGGAGGGCCTCCTCAATCGAGGTCAGTGTGCCCACGGAGCAAACCCTGCAACTTCAGGGCATGGTTGGGGGTTAGGATCACCACGTGGGGTCCGTTTCCCTTAGAAGGGAGGTGGCCTTTTGGGCTGCTGATTTCCAGGTTTTCAGATACCACCAGTATCTTGGCCAGATGTGGTGGTGGGCCAAGCCCCTTGGTGACCATAGTTTATCCTACCTGGATGGCATTCTTGCATTGTTCCATTTCAAGTGGTCCCAGTTTTTGCACTAATACTCCAATGGCGATTCACCTTTCACCAGGAATGTAAAGGTCAAAGGGTTTAGCTAAATTAGGGAGTTCCAGGGCAAGGGTCTGAATTGACTGCTCTTTTCATTCTTGAAAGGCCACTTCTGGATTCTATTCAAAAGGATCATCATCTTTTCCTTTCAGTGTTTCATATAGAGGCCCAGCTAGTAGACTGTAGTTAGGGATCCAGAGGCAGGAAACCCTGGCTTCCCCAGGAACCCCTAAGCTGTCTTCTAGTTTCAGAAAGGGGTAAGGCTGTAAATTGTTTCTTCCCTTTCCTGGGATGGGCTTCTCCGACCTTCTGTGAGAATGAAGCCCAGGCAGGTCACCGTAGTCTGTGATACTTGAGCTTTTTCGTGGACAACTTCTATCCTTTATTGGCTTGGTAGTTCTGAGGCCTCCTTAGTAGGGCTGGCGATCAGAATGTCGTCTGAATATTGAAGGAGTGTTTCCTTTTCCAGAGGTAGAACTTTTAGGTCTTTAGCTGAGCTTTCCCCAAAGATGGTGTGGGAATTTTTGAACCCTTGGGGCAAGACAGCCTGGAAGTATTGTTTTAGTTGTATGTTGAGTCCTGTCACTCACAAGCCAAAATTTCTTGTGACTCTGGGACTAATGGAATACAAAAGAAGGCATCAGTGAAGACTAATACAGAATACCAAGTCCTGGTGGTTGGTAGAATGACCAGCAGGGTGTAGGATTTAGGAACTACTGGAGGTATATCCTCAGTGGCTTCACTGACTGTCCTGACATCGTTTACCAGGACTCCAGCAGCCCATGGGGCTCTCGAGGTCAGGCCAATCCCAGGATATGGAGCTCACCTGGGCAGGTACCCTACCCCCACCCCAGCCCACGGGGCTCTCGTGTTCAGGCCCCTCCCAGGATATGGGATTCCCTGGGCAGGTCCTCTGCAGTCCATGGGGCTCCCGTGGTCAGGCCCCTCCCAGGATACAGAGCTACCCTTGCAGGTACCTTGGCAGGGCTGGGCACACAGGAACCGTGCACATAGCCCTCATTGCAGAG
Source organism: Phocoena phocoena (assembly GCF_963924675.1). Lineage (NCBI taxonomy): Eukaryota > Metazoa > Chordata > Mammalia > Artiodactyla > Phocoenidae > Phocoena > Phocoena phocoena. The sequence goes on along the minus strand of NW_027077514.1, from coordinate 847,652 downwards.
CACTCCCAGCTCACCTGTCGCTCAGATCTGACACAGAGCACCTCAGAGCAGGACTTGAACTAACAAACAGCAGCTCTGACAGGTCTGTGACCCTGGGCATCACTCTGTGCGGCCTCCTCCACCTGGCCTTCCAGAGACTTCCACTGCACCCGGGGCACCAGGCCTCTGTCTCCAACCACCACCCACCCCTCCTCTCCCTGACTCCTGGGTTCCTCTCATTAGGAGAGGGTTTTCTTGAAGTTGTCTCCCACTCATGGGCCAGATAATATAATTAGAAAACAAGCCAGAGCTGCAGCCCCTTGTCTATCCTGACTCTCAGGAGCCCACACCTGTTCCTTGGACCTGGCCAATTCAGCAAGTTCCATTTTCAGCAACTGTGAGCCCCTGAGGGGTGATTATTGGCTGGCTTGGGAAGCCTGACCGTGCCGGCCAGCCCTCCCCAGGTGTGCCTGGGTTGAGATCAATATAAACACCGCTCCAGGCAGCAAGAGCCCCTGCAGCTGTGCCTGACGCCATTTTCTCTGCCCTGTCAGCAGTCTCGGGGCTGGGCTGGTGGGAGGGAGTGAGAGGCCACGGCTTTGTGGGTGTCCCAGTGTGAGTGGGGCTCTGCTGGACTTTCTGCAGCAGTTGCCAAGATGCTACCTGCTAAAGAAGAGGATGTGTCACCCACACCTGCCGCTGGAATTTCTCCCTGGGCACAGGTGAGGAAGGAAGAAAGCAGTGGGGGCCGGGACAGCAGGGGTATCTCAGGCAGGGAAATGGAGAGCTTCCAGAAGAGCACCCAGGGCCAGGACCATCCTGGCTGGCCTGCAGGCACCAAGTCGGCTGGCATGCTGTCCCTCATGTGGCTCCATGGCCCTTCCTCTAGGTTTTCAAGTCCTTGTACATATTCAGGTGTTTAGCCTTGGAAGGGTGGGAACATTTCAGCAGCAGCTGGCCTGGGGCTCGGCCCACGTTTACTCACAGATACCTCGGCACGGTCCCCCAGCTTTGCAGTGAGGACGCTTGTTGCGAGGAGCATGCTGGCTGAGTGGGAGATGATTCCCCACCACTGACCAACTTCAGAATTGTTTGCAATTGGAGCAAGTGCCCTGAAACGGTTTTCCTCTGTGTAACTGGTGGGTTCTGTTCTTTTTTATCTTTTTTTCGTTTTTGGTTCAAGGTAGATTTTATTCCTCTTTTGTGTATTTACAGATATAAGCATGGAAATAATTTATTCATATAAATACATGTATGTGAAGGGAAGAATATTTTTTCTGTTTTACTTTTTTTAATTTTATTTTTTTATTTTGAATTTAATTTTATATTTTTATACAGCAGGTTGTTTTTGGTTATCTACTTTATACATATAAATGTATACATACCAATCCCAATATCTCAACTCCTCCCACCACCATCCCCAACAGCTTTCCCCCCTTGTTGTCCATACGTTTGTTGTATACATGTATTGCTCTATTTCTGCCTTGCAAAACGGTTCATCTGTACAATTTTTCTAGGTTCCACATATATGCATTAATATACAAGATTTGTTTTTCTCTTTCTGACTTACTTCAGTCTGTATGACAGTCTCTAGATCCATCAACGTCTCTACAAATGTCCCAATTTCATTCCTTTTTATGGCTTAGTAATATTCCATTTTATATATGTACCACATCTTTATGCATTCGTCTGTCTGTGGGCATTTAGGTTGCTTCCATTTCCTGGATAGTGTAAATAGTGATGCAATGAACATTGTGGTGAATGTCTCTTTTTGATTTATGGTTTTGTCTGGGTATATGCCCAGTAGAGGGATTGCTGTATCATATGGTAATTCTATTCTTAGTTTTATAAGAAACTCCATAATGTTCTCCACAGTGACTGTATCAATTTACGTGCCCAACAATAGTGGAAGAGGATTCCTTATCTCCACACCGTTTCCAGCATTTGTTGTTTGTAGATTTTCTGATGATGCCCATTCTAATAGGTGTGAGGTGATACACCATGGATGAGTCTATTTCGTTGAGCAAAGAGTAGGTCTTGTTTATTACGTATTTGGCTTATGGAATGGTATGTGTGCTAATTTCAATCTGTTTTTATACAGCAGCCCAACTCAACTTTCCCCTTAAGCAAGCATAAGGTTTTTATCTAAATGTGAGACTCTGTTCGGTTTTGTAATTCAGTTTATGTGTAGCCAAGTTTACACTCCCTCTATTAGTGATATCTTATGATAATTATCTTTCTTTGTGTGACATATTTCTCTTAGAATCATCATAATTAAATCCACTCAATTTGCTGCTACAGGCCTGATGACATTGATTTCACTGCTGAGTGATATTCCGTTGTACGTAAGTAGCACAACTTCTTTATCCATTTTTTTCTTTCTGGGATATTTAATTTGTACTGGACACAAGGTTCTTGTAAACACAGCAGCCCTAAATTTTGTGTTGGCTGTGTCTTGTTGATTTTAATTTTCCTAAGCTATAGGGCCAAAAGTGGAAGTGCCCTAGGCTCTGTAGCTTTGTTTTTTAGATGTTTCAGGATACACCATGAAAATCTCCGGAGTGTCTGTTGGCAATTTACATCCCGCCCATCAGCATAACACGGCTCCCTGTTCTCCATGGCCTGTCCTGTGTTTCTGGTTTTTACACTTTATTCAGATGGCCTTTTTGACGAATGGGAAATGTGACTTCATTGTAGTGTGGATTTCCATTGCTGGAGTGCTTGGTTGGCCAAAATGTTCATATGCGTTTTTTCCTGAATATATTCAGGAAAAATGTATACGCACTTTTTGTCCATGTGCATCACTGTCAAAGATCTGCCACTTTTCATATGCTTTAAATGCAATTCCAATCTACCTCTTGAAATATGATTCCTGCAATTCTGCCTCGTTTTCAAGTCCTCTTTGCAGACTTACTTTGATATATTTTTGCCAATAGCTGTCATTTATCTCTGCAGGTTTGTGAATTACAGTGCCCCTGAGCTCCTTTCTTAACTCGCTTCCTTGTAAGCTGGCCACAAAACTGCAGGTTTGCTTCAGGCCATAATCAGGGTCCGGCACGGCACTCTGAGCCTTTGGTTAATTCCTCTTCCTGGTGGGAAATTAGAGTTAAATGTGCCCCTCCAGATACCTGCCTCACTCCCAGCCACATGGTGATGTATGTCCTCAGGTTTGAGGCCATATGTGATGGGTTCCTCATCTTTTGATGATGTGGCCCCACTGGTGTGTGGACACTCCTGCCTGGTTCCCATCCCCTTGGTGATGTGGGCCCTCTGGTGAGACTCTGATCCTGGTTGGGTTCCTCACACATCCGTGAGGTGAGCCCTCTTCTCTGAGGTCACTCCTGCCTGGCTGGCACAACCCGCCTTGTTGACTTCGGCACCCTGGTGGCAGTTGGAGCCTGCTGGGAGCCTCCTTCCCGTGGTGATGAGGCCCTCTGGCGTCAGACCCTAATGGCGGGGTTCCCACATTTTCTGATACGTGCTAAGTGGTACGAGGGCACTCCTGCCAGGTTCCCATCCTCATGAGCGTGTGGGCCTTCTGTTCTGAGGTCCTAACGGCTGGGTTGCTCACACTTTCATGATGTGGGCCCTCTGCTGTGAGGTCAATCCTGCCTGGCTGGCGCACGTCGCCTTGGCGACGTGGACCCTCTGGTGGCAGTTGGAGCGTGCTGGGGCCTCCTCCCCTCAGTGATGAGGGCCTTCTGGTGTCAGGCCCTAAGTGCTGGGCTCCACACATTTTCTGATGTGTGCCCAGTGGTGCGAGTCACTCCTGCCAGGTTCCCATCCCCATGGGCATGTGGGACTTCTGTTCTGTGGTCCCAACTGCTGGGTTGCTCACAGTTTCATGATGTGGGCCCTTTGCTGTGTGTTCACTCTGGCCTGTATCCCATAGTGTCAGTGCTCTGGGCCTCCAGCTTGGAGTTTCCAACTTCTCGATTCCTCACCTTTTTTATTCTATGGGCCCTCGGTTGTGCGTCTCCTCCTGCATGCCTCACTCCCAGCCCCTTCGTGATGTGTGTCCCCTTGTTTGAGGCCACATGTGCTGTGTTCCTCACCTTTCTATAATGTGGCCACACTGGTGTGAGGACACTCTTGCCTGGTTCCCATTCCCTTGGTGATGTTGGCCCCACTGCTGTTAGGACAGTCTTGCCTGGTTCCCATCACCTTGGTGATGTTGGCCCTCTGGTGAGAGTCTGATCATGGTTAGGTTCCTCACCCTTCTGTGAGGTGGGCCCTCTGCTCTGAGGTCACTCCTGCCTGGCTGGAACACCCCGCCTTGGCAACGTCGGCCATATGGTGGCAGTTGGAGCCTGCTGGGAGCCTCCTCCCCTCGGTGATGAGGGCCCTCTGGACTCAGGCCCTAACTGCTGGGTTCCCACATTTTCTGATTCGTGCTAAGTGGTGCAAGGACACTCCTGCCAGGTTCCCATCCCCATGGGGATGTGAGCCTTCTGCTCTGAGGTCCCAACGGCTGTGTTGCTCACAGTTTCATGATGAGGGCCCTCTGGTGTGAGTTCACTCCTGCCTAGATCCCATAGCCTCGCTGCTCCTGGCTGCCTGCCGGAGGTTCCAACTGTGGGATTCCTCACCTTTTTTATTCTATGGTCCCTCTGTTTTGAGGATCCTCTGGCCTGCCTCACTCCCAGCCCCTTGGTGATGTGTGTCCTCAGGTTTGAGGCCACGTGTGCTGGGTCCCTCAAATTATGGTGATGTAGCCCCACTGGTGTGAGGACACTCCTGCCTGGTTCCCATTCCCTTGGTGATGTTGGCCCTCTGGTGACAGTCTGATCCTTGTTGGGTTCCTCACACTTCTGTGAGGTGGGCTTTCTGCTCTGAGGTCACTCCTGCCTGGTTGGCACACCCCTCCTTGGTGACATCGGCCTTATGGTGGCAGTTGGAGCCTGCTGGGAGCCTCCTCCCCTCGGTGATGAGGGTCCTCTGGCCTCAGGTCCTAACTGCTGGGTTCCCACATTTTCTGATTCGTGGAAGTGGGCCGAGGACACTCCTGTCAGGTTCCCATCCCCATAGGGATGTGGGCCTTCTGCTCTGAGGTCCCATCCGCTGGGTTGCTCACAGTTTCATGATGTGGGACCTCTGCTGTGAGTTTGCTGTGTCCTGGATCCCATAGACTCTGTGCTCTGCGCGGCCTACTGGCCGGTTCCAACTGCTGGATTCCTCACAACTTTTATTCTGTGGGCTCTGTTTTGTGAGGATACTCCTGCTTGCCTCACTCCTAGCCCCTTGGAGATGTGGGTCCCCTGTTTTAGGCCACATGTTCTGGGTTCCTCACCTTTCTATAATGTGGCCACACTGGTGTGAGGACCCTCCTGCCTGATTCCGATCCGCTTGGTGATGTGGGCCCTCTGGTGAGAGTCTGATCCTGGTTGGGTTCCTCACACTTCTTTGAGGTGGGCCGTCTGCTGTGAGGTCACTCCTGCCTGGCTGGCACACCCCGCCTTGGCGACGTGGGCCCTCTTGTGGTAGTTGGAACATGCTGGGAGCCTCCTCCCCTCAGTGATGAGGGCCCTCTGGCGTCAGGCCCTAACTGCTGGGTACCCACATTTTCTGATATGTGCTAAGTGGTGCGAGGACACTCCTGCCATGCTCCCAACACCTTGGGGATGTGGACCTTCTGCTCTGAGGTCCAAATGGCTGGGGTGCTCGCAGTTTCATGATGTGGGCCCTCTGCTGTGAGTTTACTGCGGCCTGAATCGCATAGACTTGGTGCTCTTGGCCGCCTGCTGGGAGGTTCCCATTGCTGGATTCCTCAGCTATTTTATTCTATGGGCCCTGTGTTGTGAGGCTACTCCTGCCTGCCTCATTCCGAGCCCCTTGGAGATGTGGGTCTTCTGGTTTAGGCCACATGTGCTGGGTTCCTCACCTTTCTATGATGTGGCCACACTGGTGTGAAGACTCTCCTGCCTGGTTCTGATCACCTTGGTGATGTGGGCCCTCTGGTGAGAGTCTTATCCTGGCTGTGTTCCTCACCCTTCTGTGAGGTAGGCCCTCTGCGGTGAGGTCACTCCTACCTGGCTGTCACACGTCACCTTGGCGACGTGGGACCTCAGTTGGGTGTTGGTGCCTGATTGGAGTCTCCTCCCCTTGGTAATGAGGGCCCTCTGGCGTCAGGCCCTAACTCCTGGGTTCCCTAAATTCTCTGATGTGTGCCCTGTGGTGCGAGTACACTTCTGACAGGTTCCCAACCCCATGGGAATGTGGGCCTTCTGCTCTGAGATCCCAACGCCTAGGTTGCTCACAGTTTCATGATGACGGCCCTCTGGTGTGAGATCACTCCGGCCTGGATCCCATAGTCTCGCTGCTCCTGGCCGCCTGCTGGGAGGTTCCAACTGCGGGATTCTTCACCTCTTTAATTCTATGGTCCCTCTGTTTTGAGGCTCCTCCTGCCTGCCTCAATCCCAGCTCCCTTGTGATGTGTGTCCTCTGGTTTGAGGCCACGTGTGCTGGGTCCCTCACTTTTCGGTGATGTGGCCCCACTAGTGTGAGGACACTCCTGCCTGGTTCCCATTCCCTTGGTGATGTGGGCCCTCTGGTGAGAATCTGATCCTCTTTGGTTCTTCACACTTCTGTGAGGTTGACCCTCTGCTCTGAGGTCACTCCTGCCTGGTTGTCGCACTCCGCATTGGTGACGTCGCCCCTCTGGTAGCAGTCGGAGCTGGCTGGGAGCCACCGCCCCTCGGTGATGAGGGCCCTCTGGCATCAGGCACTAATTGCTGGGCTCCCCACATTTTTTCATGTGTGGCCACTCTTGCGATGACACTCCTGCTTGTTTCCCTTCCCCATGGGGATGTGGGCCTTCTGCTCTGAGGTCACAATGGCTGGGTTGCTTACAGAATCACAATGAGGGCCCTCTGTTGTGAGTTCATGCCGGCCTGGATCTCATAGCCTCAGTGCTCTGGGCCGCCTGCTAGGAAGATCCAACTGCTGGTTTCCACACCTTTTGTATACAATGGGACATGTGTTGTGAGGTTAATCCTGCCTGCCTCACTCCGAAACCCATGGTGATGTGGGTCCTCTGGTTTGAGGCCACGTGTGCTGGGTACTTCAACTTTTGATGATGTGGCCCCACGGGTGTGAGGACACTCCTGCCTGGTTCCCATCACCTTGGTGATGTGGGCCCTCTGGGGAGAGTCTGATCCTGGCTGGGTTCCCTACCATTCTGTGAGGTGAGCCCTCTGATGTCAGGTCACTCCTGCCTGGCTAGCTCACATCGCCTTGGCGACGTGGGCCCTCTGTTGGCCACTGGAGCATGCTGGGAGCCTCCTACTCCCGTGAATGATGGCCCTGGAAAAAATGCATATGCCCTTTTTGGCCAAGTGCTTCATTGACGAGGTTCTGCCACTTCTCTTATGCTTTCAGAGCAATTCACGTCTACCTCCTGAAATCGGATTCCAGCAATTCTGCCCCACTTTCAAGTCCTCTTCGCAGCCTTAATTCAATATATTTTTGTACGATTTCTGTCATTTATAAGTCTGCAGGTATGTGAATGACAGTGTCCCTGAGCTCCTTTCCTCAACTCGCTTTCTTGTGAGCTGGCCACAAAACCGCAGGATTGCTTCAGGCCCTAATCTTGTTCCAGCACGGCATGCTGAGCCTTTGGTTAATTCCTTTTCCTGTTGGGAAATGAGTGTTAAAATTGCCCGTGCATACTGGGCATATACCCTGAGAAAACCAAAATTCAAAAAGAGTCATGTACCAAAATGTTCATTGCAGCTCTATTTACAATAGCCCGGAGATGGAAAGAACCTAAGCGCCCATCATCGGACGAATGGATAAAGAAGATGTGGCACATATACACAATGGAATATTACTCAGCCTTAAAAAGAAATGAAACTGAGTTATTTGTAATGAGATGGATAGACCTAGAGTCTGTCATACAGAGTGAAGTAAGTCAGAAAGAAAAAGACAAATAGCGTATGCTAACACATATATATGGAATTTAAAGGGAAAAAATGTCATGAAGAACCTAGGGATAAGACAGGAATAGAGGCGCAGACCTACTGGAGAACGGAATTGAGGATATGGGGAGGGGGAATGGTGAGTTCTGACAGGGCGAGAGAGAGTCATGGACATATACACACTAACAAATGTAGTAAGGTAGATAGCAAGGGGGAAGCAGCCGCAAGGCACAGGGATATTAGCTCGGGGCGTTGGGACAGCCGGGAGGGGTGGAAGGGGTAGAGAGGGAGGGAGGGAGACACAAGAGGGAAGACACAGGGAGCATATGTATATGTATGGCTGATTCACTTTGTTATAAAGCAAAAACTAACACACCATTGTAAAGCAATTATACCCCAATAAAGATGTTAAAAAAAATATTTGCCCGTGCACACACCTACAGATAGTCTCCCATTGGTTCTCCATATTCCTGTTCATCTTGCGCAGAAATTGCAAACAGTGCCAAACAGGAGGTTAAAGACACTGACTCTCCAAATGGGGAGAGTGTAAGAAAAGGGTCTGGAATGGTGAACCTGAGTACCAGGGGACGAAAACAGACATGCATGTAAAAAGGTTTCCCAGTCACACGGTGGACCATACTCTGGGTTTCCCATGCAAATTTTAGCAGAAGGAAGAATCCCTAGAACCTGGAGAGTTGGGAACCATGGAATGGGTACCAGGCAGTATGACATCAAAGGGTCTGCATTTGCTCACTGAACCTCACCAATGCTATCAGCCCAAAGGGTCCAGCCTTATCTCTCACCCAGCTCTGGGTGTAGATGTGGTAAACCAGGTTGCATCACATGCCATGTGTGAGTTATTTAAGAATTGCTCTCTATTTCACTGTCATTGTGTTTTGTTTTTGAAATTTTTTTTTGACACTGGGATTTATCGGATTTTCACTGCTGCGTTAATGCCGCTGTACACACTCTTGATTCTCTTACGGAGACATAAATATCCACGGGTTTTAAGATTCTTCCTAGTCAGGTATATTCCTAGGCGTTGAATATGTGGTGTTGAGTCCATTTCGTTGAGCAAGGAGTAGGTCTTGTCTATTACATATTTGGCTTATGGAACGGTATCTGTGCTAATTTCAGTCTCTGGTTTTATGCAGCACTCCAACGCACCTTTCTCCATAAGAAAGCACAAGTTGGTTTTCTAAATTTGAGACTGTTCTGTTTTGTAATTCAGTTCATGTGTAGTCAAGTTTACATACTGTGTATTAGTGATATTTTATGATGTTTCTTTTTATGTGTGACTTATTTCACGTAGAATCACCATACCTTAATCCACTCACTATGCCACTACGGGCCTGATGACACAGATTTCATTGCTGAGTGATATTCCATTGTACGTACGTACCACAACTTCTTTATCCATTGTTTGCTCTCTGAGATATTTACCTGGTACTGTAAACGAGGTTCTTGTGAACAGAGAGGTCCCAAACTTTGAGGTGGCTGGGTGTTTTTGATTTTAAATTCCCTAAGCTGTAGGACCATAAGTGGAAGTGCCATAGGCTGTGTTGCTTTGTTTCTTACGTGTTTCAGGAAACACATAACACTTCTCCAGAATGGCTGTCGGCAATTTACATCATATGCATCAGCATAATAAGGATCCCTGTTTTCCATTGCCTGTCCTCCGTTTCTGGATTTTACAATATTTTTAAATGGCCCTTTTGCCCTGGGGGGCACTGAGACTTCATTGTAGTGCAGGTTTATTTACAAGCTTGCTTGGTTGGCCAAAAAGTGCGTATGCATTTTTTCCTGAATATATTTAGGGAAAAAAGCATCCGCACTTTTTGGACAAGTGCATCATTATCGACGTTCTGCCTCTTTTCTTATTCTTTAAGTGCAATTCCAGTTTAACCCTTCAATCGTTTTCCTGAATTTCTGCCCCGCTTTCAAGTCCCCTTTGCAGGCTTACTTCAATATATTTTTGGAGGATAGCTGTCATTTATAACTCTGCAGGTTTGTAAATTACAGTGCCCCTGAGCTCCTTTCTTCAACTCGCTTTCTTGTGAGCTGGGCACAAAACCGCAGGATTGCTTCAGGCACTAATCTCTTTCCAGCAGGGCATGCTGAGCCTTTGGTTAATTCCTCTTCCTGGTGGGAAATGAGCATTACATTTGCCCGTGCAGACAACTACAGCTAGTCTCTCATTGGTTCTCCCTATTCCTGTTCATCTTGCACAGAAATTGCAAGCTGTGCCAAAGAGGAGGTTAAAGGCACTAACTCTCCAAGCGGGGAGAGTGTTAGTAAAGCATCTGGAATGGTGAACCCGAGGACCAGGATACGAAAACTGAGATGCATTTTAAATCATTTCCCAATCACACGGTGGACGATACTCTGGGTTTCCCATGCATGTTTTAGCTGGAGGAAGAATCCCTTGAACCTGGAGAGTTGGGACCCATGGAATGGGTACCATGCAGTATGACTTCAAAGGGTCTGAATTTGCTCACCGAAACTCACCAATGCTATCAGCCTGAAGTGTCCAGCCTTATGTCTCAACCAGCTGTGGGTGTAGATGTGGTCAATCCCGGTTGCATCACATGCCCTGAGTGAATTGTTTAAGAATTGCTCTCTATTTCACTTTATTTGTGTTTTGTTTTTGAAATTTATTTTGATAATAGGATTTATCGGATTTTCCCTCCTGCGTGTATGCCGCTGTACACACGGTTGATTCTCTTACGGAGACATATAAATCCATGGGTTTTAAGATTCTTCCTAGTCAGGTATATTCCTAGGCGTTGAATATGTGGTGTTGGGTCCATTTCTTTGAGCAAGGAGTAGGTCTTGTCTATTACATATTTGGCTTATGGAAAGTTATCTGTGCTAATTTCAGTCTCTGGTTTTATGCAGCACCCCAAGGCACCTTTCCCCATAAGCAAGCACTAGTTTGTTTTCTAAATTTGAGACCCTGTTCTGTTTTGTAATTCAGTTCATGTGTAGTCAAGTTTACATTCCGTGTATTAGTGATATCTTATGATGTTTCTATTTCTGTGTGACGTAGTTCACGTAGAATCACCGTACCTGCATCCACTCCCTATGCCGCTACAGGCCTGATGACACAGATTTCATTGCTGAGTGATATTCCATTGTACGAACATGCCACAACTTCTTTATCCATTTTTTGCTTTCTGGGATATTTACCTGTAACTGTAGACGAGCTTCTTGTGAACACAGCCGTCCCAAACATTGCTGTGGCTGTCTGTTTTTGATTTTAATTTCCCTAAGCTATAGGACCATAAGTGCATGTGCCATAGGCTGTGTTGCTTTGTTTCTTACGTGTTTCAGGAAACTCCATACACTTCTCCAGGGTGGCTGCTGGCAATTTACATCCTGCCAATCAGCATAACAAGGCTCCCTGTTCTCCATATCCTGTCCTACCTTTCTGGATTTTACACTTTTTTCAGATGGCCCTTTTGCCAGGGGGGCAGTGAGACTTCATTGTAGTGCAGATTTCCTTTACAGGCTTGCTTGGTTGCCCAAAAAGGGCGTATGCGTTTTTTCCTGAATATATTCAGGAAAAAACGCATACGCCCTTTTTGGCCAAGTGCATCATTGTCGACGTTGTGCCTCTTTTCCTATGCTTTCAGGGCAATTCCAGTCTACCCCCTGCAATCGTTTTCCTGAAATTCTGCCCCGCTTTCAAGTCCCCTTCGCAGGCTTACTTCAATATATTTTTGGAGGATAGTTGTCATTTATAACTCTGCAGGTTTGTGAATTACAGTGCCCCTGAGCTCCTTTCTTCAACTCGCTTTCTTGTGAGCTGGGCACAAAACCGCAGGATTGCTTCAGGCCCTAATCTGTTTTCAGCAGGGCACGCTGAGCCTTTGTTTAATTCCTCTTCCTGGTGGGAAATGAGCGTTACATTTGTCCGTGCAGACACCTACAGCTAGTCTCTCATTGGTTCTCCCTATTCCTGTTCATCTTGCACAGAAATTGCAAGCTGTGCCAAACAGGAGGTTAAAGGCACTGACTCTCCAAGCGGGGAGAGTGTTAGTAAAGCATCTGGAATGGTGAACCCGAGGACCAGGATACGAAAACTGTGATGCATTTTAAATCGTTTCCCAATCACACGGTGGACGATACTCTGGGTTTCCCATGCATGTTTTAGCTGGAGGAAGAATCCCTTGAACCTGGAGAGTTGGGACCCATGGAATGGGTACCATGCAGTATGACTTCAAAGGGTCTGCATTTGCTCACCGAAAGTCACCAATGCTATCAGCCTGAAGTGTCCAGCCTTATGTCTCAACCAGCTCTGGGTGTAGATGTGGTCAATCCCGGTTGCATCACATGCCCTGAGTGAATTATTTAAGAATTGGTCTCTATTTCACTGTCTTTGTGTTTTGTTTTCGAAATTTATTTTGATAATGGGATTTATCGGATTTTCACTGCTGCGTTTCGGCCGCTGTACACACGCTTGATTCTCTTACAGAGACATATATATCCATGGGTTTTAAGATTCTTCCTAGTCAGGTATATTCCTAGGCGTTGAATATGTGGTGTTGTGTCCATTTCGTTGAGCAAGGAGTAGGTCTTGTCTATTACATATTTGGCTTATGGAATGTTATCTGTGCTAATTTCATTCTCTGGTTTTATGCAGCACCCCAAGGCACCTTTCCCCATAAGCAAGCACTAGTTGGTTTTCTAAATTTGAGACCCTGTTCTGTTTTGTAATTCAGTTCATGTGTAGTCCAGTTTACCTTCCGGGTATTAGTGATATCTTATGATGTTTCTATTTCTGTGTGACGTAGTTCACGTAGAATCACCGTACCTGCATCCACTCACTATGCTGCTATGGGCCTGATGACACAGATTTCATTGCTGAGTGATATTGCATTGTACGTACGTGCCACAACTTCTTTATCCATTTTTTGCTTTCTGGGATATTTACCTGATACTGTAGACGAGCTTCTTGTGAACACAGCCGTCCCAAATATTGGGGTGGCTGTCTGTTTTTGATTTTAATTTCCGTAAGCTATAGGACCATAAGTGGAAGTGCCATAGGCTGTGTTGCTTTGTTTCTTCCGTGTTTCAGGAAAAACCATACACTTCTCCAGGGTGGCTGCTGGCAATTTACATCCTGCCAATCAGCATAACAAGGCTCCCTGTTCTCCATATCCTGTCCTACCTTTCTGGATTTTACAATTTTTTCAGATGGCCCTTTTGCCCGGTGGGCAGTCAGACTTCATTGTAGTGCAGATTTCTTTACAGGCTTGCTTGGTTGGCCAAAAAGGGCGTATGCGTTTTTTCCTGAATATATTCAGGAAAAAACGCATACGCCCTTTTTGGCCAAGTGCATCATTATCGACGTTCTGCCTCTTTTCCTATGCTTTCAGGGCAATTCCAGTCTACCCCCTGCAATCGTTTTCCTGAAATTCTGCCCCGCTTTCAAGTCCCCTTCGCAGGTTTACTTCAATATATTTTTGGAGGATAGCTGACATTTATAACTCTGCAGATTTGTGAATTACAGTGCCCCTGAGCTCCTTTCTTCAACTCGCTTTCTTGTGAGCTGGGCACAAAACCGCAGGATTGCTTCAGGCCCTAATCTGTTTCCGGCAGGGCACGCTGAGCCTTTGGTTAATTCCTCTTCCTTGTGGGAAATGAGCGTTACATTTTCCTGTGCAGACACCTACAGCTAGTCTCTCATTGGTTCTCCCTATTCCTGTTCATCTTGCACAGAAATTGCAAGCTGTGCTTAAAAGGAGGTTAAAGGCACAGACTCTCCAAGCAGGGAGAGTGTTAGTAAAGCATCTGGAATGGTGAAACCGAGGACCAAGATACGTAAACTGAGATGAATTTTAAATCGTTTCCCAGTCACATGGTGGACCATACTGTGGGTTTCCCATGCATGTTTTAGCTGGAGGAAGAATCCCTTGAACCTGAAGAGTTGAGACCCATGGAATAGGTACCATGCAGAATGACTTCAAAGGGTCTGCATTTGCTCACCGAAACTCACCAATGTTATCAGCCTGAAGTGTCCAGCCTTATGTCTCAACCAGCTCTGGGTGTAGATGTGGTCAATCCCGGTTGCATCACATGCCCTGAGTGAATTATTTAAGAATTGCTCTCTATTTCACTGTCTTTGTGTTTTGTTTTCAAAATTTATTTTGATAATGGGATTTATCGGATTTTCACTGCTGTGTTTCGGCCTCTGTACACATGCTTGATTCTCTTACGGAGACATATATATCCATGGGTTTTAAGATTCTTCCTAGTCAGGTATATTCCTAGGCGTTGAATATGTGGTGTTGAGTCCATTACGTTGAGCAACGAGTAGGTCTTGTCTATTACATATTTGGCTTATGGAATGTTATCTGTGCTAATTTCAGTCTCTGGTTTTATGCAGCACCCCAAGGCACCTTTCCCCATAATCAAGCACTAGTTGGTTTTCTAAATTTGAGACCCTGTTCTGTTTTGTAATTCAGTTCATGTGTAGTCAAGTTTACATTCCGTTTATTAGTGATATCTTATGATGTTTCTTTTTCTGTGTGACGTAGTTCACGTAGAATCACCGTACCTGCATCCACTCACTATGCCGCTACGGGCCTGATGACACAGATTTCATTGCTGAGTGATATTGCATTGTACGTACGTGCCACAACTTCTTTATCTATTTTTTGCTTTCTGGGATATTTACCTGATACTGTAGACGAGCTTCTTGTGAACACAGCCGTCACAAATATTGGGGTGGCTGTCTGTTTTTGATTTTAATTTCCGTAAGCTATAGGACCATAAGTGGAAGTGCCATAGGCTGTGTTGCTTTGTTTCTTATGTGTTTCAGGAAACACCATACACTTCTCCAGGGTGGCTGCTGGCAATTTACATCCTGCCAATCAGCATAACAAGGCTCCCTGTTCTCCATATCCTGTCCTACCATTCTGGATTTTACACTTTTTTCAGATGGCCCTTTTGCCCGGGGGGCAGTGAGACTTCATTGTAGTGCAGATTTCCTTTACAGGCTTGCTTGGTTGGCCAAAAAGGGCGTATGCGTTTTTTCCTGAATATATTCAGGAAAAAACGCATACGCACTTTTTGGCCAAGTGCATCATTGTCGACGTTCTGCCTCTTTTCCTATGCTTTCAGGGCAATTCCAGTCTACCCCCTGCAATCGTTTTCCTGAAATTCTGCCCCACTTTCAAGTCCCCTTCGCAGGCTTACTTCAATATATTTTTGGAGGATAGCTGTCATTTATAACTCTGCAGGTTTGTGAATTACATTGCCCCTGAGCTCCTTTCTTAAACTCGCTTTCTTGAGAGCTGGGCACAAAACCGCAGGATTGCTTCAGGCCCTAATCTGTTTCCGGCAGGGCACGCTGAGCCTTTCTTTAATTCCTCTTCCTGGTGGGAAATGAGCATTACATTTGCCCGTGCAGACACCTACAGCTAGTCTATCATTGGTTCTCCCTATTCCTGTTCATCTTGCACAGAAATTGCAAGCTGTGCCAAACAGGAGGTTAAAGGCACTGACTCTCCACGCGGGGAGAGTGTTAGTAAAGCATCTGGAATGGTGAACCCGAGGACCAGGATACGAAAACTGAGATGCATTTTAAATCGTTTCCCAATCACACGGTGGACGATACTCTGGGTTTCCCATGCAAGTTTTAGCTGGAGGAAGAATGACTTGAACCTGGAGAGTTGGGACCCATGGAATGGGTACCATGCAGTATGACTTCAAAGGGTCTGCATTTGCTCACCGAAACTCACCAATGCTATCAGCCTGAAGCGTCCAGCCTTATGTCTCAACCAGCTCTGGGTGTAGATGTGGTCAATCCCGGTTGCATCACATGCCCTGAGTGAATTATTTAAGAATTGCTCTCTATTTCACTGTCTTTGTGTTTTGTTTTCGAAATTTATTTTGATAATGGGATTTATCGGATTTTCACTGCTGCGTTTCGGCCGAAGTACACACGCTTGATTCTCTTACGGAGACATATATATCCATGGGTTTTAAGATTCTTCCTAGTCAGGTATATTCCTAGGCGTTGAATATGTGGTGTTGGGTCCATTTCGTTGAGCAAGGAGTAGGTCTTGTCTATTACATATTTGGCTTATGGAAAGTTATCTGTGCTAATTTCAGTCTCTGGTTTTATGCAGCACCCCAAGGCACCTTTCCCCATAAGCAAGCACTAGTTGGTTTTCTAAATTTGAGACCCTGTTCTGTTTTGTAATTCAGTTCATGTGTAGTCAAGTTTACATTCCAAGTATTAGTGATATCTTATGATGTTTCTTTTTCTGTGTGACGTAGTTCACGTAGAATCACCGTACCTGCATCCACTCACTATGCCGCTACGGGCCTGATGACACAGATTACATTGCTGAGTGATATTGCATTGTACGTACGTGCCACAACTTCTTTATCCATTTTTTGCTTTCTGGGATATTTACCTGATACTGTAGACGAGCTTCTTGTGAACACAGCCGTCCCAAATATTGGGGTGGCTGTCTGTTTTTGATTTTAATTTCCGTAAGCTGTAGGACCATAAGTGGAAGTGCCATAGGCTGTGTTGCTTTGTTTCTTACGTGTTTCAGGAAACACCATACACTTCTCCAGGGTGGCTGCTGGCAATTTACATCCTGCCAATCAGCATAACAAGGCTCCCTGTTCTCCATATCCTGTCCTACCTTTCTGGATTTTACACTTTTTTCAGATGGCCCTTTTGCCCAGGGGGCAGTTAAACTTCATTGTAGTGCAGATTTCCTTTACAGGCTTGCTTGGTTTGCGAAAAAGGGCGTATGCGTTTTTTCCTGAATATATTCAGGAAAAAACGCATACGCCCTTTTTGGCTAGGTGCATCATTGTCAACGTTCTGCCTCTTTTCCTATGCTTTCAGGGCAATTCCAGTCTACCCCCTGCAATCGTTTTCCTGAAATTCTGCCCCGCTTTCAAGTCCCCTTCGCAGGCTTACTTCAATATATTTTTGGAGGATAGCTGTCATTTATAACTCTGCAGGTTTGTGAATTACAGTGCCCCTGAGCTCCTTTCTTCAACTCGCTTTCTTGTGAGCTGGGCACAAAACCGCAGGATTGCTTCAGGCCCTAATCTGTTTCCGGCAGGGCACGCTGAGCCTTTGGTTAATTCCTCTTCCTGGTGGGAAATGAGCGTTACATTTGCCCGTGCAGACACCTACAGCAAGTCTCTCATTGGTTCTCCCTATTCCTGTTCATCTTGCACAGAAATTACAAGCTGTGCCAAACAGGAGGTTAAAGGCACTGACTCTCCAAGCAGGGAGAGTGTTAGTAAAGCATCTGGAATGGTGAACCCGAGGACCAGGATACGAAAACTGAGATGCATTTTAAATCGTTTCCCAATCACACGGTGGACCATACTGTGGGTTTCCAATGCATGTTTTAGCTGGAGGAAGAATCCCTTGAACCTGAAGTGTTGGGACCCATGGAATAGGTACCATGCAGTATGACTTCAAAGGGTCTGCATCTGCTCACCGAACCTCACCAATGCTATCAGCCTGAAGTGTCCAGGGTTATGTCTCAACCAGCTCTGTGTGTAGATGTGGTCAATCCCGGTTGCATCACATGCCCTGAGTGAATTATTTAAGAATTGCTCTCTATTTCACTGTCTTTGTGTTTTGTTTTCGAAATTTATTTTGATAATGGGATTTATCGCATTTTCACTGCTGCGTTTCGGCCTCTGTACACACGCTTGATTCTCTTACGGAGACATATATATCCATGGGTTTTAATATTCTTCCTAATCAGGTATATTCCTAGGCGTTGAATATGTGGTGTTGAGTCCATTTCGTTGAGCAAGGAGTAGGTCTTTTCTATTACATATTTGGCTTATGGAATGTTATCTGTGCTAATTTCAGTCTCTGGTTTTATGCAGCACCCCAAGGCACCTTTCCCCATCAGCAAGCACTAGTTGGTTTTCTAAATTTGAGACCCTGTTCTGTTTTGTAATTCAGTTCATGTGTAGTCAAGTTTACATTCCGTGTATTAGTGATATCTTAAGATGTTTCTTTTTCTGTGTGATGTAGTTCACGTAGAATCACCGTACCTGCATCCACTCACTATGCCGCTACGGGCCTGA
Organism: Phocoena phocoena; assembly: GCF_963924675.1. Lineage (NCBI taxonomy): Eukaryota > Metazoa > Chordata > Mammalia > Artiodactyla > Phocoenidae > Phocoena > Phocoena phocoena. The sequence continues at coordinate 829,668 of NW_027077514.1, read as the reverse complement.
TGACACAGATTTCATTGCTGAGTGATATTTCATTGCACATACGTGCCACAACTTCTTTATCCATTTTTTGCTTTCTGGGATATTTACCTGGTACTGTAGACGAGCTTCTTGGGAACACATCCGTCCCAAACTTTGGGGTGGCTCTCTGTTTTTGATTTTAATTTTCCTAAGGAATAGGACCATAAGTGCAATTGCCATAGGCTGTGTTGCTTTATTTCTTACGTGTTTCAGGAAACACCATACAGTTCTCCAGGGTGGCTGTTGGCAATTTACATCCTGCCAATCAGCATAACAAGGCTCCCTGTTCTCCATATCGTGTCCTATCTTTCTGGATTTTAAACTTTTTTCAGATGGCCCTTTTGCCAGGGGGGCAGTGAGATTTCATTGTAGTGCAGATTTCCTTTACAGGCTTGCTTGGTTGGCCAAAAAGGGCGTATGCATTTTTTCCTGAATATATTCAGGAAAAAACGCATACACCCTTTTTGGCCAAGTGCATCATTTTCGACGTTGTGCCTCTTTTCCTATGCTTTCAGGGCAATTCCAGTCTACCCCCTGCAATCGTTTTCCTGAAATTCTGCCCCGCTTTCAAGTCCCCTTCACAGGCTTACTTCAATATACTTTTGGAAGATAGCTGTCATTTATAACTCTGCAGGTTTGTGAATTACAGTGCCCCTGAGCTCCTTTCTTCAACTCGCTTTCTTGTGAGCTGGGCACAAAACCAAAGGATTGCTTCAGGCCCTAATCTGTTTCCAGCAGGGCACACTGAGCCTTTGTTTAATTCCTCTTCCTTGTGGGCAATGAGCGTTACATTTGCCCGTGCAGACACCTACAGCTAGTCTCTCATTGGTTCTCCCTATTCCTGTTCATCTTGCACAGAATTTGCAAGCTGTGCCAAAGAGGAGGTTAAAGGCACTGACTCTCCAAGCGGGGAGAGTGTTAGTAAAGCATCTGGAATGGTGAACCCGAGGACCAGGATACGAAAACTGAGATGCATTTTAAATCGTTTCCCAATCACACGGTGGACCATACTCTGGGTGTCCCATGCATGTTTTACCTGGAGGAAGAATCCGTTGAACCTGGAGAGTTGGGACCCAAGGAATGGGTACCATGCAGTATGACTTCAAAGGGTCTGCATTTGCTCACCGAAACTCACCAATGCTATCAGCCTGAAGTGTCCAGCCTTATGTCTCAACCAGCTCTGGGTGTAGATGTGGTCAATCCCGGTTGCATCACATGCCCTGAGTGAATTATTTAAGAATTGCTCTCTATTTCACTGTCTTTGTGATTTGTTTTCGAAATTTATTTTGATAATGGGATTTATCGGATTTTCACTGCTGCGTTTCGGCCTCTGTACACACGCTTGATTCTCTTACGGAGACATATATATCCATGGGTTTTAAGATTATTCCTAGTCAGGTATATTCCTAGGCGATGAATATGTGGTGTTGGGTCCATTTCGTTGAGCAAGGAGTAGGTCTTGTCTATTACATATTTGGCTTATGGAAAGTTATCTGTGCTAATTTCAGTCTCTGGTTTTATGCAGCACCCCAAGGCACCTTTCCCCATAAGCAAGCACTAGTTGGTTTTCTAAATTTGAGACCCTGTTCTGTTTTGTAATTCAGTTCATGTGTAGTCAAGTTTATATTCCGTGTATTAGTGATATCTTATGATGTTTCTTTTCTGCGTGACGTAGTTCACGTAGAATCACCGTATCTGCAACCACGCACTATGCCGCTACGGTCCTGATGACACAGATTTCATTGCTGAGTGATATTGCATTGTACGTACGTGCCACAACTTCTTTATGCATTTTTTGCTTTCTGGTATATTTACCTGATACTGTAGACGAGCTTCTTGTGAACACAGCCGTCCCAAATATTGGGGTGGCTCTCTGTTTTTGCTTTTAATTTCCGTAAGCTATAGGACCATAAGTGGAAGTGCCATAGGCTGTGTTGCTTTGTTTCTTACGTGTTTCAGGAAACGCCATACACTTCTCCAGGGTGGCTGCTGGCAATATACCTCCTGCCAATCAGCATAACAAGGCTCCCTGTTCTCCATATCCTGTCCTACCTTTCTGGATTTTACACTTTTTTCAGATAGCCCTTTTGCCCGGGGGGCAGTGAGACTTCATTGTAGTGCAGATTTCCTTTACAGGCTTGCTTGGTTGGCCAAAAAGGGCGTATGCGTTTTTTCCTGAATATATTCAGGAAAAAACGCATACGCCCTTTTTGGCCAAGTGCATCATTGTCGACGATCTGCCTCTTTTCCTATGCTTTCAGGGCAATTCCAGTCTACCCCCTGCAATGGTTTTCCTGAAACTCTGCCCCGCTTTCTAGTCCCCTTCGCAGGCTTACTTCAATATATTTTTGGAGGATAGCTGTCATTTATAACTCTGCAGGTTTGTGAATTACAGTGCCCCTGAGCTCCTTTCTTCAACTCGCTTTCTTGTGAGCTGGGCACAAAACCGCAGGATTGCTTCAGGCCCTAATCTGTTTTCGGCAGGGCGCGCTGAGCCTTTGGTTAATTCCTCTTCCTGATGGGAAATGAGCGTTACATTTGCCCGTGCAGAAACCTATAGCTAGTCTCTCATTGGTTCTCCCTATTCCTGTTCATCTTGCACAGAAATTGCAAGCTGTGCCAAAGAGGAGGTTAAAGGCACTGACTCTCCAAGCGGTGAGAGTGTTAGTAAAGCATCTGGAATGGTGAACCCGAGGACCAGGATACGAAAACTGAGATGCATTTTAAATCGTTTCCCAATCACACGGTGGACGATACTCTGGGTTTCCCATGCATGTTTTAGCTGGAGGAAGAATCCCTTGAACCTGGAGAGTTGGGACCCATGGAATGGGTACCATGCAGTATGACTTCAAAGGGTCTGCATTTGCTCACCGAAACTCACCAATGCTATCAGCCTGAAGTGTCCAGCCTTATGTCTCAACCAGCTCTGGGTGTAGATGTGGTCAATCCCGGTTGCATCACATGCCCTGAGTGAATTATTTAAGAATTGCTCTCTATTTCACTGTCTTTGTGTTTTGTTTTCGAAATTTATTTTGATAGTGGGATTTATCGGATTTTCACTGCTGCGTTTCGGCCGCTGTACACACGCTTGATTCTCTTACGGAGACATATATATCCATGGGTTTTAAGATTCTTCCTAGTCAGGTATATTCCTAGGCGTTGAATATGTGGTGTTGGGTCCATTTCGTTGAGCAAGGAGTAGGTCTTGTCTATTACATATTTGGCTTATGAAATGTTATCTGTGCTAATTTCAGTCTCTCGTTTTATGCAGCACCCCAAGGCACCTGTCCCCATAAGCAAGCACTAGTTGGTTTTCTAAATTTGAGACCCTGTTCTGTTTTGTAATTCAGTTCATGTGTAGTCAAGTTTACATTCCGTGTATCAGTGATATCTTATGATGTTTCTATTTCTGTGTGACGTAGTTCACGTAGAATCACCGTACATGCATCCACTCACTAACCGCTACGGGCCTGATGACACAGATTTCATTGCTGAGTGATATTCCATTGTACGTATATGCCACAACTTCTTTATCCATTTTTTGCTTTCTGGGATATTTACCTGGTACTGTAGACGAGCTTCCTGTGAACACAGCCACCCCAAACATTGGGGTGGCTGTCTGTTTTTGATTTTAATTTCCGTAAGCTATAGGACCATAAGTGCAAGTGTCATAGGCTGTGTTGCTTTGTTTCTTACGTGTTTCTGGAAACACCACACACTTCTCCAGGGTGGCTGTTCACAATTTACATACTGCCAATCGGCATAACAAGGCTCACTGTTCTCCATATCCTGCCATACCTTTCTGGATTTTCCACTATATTCAGATGGCCCTTTTGCCAGGGTGGCAGTGAGACTTCATTGTAGTCCAGATTTCATTTACAGGCTTGCTTCGTTGGCCAAAAAGTGCGTATGCATTTTTTCCTGAATATATTCAGGAAAAAACGCATATGCACTTTTTGGCCAAGTGCATCATTGTCGACGTTTTGCCTCTTGTCCTATGCTTTCAAGGCAATTCCAGTCTACCCCGTGCAATTGTTTTCCTGAAATTGTGCCCCGCATTCCAGTCCCCTTCGCAGGCTTACTTCAATATATTTTTGGAGGATAGCTGTCATTTATAACTCTGCAGGTTTGTGAATTACAGTGCCCCTGAGCTCCTTTCTTCAACTCGCTTTCTTTTGAGCTGGGCCCAAAACCGCAGGATTGCTTCAGGCCCTAATCTGTTTCCGGCAGGGCACGCTGAACCTTTGGTTAATTACTCTTCCTGGTGGGAAATGAGCGTTACATTTGCCCGTGCAGACACCTACATCTAGTCTCTCATTGCTTCTCCTATTCCTGTTCATCTTGCACAGAAATTGCAAGCTGTGCCAAATACGAGGTTAAAGGCACTGACTCTCCAAGTGGGGAGATTGTTAGTAAAGCATCTGGAATGGTGAACCCGAGGACAAGGATACAAAATCTGAGATGCATTTTAAATTGTTTCCCAATCACACGGTGGACGATACTCTGGGTTTCTCATGCATGTTTTAGCCAGAGGAAGAATCCTTTGAACCTGGAGAGTTGGGACCCATGGAATGGGTACCATGCAGTATGACTTCAAATGGTCTGCATTTGCTCACCGAAACTCACCAATGCTATCAGCCTGAAGTGTCCAGCCTTATGTCTCCACCATCTCTGAGTGTAGTTGTGGTAAATCCCGGTTGCATCACATGCCCTGAGTGAATTATTTAAGAATTGGTCTCTATTTCACTGTCTTTGTGTTTTGTTTTTGAAATTTATTTTGATAATGGGATTTATCGGATTTTCACTGCTGCGTTTATGCCGCTGTACACACGCTTGATTCTCTTACGGAGACATATAAATCCATGGGTTTTAAGATTCTTCCTAGTCAGGTATATTCCTAGGCGTTGAATATGTGGTGTTGAGTCCATTTCGTTGAGCAAGAGTAGGTCTTGTCTATTACATATTTGGTTTATGGAATGTTATCTGTGCTAATTTCAGTCTCTGGTTTTATGCAGCACCCCAATGCACCTTTCCCCATAAGCAAGCACTAGTTGGTTTTCTAAATTTGAGACCCTGTTCTGTTTTGTAATTCAGTTCATGTGTAGTCAAGTTTACATTCCGTGTATTAGTTATATCTTATGATGTTTCTTTTTCTGTGTGACGTAGTTCACGTAGAATCACCGTACCTGCATCAGCTCACTATGCGGCTACGGGCCTGATGACACAGATTTCATTGCTGAGTGATATTGCATTGCACATACGTGCCACAACTTCTTTATCCATTTTTTGCTTTCTGAGATATTTAACTGGTACTGTAGACGAGCTTCTTGGGAACACAGCCGTCCCAAACTTTGGGGTGGCTGTCTGTTTTTGATTTCAATTTCCGTAATCTTTGGGACCAAAAAGTGGAAGTGCCATAGGCTGTGTTGCTTTGTTTCTTATGGGATGCAGGAAACACCATACACTTCTCCAGGGTGGCTGCTGGCAATTTACATCCTGCCAATCAGTATAACAAGTCTCCCTGTTCTCCATATCCTGTCCTACCTTTCTGGATTTTACACTTTTTTCAGATGGCCCTTTTGCCCAGGGGTAGTTACACTTCATTGTATTGCGGATTTCCTTTACAGGCTTGCTTGGTTTGCGAAAAAGGGCATATGCGTTTTTTCCTGAATATATTCAGGAAAAAATGCATACGCACTTTTTGGCCAAGTGCACCATTGTCGACGTTCTGCCTCTTTTCCTATGCTTTCTGGGCAATTCCAGTCTACCCCCTGCCATCGTTTTCCTGAAATTCTGCCCCGCTTTCAAGTCCCCTTCGCAGGCTTACTTCAATATATTTTTGGAGGATAGCTGTCATTTATAACTCTGCAGGTTTGTGAATTACAGTGCCCCTGAGCTCCTTTCTTCAACTCGCTTTCTTGTGAGCTGGGCACAAAACCGCAGGATTGTTTCAGGCCCTAATCTGTTTCTGGCAGGGCACGTTGAGCCTTTGTTTAATTTCTCTTCCTGGTGGGAAATGAGCCTTACATTTGCCCGTGCAGACACCTATAGCTAGTCTCTCATTGGTTCTCCCTATTCCTGTTCATCTTGCGCAGAAATTGCAAGCTGTGCCAAACAGGAGGTTAAAGGCACTGACTCTCCAAGTGGGGAGAGTGTTAGTAAACCCTCTGGAATGGTGAACCCGAGGACCAGGATACGAAAACTGAGATGCATTTTAAATCGTTTCCTAATCACACGGTGGACCATACTCGGCGTTTCCCACGCATGTTTTAGCTGAAGAAAGAATCCCTTGAACCTGGAGAGTTGGGACCCTTGGAATGAGTACCATGCAGTATGACTTCAAAGGATCTGCATTTGTTCACCGAAACTCACCAATGCTATCAGCCTGAAGTGTCCAGCCTTATGTCTCAACCAGCTCTGGGTGTAGATGTGGTAAATCCAGGTTGCATCACATGCCCTGAGTGAATTATTTAAGAATTGCTACCTATTTCACTGTCATTGTGTTTTGTTTTTGAAATTTATTTTAATAATGGGATTTATCGGATTTTCACTGCTTCGTTTATGCCGCTGTACACGCGCTTGATTCTCTTACGGAGACATATAAGTCCATGGGTTTTAACATTCTTACTAATCCGGTATATTCTTAGGCATTGAATATGGCGTGTTGAGTCCATTTCGTTGAGCAAGGAGTAGGTCTTGACTATTACATATTTGGCTTATGGAATGGTATCTGTGCTAATTTCACTCTCTGGTTTTATGCAGCACCCCAACTCACCTTTCCCCTTAAGGAAGCATAAGTTGGTTTTCTTAATTTGAAACCCTCTTCTCTTTTGTAATTCAGTTCATGTGTAGCCATGTTAACATTCCATGTATTAGTGATATCTTATGTCTTTTTCTTTTTGAATTATGTGACTTCGAATGATCACACGTAACTCCTCTGGAGTTGTTATAACTGGCCGTATTTCATTGATTTCCAGGCTGAGTAATATTCCAGTCTACATAAGCACCACATCTCTGTCCGTTTTTTCTCTGCAGATACATTTAAGTTATATCCTAGTCGAGGATCTTTTAAACAGAGAGGTGGTAAACATTGGGGTGCCTGTGTCCTCTCGATTTTTGTTTTTCCCAAGATATACGTCCATGAGTGCAAGTGCCCTGTGCTCTGTAGCTCATTTTTTAGATGCTTTAGTAAACACAATAGACTTATCCAGAGTGACCGTTGGCAATATACATTTCCACTATAAGACTCACAGGGCTCCCTTTTCTCCTTGCCCTGTCCTGCATTTCTGGTGTTTACACTTTATGAGGACGGCTCTTCTGACTGATGCACAGTGATATGTTTTGTAGTATTGATTTCCAGTGCCCACCTGTTTGGTTGGCTAAAAAAGTGTATGCCCTTTTCTTGAATATATACAGAAAAAGACGCATACACCCTTTTTGGCCAACTGCAATGTTGGCAATGTTCAGCCCCTTTTCTTGTGCTTAATGGCAAGTCCTTTCTACCTCTTCCAATCCCTTTCCTGCCATTCTCCGTTGCTTACAAGTCCTTTTCTCTGACTTTCCTCAAGACATTTTTCAGTGATAGATATTTTCAATTCTGCAGTTTCGTGAATTTTAGTGCCCCTGAGTTCCATTTTCCAACTTGTGTTTATGGGAACTGGCCACAAAGCATCAGGATTCCTCAAGCCCTATTCTGTTTCCATGGGCAACCCTAGCCTTTGGTCAATTCGTCTTCCTGATTGGAAATTAGAGTGGCATGTGCCTGTCCGAACACCTAGGACTTGTCTCTCATTGTTCCTCCTCCTTCTGCTTCATCCTCTGGACAAATTCCAAACTGTATGCAACAGGATGTTGACAGTGCTGACATCTCCAAGTGGGGAGACTGTTAGTAAAGACGCTGGAGTGGTGAAGCCTAGCACCAAGAGATGAGGAGATGAGATGCCTTTTCCAAACTTTTCCCGATCAGACGGTATACCATCCTCTGGGTGTGACAGGCATGTTTTAGGTGTAGGAAGGGTCCCATTCATGTGAGGAGAACACCAGGGGATTTTAAATATCAGTGTCTCTTCGCAACCCAAACTGGGGAATTTTTTAAGCTACGGCTACACATATGTTCATTAAGGGCCTTGGGAAGTAGGCAGAGTCCAAACTTTAGATGATTGAAGTCTTCAGGGTCAGAAGCACTCACCACTGTCTTCCCTGAGATTCCATTTTTACTGTCATTGATGGATGATGTCAATAAAAATATCTATTCTTTTTCAGATCATTTCCCCTTATAGGTTATTGCAAAATATTGAGTGTAGTTCCCCGTGCTATACAGTAGTTCCTTGCTGATGATTTCATACATAGCAGTGTGTATGTGTTAATCCCAAACTGTTAATTTATCCCTCCTCCTACCATTTCCCTTTGGTAATAATAAATTATAAGATTTTATGCTTCTCAGAAATGGGGGAGCTGAAAGAGAGGTATCATTTTCAATGCAAAAGCATTTAAAACAAGATTGAAGCTTTAACCAAGATTATTAGATGTACATCCTTGGAAAGAAATCACTTTGTTTCTCTAATATTGACCTGACAAAGAAGACAAACCTTTTCACTGAACTTGCTTATAAGAAAGTGATGGAAATATCAAATGGAAGTGTTAGAAACATCTTATTTTACCCGAGCCTTATACACTGTTCTATGTTAATTTCAGTTTGGCTCACACATCTGTTCATTGAAGTTACAATGTTCTCAATTTCTGTTACTGATCCTCCAGAGTGGACGCCAACAAGTGTCCCCCTGCCCAGTGTCATTGGAGCCAATAGATCGAGACTGAGTTTGGTTCAAAAGCAAAGGAAACTTTATATTTTGATCAGAGAATGGAGAGGTGCTACCCTGTGGGCTGTGGGCTGGGCTGCTGTGTAGAGATCCTGTCAGAGTCACTGGGAGGGAGGGGGCTGAGCTCTCGAGGACCTGGTTGGCTGCAGCTCAGGCTCTATGTCACGGAGTCTGAACTGGGCCCCAGGAGCTGAAGTGTCATCGAGCCACTCTGCTCTAGGAAATCTGGTCTGAAGTGCCGGGTGTGGAACCTCTGTATGCGGGACACTAGGAGCACCTGAAATTAGACAAAGCACAAAGGATAAAAATGGTTAGACTTTATTTTATTGCCCAGATTCTATTTTTATCTCCCAGGCATTTTTAAGGGGCTTTGCCTGGGACAAACTTCTCTTCTGCCTTTTGTCCCTTTCCTCATTCTTGGAGTGCTGCGGGTGCAGACCCTTCTTCTGTAACTGCTGAGTGCTGAGTTAGGAGGCTTCATACCCGTGGGCGAGGGTCAGAACTTCTCCCTAGCAGCCTCCAGGTGACGTTGATTGTCCCCAGGCCTCCTGCCTCCCTGCTCGTCCACCTGAGCACCAGTATTGGAAGTGTTATAGATTCTAATGACCTTTAAGGGTCCAGAAAGGAGATGTGCAGTGGCGCTGTGAGGTCCAGTTTCACTCCGCCCCACATTTGTTCGGCCACCTTAGGCTGACCGTTTCTGCCATCCTAGATGCTCTGACTGACCGTTTCTGCCAGCCTAGATGCTCTGACCAACAGTCTGCGCTTTCTTCCATTAGGCCCCTGAATTAACGTAAAAACAGCACCAGGTGTCAGGATCCTGCCCGCTCAGCTCCCAGACAGTCCAGGGTCAGTGGTGATGAAGGATCATGATGGTCACTGAGTCAAGAGCCTTTGGAAGTAAACAGGAGTCCAGCCGGTCTTATTGGCCACCATCATCAGGGTGTCTGTAGGCTTTTCTATGGTGACAGCATGATATACGGTTCCCCCGCCAAGATTATTAGCTCCCCTCTGGGTACAGTAAGTACTGCAAGCAGTAGTCTACTCTTTTGGGACACACTCTTGTTGTTTTATGAGAGAAACTCCAGGTCAAGTGATGGTCACACGGGTCGTCATGGTGCCCCGTTGCCCCCGGTTATCTCTCTGGAGGTTGGAGTTGGAGGGCCTCCTCAATCGAGGTCAGTGTGCCCACGGAGCAAACCCTGCAACTTCAGGGCATGGTTGGGGGTTAGGATCACCACGTGGGGTCCGTTTCCCTTAGAAGGGAGGTGGCCTTTTGGGCTGCTGATTTCCAGGTTTTCAGATACCACCAGTATCTTGGCCAGATGTGGCGGTGGGCCAAGCCCCTTGGTGACCATAGTTTATCCTACCTGGATGGCATTCTTGCATTGTTCCATTTCAAGTGGTCCCAGTTTTTGCACTAATACTCCAATGGCGATTCACCTTTCACCAGGAATGTAAAGGTCAAAGGGTTTAGCTAAATTAGGGAGTTCCAGGGCAAGGGTCTGAATTGACTGCTCTTTCCATTCTTGAAAGGCCACTTCTGGATTCTATTCAAAAGGATCATCATCTTTTCCTTTCAGTGTTTCATATAGAGGCCCAGCTAGTAGACTGTAGTTAGGGATCCAGAGGCAGGAAACCCTGGCTTCCCCAGGAACCCCTAAGCTGTCTTCTAGTTTCAGAAAGGGGTAAGGCTGTAAATTGTTTCTTCCCTTTCCTGGGATGGGCTTCTCCGACCTTCTGTGAGAATGAAGCCCAGGCAGGTCACCGTAGTCTGTGATACTTGAGCTTTTTCGTGGACAACTTCTATCCTTTATTGGCTTGGTAGTTCTGAGGCCTCCTTAGTAGGGCTGGCGATCAGAATGTCGTCTGAATATTGAAGGAGTGTTTCCTTTTCCAGAGGTAGAACTTTTAGGTCTTTAGCTGAGCTTTCCCCAAAGATGGTGTGGGAATTTTTGAACCCTTGGGGCAAGACAGCCTGGAAGTATTGTTTTAGTTGTATGTTGAGTCCTGTCACTCACAAGCCAAAATTTCTTGTGACTCTGGGACTAATGGAATACAAAAGAAGGCATCAGTGAAGACTAATACAGAATACCAAGTCCTGGTGGTTGGTAGAATGACCAGCAGGGTGTAGGATTTAGGAACTACTGGAGGTATATCCTCAGTGGCTTCACTGACTGTCCTGACATCCTTTACCAGGACTCCAGCAGCCCATGGGGCTCTCGAGGTCAGGCCAATCCCAGGATATGGAGCTCACCTGGGCAGGTACCCTACCCCCACCCCAGCCCACGGGGCTCTCGTGTTCAGGCCCCTCCCAGGATATGGGATTCCCTGGGCAGGTCCTCTGCAGTCCATGGGGCTCCCGTGGTCAGGCCCCTCCCAGGATACAGAGCTACCCTTGCAGGTACCTTGGCAGGGCTGGGCACACAGGAACCGTGCACATAGCCCTCATTGCAGAGCACTCCCAGCTCACCTGTCGCTCAGATCTGACACAGAGCACCTCAGAGCAGGACTTGAACTAACAAACAGCAGCTCTGACAGGTCTGTGACCCTGGGCATCACTCTGTGCGGCCTCCTCCACCTGGTCTTCCAGAGACTTCCACTGCACCCGGGGCACCAGGCCTCTGTCTCCAACCACCACCCACCCCTCCTCTCCCTGACTCCTGGGTTCCTCTCATTAGGAGAGGGTTTTCTTGAAGTTGTCTCCCACTCATGGGCCAGATAATATAATTAGAAAACAAGCCAGAGCTGCAGCCCCTTGTCTATCCTGACTCTCAGGAGCCCACACCTGTTCCTTGGACCTGGCCAATTCAGCAAGTTCCATTTTCAGCAACTGTGAGCCCCTGAGGGGTGATTATTGGCTGGCTTGGGAAGCCTGACCGTGCCGGCCAGCCCTCCCCAGGTGTGCCTGGGTTGAGATCAATATAAACACCGCTCCAGGCAGCAAGAGCCCCTGCAGCTGTGCCTGACGCCATTTTCTCTGCCCTGTCAGCAGTCTCGGGGCTGGGCTGGTGGGAGGGAGTGAGAGGCCACGGCTTTGTGGGTGTCCCAGTGTGAGTGGGGCTCTGCTGGACTTTCTGCAGCAGTTGCCAAGATGCTACCTGCTAAAGAAGAGGATGTGTCACCCACACCTGCCGCTGGAATTTCTCCCTGGGCACAGGTGAGGAAGGAAGAAAGCAGTGGGGGCCGGGACAGCAGGGGTATCTCAGGCAGGGAAATGGAGAGCTTCCAGAAGAGCACCCAGGGCCAGGACCATCCTGGCTGGCCTGCAGGCACCAAGTCGGCTGGCATGCTGTCCCTCATGTGGCTCCATGGCCCTTCCTCTAGGTTTTCAAGTCCTTGTACATATTCAGGTGTTTAGCCTTGGAAGGGTGGGAACATTTCAGCAGCAGCTGGCCTGGGGCTCGGCCCACGTTTACTCACAGATACCTCGGCACGGTCCCCCAGCTTTGCAGTGAGGACGCTTGTTGCGAGGAGCATGCTGGCTGAGTGGGAGATGATTCCCCACCACTGACCAACTTCAGAATTGTTTGCAATTGGAGCAAGTGCCCTGAAACGGTTTTCCTCTGTGTAACTGGTGGGTTCTGTTCTTTTTTATCTTTTTTTCGTTTTTGGTTCAAGGTAGATTTTATTCCTCTTTTGTGTATTTACAGATATAAGCATGGAAATAATTTATTCATATAAATACATGTATGTGAAGGGAAGAATATTTTTTCTGTTTTACTTTTTTTAATTTTATTTTTTTATTTTGAATTTAATTTTATATTTTTATACAGCAGGTTGTTTTTGGTTATCTACTTTATACATATAAATGTATACATACCAATCCCAATATCTCAACTCCTCCCACCACCATCCCCAACAGCTTTCCCCCCTTGTTGTCCATACGTTTGTTGTATACATGTGTTGCTCTATTTCTGCCTTGCAAAACGGTTCATCTGTACAATTTTTCTAGGTTCCACATATATGCATTAATATACAAGATTTGTTTTTCTCTTTCTGACTTACTTCACTCTGTATGACAGTCTCTAGATCCATCAACGTCTCTACAAATGTCCCGATTTCATTCCTTTTTATGGCTTAGTAATATTCCATTTTATATATGTACCACATCTTTATGCATTCGTCTGTCTGTGGGCATTTAGGTTGCTTCCATTTCCTGGATAGTGTAAATAGTGATGCAATGAACATTGTGGTGAATGTCTCTTTTTGATTTATGGTTTTGTCTGGGTATATGCCCAGTAGAGGGATTGCTGTATCATATGGTAATTCTATTCTTAGTTTTATAAGAAACTCCATAATGTTCTCCACAGTGACTGTATCAATTTACGTTCCCAACAATAGTGGAAGAGGATTCCTTATCTCCACACCGTTTCCAGCATTTGTTGTTTGTAGATTTTCTGATGATGCCCATTCTAATAGGTGTGAGGTGATACACCATGGATGAGTCTATTTCGTTGAGCAAAGAGTAGGTCTTGTTTATTACGTATTTGGCTTATGGAATGGTATGTGTGCTAATTTCAATCTGTTTTTATACAGCAGCCCAACTCAACTTTCCCCTTAAGCAAGCATAAGGTTTTTATCTAAATGTGAGACTCTGTTCGGTTTTGTAATTCAGTTTATGTGTAGCCAAGTTTACACTCCCTCTATTAGTGATATCTTATGATAATTATCTTTCTTTGTGTGACATATTTCTCTTAGAATCATCATAATTAAATCCACTCAATTTGCTGCTACAGGCCTGATGACATTGATTTCACTGCTGAGTGATATTCCGTTGTACGTAAGTAGCACAACTTCTTTATCCATTTTTTTCTTTCTGGGATATTTAATTTGTACTGGACACAAGGTTCTTGTAAACACAGCAGCCCTAAATTTTGTGTTGGCTGTGTCTTGTTGATTTTAATTTTCCTAAGCTATAGGGCCAAAAGTGGAAGTGCCCTAGGCTCTGTAGCTTTGTTTTTTAGATGTTTCAGGATACACCATGAACATCTCCGGAGTGTCTGTTGGCAATTTACATCCCGCCCATCAGCATAACACGGCTCCCTGTTCTCCATGGCCTGTCCTGTGTTTCTGGTTTTTACACTTTATTCAGATGGCCTTTTTGACGAATGGGAAATGTGACTTCATTGTAGTGTGGATTTCCATTGCTGGAGTGCTTGGTTGGCCTAAATGTTCATATGCGTTTTTTCCTGAATATATTCAGGAAAAATGTATACGCACTTTTTGTCCATGTGCATCACTGTCAAAGATCTGCCGCTTTTCATATGCTTTAAATGCAATTCCAATCTACCTCTTGAAATATGATTCCTGCAATTCTGCCTCGTTTTCAAGTCCTCTTTGCAGACTTACTTTGATATATTTTTGCCAATAGCTGTCATTTATCTCTGCAGGTTTGTGAATTACAGTGCCCCTGAGCTCCTTTCTTAACTCGCTTCCTTGTAAGCTGGCCACAAAACTGCAGGTTTGCTTCAGGCCATAATCAGGGTCCGGCATGGCACTCTGAGCCTTTGGTTAATTCCTCTTCCTGGTGGGAAATTAGAGTTAAATGTGCCCCTCCAGATACCTGCCTCACTCCCAGCCACATGGTGATGTATGTCCTCAGGTTTGAGGCCATATGTGATGGGTTCCTCATCTTTTGATGATGTGGCCCCACTGGTGTGTGGACACTCCTGCCTGGTTCCCATCCCCTTGGTGATGTGGGCCCTCTGGTGAGACTCTGATCCTGGTTGGGTTCCTCACACATCCGTGAGGTGAGCCCTCTTCTCTGAGGTCACTCCTGCCTGGCTGGCACAACCCGCCTTGTTGACTTCGGCACCCTGGTGGCAGTTGGAGCCTGCTGGGAGCCTCCTTCCCGCGGTGATGAGGCCCTCTGGCGTCAGACCCTAATGGCGGGGTTCCCACATTTTCTGATACGTGCTAAGTGGTACGAGGGCACTCCTGCCAGGTTCCCATCCTCATGAGCGTGTGGGCCTTCTGTTCTGAGGTCCTAACGGCTGGGTTGCTCACACTTTCATGATGTGGGCCCTCTGCTGTGAGGTCAATCCTGCCTGGCTGGCGCATGTCGCCTTGGCGACGTGGACCCTCTGGTGGCAGTTGGAGCGTGCTGGGGCCTCCTCCCCTCAGTGATGAGGGCCTTCTGGTGTCAGGCCCTAAGTGCTGGGCTCCACACATTTTCTGATGTGTGCCCAGTGGTGCGAGTCACTCCTGCCAGGTTCCCATCCCCATGGGCATGTGGGACTTCTGTTCTGTGGTCCCAACTGCTGGGTTGCTCACAGTTTCATGATGTGGGCCCTTTGCTGTGTGTTCACTCTGGCCTGTATCCCATAGTGTCAGTGCTCTGGGCCTCCAGCTTGGAGTTTCCAACTTCTCGATTCCTCACCTTTTTTATTCTATGGGCCCTCGGTTGTGCGTCTCCTCCTGCATGCCTCACTCCCAGCCCCTTCGTGATGTGTGTCCCCTTGTTTGAGGCCACATGTGCTGTGTTCCTCACCTTTCTATAATGTGGCCACACTGGTGTGAGGACACTCTTGCCTGGTTCCCATTCCCTTGGTGATGTTGGCCCCACTGCTGTTAGGACAGTCTTGCCTGGTTCCCATCACCTTGGTGATGTTGGCCCTCTGGTGAGAGTCTGATCCTGGTTAGGTTCCTCACCCTTCTGTGAGGTGGGCCCTCTGCTCTGAGGTCACTCCTGCCTGGCTGGCACACCCCGCCTTGGCAACGTCGGCCATATGGTGGCAGTTGGAGCCTGCTGGGAGCCTCCTCCCCTCGGTGATGAGGGCCCTCTGGCCTCAGGCCCTAACTGCTGGGTTCCCACATTTTCTGATTCGTGCTAAGTGGTGCAAGGACACTCCTGCCAGGTTCCCATCCCCATGGGGATGTGAGCCTTCTGCTCTGAGGTCCCAACGGCTGTGTTGCTCACAGTTTCATGATGAGGGCCCTCTGGTGTGAGTTCACTCCTGCCTAGATCCCATAGCCTCGCTGCTCCTGGCTGCCTGCCGGAGGTTCCAACTGTGGGATTCCTCACCTTTTTTATTCTATGGTCCCTCTGTTTTGAGGATCCTCTGGCCTGCCTCACTCCCAGCCCCTTGGTGATGTGTGTCCTCAGGTTTGAGGCCACGTGTGCTGGGTCCCTCAAATTATGGTGATGTAGCCCCACTGGTGTGAGGACACTCCTGCCTGGTTCCCATTCCCTTGGTGATGTTGGCCCTCTGGTGACAGTCTGATCCTTGTTGGGTTCCTCACACTTCTGTGAGGTGGGCTTTCTGCTCTGAGGTCACTCCTGCCTGGTTGGCACACCCCTCCTTGGTGACATCGGCCTTATGGTGGCAGTTGGAGCCTGCTGGGAGCCTCCTCCCCTCGGTGATGAGGGTCCTCTGGCCTCAGGTCCTAACTGCTGGGTTCCCACATTTTCTGATTCGTGGAAGTGGGCCGAGGACACTCCTGTCAGGTTCCCATCCCCATAGGGATGTGGGCCTTCTGCTCTGAGGTCCCATCCGCTGGGTTGCTCACAGTTTCATGATGTGGGACCTCTGCTGTGAGTTTGCTGTGTCCTGGATCCCATAGACTCTGTGCTCTGCGCGGCCTACTGGCCGGTTCCAACTGCTGGATTCCTCACAACTTTTATTCTGTGGGCTCTGTTTTGTGAGGATACTCCTGCTTGCCTCACTCCTAGCCCCTTGGAGATGTGGGTCCCCTGTTTTAGGCCACATGTTCTGGGTTCCTCACCTTTCTATAATGTGGCCACACTGGTGTGAGGACCCTCCTGCCTGGTTCCGATCCCCTTGGTGATGTGGGCCCTCTGGTGAGAGTCTGATCCTGGTTGGGTTCCTCACACTTCTTTGAGGTGGGCCGTCTGCTGTGAGGTCACTCCTGCCTGGCTGGCACACCCCACCTTGGCGACATGGGCCCTCTTGTGGTAGTTGGAACATGCTGGGAGCCTCCTCCCCTCAGTGATGAGGGCCCTCTGGCGTCAGGCCCTAACTGCTGGGTACCCACATTTTCTGATATGTGCTAAGTGGTGCGAGGACACTCCTGCCATGCTCCCAACACCTTGGGGATGTGGACCTTCTGCTCTGAGGTCCAAATGGCTGGGTTGCTCGCAGTTTCATGATGTGGGCCCTCTGCTGTGAGTTTACTGCGGCCTGAATCGCATAGACTTGGTGCTCTTGGCCGCCTGCTGGGAGGTTCCCATTGCTGGATTCCTCAGCTATTTTATTCTATGGGCCCTGTGTTGTGAGGCTACTCCTGCCTGCCTCATTCCGAGCCCCTTGGAGATGTGGGTCTTCTGGTTTAGGCCACATGTGCTGGGTTCCTCACCTTTCTATGATGTGGCCACACTGGTGTGAAGACTCTCCTGCCTGGTTCTGATCACCTTGGTGATGTGGGCCCTCTGGTGAGAGTCTTATCCTGGCTGTGTTCCTCACCCTTCTGTGAGGTAGGCCCTCTGCGGTGAGGTCACTCCTACCTGGCTGTCACACGTCACCTTGGCGACGTGGGACCTCAGTTGGGTGTTGGTGCCTGATTGGAGTCTCCTCCCCTTGGTAATGAGGGCCCTCTGGCGTCAGGCCCTAACTCCTGGGTTCCCTAAATTCTCTGATGTGTGCCCTGTGGTGCGAGTACACTTCTGACAGGTTCCCAACCCCATGGGAATGTGGGCCTTCTGCTCTGAGATCCCAACGCCTAGGTTGCTCACAGTTTCATGATGACGGCCCTCTGGTGTGAGATCACTCCGGCCTGGATCCCATAGTCTCGCTGCTCCTGGCCGCCTGCTGGGAGGTTCCAACTGCGGGATTCTTCACCTCTTTAATTCTATGGTCCCTCTGTTTTGAGGCTCCTCCTGCCTGCCTCAATCCCAGCTCCCTTGTGATGTGTGTCCTCTGGTTTGAGGCCACGTGTGCTGGGTCCCTCACTTTTCGGTGATGTGGCCCCACTAGTGTGAGGACACTCCTGCCTGGTTCCCATTCCCTTGGTGATGTGGGCCCTCTGGTGAGAATCTGATCCTCTTTGGTTCTTCACACTTCTGTGAGGTTGACCCTCTGCTCTGAGGTCACTCCTGCCTGGTTGTCGCACTCCGCATTGGTGACGTCGCCCCTCTGGTAGCAGTCGGAGCTGGCTGGGAGCCACCGCCCCTCGGTGATGAGGGCCCTCTGGCATCAGGCACTAATTGCTGGGCTCCCCACATTTTTTCATGTGTGGCCACTCTTGCGATGACACTCCTGCTTGTTTCCCTTCCCCATGGGGATGTGGGCCTTCTGCTCTGAGGTCACAACGGCTGGGTTGCTTACAGAATCACAATGAGGGCCCTCTGTTGTGAGTTCATGCCGGCCTGGATCTCATAGCCTCAGTGCTCTGGGCCGCCTGCTAGGAAGATCCAACTGCTGGTTTCCACACCTTTTGTATACAATGGGACATGTGTTGTGAGGTTAATCCTGCCTGCCTCACTCCGAAACCCATGGTGATGTGGGTCCTCTGGTTTGAGGCCACGTGTGCTGGGTACTTCAACTTTTGATGATGTGGCCCCACGGGTGTGAGGACACTCCTGCCTGGTTCCCATCACCTTGGTGATGTGGGCCCTCTGGGGAGAGTCTGATCCTGGCTGGGTTCCCTACCATTCTGTGAGGTGAGCCCTCTGATGTCAGGTCACTCCTGCCTGGCTAGCTCACATCGCCTTGGCGACGTGGGCCCTCTGTTGGCCACTGGAGCATGCTGGGAGCCTCCTACTCCCGTGAATGATGGCCCTGGAAAAAATGCATATGCCCTTTTTGGCCAAGTGCTTCATTGACGAGGTTCTGCCACTTCTCTTATGCTTTCAGAGCAATTCACGTCTACCTCCTGAAATCGGATTCCAGCAATTCTGCCCCACTTTCAAGTCCTCTTCGCAGCCTTAATTCAATATATTTTTGTACGATTTCTGTCATTTATAAGTCTGCAGGTATGTGAATGACAGTGTCCCTGAGCTCCTTTCCTCAACTCGCTTTCTTGTGAGCTGGCCACAAAACCGCAGGATTGCTTCAGGCCCTAATCTTGTTCCAGCACGGCATGCTGAGCCTTTGGTTAATTCCTTTTCCTGTTGGGAAATGAGTGTTAAAATTGCCCGTGCATACTGGGCATATACCCTGAGAAAACCAAAATTCAAAAAGAGTCATGTACCAAAATGTTCATTGCAGCTCTATTTACAATAGCCCGGAGATGGAAAGAACCTAAGCGCCCATCATCGGACGAATGGATAAAGAAGATGTGGCACATATACACAATGGAATATTACTCAGCCTTAAAAAGAAATGAAACTGAGTTATTTGTAATGAGATGGATAGACCTAGAGTCTGTCATACAGAGTGAAGTAAGTCAGAAAGAAAAAGACAAATAGCGTATGCTAACACATATATATGGAATTTAAAGGGAAAAAATGTCATGAAGAACCTAGGGATAAGACAGGAATAGAGGCGCAGACCTACTGGAGAACGGAATTGAGGATATGGGGAGGGGGAATGGTGAGTTCTGACAGGGCGAGAGAGAGTCATGGACATATACACACTAACAAATGTAGTAAGGTAGATAGCAAGGGGGAAGCAGCCGCAAGGCACAGGGATATTAGCTCGGGGCGTTGGGACAGCCTGGAGGGGTGGAAGGGGTAGAGAGGGAGGGAGGGAGACACAAGAGGGAAGACACAGGGAGCATATGTATATGTATGGCTGATTCACTTTGTTATAAAGCAAAAACTAACACACCATTGTAAAGCAATTATACCCCAATAAAGATGTTAAAAAAAATATTTGCCCGTGCACACACCTACAGATAGTCTCCCATTGGTTCTCCATACTCCTGTTCATCTTGCGCAGAAATTGCAAACAGTGCCAAACAGGAGGTTAAAGACACTGACTCTCCAAATGGGGAGAGTGTAAGAAAAGGGTCTGGAATGGTGAACCTGAGTACCAGGGGACGAAAACAGACATGCATGTAAAAAGGTTTCCCAGTCACACGGTGGACCATACTCTGGGTTTCCCATGCAAATTTTAGCAGAAGGAAGAATCCCTAGAACCTGGAGAGTTGGGAACCATGGAATGGGTACCAGGCAGTATGACATCAAAGGGTCTGCATTTGCTCACTGAACCTCACCAATGCTATCAGCCCAAAGGGTCCAGCCTTATCTCTCACCCAGCTCTGGGTGTAGATGTGGTAAACCAGGTTGCATCACATGCCATGTGTGAGTTATTTAAGAATTGCTCTCTATTTCACTGTCATTGTGTTTTGTTTTTGAAATTTTTTTTTGACACTGGGATTTATCGGATTTTCACTGCTGCGTTAATGCCGCTGTACACACTCTTGATTCTCTTACGGAGACATAAATATCCACGGGTTTTAAGATTCTTCCTAGTCAGGTATATTCCTAGGCGTTGAATATGTGGTGTTGAGTCCATTTCGTTGAGCAAGGAGTAGGTCTTGTCTATTACATATTTGGCTTATGGAACGGTATCTGTGCTAATTTCAGTCTCTGGTTTTATGCAGCACTCCAACGCACCTTTCTCCATAAGAAAGCACAAGTTGGTTTTCTAAATTTGAGACTGTTCTGTTTTGTAATTCAGTTCATGTGTAGTCAAATTTACATACTGTGTATTAGTGATATTTTATGATGTTTCTTTTTATGTGTGACTTATTTCACGTAGAATCACCATACCTTAATCCACTCACTATGCCACTACGGGCCTGATGACACAGATTTCATTGCTGAGTGATATTCCATTGTACGTACGTACCACAACTTCTTTATCCATTGTTTGCTCTCTGAGATATTTACCTGGTACTGTAAACGAGGTTCTTGTGAACAGAGAGGTCCCAAACTTTGAGGTGGCTGGGTGTTTTTGATTTTAAATTCCCTAAGCTGTAGGACCATAAGTGGAAGTGCCATAGGCTGTGTTGCTTTGTTTCTTACGTGTTTCAGGAAACACATAACACTTCTCCAGAATGGCTGTCGGCAATTTACATCATATGCATCAGCATAATAAGGATCCCTGTTTTCCATTGCCTGTCCTCCGTTTTTGCATTTTACAATTTTTTTAAATGGCCCTTTTGCCCTGGGGGGCACTGAGACTTCATTGTAGTGCAGGTTTATTTACAAGCTTGCTTGGTTGGCCAAAAAGTGCGTATGCGTTTTTTCCTGAATATATTTAGGGAAAAAAGCATCCGCACTTTTTGGACAAGTGCATCATTATCGACGTTCTGCCTCTTTTCCTATGCTTTCAGGGCAATTCCAGTCTACCCCCTGCAATCGTTTTCCTGAAATTCTGCCCCGCTTTCAAGTCCCCTTTGCAGGCTTACTTCAATATACTTTTGGAAGATAGCTGTCATTTATAACTCTGCAGGTTTGTGAATTACAGTGCCCCTGAGCTCCTTTCTTCAACTCGCTTTCTTGTGAGCTGGGCACAAAACCGCAGGATTGCTTTAGGCCCTAATCTGTTTCCAGCAGGGCACACTGAGCCTTTGTTTAATTCCTCTTCCTGGTGGGCAATGAGCGTTACATTTGCCCGTGCAGACACCTACAGCTAGTCTCTCATTGGTTCTCCTTATTCCTGTTCATCTTGCACAGAAATTGCAAGCTGTGCCAAAGAGGAGGTTAAAGGCACTGACTCTCCAAACGGGGAGAGTGTTAGTAAAGCATCTGGAATGGTGAACCCGATGACCAGGGTACGAAAACTGAGGTGCATTTTAAATCGTTTCCCAATCACACGGTGGACGATACTCTGGGTTTCCCATGCATGTTTTAGCTGGAGGAAGAATCCCTTGAACCTGGAGAGTTGGGACCCATGGAATGGGTACCATGCAGTATGACTTCAAAGGGTCTGCATTTGCTCACCGAAACTCACCAATGCTATCAGCCTGAAGTGTCCAGCCTTATGTCACAACCAGCTCTGGGTGTAGATGTGGTCAATCCCGGTTGCATCACATGCCCTGAGTGAATTATTTAAGAATTGCTCTCTATTTCACTGTCTTTGTGTTTTGTTTTCGAAATTTATTTTGATAATGGGATTTATCGGATTTTCACTGCTGCGTTTCGGCCGCTGTACACACGTTTGATTCTCTTACGGAGACATATATATCCATGGGTTTTAAGATTCTTCCTAGTCAGGTATATTCCTAGGCGTTGAATATGTGGTGTTGGGTCCATTTCGTTGAGCAAGGAGTAGGTCTTGTCTATTACATATTTGGCTTATGGAAAGTTATCTGTGCTAATTTCAGTCTCTGGTTTTATGCAGCACCCCAAGGCACCTTTCCCCATAAGCAAGCACTAGTTGGTTTTCTAAATTTGAGACCCTGTTCTGTTTTGTAATTCAGTTCATGTGTAGTCAAGTTTACATTCCGTGTATTAGTGATATCTTATGATGTTTCTTTTTCTGTGTGATGTAGTTCACGTAGAATCACCGTACCTTCATCCACTCACTATGCCGCTTCGGGCCTGATGACACAGATTTCATTGCTGAGTGATATTGCATTGTACGTACATGCCACAACTTCTTGATCCATTTTTTGCTTTCTGGGATATTTACCTGATACTGTAGACGAGCTTCTTGTGAATACTGCCGTCCCAAATATTGGGGTGGCTGTCTGTTTTTGATTTTAATTTCCGTAAGCTATAGGACCATAAGTAGAAGTGCCATAGGCTGTGTTGCTTTGTTTCTTACGTGTTTCAGGAAACACCATACACTTCTCCAGGGTGGCTGCTGGCAATTTACATCCTGCCAATCAGCATAACAAGGCTCCCTGTTCTCCATATCCTGTCCTACCTTTCTGGATTTTACACTTTTTTCAGATGGCCCTTTTGCCCGGGGGGCAGTGAGGCTTCATTGTAGTGCAGATTTCCTTTACAGGCTTGCTTGGTTAGCCAAAAAGGGCGTATGCGTTTTTTCCTGAATATATTCAGGAAAAAACGCATACGCCCTTTTTGGCCAAGTGCATCATTGTCGACGTTGTGCCTCTTTTCCTATGCTTTCAGGGCAATTCCAGTCTACCCCCTGCAATCGTTTTCCTGAAATTCTGCCCCGCTTTCAAGTCCCCTAGGCAGGCTTACTTCAATATATTTTTGGAGGATAGTTGTCATTTATAACTCTGCAGGTTTGTGAATTACAGTGCCCCTGAGCTCCTTTCTTCAACTCGCTTTCTTGTGAGCTGGGCACAAAACCGCAGGATTGCTTCAGGCCCTAATCTGTTTTCAGCAGGGCACGCTGAGCCTTTGTTTAATTCCTCTTCCTGGTGGGAAATGAGCGTTACATTTGCCCGTGCAGACACCTACAGCTAGTCTCTCATTGGTTCTCCCTATTCCTGTTCATCTTGCACAGAAATTGCAAGCTGTGCCAAACAGGAGGTTAAAGGCACTGACTCTCCAAGCGGGGAGAGTGTTAGTAAAGCATCTGGAATGGTGAACCCGAGGACCAGGATACGAAAACTGAGATGCATTTTAAATCGTTTCCCAATCACACGGTGGACGATACTCTGGGTTTCCCATGCATGTTTTAGCTGGAGGAAGAATGCCTTGAACCTGGAGAGTTGGGACCCATGGAATGGGTACCATGCAGTATTACTTCAAAGGGTCTGCATTTGCTCACCGAAACTAACCAATGCTATCAGCCTGAAGTGTCCAGCCTTATGTCTCAACCAGCTCTGGGTGTAGATGTGGTCAATCCCGGTTGCATCACATGCCCTGAGTGAATTATTTAAGAATTGCTCTCTATTTCACTGTCTTTGTGTTTTGTTTTCGAAATTTATTTTGATAATGGGATTTATCGGATTTTCACTGCTGCGTTTCGGCCGCTGTACACACGCTTGATTCTCTTACAGAGACATATATATCCATGGGTTTTAAGATTCTTCCTAGTCAGGTATATTCCTAGGCGTTGAATATGTGGTGTTGTGTCCATTTCGTTGAGCAAGGAGTAGGTCTTGTCTATTACATATTTGGCTTATGGAATGTTATCTGTGCTAATTTCAGTCTCTGGTTTTATGCAGCACCCCAAGGCACCTTTCCCCATAAGCAAGCACTAGTTGGTTTTCTAAATTTGAGACCCTGTTCTGTTTTGTAATTCAGTTCATATGTAGTCAAGTTTACATTCCGTGTATTAGTGATATCTTATGATGTTTCTATTTCTGTGTGACGTAGTTCACGTAGAATCACCGTACGTGCATCCACTCACTATGCCGCTACGGGCCTGATGACACAGATTTCATTGCTGAGTGATATTGCATTGTACGTACGTGCCACAACTTCTTTATCCATTTTTTGCTTTCTGGGATATTTACCTGATACTGTAGACGAGCTTCTTGTGAACACAGCCGTCCCAAATATTGGGGTGGCTGTCTGTTTTTGATTTTAATTTCCGTAAGCTATAGGACCATAAGTGGAAGTGCCATAGGCTCTGTTGCTTTGTTTCTTCCGTGTTTCAGGAAAAACCATACACTTCTCCAGGGTGGCTGCTGGCAATTTACATCCTGCCAATCAGCATAACAAGGCTCCCTGTTCTCCATATCCTGTCCTACCTTTCTGGATTTTACACTTTTTTCAGATGGCCCTTTTGCCCGGTGGGCAGTCAGACTTCATTGTAGTGCAGATTTCTTTACAGGCTTGCTTGGTTGGCCAAAAAGGGCGTATGCGTTTTTTCCTGAATATATTCAGGAAAAAACGCATACGCCCTTTTTGGCCAAGTGCATCATTATCGACGTTCTGCCTCTTTTCCTATGCTTTCAGGGCAATTCCAGTCTACCCCCTGCAATCGTTTTCCTGAAATTCTGCCCCGCTTTCAAGTCCCCTTCGCAGGCTTACTTCAATATATTTTTGGAGGATAGCTGACATTTATAACTCTGCAGATTTGTGAATTACAGTGCCCCTGAGCTCCTTTCTTCAACTCGCTTTCTTGTGAGCTGGGCACAAAACGGCAGGATTGCTTCAGGCCCTAATCTGTTTCCGGCAGGGCACGCTGAGCCTTTGGTTAATTCCTCTTCCTTGTGGGAAATGAGCGTTACATTTTCCTGTGCAGACACCTACAGCTAGTCTCTCATTGGTTCTCCCTATTCCTGTTCATCTTGCACAGAAATTGCAAGCTGTGCTTAAAAGGAGGTTAAAGGCACTGACTCTCCAAGCAGGGAGAGTGTTAGTAAAGCATCTGGAATGGTGAAACCGAGGACCAAGATACGAAAACTGAGATGCATTTTAAATCGTTTCCCAGTCACATGGTGGACCATACTGTGGGTTTCCCATGCATGTTTTAGCTGGAGGAAGAATCCCTTGATCCTGAAGAGTTGAGACCCATGGAATAGGTACCATGCAGAATGACTTCAAAGGGTCTGCATTTGCTCACCGAAACTCACCAATGTTATCAGCCTGAAGTGTCCAGCCTTATGTCTCAACCAGCTCTGGGTGTACATGTGGTCAATCCCGGTTGCATCACATGCCCTGAGTGAATTATTTAAGAATTGCTCTCTATTTCACTGTCTTTGTGTTTTGTTTTCAAAATTTATTTTGATAATGGGATTTATCGGATTTTCATTGCTGTGTTTCGGCCGCTGTACACACGCTTGATTCTCTTACGGAGACATATATATCCATGGGTTTTAAGTTTCTTCCTAGTCAGGTATATTCCTAGGCGTTGAATATGTGGTGTTGAGTCCATTTCGTTGAGCAACGAGTAGGTCTTGTCTATTACATATTTGGCTTATGGAATGTTATCTGTGCTAATTTCAGTCTCTGGTTTTATGCAGCGCCCCAAGGCACCTTTCCCCATAATCAAGAACTAGTTGGTTTTCTAAATTTGAGACCCTGTTCTGTTTTGTAATTCAGTTCATGTGTAGTCAAGTTTACATTCCGTGTATTAGTGATATCTTATGATGTTTCTTTTTCTGTGTGACGTAGTTCACGTAGAATCACCGTACCTGCATCCACTCACTATGCCGCTACGGGCCTGATGACACAGATTTCATTGCTGAGTGATATTGCATTGTACGTACGTGCCACAACTTCTTTATCCATTTTTTGCTTTCTGGGATATTTACCTGATACTGTAGACGAGCTTCTTGTGAACACAGCCGTCCCAAATATTGGGGTGGCTGTCTGTTTTTGATTTTAATTTCCGTAAGCTATAGGACCATAAGTGGAAGTGCAATAGGCTGTGTTGCTTTGTTTCTTACGTGTTTCAGGAAACACCATACACTTCTCCAGGGTGGCTGCTGGCAATTTACATCCTGCCAATCAGCATAACAAGGCTCCCTGTTCTCCATATCCTGTCCTACCTTTCTGGATTTTACACTTTTTTCAGATGGCCCTTTTGCCCGGGGGGCAGTGAGACTTCATTGTAGTGCAGATTTCCTTTACAGGCTTGCTTGGTTGGCCAAAAAGGGCGTATGCGTTTTTTCCTGAATATATTCAGGAAAAAACGCATACGCACTTTTTGGCCAAGTGCATCATTGTCGACGTTCTGCCTCTTTTCCTATGCTTTCAGGGCAATTCCAGTCTACCCCCTGCAATCGTTTTCCTGAAATTCTGCCCCGCTTTCAAGTCCCCTTCGCAGGCTTACTTCAATATATTTTTGGAGGATAGCTGTCATTTATAACTCTGCAGGTTTGTGAATTACAGTGCCCTTGAGCTCCTTTCTTAAACTCGCTTTCTTGTGAGCTGGGCACAAAACCGCAGGATTGCTTGAGGCCCTAATCTGTTTCCGGCAGGGCACGCTGAGCCTTTCTTTAATTCCTCTTCCTGGTGGGAAATGAGCATTACATTTGCCCGTGCAGACACCTACAGCTAGTCTCTCATTGGTTCTCCCTATTCCTGTTCATCTTGCACAGAAGTTGCAAGCTGTGCCAAACAGGAGGTTAAAGGCACTGACTCTCCAAGCGGGGAGAGTGTTAGTCAAGCATCTGGAATGGTGAACCCGAGGACCAGGATACGAAAACTGAGATGCATTTTAAATCGTTTCCCAATCACACGGTGGACGATACTCTGGGTTTCCCATGCAAGTTTTAGCTGGAGGAAGAATGACTTGAACCTGGAGAGTTGGGACCCATGGAATGGGTACCATGCAGTATGACTTCAAAGGGTCTGCATTTGCTCACCGAAACTCACCAATGCTATCAGCCTGAAGTGTCCAGCCTTATGTCTCAACCAGCTCTGGGTGTAGATGTGGTCAATCCCAGTTGCATCACATGCCCTGAGTGAATTATTTAAGAATTACTCTCTATTTCACTGTCTTTGTGATTTGTTTTCGAAATTTATTTTGATAATGGGATTTATCGGATTTTCACTGCTGCGTTTCGGCCGAAGTACACACGCTTGATTCTCTTACGGAGACATATATATCCATGGGTTTTAAGATTCTTCCTAGTCAGGTATATTCCTAGGCGTTGAATATGTGGTGTTGGGTCCATTTCGTTGAGCAAGGAGTAGGTCTTGTCTATTACATATTTGGCTTATGGAAAGTTATCTGTGCTAATTTCAGTCTCTGGTTTTATGCAGCACCCCAAGGCACCTTTCCCCATAAGCAAGCACTAGTTGGTTTTCTAAATTTGAGACCCTGTTCTGTTTTGTAATTCAGTTCATGTGTAGTCAAGTTTACATTCCAAGTATTAGTGATATCTTATGATGTTTCTTTTTCTGTGTGACGTAGTTCACGTAGAATCACCGTACCTGCATCCACTCACTATGCCGCTACGGGCCTGATGACACAGATTACATTGCTGAGTGATATTGCATTGTACGTACGTGCCAAAACTTCTTTATCCATTTTTTGCTTTCTGGGATATTTACCTGATACTGTAGACGAGCTTCTTGTGAACACAGCCGTCCCAAATATTGGGGTGGCTGTCTGTTTTTGATTTTAATTTCCGTAAGCTGTAGGACCATAAGTGGAAGTGCCATAGGCTGTGTTGCTTTGTTACTTACGTGTTTCAGGAAACACCATACACTTCTCCAGGGTGACTGCTGGCAATTTACATCCTGCCAATCAGCATAACAAGGCTCCCTGTTCTCCATATCCTGTCCTACCGTTCTGGATTTTACACTTTTTTCAGATGGCCCTTTTGCCCAGGGGGCAGTTAGACTTCATTGTAGTGCAGATTTCCTTTACAGGCTTGCTTGGTTTGCGAAAAAGGGCGTATGCGTTTTTTCCTGAATATATTCAGGAAAAAACGCATACGCCCTTTTTGGCCAAGTGCATCATTGTCGACGTTCTGCCTCTTTTCCTATGCTTTCAGGGCAATTCCAGTCTACCCGCTGCAATCGTTTTCCTGAAATTCTGCCCCGCTTTCAAGTCCCCTTCGCAGGCTTACTTCAATATATTTTTGGAGGATAGCTGTCATTTATAACTCTGCAGGTTTGTGAATTACAGTGCCCCTGAGCTCCTTTCTTCAACTCGCTTTCTTGTGAGCTGGGCACAAAACCGCAGGATTGCTTCAGGCCCTAATCTGTTTCCGGCAGGGCACGCTGAGCCTTTGGTTAATTCCTCTTCCTGGTGGGAAATGAGCGTTACATTTGCCTGTGCAGACCCCTACAGCAAGTCTCTCATTGGTTCTCCCTATTCCTGTTCATCTTGCACAGAAATTACAAGCTGTGCCAAACAGGAGGTTAAAGGCACTGACTCTCCAAGCAGGGAGAGTGTTAGTAAAGCATCTGGAATGGTGAACCCGAGGACCAGGATACGAAAACTGAGATGCATTTAAATCGTTTCCCAATCACACGGTGGACCATACTGTGGGTTTCAAATGCATGTTTTAGCTGGAGGAAGAATCCCTTGAACCTGAAGTGTTGGGACCCATGGAATAGGTACCATGCAGTATGACTTCAAAGGGTCTGCATCTGCTCACCGAACCTCACCAATGCTATCAGCCTGAAGTGTCCAGGGTTATGTCTCAACCAGCTCTGTGTGTAGATGTGGTCAATCCCGGTTGCATCACATGCCCTGAGTGATTTATTTAAGAATTGCTCTCTATTTCACTGTCTTTGTGTTTTGTTTTCGAAATTTATTTTGATAATGGGATTTATCGCATTTTCACTGCTGCGTTTCGGCCTCTGTACACACGCTTGATTCTCTTACGGAGACATATATATCCATGGGTTTTAATATTGTTCCTAATCAGGTATATTCCTAGGCGTTGAATATGTGGTGTTGAGTCCATTTCGTTGAGCAAGGAGTAGGTCTTTTCTATTACATATTTGGCTTATGGAATGTTATCTGTGCTAATTTCAGTCTCCTGTTTTATGCAGCACCCCAAGGCACCTTTCCCCATCAGCAAGCACTAGTTGGTTTTCTAAATTTGAGACCCTGTTCTGTTTTGTAATTCAGTTCATGTGTAGTCAAGTTTACATTCCGTGTATTAGTGATATCTTAAGATGTTTCTTTTTCTGTGTGACGTAGTTCACGTAGAATCACCGTACCTGCATCCACTCACTATGCCGCTACGGGCCTGATGACACAGATTTCATTGCTGAGTGATATTTCATTGCACATACGTGCCACAACTTCTTTATCCATTTTTTGCTTTCTGGGATATTTACCTGGTACTGTAGACGAGCTTCTTGGGAACACATCCGTCCCAAACTTTGGGGTGGCTCTCTGTTTTTGATTTTAATTTTCCTAAGGAATAGGACCATAAGTGCAATTGCCATAGGCTGTGTTGCTTTATTTCTTACGTGTTTCAGGAAACACCATACACTTCTCCAGGGTGGCTGTTGGCAATTTACATCCTGCAAATTAGCATAACAAGGCTCCCTGTTCTCCATATCGTGTCCTATCTTTCTGGATTTTACACTTTTTTCAGATGGCCCTTTTGCCAGGGGGGCAGTGAGATTTCATTGTAGTGCAGATTTCCTTTACAGGCTTGCTTGGTTGGCCAAAAAGGGCGTATGCGTTTTTTCCTGAATATATTCAGGAAAAAACGCATACACACTTTTTGGCCAAGTGCATCATTTTCGACGTTGTGCCTCTTTTCCTATGCTTTCAGGGCAATTCCAGTCTACCCCCTGCAATCGTTTTCCTGAAATTCTGCCCCGCTTTCAAGTCCCCTTCACAGGCTTACTTCAATATACTTTTGGAAGATAGCTGTCATATATAACTCTGCAGGTTTGTGAATTACAGTGCCCCTGAGCTCCTTTCTTCAACTCGCTTTCTTGTGAGCTGGGCACAAAACCGCAGGATTGCTTCAGGCCCTAATCTGTTTCCAGCAGGGCACACTGAGCCTTTGTTTAATTCCTCTTCCTGGTGGGCAATGAGCGTTTCATTTGCCCGTGCAGACACCTACAGCTAGTCTCTCATTGGTTCTCCCTATTCCTGTTCATCTTGCACAGAATTTGCAAGCTGTGCCAAAGAGGAGGTTAAAGGCACTGACTCTCCAAGCGGGGAGAGTGTTAGTAAAGCATCTGGAATGGTGAACCCGAGGACCAGGATACGAAAACTGAGATGCATTTTAAATCGTTTCCCAATCACACGGTGGACCATACTCTGGGTTTCCCATGCATGTTTTAGCTGGAGGAAGAATCCCTTGAACCTGGAGAGTTGGGACCCAAGGAATGGGTACCATGCAGTATGACTTCAAAGGGTCTGCATTTGCTCACCGAAACTCACCAATGCTATCAGCCTGAAGTGTCCAGCCTTATGTCTCAACCAGCTCTGGGTGTAGATGTGGTCAATCCCGGTTGCATCACATGCCCTGAGTGAATTATTTAAGAATTGCTCTCTATTTCACTGTCTTTGTGATTTGTTTTCGAAATTTATTTTGATAATGGGATTTATCGGATTTTCACTGCTGCGTTTCGGCCTCTGTACACACGCTTGATTCTCTTACGGAGACATATATATCCATGGGTTTTAATATTATTCCTAGTCAGGTATATTCCTAGGCGATGAATATGTGGTGTTGGGTCCATTTCGTTGAGCAAGGAGTAGGTCTTGTCTATTACATATTTGGCTTATGGAAAGTTATCTGTGCTAATTTCAGTCTCTGGTTTTATGCAGCACCCCAAGGCACCTTTCCCCATAAGCAAGCACTAGTTGGTTTTCTAAATTTGAGACCCTGTTCTGTTTTGTAATTCAGTTCATGTGTAGTCAAGTTTATATTCCGTGTATTAGTGATATCTTATGATGTTTCTTTTCTGCGTGACGTAGTTCACGTAGAATCACCGTATCTGCAACCACTCACTATGCCGCTACGGTCCTGATGACACAGATTTCATTGCTGAGTGATATTGCATTGTACGTACGTGCCACAACTTCTTTATCCATTTTTTGCTTTCTGGTATATTTACCTGATTCTGTAGACGAGCTTCTTGTGAACACAGCCATCCCAAATATTGGGGTGGCTCTCTGTTTTTGATTTTAATTTCCGTAAGCTATAGGACCATAAGTGGAAGTGCCATAGGCTGTGTTGCTTTGTTTCTTACGTGTTTCAGGAAACGCCATACACTTCTCCAGGGTGGCTGCTGGCAATATACCTCCTGCCAATCAGCATAACAAGGCTCCCTGTTCTCCATATCCTGTCCTACCTTTCTGGATTTTACACTTTTTTCAGATAGCCCTTTTGCCCGGGGGGCAGTGAGACTTCATTGTAGTGCAGATTTCCTTTACAGGCTTGCTTGGTTGGCCAAAAAGGGCGTATGCGTTTTTTCCTGAATATATTCAGGAAAAAACGCATACGCCCTTTTTGGCCAAGTGCATCATTGTCGACGACCTGCCTCTTTTCCTATGCTTTCAGGGCAATTCCAGTCTACCCCCTGCAATGGTTTTCCTGAAACTCTGCCCCGCTTTCTAGTCCCCTTCGCAGGCTTACTTCAATATATTTTTGGAGGATAGCTGTCATTAATAACTCTGCAGGTTTGTGAATTACAGTGCCCCTGAGCTCCTTTCTTCAACTCGCTTTCTTGTGAGCTGGGCACAAAACCGCAGGATTGCTTCAGGCCCTAATCAGTTTCCGGCAGGGCACGCTGAGCCTTTGGTTAATTCCTCTTCCTGATGGGAAATGAGCGTTACATTTGCCCGTGCAGAAACCTATAGCTAGTCTCTCATTGGTTCTCCCTATTCCTGTTCATCTTGCACAGAAATTGCAAGCTGTGCCAAAGAGGAGGTTAAAGGCACTGACTCTCCAAGCGGTGAGAGTGTTAGTAAAGCATCTGGAATGGTGAACCCGAGGACCAGGATACGAAAACTGAGATGCATTTTAAATCGTTTCCCAATCACACGGTGGACGATACTCTGGGTTTCCCATGCATGTTTTAGCTGGAGGAAGAATCCCTTGAACCTGGAGAGTTGGGACCCATGGAATGGGTACCATGCAGTATGACTTCAAAGGGTCTGCATTTGCTCACAGAAACTCACCAATGCTATCAGCCTGAAGTGTCCAGCCTTATGTCTCAACCAGCTCTGGGTGTAGATGTGGTCAATCCCGGTTGCATCACATGCCCTGAGTGAATTATTTAAGAATTGCTCTCTATTTCACTGTCTTTGTGTTTTGTTTTCGAAATTTATTTTGACTGTGGGCTTTATCGGATTTTCACTGCTGCGTTTCGGCCGCTGTACACATGCTTGATTCTCTTACGGAGACATATATATCCATGGGTTTTAAGATTCTTCCTAGTCAGGTATATTCCTAGGCTTTGAATATGTGGTGTTGGGTCCATTTCGTTGAGCAAGGAGTAGGTCTTGTCTATTACATATTTGGCTTATGGAAAGTTATCTGTGCTAATTTCAGTCTCTGGTATTATGCAGCACCCCAAGGCACCTTTCCCCATAAGCAAGCACTAGTTGGTTTTCTAAATTTGAGACCCTGTTCTGTTTTGTAATTCAGTTCATGTGTAGTCAAGTTTACATTCCGTGTATTAGTGATATCTTATGATGTTTCTTTTTCTGTGTGACGTAGTTCACGTAGAATCACCGTACCTGCATCCACTCACTATGCCGCTACAGGCCTGATGACACAGATTTCATTGCTGAGTGATATTGCATTGTACGTACATGCCACAACTTCTTTATCCATTTTTTGCTTTCTGGGATATTTACCTGATACTGTAGACGAGCTTCTTGTGAACACAGCCATCCCAAATATTGGGGTGGCTGTCTGTTTTTGATTTTAATTTCCGTAACCTATAGGACCATAAGTGGAAGTGCCATAGGCTGTGTTGCTTTGTTTCTTACGTGTTTCAGGAAACACCATACACTTCTCCAGGGTGGCTGCTGGCAATTTACATCCTGCCAATCAGCATAACAAGGCTCCCTGTTCTCCATATCCTTTCCTACCTTTCTGGATTTTACACTTTTTTCATATGGCCCTTTTGCACGGGGGGCTGTGAGATTTCATTGTAGTGCAGATTTCCTTTACAGGCTTGCTTGCTTGGCCAAAAAGGGCGTATGCGTTTTTTCCTGAATATATTCAGGAAAAAACGCATACGCCCTTTTTGGCCAAGTGCATCATTGTCGACGTTGTGCCTCTTTTCCTATGCTTTCAGGGCAATTCCAGTCTACCCCCGGCAATCGTTTTCCTGAACTTCTGCCCCGCTTTCAAGTCCCCTTCGCAGGCTTACTTCAATATATTTTTGGAGGATAGCTGTCATTTATAACTCTGCAGGTTTGTGAATTACAGTGCCCCTGAGCTCCTTTCTTCAACTCGCTTTCTTGTGAGCTGGGCACAAAACCGCAGGATTGCTTCAGTACCTAATCTGTTTCCAGCAGGGCATGCTGAGCCTTTGGTTAATTCCTGTTCCTGGTGGGAAATGAGCGTTACATTTGCCCGTGCAGACACCTATAGCTAGTCTCTCATTGGTTCTCCCTATTCCTGTTCATCTTGCACAGAAATTACAAGCTGTGCCAAACAGCAGGTTAAAGGCACTGACTCTCCAAGCAGGGAGAGTGTTATTAAAGCATCTGGAATGGTGAAACCGAGGAACAGGATACGAAAACTGAGATGCATTTTAAATCATTTCCCAATCACACGGTGGACCATACTGTGTGTTTCCAATGCATGTTTAGCTGGAGTAAGAATCCCTTGAACCTGAAGAGTTGGGACCCATGGAATAGGTACCATGCAGTATGTCTTCAAAGGGTCTGTATTTGCTCACCGAACCTCACCAATGCTATCAGCCTGAAGTGTCCAGCCTTATGTCTCAACCAGCTCTGGGTGTAGATGTGGTCAATCCCGGTTGCATCACATGCCCTGAGTGAATTATTTAAGAATTGCTCTCTATTTCACTGTCTT
This sequence comes from Phocoena phocoena, assembly GCF_963924675.1. Taxonomy (NCBI): domain Eukaryota; kingdom Metazoa; phylum Chordata; class Mammalia; order Artiodactyla; family Phocoenidae; genus Phocoena; species Phocoena phocoena. The sequence goes on along the minus strand of NW_027077514.1, from coordinate 795,616 downwards.
TGTGTTTTGTTTTCGAAATTTATTTTGATAAGGGGATTTATCGGATTTTCACTGCTGCGTTTTGGCCGCTGTACACACGATTGATTCTCTTACGGAGACATATATATCCATGGGTTTTAAGATTCTTCCTAGTCAGGTATATTCCTAGGCGTTGAATATGTGGTGTTGGGTCCATTTCGTTGAGCAAGGAGTAGGTCTTGTCTATTACATATTTGGCTTATGGAAAGTTATCTGTGCTAATTTCAGTCTCTCGTTTTATGCAGCACCCCAAGGCACCTTTTCCCATAAGCAAGCACTAGTTGGTTTTCTAAATTTGAGACCCTGTTCTGTTTTGTAATTCAGTTCATGTGTAGTCAAGTTTACATTCCGTGTATTAGTGATATCTTATGATGTTTCTTTTTCTGTGTGACGTAGTTCACGTAGAATCACCGTACCTGCATCCACTCACTATGCCGCTACGGGCCTGATGACACAGATTTCATTGCTGAGTGATATTGCATTGTACGTACATGCCACAACTTCTTTATCCATTTTTTGCTTTCTGGGATATTTACCTGGTACTGTAGACGAGCTTCTTGTGAACACAGCCGTCCCAAATATTGGGGTGGCTGTCTGTTTTTGATTTTATTTTCCGTAACCTATAGGACCATAAGTGGAAGTGCCATAGGCTGTGTTGCTTTGTTTCTTACGTGTTTCAGGAAACACCATACACTTCTCCAGGGTGGCTGCTGGCAATTTACATCCTGCCAATCAGCATAACAAGGCTCCCTGTTCTCCATATCCTGTCCTACCTTTCTGGAGTTTACACTTTTTTCAGATGGCCCTTTTGCCCAGGGGGCTGTGAGACTTCATTGTAGTGCAGATTTCCTTTACAGGCTTGCTTGGTTGGCCAAAAAGGGCGTATGCGTTTTTTCCTGAATATATTCAGGAAAAAACGCATACGCCCTTTTTGGCCAAGTGCATCATTGTCGACGTTCTGCCTCTTTTCCTATGCTTTCAAGGCAATTCCAGTCTACCCCCGGCAATCGTTTTACTGAAATTCTGCCCCGCTTTCAAGTCCCCTTCGCAGGCTTACTTCAATATATTTTTGGAGGATAGCTGTCATTTATAACTCTGCAGGTTTGTGAATTACAGTGCCCCTGAGCTCCTTTCTTCAACTCGCTTTCTTGTGAGCTGGGCACAAAACCGCAGGATTGCTTCAGGCCCTAATCTGTTTCCGGCAGGGCATGCTGAGCCTTTGGTTAATTCCTCTTCCTGGTGGGTAATGAGCGTTACATTAGCCCGTGCAGACACCTACAGCTAGTCTCTCATTGGTTCTCCGTATTCCTGTTCATCTTGCGCAGAAATTACAAGCTATGCCAAACAGGAGGTTAAAGGCACTGACTCTCCAAGCAGGGAGAGTGTTAGTAAAGAATCTGGAATGGTGAACCCGAGGACCAGGATACTTAAACTGAGATGCATTTTAAATCGTTTCCCAATCACATGGTGGACCATACTGTGGGATTCCCATGCATGTTTTAGCTGGAGGAAGAATCCCTTGAACCTGAAGAGTTGGGACCCATGGAATAGGTACCATGCAGTATGACTTGAAAGGGTCTGCATTTGCTCACCGAAACTCACCAATGCTATCAACCTGAAGTGTCCAGCCTTATGTCTCAACCAGCTCTGGGTGTAGATGTGGTCAATCCCGGTTGCATCACATGCCCTGAGTGAATTATTTAAGAATTGCTCTCTATTTCACTGTCTTTGTGTTTTGTTTTCGAAATTTATTTTGATAATGGGATTTATCGGATTTTCACTGCTGCGTTTCGCCCGCTGTACACACACTTGATTCTCTTACGGAGACATATATATCCATGGGTTTTAAGATTCTTCCTAGTCAGGTATATTCCTAGGCGTTGAATATGTGGTGTTGGGTCCATTTCGTTGAGCAAGGAGTAGGTCTTGTCTATTACATATTTGGCTTATGAAATGTTATCTGTGCTAATTTCAGTCTCTGGTTTTATGCAGCACCCCAAGGCACCTTTCCCCATAAGCAAGCACTAGTTGGTTTTCTAAATTTGAGACCCTGTTCTGTTTTGTAATTCAGTTCATGTGTAGTCAAGTTTACATTCCGTGTATTAGTGATATCTTATGATGTTTCTTTTTCTGTGTGACGTAGTTCACATAGAATCACCGTACCTGCATCCACTCACTATGCCGCTACGGGCCTGATGACACAGATTTCATTGCTGAGTGATACTGCATTGCACGTACGTGCCACAACTTCTTTATCCATTTTTTGCTTTCTGGGATATTTACCTGGTACTGTAGACGAGCTTCTTGGGAACACAGCCGTCCCAAACATTGGGGTGGCTCTCTGTTTTTGATTTTAATTTCCCTAAGGAATAGGACCATAAGTGCAATTGCCATAGGCTGTGTTGCTTTATTTCTTACGTGTTTCAGGAAACACCATACACTTCTCCAGGGTGGCTGCTGGCAATTTACATCCTGCCAATCAGCATAACAAGGCTCCCTGTTCTCCATATCCTGTCCTTCCTTTCTGGATTTTACACTTTTTTCAGATGGCCCTTTTGCCCGGGGGGCAGTGAGATTTCATTGTAGTGCAGATTTCCTTTACAGGATTGCTTGGTTGGCCAAAAAGGGCGTATGCGTTTTTTCCTGAATATATTCAGGAAAAAACGCATACGCCCTTTTTGGCCAAGTGCATCATTGTCGACGTTGTGCCTCTTTTCCTATGCTTTCAGGGCAATTCCAGTCTACCCCCTGCAATAGTTTTCCTGAAATTCTGCCCTGCTTTCAAGTCCCCTTCGCAGGCTTCTTTCAATATACTTTTGGAAGATAGCTGTCATTTATAACTCTGCAGGTTTGTGAATTACAGTGCCCCTGAGCTCCTTTCTTCAACTCGCTTTCTTGTGAGCTGGGCACAAAACCAAAGGATTCCTTAAGGCCCTAATCTGTTTCCAGCAGGGCACACTGAGCCTTTGTTTAATTCCCCTTCCTGGTGGGCAATGAGGGTTACATTTGCCCGTGCAGACACCTACAGCTAGTCTCTCATTGGTTCTCCCTATTCCTGTTCATCTTGCACAGAAATTGCAAGCTGTGCCAAAGAGGAGGTTAAAGGCACTGACTCTCCAAGCGGGGGAGTGTTAGTAAAGCATCTGGAATGGTGAACCCGAGGACCAGGATACGAAAACTGAGATGCATTATAAATCGTTTCCCAATCACACGGTGGACGATACTCTGGGTTTCCCATGCATGTTTTAGCTGGAGGAAGAATCCCTTGAACCTGGAGAGTTGGGACCCATGGAATGGGTACCATGCAGTATGACTTAAAAGGGTCTGCATATGCTCACCGAAACTCACCAATGCTATCAGCCTGAAGTGTCCAGCCTTATGTCTCAACCAGCTCTGGGTGTAGATGTGGTCAATCCCGGTTGCATCACATGCCCTGAGTGAATTATTTAAGAATTGCTCTCTATTTCACTGTCTTTGTGTTTTGTTTTCGAAATTTATTTTGATAATGGGATTTATCGGATTTTCACTGCTGCGTTTCGGCCGCTGTACACACGCTTGATTCTCTTACGGAGACATATATATCCATGGGTTTTAAGATTCTTCCTAGTCAGGTATATTCCTAGGCGTTGAATATGTGGTGTTGGGTCCATTTCGTTGAGCAAGGAGTAGGTCTTGTCTATTACATATTTGGCTTATGGAAAGTTATCTGTGCTAATTTCAGTCTCTGGTTTTATGCAGCACCCCAAGGCACCTTTCCCCATAAGCAAGCACTAGTTGATTTTCTAAATTTGAGGCCCTGTTCTGTTTTGTAATTCAGTTCATGTGTAGTCAAGTTTACATTCCGTGTATTAGTGATATCTTATGATGTTTCTTTTTCTGTGTGACGTAGTTCACGTAGAATCACCGTACGTGCATCCACTCACTATGCCGCTACGGGCCTGATGACACAGATTTCATTGCTGAGTGATATTGCATTGCACGTACGTGCCACAACTTCTTTATCCATTTTTTGCTTTCTGGGATATTTACCTGGTACTGTAGACGAGCTTCTTGGGAACACAGCCGTCCCAAACATTGGGGTGGCTCTCTGTTTTTGATTTTAATTTCCCTAAGGAATAGGACCATAAGTGCAATTGCCATAGGCTGTGTTGCTTTATTTCTTAAGTGTTTCAGGAAACACCATACACTTCTCCAGGGTGGCTGTTGGTAATTTACATCCTGCCAATCAGCATAACAAGGCTCCCTGTTCTCCATATCGTGTCCTATCTTTCTGGATTTTACACTTTTTTCAGATGGCCCTTTTGCCCGGGGGGCAGTGAGATTTCATTGTAGTGCAGATTTCCTTTACAGGCTTGCTTGGTTGGCCAAAAAGGGCGTATGCGTTTTTTCCTGAATATATTCAGGAAAAAACGCATACGCCCTTTTGGGCCAAGTGCATCATTGTCGAAGTTCTGCCTCTTTTCCTATGCTTTCAGGGCAATTCCAGTCTACACCCTGCAATCGTTTTCCTGTAATTCTGCCCCGCTTTGAAGTCCCCTTCGCAGGCTTACTTCAATATATTTTTGGAGGATAGCTGTCATTTATAACTCTGCAGGTTTGTGAATTACAGTGCCCCTGAGCTCCTTTCTTCAACTCGCTTTCTTGTGAGCTGGGCATAAAACCGCAGGATTGCTTCAGGCCCTAATCTGTTTCCGGCAGGGCATGCTGAGCCTTTGGTTAATTCCTCTTCCTGGTGGGAAATGAGCGTTACATTTGCCCGTGCAGACACCTACAGCTAGTCTCTCATTGGTTCTCCCTATTCCTGTTCATCTTGCGCAGAAATTACAAGCTGTGCCAAAGAGGAGGTTAAAGGCACTGACTCTCCAAGCAGGGAGAGTGTTAGTAAAGAATCTGGAATGGTGAACCCGAGGACCAGGATACGAAAACTGAGATGCATTTTAAATCGTTTCCCAATCACATGGTGAACCATACTGTGGGTTTCCCATGCATGTTTTAGCTGGAGGAAGAATCCCTTGAACCTGAAGAGTTGGGACCCATGGAATAGGTACCATGCAGTATGACTTCAAAGGGTCTGCATTTGCTCACCGAAACTCACCAATGCTATCAACCTGAAGTGTCCAGCCTTATGTCTCAACCAGCTCTGGGTGTAGATGTGGTCAATCCCGGTTGCATCACATGCTCTGAGTGAATTATTTAAGAATTGCTCTCTATTTCACTGTCTTTGTGTTTTGTTTTCGAAATTTATTTTGATAATGGGATTTATCGGATTTTCACTGCTGCGTTTCGCCCGCTGTACACACACTTGATTCTCTTACGGAGACATATATATCCATGGGTTTTAAGATTCTTCCTAGTCAGGTATATTCCTAGGCGTTGAATATGTGGTGTTGGGTCCATTTCGTTGAGCAAGGAGTAGGTCTTGTCTATTACATATTTGGCTTATGAAATGTTATCTGTGCTAATTTCAGTCTCTGGTTTTATGCAGCACCCCAAGGCACCTTTCCCCATAAGCAAGCACAAGTTGGTTTTCTAAATTTGAGACCCTGTTCTGTTTTGTAATTCAGTTCATGTGTAGTCAAGTTTACATTCCGTGTATCAGTGATATCTTATGATGTTTCTATTTCTGTGTGACGTAGTTCACGTAGAATCACCGTACATGCATCCACTCACTAACCGCTACGGGCCTGATGACACAGATTTCATTGCTGAGTGATATTCCATTGTACGTATATGCCACAACTTCTTTATCCATTTTTTGCTTTCTGGGATATTTACCTGGTACTGTAGACGAGCTTCCTGTGAACACAGCCACCCCAAACATTGGGGTGGCTGTCTGTTTTTGATTTTAATTTCCGTAAGCTATAGGACCATAAGTGCAAGTGTCATAGGCTGTGTTGCTTTGTTTCTTACGTGTTTCTGGAAACACCACACACTTCTCCAGGGTGGCTGTTCACAATTTACATACTGCCAATCGGCATAACAAGGTGCACTGTTCTCCATATCCTGCCATACCTTTCTGGATTTTCCACTATATTCAGATGGCCCTTTTGCCAGGGTGGCAGTGAGACTTCATTGTAGTCCAGATTTCATTTACAGGCTTGCTTCGTTGGCCAAAAAGTGCGTATGCATTTTTTCCTGAATATATTCAGGAAAAAACGCATATGCACTTTTTGGCCAAGTGCATCATTGTCGACGTTTTGCCTCTTGTCCTATGCTTTCAAGGCAATTCCAGTCTACCCCCTGCAATTGTTTTCCTGAAATTCTGTCCCGCATTCCAGTCCCCTTCGCAGGCTTACTTCAATATATTTTTGGAGGATAGCTGTCATTTATAACTCTGCATGTTTGTGAATTACAGTGCCCCTGAGCTCCTTTCTTCAACTCGCTTTCTTTTGAGCTGGGCCCAAAACCGCAGGATTGCTTCAGGCCCTAATCTGTTTCCGGCAGGGCACGCTGAGCCTTTGGTTAATTACTCTTCCTGGTGGGAAATGAGCGTTACATTTGCCCGTGCAGACACCTACATCTAGTCTCTCATTGCTTCTCCTATTCCTGTTCATCTTGCACAGAAATTGCAAGCTGTGCCAAATACGAGGTTAAAGGCACTGACTCTCCAAGCGGGGAGATTGTTAGTAAAGCATCTGGAATGGTGAACCCGAGGACAAGGATACAAAATCTGAGATGCATTTTAAATTGTTTCCCAATCACACGGTGGACGATACTCTGGGTTTCTCATGCATGTTTTAGCCAGAGGAAGAATCCTTTGAACCTGGAGAGTTGGGACCCATGGAATGGGTACCATGCAGTATGACTTCAAAGGGTCTGCATTTGCTCACCGAAACTCACCAATGCTATCAGCCTGAAGTGTCCAGCCTTATGTCTCCACCATCTCTGAGTGTAGTTGTGGTAAATCCCGGTTGCATCACATGCCCTGAGTGAATTATTTAAGAATTGGTCTCTATTTCACTGTCTTTGTGTTTTGTTTTTGAAATTTATTTTGATAATGGGATTTATCGGATTTTCACTGCTGCGTTTATGCCGCTGTACACACGCTTGATTCTCTTACGGAGACATATAAATCCATGGGTTTTAAGATTCTTCCTAGTCAGGTATATTCCTAGGCGTTGAATATGTGGTGTTGAGTCCATTTCGTTGAGCAATGAGTAGGTCTTGTCTATTACATATTTGGTTTATGGAATGTTATCTGTGCTAATTTCAGTCTCTGGTTTTATGCAGCACCCCAAGGCACCTTTCCCCATAAGCAAGCACTAGTTGGTTTTCTAAATTTGAGACCCTGTTCTGTTTTGTAATTCAGTTCATGTGTAGTCAAGTTTACATTCCGTGTATTAGTGATATCTTATGATGTTTCTATTTCTGTGTGACGTAGTTCACGTAGAATCACCGTACCTGCATCCACTCACTATGCCGCTACGGGCCTGATGACACAGATTTCATTGCTGAGTGATATTGCATTGCACATACGTGCCACAACTTCTTTATCCATTTTTTGCTTTCTGAGATATTTAACTGGTACTGTAGACGAGCTTCTTGGGAACAGAGCCGTCCCAAACATTGGGGTGGCTGTCTGTTTTTGATTTCAATTTCCGTAATCTTTGGGACCAAAAAGTGGAAGTGCCATAGGCTGTGTTGCTTTGTTTCTTATGGGATTCAGGAAACACCATACACTTCTCCAGGGTGGCTGCTGGCAATTTACTTCCTGCCAATCAGTATAACAAGTCTCCCTGTTCTCCATATCCTGTCCTACCTTTCTGGATTTTACACTTTTTTCAGATGGCCCTTTTGCCCAGGGGTAGTTACACTTCATTGTATTGCGGATTTCCTTTTCAGGCTTGCTTGGTTTGCGAAAAAGGGCATATGCGTTTTTTCCTGAATATATTCAGGAAAAAATGCATACGCACTTTTTGGCCAAGTGCACCATTGTCGACGTTCTGCCTCTTTTCCTATGCTTTCTGGGCAATTCCAGTCTACCCCCTGCAATCGTTTTCCTGAAATTCTGCCCCGCTTCCAAGTCCCCTTCGCAGGCTTACTTCAATATATTTTTGGAGGATAGCTGTCATTTATAACTCTGCAGGTTTGTGAATTACAGTGCCCCTGAGCTCCTTTCTTCAACTCGCTTTCTTGTGAGCTGGGCACAAAACCGCAGGATTGTTTCAGGCCCTAATCTGTTTCTGGCAGGGCACGTTGAGCCTTTGGTTAATTTCTCTTCCTGGTGGGAAATGAGCCTTACATTTGCCCGTGCAGACACCTATAGCTAGTCTCTCATTGGTTCTCCCTATTCCTGTTCATCTTGCGCAGAAATTGCAAGCTGTGCCAAACAGGAGTTTAAAGGCACTGACTCTCCAAGTGGGGAGAGTGTTAGTAAACCCTCTGGAATGGTGAACCCGAGGACCAGGATACGAAAACTGAGATGCATTTTAAATCGTTTCCTAATCACACGGTGGACCATACTCGGCGTTTCCCACGCATGTTTTAGCTGAAGAAAGAATCCCTTGAACCTGGAGAGTTGGGACCCTTGGAATGAGTACCATGCAGTATGACTTCAAAGGATCTGCATTTGTTCACCGAAACTCACCAATGCTATCAGCCTGAAGTGTCCAGCCTTATGTCTCAACCAGCTCTGGGTGTAGATGTGGTAAATCCAGGTTGCATCACATGCCCTGAGTGAATTATTTAAGAATTGCTACCTATTTCACTGTCATTGTGTTTTGTTTTTGAAATTTATTTTAATAATGGGATTTATCGGATTTTCACTGCTTCGTTTATGCCGCTGTACACGCGCTTGATTCTCTTACGGAGACATATAAGTCCATGGGTTTTAACATTCTTACTAATCCGGTATATTCTTAGGCATTGAATATGGCGTGTTGAGTCCATTTCGTTGAGCAAGGAGTAGGTCTTGACTATTACATATTTGGCTTATGGAATGGTATCTGTGCTAATTTCACTCTCTGGTTTTATGCAGCACCCCAACTCACCTTTCCCCTTAAGGAAGCATAAGTTGGTTTTCTTAATTTGAAACCCTCTTCTCTTTTGTAATTCAGTTCATGTGTAGCCATGTTAACATTCCATGTATTTGTGATATCTTATGTCTTTTTCTTTTTGAATTATGTGACTTCGAATGATCACACGTAACTCCTCTGGAGTTGTTATAACTGGCCGTATTTCATTGATTTCTAGGCTGAGTAATATTCCAGTCTACATAAGCACCACATCTCTGTCCGTTTTTTCTCTGCAGATACATTTAAGTTATATCCTAGTCGAGGATCTTTTAAACAGAGAGGTGGTAAACATTGGGGTGCCTGTGTCCTCTCGATTTTTGTTTTTCCCAAGATATACGTCCATGAGTGCAAGTGCCCTGTGCTCGGTAGCTCACTTTTTAGATGCTTTAGTAAACACAATAGACTTATCCAGAGTGACCGTTGGCAATATACATTTCCACTATAAGACTCACAGGGCTCCCTTTTCTCCTTGCCCTGTCCTGCATTTCTGGTGTTTACACTTTATGAGGACGGCTCTTCTGACTGATGCACAGTGATATGTTTTGTAGTATTGATTTCCAGTGCCCACCTGTTTGGTTGGCTAAAAAAGTGTATGCCCTTTTCTTGAATATATACAGAAAAAGACGCATACACCCTTTTTGGCCAACTGCAATGTTGGCAATGTTCAGCCCCTTTTCTTGTGCTTAATGGCAAGTCCTTTCTACCTCTTCCAATCCCTTTCCTGCCATTCTCCGTTGCTTACAAGTCCTTTTCTCTGACTTTCCTCAAGACATTTTTCAGTGATAGATATTTTCAATTCTGCAGTTTCGTGAATTTTAGTGCCCCTGAGTTCCATTTTCCAACTTGTGTTTATGGGAACTGGCCACAAAGCATCAGGATTCCTCAAGCCCTATTCTGTTTCCATGGGCAACCCTAGCCTTTGGTCAATTCGTCTTCCTGATTGGAAATTAGAGTGGCATGTGCCTGTCCGAACACCTAGGACTTGTCTCTCATTGTTCCTCCTCCTTCTGCTTCATCCTCTGGACAAATTCCAAACTGTATGCAACAGGATGTTGACAGTGCTGACATCTCCAAGTGGGGAGACTGTTAGTAAAGACGCTGGAGTGGTGAAGCCTAGCACCAAGAGATGAGGAGATGAGATGCCTTTTCCAAACTTTTCCCGATCAGACGGTATACCATCCTCTGGGTGTGACAGGCATGTTTTAGGTGTAGGAAGGGTCCCATTCATGTGAGGAGAACACCAGGGGATTTTAAATATCAGTGTCTCTTTGCAACCCAAACTGGGGAATTTTTTAAGCTACGGCTACACATATGTTCATTAAGGGCCTTGGGAAGTAGGCAGAGTCCAAACTTTAGATGATTGAAGTCTTCAGGGTCAGAAGCACTCACCACTGTCTTCCCTGAGATTCCATTTTTACTGTCATTGATGGATGATGTCAATAAAAATATCTATTCTTTTTCAGATCATTTCCCCTTATAGGTTATTGCAAAATATTGAGTGTAGTTCCCCGTGCTATACAGTAGTTCCTTGCTGATGATTTCATACATAGCAGTGTGTATGTGTTAATCCCAAACTGTTAATTTATCCCTCCTCCTACCATTTCCCTTTGGTAATAATAAATTATAAGATTTTATGCTTCTCAGAAATGGGGGAGCTGAAAGAGAGGTATCATTTTCAATGCAAAAGCATTTAAAACAAGATTGAAGCTTTAACCAAGATTATTAGATGTACATCCTTGGAAAGAAATCACTTTGTTTCTCTAATATTGACCTGACAAAGAAGACAAACCTTTTCACTGAACTTGCTTATAAGAAAGTGATGGAAATATCAAATGGAAGTGTTAGAAACATCTTATTTTACCCGAGCCTTATACACTGTTCTATGTTAATTACAGTTTGGCTCACACATCTGTTCATTGAAGTTACAATGTTCTCAATTTCTGTTACTGATCCTCCAGAGTGGACGCCAACAAGTGTCCCCCTGCCCAGTGTCATTGGAGCCAATAGATCGAGACTGAGTTTGGTTCAAAAGCAAAGGAAACTTTATATTTTGATCAGAGAATGGAGAGGTGCTACCCTGTGGGCTGTGGGCTTGGCTGCTGTGTAGAGATCCTGTCAGAGTCACTGGGAGGGAGGGGGCTGAGCTCTCGAGGACCTGGTTGGCTGCAGCTCAGGCTCTATGTCACGGAGTCTGAACTGGGCCCCAGGAGCTGAAGTGTCATCGAGCCATTCTGCTCTAGGAAATCTGGTCTGAAGTGCCGGGTGTGGAACCTCTGTATGCGGGACACTAGGAGCACCTGAAATTAGACAAAGCACAAAGGATAAAAATGGTTAGACTTTATTTTATTGCCCAGATTCTATTTTTATCTCCCAGGCATTTTTAAGGGGCTTTGCCTGGGACAAACTTCTCTTCTGCCTTTTGTCCCTTTCCTCATTCTTGGAGTGCTGCGGGTGCAGACCCTTCTTCTGTAACTGCTGAGTGCTGAGTTAGGAGGCTTCATACCCGTGGGCGAGGGTCAGAACTTCTCCCTAGCAGCCTCCAGGTGACGTTGATTGTCCCCAGGCCTCCTGCCTCCCTGCTCGTCCACCTGAGCACCAGTATTGGAAGTGTTATAGATTCTAATGACCTTTAAAGTTCTAGAAAGGAGATGTGCAGTGGCGCTGTGAGGTCCAGTTTCACTCCGCCCCACATTTGTTCGGCCACCTTAGGCAGACCGTTTCTGCCATCCTAGATGCTCTGACTGACCGTTTCTGCCAGCCTAGATGCTCTGACCAACAGTCTGCGCTTTCTTCCATTAGGCCCCTGAATTAACGTAAAAACAGCACCAGGTGTCAGGATCCTGCCCGCTCAGCTCCCAGACAGTCCAGGGTCAGTGGTGATGAAGGATCATGATGGTCACTGAGTCAAGAGCCTTTGGAAGTAAACAGGAGTCCAGCCGGTCTTATTGGCCACCATCATCAGAGTGTCTGTAGGCTTTTCTATGGTGACAGCATGATATACGGTTCCCCCGCCAAGATTATTAGCTCCCCTCTGGGTACAGTAAGTACTGCAAGCAGTAGTCTACTCTTTTGGGACACACTCTTGTTGTTTTATGAGAGAAACTCCAGGTCAAGTGATGGTCACACGGGTCGTCATGGTGCCCCGTTGCCCCCGGTTATCTCTCTGGAGGTTGGAGTTGGAGGGCCTCCTCAATCGAGGTCAGTGTGCCCACGGAGCAAACCCTGCAACTTCAGGGCATGGTTGGGGGTTAGGATCACCACGTGGGGTCCGTTTCCCTTAGAAGGGAGGTGGCCTTTTGGGCTGCTGATTTCCAGGTTTTCAGATACCACCAGTATCTTGGCCAGATGTGGCGGTGGGCCAAGCCCCTTGGTGACCATAGTTTATCCTACCTGGATGGCATTCTTGCATTGTTCCATTTCAAGTGGTCCCAGTTTTTGCACTAATACTCCAATGGCGATTCACCTTTCACCAGGAATGTAAAGGTCAAAGGGTTTAGCTAAATTAGGGAGTTCCAGGGCAAGGGTCTGAATTGACTGCTCTTTCCATTCTTGAAAGGCCACTTCTGGATTCTATTCAAAAGGATCATCATCTTTTCCTTTCAGTGTTTCATATAGAGGCCCAGCTAGTAGACTGTAGTTAGGGATCCAGAGGCAGGAAACCCTGGCTTCCCCAGGAACCCCTAAGCTGTCTTCTAGTTTCAGAAAGGGGTAAGGCTGTAAATTGTTTCTTCCCTTTCCTGGGATGGGCTTCTCTGACCTTCTGTGAGAATGAAGCCCAGGCAGGTCACCGTAGTCTGTGATACTTGAGCTTTTTCGTGGACAACTTCTATCCTTTATTGGCTTGGTAGTTCTGAGGCCTCCTTAGTAGGGCTGGCGATCAGAATGTCGTCTGAATATTGAAGGAGTGTTTCCTTTTCCAGAGGTAGAACTTTTAGGTCTTTAGCTGAGCTTTCCCCAAAGATGGTGTGGGAATTTTTGAACCCTTGGGGCAAGACAGCCTGGAAGTATTGTTTTAGTTGTATGTTGAGTCCTGTCACTCACAAGCCAAAATTTCTTGTGACTCTGGGACTAATGGAATACAAAAGAAGGCATCAGTGAAGACTAATACAGAATACCAAGTCCTGGTGGTTGGTAGAATGACCAGCAGGGTGTAGGATTTAGGAACTACTGGAGGTATATCCTCAGTGGCTTCACTGACTGTCCTGACATCGTTTACCAGGACTCCAGCAGCCCATGGGGCTCTCGAGGTCAGGCCAATCCCAGGATATGGAGCTCACCTGGGCAGGTACCCTACCCCCACCCCAGCCCACGGGGCTCTCGTGTTCAGGCCCCTCCCAGGATATGGGATTCCCTGGGCAGGTCCTCTGCAGTCCATGGGGCTCCCGTGGCCAGGCCCCTCCCAGGATACAGAGCTACCCTTGCAGGTACCTTGGCAGGGCTGGGCACACAGGAACCGTGCACATAGCCCTCATTGCAGAGCACTCCCAGCTCACCTGTCGCTCAGATCTGACACAGAGCACCTCAGAGCAGGACTTGAACTAACAAACAGCAGCTCTGACAGGTCTGTGACCCTGGGCATCACTCTGTGCGGCCTCCTCCACCTGGCCTTCCAGAGACTTCCACTGCACCCGGGGCACCAGGCCTCTGTCTCCAACCACCACCCACCCCTCCTCTCCCTGACTCCTGGGTTCCTCTCATTAGGAGAGGGTTTTCTTGAAGTTGTCTCCCACTCATGGGCCAGATAATATAATTAGAAAACAAGCCAGAGCTGCAGCCCCTTGTCTATCCTGACTCTCAGGAGCCCACACCTGTTCCTTGGACCTGGCCAATTCAGCAAGTTCCATTTTCAGCAACTGTGAGCCCCTGAGGGGTGATTATTGGCTGGCTTGGGAAGCCTGACCGTGCCGGCCAGCCCTCCCCAGGTGTGCCTGGGTTGAGATCAATATAAACACCGCTCCAGGCAGCAAGAGCCCCTGCAGCTGTGCCTGACGCCATTTTCTCTGCCCTGTCAGCAGTCTCGGGGCTGGGCTGGTGGGAGGGAGTGAGAGGCCACGGCTTTGTGGGTGTCCCAGTGTGAGTGGGGCTCTGCTGGACTTTCTGCAGCAGTTGCCAAGATGCTACCTGCTAAAGAAGAGGATGTGTCACCCACACCTGCCGCTGGAATTTCTCCCTGGGCACAGGTGAGGAAGGAAGAAAGCAGTGGGGGCCGGGACAGCAGGGGTATCTCAGGCAGGGAAATGGAGAGCTTCCAGAAGAGCACCCAGGGCCAGGACCATCCTGGCTGGCCTGCAGGCACCAAGTCGGCTGGCATGCTGTCCCTCATGTGGCTCCATGGCCCTTCCTCTAGGTTTTCAAGTCCTTGTACATATTCAGGTGTTTAGCCTTGGAAGGGTGGGAACATTTCAGCAGCAGCTGGCCTGGGGCTCGGCCCACGTTTACTCACAGATACCTCGGCACGGTCCCCCAGCTTTGCAGTGAGGACGCTTGTTGCGAGGAGCATGCTGGCTGAGTGGGAGATGATTCCCCACCACTGACCAACTTCAGAATTGTTTGCAATTGGAGCAAGTGCCCTGAAACGGTTTTCCTCTGTGTAACTGGTGGGTTCTGTTCTTTTTTATCTTTTTTTCGTTTTTGGTTCAAGGTAGATTTTATTCCTCTTTTGTGTATTTAGATATAAGCATGGAAATAATTTATTCATATAAATACATGTATGTGAAGGGAAGAATATTTTTTCTGTTTTACTTTTTTTAATTTTATTTTTTTATTTTGAATTTAATTTTATATTTTTATACAGCAGGTTGTTTTTGGTTATCTACTTTATACATATAAATGTATACATACCAATCCCAATATCTCAACTCCTCCCACCACCATCCCCAACAGCTTTCCCCCCTTGTTGTCCATACGTTTGTTGTATACATGTGTTGCTCTATTTCTGCCTTGCAAAACGGTTCATCTGTACAATTTTTCTAGGTTCCACATATATGCATTAATATACAAGATTTGTTTTTCTCTTTCTGACTTACTTCAGTCTGTATGACAGTCTCTAGATCCATCAACGTCTCTACAAATGTCCCAATTTCATTCCTTTTTATGGCTTAGTAATATTCCATTTTATATATGTACCACATCTTTATGCATTCGTCTGTCTGTGGGCATTTAGGTTGCTTCCATTTCCTGGATAGTGTAAATAGTGATGCAATGAACATTGTGGTGAACGTCTCTTTTTGATTTATGGTTTTGTCTGGGTATATGCCCAGTAGAGGGATTGCTGTATCATATGGTAATTCTATTCTTAGTTTTATAAGAAACTCCATAATGTTCTCCACAGTGACTGTATCAATTTACGTTCCCAACAATAGTGGAAGAGGATTCCTTATCTCCACACCGTTTCCAGCATTTGTTGTTTGTAGATTTTCTGATGATGCCCATTCTAATAGGTGTGAGGTGATACACCATGGATGAGTCTATTTCGTTGAGCAAAGAGTAGGTCTTGTTTATTACGTATTTGGCTTATGGAATGGTATGTGTGCTAATTTCAATCTGTTTTTATACAGCAGCCCAACTCAACTTTCCCCTTAAGCAAGCATAAGGTTTTTATCTAAATGTGAGACTCTGTTCGGTTTTGTAATTCAGTTTATGTGTAGCCAAGTTTACACTCCCTCTATTAGTGATATCTTATGATAATTATCTTTCTTTGTGTGACATATTTCTCTTAGAATCATCATAATTAAATCCACTCAATTTGCTGCTACAGGCCTGATGACATTGATTTCACTGCTGAGTGATATTCCGTTGTACGTAAGTAGCACAACTTCTTTATCCATTTTTTTCTTTCTGGGATATTTAATTTGTACTGGACACAAGGTTCTTGTAAACACAGCAGCCCTAAATTTTGTGTTGGCTGTGTCTTGTTGATTTTAATTTTCCTAAGCTATAGGGCCAAAAGTGGAAGTGCCCTAGGCTCTGTAGCTTTGTTTTTTAGATGTTTCAGGATACACCATGAAAATCTCCGGAGTGTCTGTTGGCAATTTACATCCCGCCCATCAGCATAACACGGCTCCCTGTTCTCCATGGCCTGTCCTGTGTTTCTGGTTTTTACACTTTATTCAGATGGCCTTTTTGACGAATGGGAAATGTGACTTCATTGTAGTGTGGATTTCCATTGCTGGAGTGCTTGGTTGGCCAAAATGTTCATATGCGTTTTTTCCTGAATATATTCAGGAAAAATGTATACGCACTTTTTGTCCATGTGCATCACTGTCAAAGATCTGCCGCTTTTCATATGCTTTAAATGCAATTCCAATCTACCTCTTGAAATATGATTCCTGCAATTCTGCCTCGTTTTCAAGTCCTCTTTGCAGACTTACTTTGATATATTTTTGCCAATAGCTGTCATTTATCTGTGCAGGTTTGTGAATTACAGTGCCCCTGAGCTCCTTTCTTAACTCGCTTCCTTGTAAGCTGGCCACAAAACTGCAGGTTTGCTTCAGGCCATAATCAGGGTCCGGCACGGCACTCTGAGCCTTTGGTTAATTCCTCTTCCTGGTGGGAAATTAGAGTTAAATGTGCCCCTCCAGATACCTGCCTCACTCCCAGCCACATGGTGATGTATGTCCTCAGGTTTGAGGCCATATGTGATGGGTTCCTCATCTTTTGATGATGTGGCCCCACTGGTGTGTGGACACTCCTGCCTGGTTCCCATCCCCTTGGTGATGTGGGCCCTCTGGTGAGACTCTGATCCTGGTTGGGTTCCTCACACATCCGTGAGGTGAGCCCTCTTCTCTGAGGTCACTCCTGCCTGGCTGGCACAACCCGCCTTGTTGACTTCGGCACCCTGGTGGCAGTTGGAGCCTGCTGGGAGCCTCCTTCCCGCGGTGATGAGGCCCTCTGGCGTCAGACCCTAATGGCGGGGTTCCCACATTTTCTGATACGTGCTAAGTGGTACGAGGGCACTCCTGCCAGGTTCCCATCCTCATGAGCGTGTGGGCCTTCTGTTCTGAGGTCCTAACGGCTGGGTTGCTCACACTTTCATGATGTGGGCCCTCTGCTGTGAGGTCAATCCTGCCTGGCTGGCGCACGTCGCCTTGGCGACGTGGACCCTCTGGTGGCAGTTGGAGCGTGCTGGGGCCTCCTCCCCTCAGTGATGAGGGCCTTCTGGTGTCAGGCCCTAAGTGCTGGGCTCCACACATTTTCTGATGTGTGCCCAGTGGTGCGAGTCACTCCTGCCAGGTTCCCATCCCCATGGGCATGTGGGACTTCTGTTCTGTGGTCCCAACTGCTGGGTTGCTCACAGTTTCATGATGTGGGCCCTTTGCTGTGTGTTCACTCTGGCCTGTATCCCATAGTGTCAGTGCTCTGGGCCTCCAGCTTGGAGTTTCCAACTTCTCGATTCCTCACCTTTTTTATTCTATGGGCCCTCGGTTGTGCGTCTCCTCCTGCATGCCTCACTCCCAGCCCCTTCGTGATGTGTGTCCCCTTGTTTGAGGCCACATGTGCTGTGTTCCTCACCTTTCTATAATGTGGCCACACTGGTGTGAGGACACTCTTGCCTGGTTCCCATTCCCTTGGTGATGTTGGCCCCACTGCTGTTAGGACAGTCTTGCCTGGTTCCCATCACCTTGGTGATGTTGGCCCTCTGGTGAGAGTCTGATCCTGGTTAGGTTCCTCACCCTTCTGTGAGGTGGGCCCTCTGCTCTGAGGTCACTCCTGCCTGGCTGGCACACCCCGCCTTGGCAACGTCGGCCATATGGTGGCAGTTGGAGCCTGCTGGGAGCCTCCTCCCCTCGGTGATGAGGGCCCTCTGGCCTCAGGCCCTAACTGCTGGGTTCCCACATTTTCTGATTCGTGCTAAGTGGTGCAAGGACACTCCTGCCAGGTTCCCATCCCCATGGGGATGTGAGCCTTCTGCTCTGAGGTCCCAACGGCTGTGTTGCTCACAGTTTCATGATGAGGGCCCTCTGGTGTGAGTTCACTCCTGCCTAGATCCCATAGCCTCGCTGCTCCTGGCTGCCTGCCGGAGGTTCCAACTGTGGGATTCCTCACCTTTTTTATTCTATGGTCCCTCTGTTTTGAGGATCCTCTGGCCTGCCTCACTCCCAGCCCCTTGGTGATGTGTGTCCTCAGGTTTGAGGCCACGTGTGCTGGGTCCCTCAAATTATGGTGATGTAGCCCCACTGGTGTGAGGACACTCCTGCCTGGTTCCCATTCCCTTGGTGATGTTGGCCCTCTGGTGACAGTGTGATCCTTGTTGGGTTCCTCACACTTCTGTGAGGTGGGCTTTCTGCTCTGAGGTCACTCCTGCCTGGTTGGCACACCCCGCCTTGGTGACATCGGCCTTATGGTGGCAGTTGGAGCCTGCTGGGAGCCTCCTCCCCTCGGTGATGAGGGTCCTCTGGCCTCAGGTCCTAACTGCTGGGTTCCCACATTTTCTGATTCGTGGAAGTGGGCCGAGGACACTCCTGTCAGGTTCCCATCCCCATAGGGATGTGGGCCTTCTGCTCTGAGGTCCCATCCGCTGGGTTGCTCACAGTTTCATGATGTGGGACCTCTACTGTGAGTTTGCTGTGGCCTGGATCCCATAGACTCTGTGCTCTGGGCGGCCTACTGGCTGGTTCCAACTGCTGGATTCCTCACAACTTTTATTCTGTGGGCTCTGTTTTGTGAGGATACTCCTGCTTGCCTCACTCCTAGCCCCTTGGAGATGTGGGTCCCCTGTTTTAGGCCACATGTTCTGGGTTCCTCACCTTTCTATAATGTGGCCACACTGGTGTGAGGACCCTCCTGCCTGGTTCCGATCCCCTTGGTGATGTGGGCCCTCTGGTGAGAGTCTTATCCTGGCTGGTTTCCTCACCCTTCTGTGAGGTAGGCCCTCTGCGGTGAGGTCACTCCTGCCTGGCTGGCACACATCACCTTGGTGACGTGGGTCCTCAGTTGGGAGTTGGTGTCTGCTGCGAGTCTCCGTCCCTCGGTAATGAGGGCCCTCTTGCGTCAGACCCTAACTCCTGGGCTCCCAAAATTTGCAGATGTGCGACCTGTTGTGCGAGTACACTCCTGTCAGGTTCCCAACCCCATGGGAATTTGGGCCTTCTGCTCTGAGGTCCCAACGGCTGGGGTGCTCACAGTTTCATGATGAGGGCCCTCTGATGTGCATTCATTCCGGCCTAGATCCCATAGGCTTGCTGCTCCTGGGCGCCTGCTGGGAGGTTCCAACTGCGGGATTCCTCACCTTTTTTATTCTATGGGCCCTCTGTTTTGAGGCTCCTCCTGCCTGCCTCAATCCCAGCCCCGTTGTGATGTGTGTCCTCTGGTGTGAGGCCACGTGTGCTGGGTCCCTCACCTTTCGATGATGTGGCCCCAATGGTGTGAGGACACTTGTGCCTGTTTCCCAGCCCCTTGGTGATGTGGCCCCTCTGGTGAGAGTCTGATCCTGGCTGGGTTCCTTACCGTTCTGTGAGGTGGGCCCTGTGCTCTGAGGTAACTCCTGCCTGGCTTGCTCCCATTGCCTTGGTGACGTCGGCCCTCTGGTGGCAGTTGGATCCTTTTGGAGACTCCTGTCCTCGGTGATGAGGTCCCTCTGGTGTCAGGCTCTAACTGCTGGGCTCCCCAGGTTTTCTGATGTGAGCCCAGTGATGCCAGGACACTCGTGAAATGTTCCCATCCCCATGGCGATATGGGCCTTCTGCTCTGAGGTTCCAACGACTGGGTTGCTCACAGTTTCCTGATGTTAGCTCTCTGGTGTTAGTTCACTCATTCCTAGATCCCATAGCCTCTGTACTCTGGGCCGCCTGCTGGGAAGTTCCAACTGCTGGGTTCCTCACCTTTTTTATTCTTTGGGCCCTGTGTTGGGAGGCTCCTCCTGCCTGTGTCACTCCCAGCCCCTTGGTGATGTAGGTCCTCTGGTTTGTGGCCACATGTGCCAGTTTCCTCATCTTTTAGTGATGTGGCCCCACTGGTGTGAGGACACTCGTGCATGGTTCCCGTCCCCTTGGTGATATGGGCCCTCTGGTGAGAGTCTGATCCTGGTTGGGTTCCTCACACTTCTTTGAGGTGGGCCGTCTGCTGTGAGGTCACTCCTGCCTGGCTGGCACACCCCGCCTTGGCAACGTGGGCCCTCTTGTGGTAGTTGGAACATGCTGGGAGCCTCCTCCCCTCAGTGATGAGGGCCCTCTGGCGTCAGGCCCTAACTGCTGGGTACCCACATTTTCTGATATGTGCTAAGTGGTGCGAGGACACTCCTGCCATGCTCCCAACACCTTGGGGATGTGGACCTTCTGCTCTGAGGTCCAAATGGCTGGGTTGCTCGCAGTTTCATGATGTGGACCCTCTGCTGTGAGTTGACTGCGGCCTGAATCGCATAGACTTGGTGCTCTTGGCCGCCTGCTGGGAGGTTCCCATTGCTGGATTCCTCAGCTATTTTATTCTATGGGCCCTGTGTTGTGAGGCTACTCCTGCCTGCCTCATTCCGAGCCCCTTGGAGATGTGGGTCTTCTGGTTTAGGCCACATGTGCTGGGTTCCTCACCTTTCTATGATGTGGCCACACTGGTGTGAAGACTCTCCTGCCTGGTTCTGATCACCTTGGTGATGTGGGCCCTCTGGTGAGAGTCTTATCCTGGCTGTGTTCCTCACCCTTCTGTGAGGTAGGCCCTCTGCGGTGAGGTCACTCCTACCTGGCTGTCACACGTCACCTTGGCGACGTGGGACCTCAGTTGGGTGTTGGTGCCTGATTGGAGTCTCCTCCCCTTGGTAATGAGGGCCCTCTGGCGTCAGGCCCTAACTCCTGGGTTCCCTAAATTCTCTGATGTGTGCCCTGTGGTGCGAGTACACTTCTGACAGGTTCCCAACCCCATGGGAATGTGGGCCTTCTGCTCTGAGATCCCAACGCCTAGGTTGCTCACAGTTTCATGATGACGGCCCTCTGGTGTGAGATCACTCCGGCCTGGATCCCATAGTCTCGCTGCTCCTGGCCGCCTGCTGGGAGGTTCCAACTGCGGGATTCTTCACCTCTTTAATTCTATGGTCCCTCTGTTTTGAGGCTCCTCCTGCCTGCCTCAATCCCAGCTCCCTTGTGATGTGTGTCCTCTGGTTTGAGGCCACGTGTGCTGGGTCCCTCACTTTTCGGTGATGTGGCCCCACTAGTGTGAGGACACTCCTGCCTGGTTCCCATTCCCTTGGTGATGTGGGCCCTCTGGTGAGAATCTGATCCTCTTTGGTTCTTCACACTTCTGTGAGGTTGACCCTCTGCTCTGAGGTCACTCCTGCCTGGTTGTCGCACTCCGCATTGGCGACGTCGCCCCTCTGGTAGCAGTCGGAGCTGGCTGGGAGCCACCGCCCCTCAGTGATGAGGGCCCTCTGGCATCAGGCACTAATTGCTGGGCTCCCCACATTTTTTCATGTGTGGCCACTCTTGCGATGACACTCCTGCTTGTTTCCCTTCCCCATGGGGATGTGGGCCTTCTGCTCTGAGGTCACAACGGCTGGGTTGCTTACAGAATCACAATGAGGGCCCTCTGTTGTGAGTTCATGCCGGCCTGGATCTCATAGCCTCAGTGCTCTGGGCCGCCTGCTAGGAAGATCCAACTGCTGGTTTCCACACCTTTTGTATACAATGGGACATGTGTTGTGAGGTTAATCCTGCCTGCCTCACTCCGAAACCCATGGTGATGTGGGTCCTCTGGTTTGAGGCCACGTGTGCTGGGTACCTCAACTTTTGATGATGTGGCCCCACGGGTGTGAGGACACTCCTGCCTGGTTCCCATCACCTTGGTGATGTGGGCCCTCTGGGGAGAGTCTGATCCTGGCTGGGTTCCCTACCATTCTGTGAGGTGAGCCCTCTGATGTCAGGTCACTCCTGCCTGGCTAGCTCACATCGCCTTGGCGACGTGGGCCCTCTGTTGGCCACTGGAGCATGCTGGGAGCCTCCTACTCCCGTGAATGATGGCCCTGGAAAAAATGCATATGCCCTTTTTGGCCAAGTGCTTCATTGACGAGGTTCTGCCACTTCTCTTATGCTTTCAGAGCAATTCACGTCTACCTCCTGAAATCGGATTCCAGCAATTCTGCCCCACTTTCAAGTCCTCTTCGCAGCCTTAATTCAATATATTTTTGTACGATTTCTGTCATTTATAAGTCTGCAGGTGTGTGAATGACAGTGACCCTGAGCTCCTTTCCTCAACTCGCTTTCTTGTGAGCTGGCCACAAAACCACAGGATTGCTTCAGGCCCTAATCTTGTTCCAGCACGGCATGCTGAGCCTTTGGTTAATTCCTTTTCCTGTTGGGAAATGAGTGTTAAAATTGCCCGTGCATACTGGGCATATACCCTGAGAAAACCAAAATTCAAAAAGAGTCATGTACCAAAATGTTCATTGCAGCTCTATTTACAATAGCCCGGAGATGGAAAGAACCTAAGCGCCCATCATCGGACGAATGGATAAAGAAGATGTGGCACATATACACAATGGAATATTACTCAGCCTTAAAAAGAAATGAAACTGAGTTATTTGTAATGAGATGGATAGACCTAGAGTCTGTCATACAGAGTGAAGTAAGTCAGAAAGAAAAAGACAAATAGCGTATGCTAACACATATATATGGAATTTAAAGGAAAAAAATGTCATGAAGAACCTAGGGATAAGACAGGAATAGAGGCGCAGACCTACTGGAGAACGGAATTGAGGATATGGGGAGGGGGAATGGTGAGTTTTGACAGGGCGAGAGAGAGTCATGGACATATACACACTAACAAATGTAGTAAGGTAGATAGCAAGGGGGAAGCAGCCGCAAGGCACAGGGATATTAGCTCGGGGCGTTGGGACAGCCTGGAGGGGTGGAAGGGGGAGAGAGGGAGGGAGGGAGACACAAGAGGGAAGACACAGGGAGCATATGTATATGTATGGCTGATTCACTTTGTTATAAAGCAAAAACTAACACACCATTGTGAAGCAATTATACCCCAATAAAGATGTTAAAAAAAAATATTTGCCCGTGCACACACCTACAGATAGTCTCCCATTGCTTCTCCGTATTCCTGTTCATCTTGCGCAGAAATTGCAAACAGTGCCAAACAGGAGGTTAAAGGCACTGACTCTCCAAATGGGGAGAGTGTAAGAAAAGGGTCTGGAATGGTGAACCTGAGTATCAGGGGACGAAAACAGACATGCATGTAAAAAGGTTTCCCAGTCACACGGTGGAGCATACTCTGGGTTTCCCATGCAAATTTTAGCAGAAGGAAGAATCCCTTGAACCTGGAGAGTTGGGAACCATGGAATGGGTACCATGCAGTATGACATCAAAGGGTCTGCATTTGCTCACTGAACCTCACCAATGCTATCAGCCCAAAGGGTATAGCCTTATTTCTCACCCAGCTCTGGATGTAGATGTGGTAAACCAGGTTGCATCACATGCCCTGTGTGAGTTATTTAAGAATTGCTCTCTATTTCACTGTCATTGTGTTTTGTTTTTGAAATATTTTTTTGACACTGGGATTTATCGGATTTTCACTGCTGTGTAAATGCCGCTGTACACACTCTTGATTCTCTTACGGAGACATAAATATCCACGGGTATAAAGATTCTTCCTAGTCAGGTATATTCCTAGGCGTTGAATATGTGGTGTTGAGTCCATTTCGTTGAGCAAGGAGTAGGTCTTGTCTATTACATATTTGGCTTATGGAACGGTATCTGTGCTAATTTCAGTCTCTGGTTTTATGCAGCACTCCAACGCACCTTTCTCCATAAGAAAGCACAAGTTGGTTTTCTAAATTTGAGACTGTTCTGTTTTGTAATTCAGTTCATGTGTAGTCAAGTTTACATTCCGTGTATTAGTGATATTTTATGATGTTTCTTTTTATGTGTGACTTATTGCACGTCGAATCACCATACCTGAATCCACTCACTATGCCGCTACGGGCCTGATGACACAGATTTCATTGCTGAGTGATATTCCATTGTACGTACGTACCACAACTTCTTTATCCATTGTTTGCTCTCTGAGATATTTACCTGGTACTGTAAACGAGGTTCTTGTGAACAGAGAGGTCCCAAAGTTTGAGGTGGCTGGGTGTTTTTGATTTTAATTTCCCTAAGCTGCAGGACCATAAGTGGAAGTGCCATAGGCTGTGTTGCTTTGTTTCTTATGTGTTTCAGGAAACACATAACACTTCTCCAGAATGGCTGTCGGCAATTTACATCATATGCATCAGCATAATAAGGATCCCTGTTTTCCATTGCCTGTCCTCCGTTTCTGGATTTTACAATTTTTTTAAATGGCCCTTTTGCCCTGGGGGGCACTGAGACTTCATTGTAGTGCAGGTTTATTTACAAGCTTGCTTGATTGGCCAAAAAGTGCATATGCGTTTTTTCCTGAATATATTTAAGGAAAAAAGCATCCGCACTTATTGGACAAGTGCATCATTATCGACGTTCTGCCTCTTTTCCTATTCTTTAAGTGCAGTTCCAGTTTAACCCTTCAATCGTTTTCCTGAATTTCTGCCCCGCTTTCAAGTCCCCTTTGCAGGCTTACTTCAATATATTTTTGGAGGATAGCTGTCATTTATAACTCTGCAGGTTTGTGAATTACAGTGCCCCTGAGCTCCTTTCTTCAACTCGCTTTCTTGTGAGCTGGGCCCAAAACCGCAGGATTGCTTCAGGCCCTAATCTGTTTCCGGCAGGGCACGCTGAGACTTTGGTTAATTCCTCATCCTGGTCGGAAATAAGCGTTATATTTGCCCGTGCAGACACCTACAGCTAGTCTCTCATTGGTTCTCCCTATTCCTGTTCATCTTGCACAGAAATTGCAAGCTGTGCCAAACAGGAGGTTAAAGGCACTGACTCTCCAAGCGGGGAGAGTGTTAGTAAAGCATCTGGAATGGTGAACACGAGGACCAGGATACGAAAACTGAGATGCATTTTAAATCGTTTCCCAATCACACGGTGGACGATACTCTGGGTTTCCCATGCATGTTTTAGCTGGACGAAGAATCCCTGGAACCTGGAGTGTTGGGACCCAAGGAATGGGTACCATGCAGTATGACTTCAAAGGGTCTGCATTTACTCACCGAAACTCACCAATGCTATCAGCCTGAAGTGTCCAGCCTTAGGTCTCAACCAGCTCTGGGTGTAGATGTGTTAAATCCCGGTTGCATCACATGCCCTGAGTGAATTATTTAAGAATTGCTCTCTATTTCACTGTCTTTGTGTTTTGTTTTTGAAATTTATTTTGATAATGGGATTTATCGGATTTTCACTGCTGCGTTTCGGCCGCTGTACACACGCTTGATTCTCTTACGGAGACATATATATCCATGGGTTTTAAGATTCTTCCTAGTCAGATATATTCGTAGGCGTTGAACATATGGTTTTGGGTCCATTTCTTTGAGCAAGGAGTATGTCTTGTCTATTACATATTTGGCTTATGGAAAGTTATATGTGCTAATTTCAGTCTCTGGTTTTATGCAGCACCCCAAGGCACCTTTCCCCATAAGCAAGCACTAGTTGGTTTTCTAAATTTGAGACCCTGTTCTGTTTTGTAATTCAGTTCATGTGTAGTCAAGTTTACATTCCGTGTATTAGTGATATCTTATGATGTTTCTATTTCTGTGTGACGTAGTTCACGTAGAATCACCGTACCTGCATCCACTCACTATGCCGCTATGGGCCTGATGACAAAGATTTCATTGCTGAGTGATATTGCATTGTACGTACGTGGCACAACTTCTTTATCCATTTTTTGCTTTCTGGGATATTTACCTGATACTGTAGACGAGCTTCTTGTGAACACAGCCGTCCCAAATATTTGGGTGGCTGTCTGTTTTTGATTTTAATTTCTGTAAGCTATAGGACCATAAGTGGAAGTGCCATAGGCTGTGTTGCTTTGTTTCTTACCGGTTTCAGGAAACACCATACACTTCTCCAGGGTGGCTGCTGGCAATTTACATCCTGCCAATCAGCATAACAAGGCTCCCTGTTCTCCATATCCTGTCCTACCTTTCTGGATTTTACACTCTTTTCAGATGGCCCTTTTGCCCGGGGGGGCAGTGAGATTTCATTGTAGTGCAGATTTCCTTTACAGGCTTGCTTGGTTGGCCAAAAAGGGCGTATGCGTTTTTTCCTGAATATATTTAGGGAAAAACGCATACGCCCTTTTTGGCCAAGTGCATCATTGTCGACGTTGTGCCTCTTTTCCTATGCTTTCAGGGCAATTCCAGTCTACCCCCTGCAATCGTTTTCCTGAAATTCTGCCCCGCTTTCAAGTCCCCTTCGCAGGCTTACTTCAATATATTTTTGGAGGATAGCTGTCATTTATAACTCTGCAGGTTTGTGAATTACAGTGCCCCTGAGCTCCTTTCTTCAACTCGCTTTCTTGTGAGCTGGGCACAAAACCGCACGATTGCTTCAGGCCCTAATCTGTTTTCAGCAGGGCACGCTGAGCCTTTGTTTAATTCCTCTTCCTGGTCGAAAATGAGCGTTACATTTGCCCGTGCAGACACCTACAGCTAGTCTCTCATTGGTTCTCCCTATTCCTGTTCATCTTGCACAGAAATTGCAAGCTGTGCCAAACAGGAGGTTAAAGGCACTGACTCTCCAAGCGGGGAGAGTGTTAGTAAAGCATCTGGAATGGTGAACACGAGGACCAGGATACGAAAACTGAGATGCATTTTAAATCGTTTCCCAATCACACGGTGGACGATACTCTGGGTTTCCCATGCATGTTTTAGCTGGAGGAAGAATCCCTTGAACCTGGAGTGTTGGGACCCAAGGAATGGGTACCATGCAGTATGACTTCAAAGGGTCTGCATTTACTCACCGAACCTCACCAATGCTATCAGCCTGAAGTGTCCAGCCATAGGTCTCAACCAGCTCTGGGTGTAGATGTGTTAAATCCCGGTTGCATCACATGCCCTGAGTGAATTATTTAAGAATTGCTCTCTATTTCACTGTCTTTGTGTTTTGTTTTTGAAATTTATTTTGATAATGGGATTTATCGGATTTTCACTGCTGCGTTTCGGCCGCTGTACACACGCTTGATTCTCTTACGGAGACATATATATCCATGGGTTTTAAGATTCTTCCTAGTCAGATATATTCGTAGGAGTTGAACATATGGTGTTGGTTCCATTTCTTTGAGCAAGGAGTAGGTCTTGTCTATTACATATTTGGCTTATGGAAAGTTATCTGTGCTAATTTCAGTCTCTGGTTTTATGCAGCACCCCAAGGCACCTTTCCCCATAAGCAAGCACTAGTTGGTTTTCTAAATTTGAGACCCTGTTCTGTTTTGTAATTCAGTTCATGTGTAGTCAAGTTTACATTCCGTGTATTAGTGATATCTTATGATGTTTCTTTTTCTGTGTGACGTAGTTCACGTAGAATCACCGTACCTGCATCCACTCACTATGCCGCTACGGGCCTGATGACACAGATTTCATTGCTGAGTGATATTGCATTGTACGTACGTGCCACAACTTCTTTATCCATTTTTTGCTTTCTGGGATATTTACCTGATACTGTAGACGAGCTTCTTGTGAACACAGCCGTCCCAAATATTGGGGTGGCTGTCTGTTTTTGATTTTAATTTCCGTAAGCTATAGGACCATAAGTGGAAGTGCCATAGGCTGTGTTGCTTTGTTTCTTACGTGTTTCAGGAAACACCATACACTTCTCCAGGCTGGCTGCTGGCAATTTACATCCTGCCAATCAGCATAACAAGGCTCCCTGTTCTCCATATCCTGTCCTACCTTTCTGGATTTTACACTTTTTTCAGATGGCCCTTTTGCCCGGGGGGCAGTGAGACTTCATTGTAGTGCAGATTTCCTTTACAGGCTTGCTCGGTTGGCCAAAAAGAGCGTATGCGTTTTTTCCTGAATATATTCAGGAAAAAACGCATACGCCCTTTTTGGCCAAGTGCATCATTGTCGACGTTCTGCCTCTTTTCCTATGCTTTCAGGGCAATTCCAGTCTACACTCTGCAATCGTTTTCCTGAAATTCTGTCCCGCTTTCAAGTCCCCTTCGCAGGCTTACTTCAACATATTTTTGGAGGATAGCTGTCATTTATAACTCTGCAGGTTTGTGAATTACATTGCCCCTGAGCTCCTTTCTTCAACTCGCTTTCTTGTGAGCTGGGCACAATCCGCAGGATTGCTTCAGGCCCTAATCGGTTTCCAGCAGGGTACACTGAGCCTTTGTTTAATTCCTCTTCCTGGTGGGCAATGAGCGTTACATTTGCCCGTGCAGACACCTACAGCTAGCCTCTCATTGGTTCTCCCTATTCCTGTTCATCTTGCACAGAAATTGCAAGCTGTGCCAAAGAGGAGGTTAAAGGCACTGACTCTCCAAGCAGGGAGAGTGTTAGTAAAGCATCTGGAATGGTGAAACCTAGGACCAGGATACGAAAACTGAGATGCATTTTAAATCGTTTCCCAATCACACGGTGTATGATACTCTGGGTTTCCCATGCATGTTTTAGCTGGAGGAAGAATCCCTTGAACCTGGAGAGTTGGGACCCATGGAATGGGTACCATGCAGTATGACTTCAAAGGGTCTGCATTTGCTCACCGAATCTCACCAATGCTATCAGCCCGAAGTGTCCATCCTTATGTCTCAGCCAGCTCTGGGTGTAGATGTGGTCAATCCCGGTTGCATCACATGCCCTGAGTGAATTATTTAAGAATTGCTCTCTATTTCACTGTCTTTGTGTTTTGTCTTCGAAATTTATTTTGATAATGGGATTTATCGGATTTTCACTGCTGCGTTTCGGCCGCTGTACACATGCTTGATTCTCTTACGGACACATATATATCCATGGGTTTTAAGATTCTTCCTTGTCAGGTATATTCCTAGGCGTTGAATATGTGGTGTTGGGTCCATTTCGTTGAGCAAGGAGTAGGTCTTGTCTATAACATATTTGGCTTATGGAAAGTTATCTGTGCTAATTTCTGTCTCTGGTTTTATGCAGCACCCCAAGGCACCTTTCCCCATAAGCAAGCACTAGTTGGTTTTCTAAATTTGAGACCCTGTTCTGTTTTGTAATTCAGTTCATGTGTAGTCAAGTTTACATTCCGTGTATTAGTGATACCTTATGATGTTTCTTTTTCTGTGTGATGTAGTTCACGTAGAATCACCGTACCTGCATCCACTCACTATGCCGCTACGGGTCTGATGACACAGATTTCATTGCTGAGTGATATTGCATTGTACGTACGTGCCACAACTTCTTTATCCATTTTTTGCTTTCTGGGATATTTACCTGATACTGTAGACGAGCTTCTTGTGAACACAGCCGTCCCAAATATTGGGGTGGCTGTCTGTTTTTGATTTTAATTTCCGTAAGCTATAGGACCATAAGTGGAAGTGCCATAGGCTGTGTTGCTTTGTTTCTTACGTGTTTCAGGAAACACCATACACTTCTCCAGGGTGGCTGCTGGCAATTTACATCCTGCCAATCAGCATAACAAGGCTCCCTGTTCTCCATATCCTGTCCTACCTTTCTGGATTTTACACTTTTTTCAGATGGCCCTTTTGCCCGGGGGGCAGTGAGACTTCATTGTAGTGCAGATTTCCTTTACAGGCTTGCTTGGTTGGCCAAAAAGGGCGTATGCATTTTTTCCTGAATATATTTAGGGAAAAACGCATACGCCCTTTTTGGCCAAGTGCATCATTGTCGACGTTGTGCCTCTTTTCCTATGCTTTCAGGGCAATTCCAGTCTACCCCCTGCAATCGTTTTCCTGAAATTCTGCCCCGCTTTCAAGTCCCCTTCGCAGGCTTACTTCAATATATTTTTGGAGGATAGCTGTCATTTATAACTCTGCAGGTTTGTGAATTACAGTGCCCCTGAGCTCCTTTCTTCAACTCGCTTTCTTGTGAGCTGGGCACAAAACCGCAGGATTGCTTCAGGCCCTAATCTGTTTCCAGCAGGGCACACTGAGCCTTTGTTTAATTCCTCTTCCTGGTGGGCAATGAGCGTTACATTTGCCCGTGCAGACACCTACAGCTAGTCTCTCATTGGTTCTCCCTATTCCTGTTCATCTTGCACAGAAATTGCAAGCTGTGCCAAAGAGGAGGTTAAAGGCACTGACTCTCCAAGCGGGGAGAGTGTTAGTAAAGCATCTGGAATGGTGAAACCAAGGACCAGGATACGAAAATTGAGATGCATTTTAAATCGTTTCCCAATCACATGGTGGACGATACTCTGGGTTTCCCATGCATGTTTTAGCTGGAGGAAGAATCCCTTGAACCTGGAGAGTTGGGACTCATGGAATGGGTACCATGCAGTATGACTTCAAACGGTCTGCATTTGCTCATCGAAACTCACCAATGCTATCAGCCTGTAGTGTCCAGCCTTATGTCTCAACCAGCTCTGGGTGTAGATGTGGTCAATCCCGGTTGCATCACATGCCCTGAGTGAATTATTTAAGAATTGCTCTCTATATCACTGTCTTTGTGTTTTGTTTTCGAAATTTATTTTGATAATGGGATTTATCGGATTTTCACTGCTGCGTTTCGGCCGCTGTACACACGCTTGAATCTCTTACGGAGACATATATATCCATGGGTTTTAAGATTCTTCCTAGTCAGGTATATTCCTAGGCGTTGAATATGTGGTGTTGGGTCCATTTCGTTGAGCAAGGAGTCGGTCTTGTCTATTACATATTTGGCTTATGGAAAGTTATCTGTGCTAATTTAGCTCTCTGGTTTTATGCAGCACCCCAACGCACCTTTCCCCATAAGCAAGCACTAGTTGGTTTTCTAAATTTGAGACCCTGTTCTGTTTTGTAATTCAGTTCATGTGTAGTCAAGTTTACATTCCGTGTATTAGTGATACCTTATGATGTTTCTTTTTCTGTGTGATGTAGTTCACGTAGAATCACCGTACCTGCATCCACTCACTATGCCGCTACGGGCCTGATGACACAGATTTCATTGCTGAGTGATATTGCATTGTACGTACGTGCCACAACTTCTTTATCCATTTTTTGCTTTCTGGGATATTTACCTGATACTGTAGACGAGCTTCTTGTGAACACAGCCGTCCCAAATATTGGGGTGGCTGTCTTTTTTTGATTTTAATTTCCGTAAGCTATTGGACCATAAGTGGAAGTGCCATAGGCTGTGTTGCTTTGTTTCTTACGTGTTTCAGGAAACACCATACACTTCTCCAGGGTGGCTGCTGGCAATTTACATCCTGCCAATCAGCATAACAAGGCTCCCTGTTCTCCATATCCTGTCCTACAGTTCTGGATTTTACACTTTTTTCAGATGGCCCTTTTGCCCGGGGGGACAGTGAGATTTCATTGTAGTGCAGATTTCCTTTACAGGCTTGCTTGGTTGGCCAAGAAGGCGGTATGCGTTTTTTCCTGAATGTATTCTGGAAAAAACGCATACGCCCTTTTTGGCCAAGTGCATCATTGTCGACGTTGTGCCTCTTTTCCTATGCTTTCAGGGCAATTCCAGTCTACCCCCTGCAATCGTTTTCCTGAAATTCTGCCCCGCTTTCAAGTCCCCTTCGCAGGCTTACTTCAATATATTTTTGGAGGATAGCTGTCATTTATAACTCTGCAGGTTTGTGAATTACAGTGCCCCTGAGCTCCTTTCTTCAACTCGCTTTCTTGTGAGCTGGGCACAAAACCGCAGGATTGCTTCAGGCCCTAATCTCTTTTCAGCAGGGCACGCTGAGCCTTTGTTTAATTCCTCTTCCTGGTCGGCAATGAGCGTTACATTTGCCCGTGCAGACACCTACAGCTAGTCTCTCATTGGTTCTCCCTATTCCTGTTCATCTTGCACAAAAATTGCAAGCTGTGCCAAACAGGTGGTTAAAGGCACTGACTCTCCAAGCGGGGAGAGTGTTAGTAAAGCATCTGGAATGGTGAACACGAGGACAAGGATACGAAAACTGAGATGCATTTTAAATCGTTTCCCAATCACACGGTGGACGATACTCTGGGTTTCCCATGCATGTTTTAGCTGGAGGAAGAATGCCTTGAAACTGCAGAGTTGGGACCCATGGAATGGGTACCATGCAGTATGACTTCAAAGGGTCTGCATTTGCTCACCGAAACTCACCAATGTTATCAGCCTGAAGTGTCCAGCCTTATGTCTCAACCAGCTCTGGGTGTAGATGTGGTCAATCCCGGTTGCATCACATGCCCTGAGTGAATTATTTAAGAATTGCTCTCTATTTCACTGTCTTTGTGTTTTGTTTTCGAAATTTATTTTGATAATGGGATTTATCGGATTTTCACTGCTGCGTTTCGGCCGCTGTACACACGCTTGATTCTCTTACGGAGACATATATATCCATGGGTTTTAAGATTTTTCCTAGTCAGGTATATTCCTAGACGTTGAATATGTGGTGTTGGGTCCATTACGTTGAGCAAGGAGTAGGTCTTGTCTATTACATATATGGCTTATGGAAAGTTATCTGTGCTAATTTCCGTCTCTGGTTTTATGCAACACCCCAAGGCACCTTTCCCCATAAGCAAGCACTAGTTGGTTTTCTAAATTTGAGACCCTGTTCTGTTTTGTAATTCAGTTCATGTGTAGTCAAGTTTACATTCCGTGTATTAGTGATATCTTATGATGTTTCTTTTTCTGTGTGACGTAGTTCACGTAGAATCACGGTACCTGCATCCATTCACTATGCCGCTACGGGCCTGATGACACAGATTTCATTGCTGGGTGATATTGCATTGTACGTACGTACCACAAGTTCTTTATCCATTTTTTGCTTTCTGGGATATTTACCTGATACTGTAGACGAGCTTCTTGTGAACACAGCCATCCCAAATATTGGGGTGGCTGTCTGTTTTTGATTTTAATTTCCGTAAGCTATAGGACCATAAGTGCAAGTGCCATAGGCTGTGTTGCTTTGTTTCTTACGTGTTTCAGGAAACACCATACAGTTCTCCGGGGTGGCTGCTGGCAATTTACATCCTGCCAATCAGCATAACAAGGCTCCCTGTTCTCCATATCCTGTCCTACCTTTCTGGATTTTACACTTTTTTCAGATGGCCCTTTTGCCTGGGGGGCAGTGAGACTTCATTGTATTGCAGATTTCGTTTACAGGCTTGCTTGGTTGGCCAAAAAGGGCGTATGCGTTTTTTCCTGAATATATTCAGGAAAAAACGCATACGCCCTTTTTGGCCAAGTGCATCATTGTCAACGTTCTGCCTCTTTTCCTATGTTTTCAGGGCAATTCCAGTCTACCCCCTGCAATCGTTTTCCTGAAACTTTGCCCCGCTTTCAAGTCCCCTTCGCAGGCTTACTTCAATATATTTTTGGAGGATAGCTGTCATTTATAACTCTGCAGGTTTGTGAATTACAGTGCCCCTGAGCTCCTTTCTTCAACTCGCTTTCTTGTGAGCTGGGCACAAAACCGCAGGATTGCTTCAGGCCCTAAACTCTTTTCAGCAGGGCACGGTGAGCCTTTGTTTAATTCCTCTTCCTGGTCGGCAATGAGCATTACATTTGCCCGTGCAGACACCTACAGCTAGTCTCTCATTGGTTCTCCCTATTCCTGTTCATCTTGCACAGAAATTGCAAGCTGTGCCAAACAGGAGGTTAAAGGCACTGACTCTCCAAGCGGGGAGCGTGTTAGTAAAGCATCTGGAATGGTGAACCCGAGGACCAGGATACGAAAACTGAGATGCATTTTAAATCGTTTCCCAATCACACGGTGGACGATACTCTGTGTTTCCATGCATGTTTTAGCTGGAGGAAGAATGCCTTGAACCTGGAGAGTTGGGACCCATGGAATGGGTACCATGCAGTATGACTTCAAAGGGTCTGCATTTGCTCACCGAAACTCACCAATGCTATCAGCCTGAAGTGTCCAGCCTTATGTCTCTACCAGCTCTGGGTGTAGATGTGGTCAATCCCGGTTGCATCACATGCCCTGAGTGAATTATTTAAGAATTGCTCTCTATTTCACTGTCTTTGTGTTTTGTTTTCGAAATTTATTTTGATAATGGGATTTATCGGATTTTCACTGCTGCGTTTCGGCCGCTGTACACACGCTTGATTCTCTTACGGAGACATATATATCCATGGGTTTTAAGATTCTTCCTAGTCAGGTATATTCCTAGGCGTTTAATATGTGGTGTTGAGTCCATTAAGTTGTGCAAGGAGTAGGTCTTGTCTGTTACATATTTGGCTTATGGAATGTTATCTGTGCTAATTTCAGTCTCTGGATTTATGCAGCACCCCAAGGCACCTTTCCCCATAAGCAAGCACTAGTTGGTTTTCTAAATTTGAGACCCTGTTCTGTTTTGTAATTCAGTTCATGTGTAGTCAAGTTTACATTCCGTGTATTAGTGATATCTTATGAGGTTTCTTTTTCTGTGTGACGTAGTTCACATAGATTCACCGTACCTGTATCCACTTACTATGCCGCTACGGGCCTGATGACACAGATTTCATTGCTGAGAGATATTGCATTGCACGTACGTACCACAACTTCTTTATCCATTTTTCGATTTCTGGGATATTTACCTGATACTGTAGACGAGCTTCTTGTGAACACAGCCGTCCCAAATATTGGGGTGGCTGTCTGTTTTTGGTTTTAATTTCCGTAAGCTATAGGACCATAAGTGGAAGTGCCATAGGCTGTGTTGCTTTGTTTCTTACGTGTTTCAGGAAACACCATACACTTCTCCATGGTGGCTGCTGGCAATTTACATCCTGCCAATCAGCATAACAAGGCTCCCTGTTCTCCATATCCTGTCCTACCTTTCTGGATTTTACACTTTTTTCAGATGGCCCTTTTGCCCGGGGGGCAGTGAGACTTCATTGTATTGCAGATTTCGTTTACAGGCTTGCTTGGTTGGCCAAAAAGGGCGTATGCGTTTTTTCCTGAATATATTCAGGAAAAAACGCATACGCCCTTTTTGGCCAAGTGCATCATTGTCAACGTTCTGCCTCTTTTCCTATGTTTTCAGGGCAATTCCAGTCTACCCCCTGCAATCGTTTTCCTGAAACTTTGCCCCGCTTTCAAGTCCCCTTCGCAGGCTTACTTCAATATATTTTTGGAGGATAGCTGTCATTTATAACTCTGCAGGTTTGTGAATTACAGTGCCCCTGAGCTCCTTTCTTCAACTCGCTTTCTTGTGAGCTGGGCACAAAACCGCAGGATTGCTTCAGGCCCTAAACTCTTTTCAGCAGGGCACGGTGAGCCTTTGTTTAATTCCTCTTCCTGGTCGGCAATGAGCATTACATTTGCCCGTGCAGACACCTACAGCTAGTCTCTCATTGGTTCTCCCTATTCCTGTTCATCTTGCACAGAAATTGCAAGCTGTGCCAAACAGGAGGTTAAAGGCACTGACTCTCCAAGTGGGGAGCGTGTTAGTAAAGCATCTGGAATGGTGAACCCGAGGACCAGGATACGAAAACTGAGATGCATTTTAAATCGTTTCCCAATCACACGGTGGACGATACTCTGTGTTTCCATGCATGTTTTAGCTGGAGGAAGAATGCCTTGAACCTGGAGAGTTGGGACCCATGGAATGGGTACCATGCAGTATGACTTCAAAGGGTCTGCATTTGCTCACCGAAACTCACCAATGCTATCAGCCTGAAGTGTCCAGCCTTATGTCTCTACCAGCTCTGGGTGTAGATGTGGTCAATCCCGGTTGCATCACATGCCCTGAGTGAATTATTTAAGAATTGCTCTCTATTTCACTGTCTTTGTGTTTTGTTTTCGAAATTTATTTTGATAATGGGATTTATCGGATTTTCACTGCTGCGTTTCGGCCGCTGTACACACGCTTGATTCTCTTACGGAGACATATATATCCATGGGTTTTAAGATTCTTCCTAGTCAGGTATATTCCTAGGCGTTTAATATGTGGTGTTGAGTCCATTAAGTTGTGCAAGGAGTAGGTCTTGTCTGTTACATATTTGGCTTATGGAATGTTATCTGTGCTAATTTCAGTCTCTGGATTTATGCAGCACCCCAAGGCACCTTTCCCCATAAGCAAGCACTAGTTGGTTTTCTAAATTTGAGACCCTGTTCTGTTTTGTAATTCAGTTCATGTGTAGTCAAGTTTACATTCCGTGTATTAGTGATATCTTATGAGGTTTCTTTTTCTGTGTGACGTAGTTCACATAGATTCACCGTACCTGTATCCACTTACTATGCCGCTACGGGCCTGATGACACAGATTTCATTGCTGAGAGATATTGCATTGCACGTACGTACCACAACTTCTTTATCCATTTTTCGATTTCTGGGATATTTACCTGATACTGTAGACGAGCTTCTTGTGAACACAGCCGTCCCAAATATTGGGGTGGCTGTCTGTTTTTGGTTTTAATTTCCGTAAGCTATAGGACCATAAGTGGAAGTGCCATAGGCTGTGTTGCTTTGTTTCTTACGTGTTTCAGGAAACACCATACACTTCTCCATGGTGGCTGCTGGCAATTTACATCCTGCCAATCAGCATAACAAGGCTCCCTGTTCTCCATATCCTGTCCTACCTTTCTGGATTTTACACTTTTTTCAGATGGCCCTTTTGCCCGGGGGGCAGTAAGACTTCATTGTAGTGCAGATTTCCTTTACAGGCTTGCTTGGTTGGCCAAAAAGGGCGTATGCGTTTTTTCCTGAATATATTCAGGAAAAAACGCATACGCCCTTTTTAGCCAAGTGCATCATTGTCGACGTTCTGCCTCTTTTCCTATGCTTTCAGGGCAATTCCAGTCTACCCCCTGCAATCGTTTTCCTGAAATTCTGCCCCGCTTTCAAGTCCCCTTCGCAGGCTTACTTCAATATATTTTTGGAGGATAGCTGTCATTTATAACTCTGCAGGTTTGTGAATTACAGTGCCCCTGAGCTCCTTTCTTCAACTCGCTTTCTTGTGAGTTGGGCACAAAACCGCAGGATTGCTTCAGGCCCTAATCTGTTTTCAGCAGGGCACGCTGAGCTTTTGTTTAATTCCTCTTCCTGGTGGTCAATGAGCGTTACATTTGCCCGTGCAGACACCTACAGCTAGTCTCTCATTCGTTCTCCCTATTCCTGTTCATCTTGCACAGAAATTGCAAGCTGTGCCAAAGAGGAGGTTAAAGGCACTGACTCTCCAAGCGGGGAGAGTGTTAGTAAAGCATCTGGAATGGTGAACACGAGGACCAGGATACGAAAACTGAGATGCATTTTAAATCGTTTCCCAATCACACGGTGGACGATACTCTGGGTTTCCCATGCATGTTTTAGCTGGAGGAAGAATGCCTTGAAACTGCAGAGTTGGGACCCATGGAATGGGTACCATGCAGTATGACTTCAAAGGGTCTGCATTTGCTCACCAAAACTCACCAATGTTATCAGCCTGAAGTGTCCAGCCTTATGTCTCAACCAGCTCTGGGTGTAGATGTGGTCAATCCCGGTTGCATCACATGCCCTGAGTGAATTATTTAAGAATTGCTCTCTATTTCACTGTCTTTGTGTTTTGTTTTCGAAATTTATTTTGATAATGGGATTTATCGGATTTTCACTGCTGCGTTTCGGCCGCTGTACACACGCTTGATTCTCTTACGGAGACATATATATCCATGGGTTTTAAGATTCTTCCTAGTCAGGTATATTCCTATGCGTTGAATATGTGGTGTGGGTCCATTACGTTGAGCAAGGAGTAGGTCTTGTCTATTACATATATGGCTTATGGAAAGTTATTTGTGCTAATTTCCGTCTCTGGTTTTATGCAACACCCCAAGGCACCTTTCCCCATAAGCAAGCACTAGTTGGTTTTCTAAATTTGAGACCCTGTTCTGTTTTGTAATTCAGTTCATGTGTAGTCAAGTTTACATTCCGTGTATTAGTGATATCTTATGATGTTTCTTTTTCTGTGTGACGTAGTTCACGTAGAATCACCGTACCTGCATCCACTCACTATGCCGCTACGGGCCTGATGACACAGATTTCATTGCTGAGTGATATTGCATTGCACGTACGTGCCACAACTTCTTTATCCATTTTTTGCTTTCTGGGATATTTACCTGATACTGTAGACGAGCTTCTTGTGAACACAGCCATCCCAAATATTGGGGTGGCTGTCTGTTTTTGATTTTAATTTCCGTAAGCTATAGGACCATAAGTGGAAGTGCCATAGGCTGTGTTGCTTTGTTTCTTACGTGTTTCAGGAAACACCATACACTTCTCCAGGGTGGCTGCTGGCAATTTACATCCTGACAATCAGCATAACAAGGCTCCCTGTTCTCCATATCCTGTCCTACCTTTCTGGATTTTACACTTTTTTCAGATGGCCCTTTTGCCCCGGGGGCAGTGAGACTTCATTGTAGTGCAGATTTCCTTTACAGGCTTGCTTGGTTGGCCAAAAAGGGCGTATGCGTTTTTTCCTGAATATATTCAGGAAAAAACGCATACGCCCTTTTTGGCCAAGTGCATCATTGTCGACGTTCTGCCTCTTTTCCTATGCTTTCAGGGCAATTCCTGTCTACCCCCTGCAATGGTTTTCCTGAAACTCTGCCACGCTTTCAAGTCCCCTTCGCAGGCTTACTTCAATATATTTTTAGAGGATAGCTGTCATTTATAAATCTGCAGGTTTGTGAATTACAGTGCCCCTGAGCTCCTTTCTTCAACTCGCTTTCTTGTGAGCTGGGCACAAAACCGCAGGATTGCTTCAGGCCCTAATCTGTTTCCGGCAGGGCACGCTGAGCCTTTGGTTAATTCCTCTTCCTGGTGAGAAATGAGCGTTACATTTGCCCGTGCAGACACCTATAGCTAGTCTCTCATTGGTTCTCCCTATTCCTGTTCATCTTGCACCGAATTTGCAAGCTGTGCCAAAGAGGAAGTTAAAGGCACTGACTCTCCAAGCGGGGAGAGTGTTAGTAAAGCATCTGGAATGGTGAACCCGAGGACCAGGATACGAAAACTGAGATGCATTTTAAATCGTTTCCCAATTACACGGTGGACGATACTCTGGGTTTCCCATTCATGTTTTAGCTGGAGGAAGAATCCCTTGAACCTGGAGAGTTGGGACCCGTGGAATGGGTACCATGCAGTATGACTTCAAAGGGTCTGCATTTGCTCACCGAAACTCACCAGTGCTATCAGCCTGAAGTGTCCAGCCTTATGTCTCAACCAGCTCTGGGTGTAGATGTGGTCAATCCCGGTTGCATCACATGCCCTGAGTGAATTATTTAAGAATTGCTCTCTATTTCACTGTCTTTGTGTTTTGTTTTCGAAATTTATTTTGATAATGGGATTTATCGGTTTTCACTGCTGCGTTTCGGCCGCTGTACACACGCTTGAATCTCTTACGGAGACATATATATCCACGGGTTTTAAGATTCTTCCTAGTCAGGTATATTCCTAGGCGTTGAATATGTGGTGTTGGGTCCATTTCGTTGAGCAAGGAGTCGGTCTTGTCTATTACATATTTGGCTTATGGAAAGTTATCTGTGCTAATTTAGCTCTCTGGTTTTATGCAGCACCCCAACGCACCTTTCCCCATAAGCAAGCACTAGTTGGTTTTCTAAATTTGAGACCCTGTTCTGTTTTGTAATTCAGTTCATGTGTAGTCAAGTTTACATTCCGTGTATTAGTGATACCTTATGATGTTTCTTTTTCTGTGTGATGTAGTTCACGTAGAATCACCGTACCTGCATCCACTCACTATGCCGCTACGGGCCTGATGACACAGATTTCATTGCTGAGTGATATTGCATTGTACGTACGTGCCACAACTTCTTTATCCATTTTTTGCTTTCTGGGATATTTACCTGATACTGTAGACGAGCTTCTTGTGAACACAGCCGTCCCAAATATTGGGGTGGCTGTCTTTTTTTGATTTTAATTTCCGTAAGCTATTGGACCATAAGTGGAAGTGCCATAGGCTGTGTTGCTTTGTTTCTTACGTGTTTCAGGAAACACCATACACTTCTCCAGGGTGGCTGCTGGCAATTTACATCCTGCCAATCAGCATAACAAGGCTCCCTGTTCTCCATATCCTGTCCTACAGTTCTGGATTTTACACTTTTTTCAGATGGCCCTTTTGCCCGGGGGGACAGTGAGATTTCATTGTAGTGCAGATTTCCTTTACAGGCTTGCTTGGTTGGCCAAGAAGGCGGTATGCGTTTTTTCCTGAATGTATTCTGGAAAAAACGCATACGCCCTTTTTGGCCAAGTGCATCATTGTCGACGTTGTGCCTCTTTTCCTATGCTTTCAGGGCAATTCCAGTCTACCCCCTGCAATCGTTTTCCTGAAATTCTGCCCCGCTTTCAAGTCCCCTTCGCAGGCTTACTTCAATATATTTTTGGAGGATAGCTGTCATTTATAACTCTGCAGGTTTGTGAATTACAGTGCCCCTGAGCTCCTTTCTTCAACTCGCTTTCTTGTGAGCTGGGCACAAAACCGCAGGATTGCTTCAGGCCCTAATCTCTTTTCAGCAGGGCACGCTGAGCCTTTGTTTAATTCCTCTTCCTGGTCGGCAATGAGCGTTACATTTGCCCGTGCAGACACCTACAGCTAGTCTCTCATTGGTTCTCCCTATTCCTGTTCATCTTGCACAAAAATTGCAAGCTGTGCCAAACAGGTGGTTAAAGGCACTGACTCTCCAAGCGGGGAGAGTGTTAGTAAAGCATCTGGAATGGTGAACACGAGGACAAGGATACGAAAACTGAGATGCATTTTAAATCGTTTCCCAATCACACGGTGGACGATACTCTGGGTTTCCCATGCATGTTTTAGCTGGAGGAAGAATGCCTTGAAACTGCAGAGTTGGGACCCATGGAATGGGTACCATGCAGTATGACTTCAAAGGGTCTGCATTTGCTCACCGAAACTCACCAATGTTATCAGCCTGAAGTGTCCAGCCTTATGTCTCAACCAGCTCTGGGTGTAGATGTGGTCAATCCCGGTTGCATCACATGCCCTGAGTGAATTATTTAAGAATTGCTCTCTATTTCACTGTCTTTGTGTTTTGTTTTCGAAATTTATTTTGATAATGGGATTTATCGGATTTTCACTGCTGCGTTTCGGCCGCTGTACACACGCTTGATTCTCTTACGGAGACATATATATCCATGGGTTTTAAGATTTTTCCTAGTCAGGTATATTCCTAGACGTTGAATATGTGGTGTTGGGTCCATTACGTTGAGCAAGGAGTAGGTCTTGTCTATTACATATATGGCTTATGGAAAGTTATCTGTGCTAATTTCCGTCTCTGGTTTTATGCAACACCCCAAGGCACCTTTCCCCATAAGCAAGCACTAGTTGGTTTTCTAAATTTGAGACCCTGTTCTGTTTTGTAATTCAGTTCATGTGTAGTCAAGTTTACATTCCGTGTATTAGTGATATCTTATGATGTTTCTTTTTCTGTGTGACGTAGTTCACGTAGAATCACGGTACCTGCATCCATTCACTATGCCGCTACGGGCCTGATGACACAGATTTCATTGCTGGGTGATATT
Source organism: Phocoena phocoena (assembly GCF_963924675.1). Taxonomy (NCBI): domain Eukaryota; kingdom Metazoa; phylum Chordata; class Mammalia; order Artiodactyla; family Phocoenidae; genus Phocoena; species Phocoena phocoena. Next base: position 754,174 of record NW_027077514.1, on the reverse strand, counting down.
GCATTGTACGTACGTACCACAAGTTCTTTATCCATTTTTTGCTTTCTGGGATATTTACCTGATACTGTAGACGAGCTTCTTGTGAACACAGCCATCCCAAATATTGGGGTGGCTGTCTGTTTTTGATTTTAATTTCCGTAAGCTATAGGACCATAAGTGCAAGTGCCATAGGCTGTGTTGCTTTGTTTCTTACGTGTTTCAGGAAACACCATACAGTTCTCCGGGGTGGCTGCTGGCAATTTACATCCTGCCAATCAGCATAACAAGGCTCCCTGTTCTCCATATCCTGTCCTACCTTTCTGGATTTTACACTTTTTTCAGATGGCCCTTTTGCCCGGGGGGCAGTGAGACTTCATTGTATTGCAGATTTCGTTTACAGGCTTGCTTGGTTGGCCAAAAAGGGCGTATGCGTTTTTTCCTGAATATATTCAGGAAAAAACGCATACGCCCTTTTTGGCCAAGTGCATCATTGTCAACGTTCTGCCTCTTTTCCTATGCTTTCAGGGCAATTCCAGTCTACCCCCTGCAATCGTTTTCCTGAAATTCTGCCCCGCTTTCAAGTCCCCTTCGCAGGCTTACTTCAATATATTTTTGGAGGATAGCTGTCATTTATAACTCTGCAGGTTTGTGAATTACAGTGCCCCTGAGCTCCTTTCTTCAACTCGCTTTCTTGTGAGCTGGGCACAAAACCGCAGGATTGCTTCAGGCCCTAATCTCTTTTCAGCAGGGCACGCTGAGCCTTTGTTTAATTCCTCTTCCTGGTCGGCAATGAGCGTTACATTTGCCCGTGCAGACACCTACAGCTAGTCTCTCATTGGTTCTCCCTATTCCTGTTCATCTTGCACAAAAATTGCAAGCTGTGCCAAACAGGTGGTTAAAGGCACTGACTCTCCAAGCGGGGAGAGTGTTAGTAAAGCATCTGGAATGGTGAACACGAGGACAAGGATACGAAAACTGAGATGCATTTTAAATCGTTTCCCAATCACACGGTGGACGATACTCTGGGTTTCCCATGCATGTTTTAGCTGGAGGAAGAATGCCTTGAAACTGCAGAGTTGGGACCCATGGAATGGGTACCATGCAGTATGACTTCAAAGGGTCTGCATTTGCTCACCGAAACTCACCAATGTTATCAGCCTGAAGTGTCCAGCCTTATGTCTCAACCAGCTCTGGGTGTAGATGTGGTCAATCCCGGTTGCATCACATGCCCTGAGTGAATTATTTAAGAATTGCTCTCTATTTCACTGTCTTTGTGTTTTGTTTTCGAAATTTATTTTGATAATGGGATTTATCGGATTTTCACTGCTGCGTTTCGGCCGCTGTACACACGCTTGATTCTCTTACGGAGACATATATATCCATGGGTTTCAAGATTTTTCCTAGTCAGGTATATTCCTAGACGTTGAATATGTGGTGTTGGGTCCATTACGTTGACCAAGGAGTAGGTCTTGTCTATTACATATATGGCTTATGGAAAGTTATCTGTGCTAATTTCCGTCTCTGGTTTTATGCAACACCCCAAGGCACCTTTCCCCATAAGCAAGCACTAGTTGGTTTTCTAAATTTGAGACCCTGTTCTGTTTTGTAATTCAGTTCATGTGTAGTCAAGTTTACATTCCGTGTATTAGTGATATCTTATGATGTTTCTTTTTCTGTGTGACGTAGTTCACGTAGAATCACGGTACCTGCATCCATTCACTATGCCGCTACGGGCCTGATGACACAGATTTCATTGCTGAGAGATATTGCATTGCACGTACGTGCCACAACTTCTTTATCCATATTTTGCTTTCTGGGATATTTACCTGATACTGTAGACGAGCTTCTTGTGAACACAGCCGTCCCAAATATTGGGGTGGCTGTCTTTTTTGATTTTAATTTCCGTAAGCTATTGGACCATAGTGGAAGTGCCATAGGCTGTGTTGCTTTGTTTCTTACGTGTTTCAGGAAACACCATACACTTCTCCATGGTGGCTGCTGGCAATTTACATCCTGCCAATCAGCATAACAAGGCTCCCTGTTCTCCATATCCTGTCCTACCTTTCTGGATTTTACACTTTGTTCAGATGGCCCTTTTGCCCGGGGGGCAGTGAGACTTCATTGTAGTGCAGATTTCCTTTACAGGCTTGCTTGGTTGGCCAAAAAGGGCGTATGCGTTTTTTCCTGAATATATTCAGGAAAAAACGCATACGCCCTTTTTGGCCAAGTGCATCATTGTCGACGTTCTGCCTCTTTTCCTATGCTTTCAGGGCAATTCCAGTCTACCCCCTGCAATCGTTTTCCTGAAATTCTGCCCCGCTTTCAAGTCCCCTTCGCAGGCTTACTTCAATATATTTTTGGAGGATAGCTGTCATTTATAACTCTGCAGGTTTGTGAATTACAGTGCCCCTGAGCTCCTTTCTTCAACTCGCTTTCTTGTGAGCTGGGCACAAAACCGCAGGATTGCTTCAGGCCGTAATCTGTTTCCAGCAGGGCACACTGAGCCTTTGTTTAATTCCTCTTCCTGGTGGGCAATGAGCGTTACATTTGCCCGTGCAGACACCTACAGCTAGTCTCTCATTGGTTCTCCCTATTCCTGTTCATCTTGCACAGAAATTGCAAGCTGTGCCAAAGAGGAGGTTAAAGGCACTGACTCTCCAAGTGGGGAGAGTGTTAGTAAAGCATCTGGAATGGTGAAACCAAGGACCAGGATACGAAAACTGAGATGCATTTTAAATCGTTTCCCAATCACACGGTGTATGATACTCTGGGTTTCCCATGCACGTTTTAGCTGGAGGAAGAATCCCTTGAACCTGGAGAGTTGGGACCCATGGAATGGGTACCATGCAGTATGACTTCAAAGGGTCTGCATTTGCTCACCGAATCTCACCAATGCTATCAGCCCGAAGTGTCCAGCCTTATGTCTCTACCAGCTCTGGGTGTAGATGTGGTCAATCCCGGTTGCATCACATGCCCTGAGTGAATTATTTAAGAATTGCTCTCTATTTCACTTTGTGTTTTGTCTTCGAAATTTATTTTGATAATGGGATTTATCGGATTGTCACTGCTGCGTTTCGGCCGCTGTACACACGCTTCATTCTCTTACGGAGACATATATATCCATGGGTTTTAAGATTCTTCCTTGTCAGGTATATTCCTAGGCGTTGAATATGTGGTGTTGGGTCCATTTCGTTGAGCAAGGAGTAGGTCTTGTCTATAACATATTTGGCTTATGGAAAGTTATCTGTGCTAATTTCTGTCTCTGGTTTTATGCAGCACCCCAAGGCACCGTTCCCCATAAGCAAGCACTAGTTGGTTTTCTAAATTTGAGACCCTGTTCTGTTTTGTAATTCAGTTCATGTGTAGTCAAGTTTACATTCCGTGTATTAGTGATACCTTATGATGTTTCTTTTTCTGTGTGATGTAGTTCACGTAGAATCACCGTACCTGCATCCACTCACTATGCCGCTACGGGCCTGATGACACAGATTTCATTGCTGAGTGATATTGCATTGTACGTACGTGCCACAACTTCTTTATCCATTTTTCGCTTTCTGGGATATTTACCTGATACTGTAGACGAGCTTCTTGTGAAAACAGCCGTCCCAAATATTGGGGTGGCTGTCTGTTTTTGATTTTAATTTCCGTAAGCTATAGGACCATAAGTGGAAGTGCCATAGGCTGTGTTGCTTTGTTTCTTACGTGTTTCAGGAAACACCATACACTTCTCCATGGTGGCTGCTGGCAATTTACATCCTGCCAATCAGCATAACAAGGCTCCCTGTTCTCCATATCCTGTCCTACCGTTCTGGATTTTACACTTTTTTCAGATGGCCCTTTTGCCCGGGGGGGCAGTGAGATTTCATTGTAGTGCAGATTTCCTTTAGAGGCTTGCTTTGTGGCCAAGAAGGGGGTATGCGTTTTTTCCTGAATGTATTCTGGAAAAAACGCATACGCCCTTTTTGGCCAAGTGCATCATTGTCGACGTTGTGCCTCTTTTCCTATGCTTTCAGGGCAATTCCAGTCTACCCCCTGCAATCGTTTTCCAGAAATTCTGCCCCGCTTTCAAGTCCCCTTCGCAGGCTTACTTCAATATATTTTTGGAGGATAGCTGTCATTTATAACTCTGCAGGTTTGTGTTTTACAGTGCCCCTGAGCTTCTTTCTTCAACTCGCTTTCTTGTGAGCTGGGCACAAAACCGCAGGATTGCTTCAGGCCCTAATCTCTTTTCAGCAGGGCACGCTGAACCTTTGTTTATTTCCTCTTCCTGGTCGGCAATGAGCGTTACATTTGCCCGTGCAGACACCTACAGCTAGTCTCTCATTGGTTCTCCCTATTCCTGTTCCTCTTGCACAGAAATTGCAAGCTGTGCCAAACAGGAGATTAAAGGCACTGACTCTCCAAGCGGGGAGAGTGTTAGTAAAGCATCTGGAATGGTGAACACGAGGACCAGGATACGAAAACTGAGATGCATTTTAAATCGTTTCCCAATCACACGGTGGACGATACTCTGGGTTTCCCATGCATGTTTTAGCTGGAGGAAGAATGCCTTGAAACTGGAGAGTTGGGACCCATGGAATGGGTACCATGCAGTATGACTTCAAAGGGTCTGCATTTGCTCACCGAAACTCACCAATGTTATCAGCCTGAAGTGTCCAGCCTTATGTCTCAACCAGTTCTCGGTGTAGATGTGGTCAATCCCGGTTGCATCACATGCCCTGAGTGAATTATTTAAGAATTGCTCTCTATTTCACTGTCTTTGTGTTTTGTTTTCGAAATTTATTTTGATAATGGGATTTATCGGATTTTCACTGCTGCGTTTCGGCCGCTGTACACACGCTTGATTCTCTTACGGAGACATATATATCCATGGGTTTTAAGATTCTTCCTAGTCAGGTATATTCCTAGGCGTTGAATATGTGGTGTTGGGTCCATTACGTTGAGCAAGGAGTAGGTCTTGTCTATTACATATATGGCTTATGGAAAGTTATCTGTGCTAATTTCCGTCTCTGGTTTTATGCAACATCCCAACGCACCTTTCCCCATAACCAAGCACTAGTTGGTTTTCTAAATTTGAGACCCTGTTCTGTTTTGTAATTCAGTTCATGTGTAGTCAAGTTTACATTCCGTGTATTAGTGATATCTTATGATGTTTCTTTTTCTGTGTGACGTAGTTCACGTAGAATCACCGTACCTGCATCCACTCACTATGCCGCTACGGACCTGATGACACAGATTTCATTGCTGAGTGATATTGCATTGCACGTACGTGCCACAACTTCTTTATCCATTTTTTGCTTTCTGGGATATTTACCTGATACTGTAGACGAGCTTCTTGTGAACACAGCCATCCCAAATATTGGGGTGGCTGTCTGTTTTTGATTTTAATTTCCGTAAGCTATAGGACCATAAGTGCAAGTGCCATAGGCTGTGTTGCTTTGTTTCTTACGTGTTTCAGGAAACACCATACAGTTCTCCGGGGTGGCTGCTGGCAATTTACATCCTGCCAATCAGCATAACAAGGCTCCCTGTTCTCCATATCCTGTCCTACCTTTCTGGATTTTACACTTTTTTCAGATGGCCCTTTTGCCCGGGGGGCAGTGAGACTTCATTGTATTGCAGATTTCGTTTACAGGCTTGCTTGGTTGGCCAAAAAGGGCGTATGCGTTTTTTCCTGAATATATTCAGGAAAAAACGCATACGCCCTTTTTGGCCAAGTGCATCATTGTCAACGTTCTGCCTCTTTTCCTATGCTTTCAGGGCAATTCCAGTCTACCCCCTGCAATCGTTTTCCTGAAACTTTGCCCCGCTTTCAAGTCCCCTTCGCAGGCTTACTTCAATATATTTTTGGAGGATAGCTGTCATTTATAACTCTGCAGGTTTGTGAATTACAGTGCCCCTGAGCTCCTTTCTTCAACTCGCTTTCTTGTGAGCTGGGCACAAAACCGCAGGATTGCTTCAGGCCCTAAACTCTTTTCAGCAGGGCACGGTGAGCCTTTGTTTAATTCCTCTTCCTGGTCGGCAATGAGCGTTACATTTGCCCGTGCAGACACCTACAGCTAGTCTCTCATTGGTTCTCCCTATTCCTGTTCAACTTGCACAGAAATTGCAAGCTGTGCCAAACAGGAGGTTAAAGGCACTGACTCTCCAAACGGGGAGCGTGTTAGTAAAGCATCTGGAATGGTGAACCCGAGGACCAGGATACGAAAACTGAGATGCATTTTAAATCGTTTCCCAATCACACGGTGGACGATACTCTGTGTTTCCATGCACGTTTTAGCTGGAGGAAGAATGCCTTGAACCTGGAGAGTTGGGACCCATGGAATGGGTACCATGCAGTATGACTTCAAAGGGTCTGCATTTGCTCACCGAAACTCACCAATGCTATCAGCCTGAAGTGTCCAGCCTTATGTCTCTACCAGCTCTGGGTGTAGATGTGGTCAATCCCGGTTGCATCACATGCCCTGAGTGAATTATTTAAGAATTGCTCTCTATTTCACTGTCTTTGTGTTTTGTTTTCGAAATTTATTTTGATAATGGGATTTATCGGATTTTCACTGCTGCGTTTCGGCCGCTGTACACACGCTTGATTCTCTTACGGAGACATATATATCCATGGGTTTTAAGATTCTTCCTAGTCAGGTATATTCCTAGGCGTTTAATATGTGGTGTTGAGTCCATTAAGTTGTGCAAGGAGTAGGTCTTGTCTGTTACATATTTGGCTTATGGAATGTTATCTGTGCTAATTTCAGTCTCTGGATTTATGCAGCACCCCAAGGCACCTTTCCCCATAAGCAAGCACTAGTTGGTTTTCTAAATTTGAGACCCTGTTCTGTTTTGTAATTCAGTTCATGTGTAGTCAAGTTTACATTCCGTGTATTAGTGATATCTTATGAGGTTTCTTTTTCTGTGTGACGTAGTTCACATAGATTCACCGTACCTGTATCCACTTACTATGCCGCTACGGGCCTGATGACACAGATTTCATTGCTGAGAGATATTGCATTGCACGTACGTGCCACAACTTCTTTATCCATTTTTCGATTTCTGGGATATTTACCTGATACTGTAGACGAGCTTCTTGTGAACACAGCCGTCCCAAATATTGGGGTGGCTGTCTTTTTTGATTTTAATTTCCGTAAGCTATTGGACCATAGTGGAAGTGCCATAGGCTGTGTTGCTTTGTTTCTTACGTGTTTCAGGAAACACCATACACTTCTCCATGGTGGCTGCTGGCAATTTACATCCTGCCAATCAGCATAACAAGGCTCCCTGTTCTCCATATCCTGTCCTACCTTTCTGGATTTTACACTTTGTTCAGATGGCCCTTTTGCCCGGGGGGCAGTGAGACTTCATTGTAGTGCAGATTTCCTTTACAGGCTTGCTTGGTTGGCCAAAAAGGGCGTATGCGTTTTTTCCTGAATATATTCAGGAAAAAACGCATACGCCCTTTTTGGCCAAGTGCATCATTGTCGACGTTCTGCCTCTTTTCCTATGCTTTCAGGGCAATTCCAGTCTACCCCCTGCAATCGTTTTCCTGAAATTCTGCCCCGCTTTCAAGTCCCCTTCGCAGGCTTACTTCAATATATTTTTGGAGGATAGCTGTCATTTATAACTCTGCAGGTTTGTGAATTACAGTGCCCCTGAGCTCCTTTCTTCAACTCGCTTTCTTGTGAGCTGGGAACAAAACCGCAGGATTGCTTCAGGCCCTAATCTGTTTCCAGCAGGGCACACTGAGCCTTTGTTTAATTCCTCTTCCTGGTGGGCAATGAGCGTTACATTTGCCCGTGCAGACACCTACAGCTAGTCTCTCATTGGTTCTCCCTATTCCTGTTCATCTTGCACAGAAATTGCAAGCTGTGCCAAAGAGGAGGTTAAAGGCACTGACTCTCCAAGTGGGGAGAGTGTTAGTAAAGCATCTGGAATGGTGAAACCAAGGACCAGGATACGAAAACTGAGATGCATTTTAAATCGTTTCCCAATCACACGGTGTATGATACTCTGGGTTTCCCATGCACGTTTTAACTGGAGGAAGAATCCCTTGAACCTGGAGAGTTGGGACCCATGGAATGGGTACCATGCAGTATGACTTCAAAGGGTCTGCATTTGCTCACCGAATCTCACCAATGCTATCAGCCCGAAGTGTCCAGCCTTATGTCTCTACCAGCTCTGGGTGTAGATGTGGTCAATCCCGGTTGCATCACATGCCCTGAGTGAATTATTTAAGAATTGCTCTCTATTTCACTTTGTGTTTTATCTTCGAAATTTATTTTGATAATGGGATTTATCGGATTTTCACTGCTGCGTTTCAGCCGCTGTACACACGCTTGATTCTCTTACGGAGACATATATATCCATGGGTTTTAAGATTCTTCCTTGTCAGGTATATTCCTAGGCGTTGAATATGTGGTGTTGGGTCCATTTCGTTGAGCAAGGAGTAGGTCTTGTCTATAACATATTTGGCTTATGGAAAGTTATCTGTGCTAATTTCTGTCTCTGGTTTTATGCAGCACCCCAAGGCACCTTTCCCCATAAGCAAGCACTAGTTGGTTTTCTAAATTTGAGACCCTGTTCTGTTTTGTAATTCAGTTCATGTGTAGTCAAGTTTACATTCCGTGTATTAGTGATACCTTATGATGTTTCTTTTTCTGTGTGATGTAGTTCACGTAGAATCACCGTACCTGCATCCACTCACTATGCCGCTACGGGCCTGATGACACAGATTTCATTGCTGAGTGATATTGCATTGTACGTACGTGCCACAACTTCTTTATCCATTTTTCGCTTTCTGGGATATTTACCTGATACTGTAGACGAGCTTCTTGTGAACACAGCCGTCCCAAATATTGGGGTGGCTGTCTGTTTTTGATTTTAATTTCCCTAAGCTATAGGACCATAAGTGGAAGTGCCATAGGCTGTGTTGCTTTGTTTCTTACGTGTTTCAGGAAACACCATACACTTCTCCAGGATGGCTGCTGGCAATTTACATCCTGCCAATCAGCATAACAAGGCTCCCTGTTCTCCATATCCTGTCCTACCGTTCTGGATTTTACACTTTTTTCAGATGGCCCTTTTGCCCGGGGGGGCAGTGAGATTTCATTGTAGTGCAGATTTCCTTTACAGGCTTGCTTTGTTGGCCAAGAAGGGGGTATGCGTTTTTTCCTGAATGTATTCTGGAAAAAACGCATACGCCCTTTTTGGCCAAGTGCATCATTGTCGACGTTGTGCCTCTTTTCCTATGCTTTCAGGGCAATTCCAGTCTACCCCCTGCAATCGTTTTCCAGAAATTCTGCCCCGCTTTCAAGTCCCCTTCGCAGGCTTACTTCAATATATTTTTGGAGGATAGCTGTCATTTATAACTCTGCAGGTTTGTGAATTACAGTGCCCCTGAGCTTCTTTCTTCAACTCGCTTTCTTGTGAGCTGGGCACAAAACCGCAGGATTGCTTCAGGCCCTAATCTCTTTTCAGCAGGGCACGCTGAACCTTTGTTTATTTCCTCTTCCTGGTCGGCAATGAGCGTTACATTTGCCCGTGCAGACACCTACAGCTAGTCTCTCATTGGTTCTCCCTATTCCTGTTCATCTTGCACAGAAATTGCAAGCTGTGCCAAACAGGAGATTAAAGGCACTGACTCTCCAAGCGGGGAGAGTGTTAGTAAAGCATCTGGAATGGTGAACACGAGGACCAGGATACGAAAACTGAGATGCATTTTAAATCGTTTCCCAATCACACGGTGGACGATACTCTGGGTTTCCCATGCATGTTTTAGCTGGAGGAAGAATGCCTTGAAACTGGAGAGTTGGGACCCATGGAATGGGTACCATGCAGTATGACTTCAAAGGGTCTGCATTTGCTCACCGAATCTCACCAATGCTCTCAGCCCGAAGTGTCCAGCCTTATGTCTCAGCCAGCTCTGGGTGTAGATGTGGTCAATCCCGGTTGCATCACATGCCCTGAGTGAATTATTTAAGAATTGCTCTCTATTTCACTGTCTTTGTGTTTTGTCTTCGAAATTTATTTTGATAATGGGATTTATCGGATTTTAACTGCTGCGTTTCGGCCGCTGTACACACGCTTGATTCTCTTACGGAGACATATATATCCATGGGTTTTAAGATTCTTCCTTGTCAGGTATATTCCTAGGCGTTGAATATGTGGTGTTGGGTCCATTTCGTTGAGCAAGGAGTAGGTCTTGTCTATAACATATTTGGCTTATGGAAAGTTATCTGTGCTAATTTCTGTCTCTGGTTTTATGCAGCACCCCAAGGCACCTTTCCCCATAAGCAAGCACTAGATGGTTTTCTAAATTTGAGAGCCTGTTCTGTTTTGTAATTCAGTTCATGTGTAGTCAAGTTTACATTCCGTGTATTAGTGATATCTTATGATGTTTCTTTTTCTGTGTGACGTAGTTCACGTAGAATCACCGTACCTGCATCCACTCACTATGCCGCTACGGGCCTGATGACACAGATTTCATTGCTGAGTGATATTGCATTGTACGTACGTGCCACAACTTCTTTATCCATTTTTCGCTTTCTGGGATATTTACCTGATACTGTAGACGAGCTTCTTGTGAACACAGCCGTCCCAAATATTGGGGTGGCTGTCTGTTTTTGATTTTAATTTCCGTAAGCTACAGGACCATAAGTGGAAGTGCCATAGGCTGTGTTGCTTTGTTTCTTACGTGTTTCAGGAAACACCATACATTTCTCCGGGGTGGCTGCTGGCAATTTACATCCTGCCAATCAGCATAACAAGGCTCCCTGTTCTCCATATCCTGTCCTACCTTTCTGGATTTTACACTTTTTTCAGATGCCCCTTTTGCCCGGGGGGCAGTGAGACTTCATTGTATTGCAGATTTCGTTTACAGGCTTGCTTGGTTGGCCAAAAAGGGCGTATGCGTTTTTTCCTGAATATATTCAGGAAAAAACGCATACGCACTTTTTGGCCAAGAGCATCATTGTCAACGTTCTGCCTCTTTTCCTATGCTTTCAGGGCAATTCCAGTCTACCCCCTGCAATGGTTTTCCTGAAACTTTGCCCCGCTTTCAAGTCCCCTTCGCAGGCTTACTTCAATATATTTTTGGAGGATAGCTGTCATTTATAACTCTGCAGGTTTGTGAATTACAGTGCCCCTGAGCTCCTTTCTTCAACTCGCTTTCTTGTGAGCTGGGCACAAAACCGCAGGATTGCTTCAGGCCCTAATCTCTTTTCAGCAGGGCACGGTGAGCCTTTGTTTAATTCCTCTTCCTGGTCGGCAATGAGCGTTACATTTGCCCGTGCAGACACCTACAGCTAGTCTCTCATTAGTTCTCCCTATTCCTGTTCATCTTGCACAGAAATTGCAAGCTGTGCCAAAGAGGAGGTTAAAGGCACTGACTCTCCAAGCAGGGAGAGTGTTAGTAAAGCATCTGGAATGGGGAACCCGAGGACCAGGATACGAAAACTGAGATGCATTTTAAATCGTTTCCCAATCACACGGTGGACGATACTCTGGGTTTCCCATGCATGTTTTAGCTGGAGGAAGAATCCCTTGAACCTGGAGAGTTGGGACCCATGGAATGGGTACCATGCAGTATGACTTCAAAGGGTCTGCATTTGCTCACCGAAACTCACCAATGCTATCAGCCTGAAGTGTCCAGCCTTATGTCTCAACCAGCTCTGGGTGTAGATGTGGTCAATCCCGGTTGCATCACATGCCCTGAGTGAATTATTTAAGACTTGCTCTCTATTTCACTGTCTTTGTGTTTTGTTTTTGAAATTTATTTTGATAATGGGATTTATCAGATTTTCACTGCTGCGTTTATGCCGCTGTAAACACGCTTGATTCTCTTACGGAGACATATAAATCCATGGGTTTTAAGATTCTTCCTAATCAGGTATATTCCTAGGCGTTGAATATGTGGTGTTGAGTCCATTTCGTTGAGCAAGGAGTAGGTCTTGTCTATTACATATTTGGCTTATGGAAAGTTATCTGTGCTAATTTCAGTCTCTGGTTTTATGCAGCACCCCAAGGCACCTTTCCCCATAAGCAAGCACTAGTTGGTTTTCTAAATTTGAGACCCTGTTCTGTTTTGTAATTCAGTTCATGTGTAGTCAAGTTTACATTCCGTGTATTAGTGATATCTTATGATGTTTCTTTTTCTGTGTGACGTAGTTCACGTAGAATCACCGTACCTGCATCCACTCATTATGCCGCTACGGGCCTGATGACACAGATTTCATTGCTGAGTGATATTGCATTGCACGTACGTGCCACAACTTCTTTATCCATTTTTTGCTTTCTGGGATATTTACCTGGTACTGTAGACGAGCTTCTTGGGAACACAGCCGTCCCAAACTTTGCGGTGGCTCTCTGTTTTTGATTTTAATTTCCCTAAACAATAGGACCATAAGTGCAATTGCCATAGGCTGTGTTGCTTTATTTCTTACGTGTTTCAGGAAACACCATACACTTCTCCAGGGTGGCTGTTCACAATTTACATCCTGCCAATCAGCATAACAAGGCTCCCTGTTCTCCATATCCTGTCCTACCTTTCTGGATTTTACACTTTTTTCAGATGGCCCTTTTGCCCCGGGGGGCAGTGAGATTTCATTGTAGTGCAGATTTCCTTTACAGGCTTGCTTGGTTGGCCAAAAAGGTGGTATGCGTTTTTTCCTGAATATATTCTGGAAAAAACGCATACGCCCTTTTTGGCCAAGTGCATCATTGTCGACGTTGTGCCTCTTTACTTATGCTTTCAGGGCAATTCCAGTCTACCCCCTGCAATCGTTTTCCTGAAATTCTGCCCCGCTTTCAAGTCCCCTTCGCAGGCTTACTTCAATATATTTTTGGAGGATAGCTGTCATTTATAACTCTGCAGGTTTGTGAATTACAGTGCCCCTGAGCTCCTTTCTTCAACTCGCTTTCTTGTGAGCTGGGCACAAAACCGCAGGATTGCTTCAGGCCCTAATCTGTTTTCAGCAGGGCACGCTGAGCCTTTGTTTAATTCCTCTTCCTGGTCGGCAATGAGCGTTACATTTGCCCGTGCAGACACCTACAGCTAGTCTCTCATTGGTTCTCCCTATTCCTGTTCATCTTTCACAGAAATTGCAAGCTGTGCCAAAGAGGAGGTTAAAGGCACTGACTCTCCAAGCGGGGAGAGTGTTAGTAAAGCATCTGGAATGGTGAAACCAAGGACCAGGATACGAAAATTGAGATGCATTTTAAATCGTTTCCCAATCACATGGTGGACGATACTCTGGGATTCCCATGCATGTTTTAGCTGGAGGAAGAATCCCTTGAACCTGGAGAGTTGGGACTCATGGAATGGGTACCATGCAGTATGACTTCAAAGGGTCTGCATTTGCTCACCGAAACTCACCAATGCTATCAGCCTGTAGTGTCCAGCCTTATGTCTCAACCAGCTCTGGGTGTAGATGTGGTCAATCCCGGTTGCATCACATGCCCTGAGTGAATTATTTAAGAATTGCTCTCTATTTCACTGTCTTTGTGTTTTGTTTTCGAAATTTATTTTGATAATGGGATTTATCGGGTTTTCACTGCTGCGTTTCGGCCGCTGTACACACGCTTGATTCTCTTACGGAGACATATATATCCATGGGTTTTAAGATTCTTCCTAGTCAGGTATATTCCTAGGCGTTGATTATGTGGTGTTGGGTCCATTTCGTTGAGTAAGGAGTAGGTCTTGTCTATTACATATTTGGCTTATGGAAAGTTATCTGTGCTAATTTAGCTCTCTGGTTTTATGCAGCACCCCAACGCACCTTTCCCCATAAGCAAGCACTAGTTGGTTTTCTAAATTTGAGACCCTGTTCTGTTTTGTAATTCAGTTCATGTGTAGTCAAGTTTACATTCCGTGTATTAGTGATACCTTATGATGTTTCTTTTTCTGTGTGATGTATTTCACGTAGAATCACGGTACCTGCATCCACTCACTATGCCGCTACGGGCCTGATGACACAGATTTCATTGCTGAGTGATATTGCATTGTACGTACGTGCCACAACTTCTTTATCCATTTTTTGCTTTCTGGGATATTTACCTGATACTGTAGACGAGCTTCTTGTGAACACAGCCGTCCCAAATATTGGGGTGGCTGTCTGTTTTTGATTTTAATTTCCGTAAGCTATAGGACCATAAGTGGAAGTGCCATAGGCTGTGTTGCTTTGTTTCTTACGTGTTTCAGGAAACACCATACACTTCTCCAGGGTGGCTGCTGGCAATTTACATCCTGACAATCAGCATAACAAGGCTCCCTGTTCTCCATATCCTGTCCTACCGTTCTGGATTTTACACTTTTTTCAGATGGCCCTTTTGCCCGGGGGGGCAGTGAGATTTCATTGTAGTGCAGATTTCCTTTACAGGCTTGCTTGGTTGGCCAAGAAGGGGGTATGCGTTTTTTCCTGAATGTATTCTGGAAAAAACACATACGCCCTTTTTGGCCAAGTGCATCATTGTCGACGTTGTGCCTCTTTTCCTATGCTTTCAGGGCAATTCCAGTCTACCCCCTGCAATCGTTTTCCTGAAATTCTGCCCCGCTTTCAAGTCCCCTTCACAGGCTTACTTCAATATATTTTTGGAGGATAGCTGTCATTTATAACTCTGCAGGTTTGTGAATTACAGTGCCCCTGAGCTCCTTTCTTCAACTCGCTTTCTTGTGAGCTGGGCACAAAACCGCAGGATTGCTTCAGGCCCTAATCTGTTTTCAGCAGGGCACGCTGAGCCTTTGTTTAATTCCTCTTCCTGGTCGGCAATGAGGGTTACATTTGCCCGTGCAGACACCTACAGCTAGTCTCTCATTGGTTCTCCCTATTCCTGTTCATCTTGCACAGAAATTGCAAGCTGTGCCAAAGAGGAGGTTAAAGGCACTGACTCTCCAAGCGGGGAGAGTGTTAGTAAAGCATCTGGAATGGTGAACACGAGGACCAGGATACGAAAACTGAGATGCATTTTAAATCGTTTCCCAATCACACGGTGGACGATACTCTGGGTTTCCCATGCATGTTTTAGCTGGAGGAAGAATGCCTTGAAACTGCAGAGTTGGGACCCATGGAATGGGTACCATGCAGTATGACTTCAAAGGGTCTGCATTTGCTCACCGAAACTCACCAATGTTATCAGCCTGAAGTGTCCAGCCTTATGTCTCAACCAGCTCTGGGTGTAGATGTGGTCAATCCCGGTTGCATCACATGCCCTGAGTGAATTATTTAAGAATTGCTCTCTATTTCACTGTCTTTGTGTTTTGTTTTCGAAATTTATTTTGATAATGGGATTTATCGGATTTTCACTGCTGCGTTTCGGCCGCTGTACACATGCTTGATTCTCTTACGGAGACATATATATCCATGGGTTTTAAGATTCTTCCTAGTCAGGTATATTCCTAGGCGTTGAATATGTGGTGTGGGTCCATTACGTTGAGCACGGTGTAGGTCTTGTCTATTACATATATGGCTTATGGAAAGTTATCTGTGCTAATTTCCGTCTCTGGTTTTATGCAACACCCCAAGGCACCTTTCCCCATAAGCAAGCACTAGTTGGTTTTCTAAATTTGAGACCCTGTTCTGTTTTGTAATTCAGTTCATGTGTAGTCAAGTTTACATTCCGTGTATTAGTGATATCTTATGATGTTTCTTTTTCTGTGTGACGTAGTTCACGTAGAATCACCGTACCTGCATCCACTCACTATGCCGCTACGGGCCTGATGACACAGATTTCATTGCTGAGTGATATTGCATTGCACGTACGTGCCACAACTTCTTTATCCATTTTTTGCTTTCTGGGATATTTACCTGATACTGTAGACGAGCTTCTTGTGAACACAGCCATCCCAAATATTGGGGTGGCTGTCTGTTTTTGATTTTAATTTCCGTAAGCTATAGGACGATACGTGGAAGTGCCATAGGCTGTGTTGCTTTGTTTCTTACGTGTTTCAGGAAACACCATACACTTCTCCAGGGTGGCTGCTGGCAATTTACATCCTGACAATCAGCATAACAAGGCTCCCTGTTCTCCATATCCTGTCCTACCTTTCTGGATTTTACACTTTTTTCAGATGGCCCTTTTGCCCCGGGGGCAGTGAGACTTCATTGTAGTGCAGATTTCCTTTACAGGCTTGCTTGGTTGGCCAACAAGGGCGTATGCGTTTTTTCCTGAATATATTCAGGAAAAAACGCATACGCCCTTTTTGGCCAAGTGCATCATTGTCGACTTTCTGCCTCTTTTCCTATGCTTTCAGGGCAATTCCTGTCTACCCCCTGCAATGGTTTTCCTGAAACTCTGCCACGCTTTCAAGTCCCCTTCGCAGGCTTACTTCAATATATTTTTAGGGGATAGCTGTCATTTATAACTCTGCAGGTTTGTGAATTACAGTGCCCCTGAGCTCCTTTCTTCAACTCGCTTTCTTGTGAGCTGGGCACAAAACCGCAGGATTGCTTCAGGCCCTAATCTGTTTCCGGCAGGGCACGCTGAGCCTTTGGTTAATTCCTCTTCCTGGTGAGAAATGAGCGTTACATTTGCCCGTGCAGACACCTATAGCTAGTCTCTCATTGGTTCTCCCTATTCCTGTTCATCTTGCACAGAATTTGCAAGCTGTGCCAAAGAGGAGTTTAAAGGCACGGCCTCTCAAAGCGGGGAGAGTGTTAGTAAAGCATCTGGAATGGTGAACCCGAGGACCAGGATACGAAAACTGAGATGCATTTTAAATCGTTTCCCAATTACACGGTGGACGATACTCTGGGTTTCCCATTCATGTTTTAGCTGGAGGAAGAATCCCTTGAACCTGGAAAGTTGGGACCCGTGGAATGGGTACCATGCAGTATGACTTCAAAGGGTCTGAATTTGCTCACCGAAACTCACCAGTGCTATCAGCCTGAAGTGTCCAGCCTTATGTCTCAACCAGCTCTGGGTGTAGATGTGGTCAATCCCGGTTGCATCCCATGCCCTGAGTGAATTATTTAAGAATTGCTCTCTATTTCACTGTCTTTGTGTTTTGTTTTCGAAATTTATTTTGATAATGGGATTTATCGGTTTTCACTGCTGCGTTTCGGCCGCAGTTCACACGCTTGATTCTCTTACAGAGACATATATATCCATGGGTTTTAAGATTCTTCCTAGTCAGGTATATTCCTAGGCGTTGAATATGTGGTGTTGGGTCCATTTCGTTGAGCAAGGAGTAGGTCTTGTCTATTACATATTTGGCTTATGGAAAGTTATCTGTGCTAATTTCAGTCTCTGGTTTTATGTAGCACCCCAAAGCACCTTTCCCCATAATCAAGCACTAGTTTGTTTTCTAAATTTGAGACCCTGTTCTGTTTTGTAATTCAGTTCATGTGTAGTCAAGTTTACATTCCGTGTATTAGTGATATCTTAAGATGTTTCTTTTTCTGTGTGACGTAGTTCACGTAGAATCACCGTACCTGCATCCATTCACTATGCCGCTACGGGCCTGATGACACAGATTTCATTGCTGGGTGATATTGCATTGTACGTACGTACCACAACTTCTTTATCCATTTTTTGCTTTCTGGGATATTTACCTGATACTGTAGACGAGCTTCTTGTGAACACAGCCGTCCCAAATATTGGGGTGGCTGTCTGTTTTTGATTTTAATTTCCGTAAGCTATAGGACCATAAGTGGAAGTGCCATAGGCTGTGTTGCTTTGTTTCTTACGTGTTTCAGGAAACACCATACACTTCTCCGGGGTGGCTGCTGGCAATTTACATCCTGCCAATCAGCATAACAAGGCTCCCTGTTCTCCATATCCTGTCCTACCTTTCTGGATTTTACACTTTTTTCAGATGGCCCTTTTGCCCGGGGGGGCAGTGAGATTTCATTGTAGTGCAGATTTCCTTTACAGGCTTGCTTGGTTGGCCAAGAAGGGGGTATGCGTTTTTTCCTGAATGTATTCTGGAAAAAACACATACGCCCTTTTTGGCCAAGTGCATCATTGTCGACGTTGTGCCTCTTTTCCTATGCTTTCAGGGCAATTCCAGTCTACCCCCTGCAATCGTTTTCCTGAAATTCTGCCCCGCTTTCAAGTCCCCTTCACAGGCTTACTTCAATATATTTTTGGAGGATAGCTGTCATTTATAACTCTGCAGGTTTGTGAATTACAGTGCCCCTGAGCTCCTTTCTTCAACTCGCTTTCTTGTGAGCTGGGCACAAAACCGCAGGATTGCTTCAGGCCCTAATCTGTTTTCAGCAGGGCACGCTGAGCCTTTGTTTAATTCCTCTTCCTGGTCGGCAATGAGGGTTACATTTGCCCGTGCAGACACCTACAGCTAGTCTCTCATTGGTTCTCCCTATTCCTGTTCATCTTGCACAGAAATTGCAAGCTGTGCCAAAGAGGAGGTTAAAGGCACTGACTCTCCAAGCGGGGAGAGTGTTAGTAAAGCATCTGGAATGGTGAACACGAGGACCAGGATACGAAAACTGAGATGCATTTTAAATCGTTTCCCAATCACACGGTGGACGATACTCTGGGTTTCCCATGCATGTTTTAGCTGGAGGAAGAATGCCTTGAAACTGCAGAGTTGGGACCCATGGAATGGGTACCATGCAGTATGACTTCAAAGGGTCTGCATTTGCTCACCGAAACTCACCAATGTTATCAGCCTGAAGTGTCCAGCCTTATGTCTCAACCAGCTCTGGGTGTAGATGTGGTCAATCCCGGTTGCATCACATGCCCTGAGTGAATTATTTAAGAATTGCTCTCTATTTCACTGTCTTTGTGTTTTGTTTTCGAAATTTATTTTGATAATGGGATTTATCGGATTTTCACTGCTGCGTTTCGGCCGCTGTACACACGCTTGATTCTCTTACGGAGACATATATATCCATGGGTTTTAAGATTCTTCCTAGTCAGGTATATTCCTAGGCGTTGAATATGTGGTGTGGGTCCATTACGTTGAGCACGGAGTAGGTCTTGTCTATTACATATATGGCTTATGGAAAGTTATCTGTGCTAATTTCCGTCTCTGGTTTTATGCAACACCCCAAGGCACCTTTCCCCATAAGCAAGCACTAGTTGGTTTTCTAAATTTGAGACCCTGTTCTGTTTTGTAATTCAGTTCATGTGTAGTCAAGTTTACATTCCGTGTATTAGTGATATCTTATGATGTTTCTTTTTCTGTGTGACGTAGTTCACGTAGAATCACCGTACCTGCATCCACTCACTATGCCGCTACGGGCCTGATGACACAGATTTCATTGCTGAGTGATATTGCATTGCACGTACGTGCCACAACTTCTTTATCCATTTTTTGCTTTCTGGGATATTTACCTGATACTGTAGACGAGCTTCTTGTGAACACAGCCATCCCAAATATTGGGGTGGCTGTCTGTTTTTGATTTTAATTTCCGTAAGCTATAGGACGATACGTGGAAGTGCCATAGGCTGTGTTGCTTTGTTTCTTACGTGTTTCAGGAAACACCATACACTTCTCCAGGGTGGCTGCTGGCAATTTACATCCTGACAATCAGCATAACAAGGCTCCCTGTTCTCCATATCCTGTCCTACCTTTCTGGATTTTACACTTTTTTCAGATGGCCCTTTTGCCCCGGGGGCAGTGAGACTTCATTGTAGTGCAGATTTCCTTTACAGGCTTGCTTGGTTGGCCAAAAAGGGCGTATGCGTTTTTTCCTGAATATATTCAGGAAAAAACGCATACGCCCTTTTTGGCCAAGTGCATCATTGTCGACGTTCTGCCTCTTTTCCTATTCTTTCAGGGCAATTCCTGTCTACCCCCTGCAATGGTTTTCCTGAAACTCTGCCACGCTTTCAAGTCCCCTTCGCAGGCTTACTTCAATATATTTTTAGGGGATAGCTGTCATTTATAACTCTGCAGGTTTGTGAATTACAGTGCCCCTGAGCTCCTTTCTTCAACTCGCTTTCTTGTGAGCTGGGCACAAAACCGCAGGATTGCTTCAGGCCCTAATCTGTTTCCGGCAGGGCACGCTGAGCCTTTGGTTAATTCCTCTTCCTGGTGAGAAATGAGCGTTACATTTGCCCGTGCAGACACCTATAGCTAGTCTCTCATTGGTTCTCCCTATTCCTGTTCATCTTGCACAGAATTTGCAAGCTGTGCCAAAGAGGAGTTTAAAGGCACGGCCTCTCAAAGCGGGGAGAGTGTTAGTAAAGCATCTGGAATGGTGAACCCGAGGACCAGGATACGAAAACTGAGATGCATTTTAAATCGTTTCCCAATCACACGGTGGACGATACTCTGGGTTTCCCATTCATGTTTTAGCTGGAGGAAGAATCCCTTGAACCTGGAAAGTTGGGACCCGTGGAATGGGTACCATGCAGTATGACTTCAAAGGGTCTGCATTTGCTCACCGAAACTCACCAGTGCTATCAGCCTGAAGTGTCCAGCCTTATGTCTCAACCAGCTCTGGGTGTAGATGTGGTCAATCCCGGTTGCATCCCATGCCCTGAGTGAATTATTTAAGAATTGCTCTCTATTTCACTGTCTTTGTGTTTTGTTTTCGAAATTTATTTTGATAATGGGATTTATCGGTTTTCACTGCTGCGTTTCGGCCGCAGTTCACACGCTTGATTCTCTTACAGAGACATATATATCCATGGGTTTTAAGATTCTTCCTAGTCAGGTATATTCCTAGGCGTTGAATATGTGGTGTTGGGTCCATTTCGTTGAGCAAGGAGTAGGTCTTGTCTATTACATATTTGGCTTATTGAAAGTTATCTGTGCTAATTTCAGTCTCTGGTTTTATGTAGCACCCCAAAGCACCTTTCCCCATAAGCAAGCACTAGTTTGTTTTCTAAATTTGAGACCCTGTTCTGTTTTGTAATTCAGTTCATGTGTAGTCAAGTTTACATTCCGTGTATTAGTGATATCTTATGATGTTTCTTTTTCTGTGTGACGTAGTTCACGTAGAATCACCGTACCTGCATCCATTCACTATGCCGCTACGGGCCTGATGACACAGATTTCATTGCTGGGTGATATTGCATTGTACGTACGTACCACAACTTCTTTATCCATTTTTTGCTTTCTGGGATATTTACCTGATACTGTAGACGAGCTTCTTGTGAACACAGCCGTCCCAAATATTGGGGTGGCTGTCTGTTTTTGATTTTAATTTCCGTAAGCTATAGGACCATAAGTGGAAGTGCCATAGGCTGTGTTGCTTTGTTTCTTACGTGTTTCAGGAAACACCATACACTTCTCCGGGGTGGCTGCTGGCAATTTACATCCTGCCAATCAGCATAACAAGGCTCCCTGTTCTCCATATCCTGTCCTACCTTTCTGGATTTTACACTTTTTTCAGATGGCCCTTTTGCCCGGGGGGCAGTGAGACTTCATTGTATTGCAGATTTCGTTTACAGGCTTGCTTGGTTGGCCAAAAAGGGCATATGCGTTTTTACCTGAATATATTCAGGAAAAAACGCATACGCCCTTTTTGGCCAAGTGCATCATTGTCAACGTTCTGCCTCTTTTCCTATGCTTTCAGGGCAATTCCAGTCTACCCCCTGCAATGGATTTCCTGAAACTCTGCCCCGCTTTCAAGTCCGCTTCGCAGGCTTACTGCAATATATTTTTGGAGGATAGCTGTCATTTATAACTCTGCAGGTTTGTGAATTACAGTGCCCCTGAGCTCCTTTCTTCAACTCGCTTTCTTGTGAGCTGGGCACAAAACCGCAGGATTGCTTCAGGCCCTAATCTCTTTTCAGCAGGGCACGCTGATCCTTTGTTTAATTCCTCTTCCTGGTCGGCAATGAGCGTTACATTTGCCCGTGCAGACACCTACAGCTAGTCTCTCATTGGTTCTCCCTATTCCTGTTCAACTTGCACAGAAATTGCAAGCTGTGCCAAACAGGAGGTTAAAGGCACTGACTCTCCAAGCGGGGAGAGTGTTAGTAAAGCATCTGAAATGGTGAACCCGAGGACCAGGTTACGAAAACTGAGATGCATTTTAAATCGTTTCCCAATCACACGGTGGACGATACTCTGGGTTTCCCATGCATGTTTTAGCTGGAGGAAGAATGCCTTGAACCTGGAGAGTTGGGACCCATGGAATGGGTACCATGCAGTATGACTTCAAAGGGTCTGCATTTGCTCACCGAAACTCACCAATGCTATCAGCCTGAAGTGTCCAGCCTTATGTCTCTACCAGCTCTGGGTGTAGATGTGGTCAATCCCGGTTGCATCACATGCCCTGAGTGAATTATTTAAGACTTGCTCTCTATTTCACTGTCTTTGTGTTTTGTTTTTGAAATTTATTTTGATAATGGGATTTATCAGATTTTCACTGCTGCGTTTATGCCGCTGTAAACACGCTTGTTTCTCTTACGGAGACATATAAATCCGTGGGTTTTAAGATTCTTCCTAATCAGGTATATTCCTAGGCGTTGAATATGTGGTGTTGAGTCCATTTCGTTGAGCAAGGAGTAGGTCTTGTCTATTACATATTTGGCTTATGGAATGTTATCTGTGCTAATTTCAGTCTCTGGTTTTATGCAGCACCCCAAGACACCTTTCCCCATATGCAAGCACTAGTTGGTTTTCTAAATTTGAGACCCTGTTCTGTTTTGTAATTCAGTTCATGTGTAGTCAAGTTTACATTCCGTGTATTAGTGATATCTTATGATGTTTCTTTTTCTGTGTGACGTAGTTCACGTAGAATCACCGTACGTGCATCCACTAACTATGCCGCTACGGGCCTGATGACACAGATTTCATTGCTGAGTGATATTGCATTGCACGTACGTGCCACAACTTCTTTATCCATTTTTTGCTTTCTGGGATATTTACCTGGTACTGTAGACGAGCTTCTTGGGAACACAGCCGTCCCAAACTTTGGGGTGGCTCTCTGTTTTTGATTTTAATTTCCCTAAACAATAGGACCATAAGTGCAATTGCCATAGGCTGTGTTGCTTTATTTCTTACGTGTTTCAGGAAACACCATACACTTCTCCAGGGTGGCTGTTCACAATTTATATCCTGCCAATCAGCATAACAAGGCTCCCTGTTCTCCATATTCTGTCCTACCTTTCTGGATTTTACACTTTTTTCAGTTTTCCTGAATATATTCTGGAAAAAACGCATACGCCCTTTTTGGCCAAGTGCATCATTGTCGACGTTCTGCCTCTTTTCCTATGCTTTCAGGGCAATTCCAGTCTACCCCCTGCAATCGTTTTCCTGAAATTCTGCCCCGCTTTCAAGTCCCCTTCGCAGGCTTACTTCAATATATTTTTGGAGGATAGCTGTCATTTATAACTCTGCAGGTTTGTGAATTACAGTGCCCCTGAGCTCCTTTCTTCAACTCGCTTTCTTGTGAGCTGGGCACAAAACCGCAGGATTGCTTCAGGCCCTAATCTGTTTCCAGCAGGGCACACTGAGCCTTTGTTTAATTCCTCTACCTGGTGGGCAATGAGCGTTACATTTGCCCGTGCAGACACCTACAGCTAGTTTCTCATTGGTTCTCCCTATTCCTGTTCATCTTGCACAGAAATTGCAAGCTGTGCCAAAGAGGAGGTTAAAGGCACTGACTCTCCAAGCGGGGAGAGGGTTAGTAAAGCATCTGGAATGGTGAACCCGAGGAGCAGGATACGAAAACTGAGATGCATTTTAAATCGTTTCCCAATCACACGGTGGACGATACTCTGGGTTTCTCATGCATGTTTTAGCTGGAGGAAGAATCCCTTGAACCTGGAGAGTTGGGACCCATGGAATGGGTACCATGCAGTATGACTTCAAAGGGTCTGCATTTGCTCACCGAAACTCACCAATGCTATCAGCCTGAAGTGTCCAGCCTTATGTCTCAACAAGCTCTGGGTGTAGATGTGTTAAATCCCGGTTGCATCACATGCCCTGAGTGAATTATTTAAGAATTGCTCTCTATTTCACTGTCTTTGTGTTTTGTTTTCGAAATTTATTTTGATAATGGGATTTATTGGATTTTCACTGCTGCGTTTCGGCCGCTGTACACACGCTTGATTCTCTTATGGAGTCATATATATCCATGGGTTTTAAGATTCTTCCTAGTCAGGTATATTCCTAGGCGTTTAATATGTGGTGTTGAGTCCATTAAGTTGAGCAAGGAGTAGGTCTTGTCTATTACATATTTGGCTTATGGAATGTTATCTGTGCTAATTTCAGTCTCTGGTTTTATGCAGCACCCCAAGGCACCTTTCCCCATAAGCAAGCACTAGTTGGTTTTCTAAATTTGAGACCCTATTCTGTTTTGTAATTCAGTTCACGTGGAGTCAAATTTACATTCCGTGTATTAGTGATATCTTATGATGTTTCTTTTTCTGTGTGACGTAGTTCACATAGAATCACCATTCCTGCATCCACTAAATATGCCACTACGGGCCTGATGACACAGATTTCATTGCTGAGTGATATTGCATTGTACGTACGTGCCACAACTTCTTTATCCATTTTTTGTTTTCTGGGATATTTACCTGATACTGTAGACGAGCTACTTGTGAACACAGCCGTCCCAAATATTGAGGTAGCTGTCTGTTTTTGATTTTAATTTCCGTAAGCTATAGGACCATAAGTGGAAGTGCCATAGGCTGTGTTGCTTTGTTTCTTACGTGTTTCAGGAAACACCATACACTTCTCCAGGGTGGCTGCTGGCAATTTATATCCTGCCAATCAGCATAACAAGGCTCCCTGTTCTCCATATCCTGTCCTACCTTTCTGGAATTTACACTTTTTTCAGATGGCCCTTTTGCCCAGGGGGCAGTGAGACTTCATTGTAGTGCAGATTTCCTTTACAGGCATGCTTGCTTGGCCAAAAAGGGCGTATGCGTTTTTTCCTGAATATATTCAGGAAAAAACGCATACGCCCTTTTTGGCCAAGTGCATCATTGTCGATGTTCTGCCTCTTTTCCTATGCTTTCAGGGCAATTCCAGTCTACCCCCTGCAATCGTTTTCCTGAAATTCTGCCCCGCTTTCAAGTCCCCTTCGCAGGCTTACTTCAATATATTTTTGGAGGATAGCTGTCATTTATAACTCTGCAGGTTTGTGAATTACAGTGCCCCTGAGCTCCTTTCTTCAACTCGCTTTCTTGTGAGCTGGGCACAAAACCGCAGGATTGTTTCAGGCCCTAATCTGTTTCTGGTAGGGCACGCTGAGCCTTTTGTTAATTCCTCTTCCTTGTGGGAAATGAGCGTTACATTTGCCCGTGCAGACACCTACAGCTAGTCTCTCATTGGTTCTCCTTATTCCTGTTCATCTTGCACAGAAATTGCAAGCTGTGCCAAAGAGGAGGTTAAAGGCACTGACTCTCCAAGCGGGGAGAGTGTTAGTAAAGCATCTGGAATGGTGAACCAGAGGACCAGGATACGAAAACTGAGATGCATTTTAAATCGTTTCCCAATCACACGGTGGACGATACTCTGGGTTTCCCATGCATGTTTTAGCTGGAGGAAGAATCCCTTGAACCTGGAGCATTGAGACCCATGGAATGGGTACCATGCAGTATGCCTTCAAAGGGTCTGCATTTGCTCACCGAAACTCACCAATGCTATCAGCCTGAAGTGTCCAGCCTTATGTCTCAACCAGCTCTGGGTGTAGATGTGGTCAATCCCGGTTGCATCACATGCCCTTAGTGAATTATTTAAGAATTGCTCTCTATTTCACTGTCTTTGTGTTTTGTTTTCGAAATTTATTTTGATAATGGGATTTATCGGATTTTCACTGCTGCGTTTCGGCCGCTGTACAAACGCTTGATTCTCTTACGGAGACATATATATCCATGGGTTTTAAGATTCTTCCTAGTCAGGTATATTCCTAGGCGTTTAATATGTGGTGTTGAGTCCATTAAGTTGAGCAAGGAGTAGGTCTTGTCTGTTACATATTTGGCTTATGGAAAGTTATCCGTGCTAATTTCAGTCTCTGGTTTTATGCAGCACCCCAAGGCACCTTTCCCCATAAGCAAGCACTAGTTGGTTTTCTAAATTTGAGACCCTATTCTGTTTTGTAATTCAGTTCACGTGTAGTCAAATTTACATTCCGTGTATTAGTGATATCATATGATGTTTCTTTTTCTGTGTGACGTCGTTCACATAGAATCACCATTCCTGCATCCACTAAATATGCCACTACGGGCCTGATGACACAGATTTCATTGCTGAGTGATATTGCATTGTACGTACGTGCCACAACTTCTTTATCCATTTTTTGTTTTCTGGGATATTTACCTGATACTGTAGACGAGCTACTTGTGAACACAGCCGTCCCAAATATTGAGGTAGCTGTCTGTTTTTGATTTTAATTTCCGTAAGCTATAGGACCATAAGTGGAAGTGCCATAGGCTGTGTTGCTTTGTTTCTTACGTGTTTCAGGAAACACCATACACTTCTCCAGGGTGGCTGCTGGCAATTTATATCCTGCCAATCAGCATAACAAGGCTCCCTGTTCTCCATATCCTGTCCTACCTTTCTGGAATTTACACTTTTTTCAGATGGCCCTTTTGCCCAGGGGGCAGTGAGACTTCATTGTAGTGCAGATTTCCTTTACAGGCATGCTTGCTTGGCCAAAAAGGGCGTATGCGTTTTTTCCTGAATATATTCAGGAAAAAACGCATACGCCCTTTTTGGCCAAGTGCATCATTGTCGATGTTCTGCCTCTTTTCCTATGCTTTCAGGGCAATTCCAGTCTACCCCCTGCAATCGTTTTCCTGAAATTCTGCCCCGCTTTCAAGTCCCCTTCGCAGGCTTACTTCAATATATTTTTGGAGGATAGCTGTCATTTATAACTCTGCAGGTTTGTGAATTACAGTGCCCCTGAGCTCCTTTCTTCAACTCGCTTTCTTGTGAGCTGGGCACAAAACCGCAGGATTGTTTCAGGCCCTAATCTGTTTCTGGTAGGGCACGCTGAGCCTTTTGTTAATTCCTCTTCCTTGTGGGAAATGAGCGTTACATTTGCCCGTGCAGACACCTACAGCTAGTCTCTCATTGGTTCTCCTTATTCCTGTTCATCTTGCACAGAAATTGCAAGCTGTGCCAAAGAGGAGGTTAAAGGCACTGACTCTCCAAGCGGGGAGAGTGTTAGTAAAGCATCTGGAATGGTGAACCAGAGGACCAGGATACGAAAACTGAGATGCATTTTAAATCGTTTCCCAATCACACGGTGGACGATACTCTGGGTTTCCCATGCATGTTTTAGCTGGAGGAAGAATCCCTTGAACCTGGAGCATTGAGACCCATGGAATGGGTACCATGCAGTATGCCTTCAAAGGGTCTGCATTTGCTCACCGAAACTCACCAATGCTATCAGCCTGAAGTGTCCAGCCTTATGTCTCAACCAGCTCTGGGTGTAGATGTGGTCAATCCCGGTTGCATCACATGCCCTTAGTGAATTATTTAAGAATTGCTCTCTATTTCACTGTCTTTGTGTTTTGTTTTCGAAATTTATTTTGATAATGGGATTTATCGGATTTTCACTGCTGCGTTTCGGCCGCTGTACAAACGCTTGATTCTCTTACGGAGACATATATATCCATGGGTTTTAAGATTCTTCCTAGTCAGGTATATTCCTAGGCGTTTAATATGTGGTGTTGAGTCCATTAAGTTGAGCAAGGAGTAGGTCTTGTCTGTTACATATTTGGCTTATGGAAAGTTATCCGTGCTAATTTCAGTCTCTGGTTTTATGCAGCACCCCAAGGCACCTTTCCCCATAAGCAAGCACTAGTTGGTTTTCTAAATTTGAGACCCTATTCTGTTTTGTAATTCAGTTCACGTGTAGTCAAATTTACATTCCGTGTATTAGTGATATCATATGATGTTTCTTTTTCTGTGTGACGTCGTTCACATAGAATCACCATTCCTGCATCCACTAAATATGCCACTACGGGCCTGATGACACAGATTTCATTGCTGAGTGATATTGCATTGTACGTACGTGCCACAACTTCTTTATCCATTTTTTGCTTTCTGGGATATTTACCTGATACTGTAGACGAGCTTCTTGTGAACACAGCCGTCCCAAATATTGGGGTGGCTGTCTGTTTTTGATTTTAATTTCCGTAAGCTATAGGACCATAAGTGGAAGTGCCATAGGCTGTGTTGCTTTGTTTCTTACGTGTTTCAGGAAACACCATACACTTCTCCAGGGTGGCTGCTGGCAATTTATATCCTGCCAATCAGCATAACAAGGCTCCCTGTTCTCCATATCCTGTCCTACCTTTCTGGAATTTACACATTTTTCAGATGGCCCTTTTGCCCAGGGGGCAGTGAGACTGCATTGTAGTGCAGATTTCCTTTACAGGCTTGCTTGGTTGGCCAAAAAGGGCGTATGCGTTTTTTCCTGAATATATTCAGGAAAAAACGCATACGCCCTTTTTGGCCAAGTGCATCATTGTCGACGTTCTGCCTCTTTTCCTATGCTTTCAGGGCAATTCCAGTCTACCCCCTGCAATCGTTTTCCTGAAATTCTGCCCCGCTTTCAACTCCCCTTCGCAGGCTTACTTCAATATATTTTTGGAGGATAGCTGTCATTTATAACTCTGCAGGTTTGTGAATTACAGTGCCCCTGAGCTCCTTTCTTCAACTCGCTTTCTTGTGAGCTGGGCACAAAACCGCAGGATTGTTTCAGGCCCTAATCTGTTTCCGGCAGGGCACGCTGAGCCTTTGGTTAATTCCTCTTCCTTGTGGGAAATGAGCGTTACATTTGCCCGTGCAGACACCTACAGCTAGTCTCTCATTGGTTCTCCTTATTCCTGTTCATCTTGCACAGAAATTGCAAGCTGTGCCAAAGAGGAGGTTAAAGGCACTGACTCTCCAAGCGGGGAGAGTGTTAGTAAAGCATCTGGAATGGTGAACCCGAGGACCAGGATACGAAAACTGAGATGCATTTTAAATCGTTTCCCAATCACACGGTGGACGATACTCTGGGTTTCCCATGCATGTTTTAGCTGGAGGAAGAATCCCTTGAACCTGGAGAGTTGGGACCCATGGAATGGGTACCATGCAGTATGACTTCAAAGGGTCTGCATTTGCTCACCGAAACTCATCAATGCTATCAGCCTGAAGTGTCCTGCCTTATGTCTCAACCAGCTCTGGGTGTAGATGTGGTCAATCCCGGTTGCATCACATGCCCTGAGTGAATTATTTAAGAATTGCTCTGAATTTCACTGTCTTTGTGTTTTGTTTTCGAAATTTATTTTGATAATGGGATTTATCGGATTTTCACTGCTGCGTTTCGGCCGCTGTACACACGCTTGATTCTCTTAAGGAGACATATATATCCATGGGTTTTAAGATTCTTCCTAGTCAGTTATATTCCTAGGCGTTGAATATGTGGTGTTGGGTCCATTTCGTTGAGCAAGGAGTAGGTCTTGTCTATTACATATTTGGCTTATGGAAAGTTATCTGTGCTAATTTCAGTCTCTGGTTTTATGCAGCACCCCAACGCACCTTTCCCCATAAGCAAGCACAAGTTGGTTTTCTAAATTTGAGACCCTGTTCTGTTTTGTAATTCAGTTCATGTGTAGTCAAGTTTACATTCCGTGTATTAGTGATATCTTATGATGTTTCTTTTTCTGTGTGACGTAGTTCAAGTAGAATCACCGTACCTGCATCCACTCACTATGCCGCTACGGGCCTGATGACACAGATTTCATTGCTGAGTGATATTGCATTGTAGGTACGTGCCACAACTTCTTTATCCATTTTTTGCTTTCTGGGATATTTACCTGATACTGTAGACGAGCTTCTTGTGAACACAGCCGTCCCAAATATTGGGGTGGCTGTCTTTTTTTGATTTTAATTTCCGTAAACTATAGGACCATAAGTGGAAGTGCCATAGGCTGTGTTGCTTTGTTTCTTACGTGTTGCAGGAAACACCATACACTTCTCCAGGGTGGCTGCTGGCAATTTACATCCTGCCAATCAGGATAACAAGGCTTCCTGTTCTCCATATCCTGTCCTACCATTCTGGATTTTACACTTTTTTCAGATGGCCCTTTTGCCCGGGGGGCAGTGAGACTTCATTGTAGTGCAGATTTCCTTTACAGGCTTGCTAGGTTGGCCAAAAAGGGCGTATGCGTTTTTTCCTGAATATATTCAGGAAAAAACGCATACGCCCTTTTTGGCCAAGTGCATCATTGTCGACGTTGTGCCTCTTTTCCTATGCTTTCAGGGCAATTCCAGTCTACCCACTGCAATCGTTTTCCTGAAATTCTGCCCCGATTTCAAGTCCCCTTCGCAGGCTTACTTCAATATATTTTTGGAGGATAGCTGTCATTTATAACTCTGCAGGTTTGTGAATTACAGTGACCCTGAGCTCCTTTCTTCAACTCGCTTTCTTGTGAGCTGGGCACAAAACGGCAGGATTGCTTCAGGCCCTAATCTGTTTCCGGCAGGGCACACTGAGCCTTTGGTTAATTCCTCTTCCTGGTGGGAAATGAGCGTTACATTTGCCCGTGCAGACACCTACAGCTAGTCTCTCATTGGTTCTCCCTATTCCTCTTCATCTTGCACAGAAATTGCAAGCTGTGCCAAAGAGGAGGTTAAAGGCACTGACTCTCCAAGCGGGGAGAGTGTTAGTAAAGCATCTGGAATGGTGAACCCGAGGACCAGGATACGAAAACTGAGATGCATTTTAAATCATTTCCCAATCACACGGTGGACGATACTCTGGGTTTCCCATGCATGTTTTAGCTGGAGGAAGAATCCCTTGAACCTGGAGAGTTGGGACCCATGGAATGAGTACCATGCAGTATGACTTCAAAGAGTCTGCATTTGCTCACCGAAACTCACCAATGCTATCAGCCTGAAGTGTCCAGCCTTATGTCTCAACCAGCTCTGGGTGAAGATGTGTTAAATCCCGGTTGCATCACATGCCCTGAGTGAATTATTGAAGAATTGCTCTCTATTTCACTGTCTTTGTGTTTTGTTTTTGAAATTTATTTTGATAATGGGATTTATCGGATTTTCACTGCTGCGTTTATGCCGCTGTACACACACTTGATTCTCTTACGGAGACAAAAAATCCATGGGTTTTAAGATTCTTCCTAGTCAGGTATATTCTTAGGCGTTGAATATGTGGTGTTGAGTCCATTTCGTTGAGCAAGGAGTAGGTCTTGTCTATTACATATTTGGCTTATGGAATGTTACCTGTGCTAATTTCAGTCTCTGATTTTATGCAGCACCCCAAGGCACCTTTCCCCATAAGCAAGCACTAGTTGGTTTTCTAAATTTGAGACCCTGTTCTGTTTTGTAATTCAGTTCATGTGTAGTCAAGTTGACATTCCGTGTATTAGTGATATCTTATGATGTTTCTTTTTCTGTGTGACGTAGTTCATGTAGAATCACCGTATCTGCATCCACTCACTATGCCACTACGGGCCTGATGACACAGATTTCATTGCTGAGTGATACTGCATTGCACGTACGTGCCACAACTTCTTTATCCATTTTTTGCTTTCTGGGATATTTACCTGGTACTGTAGACGAGCTTCTTGTGAACACAGCCGTCCCAAACTTTGGGGTGGCTCTCTGTTTTTGATTTTAATTTCCCTAAGCAATAGGACCATAAGTGCAATTGCCATAGGCTGTGTTGCTTTATTTCTTACGTGTTTCAAGAAACACCATACACTTCTCCAGGGTGGCTGTTCACAATTTACATCCTGCCAATCAGCATAACAAGGCTCCCTGTTCTCCATATCCTGTTCTATCTTTCTGGATTTTACACTTTTTTCAGGTGGCCCTTTTGCCCGGGGGGGCAGTGAGATTTCATTGTAGTGCACCTTTCATTTACAGGCTTGCTTGGTTGGCCAAAAAGGGCTTTTGCGTTTTTTCCTGAATATATTCAGGAAAAAACGCATACGCCCTTTTTGGCCAAGTGCATCATTGTCGACGTTCTGCCTCTTTTCCTATGCTTTCAGGGCAATTCCAGTCTACCCCCTGCAATCGTTTTCCTGAAATTCTGCCCCGCTTTCCAGTCCCCTTCGCAGGCTTACTTCAATATATTTTTGGAGGATAGCTCTCATTTATAACTCTGCAGGTTTGTGAATTACAGTGCCCCTGAGCTCCTTTCTTCAACTCGCTTTCTTGTGAGCTGGGCACAAAACCCTTTTTGGCCAACTGCAATGTTGGCAATGTTCAGCCCCTTTACTTGTGCTTAATGGCGAGTCCTTTCTACCTCTTCCAATCCCTTTCCTGCCATTCTCCGTTGCTTACAAGTCCTTTTCTCTGACTTTCCTCAAGACATTTTTCAGTGATAGATATTTTCAATTCTGCAGTTTCGTGAATTTTAGTGCCCCTGAGTTCCATTTTCCAACTTGTGTTTATGGGAACTGGCCACAAAGCATCAGGATTCCTCAAGCCCTATTCTGTTTCCATGGGCAACCCTAGCCTTTGGTCAATTCGTCTTCCTGATTGGAAATTAGAGTGGCATGTGCCTGTCCGAACACCTAGGACTTGTCTCTCATTGTTCCTCCTCCTTCTGCTTCATCCTCTGGACAAATTCCAAACTGTATGCAAAAGGATGTTGACAGTGCTGACATCTCCAAGTGGGGAGACTGTTAGTAAAGACGCTGGAGTGGTGAAGCCTAGCACCAAGAGATGAGGAGATGAGATGCCTTTTCCAAACTTTTCCCGATCAGACGGTATACCATCCTCTGGGTGTGACAGGCATGTTTTAGGTGTAGGAAGGGTCCCATTCATGTGAGGAGAACACCAGGGGATTTTAAATATCAGTGTCTCTCCGCAACCCAAACTGGGGAATTTTTTAAGCTACGGCTACACATATGTTCATTAAGGGCCTTGGGAAGTAGGCAGAGTCCAAACTTCAGATGATTGAAGTCTTCAGGGTCAGAAGCACTCACCACTGTCTTCCCTTAGATTCCATTTTTACTGTCATTGATGGATGATGTCAATAAAAATATCTATTCTTTTTCAGATCATTTCCCCTTATAGGTTATTGCAAAATATTGAGTGTAGTTCCCTGTGCTATACAGTAGTTCCTTGCTGATGATTTCATACATAGCAGTGTGTATGTGTTAATCCCAAACTGTTAATTTATCCCTCCTCCTACCATTTCCCTTTGGTAATAATAAATTATAAGATTTTATGCTTCTCAGAAATGGGGGAGCTGAAAGAGAGGTATCATTTTCAATGCAAAAGCATTTAAAACAAGATTGAAGCTTTAACCAAGATTATTAGATGTACATTCTTGGAAAGAAATCACTTTGTTTCTCTAATATTGACCTGACAAAGAAGACAAACCTTTTCACTGAACTTGCTTATAAGAAAGTGATGGAAATATCAAATGGAAGTGTTAGAAACATCTTATTTTACCCGAGCCTTATACACTGTTCTATGTTAATTACAGTTTGGCTCACACATCTGTTCATTGAAGTTTCAATGTTCTCAATTTCTGTTACTGATCCTCCAGAGTGGACGCCAACAAGTGTCCCCCTGCCCAGTGTCATTGGAGCCAATAGATCGAGACTGAGTTTGGTTCAAAAGCAAAGGAAACTTTATATTTTGATCAGAGAATGGAGAGGTGCTACCCTGTGGGCTGTGGGCTGGGCTGCTGTGTAGAGATCCTGTCAGAGTCACTGGGAGGGAGGGGGCTGAGCTCTCGAGGACCTGGTTGGCTGCAGCTCAGGCTCTATGTCACGGAGTCTGAACTGGGCCCCAGGAGCTGAAGTGTCATCGAGCCATTCTGCTCTAGGAAATCTGGTCTGAAGTGCCGGGTGTGGAACCTCTGTATGCGGGACACTAGGAGCACCTGAAATTAGACAAAGCACAAAGGATAAAAATGGCTGGACTTTATTTTATTGCCCAGATTCTATTTTTATCTCCCAGGCATTTTTAAGGGGCTTTGCCTGGGACAAACTTCTCTTCTGCCTTTTGTCCCTTTCCTCATTCTTGGAGTGCTGCGGGTGCAGACCCTTCTTCTGTAACTGCTGAGTGCTGAGTTAGGAGGCTTCATACCCGTGGGCGAGGGTCAGAACTTCTCCCCAGCAGCCTCCAGGTGACGTTGATTGTCCCCAGGCCTCCTGCCTCCCTGCTCGTCCACCTGAGCACCAGTATTGGAAGTGTTATAGATTCTAATGACCTTTAAGGGTCCAGAAAGGAGATGTGCAGTGGCGCTGTGAGGTCCAGTTTCACTCCGCCCCACATTTGTTCGGCCACCTTAGGCTGACCGTTTCTGCCAGCCTAGATGCTCTGACTGACCGTTTCTGCCAGCCTAGATGCTCTGACCAACAGTCTGCGCTTTCTTCCATTAGGCCCCTGAATTAACGTAAAAACAGCACCAGGTGTCAGGATCCTGCCCGCTCAGCTCCCAGACAGTCCAGGGTCAGTGGTGATGAAGGATCATGATGGTCACTGAGTCAAGAGCCTTTGGAAGTAAACAGGAGTCCAGCCGGTCTTATTGGCCACCATCATCAGGGTGTCTGTAGGCTTTTCTATGGTGACAGCATGATATACGGTTCCCCCGCCAAGATTATTAGCTCCCCTCTGGGTACAGTAAGTACTGCAAGCAGTAGTCTACTCTTTTGGGACACACTCTTGTTGTTTTATGAGAGAAACTCCAGGTCAAGTGATGGTCACACGGGTCGTCATGGTGCCCCGTTGCCCCCGGTTATCTCTCTGGAGGTTGGAGTTGGAGGGCCTCCTCAATCGAGGTCAGTGTGCCCACGGAGCAAACCCTGCAACTTCAGGGCATGGTTGGGGGTTAGGATCACCACGTGGGGTCCGTTTCCCTTAGAAGGGAGGTGGCCTTTTGGGCTGCTGATTTCCAGGTTTTCAGATACCACCAGTATCTTGGCCAGATGTGGTGGTGGGCCAAGCCCCTTGGTGACCATAGTTTATCCTACCTGGATGGCATTCTTGCATTGTTCCATTTCAAGTGGTCCCAGTTTTTGCACTAATACTCCAATGGCGATTCACCTTTCACCAGGAATGTAAAGGTCAAAGGGTTTAGCTAAATTAGGGAGTTCCAGGGCAAGGGTCTGAATTGACTGCTCTTTCCATTCTTGAAAGGCCACTTCTGGATTTTATTCAAAAGGATCATCATCTTTTCCTTTCAGTGTTTCATATAGAGGCCCAGCTAGTAGACTGTAGTTAGGGATCCAGAGGCAGGAAACCCTGGCTTCCCCAGGAACCCCTAAGCTGTCTTCTAGTTTCAGAAAGGGGTAAGGCTGTAAATTGTTTCTTCCCTTCCCTGGGATGGGCTTCTCCGACCTTCTGTGAGAATGAAGCCCAGGCAGGTCACCGTAGTCTGTGATACTTGAGCTTTTTCGTGGACAACTTCTATCCTTTATTGGCTTGGTAGTTCTGAGGCCTCCTTAGTAGGGCTGGCGATCAGAATGTCGTCTGAATATTGAAGGAGTGTTTCCTTTTCCAGAGGTAGAACTTTTAGGTCTTTAGCTGAGCTTTCCCCAAAGATGGTGTGGGAATTTTTGAACCCTTGGGGCAAGACAGCCTGGAAGTATTGTTTTAGTTGTATGTTGAGTCCTGTCACTCACAAGCCAAAATTTCTTGTGACTCTGGGACTAATGGAATACAAAAGAAGGCATCAGTGAAGACTAATACAGAATACCAAGTCCTGGTGGTTGGTAGAATGACCAGCAGGGTGTAGGATTTAGGAACTACTGGAGGTATATCCTCAGTGGCTTCACTGACTGTCCTGACATCCTTTACCAGGACTCCAGCAGCCCATGGGGCTCTCGAGGTCAGGCCAATCCCAGGATATGGAGCTCACCTGGGCAGGTACCCTACCCCCACCCCAGCCCACGGGGCTCTCGTGTTCAGGCCCCTCCCAGGATATGGGATGCCCTGGGCAGGTCCTCTGCAGTCCATGGGGCTCCCGTGGTCAGGCCCCTCCCAGGATACAGAGCTACCCTTGCAGGTACCTTGGCAGGGCTGGGCACACAGGAACCGTGCACATAGCCCTCATTGCAGAGCACTCCCAGCTCACCTGTCGCTCAGATCTGACACAGAGCACCTCAGAGCAGGACTTGAACTAACAAACAGCAGCTCTGACAGGTCTGTGACCCTGGGCATCACTCTGTGCGGCCTCCTCCACCTGGTCTTCCAGAGACTTCCACTGCACCCGGGGCACCAGGCCTCTGTCTCCAACCACCACCCACCCCTCCTCTCCCTGACTCCTGGGTTCCTCTCATTAGGAGAGGGTTTTCTTGAAGTTGTCTCCCACTCATGGGCCAGATAATATAATTAGAAAACAAGCCAGAGCTGCAGCCCCTTGTCTATCCTGACTCTCAGGAGCCCACACCTGTTCCTTGGACCTGGCCAATTCAGCAAGTTCCATTTTCAGCAACTGTGAGCCCCTGAGGGGTGATTATTGGCTGGCTTGGGAAGCCTGACCGTGCCGGCCAGCCCTCCCCAGGTGTGCCTGGGTTGAGATCAATATAAACACCGCTCCAGGCAGCAAGAGCCCCTGCAGCTGTGCCTGACGCCATTTTCTCTGCCCTGTCAGCAGTCTCGGGGCTGGGCTGGTGGGAGGGAGTGAGAGGCCACGGCTTTGTGGGTGTCCCAGTGTGAGTGGGACTCTGCTGGACTTTCTGCAGCAGTTGCCAAGATGCTACCTGCTAAAGAAGAGGATGTGTCACCCACACCTGCCGCTGGAATTTCTCCCTGGGCACAGGTGAGGAAGGAAGAAAGCAGTGGGGGCCGGGACAGCAGGGGTATCTCAGGCAGGGAAATGGAGAGCTTCCAGAAGAGCACCCAGGGCCAGGACCATCCTGGCTGGCCTGCAGGCACCAAGTCGGCTGGCATGCTGTCCCTCATGTGGCTCCATGGCCCTTCCTCTAGGTTTTCAAGTCCTTGTACATATTCAGGTGTTTAGCCTTGGAAGGGTGGGAACATTTCAGCAGCAGCTGGCCTGGGGCTCGGCCCACGTTTACTCACAGATACCTCGGCACGGTCCCCCAGCTTTGCAGTGAGGACGCTTGTTGCGAGGAGCATGCTGGCTGAATGGGAGATGATTCCCCACCACTGACCAACTTCAGAATTGTTTGCAATTGGAGCAAGTGCCCTGAAACGGTTTTCCTCTGTGTAACTGGTGGGTTCTGTTCTTTTTTATCTTTTTTTCGTTTTTGGTTCAAGGTAGATTTTATTCCTCTTTTGTGTATTTACAGATATAAGCATGGAAATAATTTATTCATATAAATACATGTATGTGAAGGGAAGAATATTTTTTCTGTTTTACTTTTTTTAATTTTATTTTTTTATTTTGAATTTAATTTTATATTTTTATACAGCAGGTTGTTTTTGGTTATCTACTTTATACATATAAATGTATACATACCAATCCCAATATCTCAACTCCTCCCACCACCATCCCCAACAGCTTTCCCCCCTTGTTGTCCATACGTTTGTTGTATACATGTGTTGCTCTATTTCTGCCTTGCAAAACGGTTCATCTGTACAATTTTTCTAGGTTCCACATATATGCATTAATATACAAGATTTGTTTTTCTCTTTCTGACTTACTTCAGTCTGTATGACAGTCTCTAGATCCATCAACGTCTCTACAAATGTCCCAATTTCATTCCTTTTTATGGCTTAGTAATATTCCATTTTATATATGTACCACATCTTTATGCATTCGTCTGTCTGTGGGCATTTAGGTTGCTTCCATTTCCTGGATAGTGTAAATAGTGATGCAATGAACATTGTGGTGAATGTCTCTTTTTGATTTATGGTTTTGTCTGGGTATATGCCCAGTAGAGGGATTGCTGTATCATATGGTAATTCTATTCTTAGTTTTATAAGAAACTCCATAATGTTCTCCACAGTGACTGTATCAATTTACGTTCCCAACAATAGTGGAAGAGGATTCCTTATCTCCACACCGTTTCCAGCATTTGTTGTTTGTAGATTTTCTGATGATGCCCATTCTAATAGGTGTGAGGTGATACACCATGGATGAGTCTATTTCGTTGAGCAAAGAGTAGGTCTTGTTTATTACGTATTTGGCTTATGGAATGGTATGTGTGCTAATTTCAATCTGTTTTTATACAGCAGCCCAACTCAACTTTCCCCTTAAGCAAGCATAAGGTTTTTATCTAAATGTGAGACTCTGTTCGGTTTTGTAATTCAGTTTATGTGTAGCCAAGTTTACACTCCCTCTATTAGTGATATCTTATGATAATTATCTTTCTTTGTGTGACATATTTCTCTTAGAATCATCATAATTAAATCCACTCAATTTGCTGCTACAGGCCTGATGACATTGATTTCACTGCTGAGTGATATTCCGTTGTACGTAAGTAGCACAACTTCTTTATCCATTTTTTTCTTTCTGGGATATTTAATTTGTACTGGACTCGAGGTTCTTGTAAACACAGCAGCCCTAAATTTTGTGTTGGCTGTGTCTTGTTGATTTTAATTTTCCTAAGCTATAGGGCCAAAAGTGGAAGTGCCCTAGCCTCTGTAGCTTTATTTTTTAGATGTTTCAGGATACACCATGAACATCTCCGGAGTGTCTGTTGGCAATTTACATCCCGCCCATCAGCATAACACGGCTCCCTGTTCTCCATGACCTGTCCTGTGTTTCTGGTTTTTACACTTTATTCAGATGGCCTTTTTGACGAATGGGAAATGTGACTTCATTGTAGTGTGGATTTCCATTGCTGGAGTGCTTGGTTGGCCAAAATGTTCATATGCGTTTTTTCCTGAATATATTCAGGAAAAATGTATACGCACTTTTTGTCCATGTGCATCACTGTCAAAGATCTGCCGCTTTTCATATGCTTTAAATGCAATTCCAATCTACCTCTTGAAATTTGATTCCTGCAATTCTGCCTCGTTTTCAAGTCCTCTTTGCAGACTTACTTCGATATATTTTTGCCAATAGCTGTCATTTATCTCTGCAGGTTTGTGTATTACAGTGCCCCTGAGCTCCTTTCTTAACTCGCTTCCTTGTAAGCTGGCCACAAAACTGCAGGTTTGCTTCAGGCCATAATCAGGGTCCGGCACGGCACTCTGAGCCTTTGGTTAATTCCTCTTCCTGGTGGGAAATTAGAGTTAAATGTGCCCCTCCAGATACCTGCCTCACTCCCAGCCACATGGTGATGTATGTCCTCAGGTTTGAGGCCATATGTGATGGGTTCCTCATCTTTTGATGATGTGGCCCCACTGGTGTGTGGACACTCCTGCCTGGTTCCCATCCCCTTGGTGATGTGGGCCCTCTGGTGAGACTCTGATCCTGGTTGGGTTCCTCACACATCCGTGAGGTGAGCCCTCTTCTCTGAGGTCACTCCTGCCTGGCTGGCACAACCCGCCTTGTTGACTTCGGCACCCTGGTGGCAGTTGGAGCCTGCTGGGAGCCTCCTTCCCGCGGTGATGAGGCCCTCTGGCGTCAGACCCTAATGGCGGGGTTCCCACATTTTCTGATACGTGCTAAGTGGTACGAGGGCACTCCTGCCAGGTTCCCATCCTCATGAGCGTGTGGGCCTTCTGTTCTGAGGTCCTAACGGCTGGGTTGCTCACACTTTCATGATGTGGGCCCTCTGCTGTGAGGTCAATCCTGCCTGGCTGGCGCACGTCGCCTTGGCGACGTGGACCCTCTGGTGGCAGTTGGAGCGTGCTGGGGCCTCCTCCCCTCAGTGATGAGGGCCTTCTGGTGTCAGGCCCTAAGTGCTGGGCTCCACACATTTTCTGATGTGTGCCCAGTGGTGCGAGTCACTCCTGCCAGGTTCCCATCCCCATGGGCATGTGGGACTTCTGTTCTGTGGTCCCAACTGCTGGGTTGCTCACAGTTTCATGATGTGGGCCCTTTGCTGTGTGTTCACTCTGGCCTGTATCCCATAGTGTCAGTGCTCTGGGCCTCCAGCTTGGAGTTTCCAACTTCTCGATTCCTCACCTTTTTTATTCTATGGGCCCTCGGTTGTGCGTCTCCTCCTGCATGCCTCACTCCCAGCCCCTTCGTGATGTGTGTCCCCTTGTTTGAGGCCACATGTGCTGTGTTCCTCACCTTTCTATAATGTGGCCACACTGGTGTGAGGACACTCTTGCCTGGTTCCCATTCCCTTGGTGATGTTGGCCCCACTGCTGTTAGGACAGTCTTGCCTGGTTCCCATCACCTTGGTGATGTTGGCCCTCTGGTGAGAGTCTGATCCTGGTTAGGTTCCTCACCCTTCTGTGAGGTGGGCCCTCTGCTCTGAGGTCACTCCTGCCTGGCTGGCACACCCCGCCTTGGCAACGTCGGCCATATGGTGGCAGTTGGAGCCTGCTGGGAGCCTCCTCCCCTCGGTGATGAGGGCCCTCTGGCTCAGGCCCTAACTGTTGGGTTCCCACATTTTCTGATTCGTGCTAAGTGGTGAAAGGACACTCCTGCCAGGTTCCCATCCCCATGGGGATGTGAGCCTTCTGCTCTGAGGTCCCAACGGCTGTGTTGCTCACAGTTTCATGATGAGGGCCCTCTGGTGTGAGTTCACTCCTGCCTAGATCCCATAGCCTCGCTGCTCCTGGCTGCCTGCCGGAGGTTCCAACTGTGGGATTCCTCACCTTTTTTATTCTATGGTCCCTCTGTTTTGAGGATCCTCTGGCCTGCCTCACTCCCAGCCCCTTGGTGATGTGTGTCCTCAGGTTTGAGGCCACGTGTGCTGGGTCCCTCAAATTATGGTGGTGTAGCCCCACTGGTGTGAGGACACTCCTGCCTGGTTCCCATTCCCTTGGTGATGTTGGCCCTCTGGTGACAGTGTGATCCTTGTTGGGTTCCTCACACTTCTGTGAGGTGGGCTTTCTGCTCTGAGGTCACTCCTGCCTGGTTGGCACACCCCGCCTTGGTGACATCGGCCTTATGGTGGCAGTTGGAGCCTGCTGGGAGCCTCCTCCCCTCGGTGATGAGGGTCCTCTGGCCTCAGGTCCTAACTGCTGGGTTCCCACATTTTCTGATTCGTGGAAGTGGGCCGAGGACACTCCTGTCAGGTTCCCATCCCCATAGGGATGTGGGCCTTCTGCTCTGAGGTCCCATCCGCTGGGTTGCTCACAGTTTCATGATGTGGGACCTCTGCTGTGAGTTTGCTGTGGCCTGGATCCCATAGACTCTGTGCTCTGGGCGGCCTACTGGCTGGTTCCAACTGCTGGATTCCTCACAACTTTTATTCTGTGGGCTCTGTTTTGTGAGGATACTCCTGCTTGCCTCACTCCTAGCCCCTTGGAGATGTGGGTCCCCTGTTTTAGGCCACATGTTCTGGGTTCCTCACCTTTCTTTAATGTGGCCACACTGGTGTGAGGACCCTCCTGCCTGGTTCTGATCCCCTTGGTGATGTGGGCCCTCTGGTGAGAGTCTTATCCTGGCTGGTTTCCTCACCCTTCTGTGAGGTAGGCCCTCTGCGGTGAGGTCACTCCTGCCTGGCTGGCACACATCACCTTGGTGACGTGGGTCCTCAGTTGGGAGTTGGTGTCTGCTGCGAGTCTCCGTCCCTCGGTAATGAGGGCCCTCTTGCGTCAGACCCTAACTCCTGGGCTCCCAAAATTTGCAGATGTGCGACCTGTGGTGCGAGTACACTCCTGTCAGGTTCCCAACCCCATGGGAATTTGGGCCTTCTGCTCTGAGGTCCCAACGGCTGGGGTGCTCACAGTTTCATGATGAGGGCCCTCTGATGTGCGTTCATTCCGGCCTAGATCCCATAGGCTTGCTGCTCCTGGGCGCCTGCTGGGAGGTTCCAACTGCGGGATTCCTCACCTTTTTTATTCTATGGGCCCTCTGTTTTGAGGCTCCTCCTGCCTGCCTCAATCCCAGCCCCGTTGTGGTGTGTGTCCTCTGGTGTGAGGCCACGTGTGCTGGGTCCCTCACCTTTAGATGATGTGGCCCCAATGGTGTGAGGACACTCGTGCCTGTTTCCCAGCCCCTTGGTGATGTGGCCCCTCTGGTGAGAGTCTGATCCTGGCTGGGTTCCTTACCGTTCTGTGAGGTGGGCCCTGTTCTCTGAGGTAACTCCTGCCTGGCTTGCTCCCATTGCCTTGGTGACGTCGGCCCTCTGGTGGCAGTTGGATCCTTTTGGAGACTGCTGTCCTCATTGATGAGGTCCCTCTGGCGTCAGGCTCTAACTGCTGGGCTCCCCAGGTTTTCTGATGTGAGCCCAGTGATGCCAGGACACTCGTGAAATGTTCCCATCCCCATGGCGATATGGGCCTTCTGCTCTGAGGTTCCAACGACTGGGTTGCTCACAGTTTCCTGATGTTAGCTCTCTGGTGTTAGTTCACTCATTCCTAGATCCCATAGCCTCTGTACTCTGGGCCGCCTGCTGGGAAGTTCTAACTGCTGGGTTCCTCACCTTTTTTATTCTTTGGGCCCTGTGTTGGGAGGCTCCTCCTGCCTGTGTCACTCCCAGCCCCTTGGTGATGTAGGTCCTCTGGTTTGTGGCCACATATGCCAGTTTCCTCATCTTTTAGTGATGTGGCCCCACTGGTGTGAGGACACTCGTGCCTGGTTCCCGTCCCCTTGGTGATATGGGCCCTCTGGGGAGAGTCTGATCCTGGTTGGGTTCTTCACACTTCTTTGAGGTGGGCCGTCTGCTGTGAGGTCACTCCTGCCTGGCTGGCACACCCCGCCTTGGCAACGTGGGCCCTCTTGTGGTAGTTGGAACATGCTGGGAGCCTCCTCCCCTCAGTGATGAGGGCCCTCTGGCATCAGGCCCTAACTGCTGGGTACCCACATTTTCTGATATGTGCTAAGTGTTGCGAGGACACTCCTGCCATGCTCCCAACACCTTGGGGATGTGGACCTTCTGCTCTGAGGTCCAAATGGCTGGGTTGCTCGCAGTTTCATGATGTGGACCCTCTGCTGTGAGTTGACTGCGGCCTGAATCGCATAGACTTGGTGCTCTTGGCCGCCTGCTGGGAGGTTCCCATTGCTGGATTCCTCAGCTTTTTTATTCTATGGGCCCTGTGTTGTGAGGCTACTCCTGCCTGCCTCATTCCGAGCCCCTTGGAGATGTGGGTCTTCTGGTTTAGCCACATGTGCTGGGTTCCTCACCTTTCTATGATGTGGCCACACTGGTGTGAAGACTCTCCTGCCTGGTTCTGATCACCTTGGTGATGTGGGCCCTCTGGTGAGAATCTGATCCTCTTTGGTTCTTCACACTTCTGTGAGGTTGACCCTCTGCTCTGAGGTCACTCCTGCCTGGTTGTCGCACTCCGCATTGGCGACGTCGCCCCTCTGGTAGCAGTCGGAGCTGGCTGGGAGCCACCGCCCCTCGGTGATGAGGGCCCTCTGGCATCAGGCACTAATTGCTGGGCTCCTCACATTTTTTCATGTGTGCCCACTCTTGCGATGACACTCCTGCTTGTTTCCCTTCCCCATGGGGATGTGGGCCTTCTGCTCTGAGGTCACAACGGCTGGGTTGCTTACAGAATCACAATGAGGGCCCTCTGTTGTGAGTTCATGCCGGCCTGGATCTCATAGCCTCAGTGCTCTGGGCCGCCTGCTAGGAAGATCCAACTGCTGGTTTCCACACCTTTTGTATACAATGGGACATGTGTTGTGAGGTTAATCCTGCCTGCCTCACTCCGAAACCCATGGTGATGTGGGTCCTCTGGTTTGAGGCCACATGTGTTGGGTACCTCAA
Source organism: Phocoena phocoena (assembly GCF_963924675.1). Classification (NCBI taxonomy): domain Eukaryota; kingdom Metazoa; phylum Chordata; class Mammalia; order Artiodactyla; family Phocoenidae; genus Phocoena; species Phocoena phocoena. The sequence continues at coordinate 710,662 of NW_027077514.1, read as the reverse complement.
CTTTTGATGATGTGGCCCCACGGGTGTGAGGACACTCCTGCCTGGTTCCCATCACCTTGGTGATGTGGGCCCTCTGGGGAGAGTCTGATCCTGGCTGGGTTCCCTACCATTCTGTGAGGTGAGCCCTCTGATGTCAGGTCACTCCTGCCTGGCTAGCTCACATCGCCTTGGCGACGTGGGCCCTCTGTTGGCCACTGGAGCATGCTGGGAGCCTCTTACTCCCGTGAATGATGGCCCTGGAAAAAATTCATATGCCCTTTTTGACCAAGTGCTTCATTGACGAGGTTCTGCCACTTCTCTTATGCTTTCAGAGCAATTCACGTCTACCTCCTGAAATCGGATTCCAGCAATTCTGCCCCACTTTCAAGTCCTCTTCGCAGCCTTAATTCAATATATTTTTGTACGATTTCTGTCATTTATAAGTCTGCAGGTGTGTGAATGACAGTGACCCTGAGCTCCTTTCCTCAACTCGCTTTCTTGTGAGCTGGCCACAAAACCACAGGATTGCTTCAGGCCCTAATCTTGTTCCAGCACGGCATGCTGAGCCTTTGGTTAATTCCTTTTCCTGTTGGGAAATGAGTGTTAAAATTGCCCGTGCATACTGGGCATATACCCTGAGAAAACCAAAATTCAAAAAGAGTCATGTACCAAAATGTTCATTGCAGCTCTATTTACAATAGCCCGGAGATGGAAAGAACCTAAGCGCCCATCATCGGACGAATGGATAAAGAAGATGTGGCACATATACACAATGGAATATTACTCAGCCTTAAAAAGAAATGAAACTGAGTTATTTGTAATGAGATGGATAGACCTAGAGTCTGTCATACAGAGTGAAGTAAGTCAGAAAGAAAAAGACAAATAGCGTATGCTAACACATATATATGGAATTTAAAGGAAAAAAATGTCATGAAGAACCTAGGGATAAGACAGGAATAGAGGTGCAGACCTACTGGAGAATGGAATTGAGGATATGGGGAGGGGGAATGGTGAGTTTTGACAGGGCGAGAGAGAGTCATGGACATATACACACTAACAAATGTAGTAAGGTAGATAGCAAGGGGGAAGCAGCCGCAAGGCACAGGGATATTAGCTCGGGGCGTTGGGACAGCCTGGAGGGGTGGAAGGGGGAGAGAGGGAGGGAGGGAGACACAAGAGGGAAGACACAGGGAGCATATGTATATGTATAGCTGATTCACTTTATTATAAAGCAAAAACTAACACACCATTGTAAAGCAATTATACCCCAATAAAGATGTTAAAAAAAATATTTGCCCGTGCACACACCTACAGATAGTCTCCCATTGGTTCTCCGTATTCCTGTTCATCTTGCGCAGAAATTGCAAACAGTGCCAAACAGGAGGTTAAAGGCACTGACTCTCCAAATGGGGAGAGTGTAAGAAAAGGGTCTGGAATTGTGAACCTGAGTATCAGGGGACGAAAACAGACAGGCATGTAAAAAGGTTTCCCAGTCACATGGTGGAGCATACTCTGGGTTTCCCATGCAAATTTTAGCAGAAGGAAGAATCCCTTGAACCTGGAGAGCTGGGAACCATGGAATGGGTACCAGGCAGTATGACATCAAAGGGTCTGCATTTGCTCACTGAACCTCACCAATGTTATCAGCCCAAAGGGTCCAGCCTTATCTCTCACCCAGCTCTGGATGTAGATGTGGTAAACCAGGTTGCATCACATGCCCTGTGTGAGTTATTTAAGAATTGCTCTCTATTTCACTGTCATTGTGTTTTGTTTTTGAAATTTTTTTTTGACACTGGGATTTATCGGATTTTCACTGCTGCGTTAATGCCGCTGTACACACTCTTGATTCTCTTACGGAGACATAAATATCCACGGGTTTTAAGATTCTTCCTAGTCAGGTATATTCCTAGGCGTTGAATATGTGGTGTTGAGTCCATTTCGTTGAGCAAGGAGTAGGTCTTGTCTATTACATATTTGGCTTATGGAACGGTATCTGTGCTAATTTCAGTCTCTGGTTTTATGCAGCACTCCAACGCACCTTTCTCCATAAGAAAGCACAAGTTGGTTTTCTAAATTTGAGACTGTTCTGTTTTGTAATTCAGTTCATGTGTAGTCAAGTTTACATACTGTGTATTAGTGATATTTTATGATGTTTCCTTTTATGTGTGACTTATTTCACGTAGAATCACCATACCTGAATCCACTCACTATGCCGCTACGGGCCTGATGACACAGATTTCATTGCTGAGTGATATTCCATTGAACGTACGTACCACAACTTCTTTATCCATTGTTTGCTCTCTGAGATATTTACCTGGTACTGTAAACGAGGTTCTTGTGAACAGAGAGGTCCCAAACTTTGAGGTGGCTGGGTGTTTTTGATTTTAATTTCCCTAAGCTGTAGGACCATAAGTGGAAGTGCCATAGGCTGTGTTGCTTTCTTTCTTACGTGTTTCAGGAAACACATAACACTTCTCCAGAATGGCTGTCAGCAATTTACATCATTTGCATCAGTATAATAAGGATCCCTGTTTTCCATTGCCTGTCCTACGTTTCTGGATTTTACAGTTTTTTTAAATGGCCCTTTTGCCCTGGGGGGCACTGAGACTTCATTGTAGTGCAGGTTTATTTACAAGTTTGCTTGGTTGGCCAAAAAGTGCGTATGCGTTTTTTCCTGAATACATTTAGGGAAAAAAGCATCCGCATTTTTTGGACAAGTGCATCATTATCGACGTTCTGCCTCTTTTCCTATTCTTTAAGTGCAATTCCAGTTTAACCCTACAATCGTTTTCCTGAATTTCTGCCCCGCTTTCAAGTCCCCTTTGCAGGCTTACTTCAATATATTTTTGGAGGATAGCTGTCATTTATAACTCTGCAGGTTTGTGAATTACAGTGCCCCTGAGCTCCTTTCTTCAACTCGCTTTCTTGTGAGCTGGGCACAAAACCGCAGGATTGCTTCAGGCACTAATCTCATTCCAGCAGGGCACGCTGAGCCTTTGGTTAATTCCTCTTCCTGGTGGGAAATGAGCATTACATTTGCCCGTGCAGACAACTACAGCTAGTCTCTCATTGGTTCTCCCTATTCCTGTTCATCTTGCACAGAAATTGCAAGCTGTGCCAAAGAGGAGGTTAAAGGCACTGACTCTCCAAGCGGGTAGAGTGTTAGTAAAGCATCTGGAATGGTGAACCCGAGGACCAGGATACGAAAACTGAGATGCATTTTAAATCATTTTTCAATCACACGGTGGACGATACTCTGGGTTTTCCATGCATGTTTTAGCTGGAGGAAGAATCCCTTGAACCTGGAGAGTTGGGACCCATGGAATGAGTACCATGCAGTATGACTTCAAAGGGTCTGCATTTGCTCACCGAAACTCACCAATGCTATCAGCCTGAAGTGTCCAGCCTTATGTCTCAACCAGCTCTGGGTGTAGATGTGGTCAATCCCGGTTGCATCACATGCCCTGAGTGAATTATTTAAGAATTGCTCTCTATTTCACTGTCTTTGTGTTTTGTTTTCGAAATTTATTTTGATAATGGGATTTATCGGATTTTCACTGCTGCATTTCGGCCGCTGTACACACGCTTGATTCTCTTACGGAGACATATATATCCATGGGTTTTAAGATTCTTCCTAGTCAGGTATATTCCTAGGCGTTGAATATGTGGTGTTGGGTCCATTTCGTTGAGCAAGGAGTAGGTCTTGTCTGTTACATATTTGGCTTATGGAATGTTATCTGTGCTAATTTCAGTCTCTGGTTTTATGCAGCACCCCAAGGCACCTTTCCCCATAAGCAAGCACTAGTTGGTTTTCTAAATTTTAGACCCTATTCTGTTTTGTAATTCAGTTCACGTGTAGTCAAATTTACATTCCGTGTATTAGTGATATCTTATGATATTTCTTTTTCTGTGTGACGTAGTTCACATAGAATCACCATTCCTGCATGCACTAACTATGCCACTACGGGCCTGATGACACAGATTTCATTGCTGAGTGATATTGCATTGTACGTACGTGCCACAACTTCTTTATCCATTTTTTGCTTTCTGGGATATTTACCTGATACTGTAGACGAGCTTCTTGTGAACACAGCCGTCCCAAATATTGGGGTGGCTGTCTGTTTTTGATTTTAATTTCCGTAAGCTAAAGGACCATAAGTGGAAGTGCCATAGGCTGTGTTGCTTTGTTTCTTACGTGTTTCAGGAAACACCATACACTTCTCCAGGGTGGCTGCTGGCAATTTATATCCTGCCAATCAGCATAACAAGGCTCCCTGTTCTCCATATCCTGTCCTACCTTTCTGGATTTTACACTTTTTTCAGATGGCCCTTTTGCCCAGGGGGCAGTGAGACTTCATTGTAGTGCAGATTTCCTTTACAGGCTTGCTTGGTTGGCCAAAAAGGGCGTATGCGTTTTTTCCTGAATATATTCAGGAAAAAACGCATACGCCCTTTTTGGCCAAGTGCATCATTGTCGACGTTCTGCCTCTTTTCCTATGCTTTCAGGGCAATTCCAGTCTACCCCCTGCAATCGTTTTCCTGAAATTCTGCCCCGCTTTCAAGTCCCCTTCGCAGGCTTACTTCAATATATTTTTGGAGGATAGCTGTCATTTATAACTCTGCAGGTTTGTGAATTACAGTGCCCCTGAGCTCCTTTCTTCAACTCGCTTTCTTGTGAGCTGGGCACAAAACCGCAGGATTGCTTCAGGCCCTAATCTGTTTCCAGCAGGGCACACTGAGCCTTTGTTTAATTCCTCTTCCTGGTGGGCAATGAGCGTTACATTTGCCCGTGCAGACACCTACAGCTAGTCTCTCATTGGTTCTCCCTATTCCTGTTCATCTTGCACTGAAATTGCAAGCTGTGCCAAAGAGGAGGTTAAAGGCACTGACTCTCCAAGCAGGGAGAGTGTTAGTAAAGCATCTGGAATGGTGAACCCGAGGACCAGGATACGAAATCTGAGATGCATTTTAAATCGTTTCCCAATCACACGGTGGACCATACTGTGGGTTTCCCATGCATGTTTTAGCTGGAGGAAGAATCCCTTGAACCTGAAGAGTTGGGACCCATGGAATAGGTACCATGCAGTATGACTTCAAAGGGTCTGCATTTGCTCACCGAAACTCACCAATGCTATCAGCCTGAAGTGTCAAGCCTTATTTCTCAACCAGCTCTGGGTGTAGATGTGATCAATCCCGGTTGCATCACATGCCCTGAGTGAATTATTTAAGAATTGCTCTCTATTTCACTGTCTTTGTGTTTTGTTTTCGAAGTTTATTTTGATAATGGGATTTATCGGATTTTCACTGCTGCCTTTCGGCCGCTGTACACACGCTTGATTCTCTTACGGAGACATATATATCCATGGGTTTTAAGATTCTTCCTAGTCAGGTATATTCCTAGGCGTTGAATATGTGGTGTTGAGTCCATTTCGTTGAGCAAGGAGTAGGTCTTGTCTATTACATATTTGGCTTATGGAAAGTTATCTGTGCTAATTTCAGTCTCTGGATTTATGCAGCACCCCAAGTCACCTTTCCCCATAAGCAAGCACTAGTTGGTTTTCTAAATTTGAGACCCTGTTCTGTTTTGTAATTCAGTTCATGTGTAGTCAAGTTTACATTCCGTGTATTAGTGATATCTTATGATGTTTCTTTTTCTGTGTGACGTAGTTCACGTAGAATCACCGTACCTGCATCCACTCACTATGCCCCTACGGGCCTGATGACACAGATTTCATTGCTGAGTGATACTGCATTGCACGTACGTGCCACAACTTCTTTATCCATTTTTTGCTTTCTGGGATATTTACCTGATACTGTAGACGACCTTCTTGTGAACACAGCCGTCCCAAATATTGGGGAGGCTGTCTGTTTTTGATTTTAATTTCCGTAAGCTATAGGACCATAAGTGGAAATACCATAGGCTGTGTTGCTTTGTTTCTTACGTGTTTCAGGAAACACCATACACTTCTCCAGGGTGGCTGCTGGCAATTTACATCCTGCCAATCAGCATAACAAGGCTCCCTGTTCTCCATATCCTGTCCTAACTTTCTGGATTTTACACTTTTTTCAGATGGCCCTTTTGCCCGGGGGCAGTGAGACTTCATTGTAGTGCAGATTTCCTTTACAGGCTTGCTTGGTTGGCCAAAAAGGGCGAATACGTTTTTTCCTGAATATATTCAGGAAAAAACGCATACGCCCTTTTTGGCCAAGTGCATCATTGTCGACGTTCTGCCTCTTTTCCTATGCTTTCAGGGCAATTCCAGTCTACCCCTGCAATCGTTTTCCTGAAATTCTGCCCCGCTTTCAAGTCCCCTTCGCAGGCTTACTTCAATATATTTTTGGAGGATAGCTCTCATTTATAACTCTGCAGGTTTGTGAATTACAGTGTCCCTGAGCTCCTTTCTTCAACTCGCTTTCTTGTGAGCTGGGCACAAAACCGCAGGATTGCTTCAGGCCCTAATCTGTTTCCAGCTGGGCACACTGAGCCTTTGGTTAATTCCTCTTCCTGGAGGGAAATGAGCATTACATTTGCCCGTGCAGACACCTACAGCTAGTCTCTCATTGGTTCTCCCTATTCCTGTTCATCTTGCACAGAAATTGCAAGCTGTGCCAAAGAGGAGGTTAAAGGCACTGACTCTCCAAGCAGGGAGAGTGTTAGTAAAGCGTCTGGAATGGTGAACCCGAGGACATGGATACGAAAACTGAGATGCATTTTAAATCGTTTCCCAATCACCCGGTGCACGATACTCTGGGGTTCCCATGCATGTATTAGCTGGAAGAACAATGCCTTGAACCTGGAGAGTTGGGACCCATGGAATGGGTACCATGCAGTATGACTTCAAAGGGTCTGCATTTGCTCACCGAAACTCACCAATGCTATCAGCCTGAAGTGTCCAGCCTTCTGTCTCAACCAGCTCTGGGTGTAGATGTGGTCAATCCCGGTTGCATCACATGCCCTGGGTGAATTATTTAAGAATTGCTCTCTATTTCACTGTCTTTGTGTTTTGTTTTCGAAATTTATTTTGATAATGGGATTTATCGCATTTTCACTGCTGCGTTTCGGCCGCTGTACACACGCTTGATTCTCTTACGGAGACATATATATCCATGGGTTTTAAGATTCTTCCTAGTCAGGTATATTCCTAGGCGTTGAATATGTGGTGTTGGGTCCATTTCGTTGAGAAAGGAGTAGGTTTGTCTATTACATATTTGGCTTATGGAAAGTTATCTGTGCTAATTTCAGTCTCTGGTTTTATGCAGCACGCCAAGGCACCTTTCCCCATAAGCAAGCACTAGTTGGTTTTCTAAATTTGAGACCCTGTTCTGTTTTGTAATTCGGTTCATGTGTAGTCAAGTTTACATTCCGTGTATTAGTGATATCTTATGATGTTTCTTTTTCTGTGTGACGTAGTTCACGTAGAATCACCGTACCTGCATCCACTCACTATGCCGCTATGAGCCTGATGACACAGATTTCATTGCTGAGTGATACTGCATTGCACGTACGTGCCACAACTTCTTTATCCATTTTTGCTTTCTGGGATATTTACCTGGTACTGTAGACGAGCTTCTTGGGAACACAGCCGTCCCAAACTTTGGGGTGGCTCTCTGTTTTTGATTTTAATTTCCCTAAGGAATAGGACCATAAGTGCAATTGCCATAGGCTGTGTTGCTTTATTTCTTACGTGTTTCTGTAAACACCATACACTTCTCCAGGGTGGCTGTTGGCAATTTACATCCTGCCAATCAGCATAACAAGGCTCCCTGTTCTCCATATCCTGTCCTACCGTTCTGGATTTTAAACTTTTTTCAGATGGCCCTTTTGCCCGGGGGGCAGTGAGACTTCATTGTTGTGCAGATTTCCTTTACAGGCTTGCTTGTTTGGCCAAAAAGGGCGTATGCGTTTTTTCCTGAATATATTCAGGAAAAAACGCATACGCCCTTTTTGGCCAAGTGCATCATTGTCGACGTTCTGCCTCTTTTCCTATGCTTTCAGGGCAATTCCAGTCTACCCCCTGCAATCGTTTTCATGAAATTCTGCCCCGCTTTCAAGTCCCCTTCGCAGGCTTACTTCAATATATTTTTGGAGGATAGCTGTCATTTATAACTCTGCAGGTTTGTGAATTACAGTGCCCCTGAGCTCCTTTCTTCAACTCGCTTTCTTGTGAGCTGGGCACAAAACCGCAGGATTGCTTCAGGCCCTAATCTGTTTCCGGCAGGGCATGCTGAGCCTTTGGTTAATTCCTGTTCCTGGTGGGAAATGAGCGTTACATTTGCCCGTGGAGACACCTACAGCTAGTCTCTCATTGGTTCTCCCTATTCCTGTTCATCTTGCACAGAAATTGCAAGCTGTGCCAAACAGGAGGTTAAAGGCACTGACTCTCCAAGTGGGGAGAGTGTTAGTAAAGCGCCTGGAATGGTGAACCCGAGGACCAGGATACGAAAACTGAGATGCATTTTAAATCGTTTCCCAATCACACGGTGGACGATACTCTGGGTTTCCCATGCATGTTTTAGCTGGAGGAAGAATGCCTTGAACCTGGAGAGTTGGGACCCATGGAATGGGTACCATGCAGTATGACTTCAAAGGGTCTGCATTTGCTCACCGAAACTCACCACTGCTATCAGCCTGAAGTGTCCAGCCTTATGTCTCAACCAGCTCTGGGTCTAGATGTGGTCAATCCCGGTTGCATCACATGCCCTGAGTGAATTATTTAAGAATTGCTCTCTATTTCACTGTCTTTGTGTTTTGTTTTCGAGATTTATTTTGATAATGGGATTTATCGGATTTTCACTGCTGCGTTTCGGCCACTGTACACACGCTTGATTCTCTTACGGAGACATATATATCCATGGGTTTTAAGATTCTTCCTAGTCACGTATATTCCTAGGCGTTGAATATGTGGTGTTGGGTCCATTTCGTTGAGAAAGGAGTAGGTCTTGTCTATTACATATTTGGCTTATGGAAAGTTATCTGTGCTAATTTCAGTCTCTGGTTTTATGCAGCACCCCAAGGCACCTTTCCCCATAAGCAAGCACTAGTTGGTTATCTAAATTTGAGACCCTGTTCTCTTTTGTAATTCAGTTCATGTGTAGTCAAGTGTACATTCCGTGTATTAGTGATATCTTATGATGTTTCTTTTTCTGTGTGACGTAGTTCATGTAGAATCACCGTACCTGCATCCACTCACTATGCCGCTACGGGCCTGATGACACAGATTTCATTGCTGAGTGATATTGCATTGTACGAACGTGCCACAACTTCTTTATCCATTTTTTGCTTTCTGGGATATTTACCTGATACTGTAGACGAGCTTCTTGAGAACAGAGCCGTCCCAAATATTGGGGTGGCTGTCTGTTTTTGATTTTAATTTCCCTAAGCTATAGGACCATAAGTGGAAGTGCCATAGGCTGTGTTGCTTTGTTTCTTACGTGTTTCAGGAAACACCATACAGTTCTCCGGGGTGGCTGCTGGCAATTTACATCCTGCCAATCAGCATAACAAGGCTCCCTGTTCTCCATATCCTGTCCTACCTTTCTGGATTTTACACTTTTTTCAGATGGCCCTTTTGCCCGGGGGGCAGTGAGACTTCATTGTAGTGCAGATTTCCTTTACAGGCTTGCTTGGTTGGCCAAAAAGGGCGTATGCGTTTTTTCCTGAATATATTCAGGAAAAAACGCATACGCCCTTTTTGGCCAAGTGCATCATTGTCGACGTTCTGCCTCTTTTCCTATGCTTTCAGGGCAATTCCAGTCTACCCCCTGCAATCGTTTTCCTGAAGTTCTGCCCGCTTTCAAGTCCCCTTCGCAGGCTTACTTCAATATATTTTTGGAGGATAGCTGTCATTTATAACTCTGCAGGTTTGTGAATTACAGTGCCCCTGAGCTCCTTTCTTCAAATCGCTTTCTTGTGAGCTGGGCACAAAACCGCAGGATTGCTTCAGGCCGTAATGTGTTTCCAGCAGGGCACACTGAGCCTTTGTTTAATTCCTCTTCCTGGTGGGCAATGAGCGTTACATTTGCCCGTGCAGACACCTACAGCTAGTCTCTCATTGGTTCTCCCTATTCCTGTTCATCTTGCACAGAATTTGCAAGCTGTGCCAAACAGGAGGTTAAAGGCACTGACTCTCCAAGCGGGGAGAGTGTTAGTAAAGCATCTGGAATGGTGAACCCGAGGACCAGGATACGAAAACTGAGATGCATTTTAAATCGTTTCCCAATCACACGGTGGACGATACTCTGGGTTTCCCATGCATGTTTTAGCTGGAGGAAGAATCCCTTGAACCTGGAGAGTTGGGACCCATGGAATGGGTACCATGCAGTATGACTTCAAAGGGTTTGCATTTGCTCACCGAAACTCACCAATGCTATCAGCCTGAAGTGTCCAGCCTTATGTCTCAACCAGCTCTGGGTGTAGATGTGGTCAATCCCGGTTGCATCACATGCCCTGAGTGAATTATTTAAGAATTGCTCTCTATTTCACTGTCTTTGTGTTTTATTTTCGAAATTTATTTTGATAATGAGATTTATCGGATTTTCACTGCTGCGTTTCGGCCGCTGTACACACGCTTGATTCTCTTACGGAGACATATATATCAATGGGTTTTAAGATTCTTCCTAGTCAGGTATATTCCTAGGCATTGAATATGTGGTGTTGGGTCCATTTCGTTGAGCAAGGAGTAGGTCTTGTCTATTACATATTTGGCTTATGGAAAGTTTTCTGTGCTAATTTCAGTCTCTGGTTTTATGCAGCACCCCAACGCACCTTTCCCCATAAGCAAGCACTAGTTGGTTTTCTAAATTTGAGACCCTGTTCTGTTTTGTAATTCAGTTCATGTGTAGTCAAGTTTACATTCCGTGAATTAGTGATAACTTATGATGTTTCTTTTTCTGAGTGACGTATTTCACGTAGAATCACCGTACCTTCATCCACTCACTATGCCGCTACGGGCCTGATGACACAGATTTCATTGCTGAGTGATATTGCATAGTACGTACGTGCCACAACTTCTTTATCCATTTTTTGCTTTCTGGGATATTTACCTGATACTGTAGACGAGCTTCTTGTGAACACAGCCGTCCCAAATATTGGGGTGTCTGTCTGTTTTTGATTTTAATTTCCGTAAGCTATAGGACCATAAGTGGAAGTGCCATAGGCTGTGTTGCTTTGTTTCTTACCTGTTTCAGGAAACACCATACACTTCTCCAGGGTGGCTGCTGGCAATTTACATCCTGCCAATCAGCATAACAAGGCTCCCTGTTCTCCATATCCTGTCCTACCTTTCTGGATTTCACACTTTTTTCAGATGGCCCTTTTGCCCGGGGGGCAGTGAGACTTCATTGTAGTGCAGATTTCCTTTACAGGCTTGCTTGGTTGGTCAAAAAGGGCGTATGCGTTTTTTCCTGAATATATTCAGGAAAAAACGCATACGCTCTTTTTGGCCAAGTGCATCATTGTCGACGTTCTGCCTCTTTTCCTATGCTTTCAGGGCAATTCCAGTCTACCCCTTGCAATCGTTTTCCTGAAATTCTGCCCCGCTTTAAAGTCCCCTTCGCAGGCTTACTTCAATATATTTTTGGAGGATAGCTGTCATTTATAACTCTGCAGGTTTGTGAATTACAGTGCCCCTGAGCTCCTTTCTTCAACTCGCTTTCTTGTGAGCTGGGCACAAAACCGCAGGATTGCTTCAGGCCCTAATCTGTTTCCGGCAGGGCACACTGAGCCTTTGTTTAATTCCTCTTCCTCGTGGGCAATGAGCGTTACATTTGCCCGTGCAGACACCTACAGCTAGTCTGTCATTGGTTCTCCCTATTCCTGTTCATCTTGCACAGAATTTGCAAGCTGTGCCAAACAGGAGGTTAAAGGCACTGACTCTCCAAGCGGGGAGAGTGTTAGTAAAGCATCTGGAATGGTGAACACGAGGACAAGGATACGAAAACTGAGATGCATTTTAAATCGTTTCCCAATCACACGGTGGACGATACTCTGGGTTTCCCATGCATGTTTTAGCTGGAGGAAGAATCCCTTGAACCTGGAGAGTTGGGACCCATGGAATGGGTACCATGCAGTATGACTTCAAAGGGTTTGCATTTGCTCACCGAAAATCACCAATGCTATCAGCCTGAGGTGTCCAGCCTTATGTCTCAACCAGCTCTGGGTGTAGATGTGGTCAATCACGGTTGCATCACATGCCCTGAGTGAATTACTTAAGAATTGCTCTCTATTTCACTGTCTTTGTGTTTTGTTTTCGAAATTTATTTTGATAATGAGATTTATCGGATTTTCACTGCTGCGTTTCGGCCGCTGTACACACGCTTGATTCTCTTACGGAGACATATATATCAATGGTTTTTAAGATTCTTCCTAGTCAGGTATATTCCTAGGCGTTGAATATGTGGTGTTGGGTCCATTTCGTTGAGCAAGGAGTAGGTCTTGTCTATTACATATTTGGCTTATGGAAAGATTTCTGTGCTAATTTCAGTCTCTGTTTTTATGCAGCACCCCAACGCACCTTTCCCCGTAAGCAAGCACTAGTTGGTTTTCTAAATTTGAGACCCTGTTCTGTTTTGTAATTCAGTTCCTGTGTAGTCAAGTTTACATTCCGTGAATTAGTGATATCTTATGATGTTTCTTTTTCTGTGTGACGTAGTTCACGTAGAATCACCGTACCTTCATCCACTCATTATGCCGCTACGGGCCTGATGACACAGATTTCATTGCTGAGTGATATTGCATTGTACGTACGTGCCACAACTTCTTTATCCATTTTTTGCTTTCTGGGATATTTACCTGATACTGTAGACGAGCTTCTTGTGAACACAGCCGTCCCAAATATTGGGGTGGCTGTCTGTTTTTGATTTTAATTTCCGTAAGCTATAGGACCATAAGTGGAAGTGCCATAGGCTGTGTTGCTTTGTTTCTTACGTGTTTCAGGAAACACCATACACTTCTCCGGGGTGGCTGCTGGCAATTTACATCCTGCCAATCAGCATAACAAGGCTCCCTGTCCTCCATATCCTGTCCTACCTTTCTGGATTTTACACTTTTTTCAGATGGCCCTTTTGCCCAGGGGGCAGTGAGACTTCATTGTAGTGCAGATTTCCTTTACAGGCTTGCTTGGTTGGCCAAAAAGGCATATGCGTTTTTTCCTGAATATATTCAGGAAAAAACGCATACGCCCTTTTTGGCCAAGTGCATCATTGTCGACGTTGTGCCTCTTTTCCTATGCTTTCAGGGCAATTCCAGTCTACCCCCTGCAATCGTTTTCCTGAAATTCTGCCCCGCTTTCAAGTCCCCTTCGCAGGCTTACTTCAATATATTTTTGGAGGATAGCTGTCATTTATAACTCTGCAGATTTGTGAATTACAGTGCCCCTGACCTCCTTTCTTCAACTCGCTTTCTTCTGAGCTGGGCACAAAACCGCAGGATTGCTTCAGGCACTAATCTGTTTCCAGTAGGGCACCTTGAGCCTTTGTTTAATTTCTCTTCCTGGTGGGCAATGAGCGTTACATTTGCCCGTGCAGACACCTACAGCTAGTCTCTCATTGGTTCTCCATATTCCTGTTCATCTTGCACAGAAAATGCAAGCTGTGCCAAACAGGAGGTTAAAGGCCCTGACTCTCCAAGCGGGGAGAGTGTTAGTAAAGCATCTGGAATGGTGAAACCGAGGACCAGGATACGAAAACTGAGATGCATTTTAAATCGTTTCCCAATCACACTGTGGACGATACTCTGGGTTTCCCATGCATGTTTCAACTGGAGGAAGAATCCCTTGAACCTGGAGAGTTGGGACCCATGAAATGGGTACCATGCAGTATGACTTCAAAGGGTCTGCATTTGCTCACCGAAACTCACCAATGCTGTCAGCCTGAAGTGTCCAGCCTTATGTCTCAACCAGCTCTGGGTGTAGATGTGGTCAATCCCGGTTGCATCACATGCCCTGAGTGAATTATTTAAGAATTTCTCTCTATTTCACTGTCTTTGTGTTTTGTTTTCGAAATTTATTTTGATAATGGGATTTATCGGATTTGCACTGCTGCGTTTCGGCCGCTGTACACACGCTTGATTCTCTTACAGAGACATATATATCCATGGGTTTTAAGATTCTTCCTAGTCAGGTATATTCCTAGGCGTTTAATATGTGGTGTTGGGTCCATTTCGTTGAGCAAGGAGTAGGTCTTGTCTATTACATATTTGGCTTATGGAAAGTTATCTGTGCTAATTTCAGTCTCTGGTTTTATGCAGCACCCCAACGCACCATTCCCCATAAGCAAGCACTAGTTGGTTTTCTAAATTTGAGACCCTGTTCTGTTTTGTAATTCAGTTCATGTGTAGTCATGTTTACATTCCGTGTATTAGTGATATCTTATGATGTTTCTTTTTCTGTGTGACGAAGTTCACGTAGAATCACCGTACCTGCATCCACTCACTGTGCCGCTACGGGCCTGATGACACAGATTTCATTGCTGAGTGATATTGCATTGTACGTACGTGCCACAACTTCTTTATCCATATTTTGCTTTCTGGGATATTTACCTGATACTATAGACGAGCTTCTTGTGAACAGAGCCGTCCCAAATATTGGGGTGGCTGTCTGTTTTTTATTTTAATTTCCGTAAGCTATAGGACCATAAGTGGAAGTGCCATAGGCTGTGTTGCTTTGTTTCTTACGTGTTTCAGGAAACACCATACACTTCTCCAGGGTGGCTGTTGGCAATTTACATCCTGCCAATCAGCATAAAAAGGCTCCCTGTTCTCCATATCCTGTCCTACCTTTCTGGATTTTACACTTTTTTCAGATGGCCCTTTTGCCCGGGGGGCAGTGAGACTTCATTGTAGTGCAGATTTCCTTTACAGGCTTGCTTGGTTGGCCAAAAAGGGCGTATGCGTTTTTTCCTGAATATATTCAGGAAAAAACGCATACGCCCTTTTTGGCCAAGTGCATCATTGTCGACGTTCTGCCTCTTTTCCTATGCTTTCAGGGCAATTCCAGTCTACCCCCTGCAATCGTTTTCCTGAAGTTCTGCCCGCTTTCAAGTCCCCTTCGCAGGCTTACTTCAATATATTTTTGGAGGTAGCTGTCATTTATAACTCTGCAGGTTTGTGAATTACAGTGCCCCTGAGCTCCTTTCTTCAACTCGCTTTCTTGTGAGCTGGGCAGAAAACCGCAGGATTGCTTCAGGCCCTAATCTGTTTCCGGCAGGGCACACTGAGCCTTTGTTAATTCCTCTTCCTGGTGGGCAATGAGCGTTACATTTGCCCGTGCAGACACCTACAGCTAGTCTCTCATTGGTTCTCCCTATTCCTGTTCATCTTGCACAGAATTTGCAAGCTGTGCCAAACAGGAGGTTAAAGGCACTGACTCTCCAAGCGGGGAGAGTGTTAGTAACGCATCTGGAATGGTGAACCCGAGGACCAGGATACGAAAACTGAGATCCATTTTAAATCGTTTCCCAATCACACGGTGGACGATACTCTGGGTTTCCCATGCATGTTTTAGCTGGAGGAAGAATCCCTTGAACCTGGAGAGTTGGGACCCAAGGAATGGGTACCATGCAGTATGACTTCAAAGGGTTTGCATTTGCTCACCGAAACTCACCAATGCTATCAGCCTGAAGTGTCCAGCCTTATGTCTCAACCAGCTCTGGGTGTAGATGTGGTCAATCACGGTTGCATCACATGCCCTGAGTGAATTACTTAAGAATTGCTCTCTATTTCACTGTCTTTGTGTTTTGTTTTCGAAATTTATTTTGATAATGAGATTTATCGGATTTTCACTGCTGCGTTTCGGCCGCTGTACACACGCTTGATTCTCTTACGGAGACATATATATCAATGGGTTTTAAGATTCTTCCTAGTCAGGTATATTCCTAGGCGTTGAATATGTGGTGTTGGGTCCATTTCGTTGAACAAGGAGTAGGTCTTGTCTATTACATATTTGGCTTATGGAAAGTTATCTGTGCTAATTTCAGTCTCTGGTTTTATGCAGCACCCCAACGCACCATTCCCCATAAGCAAGCACTAGTTGGTTTTCTAAATTTGAGACCCTGTTCTGTTTTGTAATTCAGTTCATGTGTAGTCAAGTTGACATTCCGTGAATTAGTGATATCTTATGATGTTTCTTTTTCTGTGTGACGTAGTTCACGTAGAATCACCGTACCTGCATCCACTCACTATGCCGCTACGGGCCTGATGACACAGATTTCATTGCTGAGTGATATTGCATTGAACGTACGTGCCACAACTTCTTTATCCATTTTTTGCTTTCTGGGATATTTACCTGATACTATAGACGAGCTTCTTGTGAACAGAGCCGTCCCAAATATTGGGGTGGCTGTCTGTTTTTTATTTTAATTTCCGTAAGCTATAGGACCATAAGTGGAAGTGCCATAGGCTGTGTTGCTTTGTTTCTTACGTGTTTCAGGAAACACCATACACTTCTCCAGGGTGGCTGTTGGCAATTTACATCCTGCCAATCAGCATAACAAGGCTCCCTGTTCTCCATATCCTGTCCTACCTTTCTGGATTTTACACTTTTTTCAGATGGCCCTTTTGCCCGGGGGGCAGTGAGACTTCATTGTAGTGCAGATTTCCTTTACAGGCTTGCTTGGTTGGCCAAAAAGGGCGTATGCGTTTTTTCCTGAATATATTCAGGAAAAAACGCATACGCCCTTTTTGGCCAAGTGCATCATTGTCGACGTTCTGCCTCTTTTCCTATGCTTTCAGGGCAATTCCAGTCTACCCCCTGCAATCGTTTTCCTGAAGTTCTGCCCGCTTTCAAGTCCCCTTCGCAGGCTTACTTCAATATATTTTTGGAGGATAGCTGTCATTTATAACTCTGCAGGTTTGTGAATTACAGTGCCCCTGAGCTCCTTTCTTCAAATCGCTTTCTTGTGAGCTGGGCACAAAACCGCAGGATTGCTTCAGGCCGTAATCTGTTTCCAGCAGGGCACACTGAGCCTTTGTTTAATTCCTCTTCCTGGTGGGCAATGAGCGTTACATTTGCCCGTGCAGACACCTACAGCTAGTCTCTCATTGGTTCTCCCTATTCCTGTTCATCTTGCACAGAATTTGCAAGCAGTGCCAAACAGGAGGTTAAAGGCACTGACTCTCCAAGCGGGGAGAGTGTTAGTAAAGCATCTGGAATGGTGAACCCGAGGACCAGGATACGAAAACTGAGATGCATTTTAAATCGTTTCCCAATCACACGGTGGACGATACTCTGGGTTTCCCATGCATGTTTTAGCTGGAGGAAGAATCCCTTGAACCTGGAGAGTTGGGACCCATGGAATGCGTACCATGCAGTATGACTTCAAAGGGTTTGCATTTGCTCACCGAAACTCACCAATGCTATCAGCCTGAAGTGTCCAGCCTTATGTCTCAACCAGCTCTGGGTGTAGATGTGGTCAATCCCGGGTGCATCACATGCCCTGAGTGAATTATTTAAGAATTTCTCTCTATTTTACTGTCTTTGTGTTTTGTTTTCGAAATTTATTTTGATAATGGGATTTATCGGATTTTCACTGCTGCGTTTCGGCCGCTGTACACACGCTTGATTCTCTTACGGAGACATATATATCCATGGGTTTTAAGATTCTTCCTAGTCAGGTATATTCCTAGGCGTTGAATATGCGGCGTTGGGTCCATTTCGTTGAGCAAGGAGTAGGTCTTGTCTATTACATATTTGGCTTATGGAAAGTTTTCTGTGCTAATTTCAGTCTCTGGTTTTATGCAGCACCCCAACGCACCTTTCCCCATAAGCAAGCACTAGTTGGTTTTCTAAATTTGAGACCCTGTTCTGTTTTGTAATTCAGTTCCTGTGTAGTCAAGTTTACATTCCGTGAATTAGTGATATCTTATGATGTTTCTTTTTCTGTGTGACGTAATTCACGTAGAATCACCGTACCTTCATCCACTCACTATGCCGCTACGGGCCTGATGACACAGATTTCATTGCTGAGTGATATTGCATTGTACGTACGTGCCACAACTTCTTTATCCATTTTTTTGCTTTCTGGGATATTTACCTGATACTGTAGACGAGCTTCTTGTGAACACAGCCGTCCCAAATATTGGGGTGGCTGTCTGTTTTTGATTTTAATTTCCGTAAGCTATAGGACCGTAAGTGGAAGTGCCATAGGCTGTGTTGCTTTGTTTCTTACGTGTTTCAGGAAACACCATACACTTCTCCGGGGTGGCTGCTGGCAATTTACATCCTGCCAATCAGCATAACAAGGCTCCCTGTTCTCCATATCCTGTCCTACCTTTCTGGATTTCACACTTTTTTCAGATGGCCCTTTTGCCCGGGGGGCAGTGAGACTTCATTGTAGTGCAGATTTCCTTTACAGGCTTGCTTGGTTGGCCAAAAAGGGCGTATGCGTTTTTTCCTGAATATATTCAGGAAAAAACGCATACGCTCTTTTTGGACAAGTGCATCATTGTCGACGTTCTGCCTCTTTTCCTATGCTTTCAGGGCAATTCCAGTCTACCCCTTGCAATCGTTTTCCTGAAATTCTGCCCCGCTTTCAAGTCCCCTTCGCAGGCTTACTTCAATATATTTTTGGAGGATAGCTGTCATTTATAACTCTGCAGGTTTGTGAATTACAGTGCCCCTGAGCTCCTTTCTTCAACTCGCTTTCTTGTGAGCTGGGCACAAAACCGCAGGATTGCTTCAGGCCCTAATCTGTTTCCGGCAGGGCACACTGAGCCTTTGTTTAATTCCTCTTCCTGGTGGGCAATGAGCGTTACATTTGCCCGTGCAGACACCTAGAGCTAGTCTCTCATTGGTTCTCCCTATTCCTGTTCATCTTGCACAGAATTTGCAAGCTGTGCCAAACAGGAGGTTAAAGGCACTGACTCTCCAAGCGGGGAGAGTGTTAGTAAAGCATCTGGAATGGTGAACCCGAGGACCAGGATACGAAAACTGAGATGCATTTTAAATCGTTTCCCAATCACACGGTGGACGATACTCTGGGTTTCCCATGCATGTTTTAGCTGGAGGAAGAATCCCTTGAACCTGGAGAGTTGGGACCCATGGAATGGGTACCATGCAGTATGACTTCAAAGGGTTTGCATTTGCTCACCGAAACTCACCAATGCTATCAGCCTGAAGTGTCCAGCCTTATGTCTCAACCAGCTCTGGGTGTAGATGTGGTCAATCACGGTTGCATCACATGCCCTGAGTGAATTACTTAAGAATTGCTCTCTATTTCACTGTCTTTGTGTTTTGTTTTCGAAATTTATTTTGATAATGAGATTTATCGGATTTTCACTGCTGCGTTTCGGCCGCTGTACACACGCTTGATTCTCTTACGGAGACATATATATCAATGGGTTTTAAGATTCTTCCTAGTCAGGTATATTCCTAGGCGTTGAATATGTGGTGTTGGGTCCATTTCGTTGAGCAAGGAGTAGGTCTTGTCTATTACATATTTGGCTTATGGAAAGTTTTCTGTGCTAATTTCAGTCTCTGGTTTTATGCAGCACCCCAACGCACCTTTCCCCGTAAGCAAGCACTAGTTGGTTTTCTAAATTTGAGACCCTGTTCTGTTTTGTAATTCAGTTCCTGTGTAGTCAAGTTTACATTCCGTGAATTAGTGATATCTTATGATGTTTCTTTTTCTGTGTGACGTAGTTCACGTAGAATCACCGTACCTTCATCCACTCATTATGCCGCTACGGGCCTGATGACACAGATTTCATTGCTGAGTGATATTGCATTGTACGTACGTGCCACAACTTCTTTATCCATTTTTTGCTTTCTGGGATATTTACCTGATACTGTAGACGAGCTTCTTGTGAACACAGCCGTCCCAAATATTGGGGTGGCTGTCTGTTTTTGATTTTAATTTCCGTAAGCTATAGGACCATAAGTGGAAGTGCCATAGGCTCTGTTGCTTTGTTTCTTACGTGTTTCAGGAAACACCATACACTTCTCCGGGGTGGCTGCTGGCAATTTACATCCTGCCAATCAGCATAACAAGGCTCCCTGTTCTCCATATCCTGTCCTACCTTTCTGGATTTTACACTTTTTATAGATGGCCCTTTTGCCCGGGGGGCAGTGAGACTTCATTGTAGTGCAGATTTCCTTTACAGGCTTGCTTGGTTGGCCAAAAAGGGCGTATGCGTTTTTTCCTGAATATATTCAGGAAAAAACGCATACGCCCTTTTTGGCCAAGTGCATCATTGTCGACGTTGTGCCTCTTTTCCTATGCTGTCAGGGCAATTCCAGTCTACCCCCTGCAATCGTTTTCCTGAAATTCTGCCCCGCTTTCAAGTCCCCTTTGCAGGCTTACTTCAATATATTTTTGGAGGATAGCTGTCATTTATAACTCTGCAGATTTGTGAATTACAGTGCCCCTGACCTCCTTTCTTCAACTCGCTTTCTTCTGAGCTGGGCACAAAACCGCAGGATTGCTACAGGCCCTAATCTGTTTCCAGTAGGGCACCCTGAGCCTTTGTTTAATTCCTCTTCCTGGTGGGCAATGAGCGTTACATTTGCCCGTGCAGACACCTACAGCTAGTCTCTCATTGGTTCTCCCTATTCCTGTTCATCTTGCACAGAAAATGCAAGCTGTGCCAAACAGGAGGTTAAAGGCCCTGACTCTCCAAGCGGGGAGAGTGTTAGTAAAGCATCTGGAATGGTGAACCCGAGGACCAGGATACGAAAACTGAGATGCATTTTAAATCGTTTCCCAATCACACGGTGGACGATACTCTGGGTTTCCCATGCATGTTTTAGCTGGAGGAAGAATCCCTTGAACCTGGAGAGTTGGGACCCATGGAATGGGTACCATGCAGTATGACTTCAAAGGGTCTGCATTTGCTCACCGAAACTCACCAATGCTATCAGCCTGAAGTGTCCAGCCTTATGTCTCAACCAGCTCTGGGTGTAGATGTGGTCAATCCCGGTTGCATCACATGCCCTGAGTGAATTATTTAAGAATTGCTCTCTATTTCACTGTCTTTGTGTTTTGTTTTCGAAATTTATTTTGATAATGGGATTTATCGGATTTTCACTGCTGCGTTTCGGCCACAGTACACACGCTTGATTCTCTTACGGAGACATGTATATCCATGGGTTTTAAGATTCTTCCTAGTCAGGTATATTCCTAGGCGTTGAATATGTGGTGTTGGGTCCATTTCGTTGAGCAAGGAGTAGGTCTTGTCTATTACATATATGGCTTATGGAAAGTTATCTGTGCTAATTTCAGTCTCTGGTTTTATGCAGCACCCCAACGCACCTTTCCCCATAAGCAAGCACTAGTTGGTTTTCTAAATTTGAGACCCTGTTCTGTTTTGTAATTCAGTTCATGTGTAGTCAAGTTTACATTCCGTGTATTAGTGATATCTTATGATGTTTCTTTTTCTGTGTGACATAGTTCACGTAGAATCACCGTACCTGCATCCACTCACTATGGCGCTACGGGCCTGATGACACAGATTTCATTGCTGAGTGATACTGCATTGCACGTACGTGCCACAACTTCTTTATCCATTTTTTGCTTTCTGGGATATTTACCTGGTCCTGTAGACGAGCTTCTTGGGAACACAGCCGTCCCAAACTTTGGGGTGGCTCTCTGTTTTTGATTTTAATTTCCCTAAGGAATAGGACCATAAGTGCAATTGCTATAGGCTGTGTTGCTTTATTTCTTAAGTGTTTCAGGAAACACCATACACTTCTCCAGGGTGGCTGCTGGCAATTTTCATCCTGCCAATCAGCATAACAAGGCTCCCTGTTCTCCATATCCTGTCCTACCTTTCTGGATTTTACACTTTTTTCAGATGGCCCTTTTGCCCGGTGGGCAGTGAAACTTCATTGTAGTGCAGATTTCCTTTACAGGCTTGCTTGGTTGGCCAAAAAGGGCGTATGCGTTTTTTCCTGAATATATTCAGGAAAAAACGCATACGCCCTTTTTGGCCAACTGCATCATTGTCGACGTTCTGCCTCTTTTCCTATGCTTTCAGGGCAATTCCAGTCTACCCCCTGCAATGGTTTTCCTGAAACTCTGCCCCGCTTTCTAGTCCCCTTCGCAGGCTTACTTCAATATATTTTTGGAGGATAGCTGTCATTTATAACTCTGCAGGTTTGTGAATTACAGTGCCCCTGAGCTCCTTTCTTCAACACGCTTTCTTGTGAGCTGGGCACAAAACCGCAGGATTGCTTCAGGCCCTAATCTGTTTCCGGCAGGGCACGCTGAGCCTTTGGTTAATTCCTCTTCCTGGTGGGAAATGAGCATTATATTTTCCCGTGCAGAAAGCTATAGCTAGTCTCTCATTGGTTCTCCCTATTCCTGTTCATCTTGCACAGAAATTACAAGCTGTGCCAAAGAGGAGGTTAAAGGCACTGACTCTCCAAGCGGGGAGAGTGTTAGTAAAGCATCTGGAATGGTGAACCCGAGGACCAGGATACGAAAACTGAGATGCATTTTAAATCGTTTCCCAATCACACGGTGGACGATACTCTGGGTTTCCCATGCATGTTTTAGCTGGAGGAAGATTCCCTTGAACCTGGAGAGTTGGGACCCATGGAATGGGTACCATGCAGTATGACTTCAAAGGGTCTGCATTTGCTCACCGAAACTCACCAATGCTATCAGCCTGAAGTGTCCAGCCTTATGTCTCAAACAGCTCTGGGTGTAGATGTGGTCAATCCCGGTTGCATCACATGCCCTGAGTGAATTGTTTAAGATTTGCTCTCTATTTCACTGTCTTTGTGTTTTGTTTTTGAAATTTATTTTGATAATGGGATTTATCGGATTTTCACTGCTGCGTTTATGCCGCTGTACACACGATTGATTCTCTTACGGAGACATATATATCCATGGGTTTTAAGATTCTTCCTAGTCAGGTATATTCCTAGGCGTTGAATTTGTGGTGTTGAGTCCATTTCTTTGAGCAAGGAGTAGGTCTTGTCTATTACATATTTGGCTTATGGAAATTTATCTGTGCTAATTTCAGTCTCTGGTTTTATGCAGCAGCCCATCGCACATTTCCCCATAAGCAAGCACTAGTTGGTTTTCAAAATTTGAGACCCTGTTCTGTTTTGTAATTCAGTTCATGTGTAGTTAAATTTACATTCCGTGTATTAGTGATATCTTATGATGTTACTTTTTCTGTGTGACGTAGTTCACGTAGATCACCGTACTTGCATCCGCTCACTATGCCGCTACGGTCCTGATGACACAGATTTCATTGCTGAGTGATATTGCATTGCACGTACGTGCCACAACTTCTTTATCCATTTTTTGCTTTCTGGGATATTTACCTGGTACTGTAGACGAGCTTCTTGGGAACACAGCCATCCCAAACTTTGGGGTGGATCTCTGTTTTTGATTTTAATTTCCCTAAGCAAGAATACCATAACTGCAATTGCCATAGGCTGTTTTCCTTTATTTCTTACGTGTTTCAGGAAACACCATACACGTATCCAGGGTGGCTGTTGGCAATTTACATCCTCCCAATCAGCATAACAAGGATCCCTGTTCTCCATATCCTGTCCTACCTTTCTGGATTTTACACTTTTTTCAGATGGCCCTTTTGCCAGGGGGGCAGTGAGACTTCATTGTAGTGCAGATTTCTTTACAGGCATGCTTGGTTGGCCAAAAAGTGCATATGCGTTTTTTCCTGAATATATTTAGGAAAAAACGCATACGCCCTTTTTGGCCAAGTGAAACATTGTCGACGTTCTGCCTCTTTTCCTATGCTTTCAGGGCAATTCCAGTCTACCCCCTGCAATGGTTTTCCTGAAACTCTGCCCCGCATTCAAGTCCCCTTCGCAGGCTTACTTCAATATATTTTTGGAGGATAGCTGTCATTTATAACTCTGCAGGTTTGTGAATTACAGTGCCCCTGAGCTCCTTTCTTGAACTCGCTTTCTTGTGAGCTGGGCACAAAACCGCAGGTTTGCTTCAGGCCCTAATCTGTTTCCGGCAGGGCACGCTGAGCCTTTGGTTAATTCCTCTTCCTGGTGGGAAACGAGCATTACAATTGCCCGTGCAGACACCTATAGCTAGTCTCTCATTGGTTCTCCCTATTCCTGTTCATCTTGCACAGAAATTGCAAGCTGTGCCAAAGAGGAGGTTAAAGGCACTGACTCTCCAAGCGGGGAGAGTGTTAGTAAAGCATCTGGAATTGTGAACCCGAGGACCAGGATACGAAAACTGAGATGCATTTTAAATCATTTCCCAATCACACGGTGGACGATACTCTGGGTTTCCCATGCATGTTTTAGCTGGAGGAAGAATCACTTGAACCTGGAGAGTTGGGACCCATGGAATGGGTACCATGCAGTATGACTTCAAAGGGTCTGCATTTGCTCACCGAAACTCACCAATGCTATCAGCCTGAAGTGTCCAGCCTTATGTCTCAACCAGCTCTGGGTGTAGATGTGGTCAATCCCGGTTGCATCACATGCCCTGAGTGAATTATTTAAGAATTGCTCTCTATTTCACTGTCTTTGTGTTTTGTTTTCGAAATTTATTTTGATAATGGGATTTATCGGATTTTCACTGCTGCGTTTCGGCCGCTGTACACACGCTTGATTCTCTTACGGAGACATATATATCCATGGGTTTTAAGATTCTTCCTAGTCAGGTATATTCCTAGGCGTTGAATATGTGGTGTTGGGTCCATTTCGTTGAGCAAGGAGTAGGTCTTGTCTATTACATATTGGGCTTATGGAAAGTTATCTGTGCTAATTTCAGTCTCTGGTTTTATGCAGCACCCCAAGGCACCTTTCCCCATAAGCAAGCACTAGTTGGTTTTCTAAATTTGAGACCCTGTTCTGTTTTGTAATTCAGTTCATGTGTAGTCAAGTTTACATTCCGTGTATTAGTGATATCTTATGATGTTTCTTTTTCTGTGTGACATAGTTCACGTAGAATCACCGTACCTGCATCCACTCTCTATGGCGCTATGGGCCTGATGACACAGATTTCATTGCTGAGTGATACTGCATTGCACGTACGTGCCACAACTTCTTTATCCATTTTTTGCTTTCTGGGATATTTACCTGGTCCTGTAGACGAGCTTCTTGGGAACACAGCCGTCCCAAACTTTGGGGTGGCTCTCTGTTTTTGATTTTAATTTCCCTAAGCAATAGGACCATAAGTGCAATTGCTATAGGCTGTGTTGCTTTATTTCTTAAGTGTTTCAGGAAACACCATACACTTCTCCAGGGTGGCTGCTGGCAATTTTCATCCTGCCAATCAGCATAACAAGGCTCCCTGTTCTCCATATCCTGTCCTACCTTTCTGGATTTTACACTTTTTTCAGATGGCCCTTTTGCCCGGTGGGCAGTGAAACTTCATTGTAGTGCAGATTTCCTTTACAGGCTTGCTTGGTTGGCCAAAAAGGGCGTATGCGTTTTTTCCTGAATATATTCAGGAAAAAACGCATACGCCCTTTTTGGCCAACTGCATCATTGTCGACGTTCTGCCTCTTTTCCTATGCTTTCAGGGCAATTCCAGTCTACCCCCTGCAATGGTTTTCCTGAAACTCTGCCCCGCTTTCTAGTCCCCTTCGCAGGCTTACTTCAATATATTTTTGGAGGATAGCTGTCATTTATAACACTGCAGGTTTGTGAATTACAGTGCCCCTGAGCTCCTTTCTTCAACTCGCTTTCTTGTGAGCTGGGCACAAAACCGCAGGATTGCTTCAGGCCCTAATCTGTTTCCGGCAGGGCACGCTGAGCCTTTGGTTAATTCCTCTTCCTGGTGGGAAATGAGCATTATATTTTCCCGTGAAGAAAGCTATAGCTAGTCTCTCATTGGTTCTCCCTATTCCTGTTCATCTTGCACAGAAATTGCAAGCTGTGCCAAAGAGGAGGTTAAAGGCACTGACTCTCCAAGCGGGGAGAGTGTTAGTAAAGCATCTGGAATGGTGAACCCGAGGACCAGGATACGAAAACTGAGATGCATTTTAAATCGTTTCCCAATCACACGGTGGACGATACTCTGGGTTTCCCATGCATGTTTTAGCTGGAGGAAGATTCCCTTGAACCTGGAGAGTTGGGACCCATGGAATGGGTACCATGCAGTATGACTTCAAAGGGTCTGCATTTGCTCACCGAAACTCACCAATGCTATCAGCCTGAAGTGTCCAGCCTTATGTCTCAACCAGCTCTGGGTGTAGATGTGGTCAATCCCGGTTGCATCACATGCCCTGAGTGAATTATTTAAGAATTGCTCTCTATTTCACTGTCTTTGTGTTTTGTTTTCGAAATTTATTTTGATAATGGGATTTATTGGATTTTCACTGCTGCGTTTCGGCCGCTGTACACACGCTTGATTCTCTTACGGAGACATATATATCCATGGGTTTTAAGATTCTTCCTAGTCAGTTATATTCCTAGGCATTGAATATGTGGTGTTGGGTCCATTTCGTTGAGCAAGGAGTAGGTCTTGTCTATTACATATTGGGCTTATGAAAAGTTATCTGTGCTAATTTCAGTCTCTGGTTTTATGCAGCACCCCAAGGCTCCTTTCCCCATAAGCAAGCACTAGTTGGTTTTCTAAATTTGAGACCCTGTTCTGTTTTGTAATTCAGTTCATGTGTAGTCAAGTTTACATTCCGTGTATTAGTGATATCTTATGATGTTTCTTTTTCTGTGTGACATAGTTCACGTACAATCACCGTACCTGCATCCACTCACTATGGCGCTACGGGCCTGATGACACAGATTTCATTGCTGAGTGATACTGCATTGCACGTAGCTGCCACAACTTCTTTATCCATTTTTTGCTTTCTGGGATATTTACCTGGTCCTGTAGACGAGCTTCTTGGGAACACAGCCGTCCCAAACTTTGGGGTGGCTCTCTGTTTTTGATTTTAATTTCCCTAAGGAATAGGACCATAAGTGCAATTGCTATAGGCTGTGTTGCTTTATTTCTTAAGTGTTTCAGGAAACACCATACACTTCTCCAGGGTGGCTGCTGGCAATTTTCATCCTGCCAATCAGCATAACAAGGCTCCCTGTTCTCCATATCCTGTCCTACCTTTCTGGATTTTACACTTTTTTCAGATGGCCCTTTTGCCCGGTGGGCAGTGAAACTTCATTGTAGTGCAGATTTCCTTTACAGGCTTGCTTGGTTGGCCAAAAAGGGCGTATGCGTTTTTTCCTGAATATATTCAGGAAAAAACGCATACGCCCTTTTTGGCCAACTGCATCATTGTCGACGTTCTGCCTCATTTCCTATGCTTTCAGGGCAATTCCAGTCTACCCCCTGCAATGGTTTTCCTGAAACTCTGCCCCGCTTTCTAGTCCCCTTCGCAGGCTTACTTCAATATATTTTTGGAGGATAGCTGTCATTTATAACTCTGCAGGTTTGTGAATTACAGTGCCCCTGAGCTCCTTTCTTCAACTCGCTTTCTTGTGAGCTGGGCACAAAACCGCAGGATTGCTTCAGGCCCTAATCTTTTTCCGGCAGGGCACGAAGAGCCTTTGGTTAATTCCTCTTCCTGGTGGGAAATGAGCATTATATTTTCCCGTGCAGAAACCTATAGCTAGTCTCTCATTGGTTCTCCCTATTCCTGTTCATCTTGCACAGAAATTGCAAGCTGTGCCAAAGAGGAGGTTAAAGGCACTGACTCTCCAAGCGGGGAGAGTGTTAGTAAAGCATCTGGAATGGTGAACCCGAGGACCAGGATACGAAAACTGACATGCATTTTAAATCGTTTCCCAATCACACGGTGGACGATACTCTGGGTTTCCCATGCATGTTTTAGCTGGAGGAAGATTCCCTTGAACCTGGAGAGTTGGGACACATGGAATGGGTACCATGCAGTATGACTTCAAAGGGTCTGCATTTGCTCACCGAAACTCACCAATGCAAGCAGCCTGAAGTGTCCATCCTTATGTCTCAGCCAGCTCTGGGTGTAGATGTGGTCAATCCCGGTTGCATCACATGCCCTGAGTGAATTATTTAAGAATTGCTCTCTATTTCACTGTCTTTGTGTTTTGTTTTCGAAAGTTATTTTGATAATGGGATTTATCGGATTTTCACTGCTGCGTTTCGGCCGCTGTACACACGCTTGATTCTCTTATGGAGACATATATATCCATGGGTTTTAAAATTCTTCCTAGTCAGGTATATTCCTAGGCGTTTAATATGTGGTGTTGGGTCCATTTCGCTGAGCAAGGAGTAGGTCTTGTCTATTACATATTTGGCTTATGGAATGTTATCTGTGCTAATTTCAGTCTCTGGTTTTATGCAGCACCCCAAGGCACCTTTCCCCATAAGCAAGCACTAGTTGGTTTTCTAAATTTGAGACCCTGTTCTGTTTTGTAATTCAGTTCATGTGTAGTCAAGTTTACATTCCGTGTATTAGTGATATCTTATGATGTTTCTTTTTCTGTGTGACGTAGTTCACGTAGAATCAACGTACCTGCATCCACTCACTATGCCGCTACGGGCCTGATGACACAGATTTCATTGCTGAGTGATATTGCATTGTACGTACGTGCCACAACTTCTTTATCCATTTTTTGCTTTCTGGGATATTTACCTGATTCTGTAGACGAGCTTCTTGTGAACACAGCCGTCCCAAATATTGGGGTGGCCGTCTGTTTTTGATTTTAATTTCCGTAAGCTATAGGACCATAAGTGGAAGTGCCATAGGCTGTGTTGCTTTGTTTCTTACGTGTTTCAGGAAACACCATACACTTCTCCAGGGTGGCTGCTGGCAATTTACATCCTGCCAATCAACATAACAAGGCTCCCTGTTCTCCATATCCTGTCCTACCTTTCTGGATTTTACACTTTTTTCAGATGGCCCTTTTGCCCGGGGGGCAGTGAGACTTCATTGTAGTGCAGATTTCCTTTACAGGCTTGCTTGGTTGGCCAAAAAGGGCGTATGCGTTTTTTCCTGAATATATTCAGGAAAAAACGCATACGCCCTTTTTGGCCAAGTGCATCATTGTCGATGTTCTGCCTCTTTTCCTATGCTTTCACAGCAATTCCAGTCTACCCCCTGCAATGGTTTTCCTGAAACTCTGCCCCGCTTTCTAGTCCCCTTCGCAGGCTTACTTCAATATATTTTTGGAGGATAGCTGTCATTTATAACTCTGCAGGTTTGTGAATTACAGTGCCCCTGATCTCCTTTCTTCAACTCGCTTTCTTGTGAGCTGGGCACAAAACCGCAAGATTGCTTCAGGCCCTAATCTGTTTCTGGCAGGGCATGCTGAGCTTTTGGATAATTCCTCTTCCTGGTGGGAAATGAGCATTACATTTGCCCGTGCAGAAACCTATAGCTAGTCTCTCATTGGTTCTCCCTATTCCTGTTCATCTTGCACAGAAATTGCAAGCTGTGCCAAAGAGGAGGTTAAAGGCACTGACTCTCCAAGCGGGGAGAGTGTTAGTAAAGCATCTGTAATGGTGAACCCTAGGACCAGGATACGAAAACTGAAATGCTTTTTAAATCGTTTCCCAATCACACTGTGGACGATACTCTGGGTTTCCCATGCATGTTTTAGCTGGAGGAAGAATCCCTTTAACCTGGAGAGTTGGGACCCATGGAATGGGTACCATGCAGTATGACTTCAAAGGGTCTGCATTTCCTCACCGAAACTCACCAATGCTATCAGCCTGAAGTGTCCAGCCTTATGTCTCAACCAGCTCTGGGTGTAGATGTGGTCAATCCCGGTTGCATCACATGTCCTGAGTGAATTACTTAAGAATTGCTCTCTATTTCACTGTCTTTGTGTTTTGTTTTCGAAATTTATTTTGATAATGGGATTTATCGGATTTTCACTGCTGCGTTTCGGCCGCTGTACACACGCTTGATTCTCTTACGGAGACATATATATCCATGGGTTTTAAGATTCTTCCTAGTCAGGTATATTCCTAGGCGTTGAATATGTGGTGTTGGGTCCATTTCGTTGAGCAAGGAGTAGGTCTTGTCTATTACATATTTGGCTTATGGAATGTTATCTGTGCTAATTTCAGTCTCTGGTTTTATGCAGCACCCCGAGGCACCTTTCCCCATAAGCAAGCACTAGTTGGTTTTCTAAATTTGAGACCCTGTTCTGTTTTGTAATTCAGTTCATGTGTAGTTAAGTTTTCATTCCGTGTATTAGTGATATCTTATGATGTTTCTTTTTCTGTGTGACGTAGTTCACGTAGAATCACCGTACCTGCATCCACTCACTATGCCGCTATGGGCCTGATGACACAGATTTCATTGCTGAGAGATACTGCATTGCACGTACGTGCCACAACTTCTTTATCCATTTTTTGCTTTCTGGTATATTTACCTGGTCATGTAGACGAGCTTCTTGGGAACACAGCCGTCCCAAACTTTGGGGTGTCTCTCTGTTTTTGATTTTAATTTCCGTAAGCTATAGGACCATAAGTGGAAGTGCCATAGGCTGTGTTGCTTTGTTTCTTACGTGTTTCAGGAAACACCATACACTTCTCCAGGGTGGCTGCTGGCAATTTACATCCTGCCAATCAGCATAACAAGGCTCCCTGTTCTCCATATCCTGTCCTTCCTTTCTGGATTTTACACTTTTTTCAGATGGCCCTTTTGTCCGGGGGGGCAGTGAGATTTCATTGTAGTGTAGATTTCCTTTACAGGCTTGCTTGGTTGGCCAAAAAGGGCGTATGCGTTTTTTCCTGAATATATTCAGGAAAAAACGCATACGCCCTTTTTGGCCAAGTGCATCATTGTCGACGTTCTGCCTCTTTTCCTATGCTTTCAGGGCAATTCCAGTCTACCCCCTGCAATGGTTTTCCTGAAACTCTGCCCCGCTTTCTAGTCCCCTTCGCAGGCTTACTTCAATATATTTTTGGAGGATAGCTGTCATTTATAACTCTGCAGGTTTGTGAATTACAGTGCCCCTGAGCTCCTTTCTTCAACTCGCTTTCTTGTGAGCTGGGCACAAAACCGCAGGATTGCTTCAGGCCCTAATCTGTTTCCGGCAGGGCACGCTGAGCCTTTGTTTAATTCCTCTTCCTGGTGGGAAATGAGCGTAACATTTGCCCTTGCAGACACCTACAGCTAGTCTCTCATTGGTTCTCCCTATTCCTGTTCATCTTGCACAGAAATTGCAAGCTGTGCCAAACAGGAGGTTAAAGGCACTGACTCTCCAAGCGGGGAGAGTGTTAGTAAAGCATCTGGAATGGTGAACCCGAGGACCAGGATACGAAAACTGAGATGCATTTTAAATCGTTTCCCAATCACACGGTGGACCATACTGTGGGTTTCCCATGCATGTTTTAGCTGGAGGAAGAATCCCTTGAACCTGAAGAGTTGGGACCCATGGAATAGGTAACATGCAGTATGACTTCAAAGGGTCTGCATTTGCTCACCGAAACTCACCAATGCTATCAGCCTGAAGTGTCCAGCCTTATGTCTCAACCAGCTCTGGGTGTAGATGTGGTCAATCCCGGTTGCATCACATGCCCTGAGTGAATTATTTAAGAATTGCTCTCTATTTCACTGTCTTTGTGTTTTGTTTTCGAAATTTATTTTGATAATGGGATTTATCGGATTTTCACTGCTGCGTTTCGGCCGCTGTACACACGCTTGATTCTCTTACGGAGACATATATATCCATGGGTTTTAAGATTCTTCCTAGTCAGGTATATTCCTAGGCGTTGAATATGTGGTGTTGTGTCCATTTCGTTGAGCAAGGAGTAGGTCTTGTCTATTACATATTGGGCTTATGGAAAGTTATCTGTGCTAATTTCAGTCTCTGGTTTTATGCAGCACCCCAAGGCACCTTTCCCCATAAGCAAGCACTAGTTGGTTTTCTAAATTTGAGACCCTGTTCTGTTTTGTAATTCAGTTCATGTGTAGTCAAGTTTACATTCCGTGTATTAGTGATATCTTATGATGTTTCTTTTTCTGTGTGACATAGTTCACGTAGAATCACCGTACCTGCATCCACTCACTATGCCACTACGGGCCTGATGACACAGATTTCATTGCTGAGTGATATTGCATTGTACGTACGTGCCACAACTTCTTTATCCATTTTTTGCTTTCTGGGATATTTACCTGATACTGTAGACGAGCTTCTTGTGAACACAGCCGTCCCAAATATTGGGGTGGCTATCTGTTTTTGATTTTAATTTCCGTAAGCTATAGGACCATAAGTGGAAGTGCCATAGGCTGTGTTGCTTTGTTTCTTACGTGTTTCAGGAAACACCATACACTTCTCCAGGGTGGCTGCTGGCAATTTACATCCTGCCAATCAGCATAACAAGGCTCCCTGTTCTCCATATCCTGTCCTACCTTTCTGGATTTTACACTTTTTTCAGATGACCCTTTTGTCCGGGGGGCAGTGAGACTTCATTGTAGTGCAGATTTCCTTTACAGGCTTGCTTGATTGGCCAAAAAGGGCGTACGCGTTTTTTCCTGAATATATTCAGGAAAAAACGCGTACGCCCTTTTTGGCCAAGTGCATCATTGTCGACGTTGTGCCTCTTTTCCTATGCTTTCAGGGCAATTCCAGTCTACCCCCTGCAATCGTTTTCCTGAAATTCTGCCCCGCTTTCAAGTCCCCTTCGCAGGCTTACTTCAATATATTTTTGGAGGATAGCTGTCAATTATAACTCTGCAGGTTTGTGAATTACAGTGCCCCTGAGCTCCTTTCTTCAACTCGCTTTCTTGTGAGCTGGGCACAAAACCGCAGGATTGCTTCAGGCCCTAATCTGTTTCCAGCAGGGCACACTGAGCCTTTGTTTAATTCCTCTTCCTGGTGGGCAATGAGTGTGACATTTGCCCGTGCAGACACCTACAGCTAGTCTCTCATTGGTTCTCCCTATTCCTGTTCATCTTGCACAGAAATTGCAAACTGTGCCAAACAGGAGGTTAAAGGCACTGACTCTCCAAGCGGGGAGAGTGTTAGTAAAGCGTCTGGAATGGTGAACCCGAGGACAAGGATACGAAAACTGAGATACATTTCAAATCGTTTCCCAATCTCACGGTGTACCATACTCTGTGTTTCCCATGCATGTTTTAGCTGAAGGAAGAATCCCTTGAACCTGGAGAGTTGGGACCCATGGAATGTGTACCATGCAGTATGACTTCAAAGGGTCTGCATTTGCTCACCGAAACTCACCAATGCTATCAGCCTGAAGTGTCCAGCCTTATGTCTCAACCAGCTCTTGGTGTAGATGTGGTCAATCCCGGTTGCATCACATGCCCTGAGTGAATTATTTAAGAATTGCTCTCTATTTCACTGTCTTTGTGTTTTGTTTTTGAAATTTATTTTGATAATGGGATTTATCGGATTTTGACTGCTGCGTTTATGCCGCTGTACACACGCTTGATTCTCTTACGGAGACATATAAATCCATGGGTTTTAAGATTCTTCCTATTCAGGTATATTCCTAGGCGTGGAATATGTGGTGTTGAGTCCATTTCGTTGAGCAAGGAGTAGGTCTTGTCTATTACATATTTGGCATATGGAATGTTATCTGTGCTAATTTCAGTCTCTGGTTTTATGCAGCACCCCAAGGCACCTTTCCCCATAAGCAAGCACTTGTTGGTTTTCTAAATTTGAGACCCTGTTCTGTTTTGTAATTCAGTTCATGTGTAGTCAAGTTTACATTCCGTGTTTTAGTGATATCTTATGACGTTTCTTTTTCTGTGTGATGTAGTTCACGTAGAATCACCGTACCTGCATCCACTCACTATGCCGCTACGGGCCTGATGACACACATTTCATTGCTGAGTGATATTGCATTGCACGTACGTGCCACAACTTCTTTATCCATTTTTTGCTTTCTGGGATATTTACCTGGTACTGTAGACGAGCTTCTTGGGAACACAGCCGTCCCAAACTTTGGGGTGACTCTCTGTTTTTGATTTTAATTTCCCTAAGCAATAGGACCATAAGTGCAATTGCCATAGGCTGTGTTGCTTTATTTCTTACGTGTTTCAGGAAACACCATACACTTCTCCAGGGTGGCTGGTGGCAATTTACATCCTGCCAATCAGCATAACAAGGCTCCCTGTTCTCCATATCCTGTCCTACCTTTCTGGATTTTACACTTTTTTCAGTTTTCCTGAATATATTCAGGAAAAAACGCATACGCACTTTTTGGCCAAGTGCACCATTGTCGACGTTCTGCCTCTTTTCCTATGCTTTCAGGGCAATTCCAGTCTACCCCCTGCAATCGTTTTCCTGAAATTCTGCCCCGCTTTCCAGTCCCTTTCGCAGGCTTACTTCAATATATTTTTGGAGGATAGCTGTCATTTATAACTCTGCAGGTTTGTAAATTACAGTGCCCCTGAGCTCCTTTCTGCAACTCGCTTTCTTGTGAGCTGGGCACAAAACCGCAGGATTGCTTCAGGCCCTAATCTGTTTCCGGCAGGGCACGCTGAGCCTTTGGTTAAATCCTCTTCCTGGTGGGAAATGAGCCTTACATTTGCCCGTGCAGACACCTATAGCTAGTCTCTCATTGGTTCTCCCTATTCCTGTTCATCTTGCGCAGAAATTGCAAGCTGTGCCAAACAGGAGGTTAAAGGCACTGACTCTCCAAGCGGGGAGAGTGTTAGTAAAGCATGTGGAATGGTGAACCCGAGGACCAGGATACGAAAACTGAGATGCATTTTAAATCGTTTCCTAATCACACGGTGGACCATACTCGGCGTTTCCCACGCATGTTTTAGCTGAAGAAAGAATCCCTTGAACCTGGAGAGTTGGGACCCTTGGAATGGGTACCATGCAGTATGTTTTCAAAGGATCTGCATTTGTTCACCGAAACTCACCAATGCTATCAGCCTGAAGTGTCCAGCCTTATGTCTCCACCAGCTCTGGGTGTAAATGTGGTAAATCCAGGTTGCATCACATGCCCTGAGTGAATTATTTAAGAATTGCTACCTATTTCACTGTCATTGTGTTTTGTTTTTGAAATTTTTTTTAATAATGGGATTTATCGGATTTTCACTGCTTCGTTTATGCCGCTGTACACGCGCTTGATTCTCTTACGGAGACATATAAGTCCATGGGTTTTAAGATTCTTACTAATCCGGTATATTCTTAGGCATTGAATATGGCGTGTTGAGTCCATTTCGTTGAGCAAGGAGTAGGTCTTGACTATTACACATTTGGCTTATGGAATGGTATCTGTGCTAATTTCAATCTCTGGTTTTATGCAGCACCCCAACTCACCTTTCCCCTTAAGGAAGCATAAGTTGGTTTTCTTAATTTGAAACCCTCTTCTCTTTTGTAATTCAGTTCATGTGTAGCCATGTTAACATTCCATGTATTAGTGATATCTTATGTCTTTTTCTTTTTGAATTATGTGACTTCGAATGATCACACGTAACTCCTCTGGAGTTGTTATAACTGGCCGTATTTCATTGATTTCCAGGCTGAGTAATATTCCACTCTACATAAGCACCACATCTCTGTCCGCTTTTTCTCTGCAGATACATTTAAGTTATATCCTAGTCGAGGATCTTTTAAACAGAGAGGTGGTAAACATTGGGGTGCCTGTGTCCTCTCGATTTTTGTTTTTCCCACTATATACGTCCATGAGTGCAAGTGCCCTGTGCTCGGTAGCTCATTTTTTAGATGCTTTAGTAAACACAATAGACTTATCCAGAGTGACCGTTGGCAATATACATTTCCACTATAAGACTCACAGGGCTCCCTTTTCTCCTTGCCCTGTCCTGCATTTCTGGTGTTTACACTTTATGAGGACGGCTCTTCTGACTGATGCAAAGTGATATGTTTTGTAGTATTGATTTCCAGTGCCCACCTGTTTGGTTGGCTAAAAAAGTGTATGCCCTTTTCTTGAATATATACAGAAAAAGACGCATACACACTTTTTGGCCAACTGCAATGTTGGCAATGTTCAGCCCCTTTTCTTGTGCTTAATGGCAAGTCCTTTCTACCTCTTCCAATCCCTTTCCTGCCATTCTCCGTTGCTTACAAGTCCTTTTCTCTGACTTTCCTCAAGACATTTTTCAGTGATAGATATTTTCAATTCTGCAGTTTCGTGAATTTTAGTGCCCCTGAGTTCCATTTTCCAACTTGTGTTTATGGGAACTGGCCACAAAGCATCAGGATTCCTCAAGCCCTATTCTGTTTCCATGGGCAACCCTAGCCTTTGGTCAATTCGTCTTCCTGATTGGAAATTAGAGTGGCATGTGCCTGTCCGAACACCTAGGACTTGTCTCTCATTGTTCCTCCTCCTTCTGCTTCATCCTCTGGACAAATTCCAAACTGTATGCAACAGGATGTTGACAGTGCTGACATCTCCAAGTGGGGAGACTGTTAGTAAAGACGCTGGAGTGGTGAAGCCTAGCACCAAGAGATGAGGAGATGAGATGCCTTTTCCAAACTTTTCCCGATCAGACGGTATACCATCCTCTGGGTGTGACAGGCATGTTTTAGGTGTAGGAAGGGTCCCATTCATGTGAGGAGAACACCAGGGGATTTTAAATATCAGTGTCTCTCCGCAACCCAAACTGGGGAATTTTTTAAGCTACGGCTACACATATGTTCATTAAGGGCCTTGGGAAGTAGGCAGAGTCCAAACTTTAGATGATTGAAGTCTTCAGGGTCAGAAGCACTCACCACTGTCTTCCCTTAGATTCCATTTTTACTGTCATTGATGGATGATGTCAATAAAAATATCTATTCTTTTTCAGATCATTTCCCCTTATAGGTTATTGCAAAATATTGAGTGTAGTTCCCTGTGCTATACAGTAGTTCCTTGCTGATGATTTCATACATAGCAGTGTGTATGTGTTAATCCCAAACTGTTAATTTATCCCTCCTCCTACCATTTCCCTTTGGTAATAATAAATTATAAGATTTTATGCTTCTCAGAAATGGGGGAGCTGAAAGAGAGGTATCATTTTCAATGCAAAAGCATTTAAAACAAGATTGAAGCTTTAACCAAGATTATTAGATGTACATCCTTGGAAAGAAATCACTTTGTTTCTCTAATATTGACCTGACAAAGAAGACAAACCTTTTCACTGAACTTGCTTATAAGAAAGTGATGGAAATATCAAATGGAAGTGTTAGAAACATCTTATTTTACCCGAGCCTTATACACTGTTCTATGTTAATTACAGTTTGGCTCACACATCTGTTCATTGAAGTTACAATGTTCTCAATTTCTGTTACTGATCCTCCAGAGTGGACGCCAACAAGTGTCCCCCTGCCCAGTGTCATTGGAGCCAATAGATCGAGACTGAGTTTGGTTCAAAAGCAAAGGAAACTTTATATTTTGATCAGAGAATGGAGAGGTGCTACCCTGTGGGCTGTGGGCTGGGCTGCTGTGTAGAGATCCTGTCAGAGTCACTGGGAGGGAGGGGGCTGAGCTCTCGAGGACCTGGTTGGCTGCAGCTCAGGCTCTATGTCACGGAGTCTGAACTGGGCCCCAGGAGCTGAAGTGTCATCGAGCCATTCTGCTCTAGGAAATCTGGTCTGAAGTGCCAGGTGTGGAACCTCTGTATGCGGGACACTAGGAGCACCTGAAATTAGACAAAGCACAAAGGATAAAAATGGTTAGACTTTATTTTATTGCCCAGATTCTATTTTTATCTCCCAGGCATTTTTAAGGGGCTTTGCCTGGGACAAACTTCTCTTCTGCCTTTTGTCCCTTTCCTCATTCTTGGAGTGCTGCGGGTGCAGACCCTTCTTCTGTAACTGCTGAGTGCTGAGTTAGGAGGCTTCATACTCGTGGGCGAGGGTCAGAACTTCTCCCCAGCCGCCTCCAGGTGACGTTGATTGTCCCCAGGCCTCCTGCCTCCCTGCTCGTCCGCCTGAGCACCAGTATTGGAAGTGTTATAGATTCTAATGACCTTTAAGGGTCCAGAAAGGAGATGTGCAGTGGTGCTGTGAGGTCCAGTTTCACTCCGCCCCACATTTGTTCGGCCACCTTAGGCTGACCGTTTCTGCCAGCCTAGATGCTCTGACTGACCGTTTCTGCCAGCCTAGATGCTCTGACCAACAGTCTGCGCTTTCTTCCATTAGGCCCCTGAATTAACGTAAAAACAGCACCAGGTGTCAGGATCCTGCCCGCTCAGCTCCCAGACAGTCCAGGGTCAGTGGTGATGAAGGATCATGATGGTCACTGAGTCAAGAGCCTTTGGAAGTAAACAGGAGTCCAGCCGGTCTTATTGGCCACCATCATCAGGGTGTCTGTAGGCTTTTCTATGGTGACAGCATGATATACGGTTCCCCCGCCAAGATTATTAGCTCCCCTCTGGGTACAGTAAGTACTGCAAGCAGTAGTCTACTCTTTTGGGACACACTCTTGTTGTTTTATGAGAGAAACTCCAGGTCAAGTGATGGTCACACGGGTCGTCATGGTGCCCCGTTGCCCCCGGTTATCTCTCTGGAGGTTGGAGTTGGAGGGCCTCCTCAATCGAGGTCAGTGTGCCCACGGAGCAAACCCTGCAACTTCAGGGCATGGTTGGGGGTTAGGATCACCACGTGGGGTCCGTTTCCCTTAGAAGGGAGGTGGCCTTTTGGGCTGCTGATTTCCAGGTTTTCAGATACCACCAGTATCTTGGCCAGATGTGGTGGTGGGCCAAGCCCCTTGGTGACCATAGTTTATCCTACCTGGATGGCATTCTTGCATTGTTCCATTTCAAGTGGTCCCAGTTTTTGCACTAATACTCCAATGGCGATTCACCTTTCACCAGGAATGTAAAGGTCAAAGGGTTTAGCTAAATTAGGGAGTTCCAGGGCAAGGGTCTGAATTGACTGCTCTTTCCATTCTTGAAAGGCCACTTCTGGATTTTATTCAAAAGGATCATCATCTTTTCCTTTCAGTGTTTCATATAGAGGCCCAGCTAGTAGACTGTAGTTAGGGATCCAGAGGCAGGAAACCCTGGCTTCCCCAGGAACCCCTAAGCTGTCTTCTAGTTTCAGAAAGGGGTAAGGCTGTAAATTGTTTCTTCCCTTCCCTGGGATGGGCTTCTCCGACCTTCTGTGAGAATGAAGCCCAGGCAGGTCACCGTAGTCTGTGATACTTGAGCTTTTTCGTGGACAACTTCTATCCTTTATTGGCTTGGTAGTTCTGAGGCCTCCTTAGTAGGGCTGGCGATCAGAATGTCGTCTGAATATTGAAGGAGTGTTTCCTTTTCCAGAGGTAGAACTTTTAGGTCTTTAGCTGAGCTTTCCCCAAAGATGGTGTGGGAATTTTTGAACCCTTGGGGCAAGACAGCCTGGAAGTATTGTTTTAGTTGTATGTTGAGTCCTGTCACTCACAAGCCAAAATTTCTTGTGACTCTGGGACTAATGGAATACAAAAGAAGGCATCAGTGAAGACTAATACAGAATACCAAGTCCTGGTGGTTGGTAGAATGACCAGCAGGGTGTAGGATTTAGGAACTACTGGAGGTATATCCTCAGTGGCTTCACTGACTGTCCTGACATCCTTTACCAGGACTCCAGCAGCCCATGGGGCTCTCGAGGTCAGGCCAATCCCAGGATATGGAGCTCACCTGGGCAGGTACCCTACCCCCACCCCAGCCCACGGGGCTCTCGTGTTCAGGCCCCTCCCAGGATATGGGATTCCCTGGGCAGGTCCTCTGCAGTCCATGGGGCTCCCGTGGTCAGGCCCCTCCCAGGATACAGAGCTACCCTTGCAGGTACCTTGGCAGGGCTGGGCACACAGGAACCGTGCACATAGCCCTCATTGCAGAGCACTCCCAGCTCACCTGTCGCTCAGATCTGACACAGAGCACCTCAGAGCAGGACTTGAACTAACAAACAGCAGCTCTGACAGGTCTGTGACCCTGGGCATCACTCTGTGCGGCCTCCTCCACCTGGTCTTCCAGAGACTTCCACTGCACCCGGGGCACCAGGCCTCTGTCTCCAACCACCACCCACCCCTCCTCTCCCTGACTCCTGGGTTCCTCTCATTAGGAGAGGGTTTTCTTGAAGTTGTCTCCCACTCATGGGCCAGATAATATAATTAGAAAACAAGCCAGAGCTGCAGCCCCTTGTCTATCCTGACTCTCAGGAGCCCACACCTGTTCCTTGGACCTGGCCAATTCAGCAAGTTCCATTTTCAGCAACTGTGAGCCCCTGAGGGGTGATTATTGGCTGGCTTGGGAAGCCTGACCGTGCCGGCCAGCCCTCCCCAGGTGTGCCTGGGTTGAGATCAATATAAACACCACTCCAGGCAGCAAGAGCCCCTGCAGCTGTGCCTGACGCCATTTTCTCTGCCCTGTCAGCAGTCTCGGGGCTGGGCTGGTGGGAGGGAGTGAGAGGCCACGGCTTTGTGGGTGTCCCAGTGTGAGTGGGGCTCTGCTGGACTTTCTGCAGCAGTTGCCAAGATGCTACCTGCTAAAGAAGAGGATGTGTCACCCACACCTGCCGCTGGAATTTCTCCCTGGGCACAGGTGAGGAAGGAAGAAAGCAGTGGGGGCCGGGACAGCAGGGGTATCTCAGGCAGGGAAATGGAGAGCTTCCAGAAGAGCACCCAGGGCCAGGACCATCCTGGCTGGCCTGCAGGCACCAAGTCGGCTGGCATGCTGTCCCTCATGTGGCTCCATGGCCCTTCCTCTAGGTTTTCAAGTCCTTGTACATATTCAGGTGTTTAGCCTTGGAAGGGTGGGAACATTTCAGCAGCAGCTGGCCTGGGGCTCGGCCCACGTTTACTCACAGATACCTCGGCACGGTCCCCCAGCTTTGCAGTGAGGACGCTTGTTGCGAGGAGCATGCTGGCTGAATGGGAGATGATTCCCCACCACTGACCAACTTCAGAATTGTTTGCAATTGGAGCAAGTGCCCTGAAACGGTTTTCCTCTGTGTAACTGGTGGGTTCTGTTCTTTTTTATCTTTTTTTCGTTTTTGGTTCAAGGTAGATTTTATTCCTCTTTTGTGTATTTACAGATATAAGCATGGAAATAATTTATTCATATAAATACATGTATGTGAAGGGAAGAATATTTTTTCTGTTTTACTTTTTTTAATTTTATTTTTTTATTTTGAATTTAATTTTATATTTTTATACAGCAGGTTGTTTTTGGTTATCTACTTTATACATATAAATGTATACATACCAATCCCAATATCTCAACTCCTCCCACCACCATCCCCAACTGCTTTCCCCCCTTGTTGTCCATACGTTTGTTGTATACATGTGTTGCTCTATTTCTGCCTTGCAAAACGGTTCATCTGTACAATTTTTCTAGGTTCCACATATATGCATTAATATACAAGATTTGTTTTTCTCTTTCTGACTTACTTCACTCTGTATGACAGTCTCTAGATCCATCAACGTCTCTACAAATGTCCCAATTTCATTCCTTTTTATGGCTTAGTAATATTCCATTTTATATATGTACCACATCTTTATGCATTCGTCTGTCTGTGGGCATTTAGGTTGCTTCCATTTCCTGGATAGTGTAAATAGTGATGCAATGAACATTGTGGTGAATGTCTCTTTTTGATTTATGGTTTTGTCTGGGTATATGCCCAGTAGAGGGATTGCTGTATCATATGGTAATTCTATTCTTAGTTTTATAAGAAACTCCATAATGTTCTCCACAGTGACTGTATCAATTTACGTGCCCAACAATAGTGGAAGAGGATTCCTTATCTCCACACCGTTTCCAGCATTTGTTGTTTGTAGATTTTCTGATGATGCCCATTCTAATAGGTGTGAGGTGATACACCATGGATGAGTCTATTTCGTTGAGCAAAGAGTAGGTCTTGTTTATTACGTATTTGGCTTATGGAATGGTATGTGTGCTAATTTCAATCTGTTTTTATACAGCAGCCCAACTCAACTTTCCCCTTAAGCAAGCATAAGGTTTTTATCTAAATGTGAGACTCTGTTCGGTTTTGTAATTCAGTTTATGTGTAGCCAAGTTTACACTCCCTCTATTAGTGATATCTTATGATAATTATCTTTCTTTGTGTGACATATTTCTCTTAGAATCATCATAATTAAATCCACTCAATTTGCTGCTACAGGCCTGATGACATTGATTTCACTGCTGAGTGATATTCCGTTGTACGTAAGTAGCACAACTTCTTTATCCATTTTTTTCTTTCTGGGATATTTAATTTGTACTGGACTCGAGGTTCTTGTAAACACAGCAGCCCTAAATTTTGTGTTGGCTGTGTCTTGTTGATTTTAATTTTCCTAAGCTATAGGGCCAAAAGTGGAAGTGCCCTAGGCTCTGTAGTTTTGTTTTTTAGATGTTTCAGGATACACCATGAACATCTCCGGAGTGTCTGTTGGCAATTTACATCCCGCCCATCAGCATAACACGGCTCCCTGTTCTCCATGACCTGTCCTGTGTTTCTGGTTTTTACACTTTATTCAGATGGCCTTTTTGACGAATGGGAAATGTGACTTCATTGTAGTGTGGATTTCCATTGCTGGAGTGCTTGGTTGGCCAAAATGTTCATATGCGTTTTTTCCTGAATATATTCAGGAAAAATGTATACGCACTTTTTGTCCATGTGCATCACTGTCAAAGATCTGCCGCTTTTCATATGCTTTAAATGCAATTCCAATCTACCTCTTGAAATATGATTCCTGCAATTCTGCCTCGTTTTCAAGTCCTCTTTGCAGACTTACTTTGATATATTTTTGCCAATAGCTGTCATTTATCTGTGCAGGTTTGTGAATTACAGTGCCCCTGAGCTCCTTTCTTAACTCGCTTCCTTGTAAGCTGGCCACAAAACTGCAGGTTTGCTTCAGGCCATAATCAGGGTCCGGCACGGCACTCTGAGCCTTTGGTTAATTCCTCTTCCTGGTGGGAAATTAGAGTTAAATGTGCCCCTCCAGATACCTGCCTCACTCCCAGCCACATGGTGATGTATGTCCTCAGGTTTGAGGCCATATGTGATGGGTTCCTCATCTTTTGATGATGTGGCCCCACTGGTGTGTGGACACTCCTGCCTGGTTCCCATCCCCTTGGTGATGTGGGCCCTCTGGTGAGACTCTGATCCTGGTTGGGTTCCTCACACATCC
This sequence comes from Phocoena phocoena, assembly GCF_963924675.1. NCBI lineage: Eukaryota > Metazoa > Chordata > Mammalia > Artiodactyla > Phocoenidae > Phocoena > Phocoena phocoena. Next base: position 667,765 of record NW_027077514.1, on the reverse strand, counting down.
GTGAGGTGAGCCCTCTTCTCTGAGGTCACTCCTGCCTGGCTGGCACAACCCGCCTTGTTGACTTCGGCACCCTGGTGGCAGTTGGAGCCTGCTGGGAGCCTCCTTCCCGCGGTGATGAGGCCCTCTGGCGTCAGACCCTAATGGCGGGGTTCCCACATTTTCTGATACGTGCTAAGTGGTACGAGGGCACTCCTGCCAGGTTCCCATCCTCATGAGCGTGTGGGCCTTCTGTTCTGAGGTCCTAACGGCTGGGTTGCTCACACTTTCATGATGTGGGCCCTCTGCTGTGAGGTCAATCCTGCCTGGCTGGCGCACGTCGCCTTGGCGACGTGGACCCTCTGGTGGCAGTTGGAGCGTGCTGGGGCCTCCTCCCCTCAGTGATGAGGGCCTTCTGGTGTCAGGCCCTAAGTGCTGGGCTCCACACATTTTCTGATGTGTGCCCAGTGGTGCGAGTCACTCCTGCCAGGTTCCCATCCCCATGGGCATGTGGGACTTCTGTTCTGTGGTCCCAACTGCTGGGTTGCTCACAGTTTCATGATGTGGGCCCTTTGCTGTGTGTTCACTCTGGCCTGTATCCCATAGTGTCAGTGCTCTGGGCCTCCAGCTTGGAGTTTCCAACTTCTCAATTCCTCACCTTTTTTATTCTATGGGCCCTCGGTTGTGCGTCTCCTCCTGCATGCCTCACTCCCAGCCCCTTCGTGATGTGTGTCCCCTTGTTTGAGGCCACATGTGCTGTGTTCCTCACCTTTCTATAATGTGGCCACACTGGTGTGAGGACACTCTTGCCTGGTTCCCATTCCCTTGGTGATGTTGGCCCCACTGCTGTTAGGACAGTCTTGCCTGGTTCCCATCACCTTGGTGATGTTGGCCCTCTGGTGAGAGTCTGATCCTGGTTAGGTTCCTCACCCTTCTGTGAGGTGGGCCCTCTGCTCTGAGGTCACTCCTGCCTGGCTGGCACACCCCGCCTTGGCAACGTCGGCCATATGGTGGCAGTTGGAGCCTGCTGGGAGCCTCCTCCCCTCGGTGATGAGGGCCCTCTGGCCTCAGGCCCTAACTGTTGGGTTCCCACATTTTCTGATTCGTGCTAAGTGGTGCAAGGACACTCCTGCCAGGTTCCCATCCCCATGGGGATGTGAGCCTTCTGCTCTGAGGTCCCAACGGCTGTGTTGCTCACAGTTTCATGATGAGGGCCCTCTGGTGTGAGTTCACTCCTGCCTAGATCCCATAGCCTCGCTGCTCCTGGCTGCCTGCCGGAGGTTCCAACTGTGGGATTCCTCACCTTTTTTATTCTATGGTCCCTCTGTTTTGAGGATCCTCTGGCCTGCCTCACTCCCAGCCCCTTGGTGATGTGTGTCCTCAGGTTTGAGGCCACGTGTGCTGGGTCCCTCAAATTATGGTGGTGTAGCCCCACTGGTGTGAGGACACTCCTGCCTGGTTCCCATTCCCTTGGTGATGTTGGCCCTCTGGTGACAGTCTGATCCTTGTTGGGTTCCTCACACTTCTGTGAGGTGGGCTTTCTGCTCTGAGGTCACTCCTGCCTGGTTGGCACACCCCGCCTTGGTGACATCGGCCTTATGGTGGCAGTTGGAGCCTGCTGGGAGCCTCCTCCCCTCGGTGATGAGGGTCCTCTGGCCTCAGGTCCTAACTGCTGGGTTCCCACATTTTCTGATTCGTGGAAGTGGGCCGAGGACACTCCTGTCAGGTTCCCATCCCCATAGGGATGTGGGCCTTCTGCTCTGAGGTCCCATCCGCTGGGTTGCTCACAGTTTCATGATGTGGGACCTCTGCTGTGAGTTTGCTGTGGCCTGGATCCCATAGACTCTGTGCTCTGGGCGGCCTACTGGCCGGTTCCAACTGCTGGATTCCTCACAACTTTTATTCTGTGGGCTCTGTTTTGTGAGGATACTCCTGCTTGCCTCACTCCTAGCCCCTTGGAGATGTGGGTCCCCTGTTTTAGGCCACATGTTCTGGGTTCCTCACCTTTCTATAATGTGGCCACACTGGTGTGAGGACTCTCCTGCCTGGTTCCGATCCCCTTGGTGATGTGGGCCCTCTGGTGAGAGTCTTATCCTGGCTGGTTTACTCACCCTTCTGTGAGGTAGGCCCTCTGCGGTGAGGTCACTCCTGCCTGGCTGGCACACATCACCTTGGTGACGTGGGCCCTCAGTTGGGAGTTGGTGTCTGCTGCGAGTCTCCGTCCCTCGGTAATGAGGGCCCTCTTGCGTCAGACCCTAACTCCTGGGCTCCCAAAATTTGCAGATGTGCGACCTGTGGTGCGAGTACACTCCTGTCAGGTTCCCAACCCCATGGGAATTTGGGCCTTCTGCTCTGAGGTCCCAACGGCTGGGGTGCTCACAGTTTCATGATGAGGGCCCTCCGATGTGCGTTCATTCCGGCCTAGATCCCATAGGCTTGCTGCTCCTGGGCGCCTGCTGGGAGGTTCCAACTGCGGGATTCCTCACCTTTTTTATTCTATGGGCCCTCTGTTTTGAGGCTCCTCCTGCCTGCCTCAATCCCAGCCCCGTTGTGGTGTGTGTCCTCTGGTGTGAGGCCACGTGTGCTGGGTCCCTCACCTTTCGATGATGTGGCCCCAATGGTGTGAGGACACTCGTGCCTGTTTCCCAGCCCCTTGGTGATGTGGCCCCTCTGGTGAGAGTCTGATCCTGGCTGGGTTCCTTACCGTTCTGTGAGGTGGGCCCTGTTCTCTGAGGTAACTCCTGCCTGGCTTGCTCCCATTGCCTTGGTGACGTCGGCCCTCTGGTGGCAGTTGGATCCTTCTGGAGACTCCTGTCCTCAGTGATGAGGTCCCTCTGGCGTCAGGCTCTAACTGCTGGGCTCCCCAGGTTTTCTGATGTGAGCCCAGTGATGCCAGGACACTCGTGAAATGTTCCCATCCCCATGGCGATATGGGCCTTCTGCTCTGAGGTTCCAACGACTGGGTTGCTCACAGTTTCCTGATGTTAGCTCTCTGGTGTTAGTTCACTCATTCCTAGATCCCATAGCCTCTGTACTCTGGGCCGCCTGCTGGGAAGTTCTAACTGCTGGGTTCCTCACCTTTTTTATTCTTTGGGCCCTGTGTTGGGAGGCTCCTCCTGCCTGTGTCACTCCCAGCCCCTTGGTGATGTAGGTCCTCTGGTTTGTGGCCACATGTGCCAGTTTCCTCATCTTTTAGTGATGTGGCCCCACTGGTGTGAGGACACTCGTGCCTGGTTCCCGTCCCCTTGGTGATATGGGCCCTCTGGTGAGAGTCTGATCCTGGTTGGGTTCCTCACACTTCTTTGAGGTGGGCCGTCTGCTGTGAGGTCACTCCTGCCTGGCTGGCACACCCCGCCTTGGCAACGTGGGCCCTCTTGTGGTAGTTGGAACATGCTGGGAGCCTCCTCCCCTCAGTGATGAGGGCCCTCTGGCGTCAGGCCCTAACTGCTGGGTACCCACATTTTCTGATATGTGCTAAGTGGTGCGAGGACACTCCTGCCATGCTCCCAACACCTTGGGGATGTGGACCTTCTGCTCTGAGGTCCAAATGGCTGGGTTGCTCGCAGTTTCATGATGTGGACCCTCTGCTGTGAGTTGACTGCGGCCTGAATCGCATAGACTTGGTGCTCTTGGCCGCCTGCTGGGAGGTTCCCATTGCTGGATTCCTCAGCTTTTTTATTCTATGGGCCCTGTGTTGTGAGGCTACTCCTGCCTGCCTCATTCCGAGCCCCTTGGAGATGTGGGTCTTCTGGTTTAGGCCACATGTGCTGGGTTCCTCACCTTTCTATGATGTGGCCACACTGGTGTGAAGACTCTCCTGCCTGGTTCTGATCACCTTGGTGATGTGGGCCCTCTGGTGAGAATCTGATCCTCTTTGGTTCTTCACACTTCTGTGAGGTTGACCCTCTGCTCTGAGGTCACTCCTGCCTGGTTGTCGCACTCTGCATTGGCGACGTCGCCCCTCTGGTAGCAGTCGGAGCTGGCTGGGAGCCACCGCCCCTCGGTGATGAGGGCCCTCTGGCATCAGGCACTAATTGCTGGGCTCCCCACATTTTTTCATGTGTGCCCACTCTTGCGATGACACTCCTGCTTGTTTCCCTTCCCCATGGGGATGTGGGCCTTCTGCTCTGAGGTCACAACGGCTGGGTTGCTTACAGAATCACAATGAGGGCCCTCTGTTGTGAGTTCATGCCGGCCTGGATCTCATAGCCTCAGTGCTCTGGGCCGCCTGCTAGGAAGATCCAACTGCTGGTTTCCACACCTTTTGTATACAATGGGACATGTGTTGTGAGGTTAATCCTGCCTGCCTCACTCCGAAACCCATGGTGATGTGGGTCCTCTGGTTTGAGGCCACATGTGTTGGGTACCTCAACTTTTGATGATGTGGCCCCACGGGTGTGAGGACACTCCTGCCTGGTTCCCATCACCTTGGTGATGTGGGCCCTCTGGGGAGAGTCTGATCCTGGCTGGGTTCCCTACCATTCTGTGAGGTGAGCCCTCTGATGTCAGGTCACTCCTGCCTGGCTAGCTCACATCGCCTTGGCGACGTGGGCCCTCTGTTGGCCACTGGAGCATGCTGGGAGCCTCTTACTCCCGTGAATGATGGCCCTGGAAAAAATTCATATGCCCTTTTTGACCAAGTGCTTCATTGACGAGGTTCTTCCACTTCTCTTATGCTTTCAGAGCCATTCACGTCTACCTCCTGAAATCGGATTCCACCAATTCTGCCCCACTTTCAAGTCCTCTTCGCAGCCTTAATTCAATATATTTTTGTACGATTTCTGTCATTTATAAGTCTGCAGGTGTGTGAATGACAGTGACCCTGAGCTCCTTTCCTCAACTCGCTTTCTTGTGAGCTGGCCACAAAACCACAGGATTGCTTCAGGCCCTAATCTTGTTCCAGCACGGCATGCTGAGCCTTTGGTTAATTCCTTTTCCTGTTGGGAAATGAGTGTTAAAATTGCCCGTGCATACTGGGCATATACCCTGAGAAAACCAAAATTCAAAAAGAGTCATGTACCAAAATGTTCATTGCAGCTCTATTTACAATAGCCCGGAGATGGAAAGAACCTAAGCGCCCATCATCGGACGAATGGATAAAGAAGATGTGGCACATATACACAATGGAATATTACTCAGCCTTAAAAAGAAATGAAACTGAGTTATTTGTAATGAGATGGATAGACCTAGAGTCTGTCATACAGAGTGAAGTAAGTCAGAAAGAAAAAGACAAATAGCGTATGCTAACACATATATATGGAATTTAAAGGAAAAAAATGTCATGAAGAACCTAGGGATAAGACAGGAATAGAGGTGCAGACCTACTGGAGAATGGAATTGAGGATATGGGGAGGGGGAATGGTGAGTTTTGACAGGGCGAGAGAGAGTCATGGACATATACACACTAACAAATGTAGTAAGGTAGATAGCAAGGGGGAAGCAGTCGCAAGGCACAGGGATATTAGCTCGGGGCGTTGGGACAGCCTGGAGGGGTGGAAGGGGGAGAGAGGGAGGGAGGGAGACACAAGAGGGAAGACACAGGGAGCATATGTATATGTATAGCTGATTCACTTTATTATAAAGCAAAAACTAACACACCATTGTAAAGCAATTATACCCCAATAAAGATGTTAAAAAAAATATTTGCCCGTGCACACACCTACAGATAGTCTCCCATTGGTTCTCCGTATTCCTGTTCATCTTGCGCAGAAATTGCAAACAGTGCCAAACAGGAGGTTAAAGGCACTGACTCTCCAAATGGGGAGAGTGTAAGAAAAGGGTCTGGAATTGTTAACCTGAGTATCAGGGGACGAAAACAGACAGGCATGTAAAAAGGTTTCCCAGTCACATGATGGAGCATACTCTGGGTTTCCCATGCAAATTTTAGCAGAAGGAAGAATCCCTTGAACCTGGAGAGCTGGGAACCATGGAATGGGTACCAGGCAGTATGACATCAAAGGGTCTGCATTTGCTCACTGAACCTCACCAATGTTATCAGCCCAAAGGGTCCAGCCTTATCTCTCACCCAGCTCTGGGTGTAGATGTGGTAAACCAGGTTGCATCACATGCCCTGTGTGAGTTATTTAAGAATTGCTCTCTATTTCACTGTCATTGTGTTTTGTTTTTGAAATTTTTTTTTGACACTGGGATTTATCGGATTTTCACTGCTGCGTTAATGCTGCTGTACACACTCTTGATTCTCTTACGGAGACATAAATATCCACGGGTTTTAAGATTCTTCCTAGTCAGGTATATTTCTAGGCGTTGAATATGTGGTGTTGAGTCCATTTCGTTGAGCAAGGAGTAGGTCTTGTCTATTACATATTTGGCTTATGGAACGGTATCTGTGCTAATTTCAGTCTCTGGTTTTATGCAGCACTCCAACGCACCTTTCTCCATAAGAAAGCACAAGTTGGTTTTCTAAATTTGAGACTGTTCTGTTTTGTAATTCAGTTCATGTGTAGTCAAGTTTACATACTGTGTATTAGTGATATTTTATGATGTTTCTTTTTATGTGTGACTTATTTCACGTAGAATCACCATACCTGAATCCACTCACTATGCCGCTACGGGCCTGATGACACAGATTTCATTGCTGAGTGATATTCCATTGAACGTACGTACCACAACTTCTTTATCCATTGTTTGCTCTCTGAGATATTTACCTGGTACTGTAAACGAGGTTCTTGTGAACAGAGAGGTCCCAAACGTTGAGGTGGCTGGGTGTTTTTGATTTTAATTTCCCTAAGCTGTAGGACCATAAGTGGAAGTGCCATAGGCTGTGTTGCTTTCTATCTTACGTGTTTCAGGAAACACATAACACTTCTCCAGAATGGCTGTCAGCAATTTACATCATATGCCTCAGCATAATAAGGATCCCTGTTTTCCATTGCCTGTCTTACGTTTCTGGATTTTACAGTTTTTTTAAATGGCCCTTTTGCCCTGGGGGGCACTGAGACTTCATTGTAGTGCAGGTTTATTTACAAGCTTGCTTGGTTGGCCAAAACGTGCGTATGCGTTTTTTCCTGAATACATTTAGGGAAAAAAGCATCCGCACTTTTTGGACAAGTGCATCATTATCGACGTTCTGCCTCTTTTCCTATTCTTTAAGTGCAATTCCAGTTTAACCCGACAATCGTTTTCCTGAATTTCTGCCCCGCTTTCAAGTCCCCTTTGCAGGCTTACTTCAATATATTTTTGGAGGATAGCTGTCATTTATAACTCTGCAGGTTTGCGATTAAAGTGCCCCTGAGCTCCTTTCTTCAACTCGCTTTCTTGTGAGCTGGGCACAAAACCGCAGGATTGCTTCAGGCACTAATCTCATTCCAGCAGGGCACCCTGAGCCTTTGGTTAATTCTTCTTCCTGGTGGGAAATTAGCATTACATTTGCCCATGCAGACAACTACAGCTAGTCTCTCATTGGTTCTCCCTATTCCTGTTCATCTTGCACAGAAATTGCAAGCTGTGCCAAAGAGGAGGTTAAAGGCACTGACTCTCCAAGCGGGGAGAGTGTTAGTAAAGCATCTGGAATGGTGAACCCGAGGACCAGGATACGAAAACTGAGATGCATTTTAAATCATTTTGCAATCACACGGTGGACGATACTCTGGGTTTTCCATGCATGTTTTAGCTGGAGGAAGAATCCCTTGAACCTGGAGAGTTGGGACCCATGGAATGGGTACCATGCAGTATGACTTCAAAGGGTCTGCATTTGCTCACCGAAACTCACAAATGCTATCAGCCTGAAGTGTCCAGCCTTATGTCTCAACCAGCTCTGGGTGTAGATGTGGTCAATCCCGGTTGCATCACATGCCCTGAGTGAATTATTTAAGAATTGCTCTCTATTTCACTGTCTTTGTGTTTTGTTTTCGAAATTTATTTTGATAATGGGATTTATCGGATTTTCACTGCTGCGTTTCGGCCGCTATACACACGCTTGATTCTCTTACAGAGACATATATATCCATGGCTTTTATGATTCTTCCTAGTCAGGTATATTCCTAGGCGTTGAATATGTGGTGTTGGGTCCATTTCGTTGAGCAAGGAGTAGGTCTTGTCTATTACATATTTGGCTTATGGAAAGTTATCTGTGCTAATTTCAGTCTCTGGTTTTATGCAGCACCCCATGTCACCTTTCCCCATAAGCAAGCACTAGTTGGTTTTCTAAATTTGAGACCCTGTTCTGTTTTGTAATTCAGTTCATGTGTAGTCAAGTTTACATTCCGTGTATTAGTGATATCTTATGATGTTTCTATTTCTCTGTGACGTAGTTCACGTAGAATCACCGTACCTGCATCCACTCACTATGCCGCTACAGGCCTGATGACACAGATTTCATTGCTGAGTGATACTGCATTGCACGTACGTGCCACAACTTCTTTATCCATTTTTTGCTTTCTGGGATATTTACCTGATACTGTAGACGACCTTCTTGTGAACACAGCCGTCCCAAATATTGGGGAGGCTGTCTGTTTTTGATTTTAATTTCCGTAAGCTATAGGACCATAAGTGGAAGTGCCATAGGCTGTGTTGCTTTGTTTATTACGTGGTTCAGGAAACACCATACACTTCTCCAGGTTGGCTGCTGGCAATTTACATCCTGCCAATCAGCCTAAGAAGGCTCCCTGTTCTCCATAACCTGTCCTACCTTTCTGGATTTTACACTTTTTTCAGATGGCCCTTTTGCCCGGGGGGCAGTGAGACTTCATTGTAGTGCAGATTTCCTTTACAGGCTTGCTTGTTTGGCCAAAAAGGGCGTATGCGTTTTTTCCTGAATATATTCAGGAAAAAACGCATACGCACTTTTTGGCCAAGTGCATCATTGTCGACCTTGTGCCTCTTTTCCTATGCTTTCAGGGCAATTCCAGTCTACCCCCTGCAATCGTTTTCCTGAAATTCTGTCCCGCTTTCAAGTCCCCTTCGCAGGCTTACTTCAATATATTTTTGGAGGATAGCTGTCATTTATAACTCTGCAGGTTTGTGAATTACAGTGCCCCTGAGCTCCTTTCTTCAACTCGCTTTCTTGTGAGCTGGGCACAAAACCGCAGGATTGCTTCAGGCCCTAATCTGTTTTCAGCAGGGCACGCTGAGCCTTTGGTTAATTCCTCTTCCTGGTCGGCAATGAGCATTACATTTGCCCGTGCAGACACCTACAGCTAGTGTCTCATTGGTTCTCCCTATTCCTGTTCATCTTGCACAGAAATTGCAAGCTGTGCCAAGCAGGAGGTTAAAGGCACTGACTCTCCAAGCGGGGAGAGTGTTAGTAAAGCATCTGGAATGGTGAACCCGAGGACCAGGATACGAAAACTGAGATGCATTTTAAATCGTTTCCCAATCACACGGTGGACGATACTCTGGGTTTCCCATGCATGTTTTAGCTGGAAGAAGAATCCCTTGAACCTGGAGAGTTGGGACCCATGGAATGGGTACCATGCAGTATGACTTCAAAGGGTCTGCATTTGCTCACCGAAACTCACCAATGCTATCAGCCTGAAGTGTCCAGCCTTATGTCTCAACCAGCTCTGGGTGTAGATGTGGTCAATCCCGGTTGCATCACATGCCCTGAGTGAATTATTTAAGAATTGCTCTCTATTTCACTGTCTTTGTGTTTTGTTTTCGAAATTTATTTTGATAATGGGATTTATCGGATTTTCACTGCTGCGTTTCGGCCGCCGTACACACGCTTGATTCTCTTACGGAGACATATATATCCATGGGTTTTAAGATTCTTCCTAGTCAGGTATATTCCTAGGCGTTGAATATGTGGTGTTGGGTCCATTTCGTTGAGCAAGGTGTAGGTCTTGTCTATTACATATTTGGCTTATGGAAAGTTATCTGTGCTAATTTCAGTCTCTGGTTTTATGCAGCACCCCAAGGCACCTTTCCCCATAAGCAAGCACTAGTTGGTTTTCTAAATTTGAGACCCTGTTCTGTTTTGTAATTCAGTTCATGTTTAGTCAAGTTTACATTCCGTGTATTAGTGATATCTTATGATGTTTCTTTTTCTGTGTGACGTAGTTCACGTAGAATCACCGTACCTGCATCCACTCACTATGCCGCTACGGGCCTGATGACACAGATTTCATTGCTGAGTGATATTGCATTGCACGTACGTGCCACAAATTCTTTATCCATTTTTTGCTTTCTGGGATATTTACCTGGTACTGTAGACGAGCTTCTTGGAAACACAGCCATCCCAAACTTTGGGGTGGCTCTCTGTTTTTGAATTTAATTTCCCTAAACAATAGGACCATAAGTGCAATTGCCATAGGCTGTGTTGCTTTATTTCTTACGTGTTTCAGGAAACACCATACACTTCTCCAGGGTGGCTATTCACAATTTACATCCTGCCAATCAGCATAACAAGGCTCCCTGTTCTCCATATTCTGTCCTACCTTTCTGGATTTTACACTTTTTTCAGTTTTCCTGAATATATTCAGGAAAAAACGCATACGCCCTTTTTGGCCAAGTGAATCATTGTCGACGTTCTGCCTCTTTTCCTATGCTTTCAGGGCAATTCCAGTCTACCCCCTGCAATTGTTTTCCTGAAATTATGCCCCGCTTTCAAATCCCCTTCGCAGGCTTACTTCAATATATTTTTGGAGGATAGCTGTCATTTATAACTCTGCAGGTTTGTGAATTACAGTGCCCCTGAGCTCCTTTCTTCAACTCGCTTTCTTGTGAGCTGGGCACAAAACCGCAGGATTGCTTCAGGCCCTAATGTGTTTCCAGCAGGGCACACTGAGCCTTTGTTTAATTCCTCTTCCTGGTGGGCAATGAGCATTACATTTGCCCGTGCAGACACCTACAGCTAGTCTCTCATTGGTTCTCCCTATTCCTGTTCATCTTGCACAGAAATTGCAAGCTGTGCCAAAGAGGAGGTTAAAGGCACTGACTCTCCAAGCGGGGAGAGGGTTAGTAAAGCATCTGGAATGGTGAACCCGAGGACCAGGATACGAAAACTGAGATGCATTTTAAATCGTTTCCCAATCACACGGTGGACGATACTCTGGGTTTCCCATGCATGTTTTAGCTGGAGGAAGAATCCCTTGAACCTGGAGAGTTGGGACCCATGGAATGGGTACCATGCAGTATGACTTCAAAGGGTCTGCATTTGCTCACCGAAACTCACCAATGCTATCAGCCTGAAGTGTCCAGCCTTATGTCTCAACCAGCTCTGGGTGTAGATGTGTTAAATCCCGGTTGCATCACATGCCCTGAGTGAATTATTTAAGAATTGCTCTCTATTTCACTGTCTTTGTGTTTTGTTTTCGAAATTTATTTTGATAATGGGATTTATTGGATTTTCACTGCTGCGTTTCGGCCGCTGTACACACGCTTGATTCTCTTATGGAGACATATATATCCATGGGTTTTAAGATTATTCCTAGTCAGGTATATTCCTAGGCGTTGAATATGTGGTGTTGGGTCCATTTCGTTGAGCAAGGAATAGGTCTTGTCTATTACATATTTGGCTTATGGAAAGATATCTGTGCTAATTTCAGTCTCTGATTTTATGCAGCACCCCAAGGCACCTTTCCCCATAAGCAAGCACTAGTTGGTTTTCTAAATTTGAGACCCTGTTCTGTTTTGTAATTCAGTTCATGTGTATTCAAGTTTACATTCCGTGTATTAGTGATATCTTATGATGTTTCTTTTTCTGTGTGACGTAGTTCACGTAGAATCACCGTACCTGCATCCACTCACTATGCCGCTATGGGCCTGATGACACAGATTTCATTGCTGTGTGATATTGCATTGTACGTACGTGCCACAACTTATTTATACATTTTTTGCTTTCTGGGATATTTACCTGATACTGTAGACGAGCTTCTTGTGAACACAGCCGTCCCAAATATTGGGGTGGCTGTCTGTTTTTGATTTTAATTTCTGTAAGCTATAGGACCATAATTGGAAGTGCCATAGGCTGTGTTGCTTTGTTTCTTACGTGTTTCAGGAAACACCATACACTTCTCCAGGGTGGCTGCTGGCAATTTACATCCTGCCAATCAGCATAACAAGGCTCCCTGTTCTCCATATCCTGTCCTACCTTTCTGGATTTTACACTTTTTTCAGATGGCCCTTTTGCCCGGGGGGCAGTGAGACTTCATTGTAGTGCAGATTTCCTTTACAGGCTTGCTTGGTTGGCCAAAAAGGGCGTATGCGTTTTTTCCTGAATATATTCAGGAAAAAACGCATACGCCCTTTTTGGCCAAGTGCATCATTGTCGACGTTGTGCCTCTTTTCCTATGCTTTCATGGCAATTACAGTATACCCCCTGCAATCGTTTTCCTGAAATTCTGCCCCGCTTTCAAGTCTTCTTCGCAGGCTTACTTCAATATATTTTTGGAGGATAGCTGTCATTTATAACTCTGCAGGTTTGTGAATTACAGTGCCCCTGAGCTCCTTTCTTCAACTCGCTTTCTTGTGAGCTGGGCAGTAAACCGCAGGATTGCTTCAAGCCCTAATCTGTTTCCAGCAGGGCACACTGAGCCTTTGTTTAATTCCTCTTCCTGGTGGGCAATGAGCGTTACATTTGCCCGTGCAGACACCTACAGCTAGTCTCTCATTGGTTCTCCCTATTACTGTTCATCTTGCACAGAAATTGCAAGCTGTGCCAAACAGGAGGTTAAAGGCACTGACTCTCCAAGCGGGGAGAGTGTTAGTAAAGCATCTGGAATGGTGAACCCAAGGACCAAGATACGAAAACTGAGATGCATTTTAAATCGTTTCCCAATCACACGGTGGACGATACTCTGGGTTTCCCATGCATGTTTTAGCTGGAGGAAGAATCCCTTGAACCTGGAGCATTGAGACCCATGGAATGGGTACCATGCAGTATGCCTTCAAAGGGTCTGCATTTGCTCACCGAAACTCACCAATGCTATCAGCCTGAAGTGTCCAGCCTTATGTCTCAACCAGCTCTGGGTGTAGATGTGGTCAATCCCGGTTGCATCACATGCCCTGAGTGAATTATTTAAGAATTGGTCTCTATTTTACTGTCTTTGTGTTTTGTTTTCGAAATTTATTTTGATAATGGGATTTATCGGATTTTCACTGCTGCGTTTCGGCCACTGTACAAACGCTTGATTCTCTTACGGAGACATATATATCCATGGGTTTTAAGATTCTTCCTAGTCAGGTATATTCCTAGGCGTTTAATATGTGGTGTTGAGTCCATTAAGTTGAGCAAGCAGTAGGTCTTGTCTGTTACATATTTGGCTTATGGAATGTTATCTGTGCTAATTTCAGTCTCTGGTTTTATGCAGCACCCCAAGGCACCTTTCCCCATAAGCAAGCACTAGTTGGTTTTCTAAATTTGAGACCCTATTCTGTTTTGTAATTCAGTTCACTTGTAGTCAAATTTACATTCCGTGTATTAGTGATATCTTATGATGTTTCTTTTTCTGTGTGACGTAGTTCACATAGAATCACCATTCCTGCATCCACTAAATATGCCACTACGGGCCTGATGACACAGATTTCATTGCTGAGTGATATTGCATTGTACGTACGTGCCACAAATTCTTTATCCATTTTTTGCTTTCTGGGATATTTACCTGATACTGTAGACGAGCTTCTTGTGAACACAGCCGTCCCAAATATTGGGGTGGCTGTCTGTTTTTGATTTTAATTTCCGTAAGCTATAGGACCATAAGTGGAAGTGCCATAGGCTGTGTTGCTTTGTTTCTTGCGTGTTTCAGGAAACACCATACACTTCTCCAGGGTGGCTGCTGGCAATTTATATCCTGCCAATCAGCATAACAAGGCTCCCTGTTCTCCATATCCTGTCCTACCTTTCTGGAATTTACACTTTTTTCAGATGGCCCTTTTGCCCGAGGGGCAGTGAGACTTCATTGTAGTGCAGATTTCCTTTACAGGCTTGCTTGGTTGGCCAAAAAGGGCGTATGCGTTTTTTCCTGAATATATTCAGGAAAAAAAGCATACGCCCTTTTTGGCCAAGTGCATCATTGTCGATGTTCTGCCTCTTTTCCTATGCTTTCAGGGCAATTCCAGTCTACCCCCTGCAATCGTTTTCCTGAAATTCTGCCCCGCTTTCAAGTCCCCTTCGCAGGCTTACTTCAATATATTTTTGGAGGATAGCTGTCATTTATAACTCTGCAGGTTTGTGAATTACAGTGCCCCTGAGCTCCTTTCTTCAACTCGCTTTCTTGTGAGCTGGGCACAAAACCGCAGGATTTTTCAGGCCCTAATCTGTTTCCGGCAGGGCACGCTGAGCCTTTGGTTAATTCCTCTTTCTTGTGGGAAATGAGCGTTACATTTGCCCGTGCAGACACCTACAGCTAGTCTCTCATTGGTTCTCCCTATTCCTGTTCATCTTGCACAGAAATTGCAAGCTGTGCCAAAGAGGAGGTTAAAGGCACTGACTCTCCAAGCGGGGAGAGTGTTAGTAAAGCATCTGGAATGGTGAACCCGAGGACCAGGATACGAAAACTGAGATGCATTTTAAATCGTTTCCCAATCACACGGTGGACGATACTCTGGGTTTCCCATGCATGTTTTAGCTGGAGGAAGAATCCCTTGAACCTGGAGAGTTGGGACCCATGGAATGGGTACCATGCAGTATGACTTCAAAGGGTCTGCATTTGCTCACCGAAACTCATCAATGCTATCAGCCTGAAGTGTCCAGCCTTATGTCTCAACCAGCTCTGGGTGTAGATGTGGTCAATCCCGGTTGCATCACATGCCCTGAGTGAATTATTTAAGAATTGCTCTCAATTTCACTGTATTTGTGTTTTGTTTTCGAAATTTATTTTGATAATGGGATTTATCGGATTTTCACTGCTGCGTTTCGGCCGCTGTACACATGCTTGATTCTCTTACGGAGACATATATATCCGTGGGTTTTAAGATTCTTCCTAGTCAGTTATATTCCTAGGCGTTGAATATGTGGTGTTGGGTCCATTTCGTTGAGCAAGGAGTAGGTCTTGTCTATTACATATTTGGCTTATGGAAAGTTATCTGTGCTAATTTCAGTCTCTGGTTTTATGCAGCACCCCAAGGCACCTTTCCCCATAAGCAAGCACTAGTTGGTTTTCTAAATTTGAGACCCTGTTCTGTTTTGTAATTCAGTTCATGTGTAGTCAAGTTTACATTCCGTGTATTAGTGATATCTTATGATGTTTCTTTTTCTGTGTGACGTAGTTCAAGTAGAATCACCGTACCTGCATCCACTCACTATGCCGCTACGGGCCTGATGACACAGATTTCATTGCTGAGTGATATTGCATTGTACGTACGTGCCACAACTTCTTTATCCATTTTTTGCTTTCTGGGATATTTACCTGATACTGTAGACGAGCTTCTTGTGAACACAGCCGTCCCAAATATTGGGGTGGCTGTCTGTTTTTGATTTTAATTTCCGTAAGCTATAGGACCATAAGTAGAAGTGCCATAGGCTGTGTTGCTTTGTTTCTTACGTGTTGCAGGAAACACCATACACTTCTCCAGGGTGGCTGCTGGCAATTTACATCCTGCCAATCAGGATAACAAGGCTTCATGTTCTCCATATCCTGTCTTACCATTCTGGATTTTACACTTTTTTCAGATGGCCCTTTTGCCCGGGGGGCAGTGAGACTTCATTGTAGTGCAGATTTCCTTTACAGGCTTGCTTGGTTGGCCAAAAAGGGCGTATGCGTTTTTTCCTGAATATATTCAGGAAAAAACGCATACGCCCTTTTTGGCCAAGTGCATCATTGTCGTCGTTGTGCCTCTTTTCCTATGCTTTCAGGGCAATTCCAGTCTACCCACTGCAATCGTTTTCCTGAAATTCTGCCCCGATTTCAAGTCCCCTTCGCAGGCTTACTTCAATATATTTTTGGAGGATAGCTGTCATTTATAACTCTGCAGGTTTGTGAATTACAGTGCCCCTGAGCTCCTTTCTTCAACTCGCTTTCTTGTGAGCTGGGCACAAAACGGCAGGATTGCTTCAGGCCCTAATCTGTTTCCGGCAGGGCACACTGAGCCTTTGGTTAAGTCCTCTTCCTGGTGGGAAATGAGCGTTACATTTGCCCGTGCAGACACCTACAGCTAGTCTCTCATTGGTTCTCCCTATTCCTGTTCATCTTGCACAGAAATTGCAAGCTGTGCCAAAGAGGAGGTTAAAGGCACTGACTCTCCAAGCGGGGACAGTGTTAGTAAAGCATCTGGAATGGTGAACCCGAGGACCAGGATACGAAAACTGAGATGCATTTTAAATCGTTTCCCAATCACACGGTGGATGATACTCTGGGTTTCCCATGCATGTTTTAGCTGGAGGAAGAATCCCTTGAACCTGGAGAGTTGGGACCCATGGAATGGGTACCATGCAGTATGACTTCAAAGGGTCTGCATTTGCTCACCGAAACTCATCAATGCTATCAGTCTGAAGTGTCCAGCCTTATGTCTCAACCAGCTCTGGGTGTAGATGTGGTCAATCCCGGTTGCATCACATGCCCTGAGTGAATTATTTAAGAATTGCTCTCAATTTCACTGTCTTTGTGTTTTGTTTTCGAAATTTATTTTGATAATGGGATTTATCGGATTTTCACTGCTGCGTTTCGGCCGCTGTACACATGCTTGATTCTCTTACGGAGACATATATATCCGTGGGTTTTAAGATTCTTCCTAGTCAGGTATATTCCTAGGCGTTGAATATGTGGTGTTGAGTCCATTTCGTTGAGCAAGGAGTAGGTCTTGTCTATTACATATTTGGCTTATGGAATGTTATCTGTGCTAATTTCAGTCTCTGGTTTTATGCAGCACCCCAAGGCACCTTTCCCCATAAGCAAGCACTAGTTGGTTTTCTAAATTTGAGACCCTGTTCTGTTTTGTAATTCAGTTCATGTGTAGTCAAGTTGACATTCCGTGTATTTGTGATATCTTATGATGTTTCTTTTTCTGTGTGACGTAGTTCACGTAGAATCACCGTATCTGCATCCACTCACTATGCCACTACGGGCCTGATGACACAGATTTCATTGCTGAGTGATATTGCATTGCACGTACGTGCCACAACTTCTTTATCCATTTTTTGCTTTCTGGGATATTTACCTGGTACTGTAGACGAGCTTCTTGGGAACACAGCCGTCCCAAACTTTGGGGTGGCTCTCTGTTTTTGATTTTAA
Source organism: Phocoena phocoena (assembly GCF_963924675.1). Taxonomy (NCBI): domain Eukaryota; kingdom Metazoa; phylum Chordata; class Mammalia; order Artiodactyla; family Phocoenidae; genus Phocoena; species Phocoena phocoena. Next base: position 650,663 of record NW_027077514.1, on the reverse strand, counting down.
TTTCCCTAAGCAATAGGACCATAAGTGCAATTGCCATAGGCTGTGTTGCTTTATTTCTTACGTGTTTCAAGAAACACCATACACTTCTCCAGGGTGGCTGTTCACAATTTACATCCTGCCAATCAGCATAACAAGGCTCCCTGTTCTCCATATCCTGTCCTACCTTTCTGGATTTTACACTTTTTTCAGGTGGCCCTTTTGCCCGGGGGGGCAGTGAGATTTCATTGTAGTGCACCTTTCATTTACAGGCTTGCTTGGTTGGCCAAAAAGGGCGTATGCGTTTTTTCCTGAATATATTCAGGAAAAAACGCATACGCACTTTTTGGCCAAGTGCACCATTGTCGACGTTCTGCCTCTTTTCCTATGCTTTCAGGGCAATTCCAGTCTACCCCCTGCAATCGTTTTCCTGAAATTCTGCCCCGCTTTCCAGTCCCCTTCGCAGGCTTACTTCAATATATTTTTGGAGGATAGCTGTCATTTATAACTCTGCAGGTTTGTAAATTACAGTGCCCCTGAGCTCCTTTCTGCAACTCGCTTTCTTGTGAGCTGGGCACAAAACCGCAGGATTGCTTCAGTCCCTAATCTGTTTCCGGCAGGGCACGCTGAGCCTTTGGTTAATTCCTCTTCCTGGTGGGAAATGAGCCTTACATTTGCCCGTGCAGACACCTATAGCTAGTCTCTCATTGGTTCTCCCTATTCCTGTTCATCTTGCGCAGAAATTGCAAGCTGTGCCAAACAGGAGGTTAAAGGCACTGACTCTCCAAGCGGGGAGAGTGTTAGTAAAGCATCTGGAATGGTGAACCCGAGAACCAGGATACGAAAACTGAGATGCATTTTAAATCGTTTCTTAATCACACGGTGGTCCATACTCGGCGTTTCCCACGCATGTTTTAGCTGAAGAAAGAATCCCTTGAACCTGGAGAGTTGGGACCCTTGGAATGGGTACCATGCAGTATGATTTCAAAGGATCTGCATTTGTTCACCGAAACTCACCAATGCTATCAGCCTGAAGTGTCCAGCCTTATGTCTCCACCAGCTCTGGGTGTAAATGTGGTAAATCCAGGTTGCATCACATGCCCTGAGTGAATTATTTAAGAATTGTTCTCTATTTCACTGTCTTTGTGTTTTGTTTTTGAAATTTTTTTTAATAATGGGATTTATCGGATTTTCACTGCTTCGTTTATGCCTCTGTACACGCGCTTGATTCTCTTACGGAGACATATAAGTCCATGGGTTTTAAGATTCTTACTAATCCGGTATATTCTTAGGCATTGAATATGGCGTGTTGAGTCCATTTCGTTGAGCAAGGAGTAGGTCTTGACTATTACACATTTGGCTTATGGAATGGTATCTGTGCTAATTTCAATCTCTGGTTTTATGCAGCACCCCAACTCACCTTTCCCCTTAAGGAAGCATAAGTTGGTTTTCTTAATTTGAAACCCTCTTCTCTTTTGTAATTCAGTTCATGTGTAGCCATGTTAACATTCCATGTATTAGTGATATCTTATGTCTTTTTCTTTTTGAATTATGTGACTTCGAATGATCACACGTAACTCCTCTGGAGTTGTTATAACTGGCCGTATTTCATTGATTTCCAGGCTGAGTAATATTCCACTCTACATAAGCACCACATCTCTGTCCGCTTTTTCTCTGCAGATACATTTAAGTTATATCCTAGTCGAGGATCTTTTAAACAGAGAGGTGGTAAACATTGGGGTGCCTGTGTCCTCTCGATTTTTGTTTTTCCCACTATATACGTCCATGAGTGCAAGTGCCCTGTGCTCGGTAGCTCATTTTTTAGATGCTTTAGTAAACACAATAGACTTATCCAGAGTGACCGTTGGCAATATACATTTCCACTATAAGACTCACAGGGCTCCCTTTTCTCCTTGCCCTGTCCTGCATTTCTGGTGTTTACACTTTATGAGGACGGCTCTTCTGACTGATGCAAAGTGATATGTTTTGTAGTATTGATTTCCAGTGCCCACCTGTTTGGTTGGCTAAAAAAGTGTATGCCCTTTTCTTGAATATATACAGAAAAAGACGCATACACCCTTTTTGGCCAACTGCAATGTTGGCAATGTTCAGCCCCTTTTCTTGTGCTTAATGGCAAGTCCTTTCTACCTCTTCCAATCCCTTTCCTGCCATTTTCCGTTGCTTACAAGTCCTTTTCTCTGACTTTCCTCAAGACATTTTTCAGTGATAGATATTTTCAATTCTGCAGTTTCGTGAATTTTAGTGCCCCTGAGTTCCATTTTCCAACTTGTGTTTATGGGAACTGGCCACAAAGCATCAGGATTCCTCAAGCCCTATTCTGTTTCCATGGGCAACCCTAGCCTTTGGTCAATTCGTCTTCCTGATTGGAAATTAGAGTGGCATGTGCCTGTCCGAACACCTAGGACTTGTCTCTCATTGTTCCTCCTCCTTCTGCTTCATCCTCTGGACAAATTCCAAACTGTATGCAAAAGGATGTTGACAGTGCTGACATCTCCAAGTGGGGAGACTGTTAGTAAAGACGCTGGAGTGGTGAAGCCTAGCACCAAGAGATGAGGAGATGAGATGCCTTTTCCAAACTTTTCCCGATCAGACGGTATACCATCCTCTGGGTGTGACAGGCATGTTTTAGGTGTAGGAAGGGTCCCATTCATGTGAGGAGAACACCAGGGGATTTTAAATATCAGTGTCTCTCCGCAACCCAAACTGGGGAATTTTTTAAGCTACGGCTACACATATGTTCATTAAGGGCCTTGGGAAGTAGGCAGAGTCCAAACTTTAGCTGATTGAAGTCTTCAGGGTCAGAAGCACTCACCACTGTCTTCCCTTAGATTCCATTTTTACTGTCATTGATGGATGATGTCAATAAAAATATCTATTCTTTTTCAGATCATTTCCCCTTATAGGTTATTGCAAAATATTGAGTGTAGTTCCCTGTGCTATACAGTAGTTCCTTGCTGATGATTTCATACATAGCAGTGTGTATGTGTTAATCCCAAACTGTTAATTTATCCCTCCTCCTACCATTTCCCTTTGGTAATAATAAATTATAAGATTTTATGCTTCTCAGAAATGGGGGAGCTGAAAGAGAGGTATCATTTTCAATGCAAAAGCATTTAAAACAAGATTGAAGCTTTAACCAAGATTATTAGATGTACATCCTTGGAAAGAAATCACTTTGTTTCTCTAATATTGACCTGACAAAGAAGACAAACCTTTTCACTGAACTTGCTTATAAGAAAGTGATGGAAATATCAAATGGAAGTGTTAGAAACATCTTATTTTACCCGAGCCTTATACACTGTTCTATGTTAATTACAGTTTGGCTCACACATCTGTTCATTGAAGTTACAATGTTCTCAATTTCTGTTACTGATCCTCCAGAGTGGACGCCAACAAGTGTCCCCCTGCCCAGTGTCATTGGAGCCAATAGATCGAGACTGAGTTTGGTTCAAAAGCAAAGGAAACTTTATATTATGATCAGAGAATGGAGAGGTGCTACCCTGTGGGCTGTGGGCTGGGCTGCTGTGTAGAGATCCTGTCAGAGTCACTGGGAGGGAGGGGGCTGAGCTCTCGAGGACCTGGTTGGCTGCAGCTCAGGCTCTATGTCACGGAGTCTGAACTGGGCCCCAGGAGCTGAAGTGTCATCGAGCCATTCTGCTCTAGGAAATCTGGTCTGAAGTGCCGGCTGTGGAACCTCTGTATGCGGGACACTAGGAACACCTGAAATTAGACAAAGCACAAAGGATAAAAATGGTTAGACTTTATTTTATTGCCCAGATTCTATTTTTATCTCCCAGGCATTTTTAAGGGGCTTTGCCTGGGACAAACTTCTCTTCTGCCTTTTGTCCCTTTCCTCATTCTTGGAGTGCTGCGGGTGCAGACCCTTCTTCTGTAACTGCTGAGTGCTGAGTTAGGAGGCTTCATACCCGTGGGCGAGGGTCAGAACTTCTCCCCAGCTGCCTCCAGGTGACGTTGATTGTCCCCAGGCCTCCTGCCTCCCTGCTCGTCCGCCTGAGCACCAGTATTGGAAGTGTTATAGATTCTAATGACCTTTAAGGGTCCAGAAAGGAGATGTGCAGTGGTGCTGTGAGGTCCAGTTTCACTCCGCCCCACATTTGTTCAGCCACCTTAGGCTGACCGTTTCTGCCAGCCTAGATGCTCTGACTGACCGTTTCTGCCAGCCTAGATGCTCTGACCAACAGTCTGCGCTTTCTTCCATTAGGTCCCTGAATTAACGTAAAAACAGCACCAGGTGTCAGGATCCTGCCCGCTCAGCTCCCAGACAGTCCAGGGTCAGTGGTGATGAAGGATCATGATGGTCACTGAGTCAAGAGCCTTTGGAAGTAAACAGGAGTCCAGCCGGTCTTATTGGCCACCATCATCAGGGTGTCTGTAGGCTTTTCTATGGTGACAGCATGATATACGGTTCCCCCACCAAGATTATTAGCTCCCCTCTGGGTACAGTAAGTACTGCAAGCAGTAGTCTACTCTTTTGGGACACACTCTTGTTGTTTTATGAGAGAAACTCCAGGTCAAGTGATGGTCACACGGGTCGTCATGGTGCCCCGTTGCCCCCGGTTATCTCTCTGGAGGTTGGAGTTGGAGGGCCTCCTCAATCGAGGTCAGTGTGCCCACGGAGCAAACCCTGCAACTTCAGGGCATGGTTGGGGGTTAGGATCACCACGTGGGGTCCGTTTCCCTTAGAAGGGAGGTGGCCTTTTGGGCTGCTGATTTCCAGGTTTTCAGATACCACCAGTATCTTGGCCAGATGTGGTGGTGGGCCAAGCCCCTTGGTGACCATAGTTTATCCTACCTGGATGGCATTCTTGCATTGTTCCATTTCAAGTGGTCCCAGTTTTTGCACTAATACTCCAATGGCGATTCACCTTTCACCAGGAATGTAAAGGTCAAAGGGTTTAGCTAAATTAGGGAGTTCCAGGGCAAGGGTCTGAATTGACTGCTCTTTCCATTCTTGAAAGGCCACTTCTGGATTTTATTCAAAAGGATCATCATCTTTTCCTTTCAGTGTTTCATATAGAGGCCCAGCTAGTAGACTGTAGTTAGGGATCCAGAGGCAGGAAACCCTGGCTTCCCCAGGAACCCCTAAGCTGTCTTCTAGTTTCAGAAAGGGGTAAGGCTGTAAATTGTTTCTTCCCTTCCCTGGGATGGGCTTCTCCGACCTTCTGTGAGAATGAAGCCCAGGCAGGTCACCGTAGTCTGTGATACTTGAGCTTTTTCGTGGACAACTTCTATCCTTTATTGGCTTGGTAGTTCTGAGGCCTCCTTAGTAGGGCTGGCGATCAGAATGTCGTCTGAATATTGAAGGAGTGTTTCCTTTTCCAGAGGTAGAACTTTTAGGTCTTTAGCTGAGCTTTCCCCAAAGATGGTGTGGGAATTTTTGAACCCTTGGGGCAAGACAGCCTGGAAGTATTGTTTTAGTTGTATGTTGAGTCCTGTCACTCACAAGCCAAAATTTCTTGTGACTCTGGGACTAATGGAATACAAAAGAAGGCATCAGTGAAGACTAATACAGAATACCAAGTCCTGGTGGTTGGTAGAATGACCAGCAGGGTGTAGGATTTAGGAACTACTGGAGGTATATCCTCAGTGGCTTCACTGACTGTCCTGACATCCTTTACCAGGACTCCAGCAGCCCATGGGGCTCTCGAGGTCAGGCCAATCCCAGGATATGGAGCTCACCTGGGCAGGTACCCTACCCCCACCCCAGCCCACGGGGCTCTCGTGTTCAGGCCCCTCCCAGGATATGGGATTCCCTGGGCAGGTCCTCTGCAGTCCATGGGGCTCCCGTGGTCAGGCCCCTCCCAGGATACAGAGCTACCCTTGCAGGTACCTTGGCAGGGCTGGGCACACAGGAACCGTGCACATAGCCCTCATTGCAGAGCACTCCCAGCTCACCTGTCGCTCAGATCTGACACAGAGCACCTCAGAGCAGGACTTGAACTAACAAACAGCAGCTCTGACAGGTCTGTGACCCTGGGCATCACTCTGTGCGGCCTCCTCCACCTGGTCTTCCAGAGACTTCCACTGCACCCGGGGCACCAGGCCTCTGTCTCCAACCACCACCCACCCCTCCTCTCCCTGACTCCTGGGTTCCTCTCATTAGGAGAGGGTTTTCTTGAAGTTGTCTCCCACTCATGGGCCAGATAATATAATTAGAAAACAAGCCAGAGCTGCAGCCCCTTGTCTATCCTGACTCTCAGGAGCCCACACCTGTTCCTTGGACCTGGCCAATTCAGCAAGTTCCATTTTCAGCAACTGTGAGCCCCTGAGGGGTGATTATTGGCTGGCTTGGGAAGCCTGACCGTGCCGGCCAGCCCTCCCCAGGTGTGCCTGGGTTGAGATCAATATAAACACCACTCCAGGCAGCAAGAGCCCCTGCAGCTGTGCCTGACGCCATTTTCTCTGCCCTGTCAGCAGTCTCGGGGCTCGGCTGGTGGGAGGGAGTGAGAGGCCACGGCTTTGTGGGTGTCCCAGTGTGAGTGGGGCTCTGCTGGACTTTCTGCAGCAGTTGCCAAGATGCTACCTGCTAAAGAAGAGGATGTGTCACCCACACCTGCCGCTGGAATTTCTCCCTGGGCACAGGTGAGGAAGGAAGAAAGCAGTGGGGGCCGGGACAGCAGGGGTATCTCAGGCAGGGAAATGGAGAGCTTCCAGAAGAGCACCCAGGGCCAGGACCATCCTGGCTGGCCTGCAGGCACCAAGTCGGCTGGCATGCTGTCCCTCATGTGGCTCCATGGCCCTTCCTCTAGGTTTTCAAGTCCTTGTACATATTCAGGTGTTTAGCCTTGGAAGGGTGGGAACATTTCAGCAGCAGCTGGCCTGGGGCTCGGCCCACGTTTACTCACAGATACCTCGGCACGGTCCCCCAGCTTTGCAGTGAGGACGCTTGTTGCGAGGAGCATGCTGGCTGAATGGGAGATGATTCCCCACCACTGACCAACTTCAGAATTGTTTGCAATTGGAGCAAGTGCCCTGAAACGGTTTTCCTCTGTGTAACTGGTGGGTTCTGTTCTTTTTTATCTTTTTTTCGTTTTTGGTTCAAGGTAGATTTTATTCCTCTTTTGTGTATTTACAGATATAAGCATGGAAATAATTTATTCATATAAATACATGTATGTGAAGGGAAGAATATTTTTTCTGTTTTACTTTTTTTAATTTTATTTTTTTATTTTGAATTTAATTTTATATTTTTATACAGCAGGTTGTTTTTGGTTATCTACTTTATACATATAAATGTATACATACCAATCCCAATATCTCAACTCCTCCCACCACCATCCCCAACTGCTTTCCCCCCTTGTTGTCCATACGTTTGTTGTATACATGTGTTGCTCTATTTCTGCCTTGCAAAACGGTTCATCTGTACAATTTTTCTAGGTTCCACATATATGCATTAATATACAAGATTTGTTTTTCTCTTTCTGACTTACTTCACTCTGTATGACAGTCTCTAGATCCATCAACGTCTCTACAAATGTCCCAATTTCATTCCTTTTTATGGCTTAGTAATATTCCATTTTATATATGTACCACATCTTTATGCATTCGTCTGTCTGTGGGCATTTAGGTTGCTTCCATTTCCTGGATAGTGTAAATAGTGATGCAATGAACATTGTGGTGAATGTCTCTTTTTGATTTATGGTTTTGTCTGGGTATATGCCCAGTAGAGGGATTGCTGTATCATATGGTAATTCTATTCTTAGTTTTATAAGAAACTCCATAATGTTCTCCACAGTGACTGTATCAATTTACGTTCCCAACAATAGTGGAAGAGGATTCCTTATCTCCACACCGTTTCCAGCATTTGTTGTTTGTAGATTTTCTGATGATGCCCATTCTAATAGGTGTGAGGTGATACACCATGGATGAGTCTATTTCGTTGAGCAAAGAGTAGGTCTTGTTTATTACGTATTTGGCTTATGGAATGGTATGTGTGCTAATTTCAATCTGTTTTTATACAGCAGCCCAACTCAACTTTCCCCTTAAGCAAGCATAAGGTTTTTATCTAAATGTGAGACTCTGTTCGGTTTTGTAATTCAGTTTATGTGTAGCCAAGTTTACACTCCCTCTATTAGTGATATCTTATGATAATTATCTTTCTTTGTGTGACATATTTCTCTTAGAATCATCATAATTAAATCCACTCAATTTGCTGCTACAGGCCTGATGACATTGATTTCACTGCTGAGTGATATTCCGTTGTACGTAAGTAGCACAACTTCTTTATCCATTTTTTTCTTTCTGGGATATTTAATTTGTACTGGACTCGAGGTTCTTGTAAACACAGCAGCCCTAAATTTTGTGTTGGCTGTGTCTTGTTGATTTTAATTTTCCTAAGCTATAGGGCCAAAAGTGGAAGTGCCCTAGGCTCTGTAGCTTTGTTTTTTAGATGTTTCAGGATACACCATGAACATCTCCAGAGTGTCTGTTGGCAATTTACATCCCGCCCATCAGCATAACACGGCTCCCTGTTCTCCATGACCTGTCCTGTGTTTCTGGTTTTTACACTTTATTCAGATGGCCTTTTTGACGAATGGGAAATGTGACTTCATTGTAGTGTGGATTTCCATTGCTGGAGTGCTTGGTTGGCCAAAATGTTCATATGCGTTTTTTCCTGAATATATTCAGGAAAAATGTATACGCACTTTTTGTCCATGTGCATCACTGTCAAAGATCTGCCGCTTTTCATATGCTTTAAATGCAATTCCAATCTACCTCTTGAAATATGATTCCTGCAATTCTGCCTCGTTTTCAAGTCCTCTTTGCAGACTTACTTCGATATATTTTTGCCAATAGCTGTCATTTATCTCTGCAGGTTTGTGAATTACAGTGCCCCTGAGCTCCTTTCTTAACTCGCTTCCTTGTAAGCTGGCCACAAAACTGCAGGTTTGCTTCAGGCCATAATCAGGGTCCGGCACGGCACTCTGAGCCTTTGGTTAATTCCTCTTCCTGGTGGGAAATTAGAGTTAAATGTGCCCCTCCAGATACCTGCCTCACTCCCAGCCACATGGTGATGTATGTCCTCAGGTTTGAGGCCATATGTGATGGGTTCCTCATCTTTTGATGATGTGGCCCCACTGGTGTGTGGACACTCCTGCCTGGTTCCCATCCCCTTGGTGATGTGGGCCCTCTGGTGAGACTCTGATCCTGGTTGGGTTCCTCACACATCCGTGAGGTGAGCCCTCTTCTCTGAGGTCACTCCTGCCTGGCTGGCACAACCCGCCTTGTTGACTTCGGCACCCTGGTGGCAGTTGGAGCCTGCTGGGAGCCTCCTTCCCGCGGTGATGAGGCCCTCTGGCATCAGACCCTAATGGCGGGGTTCCCACATTTTCTGATACGTGCTAAGTGGTACGAGGGCACTCCTGCCAGGTTCCCATCCTCATGAGCGTGTGGGCCTTCTGTTCTGAGGTCCTAACGGCTGGGTTGCTCACACTTTCATGATGTGGGCCCTCTGCTGTGAGGTCAATCCTGCCTGGCTGGCGCACGTCGCCTTGGCGACGTGGACCCTCTGGTGGCAGTTGGAGCGTGCTGGGGCCTCCTCCCCTCAGTGATGAGGGCCTTCTGGTGTCAGGCCCTAAGTGCTGGGCTCCACACATTTTCTGATGTGTGCCCAGTGGTGCGAGTCACTCCTGCCAGGTTCCCATCCCCATGGGCATGTGGGACTTCTGTTCTGTGGTCCCAACTGCTGGGTTGCTCACAGTTTCATGATGTGGGCCCTTTGCTGTGTGTTCACTCTGGCCTGTATCCCATAGTGTCAGTGCTCTGGGCCTCCAGCTTGGTGCCGGGGACCAGCCCCAGCCGGACAGGTTTCACCCAAAGGGGAGACGGAGTCGGCGTGGACAGAACGCAAGACACCTCAGAGGATGCGAGGATCTGCCAATTTATTGTTACAATTCCGAAGCTTTTTATACTGTGAGGCAATCTCACTTTCAATCTTAACATTCTAGTTCTCATACCAAAGCCACAAAATAAAGGTACACAACAGTAAAACCAAAGGTCATTTACATCAAAAGATTATATCAGCAGGTTAGGCAGGTTTTATGATCAGGTAATCTTCTTATCTCCTGTGGTCTCTTTCATCCCCTGTGGTTAGGTATATCTTGGTCACATCTAGGTCTGGAATTCTGTTTGCGGTTTCTTCACCTTTCTTAAAAGCAGATGTTCTTGTATTTGCACATTCTACTCAATCAGGCCATTAATCAAGGTGTAAACTTAAGTACATTCTTCTCTTAACAATTACAAACCCAAAACTTAAGTACATTCTTCTCTTAACAATTACAAACCCAAAACTTAAGTACATTCTTCTCTTAACAATTACAAACCCAAAACTTAAGTACATTCTTCTCTTAACAATTACAAACCCAAAACTTAAGTACATTCTTCTCTTAACAATTACAAACCCAAAACTTAAGTACATTCTTCTCTTAACAATTACAAACCCAAAACTTAAGTACATTCTTCTCTTAACAATTACAAACCCAAAACTTAAGTACATTCTTCTCTTAACAATTACAAACCCAAAACTTAAGTACATTCTTCTCTTAACAATTACAAACCCAAAACTTAAGTACATTCTTCTCTTAACAATTAGAAACCCAAAACTTAAGTACATTCTTCTCTTAACAATTACAAACCCAAAACTTAAGTACATTCTTCTCTTAACAATTACAAACCCAAAACTTAAGCATATTCTTCTCTTAACAATTACAAACCCATACAGTAATAAAAATTCTCTCCCACAGGCTTTACACGTTCACCGTTATCCTTCAGACATCGCACATTTTTCCTTATAATTATTTGGGAGGCTTTGGGGGTGGACATTCTACCTTAAACCTATTAGCAAATTCCTTTGCAAAATACTTACAATATATAATTTGTCCTTTATAAGCATTTCTGCACAAAGAGCAATGTAACTTGTATAAGCTTGCCATGTAGCCTACTTCATCCAGCTTTGAATACACCCAACGTAGCATAAGTCCTCCTCGCCACCTTACCCAAATATTTCCCAGCATATCTATTACTCCCCAGGGGGGCCATAGTTCATCTAGCTTTTCTTCTAACGTAAGCTCTTGCCACACAAATGCTCCTGTTGTGTTTCCCTGCACCCAATGTCCTGGCCTGGGAGTGGGGATTTCGGGTGTAGTCATTGGGGGAGCCGGAGTCTTTTTTGGTTTTACCCTAAGTTGGGGTTTTTCCTTAAACCCTCCGTCGGCACTGGGGATATTTCCTAACATTAATAGTAATCCTATAAAAATCACTTTAAGCAAAACCAGGGGAAAACAAGGGGAACCACACAGAGGAGAGCTTTGCTTCTCCATATTTGTACCTGATAGTACCAGCTTTGCTAGGCACTATGGGTCTCGTCCGTGCTGAGACTCAAAGGCACTTCTTATATGGCTCCCGACATCTCCCCCTTTTTTATTTTTTAAAAAGGCAGTATGCAATTCCAGTTTGGTTCTATGTACACTCTGAAGAGCAGCTTGTATTAATCGGATGATGACTAGAAAAGAAATAAGAAGTAAAATTATAACTACTCCGGCAGCCCCATAATTTATTAAAATATGCATAAATGAATTACCATTAAAATAACTTTGTAAATTTTGTAAAAATTCTGCAGCAGCCTTAGAGGGATTCATATCATATTGTGAGGCTGCAATATCATGAATCTGTTTATGCAAATGTTCCAAATCAATTCCCAAATCACTAGAATTCCATACATTTAAAATATGCATTTGAATTTTTTCCCAGGAATACTCAGAATGATTTACTTTTAAGGGAGTGACACATATCCAGGAGTATTTTTTATGGCAAGTTAAGGATAAGCGAATTTTTAAAGCAGTAAGTTCTTGACCAATATGTAAAACTGCTTCTTCAAGGGCATCAACCTTAGTTTCTAATTTTCTATCTATAGCTTCTTGAGTAGCTAAAGCCAAGGATATAATTTTTTGATAAATCATTAGCATATTGTGCTGTCTGTACCTCTTTCACTAAGGCATACGTTGCAACAGTAAAAGAGCTCAATATTCCTATCAATGCGGAAATCCCCAAAATTAAAGTAGCTACAAATCTTTTTGGCCTCATAAGTTCTCTAACCTGTTTTATAATTTCTGTCCCTAAATCTGTATACCAAGATTCATTAAGCATTACTGGCAGCATAATATAAGCTGGTCTTTTTAATAACATAATTGTTTTTATATTCATATTGGAGTTCACACAGGTTGTTAATGCACATTCATCACAAGTTATAAAAAACCTTCCATTGTTTTTTATAATTTGTAATTTCTCAGTTTTATTAGTCAATAATATGGAATATGGAGAAGTCACACAAGCCTGGATAAAATACTCACTCTCTTGAATATTAGGCCTTCTTAATATAATTGAACTTGTAGCTAAGGGCAATCTCCATAATTGTGGTTGAAAGGAAGTCTCATTGTTATTAGTAAATGTATATATAGGTGCTACCCATCCATGACTATTCCATCTATTTACTTTTATTTGTAAGGGAATCATAGAATCATTCCAAGCATAATTTGCAGCATATTTTAAATATTGCCGGTAATTACTTTCAGGGGTATTAATACTCCAATCTGATACATAATACTTAGTTCCAGGAATATTAATACGAATTTCTTTATTATTCATACAGTATATCCAATAAGGATATCCACCACCATCATCAATCCATTTCCATTCCTCTGTTGCCTTACTTAAAGCATTATCACAATCTGGGTATCTTTGAGGATGTTTTGTGCTAACAAATTGTACTTTATTATCTACCTTATTTTGTCCCATAAATCTTCCTAATAACACCCATAAGTTTCTTTTAACATTATTATCCTCTTTAGGAGAATCAGTTAAAAAGGCTGAATTTACTATCGGTAAACATCCATTTTTTACACGATCTGATTTTCTTAACCTCTCAGAATTTAAAAAGAAACAAATCGGAGGAAAATCCGATTGTCCCTTAAAAGAAAAATTATTATTTATAACAAATTGTTCGTAGCCTTGTACACCATGAACACCATCAGTTAGTTCAGGAAATGAGGAAGTTACCGGAATAATAGCATCTTTCCATGTACAAGCATGTAGTATAGGAAAATCAGGAAAATAAGCCCAGTACGTATCGTTAGCATTTACCTGTACTGATAAAAGACTTAACATGGCCACAAAAAAGTTAGCGGTAGTCAAAGGTATTTCTTGAGTGTTTACAGCATTTTCAGCATCCTGGCAAAGCCTTTTTATAGCTCCCCACGTTACCCGTTGCGCATCTAAAGTAGAAGCAGCATATCTCCTCTTTTTTCCCCGGCGTTGGGTCCCAAGAAGCTTAGGCTCTAAATGCTCAGGAGAAGTTTGAGTCTCTCTATGACATGTGGACTTAAGTGATAATTGTTGCAGCGGGGGAACCAGCGTTTCTGTCATTGAGTCCTTCGGTTTCTCTTTCTCTGACATTTCGGGTGTCAGACTCATTTCCTGACAGACGCTTCGGTAAATTCCCTACCACCGGATGTCTAATTAAACGATCTGGTATCCAGATGGGTGAGTCAAAGGTCTGTGGAAAAACACAAGCATATCCTCTACCATTGGTTAGTAGTATGTCTGGTCCATTCCATTTTCCAGTTAACACATCTTTCCAAAGAACCATTGGCTTTGGTTTATCGTTATTAGCCTCCCAATGTATCATCATTGGAGTTTTTCCTTCATTATTCATATTTATACAATTGATTACAAATAAAGAATGATTTACAATATGATGAGGAGAAAAATATTTTAAATCTCCATTTTGTAATTTATAAATCATATTTTTTAATACCTGATTAGTTCTTTCAATTATAGCTTGTCCTTGTGGGTTATAAGGAATTCCAGTATTATGAGTAATGCCAAACCTCTGGCACAATTGTTAAAAGGATTTTATAATTTCTTTTTGTATTTTATTAAAAGGTGGGGGCGGTGGAGGAGGCCCCTTTATGTTAGTCACTCCTTTTCCTAACTTTTTAGATTGAGAAGAAGAATTTTGAGAGGCTAATGGGGGAAGCCCCAACGCCCTAAAACTTCTTGACTGTGGTTTAGTTAAATTTTCTTCTCGTACAGGGAAAGCCCCAAGATCATACTTTCTTCTCTCATAATCATAAGCTGTTGCATCTAAATCATCTTGATCAGCAGGTGTTAATTCTTCATCATGGGTTGAATCTTTTAACAAAATAGGCTTAGATTTACCTTTTGACTTATTTACCTCCTCCTCTGAGTCAGAATCATAAATATTACAATCCTTCATAGCTGCCCCTACAACCTCAGCTTTCTCCGCAAATGACTTTGGAGAAAGTAAGGGTGTAGTTTCACTGACGTCCGGAGGATATTTATATGGATTTTTTTGACCTTCTGGTAACGGGGCCAAACTTTCTCTTATTAAATTCCACAAAGTAAAAGTATCTACAGGGACCTTTTCTGGCCCAAAATGATTATAATAAACCTGCAAAGTTTGTCCTACCTTTTGCCAGGTTTCTATATTAACCGTTCCTTGTTCTGGAAACCAAGGACATTGTTCCTGTACAAACTGAAAAAACTGAGTTAATTGCTTATTAGTTACCTTAATTCCTCTTCCATTTATCATATGTTTAACTATATCTATAAACAAGAGCCTCTCCTTGGACTCAGCGTGTCCCATTTTGACACCGATTACTCACCTCTCTTACCAGTCCTTCTCTAACTGGGGGTCTGCAGCACCCTATGGTGAGACTCCTATCCGTCTGAAAAATATATATACACTTACCCCTTCAGGTCCCTGTTCGGGCGCCACTTGCCGGGGACCAGCCCCAGCCGGACAGGTTTCACCCAAAGGGGAGACGGAGTCGGCGTGGACAGAACGCAAGACACCTCAGAGGATGCGAGGATCTGCCAATTTATTGTTACAATTCCGAAGCTTTTTATACTGTGAGGCAATCTCACTTTCAATCTTAACATTCTAGTTCTCATACCAAAGCCACAAAATAAAGGTACACAACAGTAAAACCAAAGGTCATTTACATCAAAAGATTATATCAGCAGGTTAGGCAGGTTTTATGATCAGGTAATCTTCTTATCTCCTGTGGTCTCTTTCATCCCCTGTGGTTAGGTATATCTTGGTCACATCTAGGTCTGGAATTCTGTTTGCGGTTTCTTCACCTTTCTTAAAAGCAGATGTTCTTGTATTTGCACATTCTACTCAATCAGGCCATTAATCAAGGTGTAAACTTAAGTACATTCTTCTCTTAACAATTACAAACCCAAAACTTAAGTACATTCTTCTCTTAACAATTACAAACCCAAAACTTAAGTACATTCTTCTCTTAACAATTACAAACCCAAAACTTAAGTACATTCTTCTCTTAACAATTACAAACCCAAAACTTAAGTACATTCTTCTCTTAACAATTACAAACCCAAAACTTAAGTACATTCTTCTCTTAACAATTACAAACCCAAAACTTAAGTACATTCTTCTCTTAACAATTACAAACCCAAAACTTAAGTACATTCTTCTCTTAACAATTACAAACCCAAAACTTAAGTACATTCTTCTCTTAACAATTACAAACCCAAAACTTAAGCATATTCTTCTCTTAACAATTACAAACCCATACAGTAATAAAAATTCTCTCCCACAGGCTTTACACGTTCACCGTTATCCTTCAGACATCGCACATTTTTCCTTATAATTATTTGGGAGGCTTTGGGGGTGGACATTCTACCTTAAACCTATTAGCAAATTCCTTTGCAAAATACTTACAATATATAATTTGTCCTTTATAAGCATTTCTGCACAAAGAGCAATGTAACTTGTATAAGCTTGCCATGTAGCCTACTTCATCCAGCTTTGAATACACCCAACGTAGCATAAGTCCTCCTCGCCACCTTACCCAAATATTTCCCAGCATATCTATTACTCCCCAGGGGGGCCATAGTTCATCTAGCTTTTCTTCTAACGTAAGCTCTTGCCACACAAATGCTCCTGTTGTGTTTCCCTGCACCCAATGTCCTGGCCTGGGAGTGGGGATTTCGGGTGTAGTCATTGGGGGAGCCGGAGTCTTTTTTGGTTTTACCCTAAGTTGGGGTTTTTCCTTAAACCCTCCGTCGGCACTGGGGATATTTCCTAACATTAATAGTAATCCTATAAAAATCACTTTAAGCAAAACCAGGGGAAAACAAGGGGAACCACACAGAGGAGAGCTTTGCTTCTCCATATTTGTACCTGATAGTACCAGCTTTGCTAGGCACTATGGGTCTCGTCCGTGCTGAGACTCAAAGGAACTTCTTATATGGCTCCCGACAGCTTGGAGTTTCCAACTTCTCGATTCCTCACCTTTTTTATTCTATGGGCCCTCGGTTGTGCGTCTCCTCCTGCATGCCTCACTCCCAGCCCCTTCGTGATGTGTGTCCCCTTGTTTGAGGCCACATGTGCTGTGTTCCTCACCTTTCTATAATGTGGCCACACTGGTGTGAGGACACTCTTGCCTGGTTCCCATTCCCTTGGTGATGTTGGCCCCACTGCTGTTAGGACAGTCTTGCCTGGTTCCCATCACCTTGGTGATGTTGGCCCTCTGGTGAGAGTCTGATCCTGGTTAGGTTCCTCACCCTTCTGTGAGGTGGGCCCTCTGCTCTGAGGTCACTCCTGCCTGGCTGGCACACCCCGCCTTGGCAACGTCGGCCATATGGTGGCAGTTGGAGCCTGCTGGGAGCCTCCTCCCCTCGGTGATGAGGGCCCTCTGGCCTCAGGCCCTAACTGCTGGCTTCCCACATTTTCTGATTCGTGCTAAGTGGTGCAAGGACACTCCTGCCAGGTTCCCATCCCCATGGGGATGTGAGCCTTCTGCTCTGAGGTCCCAACGGCTGTGTTGCTCACAGTTTCATGATGAGGGCCCTCTGGTGTGAGTTCACTCCTGCCTAGATCCCATAGCCTCGCTGCTCCTGGCTGCCTGCCGGAGGTTCCAACTGTGGGATTCCTCACCTTTTTTATTCTATGGTCCCTCTGTTTTGAGGATCCTCTGGCCTGCCTCACTCCCAGCCCCTTGGTGATGTGTGTCCTCAGGTTTGAGGCCACGTGTGCTGGGTCCCTCAAATTATGGTGGTGTAGCCCCACTGGTGTGAGGACACTCCTGCCTGGTTCCCATTCCCTTGGTGATGTTGGCCCTCTGGTGACAGTCTGATCCTTGTTGGGTTCCTCACACTTCTGTGAGGTGGGCTTTCTGCTCTGAGGTCACTCCTGCCTGGTTGGCACACCCCGCCTTGGTGACATCGGCCTTATGGTGGCAGTTGGAGCCTGCTGGGAGCCTCCTCCCCTCGGTGATGAGGGTCCTCTGGCCTCAGGTCCTAACTGCTGGGTTCCCACATTTTCTGATTCGTGGAAGTGGGCCGAGGACACTCCTGTCAGGTTCCCATCCCCATAGGGATGTGGGCCTTCTGCTCTGAGGTCCCATCCGCTGGGTTGCTCACAGTTTCATGATGTGGGACCTCTGCTGTGAGTTTGCTGTGGCCTGGATCCCATAGACTCTGTGCTCTGGGCGGCCTACTGGCCGGTTCCAACTGCTGGATTCCTCACAACTTTTATTCTGTGGGCTCAGTTTCGTGAGGATACTCCTGCTTGCCTCACTCCTAGCCCCTTGGAGATGTGGGTCCCCTGTTTTAGGCCACATGTTCTGGGTTCCTCACCTTTCTATAATGTGGCCACACTGGTGTGAGGACCCTCCTGCCTGGTTCCGATCCCCTTGGTGATGTGGGCCCTCTGGTGAGAGTCTTATCCTGGCTGGTTTCCTCACCCTTCTGTGAGGTAGGCCCTCGGCGGTGAGGTCACTCCTGCCTGGCTGGCACACATCACCTTGGTGACGTGGGCCCTCAGTTGGGAGTTGGTGTCTGCTGCGAGTCTCCGTCCCTCGGTAATGAGGGCCCTCTTGCGTCAGACCCTAACTCCTGGGCTCCCAAAATTTGCAGATGTGCGACCTGTGGTGCGAGTACACTCCTGTCAGGTTCCCAACCCCATGGGAATTTGGGCCTTCTGCTCTGAGGTCCCAACGGCTGGGGTGCTCACAGTTTCATGATGAGGGCCCTCTGATGTGCGTTCATTCCGGCCTAGATCCCATAGGCTTGCTGCTCCTGGGCGCCTGCTGGGAGGTTCCAACTGCGGGATTCCTCACCTTTTTTATTCTATGGGCCCTCTGTTTTGAGGCTCCTCCTGCCTGCCTCAATCCCAGCCCCGTTGTGGTGTGTGTCCTCTGGTGTGAGGCCACGTGTGCTGGGTCCCTCACCTTTCGATGATGTGGCCCCAATGGTGTGAGGACACTCGTGCCTGTTTCCCAGCCCCTTGGTGATGTGGCCCCTCTGGTGAGAGTCTGATCCTGGCTGGGTTCCTTACCGTTCTGTGAGGTGGGCCCTGTTCTCTGAGGTAACTCCTGCCTGGCTTGCTCCCATTGCCTTGGTGACGTCGGCTCTCTGGTGGCAGTTGG
Organism: Phocoena phocoena; assembly: GCF_963924675.1. Lineage (NCBI taxonomy): Eukaryota > Metazoa > Chordata > Mammalia > Artiodactyla > Phocoenidae > Phocoena > Phocoena phocoena. The sequence continues at coordinate 632,172 of NW_027077514.1, read as the reverse complement.
ATCCTTTTGGAGACTCCTGTCCTCAGTGATGAGGTCCCTCTGGCGTCAGGCTCTAACTGCTGGGCTCCCCAGGTTTTCTGATGTGAGCCCAGTGATGCCAGGACACTCGTGAAATGTTCCCATCCCCATGGCGATATGGGCCTTCTGCTCTGAGGTTCCAACGACTGGGTTGCTCACAGTTTCCTGATGTTAGCTCTCTGGTGTTAGTTCACTCATTCCTAGATCCCATAGCCTCTGTACTCTGGGCCGCCTGCTGGGAAGTTCTAACTGCTGGGTTCCTCACCTTTTTTATTCTTTGGGCCCTGTGTTGGGAGGCTCCTCCTGCCTGTGTCACTCCCAGCCCCTTGGTGATGTAGGTCCTCTGGTTTGTGGCCACATATGCCAGTTTCCTCATCTTTTAGTGATGTGGCCCCACTGGTGTGAGGACACTCGTGCCTGGTTCCCGTCCCCTTGGTGATATGGGCCCTCTGGGGAGAGTCTGATCCTGGTTGGGTTCTTCACACTTCTTTGAGGTGGGCCGTCTGCTGTGAGGTCACTCCTGCCTGGCTGGCACACCCCGCCTTGGCAACGTGGGCCCTCTTGTGGTAGTTGGAACATGCTGGGAGCCTCCTCCCCTCAGTGATGAGGGCCCTCTGGCATCAGGCCCTAACTGCTGGGTACCCACATTTTCTGATATGTGCTAAGTGTTGCGAGGACACTCCTGCCATGCTCCCAACACCTTGGGGATGTGGACCTTCTGCTCTGAGGTCCAAATGGCTGGGTTGCTCGCAGTTTCATAATGTGGACCCTCTGCTGTGAGTTGACTGCGGCCTGAATCGCATAGACTTGGTGCTCTTGGCCGCCTGCTGGGAGGTTCCCATTGCTGGATTCCTCAGCTTTTTTATTCTATGGGCCCTGTGTTGTGAGGCTACTCCTGCCTGCCTCATTCCGAGCCCCTTGGAGATGTGGGTCTTCTGGTTTAGCCACATGTGCTGGGTTCCTCACCTTTCTATGATGTGGCCACACTGGTGTGAAGACTCTCCTGCCTGGTTCTGATCACCTTGGTGATGTGGGCCCTCTGGTGAGAATCTGATCCTCTTTGGTTCTTCACACTTCTGTGAGGTTGACCCTCTGCTCTGAGGTCACTCCTGCCTGGTTGTCGCACTCCGCATTGGTGACGTCGCCCCTCTGGTAGCAGTCGGAGCTGGCTGGGAGCCACCGCCCCTCGGTGATGAGGGCCCTCTGGCATCAGGCACTAATTGCTGGGCTCCTCACATTTTTTCATGTGTGCCCACTCTTGCGATGACACTCCTGCTTGTTTCCCTTCCCCATGGGGATGTGGGCCTTCTGCTCTGAGGTCACAACGGCTGGGTTGCTTACAGAATCACAATGAGGGCCCTCTGTTGTGAGTTCATGCCGGCCTGGATCTCATAGCCTCAGTGCTCTGGGCCGCCTGCTAGGAAGATCCAACTGCTGGTTTCCACACCTTTTGTATACAATGGGACATGTGTTGTGAGGTTAATCCTGCCTGCCTCACTCCGAAACCCATGGTGATGTGGGTCCTCTGGTTTGAGGCCACATGTGTTGGGTACCTCAACTTTTGATGATGTGGCCCCACGGGTGTGAGGACACTCCTGCCTGGTTCCCATCACCTTGGTGATGTGGGCCCTCTGGGGAGAGTCTGATCCTGGCTGGGTTCCCTACCATTCTGTGAGGTGAGCCCTCTGATGTCAGGTCACTCCTGCCTGGCTAGCTCACATCGCCTTGGCGACGTGGGCCCTCTGTTGGCCACTGGAGCATGCTGGGAGCCTCTTACTCCCGTGAATGATGGCCCTGGAAAAAATTCATATGCCCTTTTTGACCAAGTGCTTCATTGACGAGGTTCTGCCACTTCTCTTATGCTTTCAGAGCAATTCACGTCTACCTCCTGAAATCGGATTCCACCAATTCTGCCCCACTTTCAAGTCCTCTTCGCAGCCTTAATTCAATATATTTTTGTACGATTTCTGTCATTTATAAGTCTGCAGGTGTGTGAATGACAGTGACCCTGAGCTCCTTTCCTCAACTCGCTTTCTTGTGAGCTGGCCACAAAACCACAGGATTTCTTCAGGCCCTAATCTTGTTCCAGCACGGCATGCTGAGCCTTTGGTTAATTCCTTTTCCTGTTGGGAAATGAGTGTTAAAATTGCCCGTGCATACTGGGCATATACCCTGAGAAAACCAAAATTCAAAAAGAGTCATGTACCAAAATGTTCATTGCAGCTCTATTTACAATAGCCCGGAGATGGAAAGAACCTAAGCGCCCATCATCGGACGAATGGATAAAGAAGATGTGGCACATATACACAATGGAATATTACTCAGCCTTAAAAAGAAATGAAACTGAGTTATTTGTAATGAGATGGATAGACCTAGAGTCTGTCATACAGAGTGAAGTAAGTCAGAAAGAAAAAGACAAATAGCGTATGCTAACACATATATATGGAATTTAAAGGAAAAAAATGTCATGAAGAACCTAGGGATAAGACAGGAATAGAGGTGCAGACCTACTGGAGAATGGAATTGAGGATATGGGGAGGGGGAATGGTGAGTTTTGACAGGGCGAGAGAGAGTCATGGACATATACACACTAACAAATGTAGTAAGGTAGATAGCAAGGGGGAAGCAGCCGCAAGGCACAGGGATATTAGCTCGGGGCGTTGGGACAGCCTGGAGGGGTGGAAGGGGGAGAGAGGGAGGGAGGGAGACACAAGAGGGAAGACACAGGGAGCATATGTATATGTATAGCTGATTCACTTTATTATAAAGCAAAAACTAACACACCATTGTAAAGCAATTATACCCCAATAAAGATGTTAAAAAAAATATTTGCCCGTGCACACACCTACAGATAGTCTCCCATTGGTTCTCCGTATTCCTGTTCATCTTGCGCAGAAATTGCAAACAGTGCCAAACAGGAGGTTAAAGGCACTGACTCTCCAAATGGGGAGAGTGTAAGAAAAGGGTCTGGAATTGTGAACCTGAGTATCAGGGGACGAAAACAGACAGGCATGTAAAAAGGTTTCCCAGTCACATGGTGGAGCATACTCTGGGTTTCCCATGCAAATTTTAGCAGAAGGAAGAATCCCTTGAACCTGGAGAGCTGGGAACCATGGAATGGGTACCAGGCAGTATGACATCAAAGGGTCTGCATTTGCTCACTGAACCTCACCAATGTTATCAGCCCAAAGGGTCCAGCCTTATCTCTCACCCAGCTCTGGATGTAGATGTGGTAAACCAGGTTGCATCACATGCCCTGTGTGAGTTATTTAAGAATTGCTCTCTATTTCACTGTCATTGTGTTTTGTTTTTGAAATTTTTTTTTGACACTGGGATTTATCGGATTTTCACTGCTGCGTTAATGCCGCTGTACACACTCTTGATTCTCTTACGGAGACATAAATATCCACGGGTTTTAAGATTCTTCCTAGTCAGGTATATTCCTAGGCGTTGAATATGTGGTGTTGAGTCCATTTCGTTGAGCAAGGAGTAGGTCTTGTCTATTACATATTTGGCTTATGGAACGGTATCTGTGCTAATTTCAGTCTCTGGTTTTATGCAGCACTCCAACGCACCTTTCTCCATAAGAAAGCACAAGTTGGTTTTCTAAATTTGAGACTGTTCTGTTTTGTAATTCAGTTCATGTGTAGTCAAGTTTACATACTGTGTATTAGTGATATTTTATGATGTTTCCTTTTATGTGTGACTTATTTCACGTAGAATCACCATACCTGAATCCACTCACTATGCCGCTACGGGCCTGATGACACAGATTTCATTGCTGAGTGATATTCCATTGAACGTACGTACCACAACTTCTTTATCCATTGTTTGCTCTCTGAGATATTTACCTGGTACTGTAAACGAGGTTCTTGTGAACAGAGAGGTCCCAAACTTTGAGGTGGCTGGGTGTTTTTGATTTTAATTTCCCTAAGCTGTAGGACCATAAGTGGAAGTGCCATAGGCTGTGTTGCTTTCTTTCTTACGTGTTTCAGGAAACACATAACACTTCTCCAGAATGGCTGTCAGCAATTTACATCATTTGCATCAGTATAATAAGGATCCCTGTTTTCCATTGCCTGTCCTACGTTTCTGGATTTTACAGTTTTTTTAAATGGCCCTTTTGCCCTGGGGGGCACTGAGACTTCATTGTAGTGCAGGTTTATTTACAAGTTTGCTTGGTTGGCCAAAAAGTGCGTATGCGTTTTTTCCTGAATACATTTAGGGAAAAAAGCATCCGCATTTTTTGGACAAGTGCATCATTATCGACGTTCTGCCTCTTTTCCTATTCTTTAAGTGCAATTCCAGTTTAACCCTACAATCGTTTTCCTGAATTTCTGCCCCGCTTTCAAGTCCCCTTTGCAGGCTTACTTCAATATATTTTTGGAGGATAGCTGTCATTTATAACTCTGCAGGTTTGTGAATTACAGTGCCCCTGAGCTCCTTTCTTCAACTCGCTTTCTTGTGAGCTGGGCACAAAACCGCAGGATTGCTTCAGGCACTAATCTCATTCCAGCAGGGCACGCTGAGCCTTTGGTTAATTCCTCTTCCTGGTGGGAAATGAGCATTACATTTGCCCGTGCAGACAACTACAGCTAGTCTCTCATTGGTTCTCCCTATTCCTGTTCATCTTGCACAGAAATTGCAAGCTGTGCCAAAGAGGAGGTTAAAGGCACTGACTCTCCAAGCGGGTAGAGTGTTAGTAAAGCATCTGGAATGGTGAACCCGAGGACCAGGATACGAAAACTGAGATGCATTTTAAATCATTTTGCAATCACACGGTGGACGATACTCTGGGTTTTCCATGCATGTTTTAGCTGGAGGAAGAATCCCTTGAACCTGGAGAGTTGGGACCCATGGAATGAGTACCATGCAGTATGACTTCAAAGGGTCTGCATTTGCTCACCGAAACTCACCAATGCTATCAGCCTGAAGTGTCCAGCCTTATGTCTCAACCAGCTCTGGGTGTAGATGTGGTCAATCCCGGTTGCATCACATGCCCTGAGTGAATTATTTAAGAATTGCTCTCTATTTCACTGTCTTTGTGTTTTGTTTTCGAAATTTATTTTGATAATGGGATTTATCGGATTTTCACTGCTGCATTTCGGCCGCTGTACACACGCTTGATTCTCTTACGGAGACATATATATCCATGGGTTTTAAGATTCTTCCTAGTCAGGTATATTCCTAGGCGTTGAATATGTGGTGTTGGGTCCATTTCGTTGAGCAAGGAGTAGGTCTTGTCTGTTACATATTTGGCTTATGGAATGTTATCTGTGCTAATTTCAGTCTCTGGTTTTATGCAGCACCCCAAGGCACCTTTCCCCATAAGCAAGCACTAGTTGGTTTTCTAAATTTTAGACCCTATTCTGTTTTGTAATTCAGTTCACGTGTAGTCAAATTTACATTCCGTGTATTAGTGATATCTTATGATATTTCTTTTTCTGTGTGACGTAGTTCACATAGAATCACCATTCCTGCATGCACTAACTATGCCACTACGGGCCTGATGACACAGATTTCATTGCTGAGTGATATTGCATTGTACGTACGTGCCACAACTTCTTTATCCATTTTTTGCTTTCTGGGATATTTACCTGATACTGTAGACGAGCTTCTTGTGAACACAGCCGTCCCAAATATTGGGGTGGCTGTCTGTTTTTGATTTTAATTTCCGTAAGCTAAAGGACCATAAGTGGAAGTGCCATAGGCTGTGTTGCTTTGTTTCTTACGTGTTTCAGGAAACACCATACACTTCTCCAGGGTGGCTGCTGGCAATTTATATCCTGCCAATCAGCATAACAAGGCTCCCTGTTCTCCATATCCTGTCCTACCTTTCTGGATTTTACACTTTTTTCAGATGGCCCTTTTGCCCAGGGGGCAGTGAGACTTCATTGTAGTGCAGATTTCCTTTACAGGCTTGCTTGGTTGGCCAAAAAGGGCGTATGCGTTTTTTCCTGAATATATTCAGGAAAAAACGCATACGCCCTTTTTGGCCAAGTGCATCATTGTCGACGTTCTGCCTCTTTTCCTATGCTTTCAGGGCAATTCCAGTCTACCCCCTGCAATCGTTTTCCTGAAATTCTGCCCCGCTTTCAAGTCCCCTTCGCAGGCTTACTTCAATATATTTTTGGAGGATAGCTGTCATTTATAACTCTGCAGGTTTGTGAATTACAGTGCCCCTGAGCTCCTTTCTTCAACTCGCTTTCTTGTGAGCTGGGCACAAAACCGCAGGATTGCTTCAGGCCCTAATCTGTTTCCAGCAGGGCACACTGAGCCTTTGTTTAATTCCTCTTCCTGGTGGGCAATGAGCGTTACATTTGCCCGTGCAGACACCTACAGCTAGTCTCTCATTGGTTCTCCCTATTCCTGTTCATCTTGCACAGAAATTGCAAGCTGTGCCAAAGAGGAGGTTAAAGGCACTGACTCTCCAAGCAGGGAGAGTGTTAGTAAAGCATCTGGAATGGTGAACCCGAGGACCAGGATACGAAAACTGAGATGCATTTTAAATCGTTTCCCAATCACACGGTGGACCATACTGTGGGTTTCCCATGCATGTTTTAGCTGGAGGAAGAATCCCTTGAACCTGAAGAGTTGGGACCCATGGAATAGGTACCATGCAGTATGACTTCAAAGGGTCTGCATTTGCTCACCGAAACTCACCAATGCTATCAGCCTGAAGTGTCAAGCCTTATTTCTCAACCAGCTCTGGGTGTAGATGTGATCAATCCCGGTTGCATCACATGCCCTGAGTGAATTATTTAAGAATTGCTCTCTATTTCACTGTCTTTGTGTTTTGTTTTCGAAGTTTATTTTGATAATGGGATTTATCGGATTTTCACTGCTGCCTTTCGGCCGCTGTACACACGCTTGATTCTCTTACGGAGACATATATATCCATGGGTTTTAAGATTCTTCCTAGTCAGGTATATTCCTAGGCGTTGAATATGTGGTGTTGAGTCCATTTCGTTGAGCAAGGAGTAGGTCTTGTCTATTACATATTTGGCTTATGGAAAGTTATCTGTGCTAATTTCAGTCTCTGGATTTATGCAGCACCCCAAGTCACCTTTCCCCATAAGCAAGCACTAGTTGGTTTTCTAAATTTGAGACCCTGTTCTGTTTTGTAATTCAGTTCATGTGTAGTCAAGTTTACATTCCGTGTATTAGTGATATCTTATGATGTTTCTTTTTCTGTGTGACGTAGTTCACGTAGAATCACCGTACCTGCATCCACTCACTATGCCCCTACGGGCCTGATGACACAGATTTCATTGCTGAGTGATACTGCATTGCACGTACGTGCCACAACTTCTTTATCCATTTTTTGCTTTCTGGGATATTTACCTGATACTGTAGACGACCTTCTTGTGAACACAGCCGTCCCAAATATTGGGGAGGCTGTCTGTTTTTGATTTTAATTTCCGTAAGCTATAGGACCATAAGTGGAAATACCATAGGCTGTGTTGCTTTGTTTCTTACGTGTTTCAGGAAACACCATACACTTCTCCAGGGTGGCTGCTGGCAATTTACATCCTGCCAATCAGCATAACAAGGCTCCCTGTTCTCCATATCCTGTCCTAACTTTCTGGATTTTACACTTTTTTCAGATGGCCCTTTTGCCCGGGGGCAGTGAGACTTCATTGTAGTGCAGATTTCCTTTACAGGCTTGCTTGGTTGGCCAAAAAGGGCGAATACGTTTTTTCCTGAATATATTCAGGAAAAAACGCATACGCCCTTTTTGGCCAAGTGCATCATTGTCGACGTTCTGCCTCTTTTCCTATGCTTTCAGGGCAATTCCAGTCTACCCCTGCAATCGTTTTCCTGAAATTCTGCCCCGCTTTCAAGTCCCCTTCGCAGGCTTACTTCAATATATTTTTGGAGGATAGCTCTCATTTATAACTCTGCAGGTTTGTGAATTACAGTGCCCCTGAGCTCCTTTTTTCAACTCGCTTTCTTGTGAGCTGGGCACAAAACCGCAGGATTGCTTCAGGCCCTAATCTGTTTCCAGCTGGGCACACTGAGCCTTTGGTTAATTCCTCTTCCTGGAGGGAAATGAGCATTACATTTGCCCGTGCAGACACCTACAGCTAGTCTCTCATTGGTTCTCCCTATTCCTGTTCATCTTGCACAGAAATTGCAAGCTGTGCCAAAGAGGAGGTTAAAGGCACTGACTCTCCAAGCAGGGAGAGTGTTAGTAAAGCGTCTGGAATGGTGAACCCGAGGACATGGATACGAAAACTGAGATGCATTTTAAATCGTTTCCCAATCACCCGGTGCACGATACTCTGGGGTTCCCATGCATGTATTAGCTGGAGGAACAATGCCTTGAACCTGGAGAGTTGGGACCCATGGAATGGGTACCATGCAGTATGACTTCAAAGGGTCTGCATTTGCTCACCGAAACTCACCAATGCTATCAGCCTGAAGTGTCCAGCCTTCTGTCTCAACCAGCTCTGGGTGTAGATGTGGTCAATCCCGGTTGCATCACATGCCCTGGGTGAATTATTTAAGAATTGCTCTCTATTTCACTGTCTTTGTGTTTTGTTTTCGAAATTTATTTTGATAATGGGATTTATCGCATTTTCACTGCTGCGTTTCGGCCGCTGTACACACGCTTGATTCTCTTACGGAGACATATATATCCATGGGTTTTAAGATTCTTCCTAGTCAGGTATATTCCTAGGCGTTGAATATGTGGTGTTGGGTCCATTTCGTTGAGAAAGGAGTAGGTTTGTCTATTACATATTTGGCTTATGGAAAGTTATCTGTGCTAATTTCAGTCTCTGGTTTTATGCAGCACGCCAAGGCACCTTTCCCCATAAGCAAGCACTAGTTGGTTTTCTAAATTTGAGACCCTGTTCTGTTTTGTAATTCGGTTCATGTGTAGTCAAGTTTACATTCCGTGTATTAGTGATATCTTATGATGTTTCTGTTTCTGTGTGACGTAGTTCACGTAGAATCACCGTACCTGCATCCACTCACTATGCCGCTATGAGCCTGATGACACAGATTTCATTGCTGAGTGATACTGCATTGCACGTACGTGCCACAACTTCTTTATCCATTTTTGCTTTCTGGGATATTTACCTGGTACTGTAGACGAGCTTCTTGGGAACACAGCCGTCCCAAACTTTGGGGTGGCTCTCTGTTTTTGATTTTAATTTCCCTAAGGAATAGGACCATAAGTGCAATTGCCATAGGCTGTGTTGCTTTATTTCTTACGTGTTTCTGTAAACACCATACACTTCTCCAGGGTGGCTGTTGGCAATTTACATCCTGCCAATCAGCATAACAAGGCTCCCTGTTCTCCATATCCTGTCCTACCGTTCTGGATTTTAAACTTTTTTCAGATGGCCCTTTTGCCCGGGGGGCAGTGAGACTTCATTGTTGTGCAGATTTCCTTTACAGGCTTGCTTGTTTGGCCAAAAAGGGCGTATGCGTTTTTTCCTGAATATATTCAGGAAAAAACGCATACGCCCTTTTTGGCCAAGTGCATCATTGTCGACGTTCTGCCTCTTTTCCTATGCTTTCAGGGCAATTCCAGTCTACCCCCTGCAATCGTTTTCCTGAAATTCTGCCCCGCTTTCAAGTCCCCTTCGCAGGCTTACTTCAATATATTTTTGGAGGATAGCTGTCATTTATAACTCTGCAGGTTTGTGAATTACAGTGCCCCTGAGCTCCTTTCTTCAACTCGCTTTCTTGTGAGCTGGGCACAAAACCGCAGGATTGCTTCAGGCCCTAATCTGTTTCCGGCAGGGCATGCTGAGCCTTTGGTTAATTCCTGTTCCTGGTGGGAAATGAGCGTTACATTTGCCCGTGGAGACACCTACAGCTAGTCTCTCATTGGTTCTCCCTATTCCTGTTCATCTTGCACAGAAATTGCAAGCTGTGCCAAACAGGAGGTTAAAGGCACTGACTCTCCAAGTGGGGAGAGTGTTAGTAAAGCGCCTGGAATGGTGAACCCGAGGACCAGGATACGAAAACTGAGATGCATTTTAAATCGTTTCCCAATCACACGGTGGACGATACTCTGGGTTTCCCATGCATGTTTTAGCTGGAGGAAGAATGCCTTGAACCTGGAGAGTTGGGACCCATGGAATGGGTACCATGCAGTATGACTTCAAAGGGTCTGCATTTGCTCACCGAAACTCACCACTGCTATCAGCCTGAAGTGTCCAGCCTTATGTCTCAACCAGCTCTGGGTCTAGATGTGGTCAATCCCGGTTGCATCACATGCCCTGAGTGAATTATTTAAGAATTGCTCTCTATTTCACTGTCTTTGTGTTTTGTTTTCGAGATTTATTTTGATAATGGGATTTATCGGATTTTCACTGCTGCGTTTCGGCCACTGTACACACGCTTGATTCTCTTACGGAGACATATATATCCATGGGTTTTAAGATTCTTCCTAGTCACGTATATTCCTAGGCGTTGAATATGTGGTGTTGGGTCCATTTCGTTGAGAAAGGAGTAGGTCTTGTCTATTACATATTTGGCTTATGGAAAGTTATCTGTGCTAATTTCAGTCTCTGGTTTTATGCAGCACCCCAAGGCACCTTTCCCCATAAGCAAGCACTAGTTGGTTTTCTAAATTTGAGACCCTGTTCTCTTTTGTAATTCAGTTCATGTGTAGTCAAGTGTACATTCCGTGTATTAGTGATATCTTATGATGTTTCTTTTTCTGTGTGACGTAGTTCACGTAGAATCACCGTACCTGCATCCACTCACTATGCCGCTACGGGCCTGATGACACAGATTTCATTGCTGAGTGATATTGCATTGTACGAACGTGCCACAACTTCTTTATCCATTTTTTGCTTTCTGGGATATTTACCTGATACTGTAGACGAGCTTCTTGAGAACAGAGCCGTCCCAAATATTGGGGTGGCTGTCTGTTTTTGATTTTAATTTCCCTAAGCTATAGGACCATAAGTGGAAGTGCCATAGGCTGTGTTGCTTTGTTTCTTACGTGTTTCAGGAAACACCATACAGTTCTCCGGGGTGGCTGCTGGCAATTTACATCCTGCCAATCAGCATAACAAGGCTCCCTGTTCTCCATATCCTGTCCTACCTTTCTGGATTTTACACTTTTTTCAGATGGCCCTTTTGCCCGGGGGGCAGTGAGACTTCATTGTAGTGCAGATTTCCTTTACAGGCTTGCTTGGTTGGCCAAAAAGGGCGTATGCGTTTTTTCCTGAATATATTCAGGAAAAAACGCATACGCCCTTTTTGGCCAAGTGCATCATTGTCGACGTTCTGCCTCTTTTCCTATGCTTTCAGGGCAATTCCAGTCTACCCCCTGCAATCGTTTTCCTGAAGTTCTGCCCGCTTTCAAGTCCCCTTCGCAGGCTTACTTCAATATATTTTTGGAGGATAGCTGTCATTTATAACTCTGCAGGTTTGTGAATTACAGTGCCCCTGAGCTCCTTTCTTCAAATCGCTTTCTTGTGAGCTGGGCACAAAACTGCAGGATTGCTTCAGGCCGTAATGTGTTTCCAGCAGGGCACACTGAGCCTTTGTTTAATTCCTCTTCCTGGTGGGCAATGAGCGTTACATTTGCCCGTGCAGACACCTACAGCTAGTCTCTCATTGGTTCTCCCTATTCCTGTTCATCTTGCACAGAATTTGCAAGCTGTGCCAAACAGGAGGTTAAAGGCACTGACTCTCCAAGCGGGGAGAGTGTTAGTAAAGCATCTGGAATGGTGAACCCGAGGACCAGGATACGAAAACTGAGATGCATTTTAAATCGTTTCCCAATCACACGGTGGACGATACTCTGGGTTTCCCATGCATGTTTTAGCTGGAGGAAGAATCCCTTGAACCTGGAGAGTTGGGACCCATGGAATGGGTACCATGCAGTATGACTTCAAAGGGTTTGCATTTGCTCACCGAAACTCACCAATGCTATCAGCCTGAAGTGTCCAGCCTTATGTCTCAACCAGCTCTGGGTGTAGATGTGGTCAATCCCGGTTGCATCACATGCCCTGAGTGAATTATTTAAGAATTGCTCTCTATTTCACTGTCTTTGTGTTTTATTTTCGAAATTTATTTTGATAATGAGATTTATCGGATTTTCACTGCTGCGTTTCGGCCGCTGTACACACGCTTGATTCTCTTACGGAGACATATATATCAATGGGTTTTAAGATTCTTCCTAGTCAGGTATATTCCTAGGCATTGAATATGTGGTGTTGGGTCCATTTCGTTGAGCAAGGAGTAGGTCTTGTCTATTACATATTTGGCTTATGGAAAGTTTTCTGTGCTAATTTCAGTCTCTGGTTTTATGCAGCACCCCAACGCACCTTTCCCCATAAGCAAGCACTAGTTGGTTTTCTAAATTTGAGACCCTGTTCTGTTTTGTAATTCAGTTCATGTGTAGTCAAGTTTACATTCCGTGAATTAGTGATAACTTATGATGTTTCTTTTTCTGAGTGACGTATTTCACGTAGAATCACCGTACCTTCATCCACTCACTATGCCGCTACGGGCCTGATGACACAGATTTCATTGCTGAGTGATATTGCATTGTACGTACGTGCCACAACTTCTTTATCCATTTTTTGCTTTCTGGGATATTTACCTGATACTGTAGACGAGCTTCTTGTGAACACAGCCGTCCCAAATATTGGGGTGTCTGTCTGTTTTTGATTTTAATTTCCGTAAGCTTTAGGACCATAAGTGGAAGTGCCATAGGCTGTGTTGCTTTGTTTCTTACCTGTTTCAGGAAACACCATACACTTCTCCAGGGTGGCTGCTGGCAATTTACATCCTGCCAATCAGCATAACAAGGCTCCCTGTTCTCCATATCCTGTCCTACCTTTCTGGATTTCACACTTTTTTCAGATGGCCCTTTTGCCCGGGGGGCAGTGAGACTTCATTGTAGTGCAGATTTCCTTTACAGGCTTGCTTGGTTGGCCAAAAAGGGCGTATGCGTTTTTTCCTGAATATATTCAGGAAAAAACGCATACGCTCTTTTTGGCCAAGTGCATCATTGTCGACGTTCTGCCTCTTTTCCTATGCTTTCAGGGCAATTCCAGTCTACCCCTTGCAATCGTTTTCCTGAAATTCTGCCCCGCTTTAAAGTCCCCTTCGCAGGCTTACTTCAATATATTTTTGGAGGATAGCTGTCATTTATAACTCTGCAGGTTTGTGAATTACAGTGCCCCTGAGCTCCTTTCTTCAACTCGCTTTCTTGTGAGCTGGGCACAAAACCGCAGGATTGCTTCAGGCCCTAATCTGTTTCCGGCAGGGCACACTGAGCCTTTGTTTAATTCCTCTTCCTCGTGGGCAATGAGCGTTACATTTGCCCGTGCAGACACCTACAGCTAGTCTCTCATTGGTTCTCCCTATTCCTGTTCATCTTGCACAGAATTTGCAAGCTGTGCCAAACAGGAGGTTAAAGGCACTGACTCTCCAAGCGGGGAGAGTGTTAGTAAAGCATCTGGAATGGTGAACCCGAGGACCAGGATACAAAAACTGAGATGCATTTTAAATCGTTTCCCAATCACACGGTGGACGATACTCTGGGTTTCCCATGCATGTTTTAGCTGGAGGAAGAATCCCTTGAACCTGGAGAGTTGGGACCCATGGAATGGGTACCATGCAGTATGACTTCAAAGGGTTTGCATTTGCTCACCGAAACTCACCAATGCTATCAGCCTGAAGTGTCCAGCCTTATGTCTCAACCAGCTCTGGGTGTAGTTGTGGTCAATCCCGGTTGCATCACATGCCCTGAGTGAATTATTTAAGAATTGCTCTCTATTTCACTGTCTTTGTGTTTTGTTTTCGAAATTTATTTTGATAATGGGATTTATCGGATTTTCACTGCTGCGTTTCGGCCGCTGTACACACGCTTGATTCTCTTACGGAGACATATATATCAATGGGTTTTAAGATTCTTCCTAGTCAGGTATATTCCTAGGCGTTGAATATGTGGTGTTGGGTGCATTTCGTTGAGCAAGGAGTAGGTCTTGTCTATTATATATTTGGCTTATGGAAAGTTTTCTGTGCTAATTTCAGTCTCTGGTTTTATGCAGCACCCCAATGCACCTTTCCCCATAAGCAAGCACTAGTTGGTTTTCTAAATTTGAGACCCTGTTCTGTTTTGTAATTCAGTTCATGTGTAGTCAAGTTTACATTCCGTGAATTAGTGATATCTTATGATGTTTCTTTTTCTGTGTGACGTAGTTCACGTAGAATCACCGTACCTTCATCCACTCACTATGCCGCTACGGGCCTGATGACACAGATTTCATTGCTGAGTGATATTGCATTGTACGTACGTGCCACAACTTCTTTATCCATTTTTTGCTTTCTGGGATATTTACCTGATAAGGTAGACGAGCTTCTTGTGAACACAGCCGTCCCAAATATCGGGGTGGCTGTCTGTTTTTCATTTTAATTTCCGTAAGCTATAGGACCATAAGTGGAAGTGCCATAGGCTGTGTTGCTTTGTTTCTTACGTGTTTCAGGAAACACCATACACTTCTCCAGGGTGGCTGCTGGCAATTTACATCCTGCCAATCAGCATAACAAGGCTCCCTGTTCTCCATATCCTGTCCTACCTTTCTGGATTTTACACTTTTTTCAGATGGCCCTTTTGCCCGGGGGGCAGTGAGACTTCATTGTAGTGCAGATTTCCTTTACAGGCTTGCTTGGTTGGCCAAAAAGGGCGTATGCGTTTTTTCCTGAATATATTCAGGAAAAAACGCATACGCCCTTTTTGGCCAAGTGCATCATTGTCGACGTTCTGCCTCTTTTCCTATGCTTTCAGGGCAATTCCAGTCTACCCCCTGCAATCGTTTTCCTGAAATTCTGCCCCGCTTTCAAGTCCCCTTCGCAGGCTTACTTCAATATATTTTTGGAGGATAGCTGTCATTTATAATTCTGCAGGTTTGTGAATTACAGTGCCCCTGAGCTCCTTTCTTCAATTCGCTTTCTTGTGAGCTGGGCAGAAAACCGCAGGATTGCTTCAGGCCCTAATCTGTTTCCGGCAGGGCACACTGAGCCTTTGTTTAATTCCTCTTCCTGGTGGGCAATGAGCGTTACATTTGCCCGTGCAGACACCTAGAGCTAGTCTGTCATTGGTTCTCCCTATTCCTGTTCATCTTGCACAGAATTTGCAAGCTGTGCCAAACAGGAGGTTAAAGGCACTGACTCTCCAAGCGGGGAGAGTGTTAGTAAAGCATCTGGAATGGTGAACCCGAGGACAAGGATACGAAAACTGAGATGCATTTTAAATCGTTTCCCAATCACACGGTGGACGATACTCTGGGTTTCCCATGCATGTTTTAGCTGGAGGAAGAATCCCTTGAACCTGGAGAGTTGGGACCCATGGAATGGGTACCATGCAGTATGACTTCAAAGGGTTTGCATTTGCTCACCGAAACTCACCAATGCTATCAGCCTGAGGTGTCCAGCCTTATGTCTCAACCAGCTCTGGGTGTAGATGTGGTCAATCACGGTTGCATCACATGCCCTGACTGAATTACTTAAGAATTGCTCTCTATTTCACTGTCTTTGTGTTTTGTTTTCGAAATTTATTTTGATAATGAGATTTATCGGATTTTCACTGCTGCGTTTCGGCCGCTGTACACACGCTTGATTCTCTTACGGAGACATATATATCAATGGTTTTTAAGATTCTTCCTAGTCAGGTATATTCCTAGGCGTTGAATATGTGGTGTTGGGTCCATTTCGTTGAGCAAGGAGTAGGTCTTGTCTATTACATATTTGGCTTATGGAAAGATTTCTGTGCTAATTTCAGTCTCTGTTTTTATGCAGCACCCCAACGCACCTTTCCCCGTAAGCAAGCACTAGTTGGTTTTCTAAATTTGAGACCCTGTTCTGTTTTGTAATTCAGTTCCTGTGTAGTCAAGTTTACATTCCGTGAATTAGTGATATCTTATGATGTTTCTTTTTCTGTGTGACGTAGTTCACGTAGAATCACCGTACCTTCATCCACTCATTATGCCGCTACGGGCCTGATGACACAGATTTCATTGCTGAGTGATATTGCATTGTACGTACGTGCCACAACTTCTTTATCCATTTTTTGCTTTCTGGGATATTTACCTGATACTGTAGACGAGCTTCTTGTGAACACAGCCGTCCCAAATATTGGGGTGGCTGTCTGTTTTTGATTTTAATTTCCGTAAGCTATAGGACCATAAGTGGAAGTGCCATAGGCTGTGTTGCTTTGTTTCTTACGTGTTTCAGGAAACACCATACACTTCTCCGGGGTGGCTGCTGGCAATTTACATCCTGCCAATCAGCATAACAAGGCTCCCTGTCCTCCATATCCTGTCCTACCTTTCTGGATTTTACACTTTTTTCAGATGGCCCTTTTGCCCAGGGGGCAGTGAGACTTCATTGTAGTGCAGATTTCCTTTACAGGCTTGCTTGGTTGGCCAAAAAGGGCATATGCGTTTTTTCCTGAATATATTCAGGAAAAAACGCATACGCCCTTTTTGGCCAAGTGCATCATTGTCGACGTTGTGCCTCTTTTCCTATGCTTTCAGGGCAATTCCAGTCTACCCCCTGCAATCGTTTTCCTGAAATTCTGCCCCGCTTTCAAGTCCCCTTCGCAGGCTTACTTCAATATATTTTTGGAGGATAGCTGTCATTTATAACTCTGCAGATTTGTGAATTACAGTGCCCCTGACCTCCTTTCTTCAACTCGCTTTCTTCTGAGCTGGGCACAAAACCGCAGGATTGCTTCAGGCACTAATCTGTTTCCAGTAGGGCACCTTGAGCCTTTGTTTAATTTCTCTTCCTGGTGGGCAATGAGCGTTACATTTGCCCGTGCAGACACCTACAGCTAGTCTCTCATTGGTTCTCCATATTCCT
This sequence comes from Phocoena phocoena, assembly GCF_963924675.1. Classification (NCBI taxonomy): domain Eukaryota; kingdom Metazoa; phylum Chordata; class Mammalia; order Artiodactyla; family Phocoenidae; genus Phocoena; species Phocoena phocoena. The sequence goes on along the minus strand of NW_027077514.1, from coordinate 615,306 downwards.
GTTCATCTTGCACAGAAAATGCAAGCTGTGCCAAACAGGAGGTTAAAGGCCCTGACTCTCCAAGCGGGGAGAGTGTTAGTAAAGCATCTGGAATGGTGAAACCGAGGACCAGGATACGAAAACTGAGATGCATTTTAAATCGTTTCCCAATCACACTGTGGACGATACTCTGGGTTTCCCATGCATGTTTTAACTGGAGGAAGAATCCCTTGAACCTGGAGAGTTGGGACCCATGAAATGGGTACCATGCAGTATGACTTCAAAGGGTCTGCATTTGCTCACCGAAACTCACCAATGCTGTCAGCCTGAAGTGTCCAGCCTTATGTCTCAACCAGCTCTGGGTGTAGATGTGGTCAATCCCGGTTGCATCACATGCCCTGAGTGAATTATTTAAGAATTTCTCTCTATTTCACTGTCTTTGTGTTTTGTTTTCGAAATTTATTTTGATAATGGGATTTATCGGATTTGCACTGCTGCGTTTCGGCCGCTGTACACACGCTTGATTCTCTTACAGAGACATATATATCCATGGGTTTTAAGATTCTTCCTAGTCAGGTATATTCCTAGGCGTTTAATATGTGGTGTTGGGTCCATTTCGTTGAGCAAGGAGTAGGTCTTGTCTATTACATATTTGGCTTATGGAAAGTTATCTGTGCTAATTTCAGTCTCTGGTTTTATGCAGCACCCCAACGCACCATTCCCCATAAGCAAGCACTAGTTGGTTTTCTAAATTTGAGACCCTGTTCTGTTTTGTAATTCAGTTCATGTGTAGTCATGTTTACATTCCGTGTATTAGTGATATCTTATGATGTTTCTTTTTCTGTGTGACGAAGTTCACGTAGAATCACCGTACCTGCATCCACTCACTGTGCCGCTACGGGCCTGATGACACAGATTTCATTGCTGAGTGATATTGCATTGTACGTACGTGCCACAACTTCTTTATCCATATTTTGCTTTCTGGGATATTTACCTGATACTATAGACGAGCTTCTTGTGAACAGAGCCGTCCCAAATATTGGGGTGGCTGTCTGTTTTTTATTTTAATTTCCGTAAGCTATAGGACCATAAGTGGAAGTGCCATAGGCTGTGTTGCTTTGTTTCTTACGTGTTTCAGGAAACACCATACACTTCTCCAGGGTGGCTGTTGGCAATTTACATCCTGCCAATCAGCATAAAAAGGCTCCCTGTTCTCCATATCCTGTCCTACCTTTCTGGATTTTACACTTTTTTCAGATGGCCCTTTTGCCCGGGGGCAGTGAGACTTCATTGTAGTGCAGATTTCCTTTACAGGCTTGCTTGGTTGGCCAAAAAGGGCGTATGCGTTTTTTCCTGAATATATTCAGGAAAAAACGCATACGCCCTTTTTGGCCAAGTGCATCATTGTCGACGTTCTGCCTCTTTTCCTATGCTTTCAGGGCAATTCCAGTCTACCCCCTGCAATCGTTTTCCTGAAGTTCTGCCCGCTTTCAAGTCCCCTTCGCAGGCTTACTTCAATATATTTTTGGAGGTAGCTGTCATTTATAACTCTGCAGGTTTGTGAATTACAGTGCCCCTGAGCTCCTTTCTTCAACTCGCTTTCTTGTGAGCTGGGCAGAAAACCGCAGGATTGCTTCAGGCCCTAATCTGTTTCCGGCAGGGCACACTGAGCCTTTGTTTAATTCCTCTTCCTGGTGGGCAATGAGCGTTACATTTGCCCGTGCAGACACCTACAGCTAGTCTCTCATTGGTTCTCCCTATTCCTGTTCATCTTGCACAGAATTTGCAAGCTGTGCCAAACAGGAGGTTAAAGGCACTGACTCTCCAAGTGGGGAGAGTGTTAGTAAAGCATCTGGAATGGTGAACCCGAGGACCAGGATACGAAAACTGAGATCCATTTTAAATCGTTTCCCAATCACACGGTGGACGATACTCTGGGTTTCCCATGCATGTTTTAGCTGGAGGAAGAATCCCTTGAACCTGGAGAGTTGGGACCCAAGGAATGGGTACCATGCAGTATGACTTCAAAGGGTTTGCATTTGCTCACCGAAACTCACCAATGCTATCAGCCTGAAGTGTCCAGCCTTATGTCTCAACCAGCTCTGGGTGTAGATGTGGTCAATCACGGTTGCATCACATGCCCTGAGTGAATTACTTAAGAATTGCTCTCTATTTCACTGTCTTTGTGTTTTGTTTTCGAAATTTATTTTGATAATGAGATTTATCGGATTTTCACTGCTGCGTTTCGGCCGCTGTACACACGCTTGATTCTCTTACGGAGACATATATATCAATGGGTTTTAAGATTCTTCCTAGTCAGGTATATTCCTAGGCGTTGAATATGTGGTGTTGGGTCCATTTCGTTGAGCAAGGAGTAGGTCTTGTCTATTACATATTTGGCTTATGGAAAGTTTTCTGTGCTAATTTCAGTCTCTGGTTTTATGCAGCACCCCAACGCACCTTTCCCCGTAAGCAAGCACTAGTTGGTTTTCTAAATTTGAGACCCTGTTCTGTTTTGTAATTCAGTTCATGTGTAGTCAAGTTGACATTCCGTGAATTAGTGATATCTTATGATGTTTCTTTTTCTGTGTGACGTAGTTCACGTAGAATCACCGTACCTGCATCCACTCACTATGCCGCTACGGGCCTGATGACACAGATTTCATTGCTGAGTGATATTGCATTGTACGTACGTGCCACAACTTCTTTATCCATTTTTTGCTTTCTGGGATATTTACCTGATACTATAGACGAGCTTCTTGTGAACAGAGCCGTCCCAAATATTGGGGTGGCTGTCTGTTTTTTATTTTAATTTCCGTAAGCTATAGGACCATAAGTGGAAGTGCCATAGGCTGTGTTGCTTTGTTTCTTACGTGTTTCAGGAAACACCATACACTTCTCCAGGGTGGCTGTTGGCAATTTACATCCTGCCAATCAGCATAACAAGGCTCCCTGTTCTCCATATCCTGTCCTACCTTTCTGGATTTTACACTTTTTTCAGATGGCCCTTTTGCCCGGGGGGCAGTGAGACTTCATTGTAGTGCAGATTTCCTTTACAGGCTTGCTTGGTTGGCCAAAAAGGGCGTATGCGTTTTTTCCTGAATATATTCAGGAAAAAACGCATACGCCCTTTTTGGCCAAGTGCATCATTGTCGACGTTCTGCCTCTTTTCCTATGCTTTCAGGGCAATTCCAGTCTACCCCCTGCAATCGTTTTCCTGAAGTTCTGCCCGCTTTCAAGTCCCCTTCGCAGGCTTACTTCAATATATTTGTGGAGGATAGCTGTCATTTATAACTCTGCAGGTTTGTGAATTACAGTGCCCCTGAGCTCCTTTCTTCAAATCGCTTTCTTGTGAGCTGGGCACAAAACCGCAGGATTGCTTCAGGCCGTAATCTGGTTTCCAGCAGGGCACACTGAGCCTTTGTTTAATTCCTCTTCCTGGTGGGCAATGAGCGTTACATTTGCCCGTGCAGACACCTACAGCTAGTCTCTCATTGGTTCTCCCTATTCCTGTTCATCTTGCACAGAATTTGCAAGCAGTGCCAAACAGGAGGTTAAAGGCACTGACTCTCCAAGCGGGAGAGTGTTAGTAAAGCATCTGGAATGGTGAACCCGAGGACCAGGATACGAAAACTGAGATGCATTTTAAATCGTTTCCCAATCACACGGTGGACGATACTCTGGGTTTCCCATGCATGTTTTAGCTGGAGGAAGAATCCCTTGAACCTGGAGAGTTGGGACCCATGGAATGGGTACCATGCAGTATGACTTCAAGGGTTTGCATTTGCTCACCGAAACTCACCAATGCTATCAGCCTGAAGTGTCCAGCCTTATGTCTCAACCAGCTCTGGGTGTAGATGTGGTCAATCACGGTTGCATCACATGCCCTGAGTGAATTACTTAAGAATTGCTCTCTATTTCACTGTCTTTGTGTTTTGTTTTCGAAATTTATTTTGATAATGAGATTTATCGGATTTTCACTGCTGCGTTTCGGCCGCTGTACACACGCTTGATTCTCTTACGGGGACATATATATCAATGGGTTTTAAGATTCTTCCTAGTCAGGTATATTCCTAGGCGTTGAATATGTGGTGTTGGGTCCATTTCGTTGAGCAAGGAGTAGGTCTTGTCTATTACATATTTGGCTTATGGAAAGTTTTCTGTGCTAATTTCAGTCTCTGGTTTTATGCAGCACCCCAACGCACCTTTCCCCGTAAGCAAGCACTAGTTGGTTTTCTAAATTTGAGACCCTGTTCTGTTTTGTAATTCAGTTCCTGTGTAGTCAAGTTTACATTCCGTGAATTAGTGATATCTTATGATGTTTCTTTTTTCTGTGTGACGTAGTTCACGTAGAATCACCGTACCTTCATCCACTCATTATGCCGCTACGGGCCTGATGACACAGATTTCATTGCTGAGTGATATTGCATTGTACGTACGTGCCACAACTTCTTTATCCATTTTTTGCTTTCTGGGATATTTACCTGATACTGTAGACGAGCTTCTTGTGAACACAGCCGTCCCAAATATTGGGGTGGCTGTCTGTTTTTGATTTTAATTTCCGTAAGCTATAGGACCATAAGTGGAAGTGCCATAGGCTCTGTTGCTTTGTTTCTTACGTGTTTCAGGAAACACCATACACTTCTCCGGGGTGGCTGCTGGCAATTTACATCCTGCCAATCAGCATAACAAGGCTCCCTGTTCTCCATATCCTGTCCTACCTTTCTGGATTTTACACTTTTTATAGATGGCCCTTTTGCCCGGGGGGCAGTGAGACTTCATTGTAGTGCAGATTTCCTTTACAGGCTTGCTTGGTTGGCCAAAAAGGGCGTATGCGTTTTTTCCTGAATATATTCAGGAAAAAACGCATACGCCCTTTTTGGCCAAGTGCATCATTGTCGACGTTGTGCCTCTTTTCCTATGCTGTCAGGGCAATTCCAGTCTACCCCCTGCAATCGTTTTCCTGAAATTCTGCCCCGCTTTCAAGTCCCCTTTGCAGGCTTACTTCAATATATTTTTGGAGGATAGCTGTCATTTATAACTCTGCAGATTTGTGAATTACAGTGCCCCTGACCTCCTTTCTTCAACTCGCTTTCTTCTGAGCTGGGCACAAAACCGCAGGATTGCTTCAGGCCCTAATCTGTTTCCAGTAGGGCACCCTGAGCCTTTGTTTAATTCCTCTTCCTGGTGGGCAATGAGCGTTACATTTGCCCGTGCAGACACCTACAGCTAGTCTCTCATTGGTTCTCCCTATTCCTGTTCATCTTGCACAGAAAATGCAAGCTGTGCCAAACAGGAGGTTAAAGGCCCTGACTCTCCAAGCGGGGAGAGTGTTAGTAAAGCATCTGGAATGGTGAACCCGAGGACCAGGATACGAAAACTGAGATGCATTTTAAATCGTTTCCCAATCACACGGTGGACGATACTCTGGGTTTCCCATGCATGTTTTAGCTGGAGGAAGAATCCCTTGAACCTGGAGAGTTGGGACCCATGGAATGGGTACCATGCAGTATGACTTCAAAGGGTCTGCATTTGCTCACCGAAACTCACCAATGCTATCAGCCTGAAGTGTCCAGCCTTATGTCTCAACCAGCTCTGGGTGTAGATGTGGTCAATCCCGGTTGCATCACATGCCCTGAGTGAATTATTTAAGAATTGCTCTCTATTTCACTGTCTTTGTGTTTTGTTTTCGAAATTTATTTTGATAATGGGATTTATCGGATTTTCACTGCTGCGTTTCGGCCACTGTACACACGCTTGATTCTCTTACGGAGACATGTATATCCATGGGTTTTAAGATTCTTCCTAGTCAGGTATATTCCTAGGCATTGAATATGTGGTGTTGGGTCCATTTCGTTGAGCAAGGAGTAGGTCTTGTCTATTACATATATGGCTTATGGAAAGTTATCTGTGCTAATTTCAGTCTCTGGTTTTATGCAGCACCCCAACGCACCTTTCCCCATAAGCAAGCACTAGTTGGTTTTCTAAATTTGAGTCCCTGTTCTGTTTTGTAATTCAGTTCATGTGTAGTCAAGTTTACATTCCGTGAATTAGTGATATCTTATGACTTTTCTTTTTCTGTGTGACGTAGTTCACGTAGAATAACCGTATCTGCATCCACTGACTATGCCGCTACGCGCCTGATGACACAGATTTCATTGCTGAGTGATTTTGCATTGTACGTACGTGCCACAACTTCTTTGTCCATTTTTTGCTTTCTTGGATATTTACCTGATACTGTAGATGAGCTTCTTGTGAACACAGCCGTCCCAAATATTGGGGTGGCTGTCTGTTTTTGATTTTAATTTCCGTAAGCTATAGGACCATAAGTGGAAGTGCCATAGGCTGTGTTGCTTTGTTTCTTACGTATTACAGGAAACACCATACACTTCTCCAGGATGGCTGCTGGCAATTTACATCCTGCCAATCAGCATAACAAGTCTCCCTGTTCTCCATATCCTGTCCTACCTTTCTGGATTTTACACTTTTTTCAGATGGCCCTTTTGCCCGGGGGGCAGTGAGACTTCATTGTAGTGCAGATTTCATTTACAGGCTTGCTTGGCTGGCCAAAAAGGGCCTATGCGTTTTTTCCTGAATATATTCAGGAAAAAACGCATACGCCCTTTTTGGCCAAGTGCATCATTGTCAACGTTGTGCCTCTTTTCCTATGCTTTCAGGGCAATTCCAGTCTACCCCCTGCAATCGTTTTCCTGAAATTCTGCCCCGCTTTCAAGTCCCCTTCGCAGGCTTACTTCAATATATTTTTGGAGGATAGCTGTCATTTATAACTCTGCAGGTTTGTGAATTATAGAGCCCCTGAGCTCCTTTCTTCAACTCGCTTTCTTGTGAGCTGGGCACAAAACCGCAGGATTGCTTCAGGCCCTAATCTGTTTCCAGCAGGGCACACTGAGCCTTTGTTTTATCCCTCTTCCTGGTGGGCAATGAGTGTTACATTTGCCCGTGCAGACACCTACAGCTAGTCTCTCATTGGTTCTCCCTATTCCTGATCATCTTGCACAGAAATTGCAAACTGTGCCAAAGAGGAGGTTAAAGGCACTGACTCTCAAGCGGGGAGAGTGTTAGTAAAGCGTCTGGAATGGTGAACCCTAGGACAAGGATACGAAAACTGAGATGCATTTTAAATCGTTTCCCAATCTCACGGAGTACCATACTCTGTGTTTCCCATGCATGTTTTAGCTGAAGGAAGAATCCCTTGAACCTGGAGAGTTGGGACCCATGGAATGGGTACCATGCAGTATGACTTCAAAGGGTCTGCCTTTGCTCACCGAAACTCACCAATGCTATCAGCCTGAACTGTCCAGCCTTATGTCTCAACCAGCTCTGGGTGTAGATGTGGTCAATCCCGGTTGCATCACATGCCCTGAGTGAATTATTTAAGAATTGCTCTCTATTTCAGTGTCTTTGTGTTTTGTTTTTAAAATTTATTTTGATAATGGGATTTATCGGGTTTTCACTGCTGCGTTTCGGCCGCTGTACACACGCTTGATTCTCTTACGGAGACATATATATCCATGGGTTTTAAGATTCTTCCTAGTCAGGTATATTCCTAGGCGTTGAATATGTGGTGTTGGGTCCATTTCGTTGAGCAAGGAGTAGGTCTTGTCTATTACATATTTGGCTTATGGAAAGTTATATGTGCTAATTTCAGTCTCTGGTTTTATGCAGCACCCCAAGGCACCTTTCCCCATAAGCAAGCACTAGTTGGTTTTCTAAATTTGAGACCCTGTTCTGTTTTGTAATTCAGTTCATGTGTAGTCAAGTTTACATTCCGTGTATTAGTGATATCTTATGATGTTTCTTTTTCTGTGTGACGTAGTTCACGTAGAATCACCGTACCTGCATCCACTCACTATGCCGCTACGGGCCTGAAGACACAGATTTCATTGCTGAGTGATACTGCATTGCACGTACGTGCCACAACTTCTTTATCCATTTTTTGCTTTCTGGGATATTTACCTGGTACTGTAAACGAGCTTCTTGGGAACACAGCCGTCCCAAAGTTTGGGGTGGCTCTCTGTTTTTTATTTTAATTTCCCTAAGGAATAGGACCATAAGTGCAATTGCCATAGGCTGTGTTCCTTTATTTCTTACGTGTTTCAGGAAACACCATACACTTCTCCAGGGTGGCTGTTGGCAATTTACATCCTGCCAATCAGCATAACAAGGCTCCCTGTTCTGCATATCCTGTCCTACCTTTCTGGATTTTACACTTTTTTCAGATGGCCCTTTTGCCCGGGGGGCAGTGAGATTTCATTGTAGTGCAGATTTCCTTTACAGGCTTGCTTGATTGGCCAAAAAGGACGTATGCGTTTTTTCCTGAATATATTCAGGAAAAAACGCATACGCCCTTTTTGGCCCAGTGCATCATTGTCGAAGTTGTGCCTCTTTTCCTATGCTTTCAGGGCAATTGCAGTGTATCCCCTGCAATCGTTTTCCTGAAATTCTGCCCCGCTTTCAAGTCCCCTTCGCAGGCTTACTTCAATATGCTTTTGGAAGATAGCTGTCATTTATAACTCTGCAGGTTTGTGAATTACAGTGCCCCTGAGCTCCTTTCTTCAACTCGCTTTCTTGTGAGCTGGGCACAAAACCGCAGGATTGCTTCAGGCCCTAATCTGTTTCCAGCAGGGCACACTGAGCCTTTGTTTAATTCCTCTTCCTGGTGGGCAATGAGCATTACATTTGCCCGTGAAGACACCTACAGCTAGTCTCTCATTGGTTCTCCCTATTCCTGTTCATCTTGCACAGAATTTGCAAGCTGTGCCAAACAGGAGGTTAAAGGCACTGACTCTCCAAGCTGGGAGATTGTTAGTAAAGCATCTGGAATGGTGAACCCGAGGACCAGGATACGAAAACTGAGATGCATTTTAAATCGTTTCCCAATCACACGGTGGACGATACTCTGGGTTTCCCATGCATGTTTTAGCTGGAGGAAGAATGCCTTGAAACTGGAGAGTTGGGACCCATGGAATGGGTACCATGCAGTATGACTTCAAAGGGTCTGCATTTGCTCACCGAAACTCACCAATGTTATCAGCCTGAAGTGTCCAGCCTTATGTCTCAACCAGCTCTGGGTGTAGATGTGGTCAATCCCGGTTGCATCACATGCCCTGAGTGAATTATTTAAGAATTGCTCTCTATTTCAGTGTCTTTGTGTTTTGTTTTTAAAATTTATTTTGATAATGGGATTTATCGGGTTTTCACTGCTGCGTTTCGGCCGCTGTACACACGCTTGATTCTCTTACGGAGACATATATATCCATGGGTTTTAAGATTCTTCCTAGTCAGGTATATTCCTAGGCGTTGAATATGTGGTGTTGGGTCCATTTCGTTGAGCAAGGAGTAGGTCTTGTCTATTACATATTTGGCTTATGGAAAGATTTCTGTGCTAATTTCAGTCTCTGTTTTTATGCAGCACCCCAACGCACCTTTCCCCGTAAGCAAGCACTAGTTGGTTTTCTAAATTTGAGACCCTGTTCTGTTTTGTAATTCAGTTCCTGTGTAGTCAAGTTTACATTCCGTGAATTAGTGATATCTTATGATGTTTCTTTTTCTGTGTGACGTAGTTCACGTAGAATCACCGTACCTTCATCCACTCATTATGCCGCTACGGGCCTGATGACACAGATTTCATTGCTGAGTGATATTGCATTGTACGTACGTGCCACAACTTCTTTATCCATTTTTTGCTTTCTGGGATATTTACCTGATACTGTAGACGAGCTTCTTGTGAACACAGCCGTCCCAAATATTGGGGTGGCTGTCTGTTTTTGATTTTAATTTCCGTAAGCTATAGGACCATAAGTGGAAGTGCCATAGGCTGTGTTGCTTTGTTTCTTACGTGTTTCAGGAAACACCATACACTTCTCCGGGGTGGCTGCTGGCAATTTACATCCTGCCAATCAGCATAACAAGGCTCCCTGTCCTCCATATCCTGTCCTACCTTTCTGGATTTTACACTTTTTTCAGATGGCCCTTTTGCCCAGGGGGCAGTGAGACTTCATTGTAGTGCAGATTTCCTTTACAGGCTTGCTTGGTTGGCCAAAAAGGGCATATGCGTTTTTTCCTGAATATATTCAGGAAAAAACGCATACGCCCTTTTTGGCCAAGTGCATCATTGTCGACGTTGTGCCTCTTTTCCTATGCTTTCAGGGCAATTCCAGTCTACCCCCTGCAATCGTTTTCCTGAAATTCTGCCCCGCTTTCAAGTCCCCTTCGCAGGCTTACTTCAATATATTTTTGGAGGATAGCTGTCATTTATAACTCTGCAGATTTGTGAATTACAGTGCCCCTGACCTCCTTTCTTCAACTCGCTTTCTTCTGAGCTGGGCACAAAACCGCAGGATTGCTTCAGGCACTAATCTGTTTCCAGTAGGGCACCTTGAGCCTTTGTTTAATTTCTCTTCCTGGTGGGCAATGAGCGTTACATTTGCCCGTGCAGACACCTACAGCTAGTCTCTCATTGGTTCTCCATATTCCTGTTCATCTTGCACAGAAAATGCAAGCTGTGCCAAACAGGAGGTTAAAGGCCCTGACTCTCCAAGCGGGGAGAGTGTTAGTAAAGCATCTGGAATGGTGAAACCGAGGACCAGGATACGAAAACTGAGATGCATTTTAAATCGTTTCCCAATCACACTGTGGACGATACTCTGGGTTTCCCATGCATGTTTTAACTGGAGGAAGAATCCCTTGAACCTGGAGAGTTGGGACCCATGAAATGGGTACCATGCAGTATGACTTCAAAGGGTCTGCATTTGCTCACCGAAACTCACCAATGCTGTCAGCCTGAAGTGTCCAGCCTTATGTCTCAACCAGCTCTGGGTGTAGATGTGGTCAATCCCGGTTGCATCACATGCCCTGAGTGAATTATTTAAGAATTTCTCTCTATTTCACTGTCTTTGTGTTTTGTTTTCGAAATTTATTTTGATAATGGGATTTATCGGATTTGCACTGCTGCGTTTCGGCCGCTGTACACACGCTTGATTCTCTTACAGAGACATATATATCCATGGGTTTTAAGATTCTTCCTAGTCAGGTATATTCCTAGGCGTTTAATATGTGGTGTTGGGTCCATTTCGTTGAGCAAGGAGTAGGTCTTGTCTATTACATATTTGGCTTATGGAAAGTTATCTGTGCTAATTTCAGTCTCTGGTTTTATGCAGCACCCCAACGCACCATTCCCCATAAGCAAGCACTAGTTGGTTTTCTAAATTTGAGACCCTGTTCTGTTTTGTAATTCAGTTCATGTGTAGTCATGTTTACATTCCGTGTATTAGTGATATCTTATGATGTTTCTTTTTCTGTGTGACGAAGTTCACGTAGAATCACCGTACCTGCATCCACTCACTGTGCCGCTACGGGCCTGATGACACAGATTTCATTGCTGAGTGATATTGCATTGTACGTACGTGCCACAACTTCTTTATCCATATTTTGCTTTCTGGGATATTTACCTGATACTATAGACGAGCTTCTTGTGAACAGAGCCGTCCCAAATATTGGGGTGGCTGTCTGTTTTTTATTTTAATTTCCGTAAGCTATAGGACCATAAGTGGAAGTGCCATAGGCTGTGTTGCTTTGTTTCTTACGTGTTTCAGGAAACACCATACACTTCTCCAGGGTGGCTGTTGGCAATTTACATCCTGCCAATCAGCATAAAAAGGCTCCCTGTTCTCCATATCCTGTCCTACCTTTCTGGATTTTACACTTTTTTCAGATGGCCCTTTTGCCCGGGGGCAGTGAGACTTCATTGTAGTGCAGATTTCCTTTACAGGCTTGCTTGGTTGGCCAAAAAGGGCGTATGCGTTTTTTCCTGAATATATTCAGGAAAAAACGCATACGCCCTTTTTGGCCAAGTGCATCATTGTCGACGTTCTGCCTCTTTTCCTATGCTTTCAGGGCAATTCCAGTCTACCCCCTGCAATCGTTTTCCTGAAGTTCTGCCCGCTTTCAAGTCCCCTTCGCAGGCTTACTTCAATATATTTTTGGAGGTAGCTGTCATTTATAACTCTGCAGGTTTGTGAATTACAGTGCCCCTGAGCTCCTTTCTTCAACTCGCTTTCTTGTGAGCTGGGCAGAAAACCGCAGGATTGCTTCAGGCCCTAATCTGTTTCCGGCAGGGCACACTGAGCCTTTGTTTAATTCCTCTTCCTGGTGGGCAATGAGCGTTACATTTGCCCGTGCAGACACCTACAGCTAGTCTCTCATTGGTTCTCCCTATTCCTGTTCATCTTGCACAGAATTTGCAAGCTGTGCCAAACAGGAGGTTAAAGGCACTGACTCTCCAAGTGGGGAGAGTGTTAGTAAAGCATCTGGAATGGTGAACCCGAGGACCAGGATACGAAAACTGAGATCCATTTTAAATCGTTTCCCAATCACACGGTGGACGATACTCTGGGTTTCCCATGCATGTTTTAGCTGGAGGAAGAATCCCTTGAACCTGGAGAGTTGGGACCCAAGGAATGGGTACCATGCAGTATGACTTCAAAGGGTTTGCATTTGCTCACCGAAACTCACCAATGCTATCAGCCTGAAGTGTCCAGCCTTATGTCTCAACCAGCTCTGGGTGTAGATGTGGTCAATCACGGTTGCATCACATGCCCTGAGTGAATTACTTAAGAATTGCTCTCTATTTCACTGTCTTTGTGTTTTGTTTTCGAAATTTATTTTGATAATGAGATTTATCGGATTTTCACTGCTGCGTTTCGGCCGCTGTACACACGCTTGATTCTCTTACGGAGACATATATATCAATGGGTTTTAAGATTCTTCCTAGTCAGGTATATTCCTAGGCGTTGAATATGTGGTGTTGGGTCCATTTCGTTGAGCAAGGAGTAGGTCTTGTCTATTACATATTTGGCTTATGGAAAGTTTTCTGTGCTAATTTCAGTCTCTGGTTTTATGCAGCACCCCAACGCACCTTTCCCCGTAAGCAAGCACTAGTTGGTTTTCTAAATTTGAGACCCTGTTCTGTTTTGTAATTCAGTTCATGTGTAGTCAAGTTGACATTCCGTGAATTAGTGATATCTTATGATGTTTCTTTTTCTGTGTGACGTAGTTCACGTAGAATCACCGTACCTGCATCCACTCACTATGCCGCTACGGGCCTGATGACACAGATTTCATTGCTGAGTGATATTGCATTGTACGTACGTGCCACAACTTCTTTATCCATTTTTTGCTTTCTGGGATATTTACCTGATACTATAGACGAGCTTCTTGTGAACAGAGCCGTCCCAAATATTGGGGTGGCTGTCTGTTTTTTATTTTAATTTCCGTAAGCTATAGGACCATAAGTGGAAGTGCCATAGGCTGTGTTGCTTTGTTTCTTACGTGTTTCAGGAAACACCATACACTTCTCCAGGGTGGCTGTTGGCAATTTACATCCTGCCAATCAGCATAACAAGGCTCCCTGTTCTCCATATCCTGTCCTACCTTTCTGGATTTTACACTTTTTTCAGATGGCCCTTTTGCCCGGGGGGCAGTGAGACTTCATTGTAGTGCAGATTTCCTTTACAGGCTTGCTTGGTTGGCCAAAAAGGGCGTATGCGTTTTTTCCTGAATATATTCAGGAAAAAACGCATACGCCCTTTTTGGCCAAGTGCATCATTGTCGACGTTCTGCCTCTTTTCCTATGCTTTCAGGGCAATTCCAGTCTACCCCCTGCAATCGTTTTCCTGAAGTTCTGCCCGCTTTCAAGTCCCCTTCGCAGGCTTACTTCAATATATTTGTGGAGGATAGCTGTCATTTATAACTCTGCAGGTTTGTGAATTACAGTGCCCCTGAGCTCCTTTCTTCAAATCGCTTTCTTGTGAGCTGGGCACAAAACCGCAGGATTGCTTCAGGCCGTAATCTGTTTCCAGCAGGGCACACTGAGCCTTTGTTTAATTCCTCTTCCTGGTGGGCAATGAGCGTTACATTTGCCCGTGCAGACACCTACAGCTAGTCTCTCATTGGTTCTCCCTATTCCTGTTCATCTTGCACAGAATTTGCAAGCAGTGCCAAACAGGAGGTTAAAGGCACTGACTCTCCAAGCGGGGAGAGTGTTAGTAAAGCATCTGGAATGGTGAACCCGAGGACCAGGATACGAAAACTGAGATGCATTTTAAATCGTTTCCCAATCACACGGTGGACGATACTCTGGGTTTCCCATGCATGTTTTAGCTGGAGGAAGAATCCCTTGAACCTGGAGAGTTGGGACCCATGGAATGGGTACCATGCAGTATGACTTCAAAGGGTTTGCATTTGCTCACCGAAACTCACCAATGCTATCAGCCTGAAGTGTCCAGCCTTATGTCTCAACCAGCTCTGGGTGTAGATGTGGTCAATCACGGTTGCATCACATGCCCTGAGTGAATTACTTAAGAATTGCTCTCTATTTCACTGTCTTTGTGTTTTGTTTTCGAAATTTATTTTGATAATGAGATTTATCGGATTTTCACTGCTGCGTTTCGGCCGCTGTACACACGCTTGATTCTCTTACGGGGACATATATATCAATGGGTTTTAAGATTCTTCCTAGTCAGGTATATTCCTAGGCGTTGAATATGTGGTGTTGGGTCCATTTCGTTGAGCAAGGAGTAGGTCTTGTCTATTACATATTTGGCTTATGGAAAGTTTTCTGTGCTAATTTCAGTCTCTGGTTTTATGCAGCACCCCAACGCACCTTTCCCCGTAAGCAAGCACTAGTTGGTTTTCTAAATTTGAGACCCTGTTCTGTTTTGTAATTCAGTTCCTGTGTAGTCAAGTTTACATTCCGTGAATTAGTGATATCTTATGATGTTTCTTTTTCTGTGTGACGTAGTTCACGTAGAATCACCGTACCTTCATCCACTCATTATGCCGCTACGGGCCTGATGACACAGATTTCATTGCTGAGTGATATTGCATTGTACGTACGTGCCACAACTTCTTTATCCATTTTTTGCTTTCTGGGATATTTACCTGATACTGTAGACGAGCTTCTTGTGAACACAGCCGTCCCAAATATTGGGGTGGCTGTCTGTTTTTGATTTTAATTTCCGTAAGCTATAGGACCATAAGTGGAAGTGCCATAGGCTCTGTTGCTTTGTTTCTTACGTGTTTCAGGAAACACCATACACTTCTCCGGGGTGGCTGCTGGCAATTTACATCCTGCCAATCAGCATAACAAGGCTCCCTGTTCTCCATATCCTGTCCTACCTTTCTGGATTTTACACTTTTTATAGATGGCCCTTTTGCCCGGGGGGCAGTGAGACTTCATTGTAGTGCAGATTTCCTTTACAGGCTTGCTTGGTTGGCCAAAAAGGGCGTATGCGTTTTTTCCTGAATATATTCAGGAAAAAACGCATACGCCCTTTTTGGCCAAGTGCATCATTGTCGACGTTGTGCCTCTTTTCCTATGCTGTCAGGGCAATTCCAGTCTACCCCCTGCAATCGTTTTCCTGAAATTCTGCCCCGCTTTCAAGTCCCCTTTGCAGGCTTACTTCAATATATTTTTGGAGGATAGCTGTCATTTATAACTCTGCAGATTTGTGAATTACAGTGCCCCTGACCTCCTTTCTTCAACTCGCTTTCTTCTGAGCTGGGCACAAAACCGCAGGATTGCTTCAGGCCCTAATCTGTTTCCAGTAGGGCACCCTGAGCCTTTGTTTAATTCCTCTTCCTGGTGGGCAATGAGCGTTACATTTGCCCGTGCAGACACCTACAGCTAGTCTCTCATTGGTTCTCCCTATTCCTGTTCATCTTGCACAGAAAATGCAAGCTGTGCCAAACAGGAGGTTAAAGGCCCTGACTCTCCAAGCGGGGAGAGTGTTAGTAAAGCATCTGGAATGGTGAACCCGAGGACCAGGATACGAAAACTGAGATGCATTTTAAATCGTTTCCCAATCACACGGTGGACGATACTCTGGGTTTCCCATGCATGTTTTAGCTGGAGGAAGAATCCCTTGAACCTGGAGAGTTGGGACCCATGGAATGGGTACCATGCAGTATGACTTCAAAGGGTCTGCATTTGCTCACCGAAACTCACCAATGCTATCAGCCTGAAGTGTCCAGCCTTATGTCTCAACCAGCTCTGGGTGTAGATGTGGTCAATCCCGGTTGCATCACATGCCCTGAGTGAATTATTTAAGAATTGCTCTCTATTTCACTGTCTTTGTGTTTTGTTTTCGAAATTTATTTTGATAATGGGATTTATCGGATTTTCACTGCTGCGTTTCGGCCACTGTACACACGCTTGATTCTCTTACGGAGACATGTATATCCATGGGTTTTAAGATTCTTCCTAGTCAGGTATATTCCTAGGCATTGAATATGTGGTGTTGGGTCCATTTCGTTGAGCAAGGAGTAGGTCTTGTCTATTACATATATGGCTTATGGAAAGTTATCTGTGCTAATTTCAGTCTCTGGTTTTATGCAGCACCCCAACGCACCTTTCCCCATAAGCAAGCACTAGTTGGTTTTCTAAATTTGAGTCCCTGTTCTGTTTTGTAATTCAGTTCATGTGTAGTCAAGTTTACATTCCGTGAATTAGTGATATCTTATGACTTTTCTTTTTCTGTGTGACGTAGTTCACGTAGAATAACCGTATCTGCATCCACTGACTATGCCGCTACGCGCCTGATGACACAGATTTCATTGCTGAGTGATTTTGCATTGTACGTACGTGCCACAACTTCTTTGTCCATTTTTTGCTTTCTTGGATATTTACCTGATACTGTAGATGAGCTTCTTGTGAACACAGCCGTCCCAAATATTGGGGTGGCTGTCTGTTTTTGATTTTAATTTCCGTAAGCTATAGGACCATAAGTGGAAGTGCCATAGGCTGTGTTGCTTTGTTTCTTACGTATTACAGGAAACACCATACACTTCTCCAGGATGGCTGCTGGCAATTTACATCCTGCCAATCAGCATAACAAGTCTCCCTGTTCTCCATATCCTGTCCTACCTTTCTGGATTTTACACTTTTTTCAGATGGCCCTTTTGCCCGGGGGGCAGTGAGACTTCATTGTAGTGCAGATTTCATTTACAGGCTTGCTTGGCTGGCCAAAAAGGGCCTATGCGTTTTTTCCTGAATATATTCAGGAAAAAACGCATACGCCCTTTTTGGCCAAGTGCATCATTGTCAACGTTGTGCCTCTTTTCCTATGCTTTCAGGGCAATTCCAGTCTACCCCCTGCAATCGTTTTCCTGAAATTCTGCCCCGCTTTCAAGTCCCCTTCGCAGGCTTACTTCAATATATTTTTGGAGGATAGCTGTCATTTATAACTCTGCAGGTTTGTGAATTATAGAGCCCCTGAGCTCCTTTCTTCAACTCGCTTTCTTGTGAGCTGGGCACAAAACCGCAGGATTGCTTCAGGCCCTAATCTGTTTCCAGCAGGGCACACTGAGCCTTTGTTTTATCCCTCTTCCTGGTGGGCAATGAGTGTTACATTTGCCCGTGCAGACACCTACAGCTAGTCTCTCATTGGTTCTCCCTATTCCTGATCATCTTGCACAGAAATTGCAAACTGTGCCAAAGAGGAGGTTAAAGGCACTGACTCTCAAGCGGGGAGAGTGTTAGTAAAGCGTCTGGAATGGTGAACCCTAGGACAAGGATACGAAAACTGAGATGCATTTTAAATCGTTTCCCAATCTCACGGAGTACCATACTCTGTGTTTCCCATGCATGTTTTAGCTGAAGGAAGAATCCCTTGAACCTGGAGAGTTGGGACCCATGGAATGGGTACCATGCAGTATGACTTCAAAGGGTCTGCCTTTGCTCACCGAAACTCACCAATGCTATCAGCCTGAACTGTCCAGCCTTATGTCTCAACCAGCTCTGGGTGTAGATGTGGTCAATCCCGGTTGCATCACATGCCCTGAGTGAATTATTTAAGAATTGCTCTCTATTTCAGTGTCTTTGTGTTTTGTTTTTAAAATTTATTTTGATAATGGGATTTATCGGGTTTTCACTGCTGCGTTTCGGCCGCTGTACACACGCTTGATTCTCTTACGGAGACATATATATCCATGGGTTTTAAGATTCTTCCTAGTCAGGTATATTCCTAGGCGTTGAATATGTGGTGTTGGGTCCATTTCGTTGAGCAAGGAGTAGGTCTTGTCTATTACATATTTGGCTTATGGAAAGTTATATGTGCTAATTTCAGTCTCTGGTTTTATGCAGCACCCCAAGGCACCTTTCCCCATAAGCAAGCACTAGTTGGTTTTCTAAATTTGAGACCCTGTTCTGTTTTGTAATTCAGTTCATGTGTAGTCAAGTTTACATTCCGTGTATTAGTGATATCTTATGATGTTTCTTTTTCTGTGTGACGTAGTTCACGTAGAATCACCGTACCTGCATCCACTCACTATGCCGCTACGGGCCTGAAGACACAGATTTCATTGCTGAGTGATACTGCATTGCACGTACGTGCCACAACTTCTTTATCCATTTTTTGCTTTCTGGGATATTTACCTGGTACTGTAAACGAGCTTCTTGGGAACACAGCCGTCCCAAAGTTTGGGGTGGCTCTCTGTTTTTTATTTTAATTTCCCTAAGGAATAGGACCATAAGTGCAATTGCCATAGGCTGTGTTCCTTTATTTCTTACGTGTTTCAGGAAACACCATACACTTCTCCAGGGTGGCTGTTGGCAATTTACATCCTGCCAATCAGCATAACAAGGCTCCCTGTTCTGCATATCCTGTCCTACCTTTCTGGATTTTACACTTTTTTCAGATGGCCCTTTTGCCCGGGGGGCAGTGAGATTTCATTGTAGTGCAGATTTCCTTTACAGGCTTGCTTGATTGGCCAAAAAGGACGTATGCGTTTTTTCCTGAATATATTCAGGAAAAAACGCATACGCCCTTTTTGGCCCAGTGCATCATTGTCGAAGTTGTGCCTCTTTTCCTATGCTTTCAGGGCAATTGCAGTGTATCCCCTGCAATCGTTTTCCTGAAATTCTGCCCCGCTTTCAAGTCCCCTTCGCAGGCTTACTTCAATATGCTTTTGGAAGATAGCTGTCATTTATAACTCTGCAGGTTTGTGAATTACAGTGCCCCTGAGCTCCTTTCTTCAACTCGCTTTCTTGTGAGCTGGGCACAAAACCGCAGGATTGCTTCAGGCCCTAATCTGTTTCCAGCAGGGCACACTGAGCCTTTGTTTAATTCCTCTTCCTGGTGGGCAATGAGCATTACATTTGCCCGTGAAGACACCTACAGCTAGTCTCTCATTGGTTCTCCCTATTCCTGTTCATCTTGCACAGAATTTGCAAGCTGTGCCAAACAGGAGGTTAAAGGCACTGACTCTCCAAGCTGGGAGATTGTTAGTAAAGCATCTGGAATGGTGAACCCGAGGACCAGGATACGAAAACTGAGATGCATTTTAAATCGTTTCCCAATCACACGGTGGACGATACTCTGGGTTTCCCATGCATGTTTTAGCTGGAGGAAGAATGCCTTGAAACTGGAGAGTTGGGACCCATGGAATGGGTACCATGCAGTATGACTTCAAAGGGTCTGCATTTGCTCACCGAAACTCACCAATGTTATCAGCCTGAAGTGTCCAGCCTTATGTCTCAACCAGCTCTGGGTGTAGATGTGGTCAATCCCGGTTGCATCACATGCCCTGAGTGAATTATTTAAGAATTGCTCTCTATTTCAGTGTCTTTGTGTTTTGTTTTTAAAATTTATTTTGATAATGGGATTTATCGGGTTTTCACTGCTGCGTTTCGGCCGCTGTACACACGCTTGATTCTCTTACGGAGACATATATATCCATGGGTTTTAAGATTCTTCCTAGTCAGGTATATTCCTAGGCGTTGAATATGTGGTGTTGGGTCCATTTCGTTGAGCAAGGAGTAGGTCTTGTCTATTACATATTTGGCTTATGGAAAGTTATATGTGCTAATTTCAGTCTCTGGTTTTATGCAGCACCCCAAGGCACCTTTCCCCATAAGCAAGCACTAGTTGGTTTTCTAAATTTGAGACCCTGTTCTGTTTTGTAATTCAGTTCATGTGTAGTCAAGTTTACATTCCGTGTATTAGTGATATCTTATGATGTTTCTTTTTCTGTGTGACGTAGTTCACGTAGAATCACCGTACCTGCATCCACTCACTATGCCGCTACGGGCCTGAAGACACAGATTTCATTGCTGAGTGATACTGCATTGCACGTACGTGCCACAACTTCTTTATCCATTTTTTGCTTTCTGGGATATTTACCTGGTACTGTAAACGAGCTTCTTGGGAACACAGCCGTCCCAAAGTTTGGGGTGGCTCTCTGTTTTTTATTTTAATTTCCCTAAGGAATAGGACCATAAGTGCAATTGCCATAGGCTGTGTTGCTTTATTTCTTACGTGTTTCAGGAAACACCATACACTTCTCCAGGGTGGCTGTTGGCAATTTACATCCTGCCAATCAGCATAACAAGGCTCCCTGTTCTGCATATCCTGTCCTACCTTTCTGGATTTTACACTTTTTTCAGATGGCCCTTTTGCCTGGGGGGCAGTGAGATTTCATTGTAGTGCAGATTTCCTTTACAGGCTTGCTTGATTGGCCAAAAAGGACGTATGCGTTTTTTCCTGAATATATTCAGGAAAAAACGCATACGCCCTTTTTGGCCCAGTGCATCATTGTCGAAGTTGTGCCTCTTTTCCTATGCTTTCAGGGCAATTGCAGTGTATCCCCTGCAATCGTTTTCCTGAAATTCTGCCCCGCTTTCAAGTCCCCTTCGCAGGCTTACTTCAATATGCTTTTGGAAGATAGCTGTCATTTATAACTCTGCAGGTATGTGAATTACAGTGCCCCTGAGCTCCTTTCTTCAACTCGCTTTCTTGTGAGCTGGGCACAAAACCGCAGGATTGCTTCAGGCCCTAATCTGTTTCCAGCAGGGCACACTGAGCCTTTGTTTAATTCCTCTTCCTGGTGGGCAATGAGCATTACATTTGCCCGTGAAGACACCTACAGCTAGTCTCTCATTGGTTCTCCCTATTCCTGTTCATCTTGCACAGAATTTGCAAGCTGTGCCAAACAGGAGGTTAAAGGCACTGACTCTCCAAGCGGGGAGAGTGTTAGTAAAGCATCTGGAATGGTGAACCCGAGGACCAGGATACGAAAACTGAGATGCATTTTAAATCGTTTCCCAATCACACGGTGGACGATACTCTGGGTTTCCCATGCATGTTTTAGCTGGAGGAAGAATGCCTTGAAACTGGAGAGTTGGGACCCATGGAATGGGTACCATGCAGTATGACTTCAAAGGGTCTGCATTTGCTCACCGAAACTCACCAATGTTATCAGCCTGAAGTGTCCAGCCTTATGTCTCAACCAGCTCTGGGTGTAGATGTGGTCAATCCCGGTTGCATCACATGCCCTTAGTGAATTATTTAAGAATTGCTCTCTATTTCACTGTCTTTGTGTTTTGTTTTCGAAATTTATTTTGATAATGGGATTTATCGGATTTTCACTGCTGCGTTTCGGCCGCTGTACACACGCTTGATTCTCTTACGGAGACATATATATCCATGGGTTTTAAGATTCTTCCTAGTCAGGTATATTGCTAGGCGTTGAATATGTGGTGTTGGGTCCATTACGTTGAGCAAGGAGTAGGTCTTGTCTATTACATATATGGCTTATGGAAAGTTATCTGTGCTAATTTCCGTCTCTGGATTTATGCAACATCCCAAGGCACCTTTCCCCATAAGCAAGCACTAGTTGGTTTTCTAAATTTGAGACCCTGTTCTGTTTTGTAATTCAGTTCATGTGTAGTCAAGTTTACATTCCGTGTATTAGTGATATCTTATGATGTTTCTTTTTCTGTGTGATGTAGTTCACGTAGAATCACCGAACCTGCATCCATTCACTATGCCGCTACGGGCCTGATGACACAGATTTCATTGCTGGGTGATATTGCATTGTACGTACGTACCACAAGTTCTTTATCCATTTTTTGCTTTCTTGGATATTTACCTGATACTGTAGACGAGCTCTTGTGAACACAGCCATCCCAAATATTGGGGTGGCTGTCTGTTTTTGATTTTAATTTCCGAAAGCTATAGGACCATAAGTGGAAGTGCCATAGGCTGTGTTGCTTTGTTTCTTACGTGTTTCAGGAAACACCATACACTTCTCCGGGGTGGCTGCTGGCAATTTACATCCTGCCAATCAGCATAACAAGGCTCCCTGTTCTCCATATCCTGTCCTACCTTTCTGGATTTTACACTTTTTTCAGATGGCCCTTTTGCCCGGGGGGCAGTGAGACTTCATTGTATTGCAGATTTCGTTTACAGGCTTGCTTGGTTGGCCAAAAAGGGCGTATGCGTTTTTTCCTGAATATATTCAGGAAAAAACGCATACGCCCTTTTTGGCCAAGTGCATCATTGTCAACGTTCTGCCTCTTTTCCTATGCTTTCAGGGCAATTCCAGTCTACCCCCTGCAATGGTTTTCCTGAAACTTTGCCCCGCTTTCAAGTCCCCTTCGCAGGCTTACTTCAATATATTTTTGGAGGATAGCTGTCATATATAACTCTGCAGGTTTGTGAATTACAGTGCCCCTGAGCTCCTTTCTTCAACTCGCTTTCTTGTGAGCTGGGCACAAAACCGCAGGATTGCTTCAGGCCCTAATCTCTTTTCAGCAGGGCACGGTGAGCCTTTGTTTAATTTCTCTTCCTGGTCGGCAATGAGCGTTACATTTGCCCGTGCAGACACCTACAGCTAATCTCTCATTGGTTCTCCCTATTCCTGTTCATCTTGCACAGAAATTGCAAGCTGTGCCAAAGAGGAGGTTAAAGGCACTGACTCTCAAGGCGGGGAGAGTGTTAGTAAAGCATCTGGAATGGGGAACCCGAGGACCAGGATACGAAAACTGAGATGCATTGTAAATCGTTTCCCAATCACACGGTGGACGATACTCTGGGTTTCCCATGCATGTTTTAGCTGGAGGAAGAATCCCTTGAACCTGGAGAGTTGGGACCCATGGAATGGCTACCATGCAGTATGACTTCAAAGGGTCTGCATTTGCTCACCGAAACTCACCAATGCTATCAGCCTGAAGTGCCAGCCTTATGTCTCAACCAGCTCTGGGTGTAGATGTGGTCAATCCCGGTTGCATCACATGCCCTGAGTGAATTATTTAAGAATTGCTCTCTATTTCAGTGTCTTTGTGTTTTGTTTTTAAAATTTATTTTGATAATGGGATTTATCGGGTTTTCACTGCTGCGTTTCGGCCGCTGTACACACGCTTGATTCTCTTACGGAGACATATATATCCATGGGTTTTAAGATTCTTCCTAGTCAGGTATATTCCTAGGCGTTGAATATGTGGTGTTGGGTCCATTTCGTTGAGCAAGGAGTAGGTCTTGTCTATTACATATTTGGCTTATGGAAAGTTATATGTGCTAATTTCAGTCTCTGGTTTTATGCAGCACCCCAAGGCACCTTTCCCCATAAGCAAGCACTAGTTGGTTTTCTAAATTTGAGACCCTGTTCTGTTTTGTAATTCAGTTCATGTGTAGTCAAGTTTACATTCCGTGTATTAGTGATATCTTATGATGTTTCTTTTTCTGTGTGACGTAGTTCACGTAGAATCACCGTACCTGCATCCACTCACTATGCCGCTACGGGCCTGAAGACACAGATTTCATTGCTGAGTGATACTGCATTGCACGTACGTGCCACAACTTCTTTATCCATTTTTTGCTTTCTGGGATATTTACCTGGTACTGTAAACGAGCTTCTTGGGAACACAGCCGTCCCAAAGTTTGGGGTGGCTCTCTGTTTTTTATTTTAATTTCCCTAAGGAATAGGACCATAAGTGCAATTGCCATAGGCTGTGTTGCTTTATTTCTTACGTGTTTCAGGAAACACCATACACTTCTCCAGGGTGGCTGTTGGCAATTTACATCCTGCCAATCAGCATAACAAGGCTCCCTGTTCTGCATATCCTGTCCTACCTTTCTGGATTTTACACTTTTTTCAGATGGCCCTTTTGCCCGGGGGGCAGTGAGATTTCATTGTAGTGCAGATTTCCTTTACAGGCTTGCTTGATTGGCCAAAAAGGACGTATGCGTTTTTTCCTGAATATATTCAGGAAAAAACGCATACGTCCTTTTTGGCCCAGTGCATCATTGTCGAAGTTGTGCCTCTTTTCCTATGCTTTCAGGGCAATTGCAGTGTATCCCCTGCAATCGTTTTCCTGAAATTCTTCCCCGCTTTCAAGTCCCCTTCGCAGGCTTACTTCAATATGCTTTTGGAAGATAGCTGTCATTTATAACTCTGCAGGTTTGTGAATTACAGTGCCCCTGAGCTCCTTTCTTCAACTCGCTTTCTTGTGAGTTGGGCACAAAACCGCAGGATTGCTTCAGGCCCTAATCTGTTTCCAGCAGGGCACACTGAGCCTTTGTTTAATTCCTCTTCCTGGTGGGCAATGAGCATTACATTTGCCCGTGAAGACACCTACAGCTAGTCTCTCATTGGTTCTCCCTATTCCTGTTCATCTTGCACAGAATTTGCAAGCTGTGCCAAACAGGAGGTTAAAGGCACTGACTCTCCAAGCGGGGAGAGTGTTAGTAAAGCATCTGGAATGGTGAACCCGAGGACCAGGATACGAAAACTGAGATGCATTTTAAATCGTTTCCCAATCACACGGTGGACGATACTCTGGGTTTCCCATGCATGTTTTAGCTGGAGGTAGAATGCCTTGAAACTGGAGAGTTGGGACCCATGGAATGGGTACCATGCAGTATGACTTCAAAGGGTCTGCATTTGCTCACCGAAACTCACCAATGTTATCAGCCTGAAGTGTCCAGCCTTATGTCTCAACCAGCTCTGGGTGTAGATGTGGTCAATCCCGGTTGCATCACATGCCCTTAGTGAATTATTTAAGAATTGCTCTCTATTTCACTGTCTTTGTGTTTTGTTTTGGAAATTTATTTTGATAATGGGATTTATCCGATTTTCACTGCTGCGTTTCGGCCGCTGTACACACGCTTGATTCTCTTACGGAGACATATATATCCATGGGTTTTAAGATTCTTCCTAGTCAGGTATATTCCTAGGCGTTGAATATGTGGTGTTGCGTCCATTACGTTGAGCAAGGAGTAGGTCTTGTCTATTACATATATGGCTTATGGAAAGTTATCTGTGCTAATTTCCGTCTCTGGTTTTATGCAACATCCCAAGGCACCTTTCCCCATAAGCAAGCACTAGTTGGTTTTCTAAATTTGAGACCCTGTTCTGTTTTGTAATTCAGTTCATGTGTAGTCAAGTTTACATTCCGTGTATTAGTGATATCTTATGATGTTTCTTTTTCTGTGTGACGTAGTTCACGTAGAATCACCGAACCTGCATCAATTCACTATGCCGCTACGGGCCTGATGACACAGATTTCATTGCTGGGTGATATTGCATTGTACGTACGTACCACAAGTTCTTTATCCATTTTTTGCTTTCTTGGATATTTACCTGATACTGTAGACGAGCTCTTGTGAACACAGCCATCCCAAATATTGGGGTGACTGTCTGTTTTTGATTTTAATTTCCGAAAGCTATAGGACCATAAGTGGAAGTGCCATAGGCTGTGTTGCTTTGTTTCTTACGTGTTTCAGGAAACACCATACACTTCTCCGGGGTGGCTGCTGGCAATTTACATCCTGCCAATCAGCATAACAAGGCTCCCTGTTCTCCATATCCTGTCCTACCTTTCTGGATTTTACACTTTTTTCAGATGGCCCTTTTGCCCGGGGGGCAGTGAGACTTCATTGTATTGCAGATTTCGTTTACAGGCTTGCTGGGTTGGCCAAAAAGGGCGTATGCGTTTTTTCCTGAATATATTCAGGAAAAAACGCATACGCACTTTTTGGCCAAGTGCATCATTGTCAACGTTCTGCCTCTTTTCCTATGCTTTCAGGGCAATTCCAGTCTACCCCCTGCAATGGTTTTCCTGAAACTTTGCCCCGCTTTCAAGTCCCCTTCGCAGGCTTACTTCAATATATTTTTGGAGGATAGCTGTCATTTATAACTCTGCAGGTTTGTGAATTACAGTGCCCCTGAGCTCCTTTCTTCAACTCGCTTTCTTGTGAGCTGGGCACAAAACCGCAGGATTGCTTCAGGCCCTAATCTCTTTTCAGCAGGGCACGGTGAGCCTTTGTTTAATTTCTCTTCCTGGTCGGCAATGAGCATTACATTTGCCCGTGCAGACACCTACAGCTAGTCTCTCATTGGTTCTCCCTATTCCTGTTCATCTTGCACAGAAATTGCAAGCTGTGCCAAAGAGGAGGTTAAAGGCACTGACTCTCAAGGCGGGGAGAGTGTTAGTAAAGCATCTGGAATGGGGAACCCGAGGACCAGGATACGAAAACTGAGATGCATTGTAAATCGTTTCCCAATCACACGGTGGACGATACTCTGGGTTTCCCATGCATGTTTTAGCTGGAGGAAGAATCCCTTGAACCTGGAGAGTTGGGACCCATGGAATGGCTACCATGCAGTATGACTTCAAAGGGTCTGCATTTGCTCACCGAAACTCACCAATGCTATCAGCCTGAAGTGTCCAGCCTTATGTCTCAACCAGCTCTGGGTGTAGATGTGGTCAATCCCGGTTGCATCACATGCCCTGAGTGAATTATTTAAGACTTGCTCTCTATTTCACTGTCTTTGTGTTTTGTTTTTGAAATTTATTTTGATAATGGGATTTATCAGATTTTCACTGCTGCGTTTATGCAGCTGTAAACACGCTTGATTCTCTTACGGAGACATATAAATCCATGGGTTTTAAGATTCTTCCTAATCAGGTATATTCCTAGGTGTTGAATATGTGGTGTTGAGTCCATTTCGTTGAGCAAGGAGTAGGTCTTGTCTATTACATATTTGGCTTATGGAAAGTTATCTGTGCTAATTTCAGTCTCTGGTTTTATGCAGCACCCCAAGGCACCTTTCCCCATAAGCAAGCACTAGTTGGTTTTCTAAATTTGAGACCCTGTTCTGTTTTGTAATTCAGTTCATGTGTAGTCAAGTTTACATTCCGTGTATTAGTGATATCTTATGATGTTTCTTTTTCTGTGTGACGTAGTTCACGTAGAATCACCGTACCTGCATCCACTCACTATGCCGCTACGGGCCTGATGACACAGATTTCATTGCTGAGTGATATTGCATTGCACGTACGTGCCACAACTTCTTTATCCATTTTTTGCTTTCTGGGATATTTACCTGGTACTGTAGACGAGCTTCTTGGGAACACAGCAGTCCCAAATATTGGGGTCTCTGTCTTTTTTTGATTTTAATTTCCGTAAGCTATTGGACCATAAGTGGAAGTGCCATCGGCTGTGTTGCTTTATTTCTTACGTGTTTCAGGAAACACCATACACTTCTCCAGTGTGGCTGCTGGCAATTTACATCCTGCCAATCAGCATAACAAGGCTCCCTGTTCTCCATATCCTGTCCTACCTTTCTGGATTTTACACTTTTTTCAGATGGCCCTTTTGCCCCGGGGGGCAGTGAGATTTCATTGTTGTGCAGATTTCCTTTACAGGCTTGCTTGGTTGGCCAAAAAGGTGGTATGCGTTTTTTCCTGAATATATTCTGGAAAAAACGCATACGCCCTTTTTGGCCAAGTGCATCATTGTCGACGTTGTGCCTCTTTACTTATGCTTTCAGGGCAATTCCAGTCTACCCCCTGCAATCGTTTTCCTGAAATTCTGCCCCGCTTTCAAGTCCCCTTCGCAGGCTTACTTCAATATATTTTTGGAGGATAGCTGTCATTTATAACTCTGCAGGTTTGTGAATTACAGTGCCCCTGAGCTCCTTTCTTCAACTCGCTTTCTTGTGAGCTGGGCACAAAACCGCAGGATTGCTTCAGGCCCTAATCTGTTTTCAGCAGGGCACGCTGAGCTTTTGTTTAATTCCTCTTCCTGGTCGGCAATGAGCGTTACATTTGCCCGTGCAGACACCTACAGCTAGTCTCTCATTGGTTCTCCCTATTCCTGTTCATCTTGCACAGAAATTGCAAGCTGTGCCAAAGAGGAGGTTAAAGGCACTGACTCTCCAAGCGGGGAGAGTGTTAGTAAAGCATCTGGAATGGTGAACCCGAGGACCAGGATACGAAAACTGAGATGCATTTTAAATCATTTCCCAATCACACGGTGGACGATACTCTGGGTTTCCCATGCATGTTTTAGCTGGAGGAAGAATGCCTTGAAACTGCAGAGTTGGGACCCATGGAATGGGTACCATGCAGTATGACTTCAAAGGGTCTGCATTTGCTCACCGAAACTCACCAATGTTATCAGCCTGAAGTGTCCAGCCTTATGTCTCAACCAGCTCTGGGTGTAGATGTGGTCAATCCCGGTTGCATCACATGCCCTTAGTGAATTATTTAAGAATTGCTCTCTATTTCACTGTCTTTGTGTTTTGTTTTCGAAATTTATTTTGATAATGGGATTTATCGGATTTTCACTGCTGCGTTTCGGCCGCTGTACACTCGCTTGATTCTCTTACGGAGACATATATATCCATGGGTTTTAAGATTCTTCCTAGTCAGGTATATTCCTAGGCTTTGAATATGTGGTGTTGCGTCCATTACGTTGAGCAAGGAGTAGGTCTTGTCTATTACATATATGGCTTATGGAAAGTTATCTGTGCTAATTTCCGTCTCTGGTTTTATGCAACATCCCAAGGCACCTTTCCCCATAAGCAAGCACTAGTTGGTTTTCTAAATTTGAGACCCTGTTCTGTTTTGTAATTCAGTTCATGTGTAGTCAAGTTTACATTCCGTGTATTAGTGATATCTTATGATGTTTCTTTTTCTGTGTGACGTAGTTCACGTAGAATCACCGAACCTGCATCCATTCACTATGCCGCTACGGGCCTGATGACACAGATTTCATTGCTGGGTGATATTGCATTGTACGTACGTACCACAAGTTCTTTATCCATTTTTTGCTTTCTTGGATATTTACCTGATACTGTAGACGAGCTCTTGTGAACACAGCCATCCCAAATATTGGGGTGACTGTCTGTTTTTGATTTTAATTTCCGAAAGCTATAGGACCATAAGTAGAAGTGCCATAGGCTGTGTTGCTTTGTTTCTTACGTGTTTCAGGAAACACCATACACTTCTCCGGGGTGGCTGCTGGCAATTTACATCCTGCCAATCAGCATAACAAGGCTCCCTGTTCTCCATATCCTGTCCTACCTTTCTGGATTTTACACTTTTTTCAGATGGCCCTTTTGCCCGGGGGGCAGTGAGACTTCATTGTATTGCAGATTTCGTTTACAGGCTTGCTTGGTTGGCCAAAAAGGGCGTATGCGTTTTTTCCTGAATATATTCAGGAAAAAACGCATACGCACTTTTTGGCCAAGTGCATCATTGTCAACGTTCTGCCTCTTTTCCTATGCTTTCA
Source organism: Phocoena phocoena (assembly GCF_963924675.1). Lineage (NCBI taxonomy): Eukaryota > Metazoa > Chordata > Mammalia > Artiodactyla > Phocoenidae > Phocoena > Phocoena phocoena. The sequence continues at coordinate 585,949 of NW_027077514.1, read as the reverse complement.
GGGCAACTCCAGTCTACCCCCTGCAATGGTTTTCCTGAAACTTTGCCCCGCTTTCAAGTCCCCTTCGCAGGCTTACTTCAATATATTTTTGGAGGATAGCTGTCATTTATAACTCTGCAGGTTTGTGAATTACAGTGCCCCTGAGCTCCTTTCTTCAACTCGCTTTCTTGTGAGCTGGGCACAAAACCGCAGGATTGCTTCAGGCCCTAATCTCTTTTCAGCAGGGCACGGTGAGCCTTTGTTTAATTTCTCTTCCTGGTCGGCAATGAGCGTTACATTTGCCCGTGCAGACACCTACAGCTAGTCTCTCATTGGTTCTCCCTATTCCTGTTCATCTTGCACAGAAATTGCAAGCTGTGCCAAAGAGGAGGTTAAAGGCACTGACTCTCAAGGCGGGGAGAGTGTTAGTAAAGCATCTGGAATGGGGAACCCGAGGACCAGGATACGAAAACTGAGATGCATTGTAAATCGTTTCCCAATCACACGGTGGACGATACTCTGGGTTTCCCATGCATGTTTTAGCTGGAGGAAGAATCCCTTGAACCTGGAGAGTTGGGACCCATGGAATGGCTACCATGCAGTATGACTTCAAAGGGTCTGCATTTGCTCACCGAAACTCACCAATGCTATCAGCCTGAAGTGTCCAGCCTTATGTCTCAACCAGCTCTGGGTGTAGATGTGGTCAATCCCGGTTGCATCACATGCCCTGAGTGAATTATTTAAGACTTGCTCTCTATTTCACTGTCTTTGTGTTTTGTTTTTGAAATTTATTTTGATAATGGGATTTATCAGATTTTCACTGCTGCGTTTATGCCGCTGTAAACACGCTTGATTCTCTTACGGAGACATATAAATCCATGGGTTTTAAGATTCTTCCTAATCAGGTATATTCCTAGGCGTTGAATATGTGGTGTTGAGTCCATTTCGTTGAGCAAGGAGTAGGTCTTGTCTATTACATATTTGGCTTATGGAAAGTTATCTGTGCTAATTTCAGTCTCTGGTTTTATGCAGCACCCCAAGGCACCTTTCCCCATAAGCAAGCACTAGTTGGTTTTCTAAATTTGAGACCCTGTTCTGTTTTGTAATTCAGTTCATGTGTAGTCAAGTTTACATTCCGTGTATTAGTGATATCTTATGATGTTTCTTTTTCTGTGTGACGTAGTTCACGTAGAATCACCGTACGTGCATCCACTCACTATGCCGCTACGGGCCTGATGACACAGATTTCATTGCTGAGTGATATTGCATTGCACGTACGTGCCACAACTTCTTTATCCATTTTTTGCTTTCTGGGATATTTACCTGGTACTGTAGACGAGCTTCTTGGGAACACAGCAGTCCCAAATATTGGGGTCTCTGTCTTTTTTTGATTTTAATTTCCGTAAGCTATTGGACCATAAGTGGAAGTGCCATCGGCTGTGTTGCTTTATTTCTTACGTGTTTCAGGAAACACCATACACTTCTCCAGTGTGGCTGCTGGCAATTTACATCCTGCCAATCAGCATAACAAGGCTCCCTGTTCTCCATATCCTGTCCTACCTTTCTGGATTCTACACTTTTTTCAGATGGCCCTTTTGCCCCGGGGGGCAGTGAGATTTCATTGTAGTGCAGATTTCCTTTACAGGCTTGCTTGGTTGGCCAAAAAGGTGGTATGCGTTTTTTCCTGAATATATTCTGGAAAAAAAGCATACGCCCTTTTTGGCCAAGTGCATCATTGTCGACGTTGTGCCTCTTTACTTATGCTTTCAGGGCAATTCCAGTCTACCCCCTGCAATCGTTTTCCTGAAATTCTGCCCCGCTTTCAAGTCCCCTTCGCAGGCTTACTTCAATATATTTTTGGAGGATAGCTGTCATTTATAACTCTGCAGGTTTGTGAATTACAGTGCCCCTGAGCTCCTTTCTTCAACTCGCTTTCTTGTGAGCTGGGCACAAAACCGCAAGATTGCTTCAGGCCCTAATCTGTTTTCAGCAGGGCACGCTGAGCTTTTGTTTAATTCCTCTTCCTGGTCGGCAATGAGCGTTACATTTGCCCGTGCAGACACCTACAGCTAGTCTCTCATTGGTTCTCCCTATTCCTGTTCATCTTGCACAGAAATTGCAAGCTGTGCCAAAGAGGAGGTTAAAGGCACTGACTCTCCAAGCAGGGAGAGTGTTAGTAAAGCATCTGGAATGGTGAACACGAGGACCAGGATACGAAAACTGAGATGTATTTTAAATCGTTTCCCAATCACACGGTGGACGATACTCTGGGTTTCCCATGCATGTTTTAGCTGGAGGAAGAATGCCTTGAAACTGCAGAGTTGGGACCCATGGAATGGGTACCATGCAGTATGACTTCAAAGGGTCTGCATTTGCTCACCAAAACTCACCAATGTTATCAGCCTGAAGTGTCCAGCCTTATGTCTCAACCAGCTCTGGGTGTAGATGTGGTCAATCCCGGTTGCATCACATGCGCTGAGTGAATTATTTAAGAATTGCTCTCTATTTCACTGTCTTTGTGTTTTGTTTTCGAAATTTATTTTGATAATGGGATTTATCGGATTTTCACTGCTGCGTTTCGGCCGCTGTACACACGCTTGATTCTCTTACGGAGACATATATATCCATGGGTTTTAAGATTCTTCCTAGTCAGGTATATTCCTAGGCGTTGAATATGTGGTGTGGGTCCATTTCGTTGAGCAAGGAGTAGGTCTTGTCTATTACATATATGGCTTATGGAAAGTTATCTGTGCTAATTTCCGTCTCTGGTTTTATGCAACACCCCAAGGCACCTTTCCCCATAAGCAAGCACTAGTTGGTTTTCTAAATTTGAGACCCTGTTCTGTTTTGTAATTCAGTTCATGTGTAGTCAAGTTTACATTCCGTGTATTAGTGATATCTTATGATGTTTCTTTTTCTGTGTGACGTAGTTCACGTAGAATCACCGTACCTGCATCCACTCACTATGCCGCTACGGGCCTGATGACACAGATTTCATTGCTGAGTGATATTGCATTGCACGTACGTGCCACAACTTCTTTATCCATTTTTTGCTTTCTGGGATATTTACCTGATACTGTAGACGAGCTTCTTGTGAACACAGCCATCCCAAATATTGGGGTGGCTGTCTGTTTTTGATTTTAATTTCCGTAAGCTATAGGACGATACGTGGAAGTGCCATAGGCTGTGTTGCTTTGTTTCTTACGTGTTTCAGGAAACACCATACACTTCTCCAGGGTGGCTGCTGGCAATTTACATCCTGACAATCAGCATAACAAGGCTCCCTGTTCTCCATATCCTGTCCTACCTTTCTGGATTTTACACTTTTTTCAGATGGCCCTTTTGCCCCGGGGGCAGTGAGACTTCATTGTAGTGCAGATTTCCTTTACAGGCTTGCTTGGTTGGCCAAAAAGGGCGTATGCGTTTTTTCCTGAATATATTCAGGAAAAAACGCATACGCCCTTTTTGGCCAAGTGCATCATTTTCGACGTTCTGCCTCTTTTCCTATGCTTTCAGGGCAATTCCTGTCTACCCCCTGCAATGGTTTTCCTGAAACTCTGCCACGCTTTCAAGTCCCCTTCGCAGGCTTACTTCAATATATTTTTAGAGGATAGCTGTCATTTATAACTCTGCAGGTTTGTGAATTACAGTGCCCCTGAGCTCCTTTCTTCAACTCGCTTTCTTGTGAGCTTGGCACAAAACCGCAGGATTGCTTCAGGCCCTAATCTCTTTTCAGCAGGGCACGCTGATCCTTTGTTTAATTCCTCTTCCTGGTCGGCAATGAGCGTTACATTTGCCCGTGCAGACACCTACAGCTAGTCTCTCATTGGGTCTCCCTATTCCTGTTCAACTTGCACAGAAATTGCAAGCTGTGCCAAACAGGAGGTTAAAGGCACTGACTCTCCAAGCGGGGAGAGTGTTAGTAAAGCATCTGAAATGGTGAACCCGAGGACCAGGATACGAAAACTGAGATGCATTTTAAATCGTTTCCCAATCACACGGTGGACGATACTCTGGGTTTCCCATGCATGTTTTAGCTGGAGGAAGAATGCCTTGAACCTGGAGAGTTGGGACCCATGGAATGGGTACCATGCAGTATGACTTCAAAGGGTCTGCATTTGCTCACCGAAACTCAACAATGCTATCAGCCTGAAGTGTCCAGCCTTATGTCTCTACCAGCTCTGGGTGTAGATGTGGTCAATCCCGGTTGCATCACATGCCCTGAGTGAATTATTTAAGACTTGCTCTCTATTTCACTGTCTTTGTGTTTTGTTTTCGAAATTTATTTTGATAATGGGATTTATCGGTTTTCACTGCTGCGTTTCGGCCGCAGTTCACACGCTTGATTCTCTTACAGAGACATATATATCCATGGGTTTTAAGATTCTTCCTAGTCAGGTATATTCCTAGGCGTTGAATATGTGGTGTTGGGTCCATTTCGTTGAGCAAGGAGTAGGTCTTGTCTATTACATATTTGGCTTATGGAAAGTTATCTGTGCTAATTTCAGTCTCTGGTTTTATGTAGCACCCCAAAGCACCTTTCCCCATAAGCAAGCACTAGTTTGTTTTCTAAATTTGAGACCCTGTTCTGTTTTGTAATTCAGTTCATGTGTAGTCAAGTTTACATTCCGTGTATTAGTGATATCTTATGATGTTTCTTTTTCTGTGTGACGTAGTTCACGTAGAATCACCGTACCTGCATCCATTCACTATGCCGCTACGGGCCTGATGACACAGATTTCATTGCTGGGTGATATTGCATTGTACGTACGTACCACAACTTCTTTATCCATTTTTTGCTTTCTGGGATATTTACCTGATACTGTAGACGAGCTTCTTGTGAACACAGCCGTCCCAAATATTGGGGTGGCTGTCTGTTTTTGATTTTAATTTCCGTAAGCTATAGGACCATAAGTGGAAGTGCCATAGGCTGTGTTGCTTTGTTTCTTACGTGTTTCAGGAAACACCATACACTTCTCCGGGGTGGCTGCTGGCAATTTACATCCTGCCAATCAGCATAACAAGGCTCCCTGTTCTCCATATCCTGTCCTACCTTTCTGGATTTTACACTTTTTTCAGATGGCCCTTTTGCCCGGGGGGCAGTGAGACTTCATTGTATTGCAGATTTCGTTTACAGGCTTGCTTGGTTGGCCAAAAAGGGCGTATGCGTTTTTTCCTGAATATATTCAGGAAAAAACGCATACGCCCTTTTTGGCCAAGTGCATCATTGTCAACGTTCTGCCTCTTTTCCTATGCTTTCAGGGCAATTCCAGTCTACCCCCTGCAATGGATTTCCTGAAACTCTGCCCCGCTTTCAAGTCCGCTTCGCAGGCTTACTTCAATATATTTTTGGAGGATAGCTGTCATTTATAACTCTGCAGGTTTGTGAATTACAGTGCCCCTGAGCTCCTTTCTTCAACTCGCTTTCTTGTGAGCTTGGCACAAAACCGCAGGATTGCTTCAGGCCCTAATCTCTTTTCAGCAGGGCACGCTGATCCTTTGTTTAATTCCTATTCCTGGTCGGCAATGAGCGTTACATTTGCCCGTGCAGACACCTACAGCTAGTCTCTCATTGGTTCTCCCTATTCCTGTTCAACTTGCACAGAAATTGCAAGCTGTGCCAAACAGGAGGTTAAAGGCACTGACTCTCCAAGCGGGGAGAGTGTTAGTAAAGCATCTGAAATGGTGAACCCGAGGACCAGGATACGAAAACTGAGATGCATTTTAAATCGTTTCCCAATCACACGGTGGACGATACTCTGGGTTTCCCATGCATGTTTTAGCTGGAGGAAGAATGCCTTGAACCTGGAGAGTTGGGACCCATGGAATGGCTACCATGCAGTATGACTTCAAAGGGTCTGCATTTGCTCACCGAAACTCACCAATGCTATCAGCCTGAAGTGTCCAGCCTTATGTCTCTACCAGCTCTGGGTGTAGATGTGGTCAATCCCGGTTGCATCACATGCCCTGAGTGAATTATTTAAGACTTGCTCTCTATTTCACTGTCTTTGTGTTTTGTTTTTGAAATTTATTTTGATAATGGGATTTATCAGATTTTCACTGCTGCGTTTATGCCGCTGTAAACACGCTTGTTTCTCTTACGGAGACATATAAATCCGTGGGTTTTAAGATTCTTCCTAATCAGGTATATTCCTAGGCGTTGAATATGTGGTGTTGAGTCCATTTCGTTGAGCAAGGAGTAGGTCTTGTCTATTACATATTTGGCTTATGGAATGTTATCTGTGCTAATTTCAGTCTCTGGTTTTATGCAGCACCCCAAGGCACCTTTCCCCATATGCAAGCACTAGTTGGTTTTCTAAATTTGAGACCCTGTTCTGTTTTGTAATTCAGTTCATGTGTAGTCAAGTTTACATTCCGTGTATTAGTGATATCTTATGATGTTTCTTTTTCTGTGTGACGTAGTTCACGTAGAATCACCGTACCTGCATCCACTCACTATGCCGCTACGGGCCTGATGACACAGATTTCATTGCTGAGTGATATTGCATTGCACGTACGTGCCACAACTTCTTTATCCAGTTTTTGCTTTCTGGGATATTTACCTGGTACTGTAGACGAGCTTCTTGGGAACACAGCCGTCCCAAACTTTGGGGTGGCTCTCTGTTTTTGATTTTAATTTCCCTAAACAATAGGACCATAAGTGCAATTGCCATAGGCTGTGTTGCTTTATTTCTTACGTGTTTCAGGAAACACCATACACTTCTCCAGGGTGGCTGTTCACAATTTACATCCTGCCAATCAGCATAACAAGGCTCCCTGTTCTCCATATTCTGTCCTACCTTTCTGGATTTTACACTTTATTCAGTTTTCCTGAATATATTCTGGAAAAAACGCATACGCCCTTTTTGGCCAAGTGCATCATTGTCGACGTTCTGCCTCTTTTCCTATGCTTTCAGGGCAATTCCAGTCTACCCCCTGCAATCGTTTTCCTGAAATTCTGCCCCGCTTTCAAGTCCCCTTCGCAGGCTTACTTCAATATATTTTTGGAGGATAGCTGTCATTTATAACTCTGCAGGTTTGTGAATTACAGTGCCCCTGAGCTCCTTTCTTCAACTCGCTTTCTTGTGAGCTGGGCACAAAACCGCAGGATTGCTTCAGGCCCTAATCTGTTTCCAGCAGGGCACACTGAGCCTTTGTTTAATTCCTCTTCCTGGTGGGCAATGAGCGTTACATTTGCCCGTGCAGACACCTACAGCTAGTCTCTCATTGGTTCTCCCTATTCCTGTTCATCTTGCACAGAAATTGCAAGCTGTGCCAAAGAGGAGGTTAAAGGCACTGACTCTCCAAGCGGGGAGAGGGTTAGTAAAGCATCTGGAATGGTGAACCCGAGGACCAGGATACGAAAACTGAGATGCATTTTAAATGGTTTCCCAATCACACGGTGGACGATACTCTGGGTTTCCCATGCATGTTTTAGCTGGAGGAAGAATCCCTTGAACCTGGAGAGTTGGGACCCATGGAATGGGTACCATGCAGTATGACTTCAAAGGGTCTGCATTTGCTCACCGAAACTCACCAATGCTATCAGCCTGAAGTGTCCAGCCTTATGTCTCAACAAGCTCTGGGTGTAGATGTGTTAAATCCCGGTTGCATCACATGCCCTGAGTGAATTATTTAAGAATTGCTCTCTATTTCACTGTCTTTGTGTTTTGTTTTCGAAATTTATTTTGATAATGGGATTTATTGGATTTTCACTGCTGCGTTTCGGCCGCTGTACACACGCTTGATTCTCTTATGGAGACATATATATCCATGGGTTTTAAGATTCTTCCTAGTAAGGTATATTCCTAGGCGTTGAATATGTGGTGTTGTGTCCATTTCGTTGAGCAAGGAGTAGGTCTTGTCTATTACATATTTGGCTTATGGAAAGTTATCTGTGCTAATTTCAGTCTCTGATTTTATGCAGCACCCCAAGGCACCTTTCCCCATTAGCAAGCACTAGTTGGTTTTCTAAATTTGAGACCCTGTTCTGTTTTGTAATTCAGTTCATGTGTAGTCAAGTTTACATTCCGTGTATTAGTGATATCTTATGATGTTTCTTTTTCTGTGTGACGTAGTTCACGTAGAATCACCGTACCTGCATCCACTCAGTATGCCACTACGGGCCTGATGACACAGATTTCATTGCTGAGTGATATTGCATTGTACGTACGTGCCACAACTTCTTTATCCATTTTTTGCTTTCTGGGATATTTACCTGATAAGGTAGACGAGCTTCTTGTGAACACAGCCGTCCCAAATATTGGGGTGGCTGTCTGTTTTTGATTTTAATTTCCGTAAGCTATAGGACCATAATTGGAAGTGCCATAGGCTGTGTTGCTTTGTTTCTTACGTGTTTCAGGAAACACCATACACTTCTCCAGGGTGGCTGCTGGCCATTTACATCCTGCCAATCAGCATAACAAGGCTCCCTGTTCTACATATCCTGTCCTACCTTTCAGGATTTTACACTATTTTCAGATGGCCCTTTTGCCCGGGGGGCAGTGAGACTTCATTGTAGTGCAGATTTCCTTTACAGGCTTGCTTGGTTGGCCAAAAAGGGCGTATGCGTTTTTTCCTGAATATATTCAGGAAAAAACGCATACGCCCTTTTTGGCCAAGTGCATCATTGTCGACGTTGTGCCTCTTTTCCTATTCTTTCATGGCAATTACAGTATACCCCCTGCAATCGTTTTCCTGAAATTCTGCCCCACTTTCAAGTCTTCTTCGCAGGCTTACTTCAATATATTTTTGGAGGATAGCTGTCATTTATAACTCTGCAGGTTTGTGAATTACAGTGCCCCTGAGCTCCTTTCTTCAACTCGCTTTCTTGTGAGCTGGGCACAAAACCGCAGGATTGTTTCAGGCCCTAATCTGTTTCCGGCAGGGCACGCTGAGCCTTTGGTTAATTCCTCTTCCTTGTGGGAAATGAGCGTTATATTTGCCCGTGCAGACACCTACAGCTAGTCTCTCATTGGTTCTCCTTATTCCTGTTCATCTTGCACAGAAATTGCAAGCTGTGCCAAAGAGGAGGTTAAAGGCACTGACTCTCCAAGCGGGGAGAGTGTTAGTAAAGAATCTGGAATGGTGAACCCGAGGACCAGGATACGAAAACTGAGATGCATTTTAAATCGTTTCCCAATCACACGGTGGACGATACTCTGGGTTTCCCATGCATGTTTTAGCTGGAGGAAGAATCCCTTGAACCTGGAGCATTGAGACCCATGGAATGGGTACCATGAAGTATGCCTTCAAAGGGTCTGCATTTGCTCACCGAAACTCACCAATGCTATCAGCCTGAAGTGTCCAGCCTTATGTCTCAACCAGCTCTGGGTGTAGATGTGGTCAATCCCGGTTGCATCACATGCCCTGAGTGAATTATTTAAGAATTGCTCTCTATTTCACTGTCTTTGTGTTTTGTTTTCGAAATTTATTTTGATAATGGGATTTATCGGATTTTCACTGCTGCGTTTCGGCCGCTGTACAAACGCTTGATTCTCTTACGGAGACATATATATCCATGGGTTTTAAGATTCTTCCTAGTCAGGTATATTCCTAGGCGTTTAATATGTGGTGTTGAGTCCATTAAGTTGAGCAAGGAGTAGGTCTTGTCTGTTACATATTTGGCTTATGGAATGTTATCTGTGCTAATTTCAGTCTCTGGTTTTATGCAGCACGCCAAGGCACCTTTCCCCATAAGCAAGCACTAGTTGGTTTTCTAAATTTGAGACCCTATTCTGTTTTGTAATTCAGTTCACGTGTAGTCAAATTTACATTCCGTGTATTAGTGATATCTTATGATGTTTCTTTTTCTGTGTGACGTAGTTCACATAGAATCACCATTCCTGCATCCACTAAATATGCCACTACGGGCCTGATGACACAGATTTCATTGCTGAGTGATATTGCATTGTACGTACGTGCCACAACTTCTTTATCCATTTTTTGCTTTCTGGGATATTTACCTGATACTGTAGACGAGCTTCTTGTGAACACAGCCGTCCCAAATATTGAGGTGGCTGTCTGTTTTTGATTTTAATTTCCGTAAGCTATAGGACCATAAGTGGAAGTGCCATAGGCTCTGTTGCTTTGTTTCTTACGTGTTTCAGGAAACACCATACACTTCTCCAGGGTGGCTGCTGGCAATTTATATCCTGCCAATCAGCATAACAAGGCTCCCTGTTCTCCATATCCTGTCCTACCTTTCTGGAATTTACACATTTTTCAGATGGCCCTTTTGCCCAGGGGGCAGTGAGACTTCATTGTAGTGCAGATTTCCTTTACAGGCTTGCTTGGTTGGCCAAAAAGGGCGTATGCGTTTTTTCCTGAATATATTCAGGAAAAAACGCATACGCCCTTTTTGGCCAAGTGCATCATTGTCGACGTTCTGCCTCTTTTCCTATGCTTTCAGGGCAATTCCAGTCTACCCCCTGCAATCGTTTTCCTGAAATTCTGCCCCGCTTTCAAGTCCCCTTCGCAGGCTTACTTCAATATATTTTTGGAGGATAGCTGTCATTTATAACTCTGCAGGTTTGTGAATTACAGTGCCCCTGAGCTCCTTTCTTCAACTCGCTTTCTTGTGAGCTGGGCACAAAACCGCAGGATTGTTTCAGGCCCTAATCTGTTTCCGGCAGGGCACGCTGAGCCTTTGGTTAATTCCTCTTCCTTGTGGGAAATGAGCGTTACATTTGCCCGTGCAGACACCTACAGCTAGTCTCTCATTGGTTCTCCTTATTCCTGTTCATCTTGCACAGAAATTGCAAGCTGTGCCAAAGAGGAGGTTAAAGGCACTGACTCTCCAAGCGGGGAGAGTGTTAGTAAAGCATCTGGAATGGTGAACCCGAGGACCAGGATACGAAAACTGAGATGCATTTTAAATCGTTTCCCAATCACACGGTGGACGATACTCTGGGTTTCCCATGCATGTTTTAGCTGGAGGAAGAATCCCTTGAACCTGGAGCATTGAGACCCATGGAATGGGTACCATGCAGTATGACTTCAAAGGGTCTGCATTTGCTCACCGAAACTCACCAATGCTATCAGCCTGAAGTGTCCAGCCTTATGTCTCAACCAGCTCTGGGTGTAGATGTGGTCAATCCCGGTTGCATCACATGCCCTGAGTGAATTATTTAAGAATTGCTCTCTATTTCACTGTCTTTGTGTTTTGTTTTCGAAATTTATTTTGATAATGGGATTTATCGGATTTTCACTGCTGCGTTTCGGCCGCTGTACAAACGCTTGATTCTCTTATGGAGACATATATATCCATGGGTTTTAAGATTCTTCCTAGTCAGGTATATTCCTAGGCGTTTAATATGTGGTGTTGAGTCCATTAAGTTGAGCAAGGAGTAGGTCTTGTCTGTTACATATTTGGCTTATGGAATGTTATCTGTGCTAATTTCAGTCTCTGGTTTTATGCAGCACCCCAAGGCACCTTTCCCCATAAGCAAGCACTAGTTGATTTTCTAAATTTGAGACCCTATTCTGTTTTGTAATTCAGTTCACGTGTAGTCAAATTTACATTCCGTGTATTAGTGATATCATATGATGTTTCTTTTTCTGTGTGACGTCGTTCACATAGAATCACCATTCCTGCATCCACTAAATATGCCACTACGGGCCTGATGACACAGATTTCATTGCTGAGTGATATTGCATTGTACGTACGTGCCACAACTTCTTTATCCATTTTTTGCTTTCTGGGATATTTACCTGATACTGTAGACGAGCTTCTTGTGAACACAGCCGTCCCAAATATTGGGGTGGCTGTCTTTTTTTGATTTTAATTTCCGTAAGCTATAGGACCATAAGTGGAAGTGCCATAGGCTGTGTTGCTTTGTTTCTTACGTGTTGCAGGAAACACCATACACTTCTCCAGGGTGGCTGCTGGCAATTTACATCCTGCCAATCAGGATAACAAGGCTTCCTGTTCTCCATATCCTGTCCTACCATTCTGGATTTTACACTTTTTTCAGATGGCCCTTTTGCCCGGGGGGCAGTGAGACTTCATTGTAGTGCAGATTTCCTTTACAGGCTTGCTTGGTTGGCCAAAAAGGGCGTATGCGTTTTTTCCTGAATATATTCAGGAAAAAACGCATACGCCCTTTTTGGCCAAGTGCATCATTGTCGACGTTGTGCCTCTTTTCCTATGCTTTCAGGGCAATTCCAGTCTACCCACTGCAATCGTTTTCCTGAAATTCTGCTCCGATTTCAAGTCCCCTTCGCAGGCTTACTTCAATATATTTTTGGAGGATAGCTGTCATTTATAACTCTGCAGGTTTGTGAATTACAGTGACCCTGAGCTCCTTTCTTCAACTCGCTTTCTTGTGAGCTGGGCACAAAACGGCTGGATTGCTTCAGGCCCTAATCTGTTTCCGGCAGGGCACACTGAGCGTTTGGTTAATTCCTATTCCTGGTGGGAAATGAGCGTTACATTTGCCCGTGCAGACAACTACAGCTAGTCTCTCATTGGTTCTCCCTATTCCTCTTCATCTTGCACAGAAATTGCAAACTGTGCCAAAGAGGAGGTTAAAGGCACTGACTCTCCAAGCGGGGAGAGTGTTAGTAAAGCATCTGGAATGGTGAACCCGAGGACCAGGATACGAAAACTGAGATGCATTTTAAATCATTTCCCAATCACACGGTGGACGATACTCTGGGTTTCCCATGCATGTTTTAGCTGGAGGAAGAATCCCTTGAACCTGGAGAGTTGGGACCCATGGAATGAGTACCATGCAGTATGACTTCAAAGAGTCTGCATTTGCTCACCGAAACTCACCAATGCTATCAGCCTGAAGTGTCCAGCCTTATGTCTCAACCAGCTCTCGGTGAAGATGTGTTAAATCCCGGTTGCATCACATGCCCTGAGTGAATTATTTAAGAATTGCTCTCTATTTCACTCTCTTTGTGTTTTGTTTTTGAAATTTATTTTGATAATGGGATTTATCGGATTTTCACTGCTGCGTTTATGCCGCTGTACACACACTTGATTCTCTTACGGAGACAAAAAATCCATGGCTTTTAAGATTCTTCCTAGTCAGGTATATTCTTAGGCGTTGAATATGTGGTGTTGAGTCCATTTCGTTGAGCAAGGAGTAGGTCTTGTCTATTACATATTTGGCTTATGGAATGTTACCTGTGCTAATTTCAGTCTCTGGTTTTATGCAGCACCCCAAGGCACCTTTCCCCATAAGCAAGCACTAGTTGGTTTTCTAAATTTGAGACCCTGTTCTGTTTTGTAATTCAGTTCATGTGTAGTCAAGTTGACATTCCGTGTATTAGTGATATCTTATGATGTTTCTTTTTCTGTGTGACGTAGTTCACGTAGAATCACTGTATCTGCATCCACTCACTATGCCACTACGGGCCTGATGACACAGATTTCATTGCTGATTGATACTGCATTGCACGTACGTGCCACAACTTCTTTATCCATTTTTTGCTTTCTGGGTTATTTACCTGGTACAGTAGACGAGCTTCTTGGGAACACAGCCGTCCCAAACTTTGGGGTGGCTCTCTGTTTTTGATTTTAATTTCCCTAAGCAATAGGACCATAAGTGCAATTGCCATAGGCTGTGTTGCTTTATTTCTTACGTGTTTCAAGAAACACCATACACTTCTCCAGGGTGGCTGTTCACAATTTACATCCTGCCAATCAGCATAACAAGGCTCCCTGTTCTCCATATCCTGTCCTATCTTTCTGGATTTTACACTTTTTTCAGGTGGCCCTTTTGCCCGGGGGGGCAGTGAGATTTCATTTTAGTGCACCTTTCATTTACAGGCTTGCTTGGTTGGCCAAAAAGGGCGTATGCGTTTTTTCCTGAATATATTCAGGAAAAAACGCATACGCCCTTTTTGGCCAAGTGCACCATTGTCGACGTTCTGCCTCTTTTCCTATGCTTTCAGGGCAATTCCAGTCTACCCCCTGCAATCGTTTTCCTGAAATTCTGCCCCGCTTTCAAGTCCCCTTCGCAGGCTTACTTCAATATATTTTTGGAGGATAGCTCTCATTTATAACTCTGCAGGTTTGTGAATTACAGTGCCCCTGAGCTCCTTTCTTGAACTCGCTTTCTTGTGAGCTGGGCACAAAACCGCAGGATTGCTTCAGGCCCTAATCTCTTTCCAGCAGGGCACACTGAGCCTTTGTTTAATTCCTCTTCCTGGTGGGCAATGAGCGTTACATTTGCCCGTGCAGACACCTACAGCTAGTCTCTCATTGGTTCTCCCTATTCCTGTTCATCTTGCACAGAAATTGCAAGCTGTGCCAAAGAGGAGGTTAAAGGCACTGACTCTCCAAGCAGGGAGAGTGTTAGTAAAACATCTGGAATGGTGAACCCGAGGAACAGGATACGAAAACTGAGATGCATTTTAAATCGTTTCCCAATCACATGGTGGACCATACTGTGGGTTTCCCATGCATGTTTTAGCTGGAGGAAGAATCCCTTGAACCTGAAGAGTTGGGACCCATGGAATAGGTACCATGCAGTATGACTTCAAAGGGTCTGCATTTGCTCACCGAAACTCACCAATGCTATCAGCCTGAAGTGTCCAGCCTTATTTCTCAACCAGCTCTGGGTATAGATGTGATCAATCCCGGTTGCATCACATGCCCTGAGTGAATTATTTAAGAATTGCTCTCTATTTCACTGTCTTTGTGTTTTGTTTTCGAAGTTTATTTTGATAATGGGATTTATCGGATTTTCACTGCTGCCTTTCGGCCGCTGTACACACGCTTGATTCTCTTACGGAGAAATATATATCCATGGGTTTTAAGATTCTTCCTAGTCAGGTATATTCCTAGGCGTTGAATATGTGGTGTTGAGTCCATTTCGTTGAGCAAGGAGTAGGTCTTGTCTATTACATATTTGGCTTATGGAATGTTATCTGTGCTAATTTCAGTCTCTGGTTTTATGCAGCACCCCAAGGCACCTTTCCCCATAAGCAAGCACTAGTTGGTTTTCTAAATTTTAGACCCTATTCTGTTTTGTAATTCAGTTCACGTGTAGTGAAATTTACATTCCGTGTATTAGTGATATCTTATGATGTTTCTTTTTCTGTGTGACGTAGTTCACATAGAATCACCGTTCCTGCATCCACCAACTATGCCACTACGGGCCTGATGACACAGATTTCATTGCTGAGTGATATTGCATTGTACGTACGTGCCACAACTTCTTTATCCATTTTTTGCTTTCTGGGATATTTACCTGATACTGTAGACGAGCTTCTTGTGAACACAGCCGTCCCAAATATTGGGGTGGCTGTCTGTTTTTGATTTTAATTTCCGTAAGCTATAGGACCATAAGTGGAAATGCCATAGGCTGTGTTGCTTTGTTTCCTACGTGTTTCAGGAAACACCATACACTTCTCCAGGGTGGCTGCTGGCAATTTACATCCTGCCAATCAGCATAACAAGGCTCCCTGTTCTCCATATCCTGTCCTAACTTTCTGGATTTTACACTTTTTTCAGATGGCCCTTTTGCCCGGGGGGCAGTGAGACTTCATTGTAGTGCAGATTTCCTTTACAGGCTTGCTTGGTTGGCCAAAAAGGGCGTATGCGTTTTTTCCTGAATATATTCAGGAAAAAACGCATACGCCCTTTTTGGCCAAGTGCATCATTGTCGACGTTCTGCCTCTTTTCCTATGCTTTCAGGGCAATTCCAGTCTACCCCTGCAATCGTTTTCCTGAAATTCTGCCCCGCTTTCAAGTCCCCTTCGCAGGCTTACTTCAATATATTTTTGGAGGATAGCTCTCATTTATAACTCTGCAGGTTTGTGAATTACAGTGCCCCTGAGCTCCTTTCTTCAACTCGCTTTCTTGTGAGCTGGGCACAAAACCGCAGGATTGCTTCAGGCCCTAATCTGTTTCCAGCTGGGCACACTGAGCCTTTGGTTAATTCCTCTTCCTGGAGGGAAATGAGCGTTACATTTGCCCGTGCAGACACCTACAGCTAGTCTCTCATTGGTTCTCCCTATTCCTGTTCATCTTGCACAGAAATTGCAAGCTGTGCCAAAGAGGAGGTTAAAGGCACTGACTCTCCAAGCAGGGAGAGTGTTAGTAAAGCGTCTGGAATGGTGAACCCGAGGACATGGATACGAAAATTGAGATGCATTTTAAATCGTTTCCGAATCAGATGGTGGACCATACTGTGGTTTTCCCATGCATGATTTAGCTGGAGGAAGAATCCCTTGATCCTGGAGAGTTGGGACCCATGGAATGGGTACCATGTAGTATGACTTCAAAGGGTCTGCATTTGCTCACCGAAACTCACCAATGCTATCAGCCTGAAGTGTCCAGACTTATGTCTCAACCAGCTCTGGGTGTAGATGTGGTCAATCCCGGTTGCATCACATGCCCTGAGTGAATTATTTAAGAATTGCTCTCTATTTCACTGTCTTTGTGTTTTGTTTTTGAAATTTCTTTTGATAATGGGATTTATCGGATTTTCACTGCTGCGTTTATGCCGCTGTACACACGCTTGATTCTCTTACGGAGACATATAAATCCATGGGTTTTAAGATTCTTCCTAGTCAGGTATATTCCTAGGCGTTGAATGTGTGGTGTTGAGTCCATTTCGTTGAGCAAGGAGTAGGTCTTGTCTATTACATATTTGGCTTATGGAAAGTTATCTGTGCTAATTTCAGTCTCTGGTTTTATGCAGCACCCTAAGGCACCTTTCCCCATAAGCAAGCACTAGTTGGTTTTCTTAATTTGAGACCCTGTTCTGTTTTGTAATTCAGTTCATGTGTAGTCAAGTTTACATTCCGTGTATTAGTCATATCTTATGATGTTTCTTTTTCTGTGTGACGTAGTTCACGTAGAATCACCGTACCTGCATGCGCTCACTATGCCACTACGGGCCTGATGACACAGATTTCATTGCTGAGTGATATTGCATTGCACGTACGTGCCACAACTTCTTTATCCATTTTTTGCTTTCTGGGATATTTACCTGGTACTGTAGACGAGCTTCTTGGGAACACAGCCGTCCCAAACTTTGGGGTGGCTCTCTGTTTTTGATTTTAATTTCCCTAAGGAATAGGACCATAAGTGCAATTGCCATAGGCTGTGTTGCTGTATTTCTTACGTGTTTCAGTAAACACCATACACTTCTCCAGGGTGGCTGTTGGCAATTTACATCCTGCCAATCAGCATAACAAGGCTCCGTGTTCTCCATATCCTGTCCTACCTTTCTGGATTTTACACTTTTTTCATATGGCCCTCTTGCCCGTGGGGCAGTGAGACTTCATGGTAGTGCAGATTTCCTTTACAGGCTTGCTTGGTTGGCCAAAAAGGGCGTATGCGTTTTTTCCTGAATATATTCAGGAAAAACGCATACGCACTTTTTGGCCAAGTGCATCATTGTTGACGTTGTGCCTCTTTTCCCATGCTTTCAGGGCAATTCCAGTCTACCCCCTGCAATCGTTTTCCTGAAATTCGGCCCCGCTTTCAAGTCCCCTTCGCAGGCTTACTTCAATATATTTTTGGAGGATAGCTGTCATTTATAACTCTGCAGGTTTGTGAATTACAGTGCCCCTGAGCTCGTTTCTTCAACTCGCTTTCTTGTGAGCTGGGCACAAAACCGCAGGATTGCTTCAGACCCTAATCTGTTTTCAGCAGGGCACGCTGAGCCTTTGTTTAATTTCTCTTCCTGGTCGGCAATGAGCGTTACATTTGCCCGTGCAGACACCTACAGCTAGTCTCTCATTGGTTCTCCCTATTCCTGTTCATCTTGCACAGATATTGCAAGCTGTGTCAAACAGGAGGTTAAAGGCACTGACTCTCCAAGCGGGGAGAGTGTTAGTAAAGCATCTGGAATGGTGAACCCGAGGACCAGGATACGAAAAATGATTTGCATTTTAAATCGTTTCCCAATCACCGGTGCACGATACTCTGGGGTTCCCATGCATGTATTAGCTGGAGGAACAATGCCTTGAACCTGGAGAGTTGGGACCCATGGAATGGGTACCATGCAGTATGACTTCAAAGGGTCTGCATTTGCTCACCGAAACTCACCAATGCTATCAGCCTGAAGTGTCCAGCCTTCTGTCTCAACCAGCTCTGGGTGTAGATGTGGTCAATCCCGGTTGCATCACATGCCCTGGGTGAATTATTTAAGAATTGCTCTCTATTTCACTGTCTTTGTGTTTTGTTTTCGAAATTTATTTTGATAATGGGATTTATCGGATTTTCACTGCTGCGTTTCGGCCGCTGTACACACGCTTGATTCTCTTACGGAGACATATATATCCATGGGTTTTAAGATTCTTCCTAGTCAGGTATATTCCTAGGCGTTGAATATGTGGTTTTGGGTCCATTTCGTTGAGAAAGGAGTAGGTTTTGTCTATTACATATTTGGCTTATGGAAAGTTATCTGTGCTAATTTCAGTCTCTGGTTTTATGCAGCACGCCAAGGCACCTTTCCCCATAAGCAAGCACTAGTTGGTTTTCTAAATTTGAGACCCTGTTCTGTTTTGTAATTCGGTTCATGTGTAGTCAAGGTTATATTCCGTGTATTAGTGATATCTTATGATGTTTCTTTTTCTGTGTGACGTAGTTCACGTAGAATCACCGTACCTGCATCCACTCACTATGCCGCTATGGGCCTGATGACACAGATTTCATTGCTGAGTGATACTGCATTGCACGTACGTGCCACATCTTCTTTATCCATTTTTGCTTTCTGGGATATTTACCTGGTACTGTAGACGAGCTTCTTGGGAACACAGCCGTCCCAAACTTTGGGGTGGCTCTCTGTTTTTGATTTTAATTTCCCTAAGGAATAGGACCATAAGTGCAATTGCCATAGGCTGTGTTGCTTTATTTCTTACGTGTTTCTGTAAACACCATACACTTCTCCAGGGTGGCTGTTGGCAATTTACATCCTGCCAATCAGCATAACAAGGCTCCCTGTTCTCCATATCCTGTCCTACCTTTCTGGATTTTAAACTTTTTTCAGATGGCCCTTTTGCCCGGGGGGCAGTGAGACTTCATTGTTGTGCAGATTTCCTTTACAGGCTTGCTTGGTTGGCCAAAAAGGGCGTATGCGTTTTTTCCTGAATATATTCAGGAAAAAACGCATACGCCCTTTTTGGCGAAGTGCATCATTGTCGACGTTCTGCCTCTTTTCCTATGCTTTCAGGGCAATTCCAGTCTACCCCCTGCAATCGTTTTCCTGAAATTCTGCCCCGCTTTCAAGTCCCCTTCGCAGGCTTACTTCAATATATTTTTGGAGGATAGCTGTCATTTATAACTCTGCAGGTTTGTGAATTACAGTGCCCCTGAGCTCCTTTCTTCAACTCGATTTCTTGTGAGCTGGGCACAAAACCACAGGATTGCTTCAGGCCCTAATCTGTTTCCGGCAGGGCATGCTGAGCCTTTGGTTAATTCCTGTTCCTGGTGGGAAATGAGCGTTACATTTGCCCGTGGAGACACCTAGAGCTAGTCTCTCATTGGTTCTCCCTATTCCTGTTCATCTTGCACAGAAATTGCAAGCTTTGCCAAACAGGAGGTTAAAGGCACTGACTCTCCAAGTGGGGAGAGTGTTAGTAAAGCGCCTGGAATGGTGAACCCGAGGACCAGGATACGAAAACTGAGATGCATTTTAAATCGTTTCCCAATCACACGGTGGACGATACTCTGGGTTTCCCATGCATGTTTTAGCTGGAGGAAGAATGCCTTGAACCTGGAGAGTTGGGACCCATGGAATGGGTACCATGCAGTATGACTTCAAAGGGTCTGCATTTGCTCACCGAAACTCACCACTGCTATCAGCCTGAAGTGTCCAGCCTTATGTCTCAACCAGCTCTGGGTCTAGATGTGGTCAATCCCGGTTGCATCACATGCCCTGAGTGAATTATTTAAGAATTGCTCTCTATTTCACTGTCTTTGTGTTTTGTTTTCGAGATTTATTTTGATAATGGGATTTATCGGATTTTCACTGCTGCGTTTCGGCCGCTGTACACACGCTTGATTCTCTTACGGAGACATATATATCCATGGGTTTTAAGGTTCTTCCTAGTCAGGTATATTCCTAGGCGTTGAATATGTGGTGTTGGGTCCATTTCGTTGAGAAAGGAGTAGGTCTTGTCTATTACATATTTGGCTTATGGAAAGTTATCTGTGCTAATTTCAGTCTCTGGTTTTATGCAGGACCCCAAGGCACCTTTCCCCATAAGCAAGTACTAGTTGGTTTTCTAAATTTGAGACCCTGTTCTCTTTTGTAATTCAGTTCATGTGTAGTCAAGTGTACATTCCGTGTATTAGTGATATCTTATGATGTTTCTTTTTCTGTGTGACGTAGTTCACGTAGAATCACCGTACCTGCATCCACTCACTATGCCGCTACGGGCCTGATGACACAGATTTCATTGTTGAGTGATATTGCATTGTACGAACGTGCCACAACTTCTTTATCCATTTTTTGCTTTCTGGGATATTTACCTGATACTGTAGACGAGCTTCTTGAGAACACAGCCGTCCCAAATATTGGGGTGGCTGTCTGTTTTTGATTTTAATTTCCGTAAGCTATAGGACCATAAGTGGAAGTGCCATAGGCTGTGTTGCTTTGTTTCCTACGTGTTTCAGGAAACACCATACACTTCTCCAGGGTGGCTGCTGGCAATTTACATCCTGCCAATCAGCATAACAAGGCTCCCTGTTCTCCATATCCTGTCCTAACTTTCTGGATTTTACACTTTTTTCAGATGGCCCTTTTGCCCGGGGGGCAGTGAGACTTCATTGTAGTGCAGATTTCCTTTACAGGCTTGCTTGGTTGGCCAAAAAGGGCGTATGCGTTTTTTCCTGAATATATTCAGGAAAAAACGCATACGCCCTTTTTGGCCAAGTGCATCATTGTCGACGTTCTGCCTCTTTTCCTATGCTTTCAGGGCAATTCCAGTCTACCCCTGCAATCGTTTTCCTGAAATTCTGCCCCGCTTTCAAGTCCCCTTCGCAGGCTTACTTCAATATATTTTTGGAGGATAGCTCTCATTTATAACTCTGCAGGTTTGTGAATTACAGTGCCCCTGAGCTCCTTTCTTCAACTCGCTTTCTTGTGAGCTGGGCACAAAACCGCAGGATTGCTTCAGGCCCTAATCTGTTTCCAGCTGGGCACACTGAGCCTTTGGTTAATTCCTCTTCCTGGAGGGAAATGAGCGTTACATTTGCCCGTGCAGACACCTACAGCTAGTCTCTCATTGGTTCTCCCTATTCCTGTTCATCTTGCACAGAAATTGCAAGCTGTGCCAAAGAGGAGGTTAAAGGCACTGACTCTCCAAGCAGGGAGAGTGTTAGTAAAGCGTCTGGAATGGTGAACCCGAGGACATGGATACGAAAATTGAGATGCATTTTAAATCGTTTCCGAATCAGACTGTGGACCATACTGTGATTTTCCCATGCATGATTTAGCTGGAGGAAGAATCCCTTGATCCTGGAGAGTTGGGACCCATGGAATGGGTACCATGTAGTATGACTTCAAAGGGTCTGCATTTGCTCACCGAAACTCACCAATGCTATCAGCCTGAAGTGTCCAGACTTATGTCTCAACCAGCTCTGGGTGTAGATGTGGTCAATCCCGGTTGCATCACATGCCCTGAGTGAATTATTTAAGAATTGCTCTCTATTTCACTGTCTTTGTGTTTTGTTTTTGAAATTTCTTTTGATAATGGGATTTATCGGATTTTCACTGCTGCGTTTATGCCGCTGTACACACGCTTGATTCTCTTACGGAGACATATAAATCCATGGGTTTTAAGATTCTTCCTAGTCAGGTATATTCCTAGGCGTTGAATGTGTGGTGTTGAGTCCATTTCGTTGAGCAAGGAGTAGGTCTTGTCTATTACATATTTGGCTTATGGAAAGTTATCTGTGCTAATTTCAGTCTCTGGTTTTATGCAGCACCCTAAGGCACCTTTCCCCATAAGCAAGCACTAGTTGGTTTTCTTAATTTGAGACCCTGTTCTGTTTTGTAATTCAGTTCATGTGTAGTCAAGTTTACATTCCGTGTATTAGTCATATCTTATGATGTTTCTTTTTCTGTGTGACGTAGTTCACGTAGAATCACCGTACCTGCATGCGCTCACTATGCCACTACGATCCTGATGACACAGATTTCATTGCTGAGTGATATTGCATTGCACGTACGTGCCACAACTTCTTTATCCATTTTTTGCTTTCTGGGATATTTACCTTGTACTGTAGACGAGCTTCTTGGGAACACAGCCGTCCCAAACTTTGGGGTGGCTCTCTGTTTTTGATTTTAATTTCCCTAAGGAATAGGACCATAAGTGCAATTGCCATAGGCTGTGTTGCTGTATTTCTTACGTGTTTCAGTAAACACCATACACTTCTCCAGGGTGGCTGTTGGCAATTTACATCCTGCCAATCAGCATAACAAGGCTCCGTGTTCTCCATATCCTGTCCTACCTTTCTGGATTTTACACTTTTTTCATATGGCCCTCTTGCCCGTGGGGCAGTGAGACTTCATGGTAGTGCAGATTTCCTTTACAGGCTTGCTTGGTTGGCCAAAAAGGGCGTATGCGTTTTTTCCTGAATATATTCAGGAAAAACGCATACGCACTTTTTGGCCAAGTGCATCATTGTTGACGTTGTGCCTCTTTTCCCATGCTTTCAGGGCAATTCCAGTCTACCCCCTGCAATCGTTTTCCTGAAATTCGGCCCCGCTTTCAAGTCCCCTTCGCAGGCTTACTTCAATATATTTTTGGAGGATAGCTATCATTTATAACTCTGCAGGTTTGTGAATTACAGTGCCCCTGAGCTCGTTTCTTCAACTCGCTTTCTTGTGAGCTGGGCACAAAACCGCAGGATTGCTTCAGACCCTAATCTGTTTTCAGCAGGGCACACTGAGCCTTTGTTTAATTTCTCTTCCTGGTCGGCAATGAGCGTTACATTTGCCCGTGCAGACACCTACAGCTAGTCTCTCATTGGTTCTCCCTATTCCTGTTCATCTTGCACAGAAATTGCAAGCTGTGTCAAACAGGAGGTTAAAGGCACTGACTCTCCAAGCGGGGAGAGTGTTAGTAAAGCATCTGGAATGGTGAACCCGAGGACCAGGATACGAAAAATGATTTGCATTTTAAATCGTTTCCCAATCACCCGGTGCACGATACTCTGGGGTTCCCATGCATGTATTAGCTGGAGGAACAATGCCTTGAACCTGGAGAGTTGGGACCCATGGAATGGGTACCATGCAGTATGACTTCAAAGGGTCTGCATTTGCTCACCGAAACTCACCAATGCTATCAGCCTGAAGTGTCCAGCCTTCTGTCTCAACCAGCTCTGGGTGTAGATGTGGTCAATCCCGGTTGCATCACATGCCCTGGGTGAATTATTTAAGAATTGCTCTCTATTTCACTGTCTTTGTGTTTTGTTTTCGAAATTTATTTTGATAATGGGATTTATCGGATTTTCACTGCTGCGTTTCGGCCGCTGTACACACGCTTGATTCTCTTACGGAGACATATATATCCATGGGTTTTAAGATTCTTCCTAGTCAGGTATATTCCTAGGCGTTGAATATGTGGTTTTGGGTCCATTTCGTTGAGAAAGGAGTAGGTTTTGTCTATTACATATTTGGCTTATGGAAAGTTATCTGTGCTAATTTCAGTCTCTGGTTTTATGCAGCACGCCAAGGCACCTTTCCCCATAAGCAAGCACTAGTTGGTTTTCTAAATTTGAGACCCTCTTCTGTTTTGTAATTCGGTTCATGTGTAGTCAAGTTTATATTCCGTGTATTAGTGATATCTTATGATGTTTCTTTTTCTGTGTGACGTAGTTCACGTAGAATCACCGTACCTGCATCCACTCACTATGCCGCTATGGGCCTGATGACACAGATTTCATTGCTGAGTGATACTGCATTGCACGTACGTGCCACATCTTCTTTATCCATTTTTGCTTTCTGGGATATTTACCTGGTACTGTAGACGAGCTTCTTGGGAACACAGCCGTCCCAAACTTTGGGGTGGCTCTCTGTTTTTGATTTTAATTTCCCTAAGGAATAGGACCATAAGTGCAATTGCCATAGGCTGTGTTGCTTTATTTCTTACGTGTTTCTGTAAACACCATACACTTCTCCAGGGTGGCTGTTGGCAATTTACATCCTGCCAATCAGCATAACAAGGCTCCCTGTTCTCCATATCCTGTCCTACCTTTCTGGATTTTAAACTTTTTTCAGATGGCCCTTTTGCCCGGGGGGCAGTGAGACTTCATTGTTGTGCAGATTTCCTTTACAGGCTTGCTTGGTTGGCCAAAAAGGGCGTATGCGTTTTTTCCTGAATATATTCAGGAAAAAACGCATACGCCCTTTTTGGCGAAGTGCATCATTGTCGACGTTCTGCCTCTTTTCCTATGCTTTCAGGGCAATTCCAGTCTACCCCCTGCAATCGTTTTCCTGAAATTCTGCCCCGCTTTCAAGTCCCCTTCGCAGGCTTACTTCAATATATTTTTGGAGGATAGCTGTCATTTATAACTCTGCAGGTTTGTGAATTACAGTGCCCCTGAGCTCCTTTCTTCAACTCGCTTTCTTGTGAGCTGGGCACAAAACCACAGGATTGCTTCAGGCCCTAATCTGTTTCCGGCAGGGCATGCTGAGCCTTTGGTTAATTCCTGTTCCTGGTGGGAAATGAGCGTTACATTTGCCCGTGGAGACACGTAGAGCTAGTCTCTCATTGGTTCTCCCTATTCCTGTTCATCTTGCACAGAAATTGCAAGCTTTGCCAAACAGGAGGTTAAAGGCACTGACTCTCCAAGTGGGGAGAGTGTTAGTAAAGCGCCTGGAATGGTGAACCCGAGGACCAGGATACGAAAACTGAGATGCATTTTAAATCGTTTCCCAATCACACGGTGGACGATACTCTGGGTTTCCCATGCATGTTTTAGCTGGAGGAAGAATGCCTTGAACCTGGAGAGTTGGGACCCATGGAATGGGTACCATGCAGTATGACTTCAAAGGGTCTGCATTTGCTCACCGAAACTCACCACTGCTATCAGCCTGAAGTGTCCAGCCTTATGTCTCAACCAGCTCTGGGTCTAGATGTGGTCAATCCCGGTTGCATCACATGCCCTGAGTGAATTATTTAAGAATTGCTCTCTATTTCACTGTCTTTGTGTTTTGTTTTCGAAATTTATTTTGATAATGGGATTTATCGGATTTTCACTGCTGCGTTTCGGCCGCTGTACACACGCTTGATTCTCTTACGGAGACATATATATCCATGGGTTTTAAGATTCTTCCTAGTCAGGTATATTCCTAGGCGTTGAATATGTGGTGTTGGGTCCATTTCGTTGAGAAAGGAGTAGGTCTTGTCTATTACATATTTGGCTTATGGAAAGTTATCTGTGCTAATTTCAGTCTCTGATTTTATGCAACACCCCAAGGCACCTTTCCCCATAAGCAAGAACTAGTTGGTTTTCTAAATTTGAGACCCTGTTCTGTTTTGTAATTCAGTTCATGTGTAGTCAAGTGTACATTCCGTGTATTAGTGATATCTTATGATGTTTCTTTTTCTGTGTGACGTAGTTCACGTAGAATCACCGTACCTGCATCCACTCACTATGCCGCTACGGGCCTGATGACACAGATTTCATTGCTGAGTGATATTGCATTGTACGTACGTGCCACAACTTCTTTATCCATTTTTTGCTTTCTGGGATATTTACCTGATACTGTAGACGAGCTTCTTGTGAACACAGCCGTCCCAAATATTGGGGTGGATGTCGGTTTTTGATTTTAATTTCCGTAAGCTATAGGACCATAAGTGGAAGTGCCATAGGCTGTGTTGCTTTGTTTCTTACGTGTTTCAGGAAACACCATACACTTCTCCAGGGTGGCTGCTGGCAATTTACATCCTACCAATCAGCATAACAAGGCTCCCTGTTCTCCATATCCTGTCCTACCTTTCTGGATTTTACACTTTTTTCAGATGGCCCTTTTGCCCGGGGGACAGTGAGACTTCATTGTAGTGCAGATTTCCTTTACAGGCTTGCTTGATTGGCCAAAAAGGGCGTATGCGTTTTTTCCTGAATATATTCAGGGAAAAACGCATACGCCCTTTTTGGCCAAGTGCATCATTGTCGACGTTGTGCCTCTTTTCCTATGCTTTCAGGGCAATTCCAGTCTACCCCCTGCAATCGTTTTCCTGAAATTCTGCCCCGCTTTCAAGTCCCCTTCGCAGGCTTACTTCAATATATTTTTGCAGGATAGCTGTCATTTATAACTCTGCAGGTTTGTGAATTACAGTGCCCCTGAGCTCCTTTCTTCAAATCGCTTTCTTGTGAGCTGGGCACAAAACCGCAGGATTGCTTCAGGCCCTAATCTGTTTCCAGCAGGGCACACTGAGCCTTTGTTTAATTCCTCTTCCTGGTGGGCAATGAGCGTTACATTTGCCCGTGCAGACACCTACAGCTAGTCTCTCATTGGTTCTCCCTATTCCTGTTCATCTTGCACAGAATTTGCAAGCTGTGCCAAACAGGAGGTTAAAGGCACTGACTCTCCAAGCGGGGAGAGTGTTAGTAAAGCATCTGGAATGGTGAACCCGAGGACCAGGATACGAAAACTGAGATGCATTTTAAATCGTTTCCCAATCACACGGTGGACGATACTCTGGGTTTCCCATGCATGTTTTAGCGGGAGGAAGAATCCCTTGAACCTGGAGAGTTGGGACCCATGGAATGGGTACCATTCAGTATGACTTCAAAGGGTTTGCATTTGCTCACCGAAACTGACCAATGCTATCAGCCTGAAGTGTCCAGCCTTATGTCTCAACCAGCTCTGGGTGTAGATGTGGTCAATCCCGGTTGCATCACATGCCCTGAGTGAATTATTTAAGAATTGCTCTCTATTTCACTGTCTTTGTGTTTTGTTTTCGAAATTTATTTTGATAATGAGATTTATCGGATTTTCACTGCTGCGTTTCTGCCGCTGTACACACGCTTGATTCTCTTACGGAGACATATATAACAATGGGTTTTAAGATTCTTCCTAGTCAGGTATATTCCTAGGCGTTGAATATGTGGTGTTGGGTCCATTTCGTTGAGCAAGGAGTAGGTCTTGTCTATTACATATTTGGCTTATGGAAAGTTTTCTGTGCTAATTTCAGTCTCTGGTTTTATGCAGCACCCCAACGCACCTTTCCCCATAAGCAAGCACTAGTTGGTTTTCTAAATTTGAGACCCTGTTCTGTTTTGTAATCCAGTTCATGTGTAGTCAAGTTTACATTCCGTGAATTAGTGATATCTTATGATGTTTCTTTTTCTGTGTGACGTAGTTCACGTAGAATCACCGTACCTTCATCCCCTCACTATGCCGCTACGGGCCTGATGGCACAGATTTCATTGCTGAGTGATATTGCATTGTACGTACGTGCCACAACTTCTTTATCCATTTTTTGCTTTCTGGGATATTTACCTGATACTGTAGACGAGCTTCTTGTGAACACAGCCGTCCCAAATATTGGGGTGGCTGTCTGTTTTTGATTTTAATTTCCCTAAGCTATAGGACCATAAGTGGAAGTGCCATAGGCTGTGTTGCTTTGTTTCTTACGTGTTTCAGGAAACACCATACACTTCTCCAGGGTGGCTGCTGGCAATTTACATCCTGCCAATCAGCATAACAGGGCTCCCTGTTCTCCATATCCTGTCCTACCTTTCTGGATTTTACACTTTTTTCAGATGGCCCTTTTGCCCGGGGGGCAGTGAGACTTCATTGTAGTGCAGATTTCCTTTACAGGCTTGCTTGGTTGGCCAAAAAGGGCGTATGCGTTTTCTCCTGAATATATTCAGGAAAAAACGCATACGCCCTTTTTGGCCAAGTGCATCATTGTCGACGTTCTGCCTCTTTTCCTATGCTTTCAGGGCAATTCCAGTCTACTCCCTGCAATCATTTTCCTGAAATTCTGCCCCGCTTTCAAGTCCCCTTCGCAGGCTTACTTCAATATATTTTTGCAGGATAGCTGTCATTTATAACTCTGCAGGTTTGTGAATTACAGTGCCCCTGAGCTCCTTTCTTCAAATCGCTTTCTTGTGAGCTGGGCACAAAACCGCAGGATTGCTTCAGGCCGTAATCTGTTTCCGGCAGGGCACACTGAGCCTTTGTTTAATTCCTCTTCCTGGTGGGCAATGAGCGTTACATTTGCCCGTGCACACACCTACAGCTAGTCTCTCATTGGTTCTCCCTATTCCTGTTCATCTTGCACAGAATTTGCAAGCTGTGCCAAACAGGAGGTTAAAGGCACTGACTCTCCAAGCGGGGAGAGTGTTAGTAAAGCATCTGGAATGGTGAAGCCGAGGACCAGGATACGAAAACTGAGATGCATTTTAAATCGTTTCCCAATCACACGGTGGACGATATTCTGGGTTTCCCATGCATGTTTTAGCTGGAGGAAGAATCCCTTGAACCTGGAGAGTTGGGACCCATGGAATGGGTACCATGCAGTATGACTTCAAAGGGTTTGCATTTGCTCACCAAAACTCACCAATGCTATCAGCTTGAAGTGTCCAGCCTTATGTCTCAACCAGCTCTGGGTGTAGATGTGGTCAATCCCGGTTGCATCACATGCCCTGAGTGAATTATTTAAGAATTGCTCTCTATTTCACTGTCTTTGTGTTTTGTTTTCGAAATTTATTTTGATAATGAGATTTATCGGATTATCACTGCTGCGTTTCGGCCGCTGTACACACGCTTGATTCTCTTACGGAGACATATATATCAATGGGTTTTAAGATTCTTCCTAGTCAGGTATATTCCTAGGCGTTGAATATGTGGTGTTGGGTCCATTTCGTTGAGCAAGGAGTAGGTCTTGTCTATTACATATTTGGCTTATGGAAAGTTTTCTGTGCTAATTTCAGTCTCTGGTTTTATGCAGCACCCCAACGCACCTTTCCCCATAAGCAAGCACTAGTTGGTTTTCTAAATTTGAGACCCTGTTCTGTTTTGTAATTCAGTTCCTGTGTAGTCAAGTTTACATTCCGTGAATTAGTGATATCTTATGATGTTTCTTTTTCTGTGTGACGTAGTTCACGTAGAATCACCGTACCTTCATCCCCTCACTATGCCGCTACGGGCCTGATGGCACAGATTTCATTGCTGAGTGATATTGCATTGTACGTACGTGCCACAACTTCTTTATCCATTTTTTGCTTTCTGGGATATTTACCTGATACTGTAGACGAGCTTCTTGTGAACACAGCCGTCCCAAATATTGGGGTGGCTGTCTGTTTTTGATTTTAATTTCCCTAAGCTATAGGACCATAAGTGGAAGTGCCATAGGCTGTGTTGCTTTGTTTCTTACGTGTTTCAGGAAACACCATACACTTCTCCAGGGTGGCTGCTGGCAATTTACATCCTGCCAATCAGCATAACAAGGCTCCCTGTTCTCCATATCCTGTCCTACCTTTCTGGATTTTAAACTTTTTTCAGATGGCCCTTTTGCCCGGGGGGCAGTGAGACTTCATTGTTGTGCAGATTTCCTTTACAGGCTTGCTTGGTTGGCCAAAAAGGGCGTATGCGTTTTTTCCTGAATATATTCAGGAAAAAACGCATACGCCCTTTTTGGCGAAGTGCATCATTGTCGACGTTCTGCCTCTTTTCCTATGCTTTCAGGGCAATTCCAGTCTACCCCCTGCAATCGTTTTCCTGAAATTCTGCCCCGCTTTCAAGTCCCCTTCGCAGGCTTACTTCAATATATTTTTGGAGGATAGCTGTCATTTATAACTCTGCAGGTTTGTGAATTACAGTGCCCCTGAGCTCCTTTCTTCAACTCGCTTTCTTGTGAGCTGGGCACAAAACCACAGGATTGCTTCAGGCCCTAATCTGTTTCCGGCAGGGCATGCTGAGCCTTTGGTTAATTCCTGTTCCTGGTGGGAAATGAGCGTTACATTTGCCCGTGGAGACACCTAGAGCTAGTCTCTCATTGGTTCTCCCTATTCCTGTTCATCTTGCACAGAAATTGCAAGCTGTGCCAAACAGGAGGTTAAAGGCACTGACTCTCCAAGTGGGGAGAGTGTTAGTAAAGCGCCTGGAATGGTGAACCCGAGGACCAGGATACGAAAACTGAGATGCATTTTAAATCGTTTCCCAATCACACGGTGGACGATACTCTGGGTTTCCCATGCATGTTTTAGCTGGAGGAAGAATGCCTTGAACCTGGAGAGTTGGGACCCATGGAATGGGTACCATGCAGTATGACTTCAAAGGGTCTGCATTTGCTCACCGAAACTCACCACTGCTATCAGCCTGAAGTGTCCAGCCTTATGTCTCAACCAGCTCTGGGTCTAGATGTGGTCAATCCCGGTTGCATCACATGCCCTGAGTGAATTATTTAAGAATTGCTCTCTATTTCACTGTCTTTGTGTTTTGTTTTCGAGATTTATTTTGATAATGGGATTTATCGGATTTTCACTGCTGCGTTTCGGCCTTTGTACACACGCTTGATTCTCTTACGGAGACATATATATCCATGGGTTTTAAGATTCTTCCTAGTCAGGTATATTCCTAGGCGTTGAATATGTGGTGTTGGGTCCATTTCGTTGAGAAAGGAGTAGGTCTTGTCTATTACATATTTGGCTTATGGAAAGTTATCTGTGCTAATTTCAGTCTCTGGTTTTATGCAGCACCCCAAGGCACCTTTCCCCATAAGCAAGCACTAGTTGGTTTTCTAAATTTGAGACCCTGTTCTCTTTTGTAATTCAGTTCATGTGTAGTCAAGTGTACATTCCGTGTATTACTGATATCTTATGATGTTTCTTTTTCTGTGTGACGTAGTTCACGTAGAATCACCGTACCTGCATCCACTCACTATGCCGCTACGGGCCTGATGACACAGATTTCATTGTTGAGTGATATTGCATTGTACGAACGTGCCACAACTTCTTTATCCATTTTTTGCTTTCTGGGATATTTACCTGATACTGTAGACGAGCTTCTTGAGAACACAGCCGTCCCAAATATTGGGGTGGCTGTCTGTTTTTGATTTTAATTTCCGTAAGCTATAGGACCATAAGTGGAAGTGCCATAGGCTGTGTTGCTTTGTTTCTTACGTGTTGCAGGAAACACCATACAATTCTCCAGGGTGGCTGCTGGCAATTTACATCCTGCCAATCAGCATAACAATGCTCCCTGTTCTCCATATCCTGTCCTAACTTTCTGGATTTTACAATTTTTTCAGATGGCCCTTTTGCCCTGGGGGCAGTGAGACTTCATTGTAGAGCAGATTTCTTTTACAGGCTTGCTTGGTTGGCCAAAAAGGGCGTATGCGTTTTTTCCTGAATATATTCAGGAAAAAACGCATACGCCCTTTTTGGCCAAGTGTATCATTGTCGACGTTCTGCCTCTTTTCCTATGCTTTCAGGGCAATTCCAGTCTACCCCTGCAATCGTTTTCCTGAAATTCTGCCCCGCTTTCAAGTCCCCTTCGCAGGCTTACTTCAATATATTTTTGGAGGATAGCTGTCATTTATAACTCTGCAGGTTTGTGAATTACAGTGCCCCTGAGCTCCTTTCTTCAACTCGCTTTCTTGTGAGCTGGGCACAAAACCGCAGGATTGCTTCAGGCCCTAATCTGTTTTCAGCAGGGCACGCTGAGCCTTTGTTTAATTCCTCTTCCTGGTCGGCAATGAGCGTTACATTTGCCCGTGCAGACACCTACAGCTAGGCTCTCATTGGTTCTCCCTATTCCTGTTCATCTTGCACAGAAATTGCAAGCTGTGCCAAACAGGAGGTTAAAGGCACTGACTCTCCAAGTGGGGAGAGTGTTAGTAAAGCGCCTGGAATGGTGAACCCGAGGACCAGGATACGAAAACTGAGATGCATTTTAAATTGTTTCCCAATCACACGGTGGATGATACTCTGGGTTTCCCATGCATGTTTTAGCTGGAGGAAGAATGCCTTGAACCTGGAGAGTTGGGACCCATGGAATGGGTACCATGCAGTATGACTTCAAAGGGTCTGCATTTGCTCATCGAAACTCACCACTGCTATCAGCCTGAAGTGTCCAGCCTTATGTCTCAACCAGCTCTGGGTCTAGATGTGGTCAATCCCGGTTGCATCACATGCCCTGAGTGAATTATTTAAGAATTGCTCTCTATTTCACTGTCTTTGTGTTTTGTTTTCGAAATTTATTTTGATAATGGGATTTATCGGATTTTCACTGCTGCGTTTCGGCCGCTGTACACACGCTTGATTCTCTTACGGAGACATATATATCCATGGGTTTTAAGATTCTTCCTAGTCAGGTATATTCCTAGGCGTTGAATATGTGGTGTTGGGTCCATTTCGTTGAGAAAGGAGTAGGTCTTGTCTATTACATATTTGGCTTATGGAAAGTTATCTGTGCTAATTTCAGTCTCTGGTTTTATGCAACACCCCAAGGCACCTTTCCCCATAAGCAAGAACTAGTTGGTTTTCTAAATTTGAGACCCTGTTCTGTTTTGTAATTCAGTTCATGTGTAGTCAAGTGTACATTCCGTGTATTAGTGATATCTTATGATGTTTCTTTTTCTGTGTGACGTAGTTCACGTAGAATCACCGTACCTGCATCCACTCACTATGCCGCTACGGGCCTGATGACACAGATTTCATTGCTGAGTGATATTGCATTGTACGTACGTGCCACAACTTCTTTATCCATTTTTTGCTTTCTGGGATATTTACCTGATACTGTAGACGAGCTTCTTGTGAACACAGCCGTCCCAAATATTGGGGTGGATGTCGGTTTTTGATTTTAATTTCCGTAAGCTATAGGACCATAAGTGGAAGTGCCATAGGCTGTGTTGCTTTGTTTCTTACGTGTTTCAGGAAACACCATACACTTCTCCAGGGTGGCTGCTGGCAATTTACATCCTGCCAATCAGTATAACAAGGCTCCCTGTTCTCCATATCCTGTCCTACCGTTCTGGATTTTACACTTTTTTCAGATGGCCCTTTTGCCCGGGGGGCAGTGAGACTTCATTGTAGTGCAGATTTCCTTTACAGGCTTGCTTGATTGGCCAAAAAGGGCGTATGCGTTTTTTCCTGAATATATTCAGGAAAAAACGCATACGCCCTTTTTGGCCAAGTGCATCATTGTCGACGTTGTGCCTCTTTTCCTATGCTTTCAGGGCAATTCCAGTCTACCCCCTGCAATCGTTTTCGTGAAATTCTGCCCCGCTTTCAAGTCCCCTTCGCAGGCTTACTTCAATATATTTTTGGAGGATAGCTGTCATTTATAACTCTGCAGGTTTGTGAATTACAGTGCCCCTGAGCTCCTTTCTTCAACTCGCTTTCTTGTGAGCTGGGCACAAAACAGCAGGATTGCTTCAGGCCCTAATCTGTTTCCGGCAGGGCACACTGAGCCTTTGTTTAATTCCTCTTCCTGGTGGGCAATGAGCGTTACATTTGCCCGTGCAGACACCTACAGCTAGTCTCTCATTGGTTCTCCCTATTCCTGTTCATCTTGCACAGAATTTGCAAGCTGTGCCAAACAGGAGGTTAAAGGCACTGACTCTCCAAGCGGGGAGAGTGTTAGTAAAGCATCTGGAATGGTGAACCCGAGGACCAGGATACGAAAACTGAGATGCATTTTAAATCATTTCCCAATCACACGGTGGACGATACTCTGGGTTTCCCATGCATGTTTTAGCTGGAGGAAGAATCCCTTGAACCTGGAGAGTTGGGACCCATGGAATGGGTACCATTCAGTATGACTTCAAAGGGTTTGCATTTGCTCACCGAAACTGACCAATGCTATCAGCCTGAAGTGTCCAGCCTTATGTCTCAACCAGCTCTGGGTGTAGATGTGATCAATCCCGGTTGCATCACATGCACTGAGTGAATTATTTAAGAATTGCTCTCTATTTCACTGTCTTTGTGTTTTGTTTTCGAAATTTATTTTGATAATGAGATTTATCGGATTTTCACTGCTGCGTTTCTGCCGCTGTACACACGCTTGATTCTCTTACGGAGACATATATAACAATGGGTTTTAAGATTCTTCCTAGTCAGGTATATTCCTAGGCGTTGAATATGTGGTGTTGGGTCCATTTCGTTGAGCAAGGAGTAGGTCTTGTCTATTACATATTTGGCTTATGGAAAGTTTTCTGTGCTAATTTCAGTCTCTGGTTTTATGCAGCACCCCAACGCACCTTTCCCCATAAGCAAGCACTAGTTGGTTTTCTAAATTTGAGACCCTGTTCTGTTTTGTAATCCAGTTCATGTGTAGTCAAGTTTACATTCCGTGAATTAGTGATATCTTATGATGTTTCTTTTTCTGTGTGACGTAGTTCACGTAGAATCACCGTACCT
This sequence comes from Phocoena phocoena, assembly GCF_963924675.1. Lineage (NCBI taxonomy): Eukaryota > Metazoa > Chordata > Mammalia > Artiodactyla > Phocoenidae > Phocoena > Phocoena phocoena. The sequence goes on along the minus strand of NW_027077514.1, from coordinate 551,673 downwards.
TCATCCCCTCACTATGCCGCTACGGGCCTAATGGCACAGATTTCATTGCTGAGTGATATTGCATTGTACGTACGTGCCACAACTTCTTTATCCATTTTTTGCTTTCTGGGATATTTACCTGATACTGTAGACGAGCTTCTTGTGAACACAGCCGTCCCAAATATTGGGGTGGCTGTCTGTTTTTGATTTTAATTTCCCTAAGCTATAGGACCATAAGTGGAAGTGCCATAGGCTGTGTTGCTTTGTTTCTTACGTGTTTCAGGAAACACCATACACTTCTCCAGGGTGGCTGCTGGCAATTTACATCCTGCCAATCAGCATAACAAGGCTCCCTGTTCTCCATATCCTGTCCTACCTTTCTGGATTTTACACTTTTTTCAGATGGCCCTTTTGCCCGGGGGGCAGTGAGACTTCATTGTTGTGCAGATTTCCTTTACAGGCTTGCTTGGTTGGCCAAAAAGGGCGTATGCGTTTTTTCCTGAATATATTCAGGAAAAAACGCATACGCCCTTTTTGGCGAAGTGCATCATTGTCGACGTTCTGCCTCTTTTCCTATGCTTTCAGGGCAATTCCAGTCTACCCCCTGCAATCGTTTTCCTGAAATTCTGCCCCGCTTTCAAGTCCCCTTCGCAGGCTTACTTCAATATATTTTTGGAGGATAGCTGTCATTTATAACTCTGCAGGTTTGTGAATTACAGTGCCCCTGAGCTCCTTTCTTCAACTCGCTTTCTTGTGAGCTGGGCACAAAACCACAGGATTGCTTCAGGCCCTAATCTGTTTCCGGCAGGGCATGCTGAGCCTTTGGTTAATTCCTGTTCCTGGTGGGAAATGAGCGTTACATTTGCCCGTGGAGACACCTAGAGCTAGTCTCTCATTGGTTCTCCCTATTCCTGTTCATCTTGCACAGAAATTGCAAGCTGTGCCAAACAGGAGGTTAAAGGCACTGACTCTCCAAGTGGGGAGAGTGTTAGTAAAGCGCCTGGAATGGTGAACCCGAGGACCAGGATACGAAAACTGAGATGCATTTTAAATCGTTTCCCAATCACACGGTGGACGATACTCTGGGTTTCCCATGCATGTTTTAGCTGGAGGAAGAATGCCTTGAACCTGGAGAGTTGGGACCCATGGAATGGGTACCATGCAGTATGACTTCAAAGGGTCTGCATTTGCTCACCGAAACTCACCACTGCTATCAGCCTGAAGTGTCCAGCCTTATGTCTCAACCAGCTCTGGGTCTAGATGTGGTCAATCCCGGTTGCATCACATGCCCTGAGTGAATTATTTAAGAATTGCTCTCTATTTCACTGTCTTTGTGTTTTGTTTTCGAGATTTATTTTGATAATGGGATTTATCGGATTTTCACTGCTGCGTTTCGGCCTTTGTACACACGCTTGATTCTCTTACGGAGACATATATATCCATGGGTTTTAAGATTCTTCCTAGTCAGGTATATTCCTAGGCGTTGAATATGTGGTGTTGGGTCCATTTCGTTGAGAAAGGAGTAGGTCTTGTCTATTACATATTTGGCTTATGGAAAGTTATCTGTGCTAATTTCAGTCTCTGGTTTTATGCAGCACCCCAAGGCACCTTTCCCCATAAGCAAGCACTAGTTGGTTTTCTAAATTTGAGACCCTGTTCTCTTTTGTAATTCAGTTCATGTGTAGTCAAGTGTACATTCCGTGTATTACTGATATCTTATGATGTTTCTTTTTCTGTGTGACGTAGTTCACGTAGAATCACCGTACCTGCATCCACTCACTATGCCGCTACGGGCCTGATGACACAGATTTCATTGTTGAGTGATATTGCATTGTACGAACGTGCCACAACTTCTTTATCCATTTTTTGCTTTCTGGGATATTTACCTGATACTGTAGACGAGCTTCTTGAGAACACAGCCGTCCCAAATATTGGGGTGGCTGTCTGTTTTTGATTTTAATTTCCGTAAGCTATAGGACCATAAGTGGAAGTGCCATAGGCTGTGTTGCTTTGTTTCTTACGTGTTGCAGGAAACACCATACAATTCTCCAGGGTGGCTGCTGGCAATTTACATCCTGCCAATCAGCATAACAATGCTCCCTGTTCTCCATATCCTGTCCTAACTTTCTGGATTTTACAATTTTTTCAGATGGCCCTTTTGCCCTGGGGGCAGTGAGACTTCATTGTAGAGCAGATTTCTTTTACAGGCTTGCTTGGTTGGCCAAAAAGGGCGTATGCGTTTTTTCCTGAATATATTCAGGAAAAAACGCATACGCCCTTTTTGGCCAAGTGTATCATTGTCGACGTTCTGCCTCTTTTCCTATGCTTTCAGGGCAATTCCAGTCTACCCCTGCAATCGTTTTCCTGAAATTCTGCCCCGCTTTCAAGTCCCCTTCGCAGGCTTACTTCAATATATTTTTGGAGGATAGCTGTCATTTATAACTCTGCAGGTTTGTGAATTACAGTGCCCCTGAGCTCCTTTCTTCAACTCGCTTTCTTGTGAGCTGGGCACAAAACCGCAGGATTGCTTCAGGCCCTAATCTGTTTTCAGCAGGGCACGCTGAGCCTTTGTTTAATTCCTCTTCCTGGTCGGCAATGAGCGTTACATTTGCCCGTGCAGACACCTACAGCTAGGCTCTCATTGGTTCTCCCTATTCCTGTTCATCTTGCACAGAAATTGCAAGCTGTGCCAAACAGGAGGTTAAAGGCACTGACTCTCCAAGTGGGGAGAGTGTTAGTAAAGCGCCTGGAATGGTGAACCCGAGGACCAGGATACGAAAACTGAGATGCATTTTAAATTGTTTCCCAATCACACGGTGGATGATACTCTGGGTTTCCCATGCATGTTTTAGCTGGAGGAAGAATGCCTTGAACCTGGAGAGTTGGGACCCATGGAATGGGTACCATGCAGTATGACTTCAAAGGGTCTGCATTTGCTCATCGAAACTCACCACTGCTATCAGCCTGAAGTGTCCAGCCTTATGTCTCAACCAGCTCTGGGTCTAGATGTGGTCAATCCCGGTTGCATCACATGCCCTGAGTGAATTATTTAAGAATTGCTCTCTATTTCACTGTCTTTGTGTTTTGTTTTCGAAATTTATTTTGATAATGGGATTTATCGGATTTTCACTGCTGCGTTTCGGCCGCTGTACACACGCTTGATTCTCTTACGGAGACATATATATCCATGGGTTTTAAGATTCTTCCTAGTCAGGTATATTCCTAGGCGTTGAATATGTGGTGTTGGGTCCATTTCGTTGAGAAAGGAGTAGGTCTTGTCTATTACATATTTGGCTTATGGAAAGTTATCTGTGCTAATTTCAGTCTCTGGTTTTATGCAACACCCCAAGGCACCTTTCCCCATAAGCAAGAACTAGTTGGTTTTCTAAATTTGAGACCCTGTTCTGTTTTGTAATTCAGTTCATGTGTAGTCAAGTGTACATTCCGTGTATTAGTGATATCTTATGATGTTTCTTTTTCTGTGTGACGTAGTTCACGTAGAATCACCGTACCTGCATCCACTCACTATGCCGCTACGGGCCTGATGACACAGATTTCATTGCTGAGTGATATTGCATTGTACGTACGTGCCACAACTTCTTTATCCATTTTTTGCTTTCTGGGATATTTACCTGATACTGTAGACGAGCTTTTGTGAACACAGCCGTCCCAAATATTGGGGTGGATGTCGGTTTTTGATTTTAATTTCCGTAAGCTATAGGACCATAAGTGGAAGTGCCATAGGCTGTGTTGCTTTGTTTCTTACGTGTTTCAGGAAACACCATACACTTCTCCAGGGTGGCTGCTGGCAATTTACATCCTGCCAATCAGTATAACAAGGCTCCCTGTTCTCCATATCCTGTCCTACCGTTCTGGATTTTACACTTTTTTCAGATGGCCCTTTTGCCCGGGGGGCAGTGAGACTTCATTGTAGTGCAGATTTCCTTTACAGGCTTGCTTGATTGGCCAAAAAGGGCGTATGCGTTTTTTCCTGAATATATTCAGGAAAAAACGCATACGCCCTTTTTGGCCAAGTGCATCATTGTCGACGTTGTGCCTCTTTTCCTATGCTTTCAGGGCAATTCCAGTCTACCCCCTGCAATCGTTTTCGTGAAATTCTGCCCCGCTTTCAAGTCCCCTTCGCAGGCTTACTTCAATATATTTTTGGAGGATAGCTGTCATTTATAACTCTGCAGGTTTGTGAATTACAGTGCCCCTGAGCTCCTTTCTTCAACTCGCTTTCTTGTGAGCTGGGCACAAAACAGCAGGATTGCTTCAGGCCCTAATCTGTTTCCGGCAGGGCACACTGAGCCTTTGTTTAATTCCTCTTCCTGGTGGGCAATGAGCGTTACATTTGCCCGTGCAGACACCTACAGCTAGTCTCTCATTGGTTCTCCCTATTCCTGTTCATCTTGCACAGAATTTGCAAGCTGTGCCAAACAGGAGGTTAAAGGCACTGACTCTCCAAGCGGGGAGAGTGTTAGTAAAGCATCTGGAATGGTGAACCCGAGGACCAGGATACGAAAACTGAGATGCATTTTAAATCATTTCCCAATCACACGGTGGACGATACTCTGGGTTTCCCATGCATGTTTTAGCTGGAGGAAGAATCCCTTGAACCTGGAGAGTTGGGACCCATGGAATGGGTACCATTCAGTATGACTTCAAAGGGTTTGCATTTGCTCACCGAAACTGACCAATGCTATCAGCCTGAAGTGTCCAGCCTTATGTCTCAACCAGCTCTGGGTGTAGATGTGATCAATCCCGGTTGCATCACATGCACTGAGTGAATTATTTAAGAATTGCTCTCTATTTCACTGTCTTTGTGTTTTGTTTTCGAAATTTATTTTGATAATGAGATTTATCGGATTTTCACTGCTGCGTTTCTGCCGCTGTACACACGCTTGATTCTCTTACGGAGACATATATAACAATGGGTTTTAAGATTCTTCCTAGTCAGGTATATTCCTAGGCGTTGAATATGTGGTGTTGGGTCCATTTCGTTGAGCAAGGAGTAGGTCTTGTCTATTACATATTTGGCTTATGGAAAGTTTTCTGTGCTAATTTCAGTCTCTGGTTTTATGCAGCACCCCAACGCACCTTTCCCCATAAGCAAGCACTAGTTGGTTTTCTAAATTTGAGACCCTGTTCTGTTTTGTAATCCAGTTCATGTGTAGTCAAGTTTACATTCCGTGAATTAGTGATATCTTATGATGTTTCTTTTTCTGTGTGACGTAGTTCACGTAGAATCACCGTACCTTCATCCCCTCACTATGCCGCTACGGGCCTAATGGCACAGATTTCATTGCTGAGTGATATTGCTTTGTACGTACGTGCCACAACTTCTTTATCCATTTTTTGCTTTCTGGGATATTTACCTGATACTGTAGACGAGCTTCTTGTGAACACAGCCGTCCCAAATATTGGGGTGGCTGTCTGTTTTTGATTTTAATTTCCCTAAGCTATAGGACCATAAGTGGAAGTGCCATAGGCTGTGTTGCTTTGTTTCTTACGTGTTTCAGGAAACACCATACACTTCTCCAGGGTGGCTGCTGGCAATTTACATCCTGCCAATCAGCATAACAAGGCTCCCTGTTCTCCATATCCTGTCCTACCTTTCTGGATTTTACACTTTTTTCAGATGGCCCTTTTGCCCGGGGGGCAGTGAGACTTCATTGTAGTGCAGATTTCCTTTACAGGCTTGCTTGGTTGGCCAAAAAGGGCGTATGCGTTTTTTCCTGAATATATTCAGGAAAAAACGCATACGCCCTTTTTGGCCAAGTGCATCATTGTCGACGTTCTGCCTCTTTTCCTATGCTTTCAGGGCAATTCCAGTCTACCCCCTGCAATCATTTTCCTGAAATTCTGCCCCGCTTTCAAGTCCCCTTCGCAGGCTTACTTCAATATATTTTTGCAGGATAGCTGTCATTTATAACTCTGCAGGTTTGTGAATTACAGTGCCCCTGAGCTCCTTTCTTCAACTCGCTTTCTTGTGAGCTGGGCACAAAACCACAGGATTGCTTCAGGCCCTAATCTGTTTCCGGCAGGGCATGCTGAGCCTTTGGTTAATTCCTGTTCCTGGTGGGAAATGAGCGTTACATTTGCCCGTGGAGACACCTAGAGCTAGTCTCTCATTGGTTCTCCCTATTCCTGTTCATCTTGCACAGAAATTGCAAGCTGTGCCAAACAGGAGGTTAAAGGCACTGACTCTCCAAGTGGGGAGAGTGTTAGTAAAGCGCCTGGAATGGTGAACCCGAGGACCAGGATACGAAAACTGAGATGCATTTTAAATCGTTTCCCAATCACACGGTGGACGATACTCTGGGTTTCCCATGCATGTTTTAGCTGGAGGAAGAATGCCTTGAACCTGGAGAGTTGGGACCCATGGAATGGGTACCATGCAGTATGACTTCAAAGGGTCTGCATTTGCTCACGGAAACTCACCACTGCTATCAGCCTGAAGTGTCCAGCCTTATGTCTCAACCAGCTCTGGGTCTAGATGTGGTCAATCCCGGTTGCATCACATGCCCTGAGTGAATTATTTAAGAATTGCTCTCTATTTCACTGTCTTTGTGTTTTGTTTTCGAGATTTATTTTGATAATGGGATTTATCGGATTTTCACTGCTGCGTTTCGGCCTTTGTACACACGCTTGATTCTCTTACGGAGACATATATATCCATGGGTTTTAAGATTCTACCTAGTGGGGTATATTCCTAGGCGTTGAATATGTGGTGTTGGGTCCATTTCGTTGAGAAAGGAGTAGGTCTTGTCTATTACATATTTGGCTTATGGAAAGTTATCTGTGCTAATTTCAGTCTCTGGTTTTATGCAGCACCCCAAGGCACCTTTCCCCATAAGCAAGCACTAGTTGGTTTTCTAAATTTGAGACCCTGTTCTCTTTTGTAATTCAGTTCATGTGTAGTCAAGTGTACATTCCGTGTATTACTGATATCTTATGATGTTTCTTTTTCTGTGTGACGTAGTTCACGTAGAATCACCGTACCTGCATCCACTCACTATGCCGCTACGGGCCTGATGACACAGATTTCATTGTTGAGTGATATTGCATTGTACGAACGTGCCACAACTTCTTTATCCATTTTTTGCTTTCTGGGATATTTACCTGATACTGTAGACGAGCTTCTTGAGAACACAGCCGTCCCAAATATTGGGGTGGCTGTCTGTTTTTGATTTTAATTTCCGTAAGCTATAGGACCATAAGTGGAAGTGCCATAGGCTGTGTTGCTTTGTTTCTTACGTGTTGCAGGAAACACCATACAATTCTCCAGGGTGGCTGCTGGCAATTTACATCCTGCCAATCAGCATAACAATGCTCCCTGTTCTCCATATCCTGTCCTAACTTTCTGGATTTTACAATTTTTTCAGATGGCCCTTTTGCCCTGGGGGCAGTGAGACTTCATTGTAGAGCAGATTTCTTTTACAGGCTTGCTTGTTTGGCCAAAAAGGGCGTATGCGTTTTTTCCTGAATATATTCAGGAAAAAACGCATACGCCCTTTTTGGCCAAGTGTATCATTGTCGACGTTCTGCCTCTTTTCCTATGCTTTCAGGGCAATTCCAGTCTACCCCTGCAATCGTTTTCCTGAAATTCTGCCCCGCTTTCAAGTCCCCTTCGCAGGCTTACTTCAATATATTTTTGGAGGATAGCTGTCATTTATAACTCTGCAGGTTTGTGAATTACAGTGCCCCTGAGCTCCTTTCTTCAACTCGCTTTCTTGTGAGCTGGGCACAAAACCGCAGGATTGCTTCAGGCCCTAATCTGTTTTCAGCAGGACACGCTGAGCCTTTGTTTAATTCCTCTTCCTGGTCGGCAATGAGCGTTACATTTGCCCGTGCAGACACCTACAGCTAGGCTCTCATTGGTTCTCCCTATTCCTGTTCATCTTGCACAGAAATTGCAAGCTGTGCCAAACAGGAGGTTAAAGGCACTGACTCTAAAAGTGGGGAGAGTGTTAGTAAAGCGCCTGGAATGGTGAACCCGAGGACCAGGATACGAAAACTGAGATGCATTTTAAATCGTTTCCCAATCACACGGTGGACGATACTCTGGGTTTCCCATGCATGTTTTAGCTGGAGGAAGAATGCCTTGAAACTGGAGAGTTGGGACCCATGGAATGGGTACCATGCAGTATGACTTCAAAGGGTCTGCATTTGCTCACCGAAACTCACCACTGCTATCAGCCTGAAGTGTCCAGCCTTATGTCTCAACCAGCTCTGGGTCTAGATGTGGTCAATCCCGGTTGCATCACATGCCCTGAGTGAATTATTTAAGAATTGCTCTCTATTTCACTGTCTTTGTGTTTTGTTTTCGAAATTTATTTTGATAATGGGATTTATCGGATTTTCACTGCTGCGTTTCGGCCGCTGTACACACGCTTGATTCTCTTACGGAGACATATATATCCATGGGTTTTAAGATTCTTCCTAGTCAGGTATATTCCTAGGCGTTGAATATGTGGTGTTGGGTCCATTTCGTTGAGAAAGGAGTAGGTCTTGTCTATTACATATTTGGCTTATGGAAAGTTATCTGTGCTAATTTCAGTCTCTGGTTTTATGCAACACCCCAAGGCACCTTTCCCCATAAGCAAGAACTAGTTGGTTTTCTAAATTTGAGACCCTGTTCTGTTTTGTAATTCAGTTCATGTGTAGTCAAGTGTACATTCCGTGTATTAGTGATATCTGATGATGTTTCTTTTTCTGTGTGACGTAGTTCACGTAGAATCACCGTACCTGCATCCACTCACTATGCCGCTACGGGCCTGATGACACAGATTTCATTGCTGAGTGATATTGCATTGTACGTACGTGCCACAACTTCTTTATCCATTTTTTGCTTTCTGGGATATTTACCTGATACTGTAGACGAGCTTCTTGTGAACACAGCCGTCCCAAATATTGGGGTGGATGTCGGTTTTTGATTTTAATTTCCGTAAGCTATAGGACCATAAGTGGAAGTGCCATAGGCTGTGTTGCTTTGTTTCTTACGTGTTTCAGGAAACACCATACACTTCTCCAGGGTGGCTGCTGGCAATTTACATCCTGCCAATCAGTATAACAAGGCTCCCTGTTCTCCATATCCTGTCCTACCTTTCTGGATTTTACACTTTTTTCAGATGGCCCTTTTGCCCGGGGGGCAGTGAGACTTCATTGTAGTGCAGATTTCCTTTACAGGCTTGCTTGGTTGGCCAAAAAGGGCGTATGCGTTTTTTCCTGAATATATTCAGGAAAAAACGCATACGCCCTTTTTGGCCAAGTGCATCATTGTCGACGTTCTGCCTCTTTTCCTATGCTTTCAGGGCAATTCCAGTCTACCCCCTGCAATCATTTTCCTGAAATTCTGCCCCGCTTTCAAGTCCCCTTCGCAGGCTTACTTCAATATATTTTTGCAGGATAGCTGTCATTTATAACTCTGCAGGTTTGTGAATTACAGTGCCCCTGAGCTCCTTTCTTCAAATCGCTTTCTTGTGAGCTGGGCACAAAACCGCAGGATTGCTTCAGGCCGTAATCTGTTTCCGGCAGGGCACACTGAGCCTTTGTTTAATTCCTCTTCCTGGTGGGCAATGAGCGTTACATTTGCCCGTGCACACACCTACAGCTAGTCTCTCATTGGTTCTCCCTATTCCTGTTCATCTTGCACAGAATTTGCAAGCTGTGCCAAACAGGAGGTTAAAGGCACTGACTCTCCAAGCGGGGAGAGTGTTAGTAAAGCATCTGGAATGGTGAAGCCGAGGACCAGGATACGAAAACTGAGATGCATTTTAAATCGTTTCCCAATCACACGGTGGACGATATTCTGGGTTTCCCATGCATGTTTTAGCTGGAGGAAGAATCCCTTGAACCTGGAGAGTTGGGACCCATGGAATGGGTACCATGCAGTATGACTTCAAAGGGTTTGCATTTGCTCACCAAAACTCACCAATGCTATCAGCCTGAAGTGTCCAGCCTTATGTCTCAACCAGCTCTGGGTGTAGATGTGGTCAATCCCGGTTGCATCACATGCCCTGAGTGAATTATTTAAGAATTGCTCTCTATTTCACTGTCTTTGTGTTTTGTTTTCGAAATTTATTTTGATAATGAGATTTATCGGATTATCACTGCTGCGTTTCGGCCGCTGTACACACGCTTGATTCTCTTACGGAGACATATATATCAATGGGTTTTAAGATTCTTCCTAGTCAGGTATATTCCTAGGCGTTGAATATGTGGTGTTGGGTCCATTTCGTTGAGCAAGGAGTAGGTCTTGTCTATTACATATTTGGCTTATGGAAAGTTTTCTGTGCTAATTTCAGTCTCTGGTTTTATGCAGCACCCCAACGCACCTTTCCCCATAAGCAAGCACTAGTTGGTTTTCTAAATTTGAGACCCTGTTCTGTTTTGTAATTCAGTTCCTGTGTAGTCAAGTTTACATTCCGTGAATTAGTGATATCTTATGATGTTTCTTTTTCTGTGTGACGTAGTTCACGTAGAATCACCGTACCTTCATCCCCTCACTATGCCGCTACGGGCCTGATGGCACAGATGTCATTGCTGAGTGATATTGCATTGTACGTACGTGCCACAACTTCTTTATCCATTTTTTGCTTTCTGGGATATTTACCTGATACTGTAGACGAGCTTCTTGTGAACACAGCCGTCCCAAATATTGGGGTGGCTGTCTGTTTTTGATTTTAATTTCCCTAAGCTATAGGACCATAAGTGGAAGTGCCATAGGCTGTGTTGCTTTGTTTCTTACGTGTTTCAGGAAACACCATACACTTCTCCAGGGTGGCTGCTGGCAATTTACATCCTGCCAATCAGCATAACAAGGCTCGCTGTTCTCCATATCCTGTCCTACATTTCTGGATTTTAAACTTTTTTCAGATGGCCCTTTTGCCCGGGGGGCAGTGAGACTTCATTGTAGTGCAGATTTCCTTTACAGGCTTGCTTGGTTGGCCAAAAAGGGCGTATGCGTTTTTTCCTGAATATATTCAGGAAAAAACGCATACGCCCTTTTTGGCCAAGTGCATCATTGTCGACGTTCTGCCTCTTTTCCTATGCTTTCAGGGCAATTCCAGTCTACCCCCTGCAATCGTTTTCCTGAAGTTCTGCCCCGCTTTCAAGTCCCCTTCGCAGGCTTACTTCAATATATTTTTGGAGGATAGCTGTCATTTATAACTCTGCAGGTTTGTGAATTACAGTGCCCCTGAGCTCCTTTCTTCAAATCGCTTTCTTGTGAGCTGGGCACAAAACCGCAGGATTGCTTCAGGCCGTAATCTGTTTCCAGCAGGGCACACTGAGCCTTTGTTTAATTCCTCTTCCTGGTGGGCAATGAGCGTTACATTTGCCCGTGCAGACACCTACAGCTAGTCTCTCATTGGTTCTCCCTATTCCTGTTCATCTTGCACAGAATTTGCAAGCTGTGCCAAACAGGAGGTTAAAGGCACTGACTCTCCAAGCGGGGAGAGTGTTAGTAAAGCATCTGGAATGGTGAACCCGAGGACCAGGATACGAAAACTGAGATGCATTTTAAATCGTTTCCCAATCACACGGTGGACGATACTCTGGGTTTCCCATGCATGTTTTAGCTGGAGGAAGAATCCCTTGAACCTGGAGAGTTGGGACCCATGGAATGGGTACCATGCAGTATGACTTCAAAGGGTTTGCATTTGCTCACCTAAACTCACCAATGCTATCAGCCTGAAGTGTCCAGCCTTATGTCTCAACCAGCTCTGGGTGTAGATGTGGTCAATCCCGGTTGCATCACATGCCCTCAGTGAATTATTTAAGAATTGCTCTCTATTTCACTGTCTTTGTGTTTTGTTTTCGAAATTTATTTAGATAATGAGATTTATCGGATTTTCACTGCTGCGTTTCGGCCGCTGTACACACGCTTGATTCTCTTACGGAGACATATATATCAATGGGTTTTAAGATTCTTCCTAGTCAGGTATATTCCTAGGCGTTGAATATGTGGTGTTGGGTCCATTTCGTTGAGCAAGGAGTAGGTCTTGTCTATTACATATTTGGCTTATGGAAAGTTTTCTGTGCTAATTTCAGTCTCTGGTTTTATGCAGCACCCCAACGCACCTTTCCCCATAAGCAAGCACTAGTTGGTTTTCTAAATTTGAGACCCTGTTCTGTTTTGTAATTCAGTTCATGTGTAGTCAAGTTTACATTCCGTGAATTAGTGATAACTTATGATGTTTCTTTTTCTGAGTGATGTAGTTCACGTAGAATCACCGTACCTTCATCCACTCACTATGCCGCTACGGGCCTGATGACACAGATTTCATTGCTGAGTGATATTGCATTGTACGTACGTGCCACAACTTCTTTATCCATTTTTTGCTTTCTGGGATATTTACCTGATACTGTAGACGAGCTTCTTGTGAACACAGCCGTCCCAAATATTGGGGTGGCTGTCTGTTTTTGATTTTAATTTCCGTAAGCTATAGGACCATAAGTGGAAGTGCCATAGGCTGTGTTGCTTTGTTTCTTACCTGTTTCAGGAAACACCATACACTTCTCCAGGGTGGCTGCTGGCAATTTACATCCTGCCAATCAGCATAACAAGGCTCCCTGTTCTCCATATCCTGTCCTACCTTTCTGGATTTTACACTTTTTTCAGATGGCCCTTTTGCCCGGGGGGCAGTGAGACTTCATTGTAGTGCAGATTTCCTTTACAGGCTTGCTTGGTTGGCCAAAAAGGGCGTAGGCGTTTTTTCCTGAATATATTCAGGAAAAAACGCATACGCCCTTTTTGGCCAAGTGCATCATTGTCGACGTTCTGCCTCTTTTCTTATGCTTTCAGGGCAATTCCAGTCTACCCCCTGCAATCGTTTTCCTGAAATTCTGCCCCGCTTTCAAGTCCCCTTCGCAGGCTTACTTCAATATATTTTTGGAGGATAGCTGTCATTTATAACTCTGCAGGTTTGTGAATTACAGTGCCCCTGAGCTCCTTTCTTCAACTCGCTTTCTTGTGAGCTGGGCACAAAACCGCAGGATTGCTTCAGGCCCTAATCTGTTTCCGGCAGGGCACACTGAGCCTTTGTTTAATTCCTCTTCCTGGTGGGCAATGAGCGTTACATTTGCCCGTGCAGACACCTACAGCTAGTCTCTCATTGCTTCTCCCTATTCCTGTTCATCTTGCACAGAATTTGCAAGCTGTGCCAAACAGGAGGTTAAAGGCACTGACTCTCCAAGCGGGGAGAGTGTTAGTAAAGCATCTGGAATGGTGAACCCGAGGACCAGGATACGAAAACTGAGATGCATTTTAAATCGTTTCCCAATCACAAGGTGGACGATACTCTCGGTTTCCCATGCATGTTTTAGCTGGAGGAAGAATCCCTTAAACCTGGAGAGTTGGTACCCATGGAATGGGTACCATGCAGTATGACTTCAAAGGGTTTGAATTTGCTTACCGAAACTCACAAATGCTATCAGCCTGAAGTGTCCAGCCTTATGTCTCAACCAGCTCTGGGTGTAGATGTGGTCAATCCCGGTTGCATCACATGCCCTGAGTGAATTATTTAAGAATTGCTCTCTATTTCACTGTCTTTGTGTTTTGTTTTCGAAATTTATTTTGATAATGGGATTTATCGGATTTTCACTGCTGCGTTTCGGCCGCTGTACACACGCTTGATTCTCTTACGGAGACATATATATCAATGGGTTTTAAGATACTTCCTAGCCAGGTATATTCCTAGGCGTTGAATATGTGGCGTTGGGTCCATTTCGTTGAGCAAGGAGTAGATCTTGTCTATTACATATTTGGCTTATGGAAAGTTTTCTGTGCTAATTTCAGTCTCTGGTTTTATGCAGCACCCCAACGCACCTTTCCCCATAAGCAAGCACTAGTTGGTTTTCTAAATTTGAGACCCTGTTCTGTTTTGTAATTCAGTTCATGTGTAGTCAAGTTTACATTCCGTGAATTAGTGATATCTTATGATGTTTCTTTTTCTGTGTGACGTAGTTCACGTAGAATCACCGTACCTTCATCCACTCACTATGCCGCTACAGGCCTGATGACACAGATTTCATTGCTGAGTGATATTGCATTGTACGTACGTGCCACAACTTCTTTATCCATTTTTTGCTTTCTGGGATATTTACCTGATACTGTAGACGAGCTTCTTGTGAACACAGCCGTCCCAAATATTGGGGTGGCTGTCTGTTTTTCATTTTAATTTCCGTAAGCTATAGGACCATAAGTGGAAGTGCCATAGGCTGTGTTGCTTTGTTTCTTACGTGTTTCAGGAAACACCATACACTTCTCCAGGGTGGCTGTTGGCAATTTACATCCTGCCAATCAGCATAACAAGGCTCCCTGTTCTGCATATCCTTTCCTACCTTTCTGGATTTTACACTTTTTTCAGATGGCCCTTTTGCCCGGGGGGCAGTGAGATTTCATTTTAGTGCAGATTTCCTTTACAGGCTCGCTTGATTGGCCAAAAAGGACGTATGCGTTTTTTCCTGAATATATTCAGGAAAAAACGCATACGCCCTTTTTGGCCCAGTGCATCATTGTCGAAGTTGTGCCTCTTTTCCCATGCTTTCAGGGCAATTGCTGTGTATCCCCTGCAATCGTTTTCCTGAAATTCTGCCCCGCTTTCAAGTCCCCTTCGCAGGCTTACTTCAATATGCTTTTGGAAGATAGCTGTCATTTATAACTCTGCAGGTTTGTGAATTACAGTGCCCCTGAGCTCCTTTCTTCAACTCGCTTTCTTGTGAGCTGGGCACAAAACCGCAGGATTGCTTCAGGCCCTAATCTTTTTCCAGCAGGGCACACTGAGCCTTTGTTTAATTCCTCTTCCTGGTGGGCAATGAGCATTACATTTGCCCGTGCAGACACCTACAGCTAGTCTCTCATTGGTTCTCCCTATTCCTGTTCATCTTGCACAGAATTTGCAAGCTGTGCCAAACAGGAGGTTAAAGGCACTGACTCTCCAAGCGGGGAGAGTGTTAGTAAAGCATCTGGAATGGTGAACCCGAGGACCAGGATACGAAAACTGAGATGCATTTTAAATCGTTTCCCAATCACACGGTGGACGATACTCTGGGTTTCCCATGCATGTTTTAGCTGGAGGAAGAATCCCTTGAACCTGGAGAGTTGGGACCCATGGAATGGGTACCATGCAGTATGACTTCAAAGGGTCTGCATTTGCTCACCGAAACTCACCAATGCTATCAGCCTGAAGTGTCCAGCCTTATGTCTCAACCAGCTCTGGGTGTAGATGTGGTCAATCCCGGTTGCATCACATGCCCTGAGTGAATTATTTAAGAATTGCTCTCTATTTCACTGTCTTTGTGTTTTGTTTTCGAAATTTATTTTGATAATGGGATTTATCGGATTTTCACTGCTGCATTTCGGCCGCTGTACACACGCTTGATTCTCTTACGGAGACATATATATCCATGGGTTTTAAGATTCCTCCTACTCAGGTATATTCCTAGGCGTTGAATATGTGGTGTTGGGTCCATTTCATTGAGCAAGGAGTAGGTCTTGTCTATTATATATTTGGCTTATGGAAAGTTATCTGTGCTAATTTCAGTCTCTGGTTTTATGCAGCACCCCAAGGCACCTTTCCCCATATGCAAGCACTAGTTGGTTTTCTAAATTTGAGACCCTGTTCTGTTTTGTAATTCAGTTCATGTGTAGTCAAGTTTTCATTCCGTGTATTAGTGATATCTTATGATGTTTCTTTTTCTGTGTGACGTAGTTCACGTAGAATCACCGTACCTGCATCCACACACTATGCCGCTACGGGCCTGATGACACAGATTTCATTGCTGAGTGATATTGCATTGTACGTACGTGCCACAACTTCTTTATCCATTTTTTGCTTTCTGGGATATTTACCTGATACTGTAAATGAGCTTCTTGTGAACACAGCCGTCCCAAATATTGGGGTGGCTCTCTGTTTTTGATTTTAATTTCCGTAAGCTATAGGACCATAAGTGGAAGTGCCATAGGCTGTGTTGCTTTGTTTCTTACGTGTTTCAGGAAACACCATACACTTCTCCAGGGTGGCTGCTGGCAATTTACATCCTGCCAATCAGCATAACAAGGCTCCCTGTTCTCCATATCCTGTCCTACCTTTCTGGATTTTACACTTTTTTCAGATGGCCCTTTTGCCCGGGGGGCAGTGAGACTTCATTGTAGTGCAGATTTCCTTTACAGGCTTGCTTGGTTGGCCAAAAAGGGCATATGCGTTTTTTCCTGAATATATTCAGGAAAAAACGCATACGCCCTTTTTTGCCAAGTGCATCATTGTCGACGTTGTGCCTCTTTTCCTATGCTTTCAGGGCAATTCCAGTCTACCCCCTGCAATCGATTTCCTGAAATTCTGCCCCGCTTTCAAGTCCCCTTCGCAGGCTTCCTTCAATATATTTTTGGAGGATAGCTGTCAATTATAACTCTGCAGGTTTGTGAATTACAGTGCCCCTGAGCTCCTTTCTTCAACTCGCTTTCTTGTGAGCTGGGCACAAAACCGCAGGATTGCTTCAGGCCCTAATATGTTTCCAGCAGGGCACACTGAGCCTTTGTTTAATTCCTCTTCCTGGTGGGCAATGAGCGTTACATTTGCCCGTGCAGACACCTACAGCTAGTCTCTCATTGGTTCTCCCTATTCCTGTTCATCTTGCACAGAAATTGCAAACTGTGCCAAAGAGGAGGTTAAAGGCAGTGACTCTCCAAGCGGAGAGAGTGTTAGTTACGCGTCTGGAATGGTGAACCGGAGGACAAGGATACGAAAACTGAGATCCATTTTACATCGTTTCCCAATCTCACGGTGTACCATACTCTGTGTTTCCCATGCATGTTTTAGCTGGAGGAAGAATCCCTTGAACCTGGAGAGTTGGGACCCATGGAATGGGTACCATGCAGTATGACTTCAAAGGGTCTGCATTTGCTCACCGAAACTCACCAATGCTATCAGCCTGAAGTGTCCAGCCTTATGTCTCAACCAGCTCTGGGTGTAGATGTGGTCAATCCCGGTTGCATCACATGCCCTGAGTGAATTATTTAAGAATTGCTCTCTATTTCACTGTCTTTGTGTTTTGTTTTCGAAATTTATTTTGATAATGGGATTTATCGGATTTTCACTGCTGCATTTCGGCCGCTGTACACACGCTTGATTCTCTTATGGAGACATGTATATCCATGGGTTTTAAGATTATTCCTAGTCAGGTATATTCCTAGGCGTTGAATATGTGGTGTTGGGTCCATTTCGTTGAGCAAGGAGTAGGTCTTGTCTATTACATATTTGGCTTATGGAAAGTTATCTGTGCTAATTTCAGTCTCTGGTTTTATGCAGCACCCCAACGCACCTTTCCCCATAAGCAAGCACTAGTTGGTTTTCTAAATTTGAGTCCCTGTTCTGTTTTGTAATTCAGTTCATGTGTAGTCAACTTTACATTCCGTGAATTAGTGATATCTTATGACTTTTCTTTTTCTGTGTGACGTAGTTCACGTAGAATAACCGTATCTGCATCCACTGACTATGCCGCTACACGCCTGATGACACAGATTTCATTGCTGAGTGATTTTGCATTGTACGTACGTGCCACAACTTCTTTATCCATTTTTTGCTTTCTGAGATATTTACCTGATACTGTAGATGAGCTTCTTGTGAACATAGCCGTCCCAAATATTGGGGTGGCTGTCTGTTTTTGATTTTAATTTCCGTAAGCTATAGGACCATAAGTGGAAGTGCCATAGTCTGTGTTGCTTTGTTTCTTATGTATTACAGGAAACACCATACACTTCTCCAGGATGGCTGCTGGCAATTTACATCCTGCCAATCAGCATAACAAGGCTCCCTGTTCTCCATATCCTGTCCTACCTTTCTGGATTTTAAACTTTTTTCAGATGGCCCTTTTGCCCGGGGGGCAGTGAGACTTCATTGTAGTGCAGATTTCATTTACAGGCTTGCTTGGCTGGCCAAAAAGGGCGTATGCGTTTTTTCCTGAATATATTCAGGAAAAAACGCATACGCCCTTTTTGGCCAAGTGCATCATTGTCAACGTTGTGCCTCTTTTCCTATGCTTTCAGGGCAATTCCAGTCTACCCCCTGCAATCGTTTTCCTGAAATTCTGCCCCGCTTTCAAGTCCCCTTCGCAGGCTTACTTCAATATATTTTTGGAGGATAGCTGTCATTTATAACTCTGCAGGTTTGTGAATTACAGTGCCCCTGAGCTCCTTTCTTCAACTCGCTTTCTTGTGAGCTGGGCACAAAACCGCAGGATTGCTTCAGGCCCTAATCTGTTTCCAGCAGGGCACACTGAGCCTTTGTTTTATCCCTCTTCCTGGTGGGCAATGAGCATTACATTTGCCCGTGAAGACACCTACAGCTAGTCTCTCATTGGTTCTCCCTATTCCTGTTCATCTTGCACAGAATTTGCAAGCTGTGCCAAACAGGAGGTTAAAGGCACTGACTCTCCAAGCGGGGAGAGTGTTAGTAAAGCATCTGGAATGGTGAACCCGAGGACCAGGATACGAAAACTGAGATGCATTTTAAATCGTTTCCCAATCACACGGTGAACGATACTCTGGGTTTCCCATGCATGGTTTAGCTGGAGGAAGAATCCCTTGAACCTGGAGAGTTGGGACCCATGGAATGGGTACCATGCAGTATGACTTCAAAGGGTCTGCATTTGCTCACCGAAACTCACCAATGCTATCAGCCTGAAGTGTCCAGCCTTATGTCTCAACCAGCTCTGGGTGTAGATGTGGTCAATCCCGGTTGCATCACATGCCCTGAGTGAATTATTTAAGAATTGCTCTCTATTTCACTGTCTTTGTGTTTTGTTTTCGAAATTTATTTTGATAATGGGATTTATCGGATTTTCACTGCTGCATTTCGGCCGCTGTACACACGCTTGATTCTCTTACAGAGACATATATATCCATGGGTTTTAAGATTCCTCCTACTCAGGTATATTCCTAGGCGTTGAATATGTGGTGTTGGGTCCATTTCGTTGAGCAAGGAGTAGGTCTTGTCTATTACATATTTGGCTTATGGAAAGTTATCTGTGCTAATTTCAGTCTCTGGTTTTATGCAGCACCCCAAGGCACCTTTCCCCATAAGCAAGCACTAGTTGGTTTTCTAAATTTGAGACCCTGTTCTGTTTTGTAATTCAGTTCATGTGTAGTCAAGTTTTCATTCCGTGTATTAGTGATATCTTATGATGTTTCTTTTTCTGTGTGACGTAGTTCATGTAGAATCACCGTACCTGCATCCACACACTATGCCGCTACGGGCCTGATGACACAGATTTCATTGCTGAGTGATATTGCATTGTACGTACGTGCCACAACTTCTTTATCCATTTTTTGCTTTCTGGGATATTTACCTGATACTGTAGATGAGCTTCTTGTGAACACAGCCGTCCCAAATATTGGGGTGGCTCTCTGTTTTTGATTTTAATTTCCGTAAGCTATAGGACCATAAGTGGAAGTGCCATAGGCTGTGTTGCTTTGTTTCTTACGTGTTTCAGGAAACACCATACACTTCTCCAGGGTGGCTGCTGGCAATTTACATCCTGCCAATCAGCATAACAAGGCTCCCTGTTCTCCATATCCTGTCCTACCTTTCTGGATTTTACACTTTTTTCAGATGGCCCTTTTGCCCGGGGGGCAGTGAGACTTCATTGTAGTGCAGATTTCCTTTACAGGCTTGCTTGGTTGGCCAAAAAGGGCATATGCGTTTTTTCCTGAATATATTCAGGAAAAAACGCATACGCCCTTTTTGGCCAAGTGCATCATTGTCGACGTTGTGCCTCTTTTCCTATGCTTTCAGGGCAATTCCAGTCTACACCCTGCAATCGATTTCCTGAAATTCTGCCCCGCTTTCAAGTCCCCTTCGCAGGCTTCCTTCAATATATTTTTGGAGGATAGCTGTCAATTATAACTCTGCAGGTTTGTGAATTACAGTGCCCCTGAGCTCCTTTCTTCAACTCGCTTTCTTGTGAGCTGGGCACAAAACCGCAGGATTGCTTCAGGCCCTAATATGTTTCCAGCAGGGCACACTGAGCCTTTGGTTAATTCCTCTTCCTGGTGGGCAATGAGCGTTACATTTGCCCGTGCAGACACCTACAGCTAGTCTCTCATTGGTTCTCCCTATTCCTGTTCATCTTGCACAGAAATTGCAAACTGTGCCAAAGAGGAGGTTAAAGGCACTGACTCTCCAAGCGGGGAGAGTGTTAGTAACGCGTCTGGAATGGTGAACCGGAGGACAAGGATACGAAAACTGAGATCCATTTTACATCGTTTCCCAATCTCACGGTGTACCATACTCTGTGTTTCCCATGCATGTTTTAGCTGGAGGAAGAATCCCATGAACCTGGAGATTTGGGACCCATGGAATGTGTACCATGCAGTATGACTTCAAAGGGTCTGCATTTGCTCACCGAAACTCACCAATGCTATCAGCCTGAAGTGTCCAGCCTTATGTCTCAACAAGCTCTGGGTGTAGATGTGGTCAATCCCGGTTGCATCACATGCCCTGAGTGAATTATTTAAGAATTGCTCTCTATTTCACTGTCTTTGTGTTTTGTTTTCGAAATTTATTTTAATAATGGGATTTATCGGATTTTCACTGCTGCGTTTCGGCCGCTGTACACACGCTTGATTCTCTTACGGAGACATATATATCCATGGGTTTTAAGATTCTTCCTAGTCAGGTATATTCCTAGGCGTTGAATATGTGGTGTTGGGTCCATTTCGTTGAGCAAGGAGTAGGTCTTGTCTATTACATATTTGGCTTATGGAAAGTTTTCTGTGCTAATTTCAGTCTCTGGTTTTATGCAGCACCCCAACGCACCTTTCACCATAAGCAAGCACTAGTTGGTTTTCTAAATTTGAGACCCTGTTCTGTTTTGTAATTCAGTTCATGTGTAGTCAAGTTTACATTCCGTGAATTAGTGATAACTTATGATGTTTCTTTTTCTGAGTGATGTAGTTCACGTAGAATCACCGTACCTTCATCCACTCACTATGCCGCTACGGGCCTGATGACACAGATTTCATTGCTGAGTGATATTGCATTGTACGTACGTGCCACAACTTCTTTATCCATTTTTTGCTTTCTGGGATATTTACCTGATACTGTAGACGAGCTTCTTGTGAACACAGCCGTCCCAAATATTGGGGTGGCTGTCTGTTTTTAATTTTAATTTCCGTAAGCTATAGGACCATAAGTGGAAGTGCCATAGGCTGTGTTGCTTTGTTTCTTACCTGTTTCAGGAAACACCATACACTTCTCCAGGGTGGCTGCTGGCAATTTACATCCTGCCAATCAGCATAACAAGGCTCCCTGTTCTCCATATCCTGTCCTACCTTTCTGGATTTTACACTTTTTTCAGATGGCCCTTTTGCCCGGGGGGCAGTGAGACTTCATTGTAGTGCAGATTTCCTTTACAGGCTTGCTTGGTTGGCCAAAAAGGGCGTAGGCGTTTTTTCCTGAATATATTCAGGAAAAAACGCCTACGCCCTTTTTGGCCAAGTGCATCATTGTCGACATTGTGCCTCTTTTCTTATGCTTTCAGGGCAATTCCAGTCTACGCCCTGCAATCGTTTTCCTGAAATTCTGCCCCGCTTTCAAGTCCCCTTCGCAGGCTTACTTCAATATATTTTTGGAGGATAGCTGTCATTTATAACTCTGCAGGTTTGTGAATTACAGTGCCCCTGAGCTCCTTTCTTCAACTCGCTTTCTTGTGAGCTGGGCACAAAACCGCAGGATTGCTTCAGGCCCTAATCTGTTTCCGGCAGGGCACACTGAGCCTTTGTTTAATTCCTCTTCCTGGTGGGCAATGAGCGTTACATTTGCCCGTGCAGACACCTACAGCTAGTCTCTCATTGCTTCTCCCTATTCCTGTTCATCTTGCACAGAATTTGCAAGCTGTGCCAAACAGGAGGTTAAAGGCACTGACTCTCCAAGCGGGGAGAGTGTTAGTAAAGCATCTGGAATGGTGAACCCGAGGACCAGGATACGAAAACTGAGATGCATTTTAAATCGTTTCCCAATCACAAGGTGGACGATACTCTCGGTTTCCCATGCATGTTTTAGCTGGAGGAAGAATCCCTTAAACCTGGAGAGTTGGTACCCATGGAATGGGTACCATGCAGTATGACTACAAAGGGTTTGAATTTGCTTACCGAAACTCACAAATGCTATCAGCCTGAAGTGTCCAGCCTTATGTCTCAACCAGCTCTGGGTGTAGATGTGGTCAATCCCGGTTGCATCACATGCCCTGAGTGAATTATTTAAGAATTGCTCTCTATTTCACTGTCTTTGTGTTTTGTTTTCGAAATTTATTTTGATAATGGTATTTATCGGATTTTCACTGCTGCGTTTCGGCCGCTGTACACACGCTTGATTCTCTTACGGAGACATATATATCAATGGGTTTTAAGATACTTCCTAGTCAGGTATATTCCTAGGCGTTGAATATGTGGCGTTGGGTCCATTTCGTTGAGCAAGGAGTAGATCTTGTCTATTACATATTTGGCTTATGGAAAGTTTTCTGTGCTAATTTCAGTCTCTGGTTTTATGCAGCACCCCAACGCACCTTTCCCCATAAGCAAGCACTAGTTGGTTTTCTAAATTTGAGACCCTGTTCTGTTTTGTAATTCAGTTCATGTGTAGTCAAGTTTACATTCCGTGAATTAGTGATATCTTATGATGTTTCTTTTTCTGTGTGACGTAGTTCACGTAGAATCACCGTACCTTCATCCACTCACTATGCCGCTACGGGCCTGATGACACAGATTTCATTGCTGAGTGATATTGCATTGTACGTACGTGCCACAACTTCTTTATCCATTTTTTGCTTTCTGGGATATTTACCTGATACTGTAGACGAGCTTCTTGTGAACACAACCGTCCCAAATATTGGGGTGGCTGTCTGTTTTTCATTTTAATTTCCGTAAGCTATAGGACCATAAGTGGAAGTGCCATAGGCTGTGTTGCTTTGTTTCTTACGTGTTTCAGGAAACACCATACACTTCTCCAGGGTGGCTGTTGGCAAT
Source organism: Phocoena phocoena (assembly GCF_963924675.1). Lineage (NCBI taxonomy): Eukaryota > Metazoa > Chordata > Mammalia > Artiodactyla > Phocoenidae > Phocoena > Phocoena phocoena. The sequence continues at coordinate 528,665 of NW_027077514.1, read as the reverse complement.
TTACATCCTGCCAATCAGCATAACAAGGCTCCCTGTTCTGCATATCCTTTCCTACCTTTCTGGATTTTAAACTTTTTTCAGATGGCCCTTTTGCCCGGGGGGCAGTGAGATTTCATTTTAGTGCAGATTTTCTTTACAGGCTTGCTTGATTGGCCAAAAAGGACGTATGCGTTTTTTCCTGAATATATTCAGGAAAAAACGCATACGCCCTTTTTGGCCCAGTGCATCATTGTCGAAGTTGTGCCTCTTTTCCCATGCTTTCAGGGCAATTGCTGTGTATCCCCTGCAATCGTTTTCCTGAAATTCTGCCCCGCTTTCAAGTCCCCTTCATAGGCTTACTTCAATATGCTTTTGGAAGATAGCTGTCATTTATAACTCTGCAGGTGTGTGAATTTCAGTGCCCCTGAGCTCCTTTCTTCAACTCGCTTTCTTGTGTGCTGGGCACAAAACCGCAGGATTGCTTCAGGCCCTAATCTTTTTCCAGCAGGGCACACTGAGCCTTTGTTTAATTCCTCTTCCTGGTGGGCAATGAGCATTACATTTTCCCGTGCAGACACCTACAGCTAGTCTCTCATTGCTTCTCCCTATTCCTGTTCATCTTGCACAGAATTTGCAAGCTGTGCCAAACAGGAGGTTAAAGGCACTGACTCTCCAAGCGGGGAGAGTGTTAGTAAAGCATCTGGAATGGTGAACCCGAGGACCAGGATACGAAAACTGAGATGCATTTTAAATCGTTTCCCAATCACACGGTGGACGATACTCTGGGTTTCCCATGCATGTTTTAGCTGGAGGAAGAATCCCTTGAACCTGGAGAGTTGGGACCCATGGAATGGGTACCATGCAGTATGACTTCAAAGGGTCTGCATTTGCTCACCGAAACTCACCAATGCTATCAGCCTGAAGTGTCCAGCCTTATGTCTCAACCAGCTCTGGGTGTAGATGTGGTCAATCCCGGTTGCATCACATGCCCTGAGTGAATTATTTAAGAATTGCTCTCTATTTCACTGTCTTTGTGTTTTGTTTTCGAAATTTATTTTGATAATGGGATTTATCGGATTTTCACTGCTGCATTTCGGCCGCTGTACACACGCTTGATTCTCTTACGGAGACATGTATATCCATGGGTTTTAAGATTATTCCTAGTCAGGTATATTCCTAGGCGTTGAATATGTGGTGTTGGGTCCATTTCGTTGAGCAAGGAGTAGGTCTTGTCTATTACATATTTGGCTTATGGAAAGTTATCTGTGCTAATTTCAGTCTCTGGTTTTATGCAGCACCCCAACGCACCTTTCCCCATAAGCAAGCACTAGTTGGTTTTCTAAATTTGAGTCCCTGTTCTGTTTTGTAATTCAGTTCATGTGTAGTCAAGTTTACATTCCGTGAATTCGTGATATCTTATGACTTTTCTTTTTCTGTGTGAAGTAGTTCACGTAGAATAACCGTATCTGCATCCACTGACTATGCCGCTACACGCCTGATGACACAGATTTCATTGCTGAGTGATTTTGCATTGTACGTACGTGCCACAACTTCTTTATCCATTTTTTGCTTTCTGGGATATTTACCTGATACTGTAGATGAGCTTCTTGTGAACATAGCCGTCCCAAATATTGGGGTGGCTCTCTGTTTTTGATTTTAATTTCCCTAAGGAATAGGACCATAAGTGCAATTGCCATAGGCTGTGTTGCTTTATTTCTAACGTGTTTCAGTAAACACCATACACTTCTCCAGGGTGGCTGTTGGCAATTTACATCCTGCCAATCAGCATAACAAGGCTCCCTGTTCTCCATATCCTGTCCTACCTTTCTGGATTTTACACTTTTTTCAGATGGCCCTTTTGCCCAGGGGGCAGTGAGACTTCATTGTAGTGCAGATTTCATTTACAGGCTTGCTTGGTTGGCCAAAAAGTGCGTATGCGTTTTTTCCTGAATATATTCAGGAAAAAACGCATACGCCCTTTTTAGCCAATTGCATCATTGTCGACGTTCTGCCTCTTTTCCTATGCTTTCAGGGCAATTCCAGTCTACCCATGCAATCGTTTTCCTGAAATTCTGCCCCGCTTTCAAGTCCCCTTCGCAGGCTTACTTCAATATATTTTTGGAGGATAGCTGTCATTTATAACTCTGCAGGTTTGTGAATTACAGTGCCCCTGAGCTCCTTTCTTCAATTCGCTTTCTTGTGAGCTGGGCACAAAACCGCATGATTGCTTCAGGCCCTAATCTGTTTTCAGCAGGGCACGCTGAGCCTTTTGTTAATTCCTCTTCCTGGTCGGCAATGAGCGTTACATTTGCCCGTGCAGACACCTACAGCTAGTCTCTCATTGGTTCTCCCTATTCCTGTTCATCTTGCACAGAAATTGCAAGCTGTGCCAAACAGGAGGTTAAAGGCACTGACTCTCCAAGCGGGGAGAGTGTTAGTAAAGCATCTGGAATGGTGAACCTGAGGACCAGGATACGAAAACTGAGATGCATTTTAAATGGTTTCCCAATCACATGGTGGACGATACTCTGGGTTTCCCATGCATGTTTTAGCTGGAGGAAGAATCCCTTGAACCTGGAGAGTTGGGACCCATTGAATGGGTACCATGCAGTATGACTTCAAAGGGTCTGCATTTGCTCACCGAAACTCACCAATGCTATCAGCCTGAAGTGTCCAGCCTTATGTCTCAACCAGCTCTGGGTGTAGATGTGGTCAATCCCGGTTGCATCACATGCCCTGAGTGAATTATTTAAGAATTGCTCTCTATTTCACTGTCTTTGTGTTTTGTTTTCGAAATTTATTTTGATAATGGGATTTATCGTATTTTCACTGCTGCGTTTCAGCCACTGTACACACGCTTGATTCTCTTTCGGAGACATATATATCCATGGATTTTAAGATTCTTCCTAGTCAGGTATATTCCTAGGCGTTGAATATGTGGTGTTGAGTCCATTTCGTTGAGCAAGGAGTAGGTCTTGTCTATTACATATTTGGCTTATGGAATGTTATCTGTGCTAATTTCAGTCTCTGGTTTTATGCAGCACCCCAAGGCACCTTTCCCCATAAGCAAGCACTAGTTGGTCTTCTAAATTTGAGACCCTGTTCTGTTTTGTAATTCAGTTCATGTGTAGTCAAGTTTACATTCCGTGTATTAGTGATATCTTAAGATGTTTCTATTTCTGTGTGACGTAGTTCACGTAGAATCACCGTACCTGCATCCACTCACTATGCCGCTACGGGCCTGATGACACAGATTTCATTGCTGAGTGATATTGCATTGCACGTACGTGCCACAACTTCTTTATCCATTTTTTGCTTTCTGGGATATTTACCTGGTACTGTAGACGAGCTTCTTGGGAACACAGCCGTCCCAAACTTTGGGGTGGCTCTCTGTTTTTGATTTTAATTTCCCTAAGGAATAGGACCATAAGTGCAATTGCCATAGGCTGTGTTGCTTTATTTCTTACGTGTTTCAGGAAACACCATACACTTCTCCAGGGTGGCTGTTGGCAATTTACATCCTGCCAATCAGCATAACAAGGCTCACTGTTCTCCATATCGTGTCCTATCTTTCTGGATTTTACACTTTTTTCAGATGGCCCTTTTGCCCGGGGGGCATTGAGATTTCATTGTAGTGCAGATTTCCTTTACAGGCTTGCTTGGTTGGCCAAAAAGGGCGTATGTGTTTTTTCCTGAATATATTCAGGAAAAAACGCATACGCCCTTTTTGGCTAAGTGCATCATTGTCGACGTTGTGCCTCTTTTCCTATGCTTTCAGGGCAATTCCAGTCTACCCCCTGCAATCGTTTTCCTGAAATTCTGCCCCGCTTTCAAGTCCCCTTCGCAGGCTTACTTCAATATATTTTTGGAGGATAGCTGTCATTTATAACTCTGCAGGTTTGTGAATTACAGTGCCCCTGAGCTCCTTTCTTCAACTCGCTTTCTTGTGAGCTGGGCACAAAACCGCAGGATTGCTTCAGGCCCTAATCGGTTTCCGGCAGGGCATGCTGAGCCTTTGGTTAATTCCTCTTCCAGGTGGGAAATGAGCGTTACATTTGCCCGTGCAGACACCTACAGCTAGTCTCTCATTGGTTCTCCCTATTCCTGTTCATCTTGCACAGAAATTGCAATCTGTGCCAAACAGGAGGTTAAAGTCACTGACTCTCCAAGCAGGGAGATTGTTAGTAAAGCATCTGGAATTGTGAACCCGAGGACCAGGATACGAAAACTGAGATGCATTTTAAATCGTTTCCCAATCACACGGTGGACCATACTGTGGGTTTCCCATGCATGTTTTAGCTGGAAGAAGAATCCCTTGAACCTGAAGAGTTGGGACCCATAGAATAAGTACCATGCAGTATGACTTCAAAGGGTCTGCATTTGCTCACCAAAACTCACCAATGCTATCAGCCTGAAGTGTCCAGCCTTATGTCTCAACCAGCTCTGGGTGTAGATGTGTTAAATCCCGGTTGCATCACATGCCCTGAGTGAATTATTTAAGAATTGCTCTCTATTTCACTGTCTTTGTGTTTTGTTTTTGAAATTTATTTTGATAATGGGATTTATCGGATTTTCACTGCTGCGTTTATGCCGCTGTACACACGCTTGATTCTCTTACGGAGACATAAAAATCCATGGGTTTTAAGATTCTTCCTAGTCAGGTATATTCCTAGGCGCTGAATATGTGGTGTTGGGTCCATTTCGTTGAGCAAGGAGTAGGTCTTGTCTATTACATATTTGGCTTATGGAAAGTTTTCTGTGCTAATTTCAGTCTCTGGTTTTATGCAGCACCCCAACGCACCTTTCCCCATAAGCAAGCACTAGTTGGTTTTCTAAATTTGAGACCCTGTTCTGTTTTGTAATTCAGTTCATGTGTAGTCAAGTTTACATTCCGTGTATTAGTGATATGATGTTTCTTTTTCTGTGTGACGTAGTTCACGTAGAATCACCGTACCTGCATCCACTCACTATGCCGCTACGGGCCTGATGACACAGATTTCATTGCTGAGTGATATTGCATTGTACGTACGTGCCACAACTTCTTTATCCGTTTTTTGCTTTCTGGGATATTTACCTGATACTGTAGACGAGCTTCTTGTGAACACAGCCGTCCCAAATATTGGGGTGGCTGTCTGTTTTTGATTTTAATTTCCATAAGCTATAGGACCATAAGTGGAAGTGCCATAGGCTGTGTTGCTTTGTTTCTTACGTGTTTCAGGAAACACCATACACTTCTCCAGGATGGCTGCTGGCAATTTACATCCTGCCAATCAGCATAACAAGCCTCCCTGTTCTCCATATCCTGTCCTACCTTTCTGGATTTTACACTTTTTTCAGATGGCCCTTTTGCCCGGGGGGCAGTGAGACTTCATTGTAGTGGAGATTTCCTTAACAGGCTTGCTTGGTTGGCCAAAAAGGTCTTATGCGTTTTTTCCTGAATATATTCAGGAAAAAACGCATATGACCTTTTTGGCCAAGTGCATCATTGTCGACGTTCTGCCTCTTTTCCTATGCTTTCAGGGCAATTCCAGTCTACCCATGCAATCGTTTTCCTGAAATTCTGCCCCGCTTTCAAGTCCCCTTCGCAGGCTTACTTCAATATATTTTTGGAGGATAGCTGTCATTTATAACTCTGCAGGTTTGTGAATTACAGTGCCCCTGAGCTCCTTTCTTCAACTCGCTTTCTTGTGAGCTGGGCACAAAACCGCATGATTGCTTCAGGCCCTAATCTGTTTTCAGCAGGGCATGCTGAGCCTTTTGTTAATTCCTCTTCCTGGTGGGCAATGAGCGTTACATTTGCCCGTGCAGACACCTACAGCTAGTCTCTCATTGGTTCTCCCTATTCCTGTTCATCTTGCACAGAAATTGCAAACTGTGCCAAACAGGAGGGTAAAGGCACTGACTCTCCAAGCGGGGAGAGTGTTAGTAAAGCGTCTGGAATGGTGAACCCGAGGACAAGGATACGAAAACTGAGATCCATTTTAAATCGTTTCCCAATCTCACGGTGTACCATACTCTGTGTTTCCCATGCATGTTGTAGCTGAAGGAAGAATCCCTTGAACCTGGAGTGCTGGGACCCATGGAATGGGTACCATGCAGTATGACTTCAAAGGGTTGCATTTGCTCACCGAAACTCACCAATGCTATCAGCCTGAAGTGTCCAGCCTTATGTCTCAACCAGCTCTGGGTATAGATGTGGTCAATCCCGGTTGCATCACATGCCCTGAGTGAATTATTTAAGAATTGCTCTCTATTTCACTGTCTTTGTGTTTTGTTTTCGAAATTTATTTTGATAATGGGATTTATCGGATTTTCACGGCTGCGTTTCGGCCCCTGTACACACGCTTGATTCTCTTACGGAGACATATATATCCATGGGTTTTAAGATTCTTCCTAGTCAGGTATATTCCTAGGCGTTGAATATGTGGTGTTGGGTCCATTTCGTTGAGCAAGGAGTAGGTCTTTTCTATTACATATTTGGCTTATGGAAAGTTATCTGTGCTAATTTCAGTCTCTGGTTTTATGCAGCACCCCAAGGCACCTTTTCCCATAAGCAAGCACTAGTTGGTTTTCTAAATTTGAGACCCTGTTCTGTTTTGTAATTCAGTTCATGTGTAGTCAACTTTACATTCCGTGTATTAGTGATATCTTATGATGTTTCTTTTTCTGTGGGACGTAGTTCACGTAGAATCACCGTACCTGCATCCACTCACTATGCCGCTACGGGCCTGATGACACAGATTTCATTGCTGAGTGATATTGCATTGTACGTACGTGCCACAACTTCTTTATCCATTTTTTGCTTTCTGGGATATTTACCTGATACTGTAGACGAGCTTCTTGTGAACACAGCCGTCCCAAATATTGGGGTGGCTGTCTGTTTTTGATTTTAATTTCCGTAAGCTATAGGACCATAAGTGGAAGTGCCATAGGCTGTGTTGCTTTGTTTCTTACGTGTTTCAGGAAACACCATGCACTTCTCCAGGGTGGCCGCTGGCAATTTACATCCTGCCAATCAGCATAAAAAGGCTCCCTGTTCTCCATATCTTGTCCTAACTTTCTGGATTTTACACTTTTTTCAGATGGCCCTTTTGCCCGGGGGGCAGTGAGACTTCATTGTAGTGCAGATTTCCTTTACAGGCTTGCTTGGTTGGCCAAAAAGGGCATATGCGTTTTTTCCTGAATATATTCAGGAAAAAACGCATACGCCCTTTTTGGCCAAGTGCATCATTGTCGACGTTCTGCCTCTTTTCCTATGCTTTCAGGGCAATTCCAGTCTACCCCCTGCAATCGTTTTCCTGAAATTCTGCACCGCTTTCAAGTCCCCTTCGCAGGCTTACTTCAGTATATTTTTGGAGGATAGCTGTCATTTATAACTCTGCAGGTTTGTGAATTACAGTGCCCCTGAGCTCCTTTCTTCAACTCGCTTTCTTGTGAGCTCGGCACAAAACCACAGGATTGCTTCAGGCCCTAATCTGTTTCCGGCAGGGCACACTGAACCTTTGGTTAATTCCTCTTCCTGTTGGGAAATGAGCGTTACATTTGCCTGTGCAGACACCTACAGCTAGTCTCTCATTGGTTCTCCCTATTCCTGTTCATCTTGCACAGAAATTGCAAGCTGTGCCAAGGAGGAGGTTAAAGGCACTGACTCTCCAAGCGGGGAGAGTGTTAGTAAATCATCTGAAATGGTGAACCCGAGGACCATGATACGAAAACTGAGATGCATTTTAAATCGTTTCCCAATCACCCGGTGGACGATACTCTGGGTTTCCCATGCATGTTTTAGCTGGAGGAAGAATCCCTTGAACCTGGAGAGTTGGGACCCATGGAATGTTGACCATGCAGTATGACTTCAAAGGGTCTGCATTTGCTCACCGAAACTCACCAATGCTATCAGCCTGAAGTGTCCAGCCTTATGTCTCAACCAGCTCTGGGTGTAGATGTGTTAAATCCCGGTTGCATCACATGCCCTGAGTGAATTATTTAAGAATTGCTCTCTATCTCATTGTCTTTGTGTTTTGTTTTCGAAATTTATTTTGATAATGGGATTTATCGGATTTTCACTGCTGCGTTTCGGCCGCTGTACACACGCTTGATTCTCTTACGGAGACATATAAATCCATGGGTTTTAAGATTCTTCCTAGTCAGGTATATTCCTAGGCGTTGAATATGTGGTGTTGAGTCCATTTCGTTGAGCAAGGAGTAGGTCTTGTCTACTACATATTTGGCTTATGGAATGTTATCTGTGCTAATTTCAGTCTCTGATTTTATGCAGCACCCCAAGGCACCTTTCCCCATAAGCAAGCACTAGTTGGTTTTCTAAATTTTAGACCCTGTTCTGTTTTGTAATTCAGTTCATGTGTAGTCAAGTTTACATTCCGTGTATTAGTGATATCTTATGATGTTTCTTTTTCTGTGTGACGTAGTTCACGTAGAATCACCGTACCTGCATCCACTCACTATGCCGCTACGGGCCTGATGACACAGATTTCATTGCTGAGTGATATTGCATTGTACGTACGTGCCACAACTTCTTTATCCATTTTTTGCTTTCTGGGATATTTACCTGATACTGTAGACGAGCTTCTTGTGAACACAGCCGTCCCAAATATTGGGGTGGCTGTCTGTTTTTGATTTTAATTTCCGTAAGCTATAGGACCATAAGTGGAAGTGCCATAGGCTGTGTTGCTTTGTTTCTTACGTGTTTCAGGAAACACCATACACTTCTCCAGGGTGTCTGTTGGCAATTTACATCCTGCCAATCAGCATAACAAGGTTCCCTGTTCTCCATATCCTGTCCTACCTTTCTGGATTTTACACTTTTTTCAGATGGCCCTTTTGCCCGAGGGACAGTGAGACTTCATTGTAGTGCAGATTTCCTTTACAGGTTTGCTTGGTTGGCCAAAAAGGGCGTATGCGTTTTTTCCTGAATATATTCAGGAAAAAACACATACGCCCTTTTTGGCCAAGTGCATCATTGTGGACGTTCTGCCTCTTTTCCTATGCTTTCAGGGCAATTCCAGTCTACCCCCTGCAATCGTTTTCCTGACATTCTGCCCCGCTTTCAAGCCCGCTTCGCAGGCTTACTTCAATATATTTTTGGAGGATAGCTGTCATTTATAACTCTGCAGGTTTGTGAATTACAGTGCCCCTGTGCTCCTTTCTTCAACTCGCTTTCTTGTGAGCTGGGCACAAAACCGCAGGATGGCTTCAGGCCCTAATCTGTTTCCGGCAGGGCACACTGAGCCTTTGGTTAATTCCTCTTCCTGGTGGGAAATGAGCGTTACATTTGCCCGTGCAGACACCTATAGCTAGTCTCTCATTGGTTCTCCCTATTCCTGTTCATCTTGCACAGAAATTGCAAGCTGTGCCAAACAGGAGGTTAAAGGCACTGACTCTCCAAGCGGGGAGAGTGTTAGTAAAGCATCTGAAATGGTGACACCAAGGACCAGGATACGAAAACTAAGATGCATTTTAAATCGTTTCCCAATCACATGGTGGACCATACTGTGGGTTTCCCATGCATGTTTTAGCTGGAGGAAGAATCCCTTGAACCTGGAGAGTTGGGACCCTTGGAATGGGTACCATGCAGTATGACTTCAAAGGGTCTGCATTTGCTCACCGAAACTCACCAATGCTATCAGCCTGAAGTGTCCACCCTTATGTCTCAACCAGCTCTGGGTGTAGATGTGGACAATCCCGGTTGCATCACATGCCCTGAGTGAATTATTTAAGAATTGCTCTCTATTTCACTGTCTTTGTGTTTTTTTTTAAAAATTTATTTTGATAATGGGATTTATCGGATTTTCACTGCTGCGTTTCGGCCGCTGTACACATGCTTGATTCTCTTACGGAGACATATATATCCATGGGTTTTAAGATTCTTCCTAGTCAGGTATATTCCTAGGCGTTGAATATGTGGTGTTGGGTCCATTTCGTTGAGCAAGGAGTAGGTCTTGTCTATTACATATTTGGCTTATGGAAAGTTATCTGTGCTAATTTCTGTCTCTGGTTTTATGCAGCACCCCAAGGCACCTTTCCCCATAAGCAAGCACTAGTTGGTTTTCTAAATTTGGGACCCTACTCTGTTTTGTAATTCAGTTCATGTGTACTCAAGTTTACATTCCGTGTATTAGTGATATCTTATGATGTTTCTTTTTCTGTGTGACGTAGTTCACGTAGAATCACCGTACCTGCATCCACTCAGTATGCCGCAACGGGCCTGATGACACAGATTTCATTGCTGAGTGATATTGCATTGTACATACGTGCCACAACTTCTTTATCCATTTTTGGCTTTCTCGGATATTTACCTGATACTGTAGACGAGCTTCTTGTGAACACAGCCGTCCCAAATATTGGGGTGGCTGTCTGTTTTTGATTTTAATTTCCGTAAGCTATAGGACCATATGTGGAAGTGCCATAGGCTGGGTTGCTTTGTTTCTTATGTGTTTCAGGAAACACCATACACTTCTCCAGGGTGGCTGCTGGCAATTTACATCCTGCCAATCAGCATAACAAGGCTCCCTGTTCTCCATATCCTGTCCTACCTTTCTGGATTTTACACTTTTTTCAGATGGCCCTTTTCCCCGGGGGGCAGTGAGACTTCATTGTTGTGCAGATTTCCTTTACAGGCTTGCTGGGTTGGCCAAAAAGGGTGTATGCGTTTTTTCCTGAATATATTCAGGAAAAAACGCATACGCCCTTTTTGGCCAAGTGCATCATTGTCGACGTTCTGCCTCTTTTCCTATGCTTTCAGGGCAATTCCAGTCTACCCCCTGCAATCGTTTTCCTGAAATTCTGCCCCGCTTTCAAGTCCCCTTCGCAGGCTTACTTCAATATATTTTTGGAGGGTAGCTGTCATTTTAACTCTAGAGGTTTGTGAATTACAGTGCCCCTGAGCTCCGTTCTTCAACTCGCTTTCTTGTGAGCTGGGCACAAAACCGCAGGATTGCTTCAGGCCCTAATCTGTTTTCAGCAGGGCACACTGAGCCTTTGTTTAATTCCTGTTCCTGGTCGGCAATGAGCGTTACATTTTCCCGTGCAGACACCTACAGCTAGTCTCTCATTGGTTCTCCCTATTCCTCTTCATCTTGCACAGAAATTGCAAGCTGTGCCAAACAGGAGGTTAAAGGCACTGACTCTCCAAGCGGGGAGAGTGTTAGTAAAGCATCTGGAATGGTGAACCCGAGGACCAGGATACGAAAACTGAGATGCATTTTAAATCGTTTCCCAATCACACGGTGGACGATATTCTGGGTTTCCCATGCATGTCTTTGCTGGAGGAAGAATCCCATGAACCTGGAGAGTTGGGACCCATGGAATGGGTACCATGAGGTATGACTTCAAAGGGTCTGCATTTGCTCACCAAAACTAACCAATGCTATCAGCCTGAAGTGTCCAGCCTTATGTGTCAACCAGCTCTGGGTGTAGATGTGGTCAATCCCGGTTGCATCACATGCCCTGAGTGAATTATTTAAGAATTGGTCTCTATTTCACTGTCTTTGTGTTTTGTTTTCGAAATTTATTTTGATAGTGGGATTTATCGGATTTTCACTGCTGCGTTTCGGCCGCAGTACACACGCTTGATTCTCTTACGGAGACATATATATCCATGGGTTTTAAGATTCTTCCTAGTCAGGTATATATCTAGGCGTTGAATATGTGGTGTTGGGTCCATTTCGTTGAGCAAGGAGTAGGTCTTGTCTATTACATATTTGGCTTATGGAAAGTTATCTGTGTTAATTTCAGTCTCTGGTTTTATGCAGCACCCCAAGGCACCTTTCCCCATAAGCAAGCACTAGTTGGTTTTCTAAATTTTAGACCCTGTTCTGTTTTGTAATTCAGTTCATGTGTAGTCAAGTTTACATTCCGTGTATTAGTGATATCTTATGATGTTTCTTTTTCTGTGTGACGTAGTTCACGTAGAATCACCGTACCTGCATCCACTCACTATGCCGCTACGGGCCTGATGACACAGATTTCATTGCTGAGTGATATTGCATTGCACGTACGTGCCACAACTTCTTTATCCATTTTTTGCTTTCTGGGATATTTACCTGGTACTGTAGACGAGCTTCTTGGGAACACAGCCGTCCCAAACTTTGGGGTGGCTCTCTGTTTTTGATTTTAATTTCCCTAAGGAATAGGACCATAAGTGCAATTGCCATAGGCTGTGTTGCTTTATTTCTTACGTGTTTCAGGAAACACCATACACTTCTCCAGGGTGGCTGTTGGCAATTTACATCCTGCCAATCAGCATAACAAGGCTCCCTGTTCTCCATATCGTGTCCTATCTTTCTGGATTTTACACTTTATTCAGATGGCCCTTTTGCCCGGGGGGCAGTGAGATTTCATTGTAGTGCAGATTTCTTTTACAGGCTTGCTTGGTTGGCCAAAAAGGGCATATGCGTTTTTTCCTGAATATATTCAGGAAAAACCGCATACGCCCTTATGGCCAAGTGCATCATTGTCGACGTTCTGCCTCTTTTCCTATGCTTTCAGGGCAATTCCAGTCTACCCCCTGCAATCGTTTTCCTGAAATTCTGCCCCGCTTTCAAGTCCCCTTCGCAGGCTTACTTCAATATACTCTTGGAAGATAGCTGTCATTTCTAACTCTGCAGGTTTGTGAATTACAGTGCCCCTGAGCTCCTTTCTTCAACTCGCTTTTGTGAGCTGGGCACAAAACCGCAGGATTGCTTCAGGCCCTAATCTGTTTCCAGCAGGGCACACTGAGCCTTTGCTTAATTCCTCTTCCTGGTGGGCAATGAGCGTTACATTTGCCCGTGCAGACACCTACAGCTAGTCTCTCATTGGTTCTCCCTATTCCTGTTCATCTTGCACAGAAATTGCAAGCTGTGCCAAAGAGGAGGTTAAAGGCACTGACTCTCCAAGCGGGGAGAGAGTTAGTAAAGCATCTGGAATGGTGAACCCGGGGACCAGGATACGAAAACTGAGATGCATTTTAAATCGTTTCCCAATCACACGGTGGACGATACTCTGGGTTTCCCATGCATGTTTTAGCTTGAGGAAGAATCCCTTGAACCGGGAGAGTTGGGACCCATGGAATGGGTACCATGCAGTATGACTTCAAAGGGTCTGCATTTGCTCACCGAAACTCACCAATGCTATCAGCCTGAAGTGTCCAGCCTTATGTCTCAACCAGCTCTGGGTGTAGATGTGGTCAATCCCAGTTGCATCACATGCCCTGAGTGAATTGTTTAAGATTTGCTCTCTATTTCACTGTCTTTGTGTTTTGTTTTTGAAATTTATTTTGATAATGGGATTTATCGGATTTTCACTGCTGCGTTTATGCCGCTGTACACACGCTTGATTCTCTTACGGAGACATATATATCCATGGGTTTTAAGATTCTTCCTAGTCAGGTATATTCCTAGGCGTTGAATTTGTGGTATTGAGTCCATTTCTTTGAGCAAGGAGTAGGTCTTATCTATTACATATTTGGCTTATGGAAATTTATCTGTGCTAATTTCAGTCTCTGGTTTTATGCAGCATCCCAACGCACATTTCCCCATAAGCAAGCACTAGTTGGTTTTCAAAATTTGAGACCCTGTTCTGTTTTGTAATTCAGTTCATGTGTAGTTAAATTTACATTCCGTGTATTAGTGATATCTTATGATGTTACTTTTTCTGTGTGACGTAGTTCACGTAGATCACCGTACTTGCATCCGCTCACTATGCCGCTACGGGCCTGATGACACAGATTTCATTGCTGAGTGATATTGCATTGCACGTACGTGCCACAACTTCTTTATCCATTTTTTGCTTTCTGGGATATTTACCTGGTACTGTAGACGAGCTTCTTGGGAACACAGCCATCCCAAACTTTGGGGTGGATCTCTGTTTTTGATTTTAATTTCCCTAAGCAAGAATACCATAAGTGCAATTGCCATAGGCTGTTTTCCTTTATTTCTTACGTGTTTCAGGAAACACCATACACGTATCCAGGATGGCTGTTGGCAATTTACATCCTCCCAATCAGCATAACAAGGATCCCTGTTCTCCATATCCTGTCCTACCTTTCTGGATTTTACACTTTTTTCAGATGGCCCTTTTGCCCGGTGGGCAGTGAAACTTCATTGTAGTGCAGATTTCCTTTACAGGCTTGCTTGGTTGGCCAAAAAGGGCGTATGCGTTTTTTCCTGAATATATTCAGGAAAAAACGCATACGCCCTTTTTGGCCAACTGCATCATTGTCGACGTTCTGCCTCTTTTCCTATGCTTTCAGGGCAATTCCAGTCTACCCCCTGCAATGGTTTTCCTGAAACTCTGCCCCGCTTTCTAGTCCCCTTCGCAGGCTTACTTCAATATATTTTTGGAGGATAGCTGTCATTTATAACTCTGCAGGTTTGTGAATTACAGTGCCCCTGAGCTCCTTTCTTCAACTCGCTTTCTTGTGAGCTGGGCACAAAACCGCAGGATTGCTTCAGGCCCTAATCTGTTTCCGGCAGGGCACGCTGAGCCTTTGGTTAATTCCTCTTCCTGGTGGGAAATGAGCATTATATTTTCCCGTGCAGAAAGCTATAGCTAGTCTCTCATTGGTTCTCCCTATTCCTGTTCACCTTGCACAGAAATTGCAAGCTGTGCCAAAGAGGAGGTTAAAGGCACTGACTCTCCAAGCGGGGAGAGTGTTAGTAAAGCATCTGGAATAGTGAACCCGAGGACCAGGATACGAAAACTGAGATGCATTTTAAATCGTTTCCCAATCACACGGTGGACGATACTCTGGGTTTCCCATGCATGTTTTAGCTGGAGGAAGATTCCCTTGAACCTGGAGTGTTGGGACCCACGGAATGGGTACCATGCAGTATGACTTCAAAGGGTCTGCATTTGCTCACCGAAACTCACCAATGCTATCAGCCTGAAGTGTCCAGCCTTATGTCTCAACCAGCTCTGGGTGTAGATGTGGTCAATCCCGGTTGCATCACATGCCCTGAGTGAATTATTTAAGAATTGCTCTCTATTTCACTGTCTTTGTGTTTTGTTTTCGAAATTTATTTTGATAATGGGATTTATCGGATTTTCACTGCTGCGTTTCGGCCGCTGTACACACGCTTGATTCTCTTACGGAGACATATATATCCATGGGTTTTAAGATTCTTCCTAGTCAGGTATATTCCTAGGCGTTGAATATGTGGTGTTGGGTCCATTTCGTTGAGCAAGGAGTAGGTCTTGTCTATTACATATTGGGCTTATGTAAAGTTATCTGTGCTAATTTCAGTCTCTGGTTTTATGCAGCACCCCAAGGCACCTTTGCCCATAAGCAAGCACTAGTTGGTTTTCTAAATTTGAGACCCTGTCCTGTTTTGTAATTCAGTTCATGTGTAGTCAAGTTTACATTCCGTGTATTAGTGATATCTTATGATGTTTCTTTTTCTGTGTGACATAGTTCACGTAGAATCACCGTACCGGCATCCACTCACTATGGCGCTACGGGCCTGATGACACAGATTTCATTGCTGAGTGATACTGCATTGCACGTACGTGCCACAACTTCTTTATCCATTTTTTGCTTTCTGGGATATTTACCTGGTCCTGTAGACGAGCTTCTTGGGAACACAGCCGTCCCAAATATTGGGGTGGCTCTCTGTTTTTGATTTTAATTTCCCTAAGGAATAGGACCATAAGTGCAATTGCTATAGGCTGTGTTGCTTTATTTCTTAAGTGTTTCAGGAAACACCATACACTTCTCCAGGGTGGCTGCTGGCAATTTTCATCCTGCCAATCAGCATAACAAGGCTCCCTGTTCTCCATATCCTGTCCTACCTTTCTGGATTTTACACTTTTTTCAGATGGCCCTTTTGCCCTGTGGGCAGTGAAACTTCATTGTAGTGCAGATTTCCTTTACAGGCTTGCTTGGTTGGCCAAAAAGGGCGTATGCGTTTTTTCCTGAATATATTCAGGAAAAACTGCATACGCCCTTTTTGGCCAAGTGCATCATTGTCGACGTTCTGCCTCTTTTCCTATGCTTTCAGGGCAATTCCATTCTACCCCCTGCAATGGTTTTCCTGAAACTCTGCCCCGCTTTCTAGTCCCCTTCGCAGGCTTACTTCAATATATTTTTGGAGGATAGCTGTCATTTATAACTCTGCAGGTTTGTGAATTACAGTGCCCCTGAGCTCCTTTCTTCAACTCGCTTTCTTGTGAGCTGGGCACAAAACCGCAGGATTGCTTCAGGCCCTAATCTGTTTCCGGCAGGGCACGCTGAGCCTTTGGTTAATTCCTCTTCCTGGTGGGAAATGAGCATTATATTTTCCCGTGCAGAAAGCTATAGCTAGTCTCTCATTGGTTCTCCCTATTCCTGTTCATCTTGCACAGAAATTACAAGCTGTGCCAAAGAGGAGGTTAAAGGCACTGACTCTCCAAGCGGGGAGAGTGTTAGTAAAGCATCTGGAATGGTGAACCCGAGGACCAGGATACGAAAACTGAGATGCATTTTAAATCGTTTCCCAATCACACGGTGGACGATACTCTGGGTTTCCCATGCATGTTTTAGCTGGAGGAAGATTCCCTTGAACCTGGAGAGTTGGGACCCATGGAATGGGTACCATGCAGTATGACTTCAAAGGTCTGCATTTGCTCACCGAAACTCACCAATGCTATCAGCCTGAAGTGTCCAGCCTTATGTCTCAACCAGCTCTGGGTGTAGATGTGGTCAATCCCGGTTGCATCACATGCCCTGAGTGAATTATTTAAGAATTGCTCTCTATTTCACTGTCTTTGTGTTTTGTTTTCGAAATTTATTTTGATAATGGGATTTATCGGATTTTCACTGCTGCGTTTCGGCCGCTGTACACACGCTTGATTCTCTTACGGAGACATATATATCCATGGGTTTTAAGATTCTTCCTAGTCAGGTATATTCCTAGGCGTTGAATATGTGGTGTTGGGTCCATTTCGTTGAGCAAGGAGTAGGTCTTGTCTATTACATATTGGGCTTATGTAAAGTTATCTGTGCTAATTTCAGTCTCTGGTTTTATGCAGCACCCCAAGGCACCTTTCCCCATAAGCAAGCACTAGTTGGTTTTCTAAATTTGAGACCCTGTTCTGTTTTGTAATTCAGTTCATGTGTAGTCAAGTTTACATTCCGTGCATTAGTGATATCTTATGATGTTTCTTTTTCTGTGTGACATAGTTCACGTAGAATCACCGTACCTGCATCCACTCACTATGGCGCTACGGGCCTGATGACACAGATTTCATTGCTGAGTGATACTGCATTGCACGTACGTGCCACAACTTCTTTATCCATTTTTTGCTTTCTGGGATATTTACCTGGTCCTGTAGACGAGCTTCTTGGGAACACAGCCGTCCCAAACTTTGGGGTGGCTCTCTGTTTTTGATTTTAATTTCCCTAAGGAATAGGACCGTAAGTGCAATTGCTATAGGCTGTGTTGCTTTATTTCTTAAGTGTTTCAGGAAACACCATACACTTCTCCAGGGTGGCTGCTGGCAATTTTCATCCTGCCAATCAGCATAACAAGGCTCCCTGTTCTCCATATCCTGTCCTACCTTTCTGGATTTTACACTTTTTTCAGATGGCCCTTTTGCCCGGTGGGCAGTGAAACTTCATTGTAGTGCAGATTTCCTTTACAGGCTTGCTTGGTTGGCCAAAAAGGGCGTATGCGTTTTTTCCTGAATATATTCAGGAAAAAACGCATACGCCCTTTTTGGCCAACTGCATCATTGTCGACGTTCTGCCTCTTTTCCTATGCTTTCAGGGCAATTCCAGTCTACCCCCTGCAATGGTTTTCCTGAAACTCTGCCCCGCTTTCTAGTCCCCTTCGCAGGCTTACTTCAATATATTTTTGGAGGATAGCTGTCATTTATAACTCTGCAGGTTTGTGAATTACAGTGCCCCTGAGCTCCTTTCTTCAACTCGCTTTCTTGTGAGCTGGGCACAAAACCGCAGGATTGCTTCAGGCCCTAATCTGTTTCCGGCAGGGCACGCTGAGCCTTTGGTTAATTCCTCTTCCTGGTGGGAAATGAGCATTATATTTTCCCGTGCAGAAAGCTATAGCTAGTCTCTCATTGGTTCTCCCTATTCCTGTTCATCTTGCACAGAAACTACAAGCTGTGCCAAAGAGGAGGTTAAAGGCACTGACTCTCCAAGCGGGGAGAGTGTTAGTAAAGCATCTGGAATGGTGAACCCGAGGACCAGGATACGAAAACTGAGATGCATTTTAAATCGTTTCCCAATCACACGGTGGACGATACTCTGGGTTTCCCATGCATGTTTTAGCTGGAGGAAGATTCCCTTGAACCTGGAGAGTTGGGACCCATGGAATGGGTACCATGCAGTATGACTTCAAAGGGTCTGCATTTGCTCACCGAAACTCACCAATGCTATCAGCCTGAAGTGTCCAGCCTTATGTCTCAAACAGCTCTGGGTGTAGATGTGGTCAATCCCGGTTGCATCACATGCCCTGAGTGAATTGTTTAAGATTTGCTCTCTATTTCACTGTCTTTGTGTTTTGTTTTTGAAATTTATTTTGATAATGGGATTTATCGGATTTTCACTGCTGCGTTTATGCCGCTGTACACACGATTGATTCTCTTACGGAGACATATATATCCATGGGTTTTAAGATTCTTCCTAGTCAGGTATATTCCTAGGCGTTGAATTTGTGGTGTTGAGTCCATTTCTTTGAGCAAGGAGTAGGTCTTGTCTATTACATATTTGGCTTATGGAAATTTATCTGTGCTAATTTCAGTCTCTGGTTTTATGCAGCAGCCCATCGCACATTTCCCCATAAGCAAGCACTAGTTGGTTTTCAAAATTTGAGACCCTGTTCTGTTTTGTAATTCAGTTCATGTGTAGTTAAATTTACATTCCGTGTATTAGTGATATCTTATGATGTTACTTTTTCTGTGTGACGTAGTTCACGTAGATCACCGTACTTGCATCCGCTCACTATGCCGCTACGGTCCTGATGACACAGATTTCATTGCTGAGTGATATTGCATTGCACGTACGTGCCACAACTTCTTTATCCATTTTTTGCTTTCTGGGATATTTACCTGGTACTGTAGACGAGCTTCTTGGGAACACAGCCATCCCAAACTTTGGGGTGGATCTCTGTTTTTGATTTTAATTTCCCTAAGCAAGAATACCATAACTGCAATTGCCATAGGCTGTTTTCCTTTATTTCTTACGTGTTTCAGGAAACACCATACACGTATCCAGGGTGGCTGTTGGCAATTTACATCCTCCCAATCAGCATAACAAGGATCCCTGTTCTCCATATCCTGTCCTACCTTTCTGGATTTTACACTTTTTTCAGATGGCCCTTTTGCCAGGGGGGCAGTGAGACTTCATTGTAGTGCAGATTTCTTTACAGGCATGCTTGGTTGGCCAAAAAGTGCATATGCGTTTTTTCCTGAATATATTTAGGAAAAAACGCATACGCCCTTTTTGGCCAAGTGAAACATTGTCGACGTTCTGCCTCTTTTCCTATGCTTTCAGGGCAATTCCAGTCTACCCCCTGCAATGGTTTTCCTGAAACTCTGCCCCGCCTTCAAGTCCCCTTCGCAGGCTTACTTCAATATATTTTAGGAGGATAGCTGTCATTTATAACTCTGCAGGTTTGTGAATTACAGTGCCCCTGAGCTCCTTTCTTGAACTTGCTTTCTTGTGAGCTGGGCACAAAACCGCAGGTTTGCTTCAGGCCCTAATCTGTTTCCGGCAGGGCACGCTGAGCCTTTGGTTAATTCCTCTTCCTGGTGGGAAACGAGCATTACAATTGCCCGTGCAGACACCTATAGCTAGTCTCTCATTGGTTCTCCCTATTCCTGTTCATCTTGCACAGAAATTGCAAGCTGTGCCAAAGAGGAGGTTAAAGGCACTGACTCTCCAAGCGGGGAGAGTGTTAGTAAAGCATCTGGAATTGTGAACCCGAGGACCAGGATACGAAAACTGAGATGCATTTTAAATCATTTCCCAATCACACGGTGGACGATACTCTGGGTTTCCCATGCATGTTTTAGCTGGAGGAAGAATCACTTGAACCTGGAGAGTTGGGACCCATGGAATGGGTACCATGCAGTATGACTTCAAAGGGTCTGCATTTGCTCACCGAAACTCACCAATGCTATCAGCCTGAAGTGTCCAGCCTTATGTCTCAACCAGCTCTGGGTGTAGATGTGGTCAATCCCGGTTGCATCACATGCCCTGAGTGAATTATTTAAGAATTGCTCTCTATTTCACTGTCTTTGTGTTTTGTTTTCGAAATTTATTTTGATAATGGGATTTATCGGATTTTCACTGCTGCATTTCGGCCGCTGTACACACGCTTGATTCTCTTACGGAGACATATATATCCATGGGTTTTAAGATTCTTCCTAGTCAGGTATATTCCTAGGCGTTGAATATGTGGTGTTGGGTCCATTTCGTTGAGCAAGGAGTAGGTCTTGTCTATTACATATTGGGCTTATGGAAAGTTATCTGTGCTAATTTCAGTCTCTGGTTTTATGCAGCACCCCAAGGCACCTTTCCCCATAAGCAAGCACTAGTTGGTTTTCTAAATTTGAGACCCTGTTCTGTTTTGTAATTCAGTTCATGTGTAGTCAAGTTTACATTCCGTGTATTAGTGATATCTTATGATGTTTCTTTTTCTGTGTGACATAGTTCACGTAGAATCACCGTACCTGCATCCACTCTCTATGGCTCTATGGGCCTGATGACACAGATTTCATTGCTGAGTGATACTGCATTGCACGTACGTGCCACAACTTCTTTATCCATTTTTTGCTTTCTGGGATATTTACCTGGTCCTGTAGACGAGCTTCTTGGGAACACAGCCGTCCCAAACTTTGGGGTGGCTCTCTGTTTTTGATTTTAATTTCCCTAAGCAATAGGACCATAAGTGCAATTGCTATAGGCTGTGTTGCTTTATTTCTTAAGTGTTTCAGGAAACACCATACACTTCTCCAGGGTGGCTGCTGGCAATTTTCATCCTGCCAATCAGCATAACAAGGCTCCCTGTTCTCCATATCCTGTCCTACCTTTCTGGATTTTACACTTTTTTCAGATGGCCCTTTTGCCCGGTGGGCAGTGAAACTTCATTGTAGTGCAGATTTCCTTTACAGGCTTGCTTGGTTGGCCAAAAAGGGCGTATGCGTTTTTTCCTGAATATATTCAGGAAAAAACGCATACGCCCTTTTTGGCCAACTGCATCATTGTCGACGTTCTGCCTCTTTTCCTATGCTTTCAGGGCAATTCCAGTCTACCCCCTGCAATGGTTTTCCTGAAACTCTGCCCCGCTTTCTAGTCCCCTTCGCAGGCTTACTTCAATATATTTTTGGAGGATAGCTGTCATTTATAACACTGCAGGTTTGTGAATTACAGTGCCCCTGAGCTCCTTTCTTCAACTCGCTTTCTTGTGAGCTGGGCACAAAACCGCAGGATTGCTTCAGGCCCTAATCTGTTTCCGGCAGGGCACGCTGAGCCTTTGGTTAATTCCTCTTCCTGGTGGGAAATGAGCATTATATTTTCCCGTGAAGAAAGCTATAGCTAGTCTCTCATTGGTTCTCCCTATTCCTGTTCATCTTGCACAGAAATTGCAAGCTGTGCCAAAGAGGAGGTTAAAGGCACTGACTCTCCAAGCGGGGAGAGTGTTAGTAAAGCATCTGGAATGGTGAACCCGAGGACCAGGATACGAAAACTGAGATGCATTTTAAATCGTTTCCCAATCACACGGTGGACGATACTCTGGGTTTCCCATGCATGTTTTAGCTGGAGGAAGATTCCCTTGAACCTGGAGAGTTGGGACCCATGGAATGGATACCATGCAGTATGACTTCAAAGGGTCTGCATTTGCTCACCGAAACTCACCAATGCTATCAGCCTGAAGTGTCCAGCCTTATGTCTCAACCAGCTCTGGGTGTAGATGTGGTCAATCCCGGTTGCATCACATGCCCTGAGTGAATTATTTAAGAATTGCTCTCTATTTCACTGTCTTTGTGTTTTGTTTTCGAAATTTATTTTGATAATGGGATTTATCGGATTTTCACTGCTGCGTTTCGGCCGCTGTACACACGCTTGATTCTCTTACGGAGACATATATATCCATGGGTTTTAAGATTCTTCCTAGTCAGTTATATTCCTAGGCATTGAATATGTGGTGTTGGGTCCATTTCGTTGAGCAAGGAGTAGGTCTTGTCTATTACATATTGGGCTTATGAAAAGTTATCTGTGCTAATTTCAGTCTCTGGTTTTATGCAGCACCCCAAGGCTCCTTTCCCCATAAGCAAGCACTAGTTGGTTTTCTAAATTTGAGACCCTGTTCTGTTTTGTAATTCAGTTCATGTGTAGTCAAGTTTACATTCCGTGTATTAGTGATATCTTATGATGTTTCTTTTTCTGTGTGACGTAGTTCACGTAGAATCAACGTACCTGCATCCACTCACTATGCCGCTACGGGCCTGATGACACAGATTTCATTGCTGAGTGATATTGCATTGTACGTACGTGCCACAACTTCTTTATCCATTTTTTGCTTTCTGGGATATTTACCTGATTCTGTAGACGAGCTTCTTGTGAACACAGCCGTCCCAAATATTGGGGTGGCCGTCTGTTTTTGATTTTAATTTCCGTAAGCTATAGGACCATAAGTGGAAGTGCCATAGGCTGTGTTGCTTTGTTTCTTACGTGTTTCAGGAAACACCATACACTTCTCCAGGGTGGCTGCTGGCAATTTACATCCTGCCAATCAACATAACAAGGCTCCCTGTTCTCCATATCCTGTCCTACCTTTCTGGATTTTACACTTTTTTCAGATGGCCCTTTTGCCCGGGGGGCAGTGAGACTTCATTGTAGTGCAGATTTCCTTTACAGGCTTGCTTGGTTGGCCAAAAAGGGCGTATGCGTTTTTTCCTGAATATATTCAGGAAAAAACGCATACGCCCTTTTTGGCCAAGTGCATCATTGTCGATGTTCTGCCTCATTTCCTATGCTTTCAGGGCAATTCCAGTCTACCCCCTGCAATGGTTTTCCTGAAACTCTGCCCCGCTTTCTAGTCCCCTTCGCAGGCTTACTTCAATATATTTTTGGAGGATAGCTGTCATTTATAACTCTGCAGGTTTGTGAATTACAGTGCCCCTGATCTCCTTTCTTCAACTCGCTTTCTTGTGAGCTGGGCACAAAACCGCAAGATTGCTTCAGGCCCTAATCTGTTTCTGGCAGGGCATGCTGAGCTTTTGGATAATTCCTCTTCCTGGTGGGAAATGAGCATTACATTTGCCCGTGCAGAAACCTATAGCTAGTCTCTCATTGGTTCTCCCTATTCCTGTTCATCTTGCACAGAAATTGCAAGCTGTGCCAAAGAGGAGGTTAAAGGCACTGACTCTCCAAGCGGGGAGAGTGTTAGTAAAGCATCTGTAATGGTGAACCCTAGGACCAGGATACGAAAACTGAAATGCTTTTTAAATCGTTTCCCAATCACACTGTGGACGATACTCTGGGTTTCCCATGCATGTTTTAGCTGGAGGAAGAATCCCTTTAACCTGGAGAGTTGGGACCCATGGAATGGGTACCATGCAGTATGATTTCAAAGGGTCTGCATTTCCTCACCGAAACTCACCAATGCTATCAGCCTGAAGTGTCCAGCCTTATGTCTCAACCAGCTCTGGGTGTAGATGTGGTCAATCCCGGTTGCATCACATGTCCTGAGTGAATTACTTAAGAATTGCTCTCTATTTCACTGTCTTTGTGTTTTGTTTTCGAAATTTATTTTGATAATGGGATTTATCGGATTTTCACTGCTGCGTTTCGACCGCTGTACACACGCTTGATTCTCTTACGGAGACATATATATCCATGGGTTTTAAGATTCTTCCTAGTCAGGTATATTCCTAGGCGTTGAATATGTGGTGTTGGGTCCATTTCGTTGAGCAAGGAGTAGGTCTTGTCTATTACATATTTGGCTTATGGAATGTTATCTGTGCTAATTTCAGTCTCTGGTTTTATGCAGCACCCCGAGGCACCTTTCCCCATAAGCAAGCACTAGTTGGTTTTCTAAATTTGAGACCCTGTTCTGTTTTGTAATTCAGTTCATGTGTAGTTAAGTTTTCATTCCGTGTATTAGTGATATCTTATGATGTTTCTTTTTCTGTGTGACGTAGTTCACGTAGAATCACCGTACCTGCATCCACTCACTATGCCGCTATGGGCCTGATGACACAGATTTCATTGCTGAGAGATACTGCATTGCACGTACGTGCCACAACTTCTTTATCCATTTTTTGCTTTCTGGTATATTTACCTGGTCATGTAGACGAGCTTCTTGGGAACACAGCCGTCCCAAACTTTGGGGTGTCTCTCTGTTTTTGATTTTAATTTCCCTAAGGAATAGGACCATAAGTGCAATTGCCATAGGCTGTGTTGCTTTATTTCTTACGTGTTTCAGGAAACACCATACACTTCTCCAGGGTGGCTGTTCACAATTTACATCCTGCCAATCAGCATAACAAGGCTCCCTGTTCTCCATATCCTGTCCTTCCTTTCTGGATTTTACACTTTTTTCAGATGGCCCTTTTGTCCGGGGGGGCAGTGAGATTTCATTGTAGTGTAGATTTCCTTTACAGGCTTGCTTGGTTGGACAAAAAGGGCGTATGCGTTTTTTCCTGAATATATTCAGGAAAAAACGCATACGCCCTTTTTGGCCAAGTGCATCATTGTCGACGTTCTGCCTCTTTTCCTATGCTTTCAGGGCAATTCCAGTCTACCCCCTGCAATGGTTTTCCTGAAACTCTGCCCCGCTTTCTAGTCCCCTTCGCAGGCTTACTTCAATATATTTTTGGAGGATAGCTGTCATTTATAACTCTGCAGGTTTGTGAATTACAGTGCCCCTGAGCTCCTTTCTTCAACTCGCTTTCTTGTGAGCTGGGCACAAAACCGCAGGATTGCTTCAGGCCCTAATCTGTTTCCGGCAGGGCACGCTGAGCCTTTGTTTAATTCCTCTTCCTGGTGGGAAATGAGCGTAACATTTGCCCTTGCAGACACCTACAGCTAGTCTCTCATTGGTTCTCCCTATTCCTGTTCATCTTGCACAGAAATTGCAAGCTGTGCCAAACAGGAGGTTAAAGGCACTGACTCTCCAAGCGGGGAGAGTGTTAGTAAAGCATCTGGAATGGTGAACCCGAGGACCAGGATACGAAAACTGAGATGCATTTTAAATCGTTTCCCAATCACACGGTGGACCATACTGTGGGTTTCCCATGCATGTTTTAGCTGGAGGAAGAATCCCTTGAACCTGAAGAGTTGGGACCCATGGAATAGGTAACATGCAGTATGACTTCAAAGGGTCTGCATTTGCTCACCGAAACTCACCAATGCTATCAGCCTGAAGTGTCCAGCCTTATGTCTCAACCAGCTCTGGGTGTAGATGTGGTCAATCCCGGTTGCATCACATGCCCTGAGTGAATTATTTAAGAATTGCTCTCTATTTCACTGTCTTTGTGTTTTGTTTTCGAAATTTATTTTGATAATGGGATTTATCGGATTTTCACTGCTGCGTTTCGGCCGCTGTACACACGCTTGATTCTCTTACGGAGACATATATATCCATGGGTTTTAAGATTCTTCCTAGTCAGGTATATTCCTAGGCGTTGAATATGTGGTGTTGTGTCCATTTCGTTGAGCAAGGAGTAGGTCTTGTCTATTACATATTGGGCTTATGGAAAGTTATCTGTGCTAATTTCAGTCTCTGGTTTTATGCAGCACCCCAAGGCACCTTTCCCCATAAGCAAGCACTAGTTGGTTTTCTAAATTTGAGACCCTGTTCTGTTTTGTAATTCAGTTCATGTGTAG
The DNA here is from genome assembly GCF_963924675.1 of Phocoena phocoena. Classification (NCBI taxonomy): domain Eukaryota; kingdom Metazoa; phylum Chordata; class Mammalia; order Artiodactyla; family Phocoenidae; genus Phocoena; species Phocoena phocoena. Next base: position 502,858 of record NW_027077514.1, on the reverse strand, counting down.
TCAAGTTTACATTCCGTGTATTAGTGATATCTTATGATGTTTCTTTTTCTGTGTGACATAGTTCACGTAGAATCACCGTACCTGCATCCACTCACTATGCCACTACGGGCCTGATGACACAGATTTCATTGCTGAGTGATATTGCATTGTACGTACGTGCCACAACTTCTTTATCCATTTTTTGCTTTCTGGGATATTTACCTGATACTGTAGACGAGCTTCTTGTGAACACAGCCGTCCCAAATATTGGGGTGGCTATCTGTTTTTGATTTTAATTTCCGTAAGCTATAGGACCATAAGTGGAAGTGCCATAGGCTGTGTTGCTTTGTTTCTTACGTGTTTCAGGAAACACCATACACTTCTCCAGGGTGGCTGCTGGCAATTTACATCCTGCCAATCAGCATAACAAGGCTCCCTGTTCTCCATATCCTGTCCTACCTTTCTGGATTTTACACTTTTTTCAGATGACCCTTTTGTCCGGGGGGCAGTGAGACTTCATTGTAGTGCAGATTTCCTTTACAGGCTTGCTTGATTGGCCAAAAAGGGCGTATGCGTTTTTTCCTGAATATATTCAGGAAAAAACGCGTACGCCCTTTTTGGCCAAGTGCATCATTGTCGACGTTGTGCCTCTTTTCCTATGCTTTCAGGGCAATTCCAGTCTACCCCCTGCAATCGTTTTCCTGAAATTCTGCCCCGCTTTCAAGTCCCCTTCGCAGGCTTACTTCAATATATTTTTGGAGGATAGCTGTCAATTATAACTCTGCAGGTTTGTGAATTACAGTGCCCCTGAGCTCCTTTCTTGAACTCGCTTTCTTGTGAGCTGGGCACAAAACCGCAGGATTGCTTCAGGCCCTAATCTGTTTCCAGCAGGGCACACTGAGCCTTTGTTTAATTCCTCTTCCTGGTGGGCAATGAGTGTGACATTTGCCCGTGCAGACACCTACAGCTAGTCTCTCATTGGTTCTCCCTATTCCTGTTCATCTTGCACAGAAATTGCAAACTGTGCCAAACAGGAGGTTAAAGGCACTGACTCTCCAAGCGGGGAGAGTGTTAGTAAAGCGTCTGGAATGGTGAACCCGAGGACAAGGATACGAAAACTGAGATACATTTCAAATCGTTTCCCAATCTCACGGTGTACCATACTCTGTGTTTCCCATGCATGTTTTAGCTGAAGGAAGAATCCCTTGAACCTGGAGAGTTGGGACCCATGGAATGTGTACCATGCAGTATGACTTCAAAGGGTCTGCATTTGCTCACCGAAACTCACCAATGCTATCAGCCTGAAGTGTCCAGCCTTATGTCTCAACCAGCTCTTGGTGTAGATGTGGTCAATCCCGGTTGCATCACATGCCCTGAGTGAATTATTTAAGAATTGCTCTCTATTTCACTGTCTTTGTGTTTTGTTTTTGAAATTTATTTTGATAATGGGATTTATCGGATTTTGACTGCTGCGTTTATGCCGCTGTACACACGCTTGATTCTCTTACGGAGACATATAAATCCATGGGTTTTAAGATTCTTCCTATTCAGGTATATTCCTAGGCGTGGAATATGTGGTGTTGAGTCCATTTCGTTGAGCAAGGAGTAGGTCTTGTCTATTACATATTTGGCTTATGGAATGTTATCTGTGCTAATTTCAGTCTCTGGTTTTATGCAGCACCCCAAGGCACCTTTCCCCATAAGCAAGCACTTGTTGGTTTTCTAAATTTGAGACCCTGTTCTGTTTTGTAATTCAGTTCATGTGTAGTCAAGTTTACATTCCGTGTTTTAGTGATATCTTATGACGTTTCTTTTTCTGTGTGATGTAGTTCACGTAGAATCACCGTACCTGCATCCACTCACTATGCCGCTACGGGCCTGATGACACACATTTCATTGCTGAGTGATATTGCATTGCACGTACGTGCCACAACTTCTTTATCCATTTTTTGCTTTCTGGGATATTTACCTGGTACTGTAGACGAGCTTCTTGGGAACACAGCCGTCCCAAACTTTGGGGTGACTCTCTGTTTTTGATTTTAATTTCCCTAAGCAATAGGACCATAAGTGCAATTGCCATAGGCTGTGTTGCTTTATTTCTTACGTGTTTCAGGAAACACCATACACTTCTCCAGGGTGGCTGGTGGCAATTTACATCCTGCCAATCAGCATAACAAGGCTCCCTGTTCTCCATATCCTGTCCTACCTTTCTGGATTTTACACTTTTTTCAGTTTTCCTGAATATATTCAGGAAAAAACGCATACGCACTTTTTGGCCAAGTGCACCATTGTCGACGTTCTGCCTCTTTTCCTATGCTTTCAGGGCAATTCCAGTCTACCCCCTGCAATCGTTTTCCTGAAATTCTGCCCCGCTTTCCAGTCCCTTTCGCAGGCTTACTTCAATATATTTTTGGAGGATAGCTGTCATTTATAACTCTGCAGGTTTGTAAATTACAGTGCCCCTGAGCTCCTTTCTGCAACTCGCTTTCTTGTGAGCTGGGCACAAAACCGCAGGATTGCTTCAGGCCCTAATCTGTTTCCGGCAGGGCACGCTGAGCCTTTGGTTAAATCCTCTTCCTGGTGGGAAATGAGCCTTACATTTGCCCGTGCAGACACCTATAGCTAGTCTCTCATTGGTTCTCCCTATTCCTGTTCATCTTGCGCAGAAATTGCAAGCTGTGCCAAACAGGAGGTTAAAGGCACTGACTCTCCAAGCGGGGAGAGTGTTAGTAAAGCATGTGGAATGGTGAACCCGAGGACCAGGATACGAAAACTGAGATGCATTTTAAATCGTTTCCTAATCACACGGTGGACCATACTCGGCGTTTCCCACGCATGTTTTAGCTGAAGAAAGAATCCCTTGAACCTGGAGAGTTGGGACCCTTGGAATGGGTACCATGCAGTATGTTTTCAAAGGATCTGCATTTGTTCACCGAAACTCACCAATGCTATCAGCCTGAAGTGTCCAGCCTTATGTCTCCACCAGCTCTGGGTGTAAATGTGGTAAATCCAGGTTGCATCACATGCCCTGAGTGAATTATTTAAGAATTGCTACCTATTTCACTGTCATTGTGTTTTGTTTTTGAAATTTTTTTTAATAATGGGATTTATCGGATTTTCACTGCTTCGTTTATGCCGCTGTACACGCGCTTGATTCTCTTACGGAGACATATAAGTCCATGGGTTTTAAGATTCTTACTAATCCGGTATATTCTTAGGCATTGAATATGGCGTGTTGAGTCCATTTCGTTGAGCAAGGAGTAGGTCTTGACTATTACACATTTGGCTTATGGAATGGTATCTGTGCTAATTTCAATCTCTGGTTTTATGCAGCACCCCAACTCACCTTTCCCCTTAAGGAAGCATAAGTTGGTTTTCTTAATTTGAAACCCTCTTCTCTTTTGTAATTCAGTTCATGTGTAGCCATGTTAACATTCCATGTATTAGTGATATCTTATGTCTTTTTCTTTTTGAATTATGTGACTTCGAATGATCACACGTAACTCCTCTGGAGTTGTTATAACTGGCCGTATTTCATTGATTTCCAGGCTGAGTAATATTCCACTCTACATAAGCACCACATCTCTGTCCGCTTTTTCTCTGCAGATACATTTAAGTTATATCCTAGTCGAGGATCTTTTAAACAGAGAGGTGGTAAACATTGGGGTGCCTGTGTCCTCTCGATTTTTGTTTTTCCCACTATATACGTCCATGAGTGCAAGTGCCCTGTGCTCGGTAGCTCATTTTTTAGATGCTTTAGTAAACACAATAGACTTATCCAGAGTGACCGTTGGCAATATACATTTCCACTATAAGACTCACAGGGCTCCCTTTTCTCCTTGCCCTGTCCTGCATTTCTGGTGTTTACACTTTATGAGGACGGCTCTTCTGACTGATGCAAAGTGATATGTTTTGTAGTATTGATTTCCAGTGCCCACCTGTTTGGTTGGCTAAAAAAGTGTATGCCCTTTTCTTGAATATATACAGAAAAAGACGCATACACCCTTTTTGGCCAACTGCAATGTTGGCAATGTTCAGCCCCTTTTCTTGTGCTTAATGGCAAGTCCTTTCTACCTCTTCCAATCCCTTTCCTGCCATTCTCCGTTGCTTACAAGTCCTTTTCTCTGACTTTCCTCAAGACATTTTTCAGTGATAGATATTTTCAATTCTGCAGTTTCGTGAATTTTAGTGCCCCTGAGTTCCATTTTCCAACTTGTGTTTATGGGAACTGGCCACAAAGCATCAGGATTCCTCAAGCCCTATTCTGTTTCCATGGGCAACCCTAGCCTTTGGTCAATTCGTCTTCCTGATTGGAAATTAGAGTGGCATGTGCCTGTCCGAACACCTAGGACTTGTCTCTCATTGTTCCTCCTCCTTCTGCTTCATCCTCTGGACAAATTCCAAACTGTATGCAACAGGATGTTGACAGTGCTGACATCTCCAAGTGGGGAGACTGTTAGTAAAGACGCTGGAGTGGTGAAGCCTAGCACCAAGAGATGAGGAGATGAGATGCCTTTTCCAAACTTTTCCCGATCAGACGGTATACCATCCTCTGGGTGTGACAGGCATGTTTTAGGTGTAGGAAGGGTCCCATTCATGTGAGGAGAACACCAGGGGATTTTAAATATCAGTGTCTCTCCGCAACCCAAACTGGGGAATTTTTTAAGCTACGGCTACACATATGTTCATTAAGGGCCTTGGGAAGTAGGCAGAGTCCAAACTTTAGATGATTGAAGTCTTCAGGGTCAGAAGCACTCACCACTGTCTTCCCTTAGATTCCATTTTTACTGTCATTGATGGATGATGTCAATAAAAATATCTATTCTTTTTCAGATCATTTCCCCTTATAGGTTATTGCAAAATATTGAGTGTAGTTCCCTGTGCTATACAGTAGTTCCTTGCTGATGATTTCATACATAGCAGTGTGTATGTGTTAATCCCAAACTGTTAATTTATCCCTCCTCCTACCATTTCCCTTTGGTAATAATAAATTATAAGATTTTATGCTTCTCAGAAATGGGGGAGCTGAAAGAGAGGTATCATTTTCAATGCAAAAGCATTTAAAACAAGATTGAAGCTTTAACCAAGATTATTAGATGTACATCCTTGGAAAGAAATCACTTTGTTTCTCTAATATTGACCTGACAAAGAAGACAAACCTTTTCACTGAACTTGCTTATAAGGAAGTGATGGAAATATCAAATGGAAGTGTTAGAAACATCTTATTTTACCCGAGCCTTATACACTGTTCTATGTTAATTACAGTTTGGCTCACACATCTGTTCATTGAAGTTACAATGTTCTCAATTTCTGTTACTGATCCTCCAGAGTGGACGCCAACAAGTGTCCCCCTGCCCAGTGTCATTGGAGCCAATAGATCGAGACTGAGTTTGGTTCAAAAGCAAAGGAAACTTTATATTTTGATCAGAGAATGGAGAGGTGCTACCCTGTGGGCTGTGGGCTGGGCTGCTGTGTAGAGATCCTGTCAGAGTCACTGGGAGGGAGGGGGCTGAGCTCTCGAGGACCTGGTTGGCTGCAGCTCAGGCTCTATGTCACGGAGTCTGAACTGGGCCCCAGGAGCTGAAGTGTCATCGAGCCATTCTGCTCTAGGAAATCTGGTCTGAAGTGCCAGGTGTGGAACCTCTGTATGCGGGACACTAGGAGCACCTGAAATTAGACAAAGCACAAAGGATAAAAATGGTTAGACTTTATTTTATTGCCCGGATTCTATTTTTATCTCCCAGGCATTTTTAAGGGGCTTTGCCTGGGACAAACTTCTCTTCTGCCTTTTGTCCCTTTCCTCATTCTTGGAGTGCTGCGGGTGCAGACCCTTCTTCTGTAACTGCTGAGTGCTGAGTTAGGAGGCTTCATACTCGTGGGCGAGGGTCAGAACTTCTCCCCAGCCGCCTCCAGGTGACGTTGATTGTCCCCAGGCCTCCTGCCTCCCTGCTCGTCCGCCTGAGCACCAGTATTGGAAGTGTTATAGATTCTAATGACCTTTAAGGGTCCAGAAAGGAGATGTGCAGTGGTGCTGTGAGGTCCAGTTTCACTCCGCCCCACATTTGTTCGGCCACCTTAGGCTGACCGTTTCTGCCAGCCTAGATGCTCTGACTGACCGTTTCTGCCAGCCTAGATGCTCTGACCAACAGTCTGCGCTTTCTTCCATTAGGCCCCTGAATTAACGTAAAAACAGCACCAGGTGTCAGGATCCTGCCCGCTCAGCTCCCAGACAGTCCAGGGTCAGTGGTGATGAAGGATCATGATGGTCACTGAGTCAAGAGCCTTTGGAAGTAAACAGGAGTCCAGCCGGTCTTATTGGCCACCATCATCAGGGTGTCTGTAGGCTTTTCTATGGTGACAGCATGATATACGGTTCCCCCGCCAAGATTATTAGCTCCCCTCTGGGTACAGTAAGTACTGCAAGCAGTAGTCTACTCTTTTGGGACACACTCTTGTTGTTTTATGAGAGAAACTCCAGGTCAAGTGATGGTCACACGGGTCGTCATGGTGCCCCATTGCCCCCGGTTATCTCTCTGGAGGTTGGAGTTGGAGGGCCTCCTCAATCGAGGTCAGTGTGCCCACGGAGCAAACCCTGCAACTTCAGGGCATGGTTGGGGGTTAGGATCACCACGTGGGGTCCGTTTCCCTTAGAAGGGAGGTGGCCTTTTGGGCTGCTGATTTCCAGGTTTTCAGATACCACCAGTATCTTGGCCAGATGTGGTGGTGGGCCAAGCCCCTTGGTGACCATAGTTTATCCTACCTGGATGGCATTCTTGCATTGTTCCATTTCAAGTGGTCCCAGTTTTTGCACTAATACTCCAATGGCGATTCACCTTTCACCAGGAATGTAAAGGTCAAAGGGTTTAGCTAAATTAGGGAGTTCCAGGGCAAGGGTCTGAATTGACTGCTCTTTCCATTCTTGAAAGGCCACTTCTGGATTTTATTCAAAAGGATCATCATCTTTTCCTTTCAGTGTTTCATATAGAGGCCCAGCTAGTAGACTGTAGTTAGGGATCCAGAGGCAGGAAACCCTGGCTTCCCCAGGAACCCCTAAGCTGTCTTCTAGTTTCAGAAAGGGGTAAGGCTGTAAATTGTTTCTTCCCTTCCCTGGGATGGGCTTCTCCGACCTTCTGTGAGAATGAAGCCCAGGCAGGTCACCGTAGTCTGTGATACTTGAGCTTTTTCGTGGACAACTTCTATCCTTTATTGGCTTGGTAGTTCTGAGGCCTCCTTAGTAGGGCTGGCGATCAGAATGTCGTCTGAATATTGAAGGAGTGTTTCCTTTTCCAGAGGTAGAACTTTTAGGTCTTTAGCTGAGCTTTCCCCAAAGATGGTGTGGGAATTTTTGAACCCTTGGGGCAAGACAGCCTGGAAGTATTGTTTTAGTTGTATGTTGAGTCCTGTCACTCACAAGCCAAAATTTCTTGTGACTCTGGGACTAATGGAATACAAAAGAAGGCATCAGTGAAGACTAATACAGAATACCAAGTCCTGGTGGTTGGTAGAATGACCAGCAGGGTGTAGGATTTAGGAACTACTGGAGGTATATCCTCAGTGGCTTCACTGACTGTCCTGACATCCTTTACCAGGACTCCAGCAGCCCATGGGGCTCTCGAGGTCAGGCCAATCCCAGGATATGGAGCTCACCTGGGCAGGTACCCTACCCCCACCCCAGCCCACGGGGCTCTCGTGTTCAGGCCCCTCCCAGGATATGGGATTCCCTGGGCAGGTCCTCTGCAGTCCATGGGGCTCCCGTGGTCAGGCCCCTCCCAGGATACAGAGCTACCCTTGCAGGTACCTTGGCAGGGCTGGGCACACAGGAACCGTGCACATAGCCCTCATTGCAGAGCACTCCCAGCTCACCTGTCGCTCAGATCTGACACAGAGCACCTCAGAGCAGGACTTGAACTAACAAACAGCAGCTCTGACAGGTCTGTGACCCTGGGCATCACTCTGTGCGGCCTCCTCCACCTGGTCTTCCAGAGACTTCCACTGCACCCGGGGCACCAGGCCTCTGTCTCCAACCACCACCCACCCCTCCTCTCCCTGACTCCTGGGTTCCTCTCATTAGGAGAGGGTTTTCTTGAAGTTGTCTCCCACTCATGGGCCAGATAATATAATTAGAAAACAAGCCAGAGCTGCAGCCCCTTGTCTATCCTGACTCTCAGGAGCCCACACCTGTTCCTTGGACCTGGCCAATTCAGCAAGTTCCATTTTCAGCAACTGTGAGCCCCTGAGGGGTGATTATTGGCTGGCTTGGGAAGCCTGACCGTGCCGGCCAGCCCTCCCCAGGTGTGCCTGGGTTGAGATCAATATAAACACCACTCCAGGCAGCAAGAGCCCCTGCAGCTGTGCCTGACGCCATTTTCTCTGCCCTGTCAGCAGTCTCGGGGCTCGGCTGGTGGGAGGGAGTGAGAGGCCACGGCTTTGTGGGTGTCCCAGTGTGAGTGGGGCTCTGCTGGACTTTCTGCAGCAGTTGCCAAGATGCTACCTGCTAAAGAAGAGGATGTGTCACCCACACCTGCCGCTGGAATTTCTCCCTGGGCACAGGTGAGGAAGGAAGAAAGCAGTGGGGGCCGGGACAGCAGGGGTATCTCAGGCAGGGAAATGGAGAGCTTCCAGAAGAGCACCCAGGGCCAGGACCATCCTGGCTGGCCTGCAGGCACCAAGTCGGCTGGCATGCTGTCCCTCATGTGGCTCCATGGCCCTTCCTCTAGGTTTTCAAGTCCTTGTACATATTCAGGTGTTTAGCCTTGGAAGGGTGGGAACATTTCAGCAGCAGCTGGCCTGGGGCTCGGCCCACGTTTACTCACAGATACCTCGGCACGGTCCCCCAGCTTTGCAGTGAGGACGCTTGTTGCGAGGAGCATGCTGGCTGAATGGGAGATGATTCCCCACCACTGACCAACTTCAGAATTGTTTGCAATTGGAGCAAGTGCCCTGAAACGGTTTTCCTCTGTGTAACTGGTGGGTTCTGTTCTTTTTTATCTTTTTTTCGTTTTTGGTTCAAGGTAGATTTTATTCCTCTTTTGTGTATTTACAGATATAAGCATGGAAATAATTTATTCATATAAATACATGTATGTGAAGGGAAGAATATTTTTTCTGTTTTACTTTTTTTAATTTTATTTTTTTATTTTGAATTTAATTTTATATTTTTATACAGCAGGTTGTTTTTGGTTATCTACTTTATACATATAAATGTATACATACCAATCCCAATATCTCAACTCCTCCCACCACCATCCCCAACTGCTTTCCCCCCTTGTTGTCCATACGTTTGTTGTATACATGTGTTGCTCTATTTCTGCCTTGCAAAACGGTTCATCTGTACAATTTTTCTAGGTTCCACATATATGCATTAATATACAAGATTTGTTTTTCTCTTTCTGACTTACTTCACTCTGTATGACAGTCTCTAGATCCATCAACGTCTCTACAAATGTCCCAATTTCATTCCTTTTTATGGCTTAGTAATATTCCATTTTATATATGTACCACATCTTTATGCATTCGTCTGTCTGTGGGCATTTAGGTTGCTTCCATTTCCTGGATAGTGTAAATAGTGATGCAATGAACATTGTGGTGAATGTCTCTTTTTGATTTATGGTTTTGTCTGGGTATATGCCCAGTAGAGGGATTGCTGTATCATATGGTAATTCTATTCTTAGTTTTATAAGAAACTCCATAATGTTCTCCACAGTGACTGTATCAATTTACGTTCCCAACAATAGTGGAAGAGGATTCCTTATCTCCACACCGTTTCCAGCATTTGTTGTTTGTAGATTTTCTGATGATGCCCATTCTAATAGGTGTGAGGTGATACACCATGGATGAGTCTATTTCGTTGAGCAAAGAGTAGGTCTTGTTTATTACGTATTTGGCTTATGGAATGGTATGTGTGCTAATTTCAATCTGTTTTTATACAGCAGCCCAACTCAACTTTCCCCTTAAGCAAGCATAAGGTTTTTATCTAAATGTGAGACTCTGTTCGGTTTTGTAATTCAGTTTATGTGTAGCCAAGTTTACACTCCCTCTATTAGTGATATCTTATGATAATTATCTTTCTTTGTGTGACATATTTCTCTTAGAATCATCATAATTAAATCCACTCAATTTGCTGCTACAGGCCTGATGACATTGATTTCACTGCTGAGTGATATTCCGTTGTACGTAAGTAGCACAACTTCTTTATCCATTTTTTTCTTTCTGGGATATTTAATTTGTACTGGACTCGAGGTTCTTGTAAACACAGCAGCCCTAAATTTTGTGTTGGCTGTGTCTTGTTGATTTTAATTTTCCTAAGCTATAGGGCCAAAAGTGGAAGTGCCCTAGGCTCTGTAGCTTTGTTTTTTAGATGTTTCAGGATACACCATGAACATCTCCGGAGTGTCTGTTGGCAATTTACATCCCGCCCATCAGCATAACACGGCTCCCTGTTCTCCATGACCTGTCCTGTGTTTCTGGTTTTTACACTTTATTCAGATGGCCTTTTTGACGAATGGGAAATGTGACTTAATTGTAGTGTGGATTTCCATTGCTGGAGTGCTTGGTTGGCCAAAATGTTCATATGCGTTTTTTCCTGAATATATTCAGGAAAAATGTATACGCACTTTTTGTCCATGTGCATCACTGTCAAAGATCTGCCGCTTTTCATATGCTTTAAATGCAATTCCAATCTACCTCTTGAAATATGATTCCTGCAATTCTGCCTCGTTTTCAAGTCCTCTTTGCAGACTTACTTCGATATATTTTTGCCAATAGCTGTCATTTATCTCTGCAGGTTTGTGAATTACAGTGCCCCTGAGCTCCTTTCTTAACTCGCTTCCTTGTAAGCTGGCCACAAAACTGCAGGTTTGCTTCAGGCCATAATCAGGGTCCGGCACGGCACTCTGAGCCTTTGGTTAATTCCTCTTCCTGGTGGGAAATTAGAGTTAAATGTGCCCCTCCAGATACCTGCCTCACTCCCAGCCACATGGTGATGTATGTCCTCAGGTTTGAGGCCATATGTGATGGGTTCCTCATCTTTTGATGATGTGGCCCCACTGGTGTGTGGACACTCCTGCCTGGTTCCCATCCCCTTGGTGATGTGGGCCCTCTGGTGAGACTCTGATCCTGGTTGGGTTCCTCACACATCCGTGAGGTGAGCCCTCTTCTCTGAGGTCACTCCTGCCTGGCTGGCACAACCCGCCTTGTTGACTTCGGCACCCTGGTGGCAGTTGGAGCCTGCTGGGAGCCTCCTTCCCGCGGTGATGAGGCCCTCTGGCGTCAGACCCTAATGGCGGGGTTCCCACATTTTCTGATACGTGCTAAGTGGTACGAGGGCACTCCTGCCAGGTTCCCATCCTCATGAGCGTGTGGGCCTTCTGTTCTGAGGTCCTAACGGCTGGGTTGCTCACACTTTCATGATGTGGGCCCTCTGCTGTGAGGTCAATCCTGCCTGGCTGGCGCACGTCGCCTTGGCGACGTGGACCCTCTGGTGGCAGTTGGAGCGTGCTGGGGCCTCCTCCCCTCAGTGATGAGGGCCTTCTGGTGTCAGGCCCTAAGTGCTGGGCTCCACACATTTTCTGATGTGTGCCCAGTGGTGCGAGTCACTCCTGCCAGGTTCCCATCCCCATGGGCATGTGGGACTTCTGTTCTGTGGTCCCAACTGCTGGGTTGCTCACAGTTTCATGATGTGGGCCCTTTGCTGTGTGTTCACTCTGGCCTGTATCCCATAGTGTCAGTGCTCTGGGCCTCCAGCTTGGAGTTTCCAACTTCTCAATTCCTCACCTTTTTTATTCTATGGGCCCTCGGTTGTGCGTCTCCTCCTGCATGCCTCACTCCCAGCCCCTTCGTGATGTGTGTCCCCTTGTTTGAGGCCACATGTGCTGTGTTCCTCACCTTTCTATAATGTGGCCACACTGGTGTGAGGACACTCTTGCCTGGTTCCCATTCCCTTGGTGATGTTGGCCCCACTGCTGTTAGGACAGTCTTGCCTGGTTCCCATCACCTTGGTGATGTTGGCCCTCTGGTGAGAGTCTGATCCTGGTTAGGTTCCTCACCCTTCTGTGAGGTGGGCCCTCTGCTCTGAGGTCACTCCTGCCTGGCTGGCACACCCCGCCTTGGCAACGTCGGCCATATGGTGGCAGTTGGAGCCTGCTGGGAGCCTCCTCCCCTCGGTGATGAGGGCCCTCTGGCCTCAGGCCCTAACTGTTGGGTTCCCACATTTTCTGATTCGTGCTAAGTGGTGCAAGGACACTCCTGCCAGGTTCCCATCCCCATGGGGATGTGAGCCTTCTGCTCTGAGGTCCCAACGGCTGTGTTGCTCACAGTTTCATGATGAGGGCCCTCTGGTGTGAGTTCACTCCTGCCTAGATCCCATAGCCTCGCTGCTCCTGGCTGCCTGCCGGAGGTTCCAACTGTGGGATTCCTCACCTTTTTTATTCTATGGTCCCTCTGTTTTGAGGATCCTCTGGCCTGCCTCACTCCCAGCCCCTTGGTGATGTGTGTCCTCAGGTTTGAGGCCACGTGTGCTGGGTCCCTCAAATTATGGTGGTGTAGCCCCACTGGTGTGAGGACACTCCTGCCTGGTTCCCATTCCCTTGGTGATGTTGGCCCTCTGGTGACAGTCTGATCCTTGTTGGGTTCCTCACACTTCTGTGAGGTGGGCTTTCTGCTCTGAGGTCACTCCTGCCTGGTTGGCACACCCCGCCTTGGTGACATCGGCCTTATGGTGGCAGTTGGAGCCTGCTGGGAGCCTCCTCCCCTCGGTGATGAGGGTCCTCTGGCCTCAGGTCCTAACTGCTGGGTTCCCACATTTTCTGATTCGTGGAAGTGGGCCGAGGACACTCCTGTCAGGTTCCCATCCCCATAGGGATGTGGGCCTTCTGCTCTGAGGTCTCATCCGCTGGGTTGCTCACAGTTTCATGATGTGGGACCTCTGCTGTGAGTTTGCTGTGGCCTGGATCCCATAGACTCTGTGCTCTGGGCGGCCTACTGGCCGGTTCCAACTGCTGGATTCCTCACAACTTTTATTCTGTGGGCTCTGTTTTGTGAGGATACTCCTGCTTGCCTCACTCCTAGCCCCTTGGAGATGTGGGTCCCCTGTTTTAGGCCACATGTTCTGGGTTCCTCACCTTTCTATAATGTGGCCACACTGGTGTGAGGACTCTCCTGCCTGGTTCCGATCCCCTTGGTGATGTGGGCCCTCTGGTGAGAGTCTTATCCTGGCTGGTTTACTCACCCTTCTGTGAGGTAGGCCCTCTGCGGTGAGGTCACTCCTGCCTGGCTGGCACACATCACCTTGGTGACGTGGGCCCTCAGTTGGGAGTTGGTGTCTGCTGCGAGTCTCCGTCCCTCGGTAATGAGGGCCCTCTTGCGTCAGACCCTAACTCCTGGGCTCCCAAAATTTGCAGATGTGCGACCTGTGGTGCGAGTACACTCCTGTCAGGTTCCCAACCCCATGGGAATTTGGGCCTTCTGCTCTGAGGTCCCAACGGCTGGGGTGCTCACAGTTTCATGATGAGGGCCCTCCGATGTGCGTTCATTCCGGCCTAGATCCCATAGGCTTGCTGCTCCTGGGCGCCTGCTGGGAGGTTCCAACTGCGGGATTCCTCACCTTTTTTATTCTATGGGCCCTCTGTTTTGAGGCTCCTCCTGCCTGCCTCAATCCCAGCCCCGTTGTGGTGTGTGTCCTCTGGTGTGAGGCCACGTGTGCTGGGTCCCTCACCTTTCGATGATGTGGCCCCAATGGTGTGAGGACACTCGTGCCTGTTTCCCAGCCCCTTGGTGATGTGGCCCCTCTGGTGAGAGTCTGATCCTGGCTGGGTTCCTTACCGTTCTGTGAGGTGGGCCCTGTTCTCTGAGGTAACTCCTGCCTGGCTTGCTCCCATTGCCTTGGTGACGTCGGCCCTCTGGTGGCAGTTGGATCCTTCTGGAGACTCCTGTCCTCAGTGATGAGGTCCCTCTGGCGTCAGGCTCTAACTGCTGGGCTCCCCAGGTTTTCTGATGTGAGCCCAGTGATGCCAGGACACTCGTGAAATGTTCCCATCCCCATGGCGATATGGGCCTTCTGCTCTGAGGTTCCAACGACTGGGTTGCTCACAGTTTCCTGATGTTAGCTCTCTGGTGTTAGTTCACTCATTCCTAGATCCCATAGCCTCTGTACTCTGGGCCGCCTGCTGGGAAGTTCTAACTGCTGGGTTCCTCACCTTTTTTATTCTTTGGGCCCTGTGTTGGGAGGCTCCTCCTGCCTGTGTCACTCCCAGCCCCTTGGTGATGTAGGTCCTCTGGTTTGTGGCCACATGTGCCAGTTTCCTCATCTTTTAGTGATGTGGCCCCACTGGTGTGAGGACACTCGTGCCTGGTTCCCGTCCCCTTGGTGATATGGGCCCTCTGGTGAGAGTCTGATCCTGGTTGGGTTCCTCACACTTCTTTGAGGTGGGCCGTCTGCTGTGAGGTCACTCCTGCCTGGCTGGCACACCCCGCCTTGGCAACGTGGGCCCTCTTGTGGTAGTTGGAACATGCTGGGAGCCTCCTCCCCTCAGTGATGAGGGCCCTCTGGCGTCAGGCCCTAACTGCTGGGTACCCACATTTTCTGATATGTGCTAAGTGGTGCGAGGACACTCCTGCCATGCTCCCAACACCTTGGGGATGTGGACCTTCTGCTCTGAGGTCCAAATGGCTGGGTTGCTCGCAGTTTCATGATGTGGACCCTCTGCTGTGAGTTGACTGCGGCCTGAATCGCATAGACTTGGTGCTCTTGGCCGCCTGCTGGGAGGTTCCCATTGCTGGATTCCTCAGCTTTTTTATTCTATGGGCCCTGTGTTGTGAGGCTACTCCTGCCTGCCTCATTCCGAGCCCCTTGGAGATGTGGGTCTTCTGGTTTAGGCCACATGTGCTGGGTTCCTCACCTTTCTATGATGTGGCCACACTGGTGTGAAGACTCTCCTGCCTGGTTCTGATCACCTTGGTGATGTGGGCCCTCTGGTGAGAATCTGATCCTCTTTGGTTCTTCACACTTCTGTGAGGTTGACCCTCTGCTCTGAGGTCACTCCTGCCTGGTTGTCGCACTCTGCATTGGCGACGTCGCCCCTCTGGTAGCAGTCGGAGCTGGCTGGGAGCCACCGCCCCTCGGTGATGAGGGCCCTCTGGCATCAGGCACTAATTGCTGGGCTCCCCACATTTTTTCATGTGTGCCCACTCTTGCGATGACACTCCTGCTTGTTTCCCTTCCCCATGGGGATGTGGGCCTTCTGCTCTGAGGTCACAACGGCTGGGTTGCTTACAGAATCACAATGAGGGCCCTCTGTTGTGAGTTCATGCCGGCCTGGATCTCATAGCCTCAGTGCTCTGGGCCGCCTGCTAGGAAGATCCAACTGCTGGTTTCCACACCTTTTGTATACAATGGGACATGTGTTGTGAGGTTAATCCTGCCTGCCTCACTCCGAAACCCATGGTGATGTGGGTCCTCTGGTTTGAGGCCACATGTGTTGGGTACCTCAACTTTTGATGATGTGGCCCCACGGGTGTGAGGACACTCCTGCCTGGTTCCCATCACCTTGGTGATGTGGGCCCTCTGGGGAGAGTCTGATCCTGGCTGGGTTCCCTACCATTCTGTGAGGTGAGCCCTCTGATGTCAGGTCACTCCTGCCTGGCTAGCTCACATCGCCTTGGCGACGTGGGCCCTCTGTTGGCCACTGGAGCATGCTGGGAGCCTCTTACTCCCGTGAATGATGGCCCTGGAAAAAATTCATATGCCCTTTTTGACCAAGTGCTTCATTGACGAGGTTCTTCCACTTCTCTTATGCTTTCAGAGCCATTCACGTCTACCTCCTGAAATCGGATTCCACCAATTCTGCCCCACTTTCAAGTCCTCTTCGCAGCCTTAATTCAATATATTTTTGTACGATTTCTGTCATTTATAAGTCTGCAGGTGTGTGAATGACAGTGACCCTGAGCTCCTTTCCTCAACTCGCTTTCTTGTGAGCTGGCCACAAAACCACAGGATTGCTTCAGGCCCTAATCTTGTTCCAGCACGGCATGCTGAGCCTTTGGTTAATTCCTTTTCCTGTTGGGAAATGAGTGTTAAAATTGCCCGTGCATACTGGGCATATACCCTGAGAAAACCAAAATTCAAAAAGAGTCATGTACCAAAATGTTCATTGCAGCTCTATTTACAATAGCCCGGAGATGGAAAGAACCTAAGCGCCCATCATCGGACGAATGGATAAAGAAGATGTGGCACATATACACAATGGAATATTACTCAGCCTTAAAAAGAAATGAAACTGAGTTATTTGTAATGAGATGGATAGACCTAGAGTCTGTCATACAGAGTGAAGTAAGTCAGAAAGAAAAAGACAAATAGCGTATGCTAACACATATATATGGAATTTAAAGGAAAAAAATGTCATGAAGAACCTAGGGATAAGACAGGAATAGAGGTGCAGACCTACTGGAGAATGGAATTGAGGATATGGGGAGGGGGAATGGTGAGTTTTGACAGGGCGAGAGAGAGTCATGGACATATACACACTAACAAATGTAGTAAGGTAGATAGCAAGGGGGAAGCAGCCGCAAGGCACAGGGATATTAGCTCGGGGCGTTGGGACAGCCTGGAGGGGTGGAAGGGGGAGAGAGGGAGGGAGGGAGACACAAGAGGGAAGACACAGGGAGCATATGTATATGTATAGCTGATTCACTTTATTATAAAGCAAAAACTAACACACCATTGTAAAGCAATTATACCCCAATAAAGATGTTAAAAAAAATATTTGCCCGTGCACACACCTACAGATAGTCTCCCATTGGTTCTCCGTATTCCTGTTCATCTTGCGCAGAAATTGCAAACAGTGCCAAACAGGAGGTTAAAGGCACTGACTCTCCAAATGGGGAGAGTGTAAGAAAAGGGTCTGGAATTGTGAACCTGAGTATCAGGGGACGAAAACAGACAGGCATGTAAAAAGGTTTCCCAGTCACATGATGGAGCATACTCTGGGTTTCCCATGCAAATTTTAGCAGAAGGAAGAATCCCTTGAACCTGGAGAGCTGGGAACCATGGAATGGGTACCAGGCAGTATGACATCAAAGGGTCTGCATTTGCTCACTGAACCTCACCAATGTTATCAGCCCAAAGGGTCCAGCCTTATCTCTCACCCAGCTCTGGGTGTAGATGTGGTAAACCAGGTTGCATCACATGCCCTGTGTGAGTTATTTAAGAATTGCTCTCTATTTCACTGTCATTGTGTTTTGTTTTTGAAATTTTTTTTTGACACTGGGATTTATCGGATTTTCACTGCTGCGTTAATGCCGCTGTACACACTCTTGATTCTCTTACGGAGACATAAATATCCACGGGTTTTAAGATTCTTCCTAGTCAGGTATATTTCTAGGCGTTGAATATGTGGTGTTGAGTCCATTTCGTTGAGCAAGGAGTAGGTCTTGTCTATTACATATTTGGCTTATGGAACGGTATCTGTGCTAATTTCAGTCTCTGGTTTTATGCAGCACTCCAACGCACCTTTCTCCATAAGAAAGCACAAGTTGGTTTTCTAAATTTGAGACTGTTCTGTTTTGTAATTCAGTTCATGTGTAGTCAAGTTTACATACTGTGTATTAGTGATATTTTATGATGTTTCTTTTTATGTGTGACTTATTTCACGTAGAATCACCATACCTGAATCCACTCACTATGCCGCTACGGGCCTGATGACACAGATTTCATTGCTGAGTGATATTCCATTGAACGTACGTACCACAACTTCTTTATCCATTGTTTGCTCTCTGAGATATTTACCTGGTACTGTAAACGAGGTTCTTGTGAACAGAGTGGTCCCAAACGTTGAGGTGGCTGGGTGTTTTTGATTTTAATTTCCCTAAGCTGTAGGACCATAAGTGGAAGTGCCATAGGCTGTGTTGCTTTCTATCTTACGTGTTTCAGGAAACACATAACACTTCTCCAGAATGGCTGTCAGCAATTTACATCATATGCCTCAGCATAATAAGGATCCCTGTTTTCCATTGCCTGTCCTACGTTTCTGGATTTTACAGTTTTTTTAAATGGCCCTTTTGCCCTGGGGGGCACTGAGACTTCATTGTAGTGCAGGTTTATTTACAAGCTTGCTTGGTTGGCCAAAACGTGCGTATGCGTTTTTTCCTGAATACATTTAGGGAAAAAAGCATCCGCACTTTTTGGACAAGTGCATCATTATCGACGTTCTGCCTCTTTTCCTATTCTTTAAGTGCAATTCCAGTTTAACCCGACAATCGTTTTCCTGAATTTCTGCCCCGCTTTCAAGTCCCCTTTGCAGGCTTACTTCAATATATTTTTGGAGGATAGCTGTCATTTATAACTCTGCAGGTTTGTGAATTACAGTGCCCCTGAGCTCCTTTCTTCAACTCGCTTTCTTGTGAGCTGGGCACAAAACCGCAGGATTTTTCAGGCCCTAATCTGTTTCCGGCAGGGCACGCTGAGCCTTTGGTTAATTCCTCTTTCTTGTGGGAAATGAGCGTTACATTTGCCCGTGCAGACACCTACAGCTAGTCTCTCATTGGTTCTCCCTATTCCTGTTCATCTTGCACAGAAATTGCAAGCTGTGCCAAAGAGGAGGTTAAAGGCACTGACTCTCCAAGCGGGGAGAGTGTTAGTAAAGCATCTGGAATGGTGAACCCGAGGACCAGGATACGAAAACTGAGATGCATTTTAAATCGTTTCCCAATCACACGGTGGACGATACTCTGGGTTTCCCATGCATGTTTTAGCTGGAGGAAGAATCCCTTGAACCTGGAGAGTTGGGACCCATGGAATGGGTACCATGCAGTATGACTTCAAAGGGTCTGCATTTGCTCACCGAAACTCATCAATGCTATCAGCCTGAAGTGTCCAGCCTTATGTCTCAACCAGCCTTGGGTGTAGATGTGGTCAATCCCGGTTGCATCACATGCCCTGAGTGAATTATTTAAGAATTGCTCTCAATTTCACTGTCTTTGTGTTTTGTTTTCGAAATTTATTTTGATAATGGGATTTATCGGATTTTCACTGCTGCGTTTCGGCCGCTGTACACATGCTTGATTCTCTTACGGAGACATATATATCCGTGGGTTTTAAGATTCTTCCTAGTCAGTTATATTCCTAGGCGTTGAATATGTGGTGTTGGGTCCATTTCGTTGAGCAAGGAGTAGGTCTTGTCTATTACATATTTGGCTTATGGAAAGTTATCTGTGCTAATTTCAGTCTCTGGTTTTATGCAGCACCCCAACGCACCTTTCCCCATAAGCAAGCACTAGTTGGTTTTCTAAATTTGAGACCCTGTTCTGTTTTGTAATTCAGTTCATGTGTAGTCAAGTTTACATTCCGTGTATTAGTGATATCTTATGATGTTTCTTTTTCTGTGTGACGTAGTTCAAGTAGAATCACCGTACCTGCATCCACTCACTATGCCGCTACGGGCCTGATGACACAGATTTCATTGCTGAGTGATATTGCATTGTACGTACGTGCCACAACTTCTTTATCCATTTTTTGCTTTCTGGGATATTTACCTGATACTGTAGACGAGCTTCTTGTGAACACAGCCGTCCCAAATATTGGGGTGGCTGTCTGTTTTTGATTTTAATTTCCGTAAGCTATAGGACCATAAGTAGAAGTGCCATAGGCTGTGTTGCTTTGTTTCTTACGTGTTGCAGGAAACACCATACACTTCTCCAGGGTGGCTGCTGGCAATTTACATCCTGCCAATCAGGATAACAAGGCTTCATGTTCTCCATATCCTGTCTTACCATTCTGGATTTTACACTTTTTTCAGATGGCCCTTTTGCCCGGGGGGCAGTGAGACTTCATTGTAGTGCAGATTTTATTTACAGGCTTGCTTGGTTGGCCAAAAAGGGCATATGTGTTTTTTCCTGAATATATTCAGGAAAAAACGCATACGCCCTTTTTGGCCAAGTGCATCATTGTCGACGTTGTGCCTCTTTTCCTATGCTTTCAGGGCAATTCCAGTCTACCCACTGCAATCGTTTTCCTGAAATTCTGCCCCGATTTCAAGTCCCCTTCGCAGGCTTACTTCAATATATTTTTGGAGGATAGCTGTCATTTATAACTCTGCAGGTTTGTGAATTACAGTGCCCCTGAGCTCCTTTCTTCAACTCGCTTTCTTGTGAGCTGGGCACAAAACCGCAGGATTGCTTCAGGCCCTAATCTGTTTCCGGCAGGGCACGCTGAGCCTTTGGTTAATTCCTCTTCCTGGTCGGCAATGAGCATTACATTTGCCCGTGCAGACACCTACAGCTAGTGTCTCATTGGTTCTCCCTATTCCTGTTCATCTTGCACAGAAATTGCAAGCTGTGCCAAGCAGGAGGTTAAAGGCACTGACTCTCCAAGCGGGGAGAGTGTTAGTAAAGCATCTGGAATGGTGAACCCGAGGACCAGGATACGAAAACCGAGATGCATTTTAAATCGTTTCCCAATCACACGGTGGACGATACTCTGGGTTTCCCATGCATGTTTTAGCTGGAAGAAGAATCCCTTGAACCTGGAGAGTTGGGACCCATGGAATGGGTACCATGCAGTATGACTTCAAAGGGTCTGCATTTGCTCACCGAAACTCACCAATGCTATCAGCCTGAAGTGTCCGGCCTTATGTCTCAACCAGCTCTGGGTGTAGATGTGGTCAATCCCGGTTGCATCACATGCCCTGAGTGAATTATTTAAGAATTGCTCTCTATTTCACTGTCTTTGTGTTTTGTTTTCGAAATTTATTTTGATAATGGGATTTATCGGATTTTCACTGCTGCGTTTCGGCCGCCGTACACACGCTTGATTCTCTTACGGAGACATATATATCCATGGGTTTTAAGATTCTTCCTAGTCAGGTATATTCCTAGGCGTTGAATATGTGGTGTTGGGTCCATTTCGTTGAGCAAGGAGTAGGTCTTGTCTATTACATATTTGGCTTATGGAAAGTTATCTGTGCTAATTTCAGTCTCTGGTTTTATGCAGCACCCCAAGGCACCTTTCCCCATAAGCAAGCACTAGTTGGTTTTCTAAATTTGAGACCCTGTTCTGTTTTGTAATTCAGTTCATGTTTAGTCAAGTTTACATTCCGTGTATTAGTGATATCTTATGATGTTTCTTTTTCTGTGTGACGTAGTTCACGTAGAATCACCGTACCTGCATCCACTCACTATGCCGCTACGGGCCTGATGACACAGATTTCATTGCTGAGTGATATTGCATTGCACGTACGTGCCACAAATTCTTTATCCATTTTTTGCTTTCTGGGATATTTACCTGGTACTGTAGACGAGCTTCTTGGAAACACAGCCATCCCAAACTTTGGGGTGGCTCTCTGTTTTTGAATTTAATTTCCCTAAACAATAGGACCATAAGTGCAATTGCCATAGGCTGTGTTGCTTTATTTCTTATGTGTTTCAGGAAACACCATACACTTCTCCAGGGTGGCTATTCACAATTTACATCCTGCCAATCAGCATAACAAGGCTCCCTGTTCTCCATATTCTGTCCTACCTTTCTGGATTTTACACTTTTTTCAGTTTTCCTGAATATATTCAGGAAAAAACGCATACGCCCTTTTTGGCCAAGTGAATCATTGTCGACGTTCTGCCTCTTTTCCTATGCTTTCAGGGCAATTCCAGTCTACCCCCTGCAATTGTTTTCCTGAAATTATGCCCCGCTTTCAAATCCCCTTCGCAGGCTTACTTCAATATATTTTTGGAGGATAGCTGTCATTTATAACTCTGCAGGTTTGTGAATTACAGTGCCCCTGAGCTCCTTTCTTCAACTCGCTTTCTTGTGAGCTGGGCACAAAACCGCAGGATTGCTTCAGGCCCTAATGTGTTTCCAGCAGGGCACACTGAGCCTTTGTTTAATTCCTCTTCCTGGTGGGCAATGAGCATTACATTTGCCCGTGCAGACACCTACAGCTAGTCTCTCATTGGTTCTCCCTATTCCTGTTCATCTTGCACAGAAATTGCAAGCTGTGCCAAAGAGGAGGTTAAAGGCACTGACTCTCCAAGCGGGGAGAGGGTTAGTAAAGCATCTGGAATGGTGAACCCGAGGACCAGGATACGAAAACTGAGATGCATTTTAAATCGTTTCCCAATCACACGGTGGACGATACTCTGGGTTTCCCATGCATGTTTTAGCTGGAGGAAGAATCCCTTGAACCTGGAGAGTTGGGACCCATGGAATGGGTACCATGCAGTATGACTTCAAAGGGTCTGCATTTGCTCACCGAAACTCACCAATGCTATCAGCCTGAAGTGTCCAGCCTTATGTCTCAACCAGCTCTGGGTGTAGATGTGTTAAATCCCGGTTGCATCACATGCCCTGAGTGAATTATTTAAGAATTGCTCTCTATTTCACTGTCTTTGTGTTTTGTTTTCGAAATTTATTTTGATAATGGGATTTATTGGATTTTCACTGCTGCGTTTTGGCCGCTGTACACACGCTTGATTCTCTTATGGAGACATATATATCCATGGGTTTTAAGATTCTTCCTAGTCAGGTATATTCCTAGGCGTTGAATATGTGGTGTTGGGTCCATTTCGTTGAGCAAGGAATAGGTCTTGTCTATTACATATTTGGCTTATGGAAAGTTATCTGTGCTAATTTCAGTCTCTGATTTTATGCAGCACCCCAAGGCACCTTTCCCCATAAGCAAGCACTAGTTGGTTTTCTAAATTTGAGACCCTGTTCTGTTTTGTAATTCAGTTCATGTGTAGTCAAGTTTACATTCCGTGTATTAGTGAAATCTTATGATGTTTCTTTTTCTGTGTGACGTAGTTCACGTAGAATCACCGTACCTGCATCCACTCTCTATGGCGCTATGGGCCTGATGACACAGATTTCATTGCTGAGTGATATTGCATTGTACGTACGTGCCACAACTTATTTATACATTTTTTGCTTTCTGGGATATTTACCTGATACTGTAGACGAGCTTCTTGTGAACACAGCCGTCCCAAATATTGGGGTGGCTGTCTGTTTTTGATTTTAATTTCTGTAAGCTATAGGACCATAATTGGAAGTGCCATAGGCTGTGTTGCTTTGTTTCTTACGTGTTTCAGGAAACACCATACACTTCTCCAGGGTGGCTGCTGGCAATTTACATCCTGCCAATCAGCATAACAAGGCTCCCTGTTCTCCATATCCTGTCCTACCTTTCTGGATTTTACACTTTTTTCAGATGGCCCTTTTGCCCGGGGGGCAGTGAGACTTCATTGTAGTGCAGATTTCCTTTACAGGCTTGCTTGGTTGGCCAAAAAGGGCGTATGCGTTTTTTCCTGAATATATTCAGGAAAAAACGCATACGCCCTTTTTGGCCAAGTGCATCATTGTCGACGTTGTGCCTCTTTTCCTATGCTTTCATGGCAATTCCAGTCTACCCCCTGCAATCGTTTTCCTAAAATTCTGCCCCGCTTTCAAGTCTTCTTCGCAGGCTTACTTCAATATATTTTTGGAGGATAGCTGTCATTTATAACTCTGCAGGTTTGTGAATTACAGTGCCCCTGAGCTCCTTTCTTCAACTCGCTTTCTTGTGAGCTGGGCAGAAAACCGCAGGATTGCTTCAAGCCCTAATCTGTTTCCAGCAGGGCACACTGAGCCTTTGTTTAATTCCTCTTCCTGGTGGGCAATGAGCGTTACATTTGCCCGTGCAGACACCTACAGCTAGTCTCTCATTGGTTCTCCCTATTCCTGTTCATCTTGCACAGAAATTGCAAGCTGTGCCAAACAGGAGGTTAAAGGCACTGACTCTCCAAGCGGGGAGAGTGTTAGTAAAGCATCTGGAATGGTGAACCCAAGGACCAAGATACGAAAACTGAGATGCATTTTAAATCGTTTCCCAATCACACGGTGGACGATACTCTGGGTTTCCCATGCATGTTTTAGCTGGAGGAAGAATCCCTTGAACCTGGAGCATTGAGACCCATGGAATGGGTACCATGCAGTATGCCTTCAAAGGGTCTGCATTTGCTCACCGAAACTCACCAATGCTATCAGCCTGAAGTGTCCAGCCTTATGTCTCAACCAGCTCTGGGTGTAGATGTGGTCAATCCCGGTTGCATCACATGCCCTGAGTGAATTATTTAAGAATTGGTCTCTATTTTACTGTCTTTGTGTTTTGTTTTCGAAATTTATTTTGATAATGGGATTTATCGGATTTTCACTGCTGCGTTTCGGCCACTGTACAAACGCTTGATTCTCTTACGGAGACATATATATCCATGGGTTTTAAGATTCTTCCTAGTCAGGTATATTCCTAGGCGTTTAATATGTGGTGTTGAGTCCATTAAGTTGAGCAAGCAGTAGGTCTTGTCTGTTACATATTTGGCTTATGGAATGTTATCTGTGCTAATTTCAGTCTCTGGTTTTATGCAGCACCCCAAGGCACCTTTCCCCATAAGCAAGCACTAGTTGGTTTTCTAAATTTGAGACCCTATTCTGTTTTGTAATTCAGTTCACTTGTAGTCAAATTTACATTCCGTGTATTAGTGATATCTTATGATGTTTCTTTTTCTGTGTGACGTAGTTCACATAGAATCACCATTCCTGCATCCACTAAATATGCCACTACGGGCCTGATGACACAGATTTCATTGCTGAGTGATATTGCATTGTACGTACGTGCCACAAATTCTTTATCCATTTTTTGCTTTCTGGGATATTTACCTGATACTGTAGACGAGCTTCTTGTGAACACAGCCGTCCCAAATATTGGGGTGGCTGTCTGTTTTTGATTTTAATTTCCGTAAGCTATAGGACCATAAGTGGAAGTGCCATAGGCTGTGTTGCTTTGTTTCTTACGTGTTTCAGTAAACACCATACACTTCTCCAGGGTGGCTGCTGGCAATTTATATCCTGCCAATCAGCATAACAAGGCTCCCTATTCTCCATATCCTGTCCTACCTTTCTGGAATTTACACTTTTTTCAGATGGCCCTTTTGCCCGAGGGGCAGTGAGACTTCATTGTAGTGCAGATTTCCTTTACAGGCTTGCTTGGTTGGCCAAAAAGGGCGTATGCGTTTTTTCCTGAATATATTCAGGAAAAAACGCATACGCCCTTTTTGGCCAAGTGCATCATTGTCGATGTTCTGCCTCTTTTCCTATGCTTTCAGGGCAATTCCAGTCTACCCCCTGCAATCGTTTTCCTGAAATTCTGCCCCGCTTTCAAGTCCCCTTCGCAGGCTTACTTCAATATATTTTTGGAGGATAGCTGTCATTTATAACTCTGCAGGTTTGTGAATTACAGTGCCCCTGAGCTCCTTTCTTCAACTCGCTTTCTTGTGAGCTGGGCACAAAACCGCAGGATTTTTCAGGCCCTAATCTGTTTCCGGCAGGGCACGCTGAGCCTTTGGTTAATTCCTCTTTCTTGTGGGAAATGAGCGTTACATTTGCCCGTGCAGACACCTACAGCTAGTCTCTCATTGGTTCTCCCTATTCCTGTTCATCTTGCACAGAAATTGCAAGCTGTGCCAAAGAGGAGGTTAAAGGCACTGACTCTCCAAGCGGGGAGAGTGTTAGTAAAGCATCTGGAATGGTGAACCCGAGGACCAGGATACGAAAACTGAGATGCATTTTAAATCGTTTCCCAATCACACGGTGGACGATACTCTGGGTTTCCCATGCATGTTTTAGCTGGAGGAAGAATCCCTTGAACCTGGAGAGTTGGGACCCATGGAATGGGTACCATGCAGTATGACTTCAAAGGGTCTGCATTTGCTCACCGAAACTCATCAATGCTATCAGCCTGAAGTGTCCAGCCTTATGTCTCAACCAGCTCTGGGTGTAGATGTGGTCAATCCCGGTTGCATCACATGCCCTGAGTGAATTATTTAAGAATTGCTCTCAATTTCACTGTATTTGTGTTTTGTTTTCGAAATTTATTTTGATAATGGGATTTATCGGATTTTCACTGCTGCGTTTCGGCCGCTGTACACATGCTTGATTCTCTTACGGAGACATATATATCCGTGGGTTTTAAGATTCTTCCTAGTCAGTTATATTCCTAGGCGTTGAATATGTGGTGTTGGGTCCATTTCGTTGAGCAAGGAGTAGGTCTTGTCTATTACATATTTGGCTTATGGAAAGTTATCTGTGCTAATTTCAGTCTCTGGTTTTATGCAGCACCCCAAGGCACCTTTCCCCATAAGCAAGCACTAGTTGGTTTTCTAAATTTGAGACCCTGTTCTGTTTTGTAATTCAGTTCATGTGTAGTCAAGTTTACATTCCGTGTATTAGTGATATCTTATGATGTTTCTTTTTCTGTGTGACGTAGTTCAAGTAGAATCACCGTACCTGCATCCACTCACTATGCCGCTACGGGCCTGATGACACAGATTTCATTGCTGAGTGATATTGCATTGTACGTACGTGCCACAACTTCTTTATCCATTTTTTGCTTTCTGGGATATTTACCTGATACTGTAGACGAGCTTCTTGTGAACACAGCCGTCCCAAATATTGGGGTGGCTGTCTGTTTTTGATTTTAATTTCCGTAAGCTATAGGACCATAAGTAGAAGTGCCATAGGCTGTGTTGCTTTGTTTCTTACGTGTTGCAGGAAACACCATACACTTCTCCAGGGTGGCTGCTGGCAATTTACATCCTGCCAATCAGGATAACAAGGCTTCATGTTCTCCATATCCTGTCTTACCATTCTGGATTTTACACTTTTTTCAGATGGCCCTTTTGCCCGGGGGGCAGTGAGACTTCATTGTAGTGCAGATTTCCTTTACAGGCTTGCTTGGTTGGCCAAAAAGGGCGTATGCGTTTTTTCCTGAATATATTCAGGAAAAAACGCATACGCCCTTTTTGGCCAAGTGCATCATTGTCGTCGTTGTGCCTCTTTTCCTATGCTTTCAGGGCAATTCCAGTCTACCCACTGCAATCGTTTTCCTGAAATTCTGCCCCGATTTCAAGTCCCCTTCGCAGGCTTACTTCAATATATTTTTGGAGGATAGCTGTCATTTATAACTCTGCAGGTTTGTGAATTACAGTGCCCCTGAGCTCCTTTCTTCAACTCGCTTTCTTGTGAGCTGGGCACAAAACGGCAGGATTGCTTCAGGCCCTAATCTGTTTCCAGCAGGGCACACTGAGCCTTTGGTTAAGTCCTCTTCCTGGTGGGAAATGAGCGTTACATTTGCCCGTGCAGACACCTACAGCTAGTCTCTCATTGGTTCTCCCTATTCCTGTTCATCTTGCACAGAAATTGCAAGCTGTGCCAAAGAGGAGGTTAAAGGCACTGACTCTCCAAGCGGGGAGAGTGTTAGTAAAGCATCTGGAATGGTGAACCCGAGGACCAGGATACGAAAACTGAGATGCATTTTAAATCGTTTCCCAATCACACGGTGGATGATACTCTGGGTTTCCCATGCATGTTTTAGCTGGAGGAAGAATCCCTTGAACCTGGAGAGTTGGGACCCATGGAATGGGTACCATGCAGTGTGACTTCAAAGGGTCTGCATTTGCTCACCGAAACTCATCAATGCTATCAGTCTGAAGTGTCCAGCCTTATGTCTCAACCAGCTCTGGGTGTAGATGTGGTCAATCCCGGTTGCATCACATGCCCTGAGTGAATTATTTAAGAATTGCTCTCAATTTCACTGTCTTTGTGTTTTGTTTTCGAAATTTATTTTGATAATGGGATTTATCGGATTTTCACTGCTGCGTTTCGGCCGCTGTACACATGCTTGATTCTCTTACGGAGACATATATATCCGTGGGTTTTAAGATTCTTCCTAGTCAGGTATATTCCTAGGCGTTGAATATGTGGTGTTGAGTCCATTTCGTTGAGCAAGGAGTAGGTCTTGTCTATTACATATTTGGCTTATGGAATGTTATCTGTGCTAATTTCAGTCTCTGGTTTTATGCAGCACCCCAAGGCACCTTTCCCCATAAGCAAGCACTAGTTGGTTTTCTAAATTTGAGACCCTGTTCTGTTTTGTAATTCAGTTCATGTGTAGTCAAGTTGACATTCCGTGTATTTGTGATATCTTATGATGTTTCTTTTTCTGTGTGACGTAGTTCACGTAGAATCACCGTATCTGCATCCACTCACTATGCCACTACGGGCCTGATGACACAGATTTCATTGCTGAGTGATATTGCATTGCACGTACGTGCCACAACTTCTTTATCCATTTTTTGCTTTCTGGGATATTTACCTGGTACTGTAGACGAGCTTCTTGGGAACACAGCCGTCCCAAACTTTGGGGTGGCTCTCTGTTTTTGATTTTAATTTCCCTAAGCAATAGGACCATAAGTGCAATTGCCATAGGCTGTGTTGCTTTATTTCTTACGTGTTTCAAGAAACACCATACACTTCTCCAGGGTGGCTGTTCACAATTTACATCCTGCCAATCAGCATAACAAGGCTCCCTGTTCTCCATATCCTGTCCTACCTTTCTGGATTTTACACTTTTTTCAGGTGGCCCTTTTGCCCGGGGGGGCAGTGAGACTTCATTGTAGTGCAGATTTCCTTTACAGGCTTGCTTGGTTGGCCAAAAAGGGCGTATGCGTTTTTTCCTGAATATATTCAGGAAAAAACGCATACGCACTTTTTGGCCAAGTGCACCATTGTCGACGTTCTGCCTCTTTTCCTATGCTTTCAGGGCAATTCCAGTCTACCCCCTGCAATCGTTTTCCTGAAATTCTGCCCCGCTTTCCAGTCCCCTTCGCAGGCTTACTTCAATATATTTTTGGAGGATAGCTGTCATTTATAACTCTGCAGGTTTGTAAATTACAGTGCCCCTGAGCTCCTTTCTGCAACTCGCTTTCTTGTGAGCTGGGCACAAAACCGCAGGATTGCTTCAGTCCCTAATCTGTTTCCGGCAGGGCACGCTGAGCCTTTGGTTAATTCCTCTTCCTGGTGGGAAATGAGCCTTACATTTGCCCGTGCAGACACCTATAGCTAGTCTCTCATTGGTTCTCCCTATTCCTGTTCATCTTGCGCAGAAATTGCAAGCTGTGCCAAACAGGAGGTTAAAGGCACTGACTCTCCAAGCGGGGAGAGTGTTAGTAAAGCATCTGGAATGGTGAACCCGAGAACCAGGATACGAAAACTGAGATGCATTTTAAATCGTTTCTTAATCACACGGTGGTCCATACTCGGCGTTTCCCACGCATGTTTTAGCTGAAGAAAGAATCCCTTGAACCTGGAGAGTTGGGACCCTTGGAATGGGTACCATGCAGTATGATTTCAAAGGATCTGCATTTGTTCACCGAAACTCACCAATGCTATCAGCCTGAAGTGTCCAGCCTTATGTCTCCACCAGCTCTGGGTGTAAATGTGGTAAATCCAGGTTGCATCACATGCCCTGAGTGAATTATTTAAGAATTGTTCTCTATTTCACTGTCTTTGTGTTTTGTTTTTGAAATTTTTTTTAATAATGGGATTTATCGGATTTTCACTGCTTCGTTTATGCCGCTGTACACGCGCTTGATTCTCTTACGGAGACATATAAGTCCATGGGTTTTAAGATTCTTACTAATCCGGTATATTCTTAGGCATTGAATATGGCGTGTTGAGTCCATTTCGTTGAGCAAGGAGTAGGTCTTGACTATTACACATTTGGCTTATGGAATGGTATCTGTGCTAATTTCAATCTCTGGTTTTATGCAGCACCCCAACTCACCTTTCCCCTTAAGGAAGCATAAGTTGGTTTTCTTAATTTGAAACCCTCTTCTCTTTTGTAATTCAGTTCATGTGTAGCCATGTTAACATTCCATGTATTAGTGATATCTTATGTCTTTTTCTTTTTGAATTATGTGACTTCGAATGATCACACGTAACTCCTCTGGAGTTGTTATAACTGGCCGTATTTCATTGATTTCCAGGCTGAGTAATATTCCAGTCTACATAAGCACCACATCTCTGTCCGCTTTTTCTCTGCAGATACATTTAAGTTATATCCTAGTCGAGGATCTTTTAAACAGAGAGGTGGTAAACATTGGGGTGCCTGTGTCCTCTCGATTTTTGTTTTTCCCACTATATACGTCCATGAGTGCAAGTGCCCTGTGCTCGGTAGCTCATTTTTTAGATGCTTTAGTAAACACAATAGACTTATCCAGAGTGACCGTTGGCAATATACATTTCCACTATAAGACTCACAGGGCTCCCTTTTCTCCTTGCCCTGTCCTGCATTTCTGGTGTTTACACTTTATGAGGACGGCTCTTCTGACTGATGCAAAGTGATATGTTTTGTAGTATTGATTTCCAGTGCCCACCTGTTTGGTTGGCTAAAAAAGTGTATGCCCTTTTCTTGAATATATACAGAAAAAGACGCATACACCCTTTTTGGCCAACTGCAATGTTGGCAATGTTCAGCCCCTTTTCTTGTGCTTAATGGCAAGTCCTTTCTACCTCTTCCAATCCCTTTCCTGCCATTTTCCGTTGCTTACAAGTCCTTTTCTCTGACTTTCCTCAAGACATTTTTCAGTGATAGATATTTTCAATTCTGCAGTTTCGTGAATTTTAGTGCCCCTGAGTTCCATTTTCCAACTTGTGTTTATGGGAACTGGCCACAAAGCATCAGGATTCCTCAAGCCCTATTCTGTTTCCATGGGCAACCCTAGCCTTTGGTCAATTCGTCTTCCTGATTGGAAATTAGAGTGGCATGTGCCTGTCCGAACACCTAGGACTTGTCTCTCATTGTTCCTCCTCCTTCTGCTTCATCCTCTGGACAAATTCCAAACTGTATGCAAAAGGATGTTGACAGTGCTGACATCTCCAAGTGGGGAGACTGTTAGTAAAGACGCTGGAGTGGTGAAGCCTAGCACCAAGAGATGAGGAGATGAGATGCCTTTTCCAAACTTTTCCCGATCAGACGGTATACCATCCTCTGGGTGTGACAGGCATGTTTTAGGTGTAGGAAGGGTCCCATTCATGTGAGGAGAACACCAGGGGATTTTAAATATCAGTGTCTCTCCGCAACCCAAACTGGGGAATTTTTTAAGCTACGGCTACACATATGTTCATTAAGGGCCTTGGGAAGTAGGCAGAGTCCAAACTTTAGCTGATTGAAGTCTTCAGGGTCAGAAGCACTCACCACTGTCTTCCCTTAGATTCCATTTTTACTGTCATTGATGGATGATGTCAATAAAAATATCTATTCTTTTTCAGATCATTTCCCCTTATAGGTTATTGCAAAATATTGAGTGTAGTTCCCTGTGCTATACAGTAGTTCCTTGCTGATGATTTCATACATAGCAGTGTGTATGTGTTAATCCCAAACTGTTAATTTATCCCTCCTCCTACCATTTCCCTTTGGTAATAATAAATTATAAGATTTTATGCTTCTCAGAAATGGGGGAGCTGAAAGAGAGGTATCATTTTCAATGCAAAAGCATTTAAAACAAGATTGAAGCTTTAACCAAGATTATTAGATGTACATCCTTGGAAAGAAATCACTTTGTTTCTCTAATATTGACCTGACAAAGAAGACAAACCTTTTCACTGAACTTGCTTATAAGAAAGTGATGGAAATATCAAATGGAAGTGTTAGAAACATCTTATTTTACCCGAGCCTTATACACTGTTCTATGTTAATTACAGTTTGGCTCACACATCTGTTCATTGAAGTTACAATGTTCTCAATTTCTGTTACTGATCCTCCAGAGTGGACGCCAACAAGTGTCCCCCTGCCCAGTGTCATTGGAGCCAATAGATCGAGACTGAGTTTGGTTCAAAAGCAAAGGAAACTTTATATTATGATCAGAGAATGGAGAGGTGCTACCCTGTGGGCTGTGGGCTGGGCTGCTGTGTAGAGATCCTGTCAGAGTCACTGGGAGGGAGGGGGCTGAGCTCTCGAGGACCTGGTTGGCTGCAGCTCAGGCTCTATGTCACGGAGTCTGAACTGGGCCCCAGGAGCTGAAGTGTCATCGAGCCATTCTGCTCTAGGAAATCTGGTCTGAAGTGCCGGCTGTGGAACCTCTGTATGCGGGACACTAGGAACACCTGAAATTAGACAAAGCACAAAGGATAAAAATGGTTAGACTTTATTTTATTGCCCAGATTCTATTTTTATCTCCCAGGCATTTTTAAGGGGCTTTGCCTGGGACAAACTTCTCTTCTGCCTTTTGTCCCTTTCCTCATTCTTGGAGTGCTGCGGGTGCAGACCCTTCTTCTGTAACTGCTGAGTGCTGAGTTAGGAGGCTTCATACCCGTGGGCGAGGGTCAGAACTTCTCCCCAGCTGCCTCCAGGTGACGTTGATTGTCCCCAGGCCTCCTGCCTCCCTGCTCGTCCGCCTGAGCACCAGTATTGGAAGTGTTATAGATTCTAATGACCTTTAAGGGTCCAGAAAGGAGATGTGCAGTGGTGCTGTGAGGTCCAGTTTCACTCCGCCCCACATTTGTTCAGCCACCTTAGGCTGACCGTTTCTGCCAGCCTAGATGCTCTGACTGACCGTTTCTGCCAGCCTAGATGCTCTGACCAACAGTCTGCGCTTTCTTCCATTAGGTCCCTGAATTAACGTAAAAACAGCACCAGGTGTCAGGATCCTGCCCGCTCAGCTCCCAGACAGTCCAGGGTCAGTGGTGATGAAGGATCATGATGGTCACTGAGTCAAGAGCCTTTGGAAGTAAACAGGAGTCCAGCCGGTCTTATTGGCCACCATCATCAGGGTGTCTGTAGGCTTTTCTATGGTGACAGCATGATATACGGTTCCCCCACCAAGATTATTAGCTCCCCTCTGGGTACAGTAAGTACTGCAAGCAGTAGTCTACTCTTTTGGGACACACTCTTGTTGTTTTATGAGAGAAACTCCAGGTCAAGTGATGGTCACACGGGTCGTCATGGTGCCCCGTTGCCCCCGGTTATCTCTCTGGAGGTTGGAGTTGGAGGGCCTCCTCAATCGAGGTCAGTGTGCCCACGGAGCAAACCCTGCAACTTCAGGGCATGGTTGGGGGTTAGGATCACCACGTGGGGTCCGTTTCCCTTAGAAGGGAGGTGGCCTTTTGGGCTGCTGATTTCCAGGTTTTCAGATACCACCAGTATCTTGGCCAGATGTGGTGGTGGGCCAAGCCCCTTGGTGACCATAGTTTATCCTACCTGGATGGCATTCTTGCATTGTTCCATTTCAAGTGGTCCCAGTTTTTGCACTAATACTCCAATGGCGATTCACCTTTCACCAGGAATGTAAAGGTCAAAGGGTTTAGCTAAATTAGGGAGTTCCAGGGCAAGGGTCTGAATTGACTGCTCTTTCCATTCTTGAAAGGCCACTTCTGGATTTTATTCAAAAGGATCATCATCTTTTCCTTTCAGTGTTTCATATAGAGGCCCAGCTAGTAGACTGTAGTTAGGGATCCAGAGGCAGGAAACCCTGGCTTCCCCAGGAACCCCTAAGCTGTCTTCTAGTTTCAGAAAGGGGTAAGGCTGTAAATTGTTTCTTCCCTTTCCTGGGATGGGCTTCTCCGACCTTCTGTGAGAATGAAGCCCAGGCAGGTCACCGTAGTCTGTGATACTTGAGCTTTTTCGTGGACAACTTCTATCCTTTATTGGCTTGGTAGTTCTGAGGCCTCCTTAGTAGGGCTGGCGATCAGAATGTCGTCTGAATATTGAAGGAGTGTTTCCTTTTCCAGAGGTAGAACTTTTAGGTCTTTAGCTGAGCTTTCCCCAAAGATGGTGTGGGAATTTTTGAACCCTTGGGGCAAGACAGCCTGGAAGTATTGTTTTAGTTGTATGTTGAGTCCTGTCACTCACAAGCCAAAATTTCTTGTGACTCTGGGACTAATGGAATACAAAAGAAGGCATCAGTGAAGACTAATACAGAATACCAAGTCCTGGTGGTTGGTAGAATGACCAGCAGGGTGTAGGATTTAGGAACTACTGGAGGTATATCCTCAGTGGCTTCACTGACTGTCCTGACATCCTTTACCAGGACTCCAGCAGCCCATGGGGCTCTCGAGGTCAGGCCAATCCCAGGATATGGAGCTCACCTGGGCAGGTACCCTACCCCCACCCCAGCCCACGGGGCTCTCGTGTTCAGGCCCCTCCCAGGATATGGGATTCCCTGGGCAGGTCCTCTGCAGTCCATGGGGCTCCCGTGGTCAGGCCCCTCCCAGGATACAGAGCTACCCTTGCAGGTACCTTGGCAGGGCTGGGCACACAGGAACCGTGCACATAGCCCTCATTGCAGAGCACTCCCAGCTCACCTGTCGCTCAGATCTGACACAGAGCACCTCAGAGCAGGACTTGAACTAACAAACAGCAGCTCTGACAGGTCTGTGACCCTGGGCATCACTCTGTGCGGCCTCCTCCACCTGGTCTTCCAGAGACTTCCACTGCACCCGGGGCACCAGGCCTCTGTCTCCAACCACCACCCACCCCTCCTCTCCCTGACTCCTGGGTTCCTCTCATTAGGAGAGGGTTTTCTTGAAGTTGTCTCCCACTCATGGGTCAGATAATATAATTAGAAAACAAGCCAGAGCTGCAGCCCCTTGTCTATCCTGACTCTCAGGAGCCCACACCTGTTCCTTGGACCTGGCCAATTCAGCAAGTTCCATTTTCAGCAACTGTGAGCCCCTGAGGGGTGATTATTGGCTGGCTTGGGAAGCCTGACCGTGCCGGCCAGCCCTCCCCAGGTGTGCCTGGGTTGAGATCAATATAAACACCACTCCAGGCAGCAAGAGCCCCTGCAGCTGTGCCTGACGCCATTTTCTCTGCCCTGTCAGCAGTCTCGGGGCTCGGCTGGTGGGAGGGAGTGAGAGGCCACGGCTTTGTGGGTGTCCCAGTGTGAGTGGGGCTCTGCTGGACTTTCTGCAGCAGTTGCCAAGATGCTACCTGCTAAAGAAGAGGATGTGTCACCCACACCTGCCGCTGGAATTTCTCCCTGGGCACAGGTGAGGAAGGAAGAAAGCAGTGGGGGCCGGGACAGCAGGGGTATCTCAGGCAGGGAAATGGAGAGCTTCCAGAAGAGCACCCAGGGCCAGGACCATCCTGGCTGGCCTGCAGGCACCAAGTCGGCTGGCATGCTGTCCCTCATGTGGCTCCATGGCCCTTCCTCTAGGTTTTCAAGTCCTTGTACATATTCAGGTGTTTAGCCTTGGAAGGGTGGGAACATTTCAGCAGCAGCTGGCCTGGGGCTCGGCCCACGTTTACTCACAGATACCTCGGCATGGTC
This sequence comes from Phocoena phocoena, assembly GCF_963924675.1. Taxonomy (NCBI): domain Eukaryota; kingdom Metazoa; phylum Chordata; class Mammalia; order Artiodactyla; family Phocoenidae; genus Phocoena; species Phocoena phocoena. The sequence continues at coordinate 467,758 of NW_027077514.1, read as the reverse complement.
CCCCAGCTTTGCAGTGAGTACGCTTGTTGCGAGGAGCATGCTGGCTGAATGGGAGATGATTCCCCACCACTGACCAACTTCAGAATTGTTTGCAATTGGAGCAAGTGCCCTGAAACGGTTTTCCTCTGTGTAACTGGTGGGTTCTGTTCTTTTTTATCTTTTTTTCGTTTTTGGTTCAAGGTAGATTTTATTCCTCTTTTGTGTATTTACAGATATAAGCATGGAAATAATTTATTCATATAAATACATGTATGTGAAGGGAAGAATATTTTTTCTGTTTTACTTTTTTTAATTTTATTTTTTTATTTTGAATTTAATTTTATATTTTTATACAGCAGGTTGTTTTTGGTTATCTACTTTATACATATAAATGTATACATACCAATCCCAATATCTCAACTCCTCCCACCACCATCCCCAACTGCTTTCCCCCCTTGTTGTCCATACGTTTGTTGTATACATGTGTTGCTCTATTTCTGCCTTGCAAAACGGTTCATCTGTACAATTTTTCTAGGTTCCACATATATGCATTAATATACAAGATTTGTTTTTCTCTTTCTGACTTACTTCACTCTGTATGACAGTCTCTAGATCCATCAACGTCTCTACAAATGTCCCAATTTCATTCCTTTTTATGGCTTAGTAATATTCCATTTTATATATGTACCACATCTTTATGCATTCGTCTGTCTGTGGGCATTTAGGTTGCTTCCATTTCCTGGATAGTGTAAATAGTGATGCAATGAACATTGTGGTGAATGTCTCTTTTTGATTTATGGTTTTGTCTGGGTATATGCCCAGTAGAGGGATTGCTGTATCATATGGTAATTCTATTCTTAGTTTTATAAGAAACTCCATAATGTTCTCCACAGTGACTGTATCAATTTACGTTCCCAACAATAGTGGAAGAGGATTCCTTATCTCCACACCGTTTCCAGCATTTGTTGTTTGTAGATTTTCTGATGATGCCCATTCTAATAGGTGTGAGGTGATACACCATGGATGAGTCTATTTCGTTGAGCAAAGAGTAGGTCTTGTTTATTACGTATTTGGCTTATGGAATGGTATGTGTGCTAATTTCAATCTGTTTTTATACAGCAGCCCAACTCAACTTTCCCCTTAAGCAAGCATAAGGTTTTTATCTAAATGTGAGACTCTGTTCGGTTTTGTAATTCAGTTTATGTGTAGCCAAGTTTACACTCCCTCTATTAGTGATATCTTATGATAATTATCTTTCTTTGTGTGACATATTTCTCTTAGAATCATCATAATTAAATCCACTCAATTTGCTGCTACAGGCCTGATGACATTGATTTCACTGCTGAGTGATATTCCGTTGTACGTAAGTAGCACAACTTCTTTATCCATTTTTTTCTTTCTGGGATATTTAATTTGTACTGGACTCGAGGTTCTTGTAAACACAGCAGCCCTAAATTTTGTGTTGGCTGTGTCTTGTTGATTTTAATTTTCCTAAGCTATAGGGCCAAAAGTGGAAGTGCCCTAGGCTCTGTAGCTTTGTTTTTTAGATGTTTCAGGATACACCATGAACATCTCCAGAGTGTCTGTTGGCAATTTACATCCCGCCCATCAGCATAACACGGCTCCCTGTTCTCCATGACCTGTCCTGTGTTTCTGGTTTTTACACTTTATTCAGATGGCCTTTTTGACGAATGGGAAATGTGACTTCATTGTAGTGTGGATTTCCATTGCTGGAGTGCTTGGTTGGCCAAAATGTTCATATGCGTTTTTTCCTGAATATATTCAGGAAAAATGTATACGCACTTTTTGTCCATGTGCATCACTGTCAAAGATCTGCCGCTTTTCATATGCTTTAAATGCAATTCCAATCTACCTCTTGAAATATGATTCCTGCAATTCTGCCTCGTTTTCAAGTCCTCTTTGCAGACTTACTTCGATATATTTTTGCCAATAGCTGTCATTTATCTCTGCAGGTTTGTGAATTACAGTGCCCCTGAGCTCCTTTCTTAACTCGCTTCCTTGTAAGCTGGCCACAAAACTGCAGGTTTGCTTCAGGCCATAATCAGGGTCCGGCACGGCACTCTGAGCCTTTGGTTAATTCCTCTTCCTGGTGGGAAATTAGAGTTAAATGTGCCCCTCCAGATACCTGCCTCACTCCCAGCCACATGGTGATGTATGTCCTCAGGTTTGAGGCCATATGTGATGGGTTCCTCATCTTTTGATGATGTGGCCCCACTGGTGTGTGGACACTCCTGCCTGGTTCCCATCCCCTTGGTGATGTGGGCCCTCTGGTGAGACTCTGATCCTGGTTGGGTTCCTCACACATCCGTGAGGTGAGCCCTCTTCTCTGAGGTCACTCCTGCCTGGCTGGCACAACCCGCCTTGTTGACTTCGGCACCCTGGTGGCAGTTGGAGCCTGCTGGGAGCCTCCTTCCCGCGGTGATGAGGCCCTCTGGCGTCAGACCCTAATGGCGGGGTTCCCACATTTTCTGATACGTGCTAAGTGGTACGAGGGCACTCCTGCCAGGTTCCCATCCTCATGAGCGTGTGGGCCTTCTGTTCTGAGGTCCTAACGGCTGGGTTGCTCACACTTTCATGATGTGGGCCCTCTGCTGTGAGGTCAATCCTGCCTGGCTGGCGCACGTCGCCTTGGCGACGTGGACCCTCTGGTGGCAGTTGGAGCGTGCTGGGGCCTCCTCCCCTCAGTGATGAGGGCCTTCTGGTGTCAGGCCCTAAGTGCTGGGCTCCACACATTTTCTGATGTGTGCCCAGTGGTGCGAGTCACTCCTGCCAGGTTCCCATCCCCATGGGCATGTGGGACTTCTGTTCTGTGGTCCCAACTGCTGGGTTGCTCACAGTTTCATGATGTGGGCCCTTTGCTGTGTGTTCACTCTGGCCTGTATCCCATAGTGTCAGTGCTCTGGGCCTCCAGCTTGGTGCCGGGGACCAGCCCCAGCCGGACAGGTTTCACCCAAAGGGGAGACGGAGTCGGCGTGGACAGAACGCAAGACACCTCAGAGGATGCGAGGATCTGCCAATTTATTGTTACAATTCCGAAGCTTTTTATACTGTGAGGCAATCTCACTTTCAATCTTAACATTCTAGTTCTCATACCAAAGCCACAAAATAAAGGTACACAACAGTAAAACCAAAGGTCATTTACATCAAAAGATTATATCAGCAGGTTAGGCAGGTTTTATGATCAGGTAATCTTCTTATCTCCTGTGGTCTCTTTCATCCCCTGTGGTTAGGTATATCTTGGTCACATCTAGGTCTGGAATTCTGTTTGCGGTTTCTTCACCTTTCTTAAAAGCAGATGTTCTTGTATTTGCACATTCTACTCAATCAGGCCATTAATCAAGGTGTAAACTTAAGTACATTCTTCTCTTAACAATTACAAACCCAAAACTTAAGTACATTCTTCTCTTAACAATTACAAACCCAAAACTTAAGTACATTCTTCTCTTAACAATTACAAACCCAAAACTTAAGTACATTCTTCTCTTAACAATTACAAACCCAAAACTTAAGTACATTCTTCTCTTAACAATTACAAACCCAAAACTTAAGTACATTCTTCTCTTAACAATTACAAACCCAAAACTTAAGTACATTCTTCTCTTAACAATTACAAACCCAAAACTTAAGTACATTCTTCTCTTAACAATTACAAACCCAAAACTTAAGTACATTCTTCTCTTAACAATTACAAACCCAAAACTTAAGTACATTCTTCTCTTAACAATTACAAACCCAAAACTTAAGTACATTCTTCTCTTAACAATTACAAACCCAAAACTTAAGTACATTCTTCTCTTAACAATTACAAACCCAAAACTTAAGCATATTCTTCTCTTAACAATTACAAACCCATACAGTAATAAAAATTCTCTCCCACAGGCTTTACACGTTCACCGTTATCCTTCAGACATCGCACATTTTTCCTTATAATTATTTGGGAGGCTTTGGGGGTGGACATTCTACCTTAAACCTATTAGCAAATTCCTTTGCAAAATACTTACAATATATAATTTGTCCTTTATAAGCATTTCTGCACAAAGAGCAATGTAACTTGTATAAGCTTGCCATGTAGCCTACTTCATCCAGCTTTGAATACACCCAACGTAGCATAAGTCCTCCTCGCCACCTTACCCAAATATTTCCCAGCATATCTATTACTCCCCAGGGGGGCCATAGTTCATCTAGCTTTTCTTCTAACGTAAGCTCTTGCCACACAAATGCTCCTGTTGTGTTTCCCTGCACCCAATGTCCTGGCCTGGGAGTGGGGATTTCGGGTGTAGTCATTGGGGGAGCCGGAGTCTTTTTTGGTTTTACCCTAAGTTGGGGTTTTTCCTTAAACCCTCCGTCGGCACTGGGGATATTTCCTAACATTAATAGTAATCCTATAAAAATCACTTTAAGCAAAACCAGGGGAAAACAAGGGGAACCACACAGAGGAGAGCTTTGCTTCTCCATATTTGTACCTGATAGTACCAGCTTTGCTAGGCACTATGGGTCTCGTCCGTGCTGAGACTCAAAGGCACTTCTTATATGGCTCCCGACATCTCCCCCTTTTTTATTTTTTAAAAAGGCAGTATGCAATTCCAGTTTGGTTCTAGGTACACTCTGAAGAGCAGCTTGTATTAATCGGATGATGACTAGAAAAGAAATAAGAAGTAAAATTATAACTACTCCGGCAGCCCCATAATTTATTAAAATATGCATAAATGAATTACCATTAAAATAACTTTGTAAATTTTGTAAAAATTCTGCAGCAGCCTTAGAGGGATTCATATCATATTGTGAGGCTGCAATATCATGAATCTGTTTATGCAAATGTTCCAAATCAATTCCCAAATCACTAGAATTCCATACATTTAAAATATGCATTTGAATTTTTTCCCAGGAATACTCAGAATGATTTACTTTTAAGGGAGTGACACATATCCAGGAGTATTTTTTATGGCAAGTTAAGGATAAGCGAATTTTTAAAGCAGTAAGTTCTTGACCAATATGTAAAACTGCTTCTTCAAGGGCATCAACCTTAGTTTCTAATTTTCTATCTATAGCTTCTTGAGTAGCTAAAGCCAAGGATATAATTTTTTGATAAATCATTAGCATATTGTGCTGTCTGTACCTCTTTCACTAAGGCATACGTTGCAACAGTAAAAGAGCTCAATATTCCTATCAATGCGGAAATCCCCAAAATTAAAGTAGCTACAAATCTTTTTGGCCTCATAAGTTCTCTAACCTGTTTTATAATTTCTGTCCCTAAATCTGTATACCAAGATTCATTAAGCATTACTGGCAGCATAATATAAGCTGGTCTTTTTAATAACATAATTGTTTTTATATTCATATTGGAGTTCACACAGGTTGTTAATGCACATTCATCACAAGTTATAAAAAACCTTCCATTGTTTTTTATAATTTGTAATTTCTCAGTTTTATTAGTCAATAATATGGAATATGGAGAAGTCACACAAGCCTGGATAAAATACTCACTCTCTTGAATATTAGGCCTTCTTAATATAATTGAACTTGTAGCTAAGGGCAATCTCCATAATTGTGGTTGAAAGGAAGTCTCATTGTTATTAGTAAATGTATATATAGGTGCTACCCATCCATGACTATTCCATCTATTTACTTTTATTTGTAAGGGAATCATAGAATCATTCCAAGCATAATTTGCAGCATATTTTAAATATTGCCGGTAATTACTTTCAGGGGTATTAATACTCCAATCTGATACATAATACTTAGTTCCAGGAATATTAATACGAATTTCTTTATTATTCATACAGTATATCCAATAAGGATATCCACCACCATCATCAATCCATTTCCATTCCTCTGTTGCCTTACTTAAAGCATTATCACAATCTGGGTATCTTTGAGGATGTTTTGTGCTAACAAATTGTACTTTATTATCTACCTTATTTTGTCCCATAAATCTTCCTAATAACACCCATAAGTTTCTTTTAACATTATTATCCTCTTTAGGAGAATCAGTTAAAAAGGCTGAATTTACTATCGGTAAACATCCATTTTTTACACGATCTGATTTTCTTAACCTCTCAGAATTTAAAAAGAAACAAATCGGAGGAAAATCCGATTGTCCCTTAAAAGAAAAATTATTATTTATAACAAATTGTTCGTAGCCTTGTACACCATGAACACCATCAGTTAGTTCAGGAAATGAGGAAGTTACCGGAATAATAGCATCTTTCCATGTACAAGCATGTAGTATAGGAAAATCAGGAAAATAAGCCCAGTACGTATCGTTAGCATTTACCTGTACTGATAAAAGACTTAACATGGCCACAAAAAAGTTAGCGGTAGTCAAAGGTATTTCTTGAGTGTTTACAGCATTTTCAGCATCCTGGCAAAGCCTTTTTATAGCTCCCCACGTTACCCGTTGCGCATCTAAAGTAGAAGCAGCATATCTCCTCTTTTTTCCCCGGCGTTGGGTCCCAAGAAGCTTAGGCTCTAAATGCTCAGGAGAAGTTTGAGTCTCTCTATGACATGTGGACTTAAGTGATAATTGTTGCAGCGGGGGAACCAGCGTTTCTGTCATTGAGTCCTTCGGTTTCTCTTTCTCTGACATTTCGGGTGTCAGACTCATTTCCTGACAGACGCTTCGGTAAATTCCCTACCACCGGATGTCTAATTAAACGATCTGGTATCCAGATGGGTGAGTCAAAGGTCTGTGGAAAAACACAAGCATATCCTCTACCATTGGTTAGTAGTATGTCTGGTCCATTCCATTTTCCAGTTAACACATCTTTCCAAAGAACCATTGGCTTTGGTTTATCGTTATTAGCCTCCCAATGTATCATCATTGGAGTTTTTCCTTCATTATTCATATTTATACAATTGATTACAAATAAAGAATGATTTACAATATGATGAGGAGAAAAATATTTTAAATCTCCATTTTGTAATTTATAAATCATATTTTTTAATACCTGATTAGTTCTTTCAATTATAGCTTGTCCTTGTGGGTTATAAGGAATTCCAGTATTATGAGTAATGCCAAACCTCTGGCACAATTGTTAAAAGGATTTTATAATTTCTTTTTGTATTTTATTAAAAGGTGGGGGCGGTGGAGGAGGCCCCTTTATGTTAGTCACTCCTTTTCCTAACTTTTTAGATTGAGAAGAAGAATTTTGAGAGGCTAATGGGGGAAGCCCCAACGCCCTAAAACTTCTTGACTGTGGTTTAGTTAAATTTTCTTCTCGTACAGGGAAAGCCCCAAGATCATACTTTCTTCTCTCATAATCATAAGCTGTTGCATCTAAATCATCTTGATCAGCAGGTGTTAATTCTTCATCATGGGTTGAATCTTTTAACAAAATAGGCTTAGATTTACCTTTTGACTTATTTACCTCCTCCTCTGAGTCAGAATCATAAATATTACAATCCTTCATAGCTGCCCCTACAACCTCAGCTTCCTCCGCAAATGACTTTGGAGAAAGTAAGGGTGTAGTTTCACTGACGTCCGGAGGATATTTATATGGATTTTTTTGACCTTCTGGTAACGGGGCCAAACTTTCTCTTATTAAATTCCACAAAGTAAAAGTATCTACAGGGACCTTTTCTGGCCCAAAATGATTATAATAAACCTGCAAAGTTTGTCCTACCTTTTGCCAGGTTTCTATATTAACCGTTCCTTGTTCTGGAAACCAAGGACATTGTTCCTGTACAAACTGAAAAAACTGAGTTAATTGCTTATTAGTTACCTTAATTCCTCTTCCATTTATCATATGTTTAACTATATCTATAAACAAGAGCCTCTCCTTGGACTCAGCGTGTCCCATTTTGACACCGATTACTCACCTCTCTTACCAGTCCTTCTCTAACTGGGGGTCTGCAGCACCCTATGGTGAGACTCCTATCCGTCTGAAAAATATATATACACTTACCCCTTCAGGTCCCTGTTCGGGCGCCACTTGCCGGGGACCAGCCCCAGCCGGACAGGTTTCACCCAAAGGGGAGACGGAGTCGGCGTGGACAGAACGCAAGACACCTCAGAGGATGCGAGGATCTGCCAATTTATTGTTACAATTCCGAAGCTTTTTATACTGTGAGGCAATCTCACTTTCAATCTTAACATTCTAGTTCTCATACCAAAGCCACAAAATAAAGGTACACAACAGTAAAACCAAAGGTCATTTACATCAAAAGATTATATCAGCAGGTTAGGCAGGTTTTATGATCAGGTAATCTTCTTATCTCCTGTGGTCTCTTTCATCCCCTGTGGTTAGGTATATCTTGGTCACATCTAGGTCTGGAATTCTGTTTGCGGTTTCTTCACCTTTCTTAAAAGCAGATGTTCTTGTATTTGCACATTCTACTCAATCAGGCCATTAATCAAGGTGTAAACTTAAGTACATTCTTCTCTTAACAATTACAAACCCAAAACTTAAGTACATTCTTCTCTTAACAATTACAAACCCAAAACTTAAGTACATTCTTCTCTTAACAATTACAAACCCAAAACTTAAGTACATTCTTCTCTTAACAATTACAAACCCAAAACTTAAGTACATTCTTCTCTTAACAATTACAAACCCAAAACTTAAGTACATTCTTCTCTTAACAATTACAAACCCAAAACTTAAGTACATTCTTCTCTTAACAATTACAAACCCAAAACTTAAGTACATTCTTCTCTTAACAATTACAAACCCAAAACTTAAGTACATTCTTCTCTTAACAATTACAAACCCAAAACTTAAGCATATTCTTCTCTTAACAATTACAAACCCATACAGTAATAAAAATTCTCTCCCACAGGCTTTACACGTTCACCGTTATCCTTCAGACATCGCACATTTTTCCTTATAATTATTTGGGAGGCTTTGGGGGTGGACATTCTACCTTAAACCTATTAGCAAATTCCTTTGCAAAATACTTACAATATATAATTTGTCCTTTATAAGCATTTCTGCACAAAGAGCAATGTAACTTGTATAAGCTTGCCATGTAGCCTACTTCATCCAGCTTTGAATACACCCAACGTAGCATAAGTCCTCCTCGCCACCTTACCCAAATATTTCCCAGCATATCTATTACTCCCCAGGGGGGCCATAGTTCATCTAGCTTTTCTTCTAACGTAAGCTCTTGCCACACAAATGCTCCTGTTGTGTTTCCCTGCACCCAATGTCCTGGCCTGGGAGTGGGGATTTCGGGTGTAGTCATTGGGGGAGCCGGAGTCTTTTTTGGTTTTACCCTAAGTTGGGGTTTTTCCTTAAACGCTCCGTCGGCACTGGGGATATTTCCTAACATTAATAGTAATCCTATAAAAATCACTTTAAGCAAAACCAGGGGAAAACAAGGGGAACCACACAGAGGAGAGCTTTGCTTCTCCATATTTGTACCTGATAGTACAAGCTTTGCTAGGCACTATGGGTCTCGTCCGTGCTGAGACTCAAAGGAACTTCTTATATGGCTCCCGACAGCTTGGAGTTTCCAACTTCTCGATTCCTCACCTTTTTTATTCTATGGGCCCTCGGTTGTGCGTCTCCTCCTGCATGCCTCACTCCCAGCCCCTTCGTGATGTGTGTCCCCTTGTTTGAGGCCACATGTGCTGTGTTCCTCACCTTTCTATAATGTGGCCACACTGGTGTGAGGACACTCTTGCCTGGTTCCCATTCCCTTGGTGATGTTGGCCCCACTGCTGTTAGGACAGTCTTGCCTGGTTCCCATCACCTTGGTGATGTTGGCCCTCTGGTGAGAGTCTGATCCTGGTTAGGTTCCTCACCCTTCTGTGAGGTGGGCCCTCTGCTCTGAGGTCACTCCTGCCTGGCTGGCACACCCCGCCTTGGCAACGTCGGCCATATGGTGGCAGTTGGAGCCTGCTGGGAGCCTCCTCCCCTCGGTGATGAGGGCCCTCTGGCCTCAGGCCCTAACTGCTGGCTTCCCACATTTTCTGATTCGTGCTAAGTGGTGCAAGGACACTCCTGCCAGGTTCCCATCCCCATGGGGATGTGAGCCTTCTGCTCTGAGGTCCCAACGGCTGTGTTGCTCACAGTTTCATGATGAGGGCCCTCTGGTGTGAGTTCACTCCTGCCTAGATCCCATAGCCTCGCTGCTCCTGGCTGCCTGCCGGAGGTTCCAACTGTGGGATTCCTCACCTTTTTTATTCTATGGTCCCTCTGTTTTGAGGATCCTCTGGCCTGCCTCACTCCCAGCCCCTTGGTGATGTGTGTCCTCAGGTTTGAGGCCACGTGTGCTGGGTCCCTCAAATTATGGTGGTGTAGCCCCACTGGTGTGAGGACACTCCTGCCTGGTTCCCATTCCCTTGGTGATGTTGGCCCTCTGGTGACAGTCTGATCCTTGTTGGGTTCCTCACACTTCTGTGAGGTGGGCTTTCTGCTCTGAGGTCACTCCTGCCTGGTTGGCACACCCCGCCTTGGTGACATCGGCCTTATGGTGGCAGTTGGAGCCTGCTGGGAGCCTCCTCCCCTCGGTGATGAGGGTCCTCTGGCCTCAGGTCCTAACTGCTGGGTTCCCACATTTTCTGATTCGTGGAAGTGGGCCGAGGACACTCCTGTCAGGTTCCCATCCCCATAGGGATGTGGGCCTTCTGCTCTGAGGTCCCATCCGCTGGGTTGCTCACAGTTTCATGATGTGGGACCTCTGCTGTGAGTTTGCTGTGGCCTGGATCCCATAGACTCTGTGCTCTGGGCGGCCTACTGGCCGGTTCCAACTGCTGGATTCCTCACAACTTTTATTCTGTGGGCTCAGTTTCGTGAGGATACTCCTGCTTGCCTCACTCCTAGCCCCTTGGAGATGTGGGTCCCCTGTTTTAGGCCACATGTTCTGGGTTCCTCACCTTTCTATAATGTGGCCACACTGGTGTGAGGACCCTCCTGCCTGGTTCCGATCCCCTTGGTGATGTGGGCCCTCTGGTGAGAGTCTTATCCTGGCTGGTTTCCTCACCCTTCTGTGAGGTAGGCCCTCGGCGGTGAGGTCACTCCTGCCTGGCTGGCACACATCACCTTGGTGACGTGGGCCCTCAGTTGGGAGTTGGTGTCTGCTGCGAGTCTCCGTCCCTCGGTAATGAGGGCCCTCTTGCGTCAGACCCTAACTCCTGGGCTCCCAAAATTTGCAGATGTGCGACCTGTGGTGCGAGTACACTCCTGTCAGGTTCCCAACCCCATGGGAATTTGGGCCTTCTGCTCTGAGGTCCCAACGGCTGGGGTGCTCACAGTTTCATGATGAGGGCCCTCTGATGTGCGTTCATTCCGGCCTAGATCCCATAGGCTTGCTGCTCCTGGGCGCCTGCTGGGAGGTTCCAACTGCGGGATTCCTCACCTTTTTTATTCTATGGGCCCTCTGTTTTGAGGCTCCTCCTGCCTGCCTCAATCCCAGCCCCGTTGTGGTGTGTGTCCTCTGGTGTGAGGCCACGTGTGCTGGGTCCCTCACCTTTCGATGATGTGGCCCCAATGGTGTGAGGACACTCGTGCCTGTTTCCCAGCCCCTTGGTGATATGGGCCCTCTGGTGAGAGTCTGATCCTGGTTGGGTTCCTCACACTTCTTTGAGGTGGGCCGTCTGCTGTGAGGTCACTCCTGCCTGGCTGGCACACCCCGCCTTGGCAACGTGGGCCCTCTTGTGGTAGTTGGAACATGCTGGGAGCCTCCTCCCCTCAGTGATGAGGGCCCTCTGGCGTCAGGCCCTAACTGCTGGGTACCCACATTTTCTGATATGTGCTAAGTGGTGCGAGGACACTCCTGCCATGCTCCCAACACCTTGGGGATGTGGACCTTCTGCTCTGAGGTCCAAATGGCTGGGTTGCTCGCAGTTTCATGATGTGGACCCTCTGCTGTGAGTTGACTGCGGCCTGAATCGCATAGACTTGGTGCTCTTGGCCGCCTGCTGGGAGGTTCCCATTGCTGGATTCCTCAGCTTTTTTATTCTATGGGCCCTGTGTTGTGAGGCTACTCCTGCCTGCCTCATTCCGAGCCCCTTGGAGATGTGGGTCTTCTGGTTTAGGCCACATGTGCTGGGTTCCTCACCTTTCTATGATGTGGCCACACTGGTGTGAAGACTCTCCTGCCTGGTTCTGATCACCTTGGTGATGTGGGCCCTCTGGTGAGAATCTGATCCTCTTTGGTTCTTCACACTTCTGTGAGGTTGACCCTCTGCTCTGAGGTCACTCCTGCCTGGTTGTCGCACTCCGCATTGGCGACGTCGCCCCTCTGGTAGCAGTCGGAGCTGGCTGGGAGCCACCGCCCCTCGGTGATGAGGGCCCTCTGGCATCAGGCACTAATTGCTGGGCTCCCCACATTTTTTCATGTGTGCCCACTCTTGCGATGACACTCCTGCTTGTTTCCCTTCCCCATGGGGATGTGGGCCTTCTGCTCTGAGGTCACAACGGCTGGGTTGCTTACAGAATCACAATGAGGGCCCTCTGTTGTGAGTTCATGCCGGCCTGGATCTCATAGCCTCAGTGCTCTGGGCCGCCTGCTAGGAAGATCCAACTGCTGGTTTCCACACCTTTTGTATACAATGGGACATGTGTTGTGAGGTTAATCCTGCCTGCCTCACTCCGAAACCCATGGTGATGTGGGTCCTCTGGTTTGAGGCCACATGTGTTGGGTACCTCAACTTTTGATGATGTGGCCCCACGGGTGTGAGGACACTCCTGCCTGGTTCCCATCACCTTGGTGATGTGGGCCCTCTGGGGAGAGTCTGATCCTGGCTGGGTTCCCTACCATTCTGTGAGGTGAGCCCTCTGATGTCAGGTCACTCCTGCCTGGCTAGCTCACATCGCCTTGGCGACGTGGGCCCTCTGTTGGCCACTGGAGCATGCTGGGAGCCTCTTACTCCCGTGAATGATGGCCCTGGAAAAAATTCATATGCCCTTTTTGACCAAGTGCTTCATTGACGAGGTTCTGCCACTTCTCTTATGCTTTCAGAGCAATTCACGTCTAACTCCTGAAATCGGATTCCACCAATTCTGCCCCACTTTCAAGTCCTCTTCGCAGCCTTAATTCAATATATTTTTGTATGATTTCTGTCATTTATAAGTCTGCAGGTGTGTGAATGACAGTGAACCTGAGCTCCTTTCCTCAACTCGCTTTCTTGTGAGCTGGCCACAAAACCACAGGATTGCTTCAGGCCCTAATCTTGTTCCAGCACGGCATGCTGAGCCTTTGGTTAATTCCTTTTCCTGTTGGGAAATGAGTGTTAAAATTGCCCGTGCATACTGGGCATATACCCTGAGAAAACCAAAATTCAAAAAGAGTCATGTACCAAAATGTTCATTGCAGCTCTATTTACAATAGCCCGGAGATGGAAAGAACCTAAGCGCCCATCATCGGACGAATGGATAAAGAAGATGTGGCACATATACACAATGGAATATTACTCAGCCTTAAAAAGAAATGAAACTGAGTTATTTGTAATGAGATGGATAGACCTAGAGTCTGTCATACAGAGTGAAGTAAGTCAGAAAGAAAAAGACAAATAGCGTATGCTAACACATATATATGGAATTTAAAGGAAAAAAATGTCATGAAGAACCTAGGGATAAGACAGGAATAGAGGTGCAGACCTACTGCAGAACGGAATTGAGGATATGGGGAGGGGGAATGGTGAGTTTTGACAGGGCGAGAGAGAGTCATGGACATATACACACTAACAAATGTAGTAAGGTAGATAGCAAGGGGGAAGCAGCCGCAAGGCACAGGGATATTAGCTCGGGGCGTTGGGACAGCCTGGAGGGGTGGAAGGGGGAGAGAGGGAGGGAGGGAGACACAAGAGGGAAGACACAGGGAGCATATGTATATGTATAGCTGATTCACTTTATTATAAAGCAAAAACTAACACACCATTGTAAAGCAATTATACCCCAATAAAGATGTTAAAAAAAATATTTGCCCGTGCACACACCTACAGATAGTCTCCCATTGGTTCTCCGTATTCCTGTTCATCTTGCGCAGAAATTGCAAACAGTGCCAAACAGGAGGTTAAAGGCACTGACTCTCCAAATGGGGAGAGTGTAAGAAAAGGGTCTGGAATTGTGAACCTGAGTATCAGGGGACGAAAACAGACAGGCATGTAAAAAGGTTTCCCAGTCACATGGTGGAGCATACTCTGGGTTTCCCATGCAAATTTTAGCAGAAGGAAGAATCCCTTGAACCTGGAGAGCTGGGAACCATGGAATGGGTACCAGGCAGTATGACATCAAAGGGTCTGCATTTGCTCACTGAACCTCACCAATGTTATCAGCCCAAAGGGTCCAGCCTTATCTCTCACCCAGCTCTGGGTGCAGATGTGGTAAACCAGGTTGCATCACATGCCCTGTGTGAGTTATTTAAGAATTGCTCTCTATTTCACTGTCATTGTGTTTTGTTTTTGAAATTTTTTTTTGACACTGGGATTTATCGGATTTTCACTGCTGCGTTAATGCCGCTGTACACACTCTTGATTCTCTTACGGAGACATAAATATCCACGGGTTTTAAGATTCTTCCTAGTCAGGTATATTCCTAGGCGTTGAATATGTGGTGTTGAGTCCATTTCGTTGAGCAAGGAGTAGGTCTTGTCTATTACATATTTGGCTTATGGAACGGTATCTGTGCTAATTTCAGTCTCTGGTTTTATGCAGCACTCCAACGCACCTTTCTCCATAAGAAAGCACAAGTTGGTTTTCTAAATTTGAGACTGTTCTGTTTTGTAATTCAGTTCATGTGTAGTCAAGTTTACATACTGTGTATTAGTGATATTTTATGATGTTTCTTTTTATGTGTGACTTATTTCACGTAGAATCACCATACCTGAATCCACTCACTATGCCGCTACGGGCCTGATGACACAGATTTCATTGCTGAGTGATATTCCATTGAACGTACGTACCACAACTTCTTTATCCATTGTTTGCTCTCTGAGATATTTACCTGGTACTGTAAACGAGGCTCTTGTGAACAGAGAGGTCCCAAACTTTGAGGTGGCTGGGTGTTTTTGATTTTAATTTCCCTAAGCTGTAGGACCATAAGTGGAAGTGCCATAGGCTGTGTTTCTTTCTTTCTTACGTGTTTCAGGAAACACATAACACTTCTCCAGAATGGCTGTCAGCAATTTACATCATATGCATCAGCATAATAAGGATCCCTGTTTTCCATTGCCTGTCCTACGTTTCTGGATTTTACAGTTTTTTTAAATGGCCCTTTTGCCCTGGGGGGCACTGAGACTTCATTGTAGTGCAGGTTTATTTACAAGCTTGCTTGGTTGGCCAAAAAGTGCGTATGCGTTTTTTCCTGAATACATTTAGGGAAAAAAGCATCCGCACTTTTTGGACAAGTGCATCATTATCGACGTTCTGCCTCTTTTCCTATTCTTTAAGTGCAATTCCAGTTTAAACCTACAATCGTTTTCCTGAATTTCTGCCCAGCTTTCAAGTCCCCTTTGCAGGCTTACTTCAATATATTTTTGGAGGATAGCTGTCATTTATAACTCTGCAGGTTTGTGAATTACAGTGCCCCTGAGCTCCTTTCCTCAACTCGCTTTCTTGTGAGCTGGGCACAAAACCGCAGGATTGCTTCAGGCACTAATCTCATTCCAGCAGGGCACGCTGAGCCTTTGGTTAATTCCTCTTCCTGGTGGGAAATGAGCATTACATTTGCCCGTGCAGACAACTACAGCTAGTCTCTCATTGGTTCTCCCTATTCCTGTTCATCTTGCACAGAAATTGCAAGCTGTGCCAAAGAGGAGGTTAAAGGCACTGACTCTCCAAGCGGGGAGAGTGTTAGTAAAGCATCTGGAATGGTGAACCCGAGGACCAGGATACGAAAACTGAGATGCATTTTAAATCGTTTTGCAATCACACGGTGGACGATACTCTGGGTTTTCCATGCATGTTTTAGCTGTAGGAAGATTCCCTTGAACCTGGAGAGTTGGGACCCATGGAATGGGTACCATGCAGTATGACTTCAAAGGGTCTGCATTTGCTCACCGAAACTCACCAATGCTATCAGCCTGAAGTGTCCAGCCTTATGTCTCAACCAGCTCTGGGTGTAGATGTGGTCAATCCCGGTTGCATCACATGCCCTGAGTGAATTATTTAAGAATTGCTCTCTATTTCACTGTCTTTGTGTTTTGTTTTCGAAATTTATTTTGATAATGGGATTTATCGGATTTTCACTGCTGCATTTCGGCCGCTGTACACACGCTTGATTCTCTTACGGAGACATATATATCCATGGGTTTAACATTCTTCCTAGTCAGGTATATTCCTAGGCGTTGAATATGTGGTGTTGGGTCCATTTCGTTGAGCAAGGAGTAGGTCTTGTCTGTTACATATTTGGCTTATGGAATGTTATCTGTGCTAATTTCAGTCTCTGGTTTTATGCAGCACCCCAAGGCACCTTTCCCCATAAGCAAGCACTAGTTGGTTTTCTAAATTTGAGACCCTATTCTGTTTTGTAATTCAGTTCACGTGTAGGCAAATTTACATTCCGTGTATTAGTGATATCTTATGATGTTTCTTTTTCTGTGTGACGTAGTTCACATAGAATCACCGTTCCTGCATGCACTAACTATGCCACTACGGGCCTGATGACACAGATTTCATTGCTGAGTGATATTGCATTGTACGTACGTGCCACAACTTCTTTATCCATTTTTGCTTTCTGGGATATTTACCTGATACTGTAGACGAGCTTCTTGTGAACACAGCCGTCCCAAATATTGGGGTGGCTGTGTGTTTTTGATTTTAATTTCCGTAAGCTATAGGACCATAAGTGGAAGTGCCATAGGCTGTGTTGCTTTGTTTCTTACGTGTTTCAGGAAACACCATACATTTCTCAAGGGTGGCTGCTGGCAATTTACATCCTGCCAATCAGCATAACAAGGCTCCCTGTTCTCCATATCCTGTCCTACCTTTCTGGATTTTACACTTTTTTCAGATGGCCCTTTTGCCCGGGGGGCAGTGAGACTTCATTGTAGTGCAGATTTCATTTACAGGCTTGCTTGGTTGGCCAAAAAGGGCGTATGCGTTTTTTCCTGAATATATTCAGGAAAAAACGCATACGCACTTTTTGGCCAAGTGCATCATTGTCGACGTTGTGCCTCTTTTCCTATGCTTTCAGGGCAATTCCAGTCTACCCCCTGCAATCGTTTTCCTGAAATTCTGCCCCGCTTTCAAGTCCCCTTCGCAGGCTTACTTCAATATATTTTTGGAGGATAGCTGTCATTTATAACTCTGCAGGTTTGTGAATTACAGTGCCCCTGAGCTCCTTTCTTCAACTCGCTTTCTTGTGAGCTGGGCACAAAACCGCAGGATTGCTTCAGGCCCTATTCTGTTTCCGGCAGGGCATGCTGAGCCTTTGGTTAATTCCTCTTCCTGGTGGGAAATGAGCGTTACATTTGCCCGTGCAGACACCTACAGCTAGTCTCTCATTGGTTCTCCCTATTCCTGTTCATCTTGCACAGAAACTGTAAGCTGTGCCAAACAGGAGGTTAAAGGAACTGACTCTCCAAGCGGGGAGAGTGTTAGTAAAGCATCTGGAATGGTGAACCCGAGGACCAGGATACGAAAACTGAGATGCATTTTAAATCGTTTCCCAATCACACGGTGGACCATACTGTGGGATTCCCATGCATGTTTTAGCTGGAGGAAGAATCCCTTGAACCTGAAGAGTTGGGACCCATGGAATAGGTACCATGCAGTATGACTTCAAAGGGTCTGAATTTGCTCACCGAAACTCACCAAAGCTATCAGCCTGAAGTGTCCAGCCTTATGTCTCAACCAGCTCTGGGTGTAGATGTGGTCAATCCCGGTTGCATCACATGCCCTGAGTGAATTATTTAAGAATTGCTCTCTATTTCACTGTCTTTGTGTTTTGTTTTCGAAATTTATTTTGATAATGGGATTTATCGGATTTTCACTACTGCGTTTCGGACGCTGTACACACGTTTGATTCTCTTACGGAGACATATATATCCATGGGTTTTAAGATTCTTCCTAGTCAGGTATATTCCTAGGCGTTGAATATGTGGTGTTGGGTCCATTTCGTTGAGCAAGGAGTAGGTCTTCTCTATTACATATTTGGCTTATGGAAAGTTAGCTGTGCTAATTTCAGTCTCTGGTTTTATGCAGCACCCCAAGGCACCTTTCCCCATAAGCAAGCACAAGTTTGTTTTCTAAATTTGAGACCCTGTTCTGTTTTGTAATTCAGTTCATGTGTAGTCAAGTTTACATTCCGTGTATTAGTGATATCTTATGATGTTTCTTTTTCTGTGTGACGTAGTTCACGTAGAATCACCGTACCTGCATCCACTCACTATGCCGCTACGGGCCTGATGACACAGATTTCATTGCTGAGTGATATTGCATTGTACGTACGTGCCACAACTTCTTTATCCATTTTTTGCTTTCTGGGATATTTACCTGATACTGTAGACGAGCTTCTTGTGAGCACAGCCGTCCCAAATATTGGGGTGGCTGTCTGTTTTAGATTTTAATTTCCGTAAGCTATAGGACCATAATTGGAAGTGCCATAGTCTGTGTTGTTTTGTTTCTTACGTGTTTCAGGAAACGCCATACACTTCTCCAGGGTGGCTGCTGGCAATTTACATCCTGCCAATCAGCATAACGAGGCTCCCTGTTCTCCATATCCTGTCCTACCTTTCTGGATTTTACACTTTTTTTCAGATGGCCCTTTTGCCCGGGGGGCAGTGAGACTTCATTGTAGTGCAGATTTCTTTACAGGCTTGCTTGGTTGGCCAAAAAGGG
Source organism: Phocoena phocoena (assembly GCF_963924675.1). Lineage (NCBI taxonomy): Eukaryota > Metazoa > Chordata > Mammalia > Artiodactyla > Phocoenidae > Phocoena > Phocoena phocoena. The sequence continues at coordinate 449,034 of NW_027077514.1, read as the reverse complement.
CGTATGTGTTTTTTCCTGAATATATTCAGGAAAAAACGCATACGCCCTTTTTGTCCAAGTGCATCATTGTTGACGTTCTGCCTCTTTTCCTATGCTTTCAGGGCAATTCCAGTCTACCCCTGCAATCGTTTTCCTGAAATTCTGCCCCGCTTTCCAGTCCCCTTCGCAGGCTTACTTCAATATATTCTTGGAGGATAGCTGTCATTTATAACTCTGCAAGTTTGTGAATTACAGTGTCCCTGAGCTCCTTTCTTCAACTCGCTTTCTTGTGAGCTGGGCACAAAACCGCAGGATTGCTTCAAGCCCTAATCTGTTTCCGGCAGGGCACACTGAGCCTTTGGTTAATTCCTCTTCCTGGTGGGAAATGAGCGTTACATTTGCCCGTGCAGACACCTACAGCTAGTCTCTCATTGATTCTCCCTATTCCTGTTCATCTTGCACAGAAATTGCAAGCTGTGCCAATCAGGAGGTTAAAGGCACTGACTCTCCAAGCGGGGAGAGTGTTAGTAAAGCATCTGGAATGGTGAACCCGAGGACCAGGATACGAAAACTGAGATGCATTTTAAATCGTTTCCCAATCACACGGTGGACGATACTCTGGGTTTCCCATGCATGTTTTAGCTGGAGGAAGAATCCCTTGAACCTGGAGAGTTGGGACCCATGGAATGGGTACCATGCAGTATGACTTCAAAGGGTTTGCATTTGCTCACCGAAACTCACCAATGCTATCAGCCTGAAGTGTCCAGCCTTATGTCTCAACCAGCTCTGGGTGTAGATGTGGTCAATCCCGGTTGCATCACATGCCCTGAGTGAATTATTTAAGAATAGCTCTCTATTTCACTGTCTTTGTGTTTTGTTTTCGAAATTTATTTTGATAATGGGATTTATCGGATTTTCACTACTGCGTTTCGGCCGCTGTACACACGTTTGTTTCTCTTACGGAGACATATATATCCATGGGTTTTAAGATTCTTCCTAGTCAGGTATATTCCTAGGCGTTGAATATGTGGTGTTGGGTCCATTTCGTTGAGCAAGGAGTAGGTCTTGTCTATTACATATTTGGCTTATGGAAAGTTATCTGTGCTAATTTCAGTCTCTGGTTTTATGCAGCACCCCAAGGCACCTTTCCCCATAAGCAAGCACTAGTTGGTTTTCTAAATTTGAGACCCTGTTCTGTTTTGTAATTCAGTTCCTGTGTAGTCAAGTTTACATTCCGTGAATTAGTGATATCTTATGATGTTTCTTTTTCTGTGTGACGTAGTTCACGTAGAATCACCGTACCTTCATCCACTCACTATGCCGCTACGGGCCTGATGACACAGATTTCATTGCTGAGTGATATTGCATTGTACGTACGTGCCACAACTTCTTTATCCATTTTTTGCTTTCTGGGATATTTACCTGATACTGTAGACGAGCTTCTTGTGAACACAGCCGTCCCAAATATTGGGGTGGCTGTCTGTTTTTGATTTTAATTTCCGTAAGCTATAGGACCATAAGTGGAAGTGCCATAGGCTGTGTTGCTTTGTTTCTTACGTGTTTCAGGAAACACCATACACTTCTCCAGGGTGGCTGCTGGCAATTTGCATCCTGCCAATCAGCATAACAAGGCTCCCTGTTCTCAATATCCTGTCCTACCTTTCTGGATTTTACACTTTTTTCAGATGGCCCTTTTGCCCGGGGGGCAGTGAGACTTCATTGTAGTGCAGATTTTCTTTACAGGCTTGCTTGGTTGGCCAAAAAGGGCATATGTGTTTTTTCCTGAATATATTCAGGAAAAAACGCATACGCCCTTTTTGGCCAAGTGCATCATTGTCGACGTTGTGCCTCTTTTGCTATGCTTTCAGGGCAATTCCAGTCTACCCCCTGCAATCGTTTTCCTGAAATTCTGCCCCGCTTTCAAGTCCCCTTCGCAGGCTTACTTCAATATATTTTTGGAGGATAGCTGTCATTTATAACTCTGCAGGTTTGTGAATTACAGTGCCCCTGAGCTCCTTTCTTCAACTCGCTTTCTTGTGAGCTGGGCACAAAACCGCAGGATTGCTTCAGGCCCTAATCTGTTTCCGGCAGGGCACACTGAGCCTTTGTTTAATTCCTCTTCCTCGTGGGCAATGAGCGTTACATTTGCCCGTGCAGACACCTACAGCTAGTCTCTCATTGGTTCTCCCTATTCCTGTTCATCTTGCACAGAATTTGCAAGCTGTGCCAAACAGGTGGTTAAAGGCACTGACTCTCCAAGCGGGGAGAGTATTAGTAAAGCATCTGGAATGGTGAACCCGAGGACCAGGATACAAAAACTGAGATGCATTTTAAATCGTTTCCCAATCACACGGTGGACGATACTCTGGGTTTCCCATGCATGTTTTAGCTGGAGGAAGAATCCCTTGAACCTGGAGAGTTGGGACCCATGGAATGGGTACCATGCAGTATGACTTCAAAGGGTTTGCATTTGCTCACCGAAACTCACCAATGCTATCAGCCTGAAGTGTCCAGCCTTATGTCTCAACCAGCTCTGGGTGTAGATGTGGTCAATCCCGGTTGCATCACATGCCCTGAGTGAATTATTTAAGAATTGCTCTCTATTTCACTGTCTTTGTGTTTTGTTTTCGAAATTTATTTTGATAATGGGATTTATCGGATTTTCACTGCTGCGTTTCGGCCGCTGTACACACGCTTGATTCTCTTACGGAGACATATATATCCATGGGTTTTAAGATTCTTCCTAGTCAGGTATATTCCCAGGGATTGAATATGTGGTGTTGGGTCCATTTTGTTGAGCAAGGAGTAGGTCTTGTCTATTACATATTTGGCTTATGGAAAGTTATCTGTGCTAATTTCAGTCTCTGGTTTTATGCAGCACCCCAACGCACCTTTCCCCATAAGCAAGCACTAGTTGGTTTTCTAAATTTGAGACCCTGTTCTGTTTTGTAATTCAGTTCATGTGTAGTCAAGTTTACATTCCATGAATTAATGATATCTTATGATGTTTCTTTTTCTGTGTGACGTAGTTCACGTAGAATCACCGTAACTTCATCCACTCACTATGCCGCTACGGGCCTGATGACACAGATTTCATTGCTGAGTGATATTGCATTGTACGTACGTGCCACAACTTCTTTATCCGTTTTTTGCTTTCTGGGATATTTACCTGATACTGTAGACGAGCTTCTTGTGAACACAGCCGTCCCAAATATTGGGGTGGCTGTCTGTTTTTGATTTTAATTTCCGTAAGCTATAGGACCATAAGTGGAAGTGCCATAGGCTGTGTAGCTTTGTTTCTTACGTGTTTCAGGAAACACCATACACTTCTCCAGGGTGGCTGCTGGCAATTTACATCCTGCCAATCAGCATAACAAGGCTCCCTGTTCTCCATATCCTGTCCTACCTTTCTGGATTTTACACTTTTTTCAGATGGCCCTTTTGCCCCGGGGGCAGTGAGACTTCATTGTAGTGCAGATTTCATTTACAGGCTTGCTTGGTTGGCCAAAAAGGGCGTATGCGTTTTTTCCTGAATATATTCAGGAAAAAACGCATACGCCCTTTTTCGCCAAGTGCATCATTGTCGACGTTCTGCCTCTTTTCCTATGCTTTCAGGGCAATTCCAGTCTACCCCCTGCAATCGTTTTCCTGAAATTCTGCCCCGCTTTCAAGTCCCCTTCGCAGGCTTACCTCAATATATTTTTGGAGGATAGCTGTCATTTATAACTCTGCAGGTTTGTGAATTACAGTGCCCCTGAGCTCCTTTCTTCAACTCGATTTCTTCTGAGCTGGGCACAAAACCGCAGGATTGCTTCAGGCCCTAATCTGTTTCCAGCAGGGCACCCTGAGCCTTTGTTTAATTCCTCTTCCTGGTGGGCAATGAGCGTTACATTTGCCCGTGCAGACACCTACAGCTAGTCTCTAATTGGTTCTCCCTATTCCTGTTCATCTTGCACAGAAACTGCAAGCTGTGCCAAACAGGAGGTTAAAGGTACTGACTCTCCAAGCAGGGAGAGTGTTAGTAAAGCATCTGGAATGGTGAACCCGAGGACCAGGATACGAAAACTGAGATGCATTTTAAATCATTTCCCAATCCCACGGTGTACCATACTGTGGGTTTCCCATGCATGTTTTAGCTGGAGGAAGAATCCCTTGAACCTGAAGAGTTGGGACCCATGGAATAGGTACCATGCAGTATGACTTCAAAGGGTCTGCATTTGCTCACTGAAACTCACCAATGCTATCAGCCTGAAGTGTCCAGCCTTATGTCTCAACCAGCTCTGGGTGTAGATGTGGTTAATCACGGTTGCATCACATGCCCTGAGTGAATTATTTAAGAATTGCTCTCTATTTCACTGTCTTTGTGTTTTGTTTTCGAAATTTATTTTGATAATGGTATTTATTGGATTTTCACTGCTGCGTTTCGGCCGCTGTACACACGCTTGATTCTCTTATGGAGACATATATATCCATGGGTTTTAAGATTCCTCCTAGTCAGGTATATTCCTAGGCGTTGAATATGTGGTGTTGGGTCCATTTCGTTGCGCAAGGAGTAGGTCTTGTCTATTATATATTTGGCTTATGGAAAGTTATCTGTGCTAATTTCAGTCTCTGGTTTTATGCAGCACCCCAAGGCACCTTTCCCCATAAGCAAGCACTAGTTGGTTTTCTAAATTTGAGACCCTGTTCTGTTTTGTAATTCAGTTCATGTGTAGTCAAGTTTACATTCCGTGTATTAGAGATATCTTATGAAGTTTCTTTTTCTGTGTGACGTAGTTCACGTAGAATCACCGTACCTGCATCCACTCACTATGCCGCTACGGGCCTGATGACACAGATTTCATTGCTGAGTGATATTGCATTGTACGTACGTGCCACAACTTCTTTATCCATTTTTTGCTTTCTGGGATATTTACCTGATACTGTAGACGAGGTTCTTGTGAACACAGCCGTCCCAAATATTGGGGTGGTTGTCTTTTTTTGATTTTAATTTCCGTAAGCTATAGGACCATAAGTGGAAGTGCCATAGGCTGTGTTGCTTTGTTTCTTACGTGTTTCAGGAAACACCATACATTTCTCCAGGCTGGCTGCTGGCAATTTACATCCTGCCAATCAGCATAACAAGGCTCCCTGTTCTCCATATCCTGTCCTAACTTTCTGGATTTTACACTTTTTTCAGATGGCCCTTTTGCCCGGGGGGCAGTGAGACTTCATTGTAGTGCAGATTTCATTTACATGCTTGCTTGGTTGGCCAAAAAGGGCGTATGCGTTTTTTCCTGAATATATTCAGGAAAAAACGCATACGCCCTTTTTGGCCAAGTGCATCATTGTCGACGTTCTGCCTCTATTCCTATGCTTTCAGGGCAATTCCAGTCTACCCCCTGCAATGGTTTTCCTGAAACTCTGCCCCGCTTTCAAGTCCCCTTCGCAGGCTTACTTCAATATATTTTTGGAGGATAGCTGTCATTTATAACTCTGCAGGTTTGTGAATTACAGTGCCCCTGAGCTCCTTTCTTCAACTCGCTTTCTTGTGAGCTGGGCACAAAACCGCAGGATTGCTTCAGGCCCTAATCTGTTTCCGGAAGGGCACGCTGAGCCTTTGGTTAATTCCTCTTCCTGGTGGGAAATGAGCATTACATTTGCCCGTGCAGACACCTATAGCTAGTCTCTCATTGGTTCTCCCTATTCCTGTTCATCTTGCACAGAAATTGCAAGCTGTGCCAAAGAGGAGGTTAAAGGCACTGACTCTCCAAGCGGGGAGAGTGTTAGTAACGCATCTGGAATGGTGAACCCGAGGACCAGGATACGAAAAGTGAGATGCATTTTAAATCGTTTCCCAATCACACGGTGGACGATACTCTGGGTTTCCCATGCAAGTTTTAGCTGGAGGAAGAATGCCTTTAACCTTGAGAGTTGGGACCCATGGAATGGGTACCATGCAGTATGACTTCAAAGGGTCTGCATTTGCTCACCGAAACTCACCAATGCTATCAGCCTGAAGTGTCCAGCCTTATGTCTCAACCAGCTCTGGGTGTAGATGTGGTCAATCACAGTTGCATCACATGCCCTGAGTGAATTATTTAAGAATTGCTCTCTATTTCACTGTCTTTGTGTTTTGTTTTCGAAATTTATTTTGATAATGGGATTTATCTGATTTTCACTGCTGCGTTTCGGCCGCAGTACACATGCTTTATTCTCTTACGGAGACATGTATATCCATGGGTTTTAAGATTCTTCCTAGTCAGGTATATTCCTAGGCGTTGAATATGTGGTGTTGGGTCCATTTCGTTGAGCAAGGAGTAGGTGTTGTCTATTACATATTTGGCTTATGGAAAGTTATCTGTGCTAATTTCAGTCTCTGGTTTTATGCAGCACCCCAAGGCACCTTTCCCCATAAGCAAGCACTAGTTGGTTTTCTAAATTTGAGACCCTGTTCTGTTTTGTAATTCAGTTCATGTGTAGTCAAGTTTACATTCCGTGTATTAGTGATATCTTATGATGTTTCTTTTTCTGTGTGACGTAGTTCACGTAGAATCACCGTACCTGCATCCACTCACTATGCCGCTACGGGCCTGATGACACAGATTTCATTGCTGAGTGATATTGCATTGTACGTACGTGCCACAACTTCTTTATCCATTTTTTGCTTTCTGGGATATTTACCTGATACTGTAGACGAGCTTCTTGTGAACACAGCCGTCCCGAATATTGCGGTGGCTGTCTGTTTTTGATTTTAGTTTCCGTAAGCTATAGGACCATAAGTGGAAGTGCCATAGGCTGTGTTGCTTTGTTTCTTACGTGTTTCAGGAAACACCATACACTTCTCCAGGGTGGCTGCTGGCAATTTACATCCTGCCAATCAGCATAACAAGGCTCCCTGTTCTCCATATCCTGTCCTACCTTTCTGGATTTTACACTTTTTTCACATGGCCCTTTTGCCCGGGGGGCAGTGAGACTTCATTGTAGTGCAGATTTCCTTTACAGGCTTGCTTGGTTGGCCAAAAAGGGCATATGCGTTTTTTCCTGAATATATTCAGGAAAAAACGCATACGCCCTTTTTCGCCAAGTGCATCATTGTCGACGTTGTGCCTCTTTTCCTATGCTTTCAGGGCAATTCCAGTCTACCCCCTGCAATCGTTTTCCTGAAATTCTGCCCCGCTTTCAAGTCCCCTTCGCAGGCTTACTTCAATATATTTTTGGAGGATAGCTGTCATTTATAACTCTGCAGGTTTGTGAATTACAGTGCCCCTGAGCTCCTTTCTTCAACTCGCTTTCTTGTGAGCTGGGCACAAAACCGCAGGATTGCTTCAGGCCCTACTCTGAAACCAGCAGGGCATGCTGAGCCTTTGTTTAATTCCTCTTCCTGTTCGGCAATGAGCGTTACATTTGCCCGTGCAGACACCTACAGCTAGTCTCTCATTGGTTCTCCCTATTCCTGTTCATGTTGCACAGAAATTGCAAGCTGTGCCAAAGAGGAGGTTAAAGGCACTGACTCTCCAAGTGGGGAGAGTGTTAGTAAAGCATCTGGAATGGTGAACCCGAGGACCAGGATACGAAAACTGAGATGCATTTTAAATCGTTTCCCAATCACACGGTGGACGATACTCTGGGTTTCCCATGCATGTTTTAGCTGGAGGAAGAATCCCTTGAACCTGGAGAGTTGGGACCCATGGAATGGGTACCATGCAGTATGACTTCAAAGGGTCTGCATTTGGTCACCGAAACTCACCAATGCTATCAGCCTGAAGTGTCCAGCCTTATGTCTCAACCAGCTCTGGGTGTAGATGTGGTCAATCCAGGTTGCATCACATGCCCTGAGTGAATTATTTAGGAATTGCTCTCTATTTCACTGTCTTTGTGTTTTGTTTTCGAAATTTATTTTGATAATGGGATTTATCGGATTTTCACTGCTGCGTTACGGCCGCTGTACACAAGCTTGATTCTCTTATGGAGACATATATATCCATGGGTTTTAAGATTCTTCCTATTCAGGTATATTCCTAGGCGTTGAATATGTGGTGTTGGGTCCATTTCGTTGAGCAAGGAGTAGGTGTTGTCTATTACATATTTGGCTTATGGAAAGTTATCTGTGCTAATTTCAGTCTCTGGTTTTATTCAGCACCCCAACGCACCTTTCCCCATAAGCAAGCACTAGTTGGTTTTCTAAATTTGAGACACTGTTCTGTTTTGTAATTCAGTTCATGTGTAGTCAAGTTTACATTCCGTGTATTAGTGATATCTTATGCTTTTTCTTTTTCTGTGTGACGTAGTTCACGTAGAATCACCGTACCTGCATCCACTCACTATGCCGCTACGGGCCTGATGACACAGATTTCATTGCTGAGTGATATTGCATTGTACGTACGTGCCACAACTTCTTTATCCATTTTTTGCTTTCTGGGATATTTACCTGATACTGTAGACGAGCTTCTTGTGAACACAGCCGTCCCAAATATTGGGGTGGCTGTCTGTTTTTGATTTTAATTTCCGTAAGCTATAGGACCATAAGTGGAAGTGCCATAGGCTGTGTTTCTTTGTTTCTTACGTGTTGCAGGAAACACCATACACTTCTCCAGGGTGGCTGCTGGCAATTTACATCCTGCCAATCAGCATAACAAGGCTCCCTGTTCTCCATATCCTGTCCTACCTTTCTGGATTTTACACTTTTTTCAGATGACCCTATTGCCCGGGGGGCAGTGAGACTGCATTGTAGTTCAGATTTCCTTTACAGGCTTGCTTGGTTGGCCAAAAAGGGCGTATGCGTTTTTTCCTGAATATATTCAGGAAAAAACGCATACGCCCTTTTGGCCAAGTGCATCATTGTCGACGTTGTGCCTCTTTTCCTATGCTTTCAGGGCAATTCCAGTCTACCCCCTGCAATCGTTTTCCTGAAATTCTGTCCCGCTTTCAAGTCCCCTTCGCAGGCTTACTTCAGTATATTTTGGGAGGATAGCTGTCATTTATAACTCTGCAGGTTTGTGAATTACAGTGCACCTGAGCTCCTTTCTTCAACTCGCTTTCTTGTGAGCTGGGCACAAAACCGCAGGATTGCTTCAGGCCCTAATCTGTTTCCGGCAGGGCATGCTGAGCCTTTGGTTAATTCCTCTTCCTGGTGGGAAATGAGCGTTACATTTGCCCGTGCAGACACCTACAGCTAGTCTCTCATTTGTTCTCCCTATTCCTGTTCATCTTGCACAGAAATTGCAAGCTGTGCCAAACAGGAGGTTAAAGGCCCTGACTCTCCTAGCAGGGAGAGTGTTAGTAAAGAATCTGGAATGGTGAACCCGAGGACCGGAATACGTAAACTGAGATGCATTTTAAATCGTTTCCCAATCACACGGTGGACCATAATATGGGTTTCCCATGCATGTTTTAGCTGGAGGAAGAATCCCTTGAACCTGAAGAGTTGGGACCCATGGAATAGGTACCATGCAGTATGACTTCAAAGGGTCTGTATTTGCTCACCGAAACTCACCAATGCTATCAACCTGAAGTGTCCAGCCTTATGTCTCAACCAGCTCTGGGTGTAGATGTGGTCAATCCCGGTTGCATCACATGCCCTGAGTGAATTATTTAAGAATTGCTCTCTATTTCACTGTCTTTGTGTTTTGTTTTCGAAATTTATTTTGCTAATGGGATTTATCGGATTTTCACTGCTGCGTTTCGGCCGCTGTACACACGCTTGATTCTCTTACGGAGACATATATATCCATGGGTTTTAAGATTCTTCCTAGTCAGGTATATTCGTAGGCGTTGAATATGTGGTGTTGAGTCCATTTCGTTGAGCAAGGAGTAGGTCTTGTCTATTACATATTTGGCTTATGGAATGTTATCTGTGCTAATTTCAGTCTCTGGTTTTATGCAGCACCCCAAGGCACCTTTCCCCATAAGCAAGCACTAGTTGGTTTTCTAAATTTGAGACCCTGTTCTGTTTTGTAATTCAGTTCATGTGTAGTCAAGTTTACATTCCCTGTATTAGTGATATCTTATGATGTTTCTTTTTCTGTGTGACGTAGTTCACGTAGAATCACCGTACCTGCATCCACTCACTGTGCCGCTACGGGCCTGATGACACAGATTTCATTGCTGAGTGATATTGCATTGTACGTACGTGCCACAACTTCTTTACCCATTTTTTGCTTTCTGGGATATTTACCTGATACTGTAGACGAGCTTCTTGTGAACACAGCCGTCCCAAATATTGGGGTGGCTGTCTGTTTTTGATTTTAATTTCCGTAAGCTATAGGACCATAAGTGGAAGTGCCATAGGCTGTGTTGCTTTGTTTCTTACGTGTTGCAGGAAACACCATACACTTCTCCAGGGTGGCTGCTGGCAATTTACATCCTGCCAATCAGCATAACAAGGCTCCCTGTTCTCCATATCCTGTCCTACCTTTCTGGATTTTACAATTTTTTCAGATGACCCTATTGCCCGGGGGGCAGTGAGACTGCATTGTAGTTCAGATTTCCTTTACAGGCTTGCTTGGTTGGCCAAAAAGGGCGTATGCGTTTTTTCCTGAATATATTCAGGAAAAAACGCATACGCCCTTTTGGCCAAGTGCATCATTGTCGACGTTGTGCCTCTTTTCCTATGCTTTCAGGGCAATTCCAGTCTACCCCCTGCAATCGTTTTCCTGAAATTCTGTCCCGCTTTGAAGTCCCCTTCGCAGGCTTACTTCAGTATATTTTTGGAGGATAGCTGTCATTTATAACTCTGCAGGTTTGTGAATTACAGTGCACCTGAGCTCCTTTCTTCAAGTCGCTTCCTTGTGAGCTGGGCACAAAACCGCAGGATTGCTTCAGGCCCTAATCTGTTTCCGGCAGGGCATGCTGAGCCTTTGGTTAATTCCTCTTCCTGGTGGGAAATGAGCGTTACATTTGCCCGTGCAGATACCTACAGCTATTCTCTCATTTGTTCTCCCTATTCCTGTTCATCTTGCACAGAAATTGCAAGCTGTGCCAAACAGGAGGTTAAAGGCACTGACTCTCCTAGCAGGGAGAGTGTTACTAAAGAATCTGGAATGGTGAACCCGAGGACCGGAATACGTAAACTGAGATGCATTTTAAATCGTTTCCCAATCACACGGTGGACCATAATGTGGGTTTCCCATGCATGTTTTAGCTGGAGGAAGAATCACTTGAACCTGAAGAGTTGGGACCCATGGAATAGGTACCATGCAGTATGACTTCAAAGGGTCTGTATTTGCTCACCGAAACTCACCAATGCTATCAACCTGAAGTGTCCAGCCTTATGTCTCAACCAGCTCTGGGTGTAGATGTGGTCAATCCCGGTTGCATCACATGCCCTGAGTGAATTATTTAAGAATTGCTCTCTATTTCACTATCTTTGTGTTTTGTTTTCGAAATTTATTTTGATAATGGGATTTATCGGATTTTCACTGCTGCGTTTCGGCCGCTGTACACACGCTTGATTCTCTTACGGAGACATATATATCCATGGGTTTTAAGATTCTTCCTAGTCAGGTATATTCGTAGGCGTTGAATATGTGGTGTTGAGTCCATTTCGTTGAGCAAGGAGTAGGTCTTGTCTATTACATATTTGGCTTATGGAATGTTATCTGTGCTAATTTCAGTCTCTGGTTTTATGCAGCACCCCAAGGCACCTTTCCCCATAAGCAAGCACTAGTTGGTTTTCTAAATTTGAGACCCTGTTCTGTTTTGTAATTCAGTTCATGTGTAGTCAAGTTTACATTCCCTGTATTAGTGATATCTTATGATGTTTCTTATTCTGTGTGACGTAGTTCACGTAGAATCACCGTACCTGCATCCACTCACTGTGCCGCTACGGGCCTGATGACACAGATTTCATTGCTGAGTGATATTGCATTGTACGTACGTGCCACAACTTCTTTACCCATTTTTTGCTTTCTGGGATATTTACCTGATACTGTAGACGAGCTTCTTGTGAACACAGCCGTCCCAAATATTGGGGTGGCTGTCTGTTTTTGATTTTAATTTCCGTAAGCTATAGGACCATAAGTGGAAGTGCCATAGGCTGTGTTGCTTTGTTTCTTACGTGTTGCAGGAAACACCATACACTTCTCAAGGGTGGCTGCTGGCAATTTACATCCTGCCAATCAGCATAACAAGGCTCCCTGTTCTCCATATCCTGTCCTACCTTTCTGGATTTTACACTTTTTTCAGATGGCCCTTTTGCCCGGGGGGCAGTGAGACTGCATTGTAGTGCAGATTTCCTTTACAGGCTTGCTTGGTTGGCCAAAAAGGGCGTATGCGTTTTTTCCTGAATATATTCAGGAAAAAACGCTTACGCCCTTTTTGGCCAAGTGCATCATTGTCGACGTTGTGCCTCTTTTCCTATGCTTTCAGGGCAATTCCAGTCTACCCCCTGCAATCGTTTTCCTGAAATTCTGCCCCGCTTTCAAGTCCCCTTCGCAGGCTTACTTCAATATATTTTTGGAGGATAGCTGTCATTTATAACTATGCAGGTTTGTGAATTACAGTGCACCTGAGATCCTTTCTTAAACTCGCTTTCTTGTGAGCTGGGCACAAAACCGCAGGATTGCTTCAGGCCCTAATCTGTTTCCGGCAGGGCATGCTGAGCCTTTGGTTAATTCCTCTTCCTGGTGGGAAATGAACGTTACATTTGCCCGTGCAGACACCTACAGCTAGTCTCTCATTGGTTCTCCCTTTCCCTGTTCATCTTGCACAGAAATTGCAAGCTGTTCCAAACAGGAGGTTAAAGGCACTGACTCTCCAAGCAGGGAGAGTGTTAGTCAAGAATCTGGAATGGTGAACCCGAGTACGGGGATACGAAAACTGAGATGCATTTTAAATAGTTTCCCAATCACACGGTGGACAATAATGTGGGTTTCCCATGCATGTTTTAGCTGGAGGAAGAATCCCTTGAACCTGAAGAGTTGGGACCCATGGAATAGGTACCATGCAGTATGACTTCAAAGGGTCTGTATTTGCTCACCGAAACTCACCAATGCTCTCAACCTGAAGTGTCCAGCCTTATGTCTCAACCAGCTCTGGGTGTAGATGTGGTCAATCCCGGTTGCATCACATGCCCTGAGTGAATTATTTAAGAATTGCTCTCTATTTCACTGTCTTTGTGTTTTGTTTTCGAAATTTATTTTGATAATGGGATTTATCGGATTTTCACTGCTGCGTTTCGGCCGCTGTACACACGCTTGATTCTCTTATGGAGACATATATATCCATGGGTTTTAAGATTCTTCCTAGTCAGGTATTTTCCTAGGCGTTGAATATGTGGTGTTGGGTCCATTTCGTTGAGCAAGGAGTAGGTCTTGTCTATTACATATTTGGCTTATGGAAAGTTATCTGTGCTAATTTCAGTCTCTGGTTTTATGCAGCACCCCAACGCACCTTTCCCCATAAGCAAGCACTAGTTGGTTTCAAAAATTTGAGACCCTGTTCTGTTTTGTAATTCAGTTCATGTGTAGTCAAGTTTACATTCCGTGTATTAGTGATATCTTATGATATTTCTTTTTCTGTGTGACGTAGTTCACGTAGAATCACCGTACCTGCATCCACTCACTATGCCGCTATGGGCCTGATGACACAGATTTCATTGCTGAGTGCTACTGCATTGCACGTACGTGCCACAACTTCTTTATCCATTTTTTGCTTTCTGGGATATTTACCTGGTACAGTAGACGAGCTTCTTGTGAACACAGCCGTCCCAAATATTGGGGTGGCTCTCTGTTTTTGATTTTAATTTCCGTAAGCTATAGGACCATAAGTGGAAGTGCCATAGGCTGTGTTGCTTTGTTTCTTACGTGTTTCAGGAAACACCATACACTTCTCCAGGGTGGCTGCTGGCTCTTTACATCCTGCCAATCAGCATAACAAGGCTCCCTGTTCTCCATATCCTGTCCTACCTTTCTGGATTTTACACTTTTTTCAGATGACCCTATTGCCTGGGGGGCAGTGAGACTGCATTGTAGTTCAGATTTCCTTTACAGGCTTGCTTGGTTGGCCAAAAAGTGCGTATGCGTTTTTTCCTGAATATATTCAGGAAAAAACGCATACGCCCTTTTGGCCAAGTGCATCATTGTCGACGTTGTGCCTCTTTTCCTATGCTTTCAGGGCAATTCCAGTCTACCCCCTGCAATCGTTTTCCTGAAATTCTGTCCCACTTTCAAGTCCCCTTCGCAGGCTTACTTCAATATATTTTTGGAGGATAGCTGTCATTTATAACTCTGCAGGTTTGTGAATTACAGTGCACCTGAGCTCCTTTCTTCAACTCGCTTTCTTGTGAGCTGGGCACAAAACCGCAGGATTGCTTCAGGCCCTAATCTGTTTCCGGCAGGGCATGCTGAGCCTTTGGTTAATTCCTCTTCCTGGTGGGAAATGAGCGTTACATTTGCCCGTGCAGACACCTACAGCTAGTCTCTCATTTGTTCTCCCTATTCCTGTTCATCTTGCACAGAAATTGCAAGCTGTGCCAAACAGGAGGTTAAAGGCACTGACTCTCCTAGCAGGGAGAGTGTTAGTAAAGAATCTGGAATGGTGAACCCGAGGACCGGAATACGTAAACTGAGATGCATTTTAAATCGTTTCCCAATCACACGGTGGACCATAATGTGGGTTTCCCATGCATGTTTTAGCTGGAGGAAGAATCCCTTGAACCTGAAGAGTTGGGACCCATGGAATAGGTACCATGCAGTATGACTTCAAAGGGTCTGTATTTGCTCACCGAAACTCACCAATGCTATCAACCTGAAGTGTCCAGCCTTATGTCTCAACCAGCTCTGGGTGTAGATGTGGTCAATCCCGGTTGCATCACATGCCCTGAGTGAATTATTTAAGAATTGCTCTCTATTTCACTGTCTTTGTGTTTTGTTTTCGAAATTTATTTTGATAATGGGATTTATCGGATTTTCACTGCTGCGTTTCGGCTGCTGTACACACGCTTGATTCTCTTACGGAGACATATATATCCATGGGTTTTAAGATTCTTCCTAGTCAGGTATATTCGTAGGCGTTGAATATGTGGTGTTGAGTCCATTTCGTTGAGCAAGGAGTAGGTCTTGTCTATTACATATTTGGCTTATGGAATGTTATCTGTGCTAATTTCAGTCTCTGGTTTTATGCAGCACCCCAAGGCACCTTTCCCCATAAGCAAGCACTAGTTGGTTTTCTAAATTTGAGACCCTGTTCTGTTTTGTAATTCAGTTCATGTGTAGTCAAGTTTACATTCCATGTATTAGTGATATCTTATGATGTTTCTTTTTCCGTGTGACGTAGTTCACGTAGAATCACCGTACCTGCATCCACTCACTGTGCCGCTACGGGCCTGATGACACAGATTTCATTGCTGGATGCTACTGCATTGCACGTACGTGCCACAACTTCTTTATCCATTTTTTGCTTTCTGGGATATTTACCTGGTACAGTAGACGAGCTTCTTGGGAACACAGCCGTCCCAAACTTTGGGGTGGCTCTCTGTTTTTGATTTTAATTTCCCTAAGGAATAGGACCATAAGTGCAATTGCCATAGGCTGTGTTGCTTTATTACTTATGTGTTTCAGGAAACACCATACACTTCTCCAGGGTGGCTTTTGGCAATTTACATCCTGCCAATCAGCATAACAAAGCTCCCTGTTCTCCATATCCTGTCCTACCTTTCTGGATTTTACACTTTTTTCAGATGGCCCTTTTGCCCGGGGTGGGGCAGTGAGATTTCATTGTAGTGCAGATTTCCTTTACAGGCTTGCTTGGTTGGCCAAAAAGGGCGTATGCGTTTTTTCCTGAATATATTCAGGAAAAAACGCATACGCCCTTTTTGGCCAAGTGCATCATTGTCGACGTTGTGCCTCTTTTCCTATGCTTTCAGGGAAATTCCAGTCTACCCCCTGCAATCGTTTTCCTGAATTTCTGCCACACTTTCAAGTCCCCTTCGCAGGCTTACTTCAATATATTTTTGGAGGATAGCTGTCATTTATAACTCTGCAGGTTTGTGAATTACAGTGCCCCTGAGCTCCTTTCTTCAACTCGCTTTCTTGTGAGCTGGGCACAAAACCGCAGGATTGCTTCAGGCCCTAATCTCTTTCCAGCAGGGCACACTGAGCCTTTGTTTAATTCCTCTTCCTGGTGGGCAATGAGCGTTACATTTGCCCGTGCAGACACCTACAGCTAGTCTCTCATTGGTTCTCCCTATTCCTGTTCATCTTGCACAGAAATTGCAAGCTGTGCCAAAGAGGAGGTTAAAGGCTCTGACTCTCCTAGCGGGGAGAGTGTTAGTAAAGCATCTGGAATGGTGAACCCGAGGACCAGGATACGAAAACTGAGATGCATTTTAAATCGTTTCCCAATCACACGGTGGACGATACACTGGGTTTCCCATGCGTGTTTTAGCTGGAGGAAGAATCCCTTGAACCTGAAGAGTTGGGACCCATGGAATAGGTACCATGCAGTATGACTTCAAAGGGTCTGCATTTGCTCACCGAAACTCACCAATGCTATCAGCCTGAAGTGTCCAGCCTTATGTCTCAACCAGCTCTGGGTGTAGATGTGGTCAATCCCGGTTGCATCACATGCCCTGAGTGAATTATTTAAGAATTGCTCTCTATTTCACTGTCTTTTTGTTTTGTTTCGAAATTTATTTTGATAATGGGATTTATCGGATTTTCAATGTTGCGTTTCGGCCGCTGTACACACGCTTGATTCTCTTACGGAGACATATATATCCATGGGTTTTAAGATTCTTCCTTGTCAGTTATATTCCTAGGCGTTGAATATGTGGTGTTGAGTCCATTTCTTTGAGCAAGGAGTAGGTCTTGTCTATTACATATTTGGCTTATGGAATGTTATCTGTGCTAATTTCAGTCTCTGGTTTTATGAAGCACCCAAAGGCACCTTTCCCCATAAGCAAGCAATAGTTGGTTTTCTAAATTTGAGACCCTGTTCTGTTTTGTAATTCAGTTCATGTGTAGTCAAGTTTACATTCCGTGTATTAGTGATATCTTATGATGTTTCTTTTTCTGTGTGACGTAGTTCACGTAGAATCACCGTACCTGCATCCACTCACTATGCCGCTACGGTCCTGATGACACAGATTTCATTGCTGAGTGATACTGCATTGCACGTACGTGCCACAACTTCTTTATCCATTTTTTGCTTTCTGGGATATTTACCTGGTACTGCAGACGAGCTTCTTGTGAACACACCCGTCCCAAACATTGGGGTGGCTGTCTGTTTTTGATTTTAATTTCCGTAATCTTTGGGACCATAAGTGGAAGTGCCATAGGCTGTGTTGCTTTGTTTCTTATGGGTTTCAGGAAACACCATACACTTCTCCAGGGTGGCTGCTGGCAATTTACATCCTGCCAATCAGCATAACAAGGCTCCCTGTTCTCCATATCCTGTCCTACCTTTCTGGATTTTACACTTATTTCAGATGGCCCTTTTGCCCAGGGGGCAGTTAGACTTCATTGTAGTGCAGATATCCTTTACAGGCTTGCTTGGTTTGCGAAAAAGTGCGTATGCGTTTTTTCCTGAATATATTCAGGAAAAAACGCATACGCCCTTTTTGGCCAAGTGCATCATTGTCGACGTTCTGCCTCTTTTCCTATACTTTCTGGGCAATTCCAGTCTACCCCTTGCAATCGTTTTCCTGAAATTCTGCCCCGCTTTCAAGTCCCCTTCGCAGGCTTACTTCAATATATTTTTGGAGGATAGCTGTCATTTATAACTCTGCAGGTTTGTGAATTACAGTGCCCCTGAGCTCCTTTCTTCAACTCGCTTTCTTGTGAGCTGGGCACAAAACCGCAGGATTGCTTCAGGCCCTAATCTGTTTCCGGCAGGGCACGCTGAGCATTTGGTTAATTCCTCTTCCTGGTGGGAAATGAGCATTACATTTGCCCGTGCAGACACCTATAGCTAATCTCTCATTTGTTCTCCCTATTCCTGTTCATCTTGCGCAGAAATTGCAAGCTGTGCCAAACAGGAGGTTAAAGGCACTGACTCTCCAAGCGGGGAGAGTGTTAGTAAAGCATCTGGAATGGTGAACCCGAGGACCAGGATACGAAAACTGAGATGCATTTTAAATCGTTTCCCAATCACACGGTGGACGATACTCTGGGTTTCCCATGCATGTTTTATCTGGAGGAAGAATCCCTTGAACCTGGAGAGTTGGGACCCATGGAATGGGTACCATGCAGTATGACTTCAAAGGGTCTGCATTTACTCACCGAAACTCACCAATGCTATCAGCCTGAAGTGTCCAGCCTTATGTCTCAACCAGCTCTGGGTGTAGATGTGGTCAATCCCGGTTGCATCACATGCCCTGAGTGAATTATTTAAGAATTGCTCTCTATTTCACTGTCTTTGTGTTTTGTTTTTGAAATTTATTTTGATAATGGGATTTATCGGATTTTCACTGCTGCGTTTCGGCCGCTGTAACCACGCTTGATTCTCTTACGGAGACATATATATCCATGGGTTTTAAGATTCTTCCTAGTCAGGTATATTCCTAGGCGTTGAATATGTGGTGTTGGGTCCATTTCGTTGAGCAAGGAGTAGGTCTTGTCTATTACATATTTGGCTTATGGAAAGTTTTCTGTGCTAATTTCAGTCTCTGGTTTTATGCAGCACCCCAACGCACCATTCCCCATAGGCAAGCACTAGTTTGTTTTCTAAATTTGAGACCCTGTTCTGTTTTCTAATTCAGTTCATGTGTAGTCAAGTTTACATTCCGTGTATTAGTGATATCTTATGATGTTTCTTTTTCTGTGTGACGTAGTTCACGTAGAATCACCGTACCTGCATCCACTCACTATGCCGCTACGGGCCTGATGACACAGATTTCATTGTTGAGTGATATTGCATTGTACGTACGTGCCACAACTTCTTTATCCATTTTTTGCTTTCTGGGATATTTACCTGATACTGTAGACGAGCTTCTTGTGAACACAGCCGTCCCAAATATTGGGGTGGCTGTCTGTTTTTGATTTTAATTTCCGTAAGCTATAGGACAATAAGAGGAAGTGCCATAGGCTGTGTTGCTTTGTTTCTTACGTGTTTCATGAAACACCATACACTTCTCCAGGGTGGCTGCAGGCAATTTACATCCTGCCAATCAGCATAACAAGGCTCCCTGTTCTCCATATCCTGTCCTACCTTTCTGGATTTTACACTTTTTTCAGATGGCCCTTTTCCCCGGGGTGGGGCAGTGAGATTTCATTGTAGTGCAGATTTCATTTACAGGCTGGCTTGGTTGGCAAAAAAGGGCGTATGCGTTTTTTCCTGAATATATTCAGGAAAAAACGCATACACCATTTTTGGCCAAGTGCATCATTGTCGACGTTGTGCCTCTTTTCCTATGCTTTCAGGGCATTTCCAGTCTACCCCCTGCAATCGTTTTCCTGAAATTCTGCCCCGCTTTCAAGTCCCCTTCGCAGGCTTACTTCAATATATTTTTGGAGGATAGCTGTCATTTATAACTCTGCAGGTTTGTGAATTACAGTGCCCCTGAGCTCCTTTCATCAACTCGCTTTCTTGTGAGCTGGGCACAAAACCGCAGGATTGCTTCAGGCCCTAATCTGTTTCCAGCAGGGCACACTGAGCCTTTGTTTAATTCCTCTTCCTGGTGGGCAATGAGCGTTACATTTGCCCGTGCAGACACCTACAGCTAGTCTCTCATTGGTTCTCCCTATTGCTGTTCATCTTGCCCAGAAATTGCAATCTGTGCCAAAGAGGAGGTTAAAGGCACTGACTCTCCAAGCGGGGAGAGTGTTAGTAAAGCATCTGGAATGGTGAACCCGAGGACCAGGATACGAAAACTGAGATGCATTTTAAATCGTTTCCCAATCACACGGTGGACGATACTCTGGGTTTCCCATGCATGTTTTAGCTGGAGGAAGAATCCCTTGAACCTGGAGAGTTGGGACCCATGGAATGGGTATCATGCAGTATGACTTCAAAGGGTCTGCATTTGCTCCCCGAAACTCACCAATTCTATCAGCCTGAAGTGTCCAGCCTTATGTCTCAACCAGCTCTGGGTGTAGATGTGGTCAATCCCGGTTGCATCACATGCCCTGAGTGAATTATTTAAGAATTGCTCTCTATTTCACTGTCTTTGTGTTTTGTTTTCGAAATTTATTTTGATAATGGGATTTATCGGATTTTCACTGCTGCGTTTCGGCCGCTGTACACACGCTTGATTCTCTTACGGAGACATATATATCCATGGGTTTTAAGATTCTTCCTAGTCAGGTATATTCCTAGGCGTTGAATATGTGGTGTTGGGTCCATTTCGTTGAGCAAGGAGTAGGTCTTGTCTATTACATATTTGGCTTATGGAAAGTTATCTGTGCTAATTTCAGTCTCTGGTTTTATGCAGCACCCCAACGCACCTTTCCCCATAAACAAGCACTAGTTGGTTTTCTAAATTTGAGACACTGTTCTCTTTTGTAATTCAGTTCACGTGTAGTCAAGTTTACATTCCGTGTATTAGTGATATCTTATGATGTTTCTTTTTCTGTGTGACGTAGTTCACGTAGAATCACCGTACCTGCATCCACTCACTATGCCGCTACGGGCCTGATGACACAGATTTCATTGCTGAGTGATATTGCATTGTACGTACGTGCCACAACTTCTTTATCCATTTTTTGCTTTCTGGGATATTTACCTGATATTGTAGACGAGCTTCTTGTGAACACAGCCGTCCCAAATATTGGGGTGGCTGTCTGTTTTTGATTTTAATTTCCGTAAGCTATAGGACCATAAGTGGAAGTGCCATAGGCTGTGTTGCTTTGTTTCTTACGTGTTTCAGGAAACACCATACACTTCTCCAGTGTGGCTGCAGGCAATTTACATCCTGCCAATCAGCATAACAACGCTCCCTGTTCTCCATATCCTGTCCTACCTTTCTGGATTTTACACTTTTTTCAGATGGCCCTTTTGCCCGGGGGGCAGTGAGACTTCATTGTAGTGCAGAATTCCTTTACAGGCTTGCTTGGTTGGCCAAAAAGTGCGTATGCGTTTTTTCCTGAATATATTCAGGAAAAAACGCATACGCCCTTTTTAGCCAATTGCATCATTGTCGACGTTCTGCCTCTTTTCCTATGCTTTCAGGGCAATTCCAGTCTACCCCCTGCAATCGTTTTCCTGAAATTCTGCCCGCTTTCAAGTCCCCTTCGCAGGCTTACTTCAATATATTTTTGGAGGATAGCTGTCCTTTATAACTCTGCAGGTTTGTGAATTACAGTGCCCTTGAGCTCCTTTCTTCAACTCGCTATCTTGTGAGCTGGGCACAAAACCGCAGGATTTCTTCAGGCCCTAATATGTTTTCAGCAGGGCACGCTGAGCCTTTGTTTAATTCCGCTTCCTGGTGGGAAATGAGCGTTACATTTGCCCGTGCAGACACCTACAGCTAGTCTCTCATTGGTTCTCCCTATTCCTGTTCATCTTGCACAGAATTTGCAAGCTGTGCCAAACAGGAGGTTAAAGGCACTGACTCTCCAAGCGGGGAGAGTGTTAGTAAAGCATCTGGAATGGTGAAGCCGAGGAACAGGATACGAAAACTGAGATGCATTTTAAATCGTTTCCCAATAACACGGTGGACGATACTCTGGGTTTCCCATGCATGTTTTAGCTGGAGGAAGAATCCCTTGAACCTGGAGAGTTGGGACCCATGGAATGGGTACCATGCAGTATGACTTCAAAGGGTCTGCATTTGCTCACCGAAACTCACCAATGCTATCAGCCTGAAGTGTCCAGCCTTATGTCTCAACCAGCTCTGGGTGTAGATGTGGTCAATCCCGGTTGCATCACATGCCCTGAGTGAATTATTTAAGAATTGCTCTCTATTTCACTGTCTTTGTGTTTTGTTTTCGAAATTTATTTTGATAATGGGATTTATCGGATTTTCACTGCTGCGTTTCGGCCGCTGTACACACGCTTGATTCTCTTACGGAGACATATATATCCATGGGTTTTAAGATTCTTCCTAGTCAGGTGTATTCCTAGGCGTTGAATATGTGGTGTTGAGTCCATTTCGTTGAGCAAGGAGTAGGTCTTGTCTATTACATATTTGGCTTATGGAAAGTTATCTGTGCTAATTTCAGTCTCTGGTTTTATGCAGCACCCCAAGGCACCTTTCCCCATAAGCAAGCACTAGTTGGTTTTCTAAATTTGAGACCCTGTTCTGTTTTGTAATTCAGTTCATGTGTAGTCAAGTTTACATTCCGTGTATTAGTGATATCTTATGATGTTTCTTTTTCTGTGTGACGTAGTTCACGTAGAATCACCGTACCTGCATCCACTCACTATGCCGCTACGGGCCTGATGACACAGATTTCATTGCTGAGTGATATTGCATTGTACGTACGTGCCACAACTTCTTTATCCATTTTTTGCTTTCTGGGATATTTACCTGATACTGTAGACGAGCTTCTTGTGAACACAGCCGTCCCAAATATTGGGGTGGCTGTCTGTTTTTGATTTTAATTTCCGTAAGCTATAGGACCATAAGTGGAAGTGCCATATGCTGTGTTGCTTTGTTTCTTACGTGTTTCAGGAAACACCATACACTTCTCCAGGGTGGCTGCTGGCAATTTACATCCTGCCAATCAGCATAACAAGGCTCCCTGTTCTGCATATCCTGTCCTACCTTTCTGGATTTTACACTTTTTTCAGATGGCCCTTTTGCCCGGGGGGCAGTGAGACTTCATTGTAGTGCAGATTTCATTTACAGGCTTGCTTGGTTGGACAAAAAGGGCGTATGCGTTTTTTCCTGATTATATTCAGGAAAAAACGCATACGCCCTTTTTGGCCAAGTGCATCATTGTCGACGTTCTGCCTCTTTTCCTATGCTTTCAGGGCAATTCCAGTCTACCCCCTGCAATCGTTTTCCTGAAATTCTGCCCCGCTTTCAAGTCCCCTTCGCAGGCTTACTTAATATATTTTTGGAGGATAGCTGTCATTTATAACTCTGCAGGTTTGTGAATTACAGTGCCCCTGAGCTCCTTTCTTCAACTCGCTTTCTTGTGAGCTGGGCACAAAACCGCAGGATTGCTTCAGGCCCTAATCTGTTTCCGGCAGGGCACACTGAGCCTTTGGTTATTTCCTCTTCCTGGTGGGAATTGAGCGTTACATTTGCCCGTGCAGACACCTACAGCTAGTCTCTCATTGGTTCTCCCTATTCCTGTTCATCTTGCACAGAAATTGCAAGCTGTGCCAAACAGGAAGTTAAAGGCACTGACTCTCCAAGCGGGGATAGTTTTAGTAAAGCATCTGGAATGGTGAACCCGAGTACCAGGATACGAAAACTGAGATGCATTTTAAATCGTCTCACAATCACACGGTGGACGATACTCTGGGTTTCCCATGCATGTTTTAGCTGGAGGAAGAATCCCTTGAACCTGGAGAGTTGGGACCCATGGAATGGGTACCATGCAGTATGACTTCAAAGGGTCTGCATTTGCTCACCGAAACTCACCAATGCTAACAGCCTGAAGTGTCCAGCCTTATGTCTCAACCAGCTCTGGGTGTAGATGTGGTCAATCCCGGTTGCATCACATGCCCTGAGTGAATTATTTAAGAATTGCTCTCTATTTCACTGTCTTTGTGTTTTGTTTTCGAAATTTATTTTGATAATGGGATTTATCGGAATTTCACTGCTGCGTTTCGGCCGCTGTACACACGCTTGATTCTCTTACAGAGACATATATATCCATGGGATTTAAGATTCTTCCTAGTCAGGTATATTCCTAGGCGTTGAATATGTGGTGTTGGGTCCATTTCGTTGAGCAAGGAGTAGGTCTTGTCTATTACATATTTGGCTTATGGAAAGTTTTCTGTGCTAATTTCAGTCTCTGGTTTTATGCAGCACCCCAAGGCACCTTTCCCCATAAGCAAGCACTAGTTGTTTTTCTAAATTTGAGACCCTGTTCTGTTTTGTAATTCAGTTCATGTGTAGTCAAGTTTACATTCCGTGTATTAGTGATATTTTATGATGTTTCTTTTTCTGTGTGACGTAGTTCACGTAGAATCACCGTACCTGCATCCACTCACTATGCCGTTACGGTCCTGATGACACAGATTTCATTGCTGCGTGATATTGCATTGTACGTACGTGCCACAACTTCTTTATCCATTTTTTGCTTTCTTGGATATTTACCTGATACTGTAGACGAGCTTCTTGTGAACCCAGCCGTCCCAAATACTGGGGTGGCTGTCTGTTTTTGATTTTAATTTCTATAAGCTATAGGACCATAAGTGGAAGTGCCATAGGCTGTGTTGCTTTGTTTCTTACGTGTTTCAGGCAACACCATACACTTCTCCAGGGTGGCTTCTGGCAATTTACATCCTGCCAATCAGCATAACAAGGCTCCCTGTTCTCCATATCCTGTCCTCCCTTTCTGGATTTTACACTTTTTTTAGATGGCCCTTTTGCCCGGCGGGCAGTCAGACATCATTGTAGTGCAGATTTCCTTTACAGGCTTGCTTGGTTGGCCAAAAAGGCCGTATGAGTTTTTTCCTGAATATATTCAGGAAAAAACGCATACGACCTTTTGCCAAGTGCATCATTGTCGACATTGTGCCTCTTTTCCTATGCTTTCAGGGCAATTCCAGTCTACCCCCTGCAATCGTTTTCCTGAAATTCTGCCCCGCTTTCAAGTCCCCTTCGCAGGCTTACTTCAATATATTTTTGGAGGATAGCTGTCATTTATAACTCTGCAGGTTTGTGAATTACAGTGCCCCTGAGCTCCTTTCATCAACTCGCTTTCTTGTGAGCTGGGCACAAAACCGCAGGATTGCTTCAGGCCCTAATCTGTTTCCAGCAGGGCACACTGAGCCTTTGTTTAATTCCTCTTCCTGGTGGGCAATGAGCGTTACATTTGCCCGTGCAGACACCTACAGCTAGTCTCTCATTGGTTCTCCCTATTCCTGTTCATCTTGCCCAGAAATTGCAATCTGTGCCAAAGAGGAGGTTAAAGGCACTGACTCTCCAAGCGGGGAGAGTGTTAGTAAAGCATCTGGAATGGTGAACCCGAGGACCAGGATACGAAAACTGAGATGCATTTTAAATCGTTTCCCAATCACACGGTGGACGATACTCTGGGTTTCCCATGCATGTTTTAGCTGGAGGAAGAATCCCTTGAACCTGGAGAGTTGGGACCCATGGAATGGGTATCATGCAGTATGACTTCAAAGGGTCTGCATTTGCTCAACGAAACTCACCAATTCTATCAGCCTGAAGTGTCCAGCCTTATGTCTCAACCAGCTCTGGGTGTAGATGTGGTCAATCCCGGTTGCATCACATGCCCTGAGTGAATTATTTAAGAATTGCTCTCTATTTCACTGTCTTTGTGTTTTGTTTTCGAAATTTATTTTGATAATGGGATTTATCGGATTTTCACTGCTGCGTTTCGGCCGCTGTACACACGCTTGATTCTCTTACGGAGACATATATATCCATGGGTTTTAAGATTCTTCCTAGTCAGGTATATTCCTAGGCGTTGAATATGTGGTGTTGGGTCCATTTCGTTGAGCAAGGAGTAGGTCTTGTCTATTACATATTTGGCTTATGGAAAGTTATCTGTGCTAATTTCAGTCTCTGGTTTTATGCAGCACCCCAACGCACCTTTCCCCATAAACAAGCACTAGTTGGTTTTCTAAATTTGAGACACTGTTCTCTTTTGTAATTCAGTTCACGTGTAGTCAAGTTTACATTCCGTGTATTAGTGATATCTTATGATGTTTCTTTTTCTGTGTGACGTAGTTCACGTAGAATCACCGTACCTGCATCCACTCACTATGCCGCTACGGGCCTGATGACACAGATTTCATTGCTGAGTGATATTGCATTGTACGTACGTGCCACAACTTCTTTATCCATTTTTTGCTTTCTGGGATATTTACCTGATATTGTAGACGAGCTTCTTGTGAACACAGCCGTCCCAAATATTGGGGTGGCTGTCTGTTTTTGATTTTAATTTCCGTAAGCTATAGGACCATAAGTGGAAGTGCCATAGGCTGTGTTGCTTTGTTTCTTACGTGTTTCAGGAAACACCATACACTTCTCCAGTGTGGCTGCAGGCAATTTACATCCTGCCAATCAGCATAACAACGCTCCCTGTTCTCCATATCCTGTCCTACCTTTCTGGATTTTACACTTTTTTCAGATGGCCCTTTTGCCCGGGGGGCAGTGAGACTTCATTGTAGTGCAGAATTCCTTTACAGGCTTGCTTGGTTGGCCAAAAAGTGCGTATGCGTTTTTTCCTGAATATATTCAGGAAAAAACGCATACGCCCTTTTTAGCCAATTGCATCATTGTCGACGTTCTGCCTCTTTTCCTATGCTTTCAGGGCAATTCCAGTCTACCCCCTGCAATCGTTTTCCTGAAATTCTGCCCGCTTTCAAGTCCCCTTCGCAGGCTTACTTCAATATATTTTTGGAGGATAGCTGTCCTTTATAACTCTGCAGGTTTGTGAATTACAGTGCCCTTGAGCTCCTTTCTTCAACTCGCTATCTTGTGAGCTGGGCACAAAACCGCAGGATTTCTTCAGGCCCTAATATGTTTTCAGCAGGGCACGCTGAGCCTTTGTTTAATTCCGCTTCCTGGTGGGAAATGAGCGTTACATTTGCCCGTGCAGACACCTACAGCTAGTCTCTCATTGGTTCTCCCTATTCCTGTTCATCTTGCACAGAATTTGCAAGCTGTGCCAAACAGGAGGTTAAAGGCACTGACTCTCCAAGCGGGGAGAGTGTTAGTAAAGCATCTGGAATGGTGAAGCCGAGGAACAGGATACGAAAACTGAGATGCATTTTAAATCGTTTCCCAATAACACGGTGGACGATACTCTGGGTTTCCCATGCATGTTTTAGCTGGAGGAAGAATCCCTTGAACCTGGAGAGTTGGGACCCATGGAATGGGTACCATGCAGTATGACTTCAAAGGGTCTGCATTTGCTCACCGAAACTCACCAATGCTATCAGCCTGAAGTGTCCAGCCTTATGTCTCAACCAGCTCTGGGTGTAGATGTGGTCAATCCCGGTTGCATCACATGCCCTGAGTGAATTATTTAAGAATTGCTCTCTATTTCACTGTCTTTGTGTTTTGTTTTCGAAATTTATTTTGATAATGGGATTTATCGGATTTTCACTGCTGCGTTTCGGCCGCTGTACACACGCTTGATTCTCTTACGGAGACATATATATCCATGGGTTTTAAGATTCTTCCTAGTCAGGTGTATTCCTAGGCGTTGAATATGTGGTGTTGAGTCCATTTCGTTGAGCAAGGAGTAGGTCTTGTCTATTACATATTTGGCTTATGGAAAGTTATCTGTGCTAATTTCAGTCTCTGGTTTTATGCAGCACCCCAAGGCACCTTTCCCCATAAGCAAGCACTAGTTGGTTTTCTAAATTTGAGACCCTGTTCTGTTTTGTAATTCAGTTCATGTGTAGTCAAGTTTACATTCCGTGTATTAGTGATATCTTATGATGTTTCTTTTTCTGTGTGACGTAGTTCACGTAGAATCACCGTACCTGCATCCACTCACTATGCCGCTACGGGCCTGATGACACAGATTTCATTGCTGAGTGATATTGCATTGTACGTACGTGCCACAACTTCTTTATCCATTTTTTGCTTTCTGGGATATTTACCTGATACTGTAGACGAGCTTCTTGTGAACACAGCCGTCCCAAATATTGGGGTGGCTGTCTGTTTTTGATTTTAATTTCCGTAAGCTATAGGACCATAAGTGGAAGTGCCATATGCTGTGTTGCTTTGTTTCTTACGTGTTTCAGGAAACACCATACACTTCTCCAGGGTGGCTGCTGGCAATTTACATCCTGCCAATCAGCATAACAAGGCTCCCTGTTCTGCATATCCTGTCCTACCTTTCTGGATTTTACACTTTTTTCAGATGGCCCTTTTGCCCGGGGGGCAGTGAGACTTCATTGTAGTGCAGATTTCATTTACAGGCTTGCTTGGTTGGACAAAAAGGGCGTATGCGTTTTTTCCTGATTATATTCAGGAAAAAACGCATACGCCCTTTTTGGCCAAGTGCATCATTGTCGACGTTCTGCCTCTTTTCCTATGCTTTCAGGGCAATTCCAGTCTACCCCCTGCAATCGTTTTCCTGAAATTCTGCCCCGCTTTCAAGTCCCCTTCGCAGGCTTACTTAATATATTTTTGGAGGATAGCTGTCATTTATAACTCTGCAGGTTTGTGAATTACAGTGCCCCTGAGCTCCTTTCTTCAACTCGCTTTCTTGTGAGCTGGGCACAAAACCGCAGGATTGCTTCAGGCCCTAATCTGTTTCCGGCAGGGCACACTGAGCCTTTGGTTATTTCCTCTTCCTGGTGGGAATTGAGCGTTACATTTGCCCGTGCAGACACCTACAGCTAGTCTCTCATTGGTTCTCCCTATTCCTGTTCATCTTGCACAGAAATTGCAAGCTGTGCCAAACAGGAAGTTAAAGGCACTGACTCTCCAAGCGGGGATAGTTTTAGTAAAGCATCTGGAATGGTGAACCCGAGTACCAGGATACGAAAACTGAGATGCATTTTAAATCGTCTCACAATCACACGGTGGACGATACTCTGGGTTTCCCATGCATGTTTTAGCTGGAGGAAGAATCCCTTGAACCTGGAGAGTTGGGACCCATGGAATGGGTACCATGCAGTATGACTTCAAAGGGTCTGCATTTGCTCACCGAAACTCACCAATGCTAACAGCCTGAAGTGTCCAGCCTTATGTCTCAACCAGCTCTGGGTGTAGATGTGGTCAATCCCGGTTGCATCACATGCCCTGAGTGAATTATTTAAGAATTGCTCTCTATTTCACTGTCTTTGTGTTTTGTTTTCGAAATTTATTTTGATAATGGGATTTATCGGAATTTCACTGCTGCGTTTCGGCCGCTGTACACACGCTTGATTCTCTTACAGAGACATATATATCCATGGGATTTAAGATTCTTCCTAGTCAGGTATATTCCTAGGCGTTGAATATGTGGTGTTGGGTCCATTTCGTTGAGCAAGGAGTAGGTCTTGTCTATTACATATTTGGCTTATGGAAAGTTTTCTGTGCTAATTTCAGTCTCTGGTTTTATGCAGCACCCCAAGGCACCTTTCCCCATAAGCAAGCACTAGTTGTTTTTCTAAATTTGAGACCCTGTTCTGTTTTGTAATTCAGTTCATGTGTAGTCAAGTTTACATTCCGTGTATTAGTGATATTTTATGATGTTTCTTTTTCTGTGTGACGTAGTTCACGTAGAATCACCGTACCTGCATCCACTCACTATGCCGTTACGGTCCTGATGACACAGATTTCATTGCTGCGTGATATTGCATTGTACGTACGTGCCACAACTTCTTTATCCATTTTTTGCTTTCTTGGATATTTACCTGATACTGTAGACGAGCTTCTTGTGAACCCAGCCGTCCCAAATACTGGGGTGGCTGTCTGTTTTTGATTTTAATTTCTATAAGCTATAGGACCATAAGTGGAAGTGCCATAGGCTGTGTTGCTTTGTTTCTTACGTGTTTCAGGCAACACCATACACTTCTCCAGGGTGGCTTCTGGCAATTTACATCCTGCCAATCAGCATAACAAGGCTCCCTGTTCTCCATATCCTGTCCTCCCTTTCTGGATTTTACACTTTTTTTAGATGGCCCTTTTGCCCGGCGGGCAGTCAGACATCATTGTAGTGCAGATTTCCTTTACAGGCTTGCTTGGTTGGCCAAAAAGGCCGTATGAGTTTTTTCCTGAATATATTCAGGAAAAAACGCATACGACCTTTTGCCAAGTGCATCATTGTCGACATTGTGCCTCTTTTCCTATGCTTTCAGGGCAATTCCAGTCTACCCCCTGCAATCGTTTTCCTGAAATTCTGCCCCGCTTTCAAGTCCCCTTCGCAGGCTTACTTCAATATATTTTTGGAGGATAGCTGTCATTTATAACTCTGCAGGTTTGTGAATTACAGTGCCCTTGAGCTCCTTTCTTCAACTCGCTATCTTGTGAGCTGGGCACAAAACCGCAGGATTGCTTCAGGCCCTAATCAGTTTTCAGCAGGGCACGCTGAGCCTTTGATTAATTCCGCTTCCTGGTGGGAAATGAGCGTTACATTTGCCCGTGCAGACACCTACAGCTAGTCTCTCATTGGTTCTCCCTATTCCTGTTCATCTTGCACAGAATTTGCAAGCTGTGCCAAACAGGAGGTTAAAGACACTGACTCTCCAAGCGGGGAGAGTGTTAGTAAAGCATCTGGAATGGTGAACCCGAGGACCAGGATACGAAAAGTGAGATGCATTTTAAATCATTTTGCAATCACACGGTGGACGATACTCTGGGATTCCCATGCATGTTTTAGCTGGAGGAAGAATCCCTTGAACCTGGAGAGTTGGGACCCATGGAATGGGTACCATGCAGTATGACTTCAAAGGGTCTGCATTTGCTCACCGAAACTCACCAATGCTATCAGCCTGAAGTGTCCAGCCTTATGTCTCAACCAGCTCTGGGTGTAGATGTGGTCAATCCCGGTTGCATCACATGCCCTGAGTGAATTATTTAAGAATTGGTCTCTATTTTACTGTCTTTGTGTTTTGTTTTCGAAATTTATTTTGATAATGGGATTTATCGGATTTTCACTGCTGCGTTTCGGCCGCAGGACACACGCTTGATTCTCTTATGGAGACATATATATCCATGGGTTTTAAGATTCCTCCTAGTCAGGTATATTCCTAGGCGTTGAATATGTGGTGTTGGGTCCATTTCGTTGAGCAAGGAGTAGGTCTTGTCTATTACATATTTGGGTTATGGAAAAATTATATGTGCTAATTTCAGTCTCTGGTTTTATGCAGCACCCCAAGGCACCTTTCCCAATAAGCAAGCACTAGTTGGTTTTCTAAATTTGAGACCCTGTTCTGTTTTGTAATTCAGTTCATGTGTAGTCAACTTTACATTCCGTGTATTAGTGATATCTTATGATGTTTCTTTTTCTGTGTGACGTAGTTCACGTAGAATCACCGTACCTGCATCCACTCACTATGCCGCTACGGGCCTGATGACACAGATTTCATTGCTGAGTGATATTGCATTGTACGTACGTGCCACAACTTCTTTATCCATTTTTTGCTTTCTGGGATATTTACCTGATACTGTAGACGAGCTTCTTGTGAACACAGCCGTCCCAAATATTGGGGTGGCTGTCTGTTTTTGATTTTAATTTCCGTAAGCTATAGTACCATAAGTGGAAGTGCCATAGGCTGTGTTGCTTTGTTTCTTACGTGTTTCAGGAAACACCATACACTTCTCCAGGTTGGCTGCTGGCAATTTTCATCCTGCCAATCAGCATAACAGGGCTCCCTGTTCTCCATATCCTGTCCTACCTTTCTGGATTTTACACTTTTTTCAGATGGCCCTTTTGCCCGGGGGGCATTGAGACTTCATTGTAGTGCAGATTTCCTTTACAGGCTTGCTTGGTTGGCCAAAAAGGGCGTATGCGTTTTTTCCTGAATATATTCAGGAAAAAACGCATACGCCCTTTTTGGCCAAGTGCATCATTGTCGACGTTGTGCCTCTTTTCCTATGCTTTCAGGGCAATTCCAGTGTACCCCCTGCAATCGTTTTCCTGAAATTCTGCCCCGCTTTCAAGTCCCCTTCGCAGGCTTACTTCAATATATTTTTGGAGGATAGCTGTCATTTATAACTCTGCATGTTTGTGAATTACAGTGCCCATGAGCTCCTTTCTTCAACTCGCTTTCTTTTGAGCTGGTCACAAAACCGCAGGATTGTTTCAGGCCCTAATCTGTTTCAGGCAGGGCACGCTGAGCCTTTGGTTAATTCCTCTTCCTCGTGGGAAATGAGCGTTACATTTGCCTCTGCAGACACCTACAGCTAATCTCTCATTGCTTCTCCCTATTCCTGTTCATCTTGCACAGAAACTGCAAGCGGTGCCAAACAGGAGGTTAAAGGCACTGACTCTATAAGCAGGGAGTGTTTTAGTAAAGCATCTGGAATGGTGAAGCCGAGGACCAGGATACGAAAACTGAGATTCATTTTAAATTGTTTCCCAATCACACGGTGGACGATACTCTGGGTTTCCAATGCATGTTTTAGCTGGAGGAAGAATCCCTTGAACCTGAAGATTTGGGACCCATGGAATAGGTACCATGCAGTATGACTTCAAAGGGTCTGCATCTGCTCACCGAACCTCACCAATGCTATCAGCCTGAAGTGTCCAGTCTTATGTCTCAACAAGCTCTGGGTGTAGATGTGGTCAATCCCGGTTGCATCACATGCCCTGAGTGAATTATTTAAGAATTGCTCTCTATTTCTCTGTCTTTGTGTTTTGTTTTCGAAATTTATTTTGATAATGGGATTTATCGGATTTTCACTGCTGCGTTTTGGCCGCTGTACACACGCTTGATTCTCTTACGGAGACATATATATCCATGGGTTTTAAGATTCTTCCTAGTCAGGTATATTCTTAGGCGTTGAATATGTGGTGTTGGGTCCATTTCGTTGAGCAAGGAGTAGGTCTTGTCTATTACATATTTGGCTTATGGAAAGTTATCTGTGCTAATTTCAGTCTCTGGTTGTATGCAACTCCCCAACGCACCTTTCCCCATAAGCAATCACTAGTTGGTTTTCTAAATTTGAGACCCTGTTCTGTTTTGTAATTCAGTTCATGTGTAGTCAAGTTTACATTCCGTGTATTAGTGATATCTTATGATGTTTCTTTTTCTGCGTGACGTAGTTCACGTAGAATCACCGTATCTGCAACCACTCACTATGCCACTACGGGCCTGATGACACAGATTTCATTGCTGAGTGATATTGCATTGTACGTACGTTCCACAACTTCTTTATCCATTTTTTGCTTCCTGGTATATTTACCTGATACTGTAGACGAGCTTCTTGGGAACACAGCCGTCCCAAACTTTGGGGTGGATCTCTGTTTTTGATTTTAATTTCCCTAAGCAATAGGACCATAAGTGCAATTGCCATAGGCTGTGATGCTTTATTTCTTACGTGTTTCAGGAAACACCATACACTTCTCCAGGGTGGCTGTTCACAATTTACATCCTGCCAATCAGCATAACAAGGCTCCCTGTTCTCCATATCCTGTCCTACCTTCCTGGATTTTACACTTTTTTCAGATGGCCCTTTTGCCCGGGGGGGGGGCAGTGAGATTTCATTGTAGTGCAGATTTCCTTTACAGGCTTGCTTGGTTGGCCAAAAGGTACGTATGCGTTTTTTCCTGAATATATTCAGGAAAAAACGCATACGCCCTTTTTGGCCAAGTGCATCATTGTCGACGTTGTGCGTCTTTTCCTATGCTTTCAGGGCAATTCCAGTCTACCCCCTGCATTCGTTTTCCTGAAATTCTGCCCCGCTTTCAAGTCCCCTTCGCAGGCATACTTCAATATATTTTTGGAGGATAGCTGTCATTTATAACTCTGCAGGTTTGTGATTTACACTGCCCCTCAGCTCCTTTCTTCCACTCGCTTTCTTGTGAGCTGGGCACAAAACCGCAGGATTGCTTCAGGCCCTAATCTGTTTCCAGCAGGGCACACTGAGCCTTTGGTTAATTCCTCTTCCTGGTGGGCAATGAGCATTACATTTGCCCGTGCAGACACCTACAGCTAGTCTCTCATTGGTTCTCCCTATTCCTGTTCATCATGCAGAGAAATTGCAAGCTGTGCCAAAGAAGAGGTTAAAGGCACTGACTCTCCAAGCGGGGAGAGTGTTAGTAAAGCATCTGGAATGGTGAACCCGAGGACCAGGATACGAAAACTGAGATGCATTTTAAATCGTTTCCCAATCACACGGTGGACGATATTCTGGGTTTCCCATGCATGTTTTAGCTGGAGGAAGAATCCCTTGAACCTGGAGAGTTGGGACCCATGGAATGGGTACCATGCAGTATGACTTCAAAGGGTCTGCATTTGCTCACCGAAACTCACCAACGCTATCAGCCTGAAGTGTCCAGCCTTATGTCTCAACCAGCTCTGGGTGTAGATGTGGTCAATCCCGGTTGCATCACATGCCCTGAGTGAATTATTTAAGAATTGCTCTCTATTTCACTGTCTTTGTGTTTTGTTTTCGAAATTAATTTTGATAATGGGATTTATCGGATTTTCACTGCTGCGTTTCGGCCGCTGTACACACGCTTGATTCTCTTACGGAGACATATATATCCATGGGTTTTAAGATTCTTCCTAGTCAGGTATATTCCTAGGCATTGAATATGTGGTTTTGAGTCCATTTCGTTGAACAAGGAGTAGGTTTTGTCTATTACATATTTGGCTTATGGAATGTTATCTGTGCTAATTTCAGTCTCTGGTTTTATGCAGCACCCCAAGGCACCTTTCCCCTAAGCAAGCATTAGTTGGTTTTCTAAATTTGAGACCCTATTCTGTTTTATAATTCAGTTCATGTGTAGTCAAGTTTACATTCCGTGTATTAGTGATATCTTATGATGTTTCTTTTTCTGTGTGACGTAATTCACGTAGAATCACCGTACCTGCATCCACTCACTATGCCGCTACGGGCCTGATGACACAGATTTCATTGCTGAGTGATATTGCATTGTACGTACGTGCCACAGCTTCTTTATCCATTTTTTGCTTTCTGGGATATTTACCTGGTACTGTAGACGAGCTTCTTGTGAACACAGCCGTCCCAAACTTTGGGGTGGCTCTCTGTTTTTGATTTTAATTTCCCTAAGGAATAGGACCATAAGTGCAATTGCCATAGGCTGTGTTGCTTTATTTCTAACGTGTTTCAGTAAACACCATACACTTCTCCAGGGTGGCTGTTGGCAATTTACATCCTGCCAATCAGCATAACAAGGCTCCCTGTTCTCCATATCCTGTCCTACCTTTCTGGATTTTACACTTTTTTCAGATGGCCCTTTTGCCCGGGGGGCAGTGAGACTTCATTGTAGTGCAGAATTCCTTTACAGGCTTGCTTGGTTGGCCAAAAAGTGCGTATGCGTTTTTTCCTGAATATATTCAGGAAAAAACGCATACGCCCTTTTTAGCCAATTGCATCATTGTCGACGTTCTGCCTCTTTTCCTATGCTTTCAGGGCAATTCCAGTCTACCCCCTGCAATCGTTTTCCTGAAATTCTGCCCCGCTTTCAAGTCCCCTTCGCAGGCTTACTTCAATATATTTTTGGAGGATAGCTGTCCTTTATAACTCTGCAGGTTTGTGAATTACAGTGCCCTTGAGCTCCTTTCTTCAACTCGCTATCTTGTGAGCTGGGCACAAAACCGCAGGATTGCTTCAGGCCCTAATCTGTTTTCAGCAGGGCACGCTGAGCCTTTGTTTAATTCCGCTTCCTGGTGGGAAATGAGCGTTACATTTGCCCGTGCAGACACCTACAGCTAGTCTCTCATTGGTTCTCCCTATTCCTGTTCATCTTGCACAGAATTTGCAAGCTGTGCCAAACAGGAGGTTAAAGGCACTGACTCTCCAAGCGGGGAGAGTGTTAGTAAAGCATCTGGAATGGTGAAGCCGAGGAACAGGATACGAAAACTGAGATGCATTTTAAATCGTTTCCCAATAACACGGTGGACGATACTCTGGGGTTCCCATGCATGTTTTAGCTGGAGGAAGAATCCCTTGAACCTGGAGAGTTGGGACCCATGGAATGGGTACCATGCAGTATGACTTCAAAGGGTCTGCATTTGCTCACCGAAACTCACCAATGCTATCAGCCTGAAGTGTCCAGCCTTATGTCTCAACCAGCTCTGGGTGTAGATGTGGTCAATCCCGGTTGCATCACATGCCCTGAGTGAATTATTTAAGAATTGCTCTCTATTTCACTGTCTTTGTGTTTTGTTTTCGAAATTTATTTTGATAATGGGATTTATCGGATTTTCACTGCTGCGTTTCGGCCGCTGTACACACGCTTGATTCTCTTACGGAGACATATATATCCATGGGTTTTAAGATTTTTCCTAGTCAGGTGTATTCCTAGGCGTTGAATATGTGGTGTTGAGTCCATTTCGTTGAGCAAGGAGTAGGTCTTGTCTATTACATATTTGGCTTATGGAAAGTTATCTGTGCTAATTTCAGTCTCTGGTTTTATGCAGCACCCCAAGGCACCTTTCCCCATAAGCAAGCACTAGTTGGTTTTCTAAATTTGAGACCCTGTTCTGTTTTGTAATTCAGTTCATGTGTAGTCAAGTTTACATTCCGTGTATTAGTGATATCTTATGATGTTTCTTTTTCTGTGTGACGTAGTTCACGTAGAATCACCGTACCTGCATCCACTCACTATGCCGCTACGGGCCTGATGACGCAGATTTCATTGCTGAGTGATATTGCATTGTACGTACGTGCCACAACTTCTTTATCCATTTTTTGCTTTCTTGGATATTTACCTGATACTGTAGACGAGCTTCTTGTGAACACAGCCGTCCCAAATATTGGGGTGGCTGTCTGTTTTTGATTTTAATTTCCGTAAGCTATAGGACCATAAGTGGAAGTGCCATATGCTGTGTTGCTTTGTTTCTTACGTGTTTCAGGAAACACCATACACTTCTCCAGGGTGGCTGCTGGCAATTTACATCCTGCCAATCAGCATAACAAGGCTCCCTGTTCTCCATATCCTGTCCTACCTTTCTGGATTTTACACTTTTTTCAGATGGCCCTTTTGCCCGGGGGGCAGTGAGACTTCATTGTAGGGCAGATTTCATTTACAGGCTTGCTTGGTTGGACAAAAAGGGCGTATGCGTTTTTTCCTGATTATATTCAGGAAAAAACGCATACGCCCTTTTTGGCCAAGTGCATCATTGTCGACGTTCTGCCTCTTTTCCTATGCTTTCAGGGCAATTCCAGTCTACCCCCTGCAATCGTTTTCCTGAAATTCTGCCCTGCTTTCAAGTCCCCTTCGCAGGCTTACTTAATATATTTTTGGAGGATAGCTGTCATTTATAACTCTGCAGGTTTGTGAATTACAGTGCCCCTGAGCTCCTTTCTTCAACTCGCTTTCTTGTGAGCTGGGCACAAAACCGCAGGATTGCTTCAGGCCCTAATCTGTTTCCGGCAGGGCACACTGAGCCTTTGGTTATTTCCTCTTCCTGGTGGGAATTGAGCGTTACATTTGCCCGTGCAGACACCTACAGCTAGTCTCTCATTGGTTCTCCCTATTCCTGTTCATCTTGCACAGAAATTGCAAGCTGTGCCAAACAGGAGGTTAAAGGCATTGACTCTCCAAGCGGGGATAGTTTTAGTAAAGCATCTGGAATGGTGAACCCGAGTACCAGGATACGAAAACTGAGATGCATTTTAAATCATCTCACAATCACACGGTGGACGATACTCTGGGTTTCCCATGCATGTTTTAGCTGGAGGAAGAATCCCTTGAACCTGGAGAGTTTGGACACATGGAATGGGTACCATGCAGTATGACTTCAAAGGGTCTGCATTTGCTCACCGAAACTCACCAATGCTAACAGCCTGAAGTGTCCAGCCTTATGTCTCAACCAGCTCTGGGTGTAGATGTGGTCAATCCCGGTTGCATCACATGCCCTGAGTGAATTATTTAAGAATTGCTCTCTATTTCACTGTCTTTGTGTTTTGTTTTCGAAATTTATTTTGATAATGGGATTTATCGGAATTTCACTGCTGCGTTTCGGCCGCTGTACACACGCTTGATTCTCTTACAGAGACATATATATCCATGGGATTTAAGATTCTTCCTAGTCAGGTATATTCCTAGGCGTTGAATATGTGGTGTTGGGTCCATTTCGTTGAGCAAGGAGTAGGTCTTGTCTATTACATATTTGGCTTATGGAAAGTTTTCTGTGCTAATTTCAGTCTCTGGTTTTATGCAGCACCCCAAGGCACCTTTCCCCATAAGCAAGCACTAGTTGTTTTTCTAAATTTGAGACCCTGTTCTGTTTTGTAATTCAGTTCATGTGTAGTCAAGTTTACATTCCGTGTATTAGTGATATTTTATGATGTTTCTTTTTCTGTGTGACGTAGTTCACGTAGAATCACCGTACCTGCATCCACTCACTATGCCGATACGGTCCTGATGACACAGATTTCATTGCTGCGTGATATTGCATTGTACGTACGTGCCACAACTTCTTTATCCATTTTTTGCTTTCTTGGATATTTACCTGATACTGTAGACGAGCTTCTTGTGAACCCAGCCGTCCCAAATACTGGGGTGGCTGTCTGTTTTTGATTTTAATTTCTATAAGCTATAGGACCATAAGTGGAAGTGCCATAGGCTGTGTTGCTTTGTTTCTTACGTGTTTCAGGCAACACCATACACTTCTCCAGGGTGGCTTCTGGCAATTTACATCCTGCCAATCAGCATAACAAGGCTCCCTGTTCTCCATATCCTGTCCTCCCTTTCTGGATTTTACACTTTTTTCAGATGGCCCTTTTGCCCGGCGGGCAGTCAGACATCATTGTAGTGCAGATTTCATTTACAGGCTTGCTTGGTTGGCCAAAAAGGCCGTATGAGTTTTTTCCTGAATATATTCAGGAAAAATCGCATACGCCCTTTTTGGCCAAGTGCATCATTGTCGACGTTGTGCCTCTTTTCCTATGCTTTCAGGGCAATTCCAGTCTACCCCCTGCAATCGTTTTCCTGAAATTCTGCCCCGCTTTCAAGTCCCCTTCGCAGGCTTACTTCAATATATTTTTGGAGGATAGCTGTCATTTATAACTCTGCAGGTTTGTGAATTACAGTGCCCTTGAGCTCCTTTCTTCAACTCTCTATCTTTTGAGCTGGGCACAAAACCGCAGGATTGCTTCAGGCCCTAATCTGTTTTCAGCAGGGCACGCTGAGCCTTTGATTAATTCCGCTTCCTGGTGGGAAATGAGCGTTACATTTGCCCGTGCAGACACCTACAGCTAGTCTCTCATTGGTTCTCCCTATTCCTGTTCATCTTGCACAGAATTTGCAAGCTGTGCCAAACAGGAGGTTAAAGACACTGACTCTCCAAGCGGGGAGAGTGTTAGTAAAGCATCTGGAATGGTGAACCCGAGGACCAGGATACGAAAAGTGAGATGCATTTTAAATCATTTTGCAATCACACGGTGGACGATACTCTGGGATTCCCATGCATGTTTTAGCTAGAGGAAGAATCCCTTGAACCTGGAGAGTTGGGACCCATGGAATGGGTACCATGCAGTATGACTTCAAAGGGTCTGCATTTGCTCACCGAAACTCACCAATGCTATCAGCCTGAAGTGTCCAGCCTTATGTCTCAACCAGCTCTGGGTGTAGATGTGGTCAATCCCGGTTGCATCACATGCCCTGAGTGAATTATTTAAGAATTGCTCTCTATTTCACTGTCTTTGTGTTTTGTTTTCGAAATTTATTTTGATAATGGGATTTATCAGATTTTCACTGCTGCGTTTCGGCCGCTGTACACACGCTTGATTCTCTTACAGAGACCTATATATCCATGGGTTTTAAGATTCTTCCTAGTCAGGTATATTCCTAGGCGTTGAATATGTGGTGTTGGGTCCATTTCGTTGAGCAAGGAGTAGGTCTTGTCTATTACATATTTGGCTTATGGAAAGTTATCTGTGCTAATTTCAGTCTCTGGTTTTATGCAGAACCCCAACGCACCATTCCCCATAAGCAAGCACTAGTTGGTTTTCTAAATTTGAGACCCTGTTCTGTTATGTAATTCAGTTCATGTGTAGTCAAGTTTACATTCCGTGTATTAGTGATATCTTATGATGTTTCTTTTTCTGTGTGACGTAGTTCACGTAGAATCACCGTACCTGCATCCACTCACTATGCCGCGACGGGCCTGATGACACAGATTTCATTGCTGAGTGATATTGCATTGTACGTACGTGCCACAACTTCTTTATCCATTTTTTGCTTTCTGGGATATTTACCTGATACTGTAGACGAGCTTCTTGTGAACACAGCCGTCCCAAATATTGGGGTGGCTGTCTGTTTTTGATTTTAATTTCCGTAAGCTATAGGACCATAAGTGGAAGTGCCATAGGCTGTGTTGCTTTGTTTCTTACGTGTTTCAGGAAACACCATACACTTCTCCAGGGTGGCTGTTGGCAATTTACATCCTGCCAATCAGCCTAACAAGGCTCCCTGTTCTCCATATCCTGTCCTAACTTTCTGGATTTTACACTTTTTTCAGATGGCCCTTTTGCCCGGGGGACAGTGAGACTTCATTGTAGTGCAGATTTCCTTTACAGGCTTGCTTGGTTGGCCAAAAAGTGTGTATGCGTTTTTTCCTGAATATATTCAGGAAAAAACGCATACGCCCTTTTTGGCCAAGTGCATCATTGTCGACGTTGTGCCTCTGTTCCTATGCTTTCAGGGCAATTCCAGTGTACCCCCTGCAATCGTTTTCCTGAAATTCTGCCCCGCTTTCAAGTCCCCTTCGCAGGCTTACTTCAATATATTTTTGGAGGATAGCTGTCATTTATAACTCTGCAGGTTTGTGAATTACAGTGCCCCTGAGCTCCTTTCTTCAACTCGCTTTCTTGTGAGCTGGGCACAAAACCGCAGGATTGCTTCAGGCCCTAATCTGTTTCCGGCAGGGCATGCTGAGCCTTTGGTTAATTCCTCTTCCTGGTGGGAAATGAGCGTTACATTTGCCCGTGCAGACACCTACAGCTAGTCTCTCATTGGTTCTCCCTATTCCTGTTCATCTTGCACAGAAATTGCAAGCTGTGCCAAACAGGAGGTTAAAGGCACTGACTCTCCAAGCAGGGAGAGTGTTAGTAAAGCATCTGGAATGGTGAAACCGAGGACCAGGATACGAAAACTGAGATGCATTTTAAATCGTTTCCCAATCACACGGTGGACGATACGCTGGGTTTACCATGCATGTTTTATCTGGAGGAAGAATCCCTTGAACCTGGAGAGTTGGGACCCATGGAATGG
Organism: Phocoena phocoena; assembly: GCF_963924675.1. Classification (NCBI taxonomy): domain Eukaryota; kingdom Metazoa; phylum Chordata; class Mammalia; order Artiodactyla; family Phocoenidae; genus Phocoena; species Phocoena phocoena. The sequence goes on along the minus strand of NW_027077514.1, from coordinate 408,187 downwards.
GAACCATGCAGTATGAATTCAAAGGGTCTGCATTTGCTCACCGAAACTCACCAATGCTATCAGCCTGAAGTGTCCAGCCTTATGTCTCAACCAGCTCTGGGTGTAGATGTGGTCAATCCCGGTTGCATCACATGCCCTGAGTGAATTATTTAAGAATTGGTCTCTATTTTACTGTCTTTGTGTTTTGTTTTCGAAATTTATTTTGATAATGGGATTTATCGGATTTTCACTGCTGCGTTTCGGCCGCAGGACACACGCTTGATTCTCTTATGGAGACATATATATCCATGGGTTTTAAGATTCCTCCTAGTCAGGTATATTCCTAGGCGTTGAATATGTGGTGTTGGGTCCATTTCGTTGAGCAAGGAGTAGGTCTTGTCTATTACATATTTGGGTTATGGAAAAATTATATGTGCTAATTTCAGTCTCTGGTTTTATGCAGCACCCCAAGGCACCTTTCCCAATAAGCAAGCACTAGTTGGTTTTCTAAATTTGAGACCCTGTTCTGTTTTGTAATTCAGTTCATGTGTAGTCAACTTTACATTCCGTGTATTAGTGATATCTTATGATGTTTCTTTTTCTGTGTGACGTAGTTCACGTAGAATCACCATACCTGCATCCACTCACTATGCCGCTACGGGCCTGATGACACAGATTTCATTGCTGAGTGATATTGCATTGTACGTACGTGCCACAACTTCTTTATCCATTTTTTGCTTTCTGGGATATTTACCTGATACTGTAGACGAGCTTCTTGTGAACACAGCCGTCCCAAATATTGGGGTGGCTGTCTGTTTTTGATTTTAATTTCCGTAAGCTATAGTACCATAAGTGGAAGTGCCATAGGCTGTGTTGCTTTGTTTCTTACGTGTTTCAGGAAACACCATACACTTCTCCAGGTTGGCTGCTGGCAATTTACATCCTGCCAATCAGCATAACAGGGCTCCCTGTTCTCCATATCCTGTCCTACCTTTCTGGATTTTACACTTTTTTCAGATGGCCGTTTTACCCGGGGGGCAGTGAGACTTCATTTTAGTGCAGATTTCCTTTACAGGCTTGCTTGGTTGGCCAAAAAGGGCGTATGCGTTTTTTCCTGAATAAACTCAGGAAAAAACGCATACGCCCTTTTTGGCCAAGTGCATCATTGTCGACGTTGTGCCTCTTTTCCTATGCTTTCAGGGCATTTCCAGTGTACCCCCTGCAATCGTTTTCCTGAAATTCTGCCCTGCTTTCAAGTCCCCTTCGCAGGCTTACTTCAATATATTTTTGGAGGATAGCTGTCATTTATAACTCTGCAGGTTTGTGAATTACAGTGCCCCTGAGCTCCTTTCTTCAACTCGCTTTCTTTTGAGCTGGGCACAAAACCGCAGGATTGTTTCAGGCCCTAATCTGTTTCAGGCAGGGCACGCTGAGCCTTTGGTTAATTCCTCTTCCTCGTGGGAAATGAGCGTTACATTTACCTGTGCAGACACCTACAGCTAATCTCTCATTGCTTCTCCCTATTCCTGTTCATCTTGCACAGAAACTGCAAGCGGTGCCAAACAGGAGGTTAAAGGCACTGACTCTATAAGCAGGGAGTGTGTTAGTAAAGCATCTGGAATGGTGAAGCCGAGGACCAGGATACGAAAACTGAGATGCATTTTAAATTGTTTCCCAATCACACGGTGGACGATACTCTGGGTTTCCAATGCATGTTTTAGCTGGAGGAAGAATCCCTTGAACCTGAAGATTTGGGACCCATGGAATAGGTACCATGCAGTATGACTTCAAAGGGTCTGCATCTGCTCACCGAACCTCACCAATGCTATCAGCCTGAAGTGTCCAGGCTTATGTCTCAACCAGCTCTGGGTGTAGATGTGGTCAATCCCGGTTGCATCACATGCCCTGAGTGAATTATTTAAGAATTGCTCTCTATTTCACTGTCTTTGTGTTTTGTTTTCGAAATTTATTTTGATAATGGGATTTATCGTATTTTCACTGCTGCGTTTCAGCCACTGTACACACGCTTGATTCTCTTTCGGAGACATATATATCCATGGGTTTTAAGATTCTTCCTAGTCAGGTATATTCCTAGGCGTTGAATATGTGGTGTTGAGTCCATTTCGTTGAGCAAGGAGTAGGTCTTGTCTATTACATATTTGGCTTATGGAATGTTATCTGTGCTAATTTCAGTCTCTGGTTTTATGCAGCACCCCAAGGCACCTTTCCCCATAAGCAAGCACTAGTTGGTTTTCTAAATTTGAGACCCTGTTCTGTTTTGTAATTCAGTTCATGTGTAGTCAAGTTTACATTCCGTGTATTAGTGATATCTTAAGATGTTTCTTTTTCTGTGTGACGTAGTTCACGTAGAAGCACCGTACCTGCATCCACTCACTATGCCGCTACGGGCCTGATGACACAGATTTCATTGCTGAGTGATATTGCATTGCACGTACGTGCCACAACTTCTTTATCCATTTTTTGCTTTCTGGGATATTTACTTGGTACTGTAGACGAGCTTCTTGGGAACACAGCCGTCCCAAATTTTGGGGTGGCTCTCTGTTTTTGATTTTAATTTCCCTAAGGAATAGGACCATAAGTGGAAGTGCCATATGCTGTGTTGCTTTGTTTCTTACGTGTTTCAGGAAACACCATACACTTCTCCAGGGTGGCTGTTGGCAATTTACATCCTGCCAATCAGCATAACAAGGCTCCCTGTTCTCCATATCGTGTCGTATCTTTCTGGATTTTACACTTTTTTCAGATGGCCCTTTTGCCCGGGGGGCAGTGAGATTTCATTGTAGTGCAGATTTCCTTTACAGGCTTGCTTGGTTGGCCAAAAAGGGCGTATGTGTTTTTTCCTGAATATATTCAGGAAAAAACGCATACGCCCTTTTTGGCCAAGTGCATCATTGTCGACGTTGTGCCTCTTTTCCTATGCTTTCAGGGCAATTCCAGTCTACCCCCTGCAATCGTTTTCCTGAAATTCTGCCCCGCTTTCAAGTCCCCTTCACAGGCTTACTTCAATATACTTTTGGAAGATAGCTGTCATTTATAACTCTGCAGGTTTGTGAATTACAGTGCCCCTGAGCTCCTTTCTTCAACTCGCTTTCTTGTGAGCGGGGCACAAAACCGCAGGATTGCTTCAGGCCCTAATCTGTTTCCAGCAGGGCACACTGAGCGTTTGTTTAATTCCTCTTCCTGGTGGGCAGTGAGCGTTACATATGCCCGTGCAGACACCTACAGCTAGTCTCTCATTGGTTCTCCCTATTCCTGTTCATCTTGCACAGAAATTGCAAGCTGTGCCAAAGAGGAGGTTAAAGGCACTGACTCTCCAAGTGGGGAGAGTGTTAGTAAAGCATCTGGAATGGTGAACCCGAGGACCAGGATACGAAAAGTGAGATGCATTTTAAATCGTTTCCCAATCACACGGTGGACGATACTCTGGGTTTCCCATGCATGTTTTAGCTGGAGGAAGAATCCCTTGAACCTGGAGAGTTGGGACCCAAGGAATGGGTACCATGCAGTATGACTTCAAATGGTCTGCATTTGCTCACCGAAACTCACCAATGCTATCAGCCTGAAGTGTCCAGCCTTATGTCTCAACCAGATCTGGGTGTAGATGTGGTCAATCCCGGTTGCATCACATGCCCTGAGTGAATTATTTAAGAATTGCTCTCTATTTCACTGTCTTTGTGTTTTGTTTTCGAAATTTATTTTGATAATGGGATTTATCGGATTTTCACTGCTGCGTTTTGGCCGCTGTACACACGCTTGATTCTCTTACGGAGACATATATATCCATGGGTTTTAAGATTCTTCCTAGTCAGGTATATTCTTAGGCGTTGAATATGTGGTGTTGGGTCCATTTCGTTGAGCAAGGAGTAGGTCTTGTCTATTACATATTTGGCTTATGGAAAGTTATCTGTGCTAATTTCAGTCTCTGGTTGTATGCAACTCCCCAACGCACCTTTCCCCATAAGCAAGCACTAGTTGGTTTTCTAAATTTGAGACCCTGTTCTGTTTTGTAATTCAGTTCATGTGTAGTCAAGTTTACATTCCGTGTATTAGTGATATCTTATGATGTTTCTTTTTCTGCGTGACGTAGTTCACGTAGAATCACCGTATCTGCAACCACTCACTATGCCACTACGGGCCTGATGACACAGATTTCATTGCTGAGTGATATTGCATTGTACGTACGTTCCACAACTTCTTTATCCATTTTTTGCTTTCTGGTATATTTACCTGATACTGTAGACGAGCTTCTTGGGAACACAGCCGTCCCAAACTTTGGGGTGGATCTCTGTTTTTGATTTTAATTTCCCTAAGCAATAGGACCATAAGTGCAATTGCCATAGGCTGTGATGCTTTATTTCTTACGTGTTTCAGGAAACACCATACACTTCTCCAGGGTGGCTGTTCACAATTTACATCCTGCCAATCAGCATAACAAGGCTCCCTGTTCTCCATATCCTGTCCTACCTTTCTTGATTTTACACTTTTTTCAGATGGCCCTTTTGCCCGGGGGGGGGGCAGTGAGATTTCATTGTAGTGCAGATTTCCTTTACAGGCTTGCTTGGTTGGCCAAAAGGTACGTATGCGTTTTTTCCTGAATATATTCAGGAAAAAACGCATACGCCCTTTTTGGCCAAGTGCATCATTGTCGACGTTGTGCGTCTTTTCCTATGCTTTCAGGGCAATTACAGTCTACCCCTGCAATCGTTTTCCTGAAATTCTGCCCCGCTTTCAAGTCCCCTTCGCAGGCTTACTTCAATATATTTTTGGAGGATAGCTGTCATTTATAACTCTGCAGGTTTGTGATTTACAGTGCCCCTCAGCTCCTTTCTTCCACTCGCTTTCTTGTGAGCTGGGCACAAAACCGCAGGATTGCTTCAGGCCCTAATCTGTTTCCAGCAGGGCACACTGAGCCTTTGTTTAATTCCTCTTCCTGGTGGGCAATGAGCATTACATTTGCCCGTGCAGACACCTATAGCTAGTCTCTCATTGGTTCTCCCTATTCCTGTTCATCATGCAGAGAAATTGCAAGCTGTGCCAAAGAGGAGGTTAAAGGCACTGACTCTCCAAGCGGGGAGAGTGTTAGTAAAGCATCTGGAATGGTGAACCCGAGGACCAGGATACGAAAACTGAGATGCATTTTAAATCATTTCCCAATCACACGGTGGACGATACTCTGCGTTTCCCATGCATGTTTTAGCTGGAGGAAGAATCCCTTGAACCTGGAGAGTTGGGACCCATGGAATGGGTACCATGCAGTATGACTTCAAAGGGTCTGCATTTGCTCACCGAAACTCACCAACGCTATCAGCCTGAAGTGTCCAGCCTTATGTCTCAACCAGCTCTGGGTGTAGATGTGGTCATTCCCGGTTGCATCTCATGCCCTGAGTGAATTATTTAATAATTGCTCTCTATTTCACTGTCTTTGTGTTTTGTTTTCGAAATTTATTTTGATAATGGGATTTATCGGATTTTCACTGCTGCGTTTTGGCCGCTGTACACACGCTTGATTCTCTTACGGAGACATATATATCCATGGGTTTTAAGATTGTTCCTAGTCATGTATATTCCTAGGCGTTGAATATGTGGTGTTGGGTCCATTTCGTTGAGCAAGGAGTAGGTCTTGTCTATTACATATTTGGCTTATGGAAAGTTATCTGTGCTAATTTCAGTCTCTGGTTTTATGCAGCACCCCAGCGCACCTTTCCCCATAAGCAAGCACTAGTTGGTTTCCTAAATTTGAGACCCTGTTCTGTTTTGTAATTCAGTTCATGTGTAGTCAAGTTTACATTCCGTGTATTACTGATATCTTATGATGTTTCTTTTTCTGTGTGACGTAGTTCACGTAGAATCACCGTACCTGCATCCACTCACTATGCCGCTACGGACCTGATGACACAGATTTCATTGCTGAGTGATATTGCATTGTACGTACGTGCCACAACTTCTTTATCCATTTTTTGTTTTCTGGGATGTTTACCTGATACTGTAGACGAGCTTCTTGGGAACACAGCCGTCCCAAACTTTGGGGTGGCTCTCTGTTTTGGATTTTAATTTCCCTAAGGAATAGGACCATAAGTGCAATTGCCATAGGCTGTGTTGCTTTATTTCTTACATGTTTCAGGAAACACCATACACTTCTCCAGGGTGGCTGTTGGCAATTTACATCCTGCCAATCAGCATAACAAGGTTCCCTGTTCTCCATATCCTGTCCTACCTTTCTGGATTTTACACTTTTTTCAGATGGCCCTTTGCCCGAGGGACAGTGAGACTTCATTGTAGTGCAGATTTCCTTTACAGGCTTGCTTGGTTGGCCAAAAAGGGCGTATGCGTTTTTTCCTGAATATATTCAGGAAAAAACGCATACGCCCTTTTTGGCCAAGTGCATCATTGTCGACGTTCTGCCTCTTTTCCTATGCTTTCAGGGCAATTCCAGTGTACCCCCTGCAATCGTTTTCCTGACATTCTGCCCCGCTTTCAAGCCCACTTCGCAGGCTTACTTCAATATATTTTTGGAGGATAGCTGTCATTTATAACTCTGCAGGTTTGTGAATTACAGTGCCCCTGAGCTCCTTTCTTCAACTCGCTTTCTTGTGAGCTGGGCACAAAACCGCAGGATGGCTTCAGGCCCTAATCTGTTTCCGGCAGGGCACACTGAGCCTTTGGTTAATTCCTCTTCCTGGTGGGAAATGAGCGTTACATTTGCCCGTGCAGACACCTATAGCTAGTCTCTCATTGGTTCTCCCTATTCCTGTTCATCTTGCACAGAAATTGCAAGCTGTGCCAAACAGGAGGTTAAAGGCACTGACTCTCCAAGCGGGGAGAGTGTTAGTAAAGCATCTGAAATGGTGAAACCAAGGACCAGGATACGAAAACTGAGATGCATTTTATATCGTTTCCCAATCACATGGTGGACCATACTGTGGGTTTCCCATACATGTTTTAGCTGGAGGAAGAATCCCTTGAACCTGAAGAGTTGGGACCCATGGAATTTGTACCATGTAGTATGACTTCAAAGGGTCTGCATTTGCTCACCGAAACTCACCAATGCTATCAGCCTGAAGTGTCCAGCCTTATGTCTCAACCAGCTCTGGGTGTAGATGTGTTAAATCCCGGTTGCATCACATGCCCTGAGTGAATTATTTAAGAATTGCTCTCTATTTCACTGTCTTTGTGTTTTGTTTTCGAAATTTATTTTGATAATGGGATTTATCGGATTTTCACTGCTGCGTTTCGGCCGCTGTACACACGCTTGATTCTCTTACGGAGACATATATATCCATGGGTTTGAAGATTTTTCCTAGTCAGGTATATTCCTAGGCGTTGAATATATGGTGTTGGGTCCATTTCGTTGAACAAGGAGTAGGTCTTGTCTGTTACATATTTGGCTTATGGAAAGTCATCTGTGCTAATTTCAGTCTCTGGTTTTATGCAGCACCCCAAGGCACCTTTCCCCATAAGCAAGCACTAGTTGGTTTTCTAAATTTGAGACCCTGTTCTGTTTTGTAATTCAGTTCATGTGTAGTCAAGTTTACATTCCGTGTATTAGTGATATCTTATGATGTTTCTTATTCTGTGTGACGTAGTTCACGTAGAATCTCCGTACCAGCATCCACTCACTATGCCCCTACGGGCCTGATGACACAGATTTCATTGCTGAGTGATACTGCATTGCACGTACGTGCCACAACTTCTTTATCCATTTTTTGCTTTCTGGGATATTTACCTTGTACTGTAGACGAGCTTCTTGTGAACACAGCCGTCCCAAATATTGGGGTGGCTGTCTGTTTTTGATTTTAATTTCCGTAAGCTATAGGACCATAAGTGGAAGTGCCATAGGCTGTGTTGCTTTGTTTCTTACGTGTTTCAGGAAACACCATACACTTCTCCAGGGTGGCTGCTGGCAATTTACATCCTGCCAATCAGCATAACAAGGCTCCCTGTTCTTCATATCCTGTCCTACCTTTCTGGATTTTACACTTTTTTCAGATGGCCCTTTTGCCCGGGGGCCAGTGAGACTTCATTGTAGTGCAGATTTCCTTTACAGGCTTGCTTGGTTGGCCAAAAAGGGCGTATGCGTTTTTTCCTGAATATATATTTTTCCTGAATATATTCAGGAAAAAACGCATACGCCCTTTTTGGCCAAGTGCATCATTGTCGACGTTCTGCCTCTTTTCCTATGCTTTCAGGACAATTACAGTCTAACCCCTGCAATCGTTTTCCTGAAATTCTGCCCCGCTTTCAAGTCCCCTTCGCAGGCTTACTTCAATATATTTTTGGAGGATAGCTGTCATTTATAACTCTGCAGGTTTGTGAATTACAGTGCCCCTGAGCTCCTTTCTTCAACTCGCTTTCTTGTGAGCTGGGCACAAAACCGCAGGATTGCTTCAGGCCCTAATCTGTTTCCGGCAGGGCATGTTGAGCCTTTGGTTAATTCCTCTTCCTGGTGGGAAATGAGCGTTACATTTGCCCGTGCAGACACCTACAGCTAGTCTCTCATTGGTTCTCCCTATTCCTGTTCATCTTGCACAGAAATTGCAAGCTGTGCCAAACAGGAGGTTAAAGGCACTGACTCTCCATGCGGGGAGAGAGTTAGTAAAGCATCTCGAATGGTGAACCCGAGGACCAGGATACGAAAACTGAGATGCATTTTAAATCGTTTCCCAATCACACGGTGGACCATACAGTGGGTTTCCCATGCATGTTTTAGCTGGAGGAAGAATCCCTTGAACCTGGAGAGTTGGGACCCATGGAATAGGTACCATGCAGTATGACTTCAAAGGGTCTGCATTTGCTCACCGAAACTCACCAATGCTATCAGCCTGAAGTGTCCAGCCTTATGTCTCAACCAGCTCTGGGTGTAGATGTGTTAAATTCCAGTTGCATCACATGCGCTGAGTGAATTATTTAAGAATTGCTCATTATTTCACTGTCTTTGTGTTTTGTTTTCGAAATTTATTTTGATAATGGGATTTATCGGATTTTCACTGCTGCGTTTCGGCCGGTGTACACACGCTTGATTCTCTTATGGAGACATATATATCCATGGGTTTGAAGATTCTTCCTAGTCAGGTATATTCCTAGGCGTTGAATATGTGGTGTTGGGTCCATTTCGTTGAACAAGGAGTAGGTCTTGTCTGTTACATATTTGGCTTATGGAAAGTCATCTGTGCTAATTTCAGTCTCTGGTTTTATGCAGCACCCCAAGGCACCTTTCCCCATAAGCAAGCACTAGTTGGTTTTCTAAATTTGAGACCCTGTTCTGTTTTGTAATTCAGTTCATGTGTAGTCAAGTTTACATTCCGTGTATTAGTGATATCTTATGATGTTTCTTTTTCTGTGTGACATAGTTCACGTAGAATCACCGTACCTGCATCCAGTCACTATGCCGCTATGGGCCTGATGACACAGATTACATTGCTGAGTGATATTGCATTGTACGTACGTGCCACAACTTCTTTATCCATTTTTTGCTTTCTGGGATATTTACCTGATACTGTAGACGAGCTTCTTGTGAACACAGCCGTCCCAAATATTGGGGTGGCTGTCTGTTTTTGATTTTAATTTCCGTAAGCTATAGGACCATAAGTGGAAGTGCCATAGGCTGTGTTGCTTTGTTTCTTACGTGTTTCAGGAAACACCATACAGTTCTCCAGGGTGGTTGCTGGCAATTTACATCCTGCCAATCAGCATAACAAGGCTCCCTGTTCTCCATATCCTGTCCTACCTTTCTGGATTTTACACTTTTTTCAGATGACCCTTTTGCCCCGGGGCCAGTGAGACTTCATTGTAGTGCAGATTTCCTTTACAGGCTTGCTTGGTTGGCCAAAAAGTGCGTATGCGTTTTTTCCTGAATATATTCAGGAAAAAACGCATACGCCCTTTTTGGCCAAGTGCATCATTGTCGACGTTGTGTCTCTTTTCCTATGCTTTCAAGGCAATTCCTGTCTACCCCCTGCAATCGTTTTCCTGAAATTCTGCCCCGCTTTCAAGTCCCCTTCGCAGGCTTACTTCAATATATTTTTGGAGGATAGCTGTCAATTATAACTCTGCAGGTTTGTGAATTACAGTGCCCCTGAGCTCCTTTCTTCAACTCGTTTTCTTGTGACCTTGGCACAAAACCGCAGGATTGCTTCAGGCCCTAATCTGTTTCCAGCATGGCACACTGAGCCTTTGTTTAATTCCTCTTCCTGGTGGGCAATGTGTATTACATTTGGGCTTGCAGACACCTACAGCTAGTCTCTCATTGGTTCTCCCTATTCCTGTTCATCTTGCACAGAAATTGCAAACTTTGCCAAACAGGAGGTTAAAGGCACTGACTCTCCAAGCGGGGAGAGTGTTAGTAAAGCGTCTGGAATGGTGAACCCGAGGACAAGGATACGAAAACTGAGATCCATTTTAAATCGTTTCCCAATCACACGGTGGACGATACTCTGTGTTTTCCATGCATGTTTTAGCTGGAGGAAGAATCCCTTGAACCTGGAGAGTTGGGACCCATGGAATGTGTACCATGCAGTATGACTTCAAAGGGTCTGCATTTGCTCACCAAAACTCACCAATGCTATCAGCCTGAAGTGTCCAGCCTTATGTCTCAACCAGCTCTGGGTGTAGATGTGGTCAATCCCGGTTGCATCACATGCCCTGAGTGAATTATTTAAGAATTGCTCTCTATTTCACTGTCTTTGTGTTTTGTTTTCGAAATTTATTTTGATAATGGGATTTATCGGATTTTCACTGCTGCGTTTCGGCTGCTGTACACACGCTTGATTCTGTTACGGAGACATATATATCCATGGGTTTTAAGATTCTTCCTAGTCAGGTATATTCCTAGGCATTGAATATGTGGTGTTGGGTCCATTTCGTTGAGCAAGGAGTAGGTCTTGTCTATTACATATTTGGCTTATGGAATGTTATCTGTGCTAATTTCAGTCTCTGGTTTTATGCAGCACCCCAACGCACCTTTCCCCATAAGCAAGCACTAGTTGGTTTTCTAAATTTGAGACCCTGTTCTGTTTTGTAATTCAGTTCATGTGTAGTCAAGTTTACATTCCGTGTATTAGTGATATCTTATGATGTTTCTTTTTCTGTGTGACGTAGTTCACGTAGAATCACCGTACCTGCATCCACTCACTATGCCGCTACGGGCCTGATGACACAGATTTCATTGCTGAGTGATATTGCATTGCACTTACGTGCCACAACTTCTTTATCCATTTTTTGCTTTCTGGGATATTTACCTGGTACTGTAGAAGAGCTTCTTGGGAACACAGCCGTCCCAAACTTTGGGGTGGCTCTCTGTTTTTGATTTTAATTTCCCTAAGCAATAGGACCATAAGTGCAATTGCCATAGGCTGTGTTGCTTTATTTCTTACGTGTTTCAGGAAACACCATACACTTCTCCAGGGTGGCTGTTCACAATTTACATCATGCCAATCAGCATAACAAGGCTCCATCTTCTCCATATCCTGTCCTACCTTTCTGGATTTTACACTTTTTTCAGATGGCCCTTTTGCCCGGGGGGGGCAGTGAGATTTCATTGTAGGGCACATTTCCTTTACAGGCTTGCTAGGTTGGCCAAAAAGGGCGTATGCGTTTTTTCCTGAATATATTCAGGAAAAAAGGCATACGCCTTTTTTGGCCTAGTGCATCATTGTCGACGTTGTGCCTCTTTTCCTATGCTTTCAGGGCAATTCCAGTCTACCCCCTGCAATCGTTTTCCTGACATTCTGCCCCGCTTTCAAGTCCCCTTCGCAGGCTTACTTCAATATATTTTTGGAGGATAGCTGTCAATTATAACTCTGCAGGTTTGTGAATTACAGTGCCCCTGAGCTCCTTTCTTCATCTCGCTTTCTTGTGAGCTGGGCACAAAACCGCAGGATTGCTTCAGGCCCTAATCTGTTTCCAGCAGGGCACACTGAGCCTTTGTTTAATTCCTCTTCCTGGTGGGCAATGAGCGTTACATTTGCCCGTGCAGACACCTACAGCTAATCTCTCATTGTTTCTCCCTATTCCTGTTCATCTTGCACAGAAATTGCAAGCTGTGCCAAAGAGGAGGTTAAAGGCACTGAATATCCAAGCGGGGAGAGTGTTAGTAAAGCATCTGGAATGGTGAACCCGAGGACCAGGATACGAAAACTGAGATGCATTTTAAATCGTTTCCCAATCACACGGTGGACGATACTCTGGGTTTCCCAAGCATGTTTTAGATGGAGGAAGAATCCCTTGAACCTGGAGAGTTGGGACCCATGGAATGGGTACCTTGCAGTATGACTTCAAAGGGTCTGCATTTGCTCACCGAAACTCACCAATGCTATCAGCCTGAAGTGTCCAGCCTTATGTCTCAACCAGCTCTTGGTGTAGATGTGGTCAATCCCGGTTGCATCACATGCCCTGAGTGAATTATTTAAGAATTGCTCTCTATTTCACTGTCTTTGTGTTTTGTTTTCGAAATTTATTTTGATAATGGGATTTATCGGATTTTCACTGCTGCGTTTAGGCCGCTGTACACACGCTTGATTCTCTTACGGGGACATATATATCCATGGGTTTTAAGATTCTTCCTAGTCAGGTATATTCCTAGGCGTTGAATATGTGGTGTTGGGTCCATTTCGTTGAGCAAGGAGTAGGTCTTGTCTATTACATATTTGGATTATGGAAAGTCATCTGTGCTAATTTCAGTCTCTGGTTTTATGCAGCACCCCAACGCACCTTTCCCCATAAGCAAGCACTAGTTGGTTTTCTAAATTTGAGACCCTGTTCTGTTTTGTAATTCAGTTCATGTGTAGTCAAGTTTACATTCCGTGTATTAGTGATATCTTATGATATTTCTTTTTCTGTGTGACGTAGTTCATGTAGAATCACCGTACCTGCATCCACTCACTATGCCGCTACGGGCCTGTTGACACAGATTTCATTGCTGAGTGATATTGCATTGTACGTACGTGCCACAACTTCTTTATCCATTTTTTGCCTTCTGGGATATTTACCTGATACTGTAGACGAGCTTCTTGTGAATACAGCTGTCCCAAATATTGGGGTGGCTGTCTGTTTTTGATTTTCATTTCCGTAAGCTATAGGACCATAAGTGGAAGTGCCATAGGCTGTGTTGCTTTGTTTCTTACGTGTTTCAGGAAACGCCATACACTTCTCCAGGGTGGCTGCTGGCAATTTACATCCTGCCAATCAGCATAACAAGGCTCCCTGTTCTCCGTATCCTGTCCTACCTTTCTGGATTTTACACTTTTTTCAGATGGCCCTTTTGCCCGGGGGGCAGTGAGACTTCATTGTAGTGCAGATTTCCTTTACAGGCTTGCTTGGTTGGCCAAAAAGGGCGTATGCGTTTTTTCCTGAATATATTCAGGAAAAAACGCATACGCCCTTTTTGGCCAAGTGCATCATTGTCGACGTTCTGCCTCTCTTCCTATGCTTTCAGGGCAATTCTAGTCTACCCCCTGCAATCGTTTTCCTGAAATTCTGCCCCGCTTTCAAGTCCCCATCGCAGGCTTACTTCAATATATTTTTGGAGGATAGCTGTCATTTTTAACTCTGCAGGTTTGTGAATTACAGTGCCCCTGAGCTCCTTTCTTCAATTCGCTTTCTTGTGAGCTGGGCACAAAACCGCAGGATTGCTTCAGGCCCTAATCTGTTTCCGGCAGGGCATGCTGAGCCTTTGGTTAATTCCTCTTCCTGGTGGGAAATGAGCGTTACATTTGCCCGTGCAGACACCTACAGCTAGTCTCTCATTGGTTCTCCCTATTCCTGTTCATCTTGCACAGAAATTACAAGCTGTGCCAAACAGGAGGTTAAAGGCACTGACTCTCCAAGCAGGGAGAGTGTTAGTAAATAATCTGGAATGGTGAACACGAGGACCAGGATACGAAAACTGAGATGCATTTTAAATCGTATCCCAATCACATGGGGGACTATACTGTGGGTTTCCCATGCATGTTTTAGCTGGAGGAAGAATCCCTTGAACCTGAAGAGTTGGGACCCATGGAATGGGTACCTTGCAGTATGACTTCAAAGGGTCTGCATTTGCTCACCGAAACTCACCAATGCTATCAGCCTGAAGTGTCCAGCCTTATGTCTCAACCAGCTCTTGGTGTAGATGTGGTCAATCCCGGTTGCATCACATGCCCTGAGTGAATTATTTAAGAATTGCTCTCTATTTCACTGTCTTTGTGTTTTGTTTTCGAAATTTATTTTGATAATGGGATTTATCGGATTTTCACTGCTGCGTTTAGGCCGCTGTACACACGCTTGATTCTCTTACGGGGACATATATATCCATGGGTTTTAAGATTCTTCCTAGTCAGGTATATTCCTAGGCGTTGAATATGTGGTGTTGGGTCCATTTCGTTGAGCAAGGAGTAGGTCTTGTCTATTACATATTTGGATTATGGAAAGTCATCTGTGCTAATTTCAGTCTCTGGTTTTATGCAGCACCCCAACGCACCTTTCCCCATAAGCAAGCACTAGTTGGTTTTCTAAATTTGAGACCCTGTTCTGTTTTGTAATTCAGTTCATGTGTAGTCAAGTTTACATTCCGTGTATTAGTGATATCTTATGATATTTCTTTTTCTGTGTGACGTAGTTCATGTAGAATCACCGTACCTGCATCCACTCACTATGCCGCTACGGGCCTGTTGACACAGATTTCATTGCTGAGTGATATTGCATTGTACGTACGTGCCACAACTTCTTTATCCATTTTTTGCCTTCTGGGATATTTACCTGATACTGTAGACGAGCTTCTTGTGAATACAGCTGTCCCAAATATTGGGGTGGCTGTCTGTTTTTGATTTTCATTTCCGTAAGCTATAGGACCATAAGTGGAAGTGCCATAGGCTGTGTTGCTTTGTTTCTTACGTGTTTCAGGAAACGCCATACACTTCTCCAGGGTGGCTGCTGGCAATTTACATCCTGCCAATCAGCATAACAAGGCTCCCTGTTCTCCGTATCCTGTCCTACCTTTCTGGATTTTACACTTTTTTCAGATGGCCCTTTTGCCCGGGGGGCAGTGAGACTTCATTGTAGTGCAGATTTCCTTTACAGGCTTGCTTGGTTGGCCAAAAAGGGCGTATGCGTTTTTTCCTGAATATATTCAGGAAAAAACGCATACGCCCTTTTTGGCCAAGTGCATCATTGTCGACGTTCTGCCTCTCTTCCTATGCTTTCAGGGCAATTCTAGTCTACCCCCTGCAATCGTTTTCCTGAAATTCTGCCCCGCTTTCAAGTCCCCATCGCAGGCTTACTTCAATATATTTTTGGAGGATAGCTGTCATTTTTAACTCTGCAGGTTTGTGAATTACAGTGCCCCTGAGCTCCTTTCTTCAATTCGCTTTCTTGTGAGCTGGGCACAAAACCGCAGGATTGCTTCAGGCCCTAATCTGTTTCCGGCAGGGCATGCTGAGCCTTTGGTTAATTCCTCTTCCTGGTGGGAAATGAGCGTTACATTTGCCCGTGCAGACACCTACAGCTAGTCTCTCATTGGTTCTCCCTATTCCTGTTCATCTTGCACAGAAATTACAAGCTGTGCCAAACAGGAGGTTAAAGGCACTGACTCTCCAAGCAGGGAGAGTGTTAGTAAATAATCTGGAATGGTGAACACGAGGACCAGGATACGAAAACTGAGATGCATTTTAAATCGTATCCCAATCACATGGGGGACTATACTGTGGGTTTCCCATGCATGTTTTAGCTGGAGGAAGAATCCCTTGAACCTGAAGAGTTGGGACCCATGGAATAGGTACCATGCAGTATGACTTCAAAGGGTCTGCATTTGTTCACCGAAACTCACCAATGCTATCAACCTGAAGTGTCCAGCCTTATGTCTCAACCAGCTCTGGGTGTAGATGTGGTCAATCCCGGTTGCATCACATGCCCTGAGTGAATTATTTAAGAATTGCTATTTCACTGTCTTTGTGTTTTGTTTTCGAAATTTATTTTGATAATGGGATTTATCGGATTTTCACTGCTGCGTTTCGGCCGCTGTACACACGCTTGATTCTCTTACGGAGACATATATATCAATGGGTTATAAGATTCTTCCTAGTCAGGTATATTCCTAGGCGTTGAATATGTGGTGTTGGGTCCATTTCGTTGAGCAAGGAGTAGGTCTTGTCTATTACATATTTGGCTTATGGAAAGTTATCTGTGCTAATTTCAGTCTCTGGTTTTATGCAGCTCCCCAAGGCACCTTTCCCCATAAGCAAGCACTATTTGGTTTTCTAAATTTGAGACCCTGTTCTGTTTTGTAATTCAGTTCATGTGTAGTCAAGTTTACATTCCGTGTATTAGTGATATCTTATGATGTTTCTTTTTCTGTGTGATGTAGTTCACGTAGAATCACCGTACCTGCATCCACTCACTATGCCGCTACGGGCCTGATGACACAGATTTCATTGCTGAGTGATACTGCATTGCACGTACGTGCCACAACTTCTTTATCCATTTTTTGCTTTCTGGGATATTTACCTGGTACTGTAGACGAGCTTCTTGGGAACACAGCCGTCCCAAACTTTGGGGTGGCTCTCTGTTTTTGAATTTAATTTCCCTAAGGAATAGGACCATAAGTGTAATTGCCATAGGCTGTGTTGCTTTATTTCTTACGTGTTTCAGGAAAAACCATACACTTCTCCAGGGTGGCTGCTGGCAATTTACATCCTGCCAATCAGCATAACAAGGCTCCCTGTTCTCCATATCCTGTCCTACCTTTCTGGATTTTACACTTTTTTCAGATGGCCCTTTTGCCCGGGGGGCAGTGAGACTTCATTATAGTGCAGATTTCCTTTACAGGCTTGCTTGGTTTGCCAAAAACGGCGTATGCGTTTGTTCCTGAATATATTCAGGAACAAACTCATAAGCCCTTTTTGGCCAAGTGCATCATTGTCGACGTTCTGCCTCTTTTCCTATGCTTTCAGGGCAATTCCAGTCTAGCCCCTGCAATCGTTTTCCTGAAATTCTGCCCCGCTTTCAAGTCCCCTTCGCAGGCTTACTTCAATATATTTTTGGAGGATAGCTGTCATTTATAACTCTGCAGGTTTGTGAATTACAGTGCCCCTGAGCTCCTTTCTTCAACTCGCTTTCTTGTGAGCTGGGCACAAAACCGCAGGATTGCTTCAGGCCCTAATCTGTTTCCGGCAGGGCATGCTAAGCCTTTGGTTAATTCCTCTTCCTGGTGGGAAATGAGCGTTACATTTGCCCGTGCAGACACCTACAGCTAGTCTCTCATTGGTTCTCCCTATTCCTGTTCATCTTGCACAGAAATTGCAAGCTGTGCCAAAGAGGAGGTTAAAGGCACTGACTCTCCAAGCGGGGAGAGTGTTTGTAAAGCATCTGGAATGGTGAACCCGAGGACCAGGATACGAAAACTGAGATGCATTTTAAATCGTTTCCCAATCACACGGTGGATGATACTCTGGGTTTCCCATGCATGTTTTAGCTGGAGGAAGAATCCCTTGAACCTGGAGAGTTGGGACCCATGGAATGGGTACCATGCAGTATGACTTCAAAGGGTCTGCATTTGCTCACCGAAACTCACCAATGCTATCAGCCTGAAGTGTCCAGCCTTATGTCTCAACCAGCTCTGGGTGTAGATGTGGTCAATCCCGGTTGCATCACATGCCCTGAGTGAATTATTTAGGAATTGCTCTCTATTTCACTGTCTTTGTGTTTTGTTTTCGAAATTTATTTTGATAATGGGATTTATCGGATTTTCACTGCTGCGTTTCGGCCGCTGTACACACGCTTGATTCTCTTACGGAGACATATATATCCATGGGTTTTAAGATTCTTCCTAGTCAGGTATATTCCTAGGCGTTGAATATGTGGTGTTGGGTCCATTTCGTTGAGCAAGGAGTAGGTCTTGTCTATTACATATTTGGCTTATGGAAAGTTATCTGTGCTAATTTCAGTCTCTGGTTTTATGCAGCACCCCAACGTACCTTTCCCCATAAGCAAGCACTAGTTGCTTTTCTAAATATGAGACCCTGTTCTGTTTTGGAATTCAGTTCATGTGTAGTCAAGTTTACATTCCGTGTATTAGTGATATCTTATGATGTTTCTTTTTCTGTGTGACGTAGTTCACGTAGAATCACCGTACCTGCATCCACTCACTATGCCGCTACGGGCCTGATGACACAGATTTCATTGCTGAGTGATATTGCATTGTACGTACGTGCCACAACTTCTTTATCCATTTTTTGCTTTCTGGGATATTTACCTGATACTGTAGACGAGCTTCTTGTGAACACAGCCTTCCCAAATATTGGGGTGGCTGTCTGTTTTTGATTTTAATTTCCGTAAGCTATAGGACCATAAGTGGAAGTGCCATAGGCTGTGTTGCTTTGTTTCTTACGTGTTTCAGGAAACACCATACACTTCTCCAGGGTGGCTGCAGGCAATTTACATCCTGCCAATCAGCATAACAAGGCTCCCTGTTCTCCATATCCTGTCCTACCTTTCTGGATTTTACACTTTTTTCAGATGGCCCTTTTGCCCGGGGGGCAGTGAGACTTCATTGTAGTGCAGATTTCCTTTACAGGCTTGCTTGGTTGGCCAAAAAGGGCGTATGCGTTTTTTCCTGAATATATTCAGGAAAAAACGCATACGCCCTTTTTGGCCAAGTGCATCATTGTCGACGTTGTGCCTCTTTTCCTATGCTTTCAGGGCAATTCCAGTCTAGCCCCTGCAATCGTTTTCCTGAAATTCTGCCCCGCTTTCAAGTCCCCTTCGCAGGCTTACTTCAATATATTTTTGGAGGATAGCTGTCATTTATAACTCTGCAGTTTTGTGAATTACAGTGCCCCTGAGCTCCTTTCTTCAACTCGCTTTCTTGTGAGCTGGGCACAAAACCGCAGGATTGCTTCAGGCCCTAATCTGTTTTCAGCAGGGCACGCTGAGCCTTTGTTTAATTCCTCTTCCTGGTGGGAAATGAGCGTTATATTTGCCCATGCAGACACCTACAGCTAGTCTCTCATTGGTTCTCCCTATTCCTGTTCATCTTGCACAGAAATTGCAAGCTGTGCCAAAGAGGAGGTTAAAGGCACTGACTCTCCAAGCGGGGAGAGTGTTAGTAAAGCATCTGGAATGGTGAAACCGAGGACCAGGATACGAAAACTGAGATGCATTTTAAATCGTTTCCCTATCACACGGTTGACGATACTCTGGGTTTCCCATGCATGTTATACCTGGAGGAAGGGAGAAGAATGCCTTGAACCTGGAGAGTTGGGACCCATGGAATGGGTGCCATGCAGTATGAATTCAAAGGGTCTGCATTTGCTCACCGGAACTCACCAATGCTATCAGCCTGAAGTGTCCAGCCTTATGTCTGAACCAGCTCTGGGTGTAGATGTGGTCATTCCCGGTTGCATCACATGCCCTGAGTGAATGATTTAAGAATTGCTCTCCTTTTCACTGTCTTTGTGTTTTGTTTTCGAAATTTCTTTTGATAATGGGATTTATCGGATTTTCACTGCTGCGTTTCGGCCTCTGTACACACGATTGATTCTCTTACGGAGACATATATATCCATGGGTTTTAAGATTCTTCCTAGTCAGGTATATTCCTAGGCGTTGAATATGTGGTGTTGGGTCCATTTCGTTGAGCAAGTAGTAGGTCTTGTCTATTACATATTTGGCTTATGGAAAGTTATCTGTGCTAATTTCAGTCTCTGGTTGTATGCAACACCCCAACGCACCTTTCCCCATAAGCAAGCACTAGTTGGTTTTCTAAATTTGAGACCCTGTTCTGTTTTGTAATTCAGTTCATGTGTAGTCAAGTTTATATTCCGTGTATTAGTGATAACTTATGATGTTTCTTTTTCTGCGTGACGTAGTTCACGTAGAATCACCGTATCTGCAACCACTCACTATGCCGCAACGGGCCTGATGACACAGATTTCATTGCTGAGTGATATTGCATTGTACGTACGTGCCACAACTTCTTTATCCATTTTTTGCTTTCTGGTATAATTACCTGATTCTGTAGACGAGCTTCTTGTGAACACAGCCGTCCCAAATATTGGGGTGGCTCTCTGTTTTTGATTTTAATTTCCGTAAGCTATAGGACCATAAGTGGAAGTGCCATAGGCTGTGTTGCTTTGTTTCTTACCTGTTTCAGGAAACGCCATACACTTCTCCAGGGTGGCTGCTGGCAATATACATCCTGCCAATCAGCATAACAAGGCTCCCTGTTCTCCATATCCTGTCCTACCTTTCTGGATTTTACACTTTTTTCAGATAGCCCTTTTGCCCGGGGGGCAGTGAGACTTCATTGTAGTGCAGATTTCTTTACAGGCTTGCTTGGTTGGCCAAAAAGGGCGTATGCGTTTTTTCCTGAATATATTCAGGAAAAAACGCATACGCCCTTTTTGGCCAACTGCATCATTGTCGACGATCTGCCTCTTTTCCTATGCTTTCAGGGCAATTCCAGTCTACCCCCTGCAATGGTTTTCCTGAAACTCTGCCCCGCTTTCTAGTCCCCTTCGCAGGCTTACTTCAATATATTTTTGGAGGATAGCTGTCATTTATAACTCTGCAGGTTTGTGAATTACAGTGCCCCTGAGCTCCTTTCTTCAACTCGCTTTCTTGTGAGCTGGGCACAAAACCGCAGGATTGCTTCAGGCCCTAATCTGTTTCCGGCAGGGCACGCTGAGCCTTTGGTTAATTCCTCTTCCTGATGGGAAATGAGCATTACATTTGCCCGTGCAGAAACCTATAGCTAGTCTCTCATTGGTTCTCCCTATTCCTGTTCATCTTGCACAGAAATTGCAAGCTGTGCCAAAGAGGAGGTTAAAGGCACTGACTCTCCAAGCGGTGAGAGTGTTAGTAAAGCATCTGGAATGGTGAACCCGAGGACCAGTATACGAAAACTGAGATGCATTTTAAATCGTTTCCCAATCACACGGTGGACGATACTCTGGGTTTCCCATGCATGTTTTAGCAGGAGGAAGAATCCCTTGAACCTGGAGAGTTGGGACCCATGGAATGGGTACCATGCAGTATGACTTCAAAGGGTCTGCATTTGCTCACCGAAACTCACCAATGCTATCAGCCTGAAGTGTCCAGCCTTATGTCTTAACCAGCTCTGCGTGTAGATGTGGTCAATCCCGGTTGCATCACATGCCCTGAGTGAATTATTTAAGAATTGCTCTCTATTTCACTGTCTTTGTGTTTTGTTTTCGAAATTAATTTTGATAATGGGATTTATCGGATTTTCACTGCTGCGTTTCGGCCGCTGTACACACGCTTGATTCTCTTACGGAGGCATATATATCCATGGGTTTTAAGATTCTTCCTAGTCAGGTATATTCCTAGGCGTTGAATATGTGGTGTTGGGTCCATTTCGTTGAGCAAGGAGTAGGTCTTGTCTATTACATATTTGGCTTATGGAAAGTTATCTGTGCTAATTTCAGTCTCTGGTTTTATGCAGCACCCCAAGGCACCTTTCCCCATAAGCAAGCACTAGTTGGTTTTCTAAATTTGAGACCCTGTTCTGTTTTGTAATTCAGTTCATATGTAGTCAAGTTTACATTCCGTGTATTAGTGATATCTTATGATGTTTCTTTTTCTGTGTGACGTAGTTCACGTAGAATCACCGTACCTGCATCCACTCACTATGCCGCTACGGGCCTGATGACACAGATTTCATTGCTGAGTGATATTGCATTGTACGTACATGCCACAACTTCTTTATCCATTTTTTGCTTTCTGGGATATTTACCTGGTACTGTAGACGAGCTTCTTGTGAACACAGCCGTCCCAAATATTGGGGTGGCTGTCTGTTTTTGATTTTAATTTCCGTAAACTATAGGACCATAAGTGGAAGTGCCATAGGCTGTGTTGCTTTGTTTCTTACGTGTTTCAGGAAACACCATACACTTCTCCAGGGTGGCTGCTGGCAATTTACATCCTGCCAATCAGCATAACAAGGCTCCCTGTTCTCCATATCCTGTCCTAACTTTCTGGATTTTACACTATTTTCAGATGGCCCTTTTGCCCGGGGGGCTGTGAGACTTCATTGTAGTGCAGATTTCCTTTACAGGCTTGCTTGGTTGGCCAAAAAGGGCGTATGCGTTTTTTCCTGAATATATTCAGGAAAAAACGCATACGCCCTTTTTGGCCAAGTGCATCATTGTCGACGTTCTGCCTCTTTTCCTATGCTTTGAAGGCAATTCCAGTCTACCCCCGGCAATCGTTTTACTGAAATTCTGCCCCGCTTTCAAGTCCCCTTCGCAGGCTTACTTCAATATATTTTTGGAGGATAGCTGTCATTTATAACTCTGCAGGTTTTTGAATTACAGTGCCCCTGAGCTCCTTTCTTCAACTCGCTTTCTTGTGAGCTGGGCACAAAATCGCAGGATTGCTTCAGGCCCTAATCTGTTTCCGGCAGGGCACACTGAGCCTTTGGTTAATTCCTCTTCCTGGTGGGCAATGAGCGTTACATTTGCCCGTGCAGACACCTATAGCTAGTCTCTCATTGGTTCTCCCTATTCCTGTTCATCTTGCACAGAAATTGCAAGCTGTGCCAAACAGGAGGTTAAAGGCACTGACTCTCCAAGCAGGGAGAGTGTTAGTAAAGCATCTGGAATGGTGAACCCGAGGAACAGGATACGAAAACTGAGATGCGTTTTAAATCATTTCCCAATCACACGGTGGACCATACTGTGGGTTTCCAATGCATGTTTAGCTGGAGGAAGAATCCCTTGAACCTGAATAGTTGGGACCCATGGAATAGTTACCATGCAGTATGTCTTCAAAGGGTCTGCATTTGCTCACCGAACCTCACCAATGCTATCAGCCTGAAGTGTCCAGCCTTATGTCTCAACCAGCTCTGGGTGTAGATGTGGTCAATCCCGGTTGCATCACATGCCCTGAGTGAATTATTTAAGAATTGCTCTCTATTTCACTGTCTTTGTGTTTTGTTTTCGAAATTTATTTTGATAATGGGATTTATCGGATTTTTACTGCTGCGTTTCGGCCGCTGTACACACGCTTGATTCTCTTACGGAGACATATATATCCATGGGTTTTAAGATTCTTCCTAGTCAGGTATATTCCTAGGCGTTGAATATGTGGTGTTGGGTCCATTTCGTTAAGCAAGGAGTAGGTCTTGTCTATTACATATTTGGCTTATGGAAAGTTATCTGTGCTAATTTCAGTCTCTGGTTTTATGCAGCACCCCAAGGCACCTTTTCCCATAAGCAAGCACTAGTTGGTTTTCTAAATTTGAGACCCTGTTCTGTTTTGTAATTCAGTTCATGTGTAGTCAAGTTTACATTCCGTGTATTAGTGATATCTTATGATGTTTCTTTTTCTGTGTGAGGTAGTTCACGTAGAATCACCGTACCTGCATCCACTCACTATGCCGCTACGGGCCTGATGACACAGATTTCATTGCTGAGTGATATTGCATTGTACGTACGTGCCACAACTTCTTTATCCATTTTTTGCTTTCTGGGATATTTACCTGATACTGTAGACGAGCTTCTTGTGAACACAGCTGTCACAAATATTGGGGTGGCTGTCTGTTTTTGATTTTAATTTCCGTAAGCTATAGGACCATAAGTGGAAGTGCCATAGGCTGTGTTGCTTTGTTTGTTACGTGTTTCAGGAAACACCGTACACTTCTCCAGGGTGGCTGCTGGCAATTTACATCCTGCCAATCAGCATAACAAGGCTCCCTGTTCTCCATATCCTGTCCTACCTTTCTGGATTTTACACTTTTTTCAGATGGCCCTTTTGCCCGGGGGGCAGTGAGACTTCATTGTAGTGCAGATTTCCTTTACAGGCTTGCTTGGTTGGCCAAAAAGGGCGTATGCGTTTGTTCCTGAATATATTCAGGAACAAACGCATACGCCCTTTTTGGCCAAGTGCATCATTGTCGACGTTCTGCCTCTTTTCCTATGCTTTCAGGGCAATTCCTGTCTACACCCTGCAATCGTTTTCCTGTAATTCTGCCCCGCTTTCAAGTCCCCTTCGCAGGCTTACTTCAATATATTTTTGGAGGATAGCTGTCATTTATAACTCTGCAGGTTTGTGAATTACAGTGCCCCTGAGCTCCTTTCTTCAACTCGCTTTCTTGTGAGCTGGGCACAAAACCGCAAGATTGCTTCAGGCCCTAATCTGTTTCCGGCAGGGCTTGCTGAGCCTTTGGTTAATTCCTCTTCCTGGTGGGAAATGAGCGTTACATTTGCCCGTGCAGACACCTACAGCTAGTCTCTCATTGGTTCTCCCTATTCCTGTTCATCTTGCACAGAAATTACAAGCTGTGCCAAATAGGAGGTTAAAGGCACTGACTCTCCAAGCAGGGAGAGTGTTAGTAAAGAATCTGGAATGGTGAACCCGAGGACCAGGATACTTAAACTGAGATGCATTTTAAATCGTTTCCCAATCACATGGTGGACCATACTGTGGGTTTCCCATGCATGTTTTAGCTGGAGGAAGAATCCCTTGAACCTGAAGAGTTGGGACCCATGGAATAGGTACCATGCAGTATGACTTCAAAGGGTCTGCATTTGCTCACCGAAACTCACCAATGCTATCAACCTGAAGTGTCCAGCCTTATGTCTCAACCAGCTCTGGGTGTAGATGCGGTCAATCCCGGTTGCATCACATGCCCTGAGTGAATTATTTAAGAATTGCTCTCTATTTCACTGTCTTTGTGTTTTGTTTTCGAAATTTATTTTGATAATGGGATGTATCGGATTTTCACTGCTGCGTTTCGCCCGCTGAACACACACTTGTTTCTCTTACGGAGACATATATATCCATGGGTTGTAAGATTCTTCCTAGTCAGGTATATTCCTAGGCATTGAATATGTGGTGTTGGGTCCATTTCGTTGAGCAAGGAGTAGGTCTTGTCTATTACATATTTGGCTTATGGAAAGTTATCTGTGCTATTTTCAGTCTCTGGTTTTATGCAGCTCCCCAAGGCACCGTTCCCCATAAGCAAGCACTATTTGGTTTTCTAAATTTGAGACCCTGTTCTGTTTTGTAATTCAGTTCATGTGTAGTCAAGTTTACATTCCGTGAATTAGTGATATCTTATGATGTTTCTTTTTCTGTGTGACGTAGTTCACGTAGAATCACCGTACCTGCATCCACTCACTATGCCGCTACGCGCCTGATGACACAGATTTCATTGCTGAGTGATATTGCATTGTACGTACGTGCCACAACTTCTTTATCCATTTTTTGCTTTCTGGGATATTTACCTGATACTGTAGATGAGCTTCTTGTGAACACAGCCGTCCCAAATATTGGGGTGGCTGTCTGTTTTTGATTTTAATTTCCGTAAGCTATAGGACCATAAGTTGAAGTGCCATAGGCTGTGTTGCTTTGTTTCTTACGTATTTCAGGAAACACCATACACTTCTCCAGGGTGGCTGCTGGCAATTTACATCCTGCCAATCAGCATAACAAGGCTCCCTGTTCTCCATATCCTGTCCTACCTTTCTGGATTTTACACTTTTTTCAGATGGCCCTTTTGCCCGGGGGGCAGTGAGACTTCATTGTAGTGCAGATTTCCTTTACAGGCTTGCTTGGTTGGCCAAAAAGGGCGTATGCGTTTTTTCCTGAATATATTCAGGTAAAAACGCATACGACCTTTTGCCAAGTGCATCATTGTCGACATTGTGCCTCTTTTCCTATGCTTTCAGGGCAATTCCAGTCTACCCCCTGTAATCGTTTTCCTGAAATTCTGCCCCGCTTTCAAGTCCCCTTCGCAGGCTTACTTCAATATATTTTTGGAGGATAGCTGTCATTTATAACTCTGCAGGTTTGTGAATTACAGTGCCCCTGAGCTCCTTTCTTCAACTCGCTTTCTTGTGAGCTGGGCACAAAACCGCAGGATTGCTTCAGGCCCTAATCTGTTTCCAGCAGGGCACACTGAGCCTTTGTTTAATTCCTCTTCCTGGTGGGCAATGAGCGTTACATTTGCCCGTGCAGACACCTACAGCTAGTCTCTCATTGGTTCTCCCTATTCCTGTTCATCTTGCACAGAAATTGCAAGCTGTGCCAAAGAGGAGGTTAAAGGCACTGACTCTCCAAGCGGGGAGAGTGTTAGTAAAGCATCTGGAATGGTGAACCCGAGGACCAGGATACGAAAACTGAGATGCATTTTAAATCGTTTCCCAATCACACGGTGGATGATACTCTGGGTTTCCCATGCATATTTTAGCTGGAGGAAGAATCCCTTGAACCTGGAGAGTTGGGACCCATGGAATGGGTACCATGCAGTATGACTTCAAAGGGTCTGCATTTGCTCACCGAAACTCACCAATGCTATCAGCCTGAAGTGTCCAGCCTTATGTCTCAACCAGCTCTGGGTGTAGATGTGGTCAATCCCGGTTGCATCAGATGCCCTGAGTGAATTATTTAAGAATTGCTTTCTATTTCACTGTCTTTGTGTTTTATTTTTGAAATTTATTTTGATAATGGGATTTATCGGATTTTCACTGCTGCGTTTCTGCCAATATACACACACGCTTGATTCTCTTACGGAGACATATATATCCATGGGTTTTAAGATTCTTCCTAGTCAGGTATATTCCTAGGCGTTGAATATGTGGTGTTCAGTCCATTTCGTTGAGCAAGGAGTAGGTCTTGTCTATTACATATTTGGCTTATGGACTGTTATCTGTGCTAATTTCAGTCTCTGGTTTTATGCAGCACCCCAACGCACCTTTCCCCATAAGCAAGCACTAGTTGGTTTTCTAAATTTGAGACCCTGTTCTGTTTTGTAATTCAGTTCATGTGTAGTCAAGTTTATATTCCGTGTATTAGTGATATTTTATGATGTTTCTTTTTCTGTGTGACGTAGTTCACGTAGAATCACCGTACCTGCATCCACTCACTATGCCGCTACGGGCCTGATGACACAGATTTCATTGCTGAGTGATATTGCATTGTACGTACGTGCCACAACTTCTTTATCCATTTTTTGCTTTCTGGGATATTTACCTGATACTGTAGATGAGCTTCTTATGAACACAGCCGTCCCAAATATTGGGGTGGCTGTCTGTTTTAGATTTTAATTTCCGTAAGCTATAGGACCATAAGTGGAAGTGCCATAGGCTGTGTTGCTTTGTTTCTTACGTGTTTCAGGAAACACCATACACTTCTCCAGGGTGGCTGCAGGCAATTTACATCCTGCCAATCAGCATAACAAGGCTCCCTGTTCTCCATATCCTGTCCTACCTTTCTGGATTTTACACTTTTTTCAGATGGCCCTTTTGCCCGGGGGGCAGTGAGACTTCATTGTAGTGCAGATTTCCTTTACAGGCTTGCTTGGTTGGCCAAAAAGGGCGTATGCGTTTTTTCCTGAATATATTCAGGAAAAAACGCATACGACCTTTTGCCAAGTGCATCATTGTCGACGTTGTGCGTCTTTTCCTATGCTTTCAGGGCAATTCCAGTCTAGCCCCTGCAATCGTTTTCCTGAAATTCTGCCCCGCTTTCAAGTCCCCTTCGCAGGCTTACGTCAATATATTTTTGGAGGATAGCTGTCATTTATAACTCTGCAGTTTTGTGAATTACAGTGCCCCTGAGCTCCTTTCTTCAACTTGCTTTCTTGTGAGCTGGGCACAAAACCGCAGGATTGCTTCAGGCCCTAATCTGTTTTCAGCAGGGCACGCTGAGCCTTTGTTTAATTCCTCTTCCTGGTGGGAAATGAGCGTTAAATTTGCCCATGCAGACACCTACAGCTAGTCTCTCATTGGTTCTCCCTATTCCTGTTCATCTTGCACAGAAATTGCAAGCTGTGCCAAAGAGGAGGTTAAAGGCATTGACTCTCCAAGCGGGGAGAGTGTTAGTAAAGCATCTGGAATGGTGAAACCGAGGACCAGGATACGAAAACTGAGATGCATTTTAAATCGTTTCCCTATCACACGGTTGACGATACTCTGGGTTTCCCATGCATGTTATACCTGGAGGAAGAATGCCTTGAACCTGGAGAGTTGGGACCCATGGAATGGGTACCATGCAGTATGAATTCAAAGGGTCTGCATTTGCTCACCGGAACTCACCAATGCTATCAGCCTGAAGTGTCCAGCCTTATGTCTGAACCAGCTCTGGGTGTAGATGTGGTCATTCCCGGTTGCATCACATGCCCTGAGTGAATGATTTAAGAATTGCTCTCCTTTTCACTGTCTTTGTGTTTTGTTTTCGAAATTTCTTTTGATAATGGGATTTATCGGATTTTCACTGCTGCGTTTCGGCCTCTGTACACACGCTTGATTCTCTTACGGAGACATATATATCCATGGGTTTTAAGATTCTTCCTAGTCAGGTATATTCCTAGGCGTTGAATATGTGGTGTTGGGTCCATTTCGTTGAGCAAGTAGTAGGTCTTGTCTATTACATATTTGGCTTATGGAAAGTTATCTGTGCTAATTTCAGTCTCTGGTTGTATGCAACACCCCAACGCACCTTTCCCCATAAGCAAGCACTAGTTGGTTTTCTAAATTTGAGACCCTGTTCTGTTTTGTAATTCAGTTCATGTGTAGTCAAGTTTATATTCCGTGTATTAGTGATATCTTATGATGTTTCTATTTCTGCGTGACGTAGTTCACGTAGAATCACCGTATCTGCAACCACTCACTATGCCGCTACGGGCCTGATGACACAGATTTCATTGCTGAGTGATATTGCATTGTACGTACGTGCCACAACTTCTTTATCCATTTTTTGCTTTCTGGTATATTTACCTGATTCTGTAGACGAGCTTCTTGTGAACACAGCCGTCCCAAATATTGGGGTGGCTCTCTGTTTTTGATTTTAATTTCCGTAAGCTATAGGACCATAAGTGGAAGTGCCATAGGCTGTGTTGCTTTGTTTCTTACGTGTTTCAGGAAACGCCATACACTTCTCCAGGGTGGCTGCTGGCAATATACATCCTGCCAATCAGCATAACAAGGCTCCCTGTTCTCCATATCCTGTCCTACCTTTCTGGATTTTACACTTTTTTCAGATAGCCCTTTTGCCCGGTGGGCAGTGAGACTTCATTGTAGTGCAGATTTCTTTACAGGCTTGCTTGGTTGGCCAAAAAGGGCGTATGCGTTTTTTCCTGAATATATTCAGGAAAAAACGCATACGCCCTTTTTGGCCAACTGCATCATTGTCGACGATCTGCCTCTTTTCCTATGCTTTCAGGGCAATTCCAGTCTACCCCCTGCAATGGTTTTCCTGA
This sequence comes from Phocoena phocoena, assembly GCF_963924675.1. NCBI lineage: Eukaryota > Metazoa > Chordata > Mammalia > Artiodactyla > Phocoenidae > Phocoena > Phocoena phocoena. Next base: position 379,000 of record NW_027077514.1, on the reverse strand, counting down.
AACTCTGCCCCGCTTTCTAGTCCCCTTCGCAGGCTTACTTCAATATATTTTTGGAGGATAGCTGTCATTTATAACTCTGCAGGTTTGTGAATTACAGTGCCCCTGAGCTCCTTTCTTCAACTCGCTTTCTTGTGAGCTGGGCACAAAACCGCAGGATTGCTTCAGGCCCTAATCTGTTTCCGGCAGGGCACGCTGAGCCTTTGGTTAATTCCTCTTCCTGATGGGAAATGAGCATTACATTTGCCCGTGCAGAAACCTATAGCTAGTCTCTCATTGGTTCTCCCTATTCCTGTTCATCTTGCACAGAAATTGCAAGCTGTGCCAAAGAGGAGGTTAAAGGCACTGACTCTCCAAGCGGTGAGAGTGTTAGTAAAGCATCTGGAATGGTGAACCCGAGGACCAGTATACGAAAACTGAGATGCATTTTAAATCGTTTCCCAATCACACGGTGGACGATACTCTGGGTTTCCCATGCATGTTTTAGCAGGAGGAAGAATCCCTTGAACCTGGAGAGTTGGGACCCATGGAATGGGTACCATGCAGTATGACTTCAAAGGGTCTGCATTTGCTCACCGAAACTCACCAATGCTATCAGCCTGAAGTGTCCAGCCTTATGTCTTAACCAGCTCTGCGTGTAGATGTGGTCAATCCCGGTTGCATCACATGCCCTGAGTGAATTATTTAAGAATTGCTCTCTATTTCACTGTCTTTGTGTTTTGTTTTCGAAATTAATTTTGATAATGGGATTTATCGGATTTTCACTGCTGCGTTTCGGCCGCTGTACACACGCTTGATTCTCTTACGGAGGCATATATATCCATGGGTTTTAAGATTCTTCCTAGTCAGGTATATTCCTAGGCGTTGAATATGTGGTGTTGGGTCCATTTCGTTGAGCAAGGAGTAGGTCTTGTCTATTACATATTTGGCTTATGGAAAGTTATCTGTGCTAATTTCAGTCTCTGGTTTTATGCAGCACCCCAAGGCACCTTTCCCCATAAGCAAGCACTAGTTGGTTTTCTAAATTTGAGACCCTGTTCTGTTTTGTAATTCAGTTCATATGTAGTCAAGTTTACATTCCGTGTATTAGTGATATCTTATGATGTTTCTTTTTCTGTGTGACGTAGTTCACGTAGAATCACCGTACCTGCATCCACTCACTATGCCGCTACGGGCCTGATGACACAGATTTCATTGCTGAGTGATATTGCATTGTACGTACATGCCACAACTTCTTTATCCATTTTTTGCTTTCTGGGATATTTACCTGGTACTGTAGACGAGCTTCTTGTGAACACAGCCGTCCCAAATATTGGGGTGGCTGTCTGTTTTTGATTTTAATTTCCGTAACCTATAGGACCATAAGTGGAAGTGCCATAGGCTGTGTTGCTTTGTTTCTTACGTGTTTCAGGAAACACCATACACTTCTCCAGGGTGGCTGCTGGCAATTTACATCCTGCCAATCAGCATAACAAGGCTCCCTGTTCTCCATATCCTGTCCTAACTTTCTGGATTTTACACTATTTTCAGATGGCCCTTTTGCCCGGGGGGCTGTGAGACTTCATTGTAGTGCAGATTTCCTTTACAGGCTTGCTTGGTTGGCCAAAAAGGGCGTATGCGTTTTTTCCTGAATATATTCAGGAAAAAACGCATACGCCCTTTTTGGCCAAGTGCATCATTGTCGACGTTCTGCCTCTTTTCCTATGCTTTGAAGGCAATTCCAGTCTACCCCCGGCAATCGTTTTACTGAAATTCTGCCCCGCTTTCAAGTCCCCTTCGCAGGCTTACTTCAATATATTTTTGGAGGATAGCTGTCATTTATAACTCTGCAGGTTTGTGAATTACAGTGCCCCTGAGCTCCTTTCTTCAACTCGCTTTCTTGTGAGCTGGGCACAAAATCGCAGGATTGCTTCAGGCCCTAATCTGTTTCCGGCAGGGCACACTGAGCCTTTGGTTAATTCCTCTTCCTGGTGGGCAATGAGCGTTACATTTGCCCGTGCAGACACCTATAGCTAGTCTCTCATTGGTTCTCCCTATTCCTGTTCATCTTGCACAGAAATTGCAAGCTGTGCCAAACAGGAGGTTAAAGGCACTGACTCTCCAAGCAGGGAGAGTGTTAGTAAAGCATCTGGAATGGTGAACCCGAGGAACAGGATACGAAAACTGAGATGCGTTTTAAATCATTTCCCAATCACACGGTGGACCATACTGTGGGTTTCCAATGCATGTTTAGCTGGAGGAAGAATCCCTTGAACCTGAATAGTTGGGACCCATGGAATAGTTACCATGCAGTATGTCTTCAAAGGGTCTGCATTTGCTCACCGAACCTCACCAATGCTATCAGCCTGAAGTGTCCAGCCTTATGTCTCAACCAGCTCTGGGTGTAGATGTGGTCAATCCCGGTTGCATCACATGCCCTGAGTGAATTATTTAAGAATTGCTCTCTATTTCACTGTCTTTGTGTTTTGTTTTCGAAATTTATTTTGATAATGGGATTTATCGGATTTTTACTGCTGCGTTTCGGCCGCTGTACACACGCTTGATTCTCTTACGGAGACATATATATCCATGGGTTTTAAGATTCTTCCTAGTCAGGTATATTCCTAGGCGTTGAATATGTGGTGTTGGGTCCATTTCGTTAAGCAAGGAGTAGGTCTTGTCTATTACATATTTGGCTTATGGAAAGTTATCTGTGCTAATTTCAGTCTCTGGTTTTATGCAGCACCCCAAGGCACCTTTTCCCATAAGCAAGCACTAGTTGGTTTTCTAAATTTGAGACCCTGTTCTGTTTTGTAATTCAGTTCATGTGTAGTCAAGTTTACATTCCGTGTATTAGTGATATCTTATGATGTTTCTTTTTCTGTGTGAGGTAGTTCACGTAGAATCACCGTACCTGCATCCACTCACTATGCCGCTACGGGCCTGATGACACAGATTTCATTGCTGAGTGATATTGCATTGTACGTACGTGCCACAACTTCTTTATCCATTTTTTGCTTTCTGGGATATTTACCTGATACTGTAGACGAGCTTCTTGTGAACACAGCTGTCACAAATATTGGGGTGGCTGTCTGTTTTTGATTTTAATTTCCGTAAGCTATAGGACCATAAGTGGAAGTGCCATAGGCTGTGTTGCTTTGTTTGTTACGTGTTTCAGGAAACACCGTACACTTCTCCAGGGTGGCTGCTGGCAATTTACATCCTGCCAATCAGCATAACAAGGCTCCCTGTTCTCCATATCCTGTCCTACCTTTCTGGATTTTACACTTTTTTCAGATGGCCCTTTTGCCCGGGGGGCAGTGAGACTTCATTGTAGTGCAGATTTCCTTTACAGGCTTGCTTGGTTGGCCAAAAAGGGCGTATGCGTTTGTTCCTGAATATATTCAGGAACAAACGCATACGCCCTTTTTGGCCAAGTGCATCATTGTCGACGTTCTGCCTCTTTTCCTATGCTTTCAGGGCAATTCCTGTCTACACCCTGCAATCGTTTTCCTGTAATTCTGCCCCGCTTTCAAGTCCCCTTCGCAGGCTTACTTCAATATATTTTTGGAGGATAGCTGTCATTTATAACTCTGCAGGTTTGTGAATTACAGTGCCCCTGAGCTCCTTTCTTCAACTCGCTTTCTTGTGAGCTGGGCACAAAACCGCAAGATTGCTTCAGGCCCTAATCTGTTTCCGGCAGGGCTTGCTGAGCCTTTGGTTAATTCCTCTTCCTGGTGGGAAATGAGCGTTACATTTGCCCGTGCAGACACCTACAGCTAGTCTCTCATTGGTTCTCCCTATTCCTGTTCATCTTGCACAGAAATTACAAGCTGTGCCAAATAGGAGGTTAAAGGCACTGACTCTCCAAGCAGGGAGAGTGTTAGTAAAGAATCTGGAATGGTGAACCCGAGGACCAGGATACTTAAACTGAGATGCATTTTAAATCGTTTCCCAATCACATGGTGGACCATACTGTGGGTTTCCCATGCATGTTTTAGCTGGAGGAAGAATCCCTTGAACCTGAAGAGTTGGGACCCATGGAATAGGTACCATGCAGTATGACTTCAAAGGGTCTGCATTTGCTCACCGAAACTCACCAATGCTATCAACCTGAAGTGTCCAGCCTTATGTCTCAACCAGCTCTGGGTGTAGATGCGGTCAATCCCGGTTGCATCACATGCCCTGAGTGAATTATTTAAGAATTGCTCTCTATTTCACTGTCTTTGTGTTTTGTTTTCGAAATTTATTTTGATAATGGGATGTATCGGATTTTCACTGCTGCGTTTCGCCCGCTGAACACACACTTGTTTCTCTTACGGAGACATATATATCCATGGGTTGTAAGATTCTTCCTAGTCAGGTATATTCCTAGGCATTGAATATGTGGTGTTGGGTCCATTTCGTTGAGCAAGGAGTAGGTCTTGTCTATTACATATTTGGCTTATGGAAAGTTATCTGTGCTATTTTCAGTCTCTGGTTTTATGCAGCTCCCCAAGGCACCGTTCCCCATAAGCAAGCACTATTTGGTTTTCTAAATTTGAGACCCTGTTCTGTTTTGTAATTCAGTTCATGTGTAGTCAAGTTTACATTCCGTGAATTAGTGATATCTTATGATGTTTCTTTTTCTGTGTGACGTAGTTCACGTAGAATCACCGTACCTGCATCCACTCACTATGCCGCTACGCGCCTGATGACACAGATTTCATTGCTGAGTGATATTGCATTGTACGTACGTGCCACAACTTCTTTATCCATTTTTTGCTTTCTGGGATATTTACCTGATACTGTAGATGAGCTTCTTGTGAACACAGCCGTCCCAAATATTGGGGTGGCTGTCTGTTTTTGATTTTAATTTCCGTAAGCTATAGGACCATAAGTTGAAGTGCCATAGGCTGTGTTGCTTTGTTTCTTACGTATTTCAGGAAACACCATACACTTCTCCAGGGTGGCTGCTGGCAATTTACATCCTGCCAATCAGCATAACAAGGCTCCCTGTTCTCCATATCCTGTCCTACCTTTCTGGATTTTACACTTTTTTCAGATGGCCCTTTTGCCCGGGGGGCAGTGAGACTTCATTGTAGTGCAGATTTCCTTTACAGGCTTGCTTGGTTGGCCAAAAAGGGCGTATGCGTTTTTTCCTGAATATATTCAGGTAAAAACGCATACGACCTTTTGCCAAGTGCATCATTGTCGACATTGTGCCTCTTTTCCTATACTTTCAGGGCAATTCCAGTCTACCCCCTGCAATCGTTTTCCTGAAATTCTGCCCCGCTTTCAAGTCCCCTTCGCAGGCTTACTTCAATATATTTTTGGAGGATAGCTGTCATTTATAACTCTGCAGGTTTGTGAATTACAGTGCCCCTGAGCTCCTTTCTTCAACTCGCTTTCTTGTGAGCTGGGCACAAAACCGCAGGATTGCTTCAGGCCCTAATCTGTTTCCAGCAGGGCACACTGAGCCTTTGTTTAATTCCTCTTCCTGGTGGGCAATGAGCGTTACATTTGCCCGTGCAGACACCTACAGCTAGTCTCTCATTGGTTCTCCCTATTCCTGTTCATCTTGCACAGAAATTGCAAGCTGTGCCAAAGAGGAGGTTAAAGGCACTGACTCTCCAAGCGGGGAGAGTGTTAGTAAAGCATCTGGAATGGTGAACCCGAGGACCAGGATACGAAAACTGAGATGCATTTTAAATCGTTTCCCAATCACACGGTGGATGATACTCTGGGTTTCCCATGCATATTTTAGCTGGAGGAAGAATCCCTTGAACCTGGAGAGTTGGGACCCATGGAATGGGTACCATGCAGTATGACTTCAAAGGGTCTGCATTTGCTCACCGAAACTCACCAATGCTATCAGCCTGAAGTGTCCAGCCTTATGTCTCAACCAGCTCTGGGTGTAGATGTGGTCAATCCCGGTTGCATCAGATGCCCTGAGTGAATTATTTAAGAATTGCTTTCTATTTCACTGTCTTTGTGTTTTATTTTTGAAATTTATTTTGATAATGGGATTTATCGGATTTTCACTGCTGCGTTTCTGCCAATATACACACACGCTTGATTCTCTTACGGAGACATATATATCCATGGGTTTTAAGATTCTTCCTAGTCAGGTATATTCCTAGGCGTTGAATATGTGGTGTTCAGTCCATTTCGTTGAGCAAGGAGTAGGTCTTGTCTATTACATATTTGGCTTATGGACTGTTATCTGTGCTAATTTCAGTCTCTGGTTTTATGCAGCACCCCAACGCACCTTTCCCCATAAGCAAGCACTAGTTGGTTTTCTAAATTTGAGACCCTGTTCTGTTTTGTAATTCAGTTCATGTGTAGTCAAGTTTATATTCCGTGTATTAGTGATATTTTATGATGTTTCTTTTTCTGTGTGACGTAGTTCACGTAGAATCACCGTACCTGCATCCACTCACTATGCCGCTACGGGCCTGATGACACACATTTCATTGCTGAGTGATATTGCATTGTACGTACGTGCCACAACTTCTTTATCCATTTTTTGCTTTCTGGGATATTTACCTGATACTGTAGATGAGCTTCTTATGAACACAGCCGTCCCAAATATTGGGGTGGCTGTCTGTTTTAGATTTTAATTTCCGTAAGCTATAGGACCATAAGTGGAAGTGCCATAGGCTGTGTTGCTTTGTTTCTTACGTGTTTCAGGAAACACCATACACTTCTCCAGGGTGGCTGCAGGCAATTTACATCCTGCCAATCAGCATAACAAGGCTCCCTGTTCTCCATATCCTGTCCTACCTTTCTGGATTTTACACTTTTTTCAGATGGCCCTTTTGCCCGGGGGGCAGTGAGACTTCATTGTAGTGCAGATTTCCTTTACAGGCTTGCTTGGTTGGCCAAAAAGGGCGTATGCGTTTTTTCCTGAATATATTCAGGAAAAAACGCATACGACCTTTTGCCAAGTGCATCATTGTCGACGTTGTGCGTCTTTTCCTATGCTTTCAGGGCAATTCCAGTCTAGCCCCTGCAATCGTTTTCCTGAAATTCTGCCCCGCTTTCAAGTCCCCTTCGCAGGCTTACGTCAATATATTTTTGGAGGATAGCTGTCATTTATAACTCTGCAGTTTTGTGAATTACAGTGCCCCTGAGCTCCTTTCTTCAACTTGCTTTCTTGTGAGCTGGGCACAAAACCGCAGGATTGCTTCAGGCCCTAATCTGTTTTCAGCAGGGCACGCTGAGCCTTTGTTTAATTCCTCTTCCTGGTGGGAAATGAGCGTTAAATTTGCCCATGCAGACACCTACAGCTAGTCTCTCATTGGTTCTCCCTATTCCTGTTCATCTTGCACAGAAATTGCAAGCTGTGCCAAAGAGGAGGTTAAAGGCATTGACTCTCCAAGCGGGGAGAGTGTTAGTAAAGCATCTGGAATGGTGAAACCGAGGACCAGGATACGAAAACTGAGATGCATTTTAAATCGTTTCCCAATCACACGGTGGACGATACTCTGGGTTTCCCATGCATGTTTTAGCAGGAGGAAGAATCCCTTGAACCTGGAGAGTTGGGACCCATGGAATGGGTACCATGCAGTATGACTTCAAAGGGTCTGCATTTGCTCACCGAAACTCACCAATGCTATCAGCCTGAAGTGTCCAGCCTTATGTCTTAACCAGCTCTGCGTGTAGATGTGGTCAATCCCGGTTGCATCACATGCCCTGAGTGAATTATTTAAGAATTGCTCTCTATTTCACTGTCTTTGTGTTTTGTTTTCGAAATTTATTTTGATAATGGGATTTATCGGATTTTCACTGCTGCGTTTCGGCCGCTGTACACACGCTTGATTCTCTTACGGAGACATATATATCCATGGGTTTTAAGATTCTTCCTAGTCAGGTATATTCCTAGGCGTTGAATATGTGGTGTTGGGTCCATTTCGTTGAGCAAGGAGTAGGTCTTGTCTATTACATATTTGGCTTATGGAAAGTTATCTGTGCTAATTTCAGTCTCTGGTTTTATGCAGCACCCCAAGGCACCTTTCCCCATAAGCAAGCACTAGTTGGTTTTCTAAATTTGAGACCCTGTTCTGTTTTGTAATTCAGTTCATATGTAGTCAAGTTTACATTCCGTGTATTAGTGATATCTTATGATGTTTCTTTTTCTGTGTGACGCAGTTCACGTAGAATCACCGTACCTGCATCCACTCACTATGCCGCTACGGGCCTGATGACACAGATTTCATTGCTGAGTGATATTGCATTGTACGTACGTGCCACAACTTCTTTATCCATTTTTTGCTTTCTGGGATATTAACCTGATACTGTAGACGAGCTTCTTGTGAACACAGCCGTCCCAAATATTGGGGTGGCTGTCTGTTTTTGATTTTAATTTCCGTAACCTATAGGACCATAAGTGGAAGTGCCATAGGCTGTGTTGCTTTGTTTCTTACGTGTTTCAGGAAACACCATACATTTCTCCAGGGTGGCTGCTGGCAATTTACATCCTGCCAATCAGCATAACAAGGCTCCCTGTTCTCCATTTCCTGTCCTACCTTTGTGGATTTTACACTTTTTTCAGATGGCCCTTTTGCCCGGGGGGCTGTGAGACTTCATTGTAGTGCAGATTTCCTTTACAGGCTTGCTTGGTTGGCCAAAAAGGGCGTATGCGTTTTTTCCTGAATATATTCAGGAAAAAACGCATACGCCCTTTTTGGCCAAGTGCATCATTGTCGACGTTCTGCCTCTTTTCCTATGCTTTCAAGGCAATTCCAGTCTACCCCCGGCAATCGTTTTACTGAAATTCTGCCCCGCTTTCAAGTCCCCTTCGCAGGCTTACTTCAATATATTTTTGGAGGATAGCTGTCATTTATAACTCTGCAGGTTTGTGAATTACAGTGCCCCTGAGCTCCTTTCTTCAACTCGCTTTCTTGTGAGCTGGGCACAAAACCGCATGATTGCTTCAGTACCTAATCTGTTTCCAGCAGGGCATGCTGAGCCTTTGGTTAATTCCTGTTCCTGGTGGGCAATGAGCGTTACATTTGCCCGTGAAGACACCTATAGCTAGTCTCTCATTGGTTCTCCCTATTCCTGTTCATCTTGCACAGAAATTGCAAGCTGTGCCAAACAGGAGGATAAAGGCACTGACTCTCCAAGCAGGGAGACTGTTAGTAAAGCATCTGGAATGGTGAACCCGAGGAACAGGATACGAAAACTGAGATGCGTTTTAAATCATTTCCCAATCACACGGTGGACCATACTGTGGGTTTCCAATGCATGTTTAGCTGGACGAAGAATCCCTTGAACCTGAAGAGTTGGGACCCATGGAATAGTTACCATGCAGTATGTCTTCAAAGGGTCTGCATTTGCTCACCGAACCTCACCAATGCTATCAGCCTGAAGTGTCCAGCCTTATGTCTCAACCAGCTCTGGGTGTAGATGTGGTCAATCCCGGTTGCATCACATGCCCTGAGTGAATTATTTAAGAATTGCTCTCTATTTCACTGTCTTTGTGTTTTGTTTTCGAAATTTATTTTGATAATGGGATTTATCGGATTTTCACTGCTGCATTTCGGCCGCTGTACACACGCTTGATTCTCTTACGGAGACATATATATCCATGGGTTTTAAGATTCTTCCTAGTCAGGTATATTCCTAGGCGTTGAATATGTGGTGTTGGGTCCATTTCGTTGAGCAAGAGTAGGTCTTGTCTATTACATATTTGGCTTATGGAAAGTTATTTGTGCTAATTTCAGTCTCTGGTTTTATGCAGCACCCCAAGGCACCTTTTCCCATAAGCAAGCACTAGTTGGTTTTCTAAATTTGAGACCCTGTTCTGTTTTGTAATTCAGTTCATGTGTAGTCAGGTTTACATTCCGTGTATTAGTGATATCTTATGATGTTTCTTTTTCTGTGTGAGGTAGTTCACGTAGAATCACCGTACCTGCATCCACTCACTATGCCGCTACGGGCCTGATGACACAGATTTCATTGCTGAGTGATATTGCATTGTACGTACGTGCCACAACTTCTTTATCCATTTTTTGCTTTCTGGGATATTTACCTGATACTGTAGACGAGCTTCTTGTGAACACAGCTGTCACAAATATTGGGGTGGCTGTCTGTTTTTGATTTTAATTTCCGTAAGCTATAGGACCATAAGTGGAAGTGCCATAGGCTGTGTTGCTTTGTTTCTTACGTGTTTCAGGAAACACCGTACACTTCTCCAGGGTGGCTGCTGGCAATTTACATCCTGCCAATCAGCATAACAAGGCTCCCTGTTCTCCATATCCTGTCCTACCTTTCTGGATTTTACACTTTTTTCAGATGGCCCTTTTGCCCGGGGGGCAGTGAGACTTCATTGTAGTGCAGATTTCCTTTACAGGCTTGCTTGGTTGGCCAAAAAGGGCGTATGCGTTTTTTCCTGAATATATTCAGGAACAAACGCATACGCCCTTTTTGGCCAAGTGCATCATTGTCGACGTTCTGCCTCTTTTCCTATGCTTTCAGGGCCATTCCAGTCTACACCCTGCAATCGTTTTCCTGTAATTCTGCCCCGCTTTCAAGTCCCCTTCACAGGCTTACTTCAATATATTTTTGGAGGATAGCTGTCATTTATAACTCTGCAGGTTTGTGAATTACAGTGCCCCTGAGCTCCTTTCTTCAACTCGCTTTCTTGTGAGCTGGGCAGAAAACCGCAGGATTGCTTCAGGCCCTAATCTGTTTCCGGCAGGGCTTGCTGAGCCTTTGGTTAATTCCTCTTCCTGGTGGGAAATGAGCGTTACATTTGCCCGTGCAGACACCTACAGCTAGTCTCTCATTGGTTCTCCCTATTCCTGTTCATCTTGCACAGAAATTACAAGCTGTGCCAAACAGGAGGTTAAAGGCACTGACTCTCCAAGCAGGGAGAGTGTTAGTAAAGAATCTGGAATGGTGAACCCGAGGACCAGGATACTTAAACTGAGATGCATTTTAAATCGTTTCCCAATCACATGGTGGACCATACTGTGGGTTTCCCATGCATGTTTTAGCTGGAGGAAGAATCCCTTGAACCTGAAGAGTTGGGACCCATGGTATAGGTACCATGCAGTATGACTTCAAAGGGTCTGCATTTGCTCACCGAAACTCACCAATGCTATCAACCTGAAGTGTCCAGCCTTATGTCTGAATCAGCTCTGGGTGTAGATGCGGTCAATCCCGGTTGCATCACATGCCCTGAGTGAATTATTTAAGAATTGCTCTCTATTTCACTGTCTTTGTGTTTTGTTTTCGAAATTTATTTTGATAATGGGATTTATCGGATTTTCACTGCTGCGTTTCGCCCGCTGAACACACACTTGTTTCTCTTACGGAGACATATATATCCATGGGTTGTAAGATTCTTCCTAGTCAGGTATATTCCTAGGCGTTGAATATGTGGTGTTGGGTCCATTTCGTTGAGCAAGGAGTAGGTCTTGTCTATTACATATTTGGCTTATGAAATGTTATCTGTGCTAATTTCAGTCTCTGGTTTTATGCAGCACCCCAAGGCACCTTTCCCCATAAGCAAGCACTAGTTGGTTTTCTAAATTTGAGACCCTGTTCTGTTTTGTAATTCAGTTCATGTGTAGTCAAGTTTACATTCCGTGTATTAGTGATATCTTATGATGTTTCTTTTTCTGTGTGACGTAGTTCATGTACAATCACCGTACCTGCATCCACTCACTATGCCGCTACGGGCCTGATGACACAGATTTCATTGCTGAGTGATACTGCATTGCACGTACGTGCCACAACTTCTTTATCCATTTTTTGCTTTCTGGGATATTTACCTGGTACTGTAGACGAGCTTCTTGGGAACACAGCCGTCCCAAACATTGGGGTGGCTCTCTGTTTTTGATTTTAATTTCCCTAAGGAATAGGACCATAAGTGCAATTGCCATAGGCTCTGTTGCTTTATTTCTTACGTGTTTCAGGAAACACCATACACTTCTCCAGGGTGGCTGCTGGCAATTTACATCCTGCCAATCAGCATAACAAGGCTCCCTGTTCTCCATATCCTGTCCTTCCTTTCTGGATTTTACACTTTTTTCAGATGGCCCTTTTGCCCGGGGGGCAGTGAGATTTCATTGTAGTGCAGATTTCCTTTACAGGCTTGCTTGGTTGGCCAAAAAGGGCGTATGCGTTTTTTCCTGAATATATTCAGGAAAAAATGCATACGCCCTTTTTGGCCAAGTGCATCATTGTCGACGTTCTGCCTCTTTTCCTATGCTTTCAGGGCAATTCCAGTCTACCCCCTGCAATCGTTTTCCTGAAATTCTGCCCCGCTTTCAAGTCCCCTTCGCAGGCTTCCTTCAATATACTTTTGGAAGATAGCTGTCATTTATAACTTTGCAGGTTTGTGAATTACAGTGCCCCTGAGCTCCTTTCTTCAACTCGCTTTCTTGTGAGCTGGGCACAAAACCAAAGGATTCCTTAAGGCCCTAATCTGTTTCCAGCAGGGCACACTGAGCCTCTGTTTAATTCCTCTTCCTGGTGGGCAATGAGGGTTACATTTGCCCGTGCAGACACCTACAGCTAGTCTCTCATTGGTTCTCCCTATTCCTGTTCATCTTGCACAGAAATTGCAAGCTGTGCCAAAGAGGAGGTTAAAGGCACTGACTCTCCAAGCGGGGAGAGTGTTAGTAAAGCATCTGGAATGGTGAACCCGAGGACCAGGATACGAAAACTGAGATGCATTTTAAATCGTTTCCCAATCACATGGTGGACGATACTCTGGGTTTCCCCTGCATGTTTTAGCTGGAGGAAGAATCCCTTGAACCTGGAGGGTTGGGACCCATGGAATGGGTACCATGCAGTATGACATAAAAGGGTCTGCATTTGCTCACCGAAACTCACCAATGCTATCAGCCTGAAGTGTCGAGCCTTTTGTCTCAACCAGCTCTGGGTGTAGATGTGGTCAATCCCTGTTGCATCACATGCCCTCAGTGAATTATTTAAGAATTGCTCTCTATTTCACTGTCTTTGTGTTTTGTTTTCGAAATTTATTTTGATAATGGGATTTATCGGATTTTCACTGCTGCGTTTCGGCCGCTGTACACACGCTTGATTCTCTTACGGAGACATATATATCCATGGGTTTTAAGATTCTTCCTAGTCAGGTATATTCCTAGGCGTTGAATATGTGGTGTTGGGTCCATTTCGTTGAGCAAGGAGTAGGTCTTGTCTATTACATATTTGGCTTATGGAAAGTTATCTGTGCTAATTTCAGTCTCTGGTTTTATGCAGCACCCCAACGCACCTTTCCCCATAAGCAAGCACTAGTTGGTTTTCTAAATTTGAGACCCTGTTCTGTTTTGTAATTCAGTTCATGTGTAGTCAAGTTTACATTCCGTGTATTAGTGATATCTTATGATGTTTCTTTTTCTGTGTGACGTAGTTCACGTAGAATCACCGTACCTGGATCCGCTCACTATGCCGCTATGGGCCTGATGACACAGATTTCATTGCTGAGTGATATTGCATTGTACGTTCCTGCCACAACTTCTTTATCCATTTTTTGCTTTCTGGGATATTTACCTGATACTGTAGACGAGCTTCTTTTGAACACAGCCGTCCCAAATATTGGGGTGGCTGTCTGATTTTGATTTTAATTTCCGTAAGCTATAGGACCATAAGTGGAAGTGCCATAGGCTGTGTTGCTTTGTTTCTTACGTGTTTCAGGAAACACCATACAATTCTCCAGGGTGGCTGCTGGCAATTTACATCCTGCCAATCAGCATAACAAGACTCCCTGTTCTACATATCCTGTCCTACCTTTCTGGATTTTACACTTTTTTCAGATGGCCCTTTTGCCTGGGGGGCAGTGAGACTTCATTGTAGTGCAGATTTCCTTTACAGGCTTGCTTGGTTGGCCAAAAAGTGCGTATGCGTTTTTTCCTGAATATATTCAGGAAAAAACGCATACGCCCTTTTGGCCAAGTGCATCATTGTCGACGTTGTGCCTCTTTGCCTATGCTTTCAGGGCAATTCCAGTCTACACCCTGCAATCGTTTTCATGAAATTCTGCCCCGTTTTCAAGTCCCCTTCGCAGGCTTACTTCAATATATTTTTGGAGGATAGCTGTCATTTATAACTCTGCAGGTTTGTGAATTACAGTGCCCCTGAGCTCCTTTCTTCAACTCGCTTTCTTGTGAGCTGGGCACAAAACCGCAGGATTGCTTCAGGCCTTAATCTGTTTCGGGCAGGGCACGCCGAGCCTTTGGTTAATTCCTCTTCCTGGCGGGAAATGAGCATTACATTTGCCCGTGCAGACACCTATAGCTAGTCTCTCATTGGTTCTCCCTATTCCTGTTCATATTGCACAGAAATTGCAAGCTGTGCCAAACAGGAGGTTAAAGGCACTGACTCTCCAAGCGGGGAGAGTGTTAGTAAAGCATCTGGAATTGTGAACCCGAGGACCAGAATACGAAAACTGAGATGCATTTTAAATCGTTTCCCAATCACACGGTGGACGATACTCTGGGTTTCCCATGCATGTTGTAGCTTGAGGAAGAATCCCATGAACCTGGAGAGTTGGGACCCATGGAATGTGTACCATGCAGTATGACTTCAAAGGGTCTGCATTTGCTCACCGAAACTCACCAATGCTATCAGCCTGAAGTGTCCAGCGTTATGTCTCAACCAGCTCTGGGTGTAGATGTGGTCAATCCCGGTTGCATCACATGCCCTGAGTGAATTATTTAAGAATTGCTCTCTATTTCACTGTCTTTGTGTTTTGTTTTCGAAATTTATTTTGATAATGGGATTTATCAGATTTTCACTGCTGCGTTTCGGCCGCAGTACACACGCTTGATTCTCTTACGGAGACATGTATATCCATGGGTTTTAAGATTCTTCCTAGTCAGGTATATTCCTAGGCGTTGAATATGTGGTGTTGGGTCCATTTCGTTGAGCAACTAGTAGGTCTTGTCTATTACATATTTGGCTTATGGAAAGTTATCTGTGCTAATTTCAGTCTCTGGTTTTATGCAGCACCCCAAGGCACCTTTCCCCATAAGCAAGCACTAGTTGGTTTTCTAAATTTGAGACCCTGTTCTGTTTTGTAATTCAGTTCATGTGTAGTCAAGTTTACATTCCGTGTATTAGTGATATCTTATGATGTTTCTTTTTCTGTGTGATGTAGTTCACGTAGAATTACCGTACCTGCATGCAATCAGTATGCCGCTACGGGCCTGATGACACAGATTTCATTGCTGAGTGATATTGCATTGTACGTACGTGCCACAACTTCTTTATCCATTTTTTGCTTTCTGGGATATTTACCTGATACTGTAGACGAGCTTCTTGTGAACACAGCCATCCCAAATATTGGGGTGGCTGTCTGTTTTTGATTTTAATTTCCGTAAGCTATAGGACCATAAGTGGAAGTGCCATAGGCTGTGTTGCTTTGTTTCTTACGTGTTTCAGGAAACACCATACACTTCTCCAGGGTGGCTGCTGGCGATTTACATCCTGCCAATCAGCATAACAAGGCTCCCTGTTCTCCATATCCTGTCCTACCTTTCTGGATTTTACACTTTTTTCAGATGGCCCTTTTGCCCGGGGGGCAGTGAGACTTCATTGTAGTGCAGATTTCCTTTACAGGCTTGCTTGGTTGGCCAAAAAGGGCGTATGCGTTTTTTCCTGAATATATTCAGGAACAAACGCATACGCCCTTTTTGGCCAAGTGCATCATTGTCGACGATCTGCCTCTTTTCCTATGCTTTCAGGGCAATTCCTGTCTACCCCCTGCAATGGTTTTCCTGAAACTCTGCCCCGCTTTCAAGTCCCCTTCGCAGGCTTACTTCAATATATTTTTGGAGGATAGCTCTCATTTATAACTCTGCAGGTTTGTGAATTACAGTGCCCCTGAGCTCCTTTCTTCAACTCGCTTTCTTGTGAGCTGGGCACAAAACCGCAGGATTGCTTCAGGCACTAATCTGTTTCTGGCAGGGCACGCTGAGCCTTTGGTTAATTCCTCTTCCTGGTGGGAAATGAGCGTTTCATTTGCCCTTGCAGACACCTACAGCTAGTCTCTCATTGGTTCTCCCTATTCCTGTTCATCTTGCACAGAAATTGCAAGCTGTGCCAAACAGGAGGTTAAAGGCACTGACTCTCCAAGTGGGGAGAGTGTTAGTAAAGCATCTGGAATGGTGAACCCGAGGACCAGGATACGAAAACTGAGATGCATTTTAAATCATTGCCCAATCACACGGTGGACCATACTGTGTGTTTCCCATGCATGTTTTAGCTGGAGGAAGAATCCCTTGAACCTGAAGAGTTGGGACCCATGGAATAGGTACCATGCAGTATTACTTCAAAGGGTCTGCATTTGCTCACCGAAACTCACCAATGCTATCAGCCTGAAGTGTCCAGCCATATGTCTCAACCAGCTCTGGGTGTAGTTGTGGTCAATCCCGGTTGCATCACATGCCCTGAGTGAATTATTTAAGAATTGCTCTCTATTTCACTGTCTTTGTGTTTTGTTTTTGAAATTTATTTTGATAATGGGATTTATCGGATTTTCACTGCTGCGTTTCGGACACTGTACACACGCTTGATTCTCTTACGGAGACATATATATCCATGGGTTTTAAGATTCTTCCTAGTCAGGTATATTCCTAGGCGTTGAATATGTGGTGTTGGGTCCATTTCGTTGAGCAAGGAGTAGGTCTTGTCTATTACATATTTGGCTTATGGAAAGTTATCTGTGCTAATTTCAGTCTCTGGTTTTATGCAGCACCCCAACGCACCTTTCCCCATAAGCAAGCACTAGTTGGTTTTCTAAATTTGAGACCCTGTTCTGTTTTGTAATTCAGTTCATGTGTAGTCAAGTTTACATTCCGTGTATTAGTGATATCTTATGATGTTTCTTTTTCTGTGTGACGTAGTTCACGTAGAATCACCGTACCTGCATCCACTCACTATGCCGCTACGGGCCTGATGACACAGATTTCATTGCTGAGTGATATTGCATTGTACGTACGTGCCACAACTTCTTTATCCATTTTTTGCTTTCTGGGATATTTACCTGATACTGTAGACGAGCTTCTTGTGAACACAGCCGCCCCAAATATTGGGGTGGCTGTCTGTTTTTGATTTTAATTTCCGTAAGCTATAGGACCATAAGTGGAAGTGCCATAGGCTGTGTTGCTTTGTTTCTTACGTGTTTCAGGAAACACCATACACTTCTCCAGGGTGGCTGCAGGCAATTTACATCCTGCCAATCAGCATAACAAGGCTCCCTGTTCTCCATATCCTGTCCTACCTTTCTGGATTTTACACTTTTTTCAGATGGCCCTTTTGCCCGGGGAGGGGCAGTGAGATTTCATTGTAGTGCAGATTTCCTTTACAGGCTTGCTTGGTTGGCCAAAAAGGGCGTATGCGTTTTTTCCTGAATATATTCAGGAAAAAACGCATACGCCCTTTTTGGCCAAATGCATCATTGTCGACCTTGTGCCTCTTTTCCTATGCTTTCAGGGCAATTCCAGTCTACCCCCTGCAATCGTTTTCCTGAAATTCTGCCCCGCTTTCAAGTCCCCTTCGCAGGCTTACTTCAATATATTTTTGGAGGATAGCTGTCATTTATAACTCTGCAGGTTTGTGAATTACAGTGCCCCTGAGCTCCTTTCTTCAACTCGCTTTCTTTTGAGCTGTGCACAAAACCGCAGGATTGCTTCAGGCCCTAATCTGTTTCCAGCAGGGCACACTGAGCCTTTGTTTAATTCCTCTTCCTGGTGGGCAATGAGCATTACATAGGCCCGTGCAGACACCGACAGCTAGTCTCTCATTGGTTCTCCCTATTCCTGTTCATCTTGCACAGAAATTGCAAGCTGTGCCAAACAGGAGGTTAAAGGCACTGACTCTCCAAGCGGGGAGAGTGTTAGTAAAGCATCTGGAATGCTGAACCCGAGGACCAGGATACGAAAACTGAGATGCATTTTAAATCGTTTCCCAATCACACGGTGGACGATACTCTGGGTTTCCCATGCATGTTTTAGCTGGAGGAAGAATCCCTTGAACCTGGAGAGTTGGGACCCATGGAATGGGTACCATGCAGTGTGACTTCAAAGGGTCTACATTTGCTCACTGAAACTCACCAATGCTATCAGCCTGAAGTGTCCAGCCTTATGTCTCAACCAGCTCTGGGTGTAGATGTGGTCAATCCCGGTTGCATCACATGCCCTGAGTGAATTATTTAAGAATTGCTCTCTATTTCACTGTCTTTGTGTTTTGTTTTCGAAATTTATTTTGATAATGGGATTTATCGGATTTTCACTGCTGCGTTTCGGCCGCTGTTCACACGCTTGATTCTCTTACGGAGACATATATATCCATGGGTTTTAAGATTCTTCCTAGTCAGGTATATTCCTAGGCGTTGAATATGTGGTGTTGGGTCCATTTCTTTGAGCAAGCGGTAGGTCTTGTCTATTATATATTTGGCTTATGGAAAGTTATCTGTGCTAATTTCAGTCTCTGGTTTTATGGCGCACCCGCACGCACCTTTCCCCATAAGCAAGCACTAGTTGGTTTTCTAAATTTGAGACCCTGTTCTGTTTTGTAATTCAGTTCATGTGTAGTCAAGTTTACATTCCGTGTATCAGTGATATCTTATGATGTTTCTATTTCTGTGTGACGTAGTTCACGTAGAATCACTGTACATGCATCCACTAACTAACCGCTACGGGCCTGATGACACAGATTTCATTGCTGAGTGATATTCCATTGTACGTATATGCCACAACTTCTTTATCCATTTTTTTCTTTCTGGGATATTTACCTGGTACTGTAGACGAGCTTCCTGTGAACACAGCCTCCCGAAACATTGGGGTGGCTGTCTGTTTTTGATTTTAATTTCCGTAAGCCATAGGACCATAAGTGGAAGTGCCATAGGCTGTGTTGCTTTGTTTCTTACGTGTTTCAGGAAACACCACACACTTCCCCAGGGTGGCTGTTGGCAATTTACATCCTCCCAATCGGCATAACAAGGCTCACTGTTCTCCATATCCTGCCATACCTTTCTGGATTTTCCACTATATTCAGATGGCCCTTTTGCCCGGGGGGCAGTGAGACTTCATTGTAGTGCAGATTTCATTTACAGGCTTGCTTTGTTGGCCAAAAAGTGCGTATGCATTTTTTCCTGAATATATTCAGGAAAAAACGCATACGCACTTTTTGACCAAGTGCATCATTGTCGACGTTGTGCCTCTTTTCCTATGCTTTCAGGGCAATTCCAGTCTACCCCCTGCAATGGTTTTCCTGAAACTCTGCCCCGCTTTCAAGTCCCCTTCGCAGGCTTACTTCAATATATTTTTGGAGGATAGCTCTCATTTATAACTCTGCAGGTTTGTGAATTACAGTGCCCCTGAGCTCCTTTCTTCAACTCGCTTTCTTGTGAGCTGTGCACAAAACCGCAGGATTGCTTCAGGCACTAATCTGTTTCTGGCAGGGCACGCTGAGCCTTTGGTTAATTCCTCTTCCTGGTGGGAAATGAGCGTTTCATTTGCCCTTGCAGACACCTACAGCTAGTCTCTCATTGGTTCTTCCTATTCCTGTTCATCTTGCACAGAAATTGCAAGCTGTGCCAAACAGGAGGTTAAAGGCACTGACTCTCCAAGTGGGGAGAGTGTTAGTAAAGCATCTGGAATGGTGAACCCGAGGACCAGGATACGAAAACTGAGATGCATTTTAAATCATTGCCCAATCACACGGTGGACCATACTGTGTGTTTCCCATGCATGTTTTAGCTGGAGGAAGAATCCCTTGAACCTGAAGAGTTGGGACCCATGGAATAGGTACCATGCAGTATTACTTCAAAGGGTCTGCATTTGCTCACCGAAACTCACCAATGCTATCAGCCTGAAGTGTCCAGCCATATGTCTCAACCAGCTCTGGGTGTAGTTGTGGTCAATCCCGGTTGCATCACATGCCCTGAGTGAATTATTTAAGAATTGCTCTCTATTTCACTGTCTTTGTGTTTTGTTTTTGAAATTTATTTTGATAATGGGATTTATCGGATTTTCACTGCTGCGTTTCGGACACTGTACACACGCTTGATTCTCTTACGGAGACATATATATCCATGGGTTTTAAGATTCTTCCTAGTCAGGTATATTCCTAGGCGTTGAATATGTGGTGTTGGGTCCATTTCGTTGAGCAAGGAGTAGGTCTTGTCTATTACATATTTGGCTTATGGAAAGTTATCTGTGCTAATTTCAGTCTCTGGTTTTATGCAGCACCCCAACGCACCTTTCCCCATAAGCAAGCACTAGTTGGTTTTCTAAATTTGAGACCCTGTTCTGTTTTGTAATTCAGTTCATGTGTAGTCAAGTTTACATTCCGTGTATTAGTGATATCTTATGATGTTTCTTTTTCTGTGTGACGTAGTTCACGTAGAATCACCGTACCTGCATCCACTCACTATGCCGCTACGGGCCTGATGACACAGATTTCATTGCTGAGTGATATTGCATTGTACGTACGTGCCACAACTTCTTTATCCATTTTTTGCTTTCTGGGATATTTACCTGATACTGTAGACGAGCTTCTTGTGAACACAGCCGCCCCAAATATTGGGGTGGCTGTCTGTTTTTGATTTTAATTTCCGTAAGCTATAGGACCATAAGTGGAAGTGCCATAGGCTGTGTTGCTTTGTTTCTTACGTGTTTCAGGAAACACCATACACTTCTCCAGGGTGGCTGCAGGCAATTTACATCCTGCCAATCAGCATAACAAGGCTCCCTGTTCTCCATATCCTGTCCTACCTTTCTGGATTTTACACTTTTTTCAGATGGCCCTTTTGCCCGGGGAGGGGCAGTGAGATTTCATTGTAGTGCAGATTTCCTTTACAGGCTTGCTTGGTTGGCCAAAAAGGGCGTATGCGTTTTTTCCTGAATATATTCAGGAAAAAACGCATACGCCCTTTTTGGCCAAATGCATCATTGTCGACCTTGTGCCTCTTTTCCTATGCTTTCAGGGCAATTCCAGTCTACCCCCTGCAATCGTTTTCCTGAAATTCTGCCCCGCTTTCAAGTCCCCTTCGCAGGCTTACTTCAATATATTTTTGGAGGATAGCTGTCATTTATAACTCTGCAGGTTTGTGAATTACAGTGCCCCTGAGCTCCTTTCTTCAACTCGCTTTCTTTTGAGCTGTGCACAAAACCGCAGGATTGCTTCAGGCCCTAATCTGTTTCCAGCGGGGCACACTGAGCCTTTGTTTAATTCCTCTTCCTGGTGGGCAATGAGCATTACATAGGCCCGTGCAGACACCGACAGCTAGTCTCTCATTGGTTCTCCCTATTCCTGTTCATCTTGCACAGAAATTGCAAGCTGTGCCAAACAGGAGGTTAAAGGCACTGACTCTCCAAGCGGGGAGAGTGTTAGTAAAGCATCTGGAATGGTGAACCCGAGGACCAGGATACGAAAACTGAGATGCATTTTAAATCGTTTCCCAATCACACGGTGGACGATACTCTGGGTTTCCCATGCATGTTTTAGCTGGAGGAAGAATCCCTTGAACCTGGAGAGTTGGGACCCATGGAATGGGTACCATGAAGTGTGACTTCAAAGGGTCTACATTTGCTCACTGAAACTCACCAATGCTATCAGCCTGAAGTGTCCAGCCTTATGTCTCAACCAGCTCTGGGTGTAGATGTGGTCAATCCCGGTTGCATCACATGCCCTGAGTGAATTATTTAAGAATTGCTCTCTATTTCACTGTCTTTGTGTTTTGTTTTCGAAATTTATTTTGATAATGGGATTTATCGGATTTTCACTGCTGCGTTTCGGCCGCTGTTCACACGCTTGATTCTCTTACGGAGACATATATATCCATGGGTTTTAAGATTCTTCCTAGTCAGGTATATTCCTAGGCGTTGAATATGTGGTGTTGGGTCCATTTCTTTGAGCAAGCGGTAGGTCTTGTCTATTATATATTTGGCTTATGGAAAGTTATCTGTGCTAATTTCAGTCTCTGGTTTTATGGCGCACCCGCACGCACCTTTCCCCATAAGCAAGCACTAGTTGGTTTTCTAAATTTGAGACCCTGTTCTGTTTTGTAATTCAGTTCATGTGTAGTCAAGTTTACATTCCGTGTATCAGTGATATCTTATGATGTTTCTATTTCTGTGTGACGTAGTTCACGTAGAATCACCGTACATGCATCCACTAACTAACCGCTACGGGCCTGATGACACAGATTTCATTGCTGAGTGATATTCCATTGTACGTATATGCCACAACTTCTTTATCCATTTTTTTCTTTCTGGGATATTTACCTGGTACTGTAGACGAGCTTCCTGTGAACACAGCCTCCCCAAACATTGGGGTGGCTGTCTGTTTTTGATTTTAATTTCCGTAAGCCATAGGACCATAAGTGGAAGTGCCATAGGCTGTGTTGCTTTGTTTCTTACGTGTTTCAGGAAACACCACACACTTCCCCAGGGCGGCTGTTGGCAATTTACATCCTCCCAATCGGCATAACAAGGCTCACTGTTCTCCATATGCTGCCATACCTTTCTGGATTTTCCACTATATTCAGATGGCCCTTTTGCCCGGGGGGCAGTGAGACTTCATTGTAGTGCAGATTTCATTTACAGGCTTGCTTTGTTGGCCAAAAAGTGCGTATGCGTTTTTTCCTGAATATATTCAGGAAAAAACGCATACGCACTTTTTGGCCAAGTGCATCATTGTCGACGTTGTGCCTCTTTTCCTATGCTTTCAGGGCAATTCCAGTCTATCCCCTGCAATAGTTTTCCTGAAATTCTGCCCCGCATTCCAGTCCCCTTCGCAGGCTTACTTCAATATATTTTTGGAGGATAGCTGTCATTTATAACTCTGCAGGTTTGTGAATTACAGTGCCCCTGAGCTCCTTTCTTCAACTCGCTTTCTTGTGAGCTGGGCCCAAAACCGCAGGATTGCTTCAGGCCCTAATCTGTTTCCGGCAGGGCACGCTGAGCCTTTGGTTAATTACTCTTCCTGGTGGGAAATGAGCGTTACATTTGCCCGTGCAGACACCTACATCTAGTCTCTCATTGCTTCTCCTATTCCTGTTCATCTTGCACAGAAATTGCAAGCTGTGCCAAATACGAGGTTAAAGGCACTGACTCTCCAAGCGGGGAGATTGTTAGTAAAGCATCTGGAATGGTGAACCCGAGGACAAGGATACAAAATCTGAGATGCATTTTAAATTGTTTCCCAATCACACGGTGGACGATACTGTGGGTTTCTCATGCATGTTTTAGCCAGAGGAAGAATCCTTTGAACCTGGAGAGTTGGGACCCATGGAATGGGTACCATGCAGTATGACTTCAAAGGGTCTGCATTTGCTCACCGAAACTCACCAATGCTATCAGCCTGAAGTGTCCAGCCTTATGTCTCCACCAGCTCTGAGTGTAGTTGTGGTAAATCCCGGTTGCATCACATGCCCTGAGTGAATTATTTAAGAATTGGTCTCTATTTCACTGTCTTTGTGTTTTGTTTTTGAAATTTATTTTGATAATGGGATTTATCGGATTTTCACTGCTGCGTTTATGCCGCTGTACACACGCTTGATTCTCTTACGGAGACATATAAATCCATGGGTTTTAAGATTCTTCCTAGTCAGTTATATTCCTAGGCGTTGAATATGTGGTGTTGAGTCCATTTCGTTGAGCAAGGAGTAGGTCTTGTCTATTACATATTTGGTTTATGGAATGTTATCTGTGCTAATTTCAGTCTCTGGTTTTATGCAGCACCCCAACGCACCTTTCCCCATAAGCAAGCACTAGTTGGTTTTCTAAATTTGAGACCCTGTTCTGTTTTGTAATTCAGTTCATGTGTAGTCAAGTTTACATTCCGTGTATTAGTGATATCTTATGATGTTTCTTTTTCTGTGTGATGTAGTTCACGTAGAATCACCGTACCTGCATCCACTCACTATGCCGCTACGGGCCTGATGACACAGATTTCATTGCTGAGTGATATTGCATTGCACATACGTGCCACAACTTCTTTATCCATTTTTTGCTTTCTGAGATATTTAACTGGTACTGTAGACGAGCTTCTTGGGAACACAGCCGTTCCAAACATTGGGGTGGCTGTCTGTTTTTGATTTTAATTTCCGTAATCTTTGGGACCAAAAAGTGGAAGTGCCATAGGCTGTGTTGCTTTGTTTCTTATGGGTTTCAGGAAACCCCATACACTTCTCCATTGTGGCTGCTGGCAATTTACATCCTGCCAATCAGCATAACAAGTCTCCCTGTTCTCCATATCCTGTCCTACCTTTCTGGATTTTACACTTTTTTCAGATGGCCCTTTTGCCCAGGGGTAGTTAGACTTCATTGTAGTGCAGATTTCCTTTACAGGCTTGCTTGGTTTGCGAAAAAGGGCATATGCGTTTTTTCCTGAATATATTCAGGAAAAAATGCATACGCACTTTTTGGCCAAGTGCATCATTGTCGACGTTCTGCCTCTTTTCCTATGCTTTCTGGGCAATTCCAGTCTACCCCCTGCAATCGTTTTCCTGAAATTCTGCCCCCCTTTCAAGTCCCCTTCGCAGGCTTACTTCAATATATTTTTGGAGGATAGCTGTCATTTATAACTCTGCAGGTTTGTGAATTACAGTGCCCCTGAGCTCCTTTCTTCAACTCGCTTTCTTGTGAGCTGGGCACAAAACCGCAGGATTGCTTCAGGCCCTAATCTGTTTCCGGCAGGGCACGTTGAGCCTTTGGTTAATTCCTCTTCCTGGTGGGAAATGAGCCTTACATTTGCCCGTGCAGACACCTATAGCTAGTCTCTCATTGGTTCTCCCTATTCCTGTTCATCTTGCGCAGAAATTGCAAGCTGTGCCAAACAGGAGGTTAAAGGCACTGACTCTCCAAGCGGGGAGAGTGTTAGTAAACCGTCTGGAATGGTGAACCCGAGGACGAGGATACGAAAACTGAGATGCATTTTAAATCGTTTCCTAATCACACGGTGGACCATACTCGGCGTTTCCCACGCATGTTTTAGCTGAAGAAAGAATCCCTTGAACCTGGAGAGTTGGGATCCTTGGAATGAGTACCATGCAGTTTGACTTCAAAGGATCTGCATTTGTTCACCGAAACTCACCAATGCTATCAGCCTGAAGTGTCCAGCCTTATGTCTCAACCAGCTCTGGGTGTAGATGTGGTCAATCCCGGTTGCATCACATGCCCTGAGTGAATTATTTAAGAATTGCTACCTATTTCACTGTCATTGTGTTTTTTTTTTGAAATTTATTTTAATAATGGGATTTATCGGATTTTCACTGCTTCGTTTATGCCGCTGTACACGCGCTTGATTCTCTTACGTAGACATATAAGTCCATGGGTTTTAACATTCTTACTAATCCGGTATATTCTTAGGCATTGAATATGGCGTGTTGAGTCCATTTCGTTGAGCAAGGAGTAGGTCTTGACTATTACATATTTGGCTTACGGAATGGTATCTGTGCTAATTTCAGTCTCTGGTTTTATGCAGCACCCCAACTCACCTTTCCCCTTAAGGAAGCATAAGTTGGTTTTCTTAATTTGAAACCCTCTTCTCTTTTGTAATTCAGTTTATGTGTAGCCATGTTAACATTCCATGTATTTGTGATATCTTATGTCTTTTTCTTTTTGAATTATGTGACTTCGAATGATCACACGTAACTCCTCTGGAGTTGTTATAACTGGCCGTATTTCATTGATTTCCAGGCTGAGTAATATTCCAGTCTACATAAGCACCACATCTCTGTCCGTTTTTTCTCTGCAGATACATTTAAGTTATATCCTAGTCGAGGATCTTTTAAACAGAGAGGTGGTAAACATTGGGGTGCCTGTGTCCTCTCGATTTTTGTTTTTCCCAAGATATACGTCCATGAGTGCAAGTGCCCTGTGCTCGGTAGCTCATTTTTTAGATGCTTTAGTAAACACAATAGACTTATCCAGAGTGACCGTTGGCAATATACATTTCCACTATAAGACTCACAGGGCTCCCTTTTCTCCTTGCCCTGTCCTGCATTTCTGGTGTTTACACTTTATGAGGACGGCTCTTCTGACTGATGCAAAGTGATATGTTTTGTAGTATTGATTTCCAGTGCCCACCTGTTTGGTTGGCTAAAAAAGTGTATGCCCTTTTCTTGAATATATACAGAAAAAGACGCATACACCCTTTTTGGCCAACTGCAATGTTGGCAATGTTCAGCCCTTTTCTTGTGCTTAATGGCAAGTCCTTTCTACCTCTTCCAATCCCTTTCCTGCCATTCTCCGTTGCTTACAAGTCCTTTTCTCTGACTTTCCTCAAGACATTTTTCAGTGATAGATATTTTCAATTCTGCAGTTTCGTGAATTTTAGTGCCCCTGAGTTCCATTTTCCAACTTGTGTTTATGGGAACTGGCCACAAAGCATCAGGATTCCTCAAGCCCTATTCTGTTTCCATGGGCAACCCTAGCCTTTGGTCAATTCGTCTTCCTGATTGGAAATTAGAGTGGCATGTGCCTGTCCGAACACCTAGGACTTGTCTCTCATTGTTCCTCCTCCTTCTGCTTCATCCTCTGGACAAATTCCAAACTGTATGCAACAGGATGTTGACAGTGCTGACATCTCCAAGTGGGGAGACTGTTAGTAAAGACGCTGGAGTGGTGAAGCCTAGCACCAAGAGATGAGGAGATGAGATGCCTTTTCCAAACTTTTCCCGATCAGACGGTATACCATCCTCTGGGTGTGACAGGCATGTTTTAGGTGTAGGAAGGGTCCCATTCATGTGAGGAGAACACCAGGGGATTTTAAATATCAGTGTCTCTTCGCAACCCAAACTGGGGAATTTTTTAAGCTACGGCTACACATATGTTCATTAAGGGCCTTGGGAAGTAGGCAGAGTCCAAACTTTAGATGATTGAAGTCTTCAGGGTCAGAAGCACTCACCACTGTCTTCCCTGAGATTCCATTTTTACTGTCATTGATGGATGATGTCAATAAAAATATCTATTCTTTTTCAGATCATTTCCCCTTATAGGTTATTGCAAAATATTGAGTGTAGTTCCCTGTGCTATACAGTAGTTCCTTGCTGATGATTTCATACATAGCAGTGTGTATGTGTTAATCCCAAACTGTTAATTTATCCCTCCTCCTACCATTTCCCTTTGGTAATAATAAATTATAAGATTTTATGCTTCTCAGAAATGGGGGAGCTGAAAGAGAGGTATCATTTTCAATGCAAAAGCATTTAAAACAAGATTGAAGCTTTAACCAAGATTATTAGATGTACATCCTTGGAAAGAAATCACTTTGTTTCTCTAATATTGACCTGACAAAGAAGACAAACCTTTTCACTGAACTTGCTTATAAGAAAGTGATGGAAATATCAAATGGAAGTGTTAGAAACATCTTATTTTACCCGAGCCTTATACACTGTTCTATGTTAATTACAGTTTGGCTCACACATCTGTTCATTGAAGTTACAATGTTCTCAATTTCTGTTACTGATCCTCCAGAGTGGACGCCAACAAGTGTCCCCCTGCCCAGTGTCATTGGAGCCAATAGATCGAGACTGAGTTTGGTTCAAAAGCAAAGGAAACTTTATATTTTGATCAGAGAATGGAGAGGTGCTACCCTGTGGGCTGTGGGCTGGGCTGCTGTGTAGAGATCCTGTCAGAGTCACTGGGAGGGAGGGGGCTGAGCTCTCGAGGACCTGGTTGGCTGCAGCTCAGGCTCTATGTCACGGAGTCTGAACTGGGCCCCAGGAGCTGAAGTGTCATCGAGCCACTCTGCTCTAGGAAATCTGGTCTGAAGTGCCGGGTGTGGAACCTCTGTATGCGGGACACTAGGAGCACCTGAAATTAGACAAAGCACAAAGGATAAAAATGGTTAGACTTTATTTTATTGCCCAGATTCTATTTTTATCTCCCAGGCATTTTTAAGGGGCTTTGCCTGGGACAAACTTCTCTTCTGCCTTTTGTCCCTTTCCTCATTCTTGGAGTGCTGCGGGTGCAGACCCTTCTTCTGTAACTGCTGAGTGCTGAGTTAGGAGGCTTCATACCCGTGGGCGAGGGTCAGAACTTCTCCCTAGCAGCCTCCAGGTGACGTTGATTGTCCCCAGGCCTCCTGCCTCCCTGCTCGTCCACCTGAGCACCAGTATTGGAAATGTTATAGATTCTAATGACCTTTAAGGGTCCAGAAAGGAGATGTGCAGTGGCGCTGTGACGTCCAGTTTCACTCCGCACCACATTTGTTCGGCCACCTTAGGCTGACCGTTTCTGCCATCCTAGATGCTCTGACTGACCGTTTCTGCCAGCCTAGATGCTCTGACCAACAGTCTGCGCTTTCTTCCATTAGGCCCCTGAATTAACGTAAAAACAGCACCAGGTGTCAGGATCCTGCCCGCTCAGCTCCCTGATAGTCCAGGGTCAGTGGTGATGAAGGATCATGATGGTCACTGAGTCAAGAGCCTTTGGAAGTAAACAGGAGTCCAGCCGGTCTTATTGGCCACCATCATCAGGGTGTCTGTAGGCTTTTCTATGGTGACAGCATGATATACGGTTCCCCCGCCAAGATTATTAGCTCCCCTCTGGGTACAGTAAGTACTGCAAGCAGTAGTCTACTCTTTTGGGACACACTCTTGTTGTTTTATGAGAGAAACTCCAGGTCAAGTGATGGTCACACGGGTCGTCATGGTGCCCCGTTGCCCCCGGTTATCTCTCTGGAGGTTGGAGTTGGAGGGCCTCCTCAATCGAGGTCAGTGTGCCCACGGAGCAAACCCTGCAACTTCAGGGCATGGTTGGGGGTTAGGATCACCACGTGGGGTCCGTTTCCCTTAGAAGGGAGGTGGCCTTTTGGGCTGCTGATTTCCAGGTTTTCAGATACCACCAGTATCTTGGCCAGATGTGGCGGTGGGCCAAGCCCCTTGGTGACCATAGTTTATCCTACCTGGATGGCATTCTTGCATTGTTCCATTTCAAGTGGTCCCAGTTTTTGCACTAATACTCCAATGGCGATTCACCTTTCACCAGGAATGTAAAGGTCAAAGGGTTTAGCTAAATTAGGGAGTTCCAGGGCAAGGGTCTGAATTGACTGCTCTTTCCATTCTTGAAAGGCCACTTCTGGATTCTATTCAAAAGGATCATCATCTTTTCCTTTCAGTGTTTCATATAGAGGCCCAGCTAGTAGACTGTAGTTAGGGATCCAGAGGCAGGAAACCCTGGCTTCCCCAGGAACCCCTAAGCTGTCTTCTAGTTTCAGAAAGGGGTAAGGCTGTAAATTGTTTCTTCCCTTTCCTGGGATGGGCTTCTCCGACCTTCTGTGAGAATGAAGCCCAGGCAGGTCACCGTAGTCTGTGATACTTGAGCTTTTTCGTGGACAACTTCTATCCTTTATTGGCTTGGTAGTTCTGAGGCCTCCTTAGTAGGGCTGGCGATCAGAATGTCGTCTGAATATTGAAGGAGTGTTTCCTTTTCCAGAGGTAGAACTTTTAGGTCTTTAGCTGAGCTTTCCCCAAAGATGGTGTGGGAATTTTTGAACCCTTGGGGCAAGACAGCCTGGAAGTATTGTTTTAGTTGTATGTTGAGTCCTGTCACTCACAAGCCAAAATTTCTTGTGACTCTGGGACTAATGGAATACAAAAGAAGGCATCAGTGAAGACTAATACAGAATACCAAGTCCTGGTGGTTGGTAGAATGACCAGCAGGGTGTAGGATTTAGGAACTACTGGAGGTATATCCTCAGTGGCTTCACTGACTGTCCTGACATCCTTTACCAGGACTCCAGCAGCCCATGGGGCTCTCGAGGTCAGGCCAATCCCAGGATATGGAGCTCACCTGGGCAGGTACCCTACCCCCACCCCAGCCCACGGGGCTCTCGTGTTCAGGCCCCTCCCAGGATATGGGATTCCCTGGGCAGGTCCTCTGCAGTCCATGGGGCTCCCGTGGTCAGGCCCCTCCCAGGATACAGAGCTACCCTTGCAGGTACCTTGGCAGGGCTGGGCACACAGGAACCGTGCACATAGCCCTCATTGCAGAGCACTCCCAGCTCACCTGTCGCTCAGATCTGACACAGAGCACCTCAGAGCAGGACTTGAACTAACAAACAGCAGCTCTGACAGGTCTGTGACCCTGGGCATCACTCTGTGCGGCCTCCTCCACCTGGTCTTCCAGAGACTTCCACTGCACCCGGGGCACCAGGCCTCTGTCTCCAACCACCACCCACCCCTCCTCTCCCTGACTCCTGGGTTCCTCTCATTAGAAGAGGGTTTTCTTGAAGTTGTCTCCCACTCATGGGCCAGATAATATAATTAGAAAACAAGCCAGAGCTGCAACCCCTTGTCTATCCTGACTCTCAGGAGCCCACACCTGTTCCTTGGACCTGGCCAATTCAGCAAGTTCCATTTTCAGCAACTGTGAGCCCCTGAGGGGTGATTATTGGCTGGCTTGGGAAGCCTGACCGTGCCGGCCAGCCCTCCCCAGGTGTGCCTGGGTTGAGATCAATATAAACACCGCTCCAGGCAGCAAGAGACCCTGCAGCTGTGCCTGACGCCATTTTCTCTGCCCTGTCAGCAGTCTCGGGGCTGGGCTGGTGGGAGGGAGTGAGAGGCCACGGCTTTGTGGGTGTCCCAGTGTGAGTGGGGCTCTGCTGGACTTTCTGCAGCAGTTGCCAAGATGCTACCTGCTAAAGAAGAGGATGTGTCACCCACACCTGCCGCTGGAATTTCTCCCTGGGCACAGGTGAGGAAGGAAGAAAGCAGTGGGGGCCGGGACAGCAGGGGTATCTCAGGCAGGGAAATGGAGAGCTTCCAGAAGAGCACCCAGGGCCAGGACCATCCTGGCTGGCCTGCAGGCACCAAGTCGGCTGGCATGCTGTCCCTCATGTGGCTCCATGGCCCTTCCTCTAGGTTTTCAAGTCCTTGTACATATTCAGGTGTTTAGCCTTGGAAGGGTGGGAACATTTCAGCAGCAGCTGGCCTGGGGCTCGGCCCACGTTTACTCACAGATACCTCGGCACGGTCCCCCAGCTTTGCAGTGAGGACGCTTGTTGCGAGGAGCATGCTGGCTGAATGGGAGATGATTCCCCACCACTGACCAACTTCAGAATTGTTTGCAATTGGAGCAAGTGCCCTGAAACGGTTTTCCTCTGTGTAACTGGTGGGTTCTGTTCTTTTTTATCTTTTTTTCGTTTTTGGTTCAAGGTAGATTTTATTCCTCTTTTGTGTATTTACAGATATAAGCATGGAAATAATTTATTCATATAAATACATGTATGTGAAGGGAAGAATATTTTTTCTGTTTTACTTTTTTTAATTTTATTTTTTTATTTTGAATTTAATTTTATATTTTTATACAGCAGGTTGTTTTTGGTTATCTACTTTATACATATAAATGTATACATACCAATCCCAATATCTCAACTCCTCCCACCACCATCCCCAACAGCTTTCCCCCCTTGTTGTCCATACGTTTGTTGTATACATGTATTGCTCTATTTCTGCCTTGCAAAACGGTTCATCTGTACAATTTTTCTAGGTTCCACATATATGCATTAATATACAAGATTTGTTTTTCTCTTTCTGACTTACTTCACTCTGTATGACAGTCTCTAGATCCATCAACGTCTCTACAAATGTCCCAATTTCATTCCTTTTTATGGCTTAGTAATATTCCATTTTATATATGTACCACATCTTTATGCATTCGTCTGTCTGTGGGCATTTAGGTTGCTTCCATTTCCTGGATAGTGTAAATAGTGATGCAATGAACATTGTGGTGAATGTCTCTTTTTGATTTATGGTTTTGTCTGGGTATATGCCCAGTAGAGGGATTGCTGTATCATATGGTAATTCTATTCTTAGTTTTATAAGAAACTCCATAATGTTCTCCACAGTGACTGTATCAATTTACGTTCCCAACAATAGTGGAAGAGGATTCCTTATCTCCACACCGTTTCCAGCATTTGTTGTTTGTAGATTTTCTGATGATGCCCATTCTAATAGGTGTGAGGTGATACACCATGGATGAGTCTATTTCATTGAGCAAAGAGTAGGTCTTGTTTATTACGTATTTGGCTTATGGAATGGTATGTGTGCTAATTTCAATCTGTTTTTATACAGCAGCCCAACTCAACTTTCCCCTTAAGCAAGCATAAGGTTTTTATCTAAATGTGAGACTCTGTTCGGTTTTGTAATTCAGTTTATGTGTAGCCAAGTTTACACTCCCTCTATTAGTGATATCTTATGATAATTATCTTTCTTTGTGTGACATATTTCTCTTAGAATCATCATAATTAAATCCACTCAATTTGCTGCTACAGGCCTGATGACATTGATTTCACTGCTGAGTGATATTCCGTTGTACGTAAGTAGCACAACTTCTTTATCCATTTTTTTCTTTCTGGGATATTTAATTTGTACTGGACTCGAGGTTCTTGTAAACACAGCAGCCCTAAATTTTGTGTTGGCTGTGTCTTGTTGATTTTAATTTTCCTAAGCTATAGGGCCAAAAGTGGAAGTGCCCTAGGCTCTGTAGCTTTGTTTTTTAGATGTTTCAGGATACACCATGAACATCTCCAGAGTGTCTGTTGGCAATTTACATCCCGCCCATCAGCATAACACGGCTCCCTGTTCTCCATGGCCTGTCCTGTGTTTCTGGTTTTTACACTTTATTCAGATGGTCTTTTTGACGAATGGGAAATGTGACTTCATTGTAGTGTGGATTTCCATTGCTGAAGTGCTTGGTTGGCCAAAATGTTCATATGCGTTTTTTCCTGAATATATTCAGGAAAAATGTATACGCACTTTTTGTCCATGTGCATCACTGTCAAAGATCTGCCGCTTTTCATATGCTTTAAATGCAATTCCAATCTACCTCTTGAAATATGATTCCTGCAATTCTGCCTCGTTTTCAAGTCCTCTTTGCAGACTTACTTTGATATATTTTTGCCAATAGCTGTCATTTATCTCTGCAGGTTTGTGAATTACAGTGCCCCTGAGCTCCTTTCTTAACTCGCTTCCTTGTAAGCTGGCCACAAAACTGCAGGTTTGCTTCAGGCCATAATCAGGGTCCGGCACGGCACTCTGAGCCTTTGGTTAATTCCTCTTCCTGGTGGGAAATTAGAGTTAAATGTGCCCCTCCAGATACCTGCCTCACTCCCAGCCACATGGTGATGTATGTCCTCAGGTTTGAGGCCATATGTGATGGGTTCCTCATCTTTTGATGATGTGGCCCCACTGGTGTGTGGACACTCCTGCCTGGTTCCCATCCCCTTGGTGATGTGGGCCCTCTGGTGAGACTCTGATCCTGGTTGGGTTCCTCACACATCCGTGAGGTGAGCCCTCTTCTCTGAGGTCACTCCTGCCTGGCTGGCACAACCCGCCTTGTTGACTTCGGCACCCTGGTGGCAGTTGGAGCCTGCTGGGAGCCTCCTTCCCGCGGTGATGAGGCCCTCTGGCGTCAGACCCTAATGGCGGGGTTCCCACATTTTCTGATACGTGCTAAGTGGTACGAGGGCACTCCTGCCAGGTTCCCATCCTCATGAGCGTGTGGGCCTTCTGTTCTGAGGTCCTAACGGCTGGGTTGCTCACACTTTCATGATGTGGGCCCTCTGCTGTGAGGTCAATCCTGCCTGGCTGGTGCACGTCGCCTTGGCGACGTGGACCCTCTGGTGGCAGTTGGAGCGTGCTGGGGCCTCCTCCCCTCAGTGATGAGGGCCTTCTGGTGTCAGGCCCTAAGTGCTGGGCTCCACACATTTTCTGATGTGTGCCCAGTGGTGCGAGTCACTCCTGCCAGGTTCCCATCCCCATGGGCATGTGGGACTTCTGTTCTGTGGTCCCAACTGCTGGGTTGCTCACAGTTTCATGATGTGGGCCCTTTGCTGTGTGTTCACTCTGGCCTGTATCCCATAGTGTCAGTGCTCTGGGCCTCCAGCTTGGAGTTTCCAACTTCTCGATTCCTCACCTTTTTTATTCTATGGGCCCTCGGTTGTGCGTCTCCTCCTGCATGCCTCACTCCCAGCCCCTTCGTGATGTGTGTCCCCTTGTTTGAGGCCACATGTGCTGTGTTCCTCACCTTTCTATAATGTGGCCACACTGGTGTGAGGACACTCTTGCCTGGTTCCCATTCCCTTGGTGATGTTGGCCCCACTGGTGTTAGGACAGTCTTGCCTGGTTCCCATCACCTTGGTGATGTTGGCCCTCTGGTGAGAGTCTGATCCTGGTTAGATTCCTCACCCTTCTGTGAGGTGGGCCCTCTGCTCTGAGGTCACTCCTGCCTGGCTGGCACACCCCGCCTTGGCAACGTCGGCCATATGGTGGCAGTTGGAGCCTGCTGGGAGCCTCCTCCCCTCGGTGATGAGGGCCCTCTGGACTCAGGCCCTAACTGCTGGGTTCCCACATTTTCTGATTCGTGCTAAGTGGTGCAAGGACACTCCTGCCAGGTTCCCATCCCCATGGGGATGTGAGCCTTCTGCTCTGAGGTCCCAACGGCTGTGTTGCTCACAGTTTCATGATGAGGGCCCTCTGGTGTGAGTTCACTCCTGCCTAGATCCCATAGCCTCGCTGCTCCTGGCTGCCTGCCGGAGGTTCCAACTGTGGGATTCCTCACCTTTTTTATTCTATGGTCCCTCTGTTTTGAGGATCCTCTGGCCTGCCTCACTCCCAGCCCCTTGGTGATGTGTGTCCTCAGGTTTGAGGCCACGTGTGCTGGGTCCCTCAAATTATGGTGATGTAGCCCCACTGGTGTGAGGACACTCCTGCCTGGTTCCCATTCCCTTGGTGATGTTGGCCCTCTGGTGACAGTCTGATCCTTGTTGGGTTCCTCACACTTCTGTGAGGTGGGCTTTCTGCTCTGAGGTCACTCCTGCCTGGTTGGCACACCCCGCCTTGGTGACATCGGCCTTATGGTGGCAGTTGGAGCCTGCTGGGAGCCTCCTCCCCTCGGTGATGAGGGTCCTCTGGCCTCAGGTCCTAACTGCTGGGTTCCCACATTTTCTGATTCGTGGAAGTGGGCCGAGGACACTCCTGTCAGGTTCCCATCCCCATAGGGATGTGGGCCTTCTGCTCTGAGGTCCCATCCGCTGGGTTGCTCACAGTTTCATGATGTGGGACCTCTGCTGTGAGTTTGCTGTGGCCTGGATCCCATAGACTCTGTGCTCTGGGCGGCCTACTGGCCGGTTCCAACTGCTGGATTCCTCACAACTTTTATTCTGTGGGCTCTGTTTTGTGAGGATACTCCTGCTTGCCTCACTCCTAGCCCCTTGGAGATGTGGGTCCCCTGTTTTAGGCCACATGTTCTGGGTTCCTCACCTTTCTATAATGTGGCCACACTGGTGTGAGGACCCTCCTGCCTGGTTCCGATCCCCTTGGTGATGTGGGCCCTCTGGTGAGAGTCTTATCCTGGCTGGTTTCCTCACCCTTCTGTGAGGTAGGCCCTCTGCGGTGAGGTCACTCCTGCCTGGCTGGCACACATCACCTTGGTGACGTGGGCCCTCAGTTGGGAGTTGGTGTCTGCTGCGAGTCTCCGTCCCTCGGTAATGAGGGCCCTCTTGCGTCAGACCCTAACTCCTGGGCTCCCAAAATTTGCAGATGTGCGACCTGTGGTGCGAGTACACTCCTGTCAGGTTCCCAACCCCATGGGAATTTGGGCCTTCTGCTCTGAGGTCCCAACGGCTGGGGTGCTCACAGTTTCATGATGAGGGCCCTCTGATGTGCGTTCATTCCGGCCTAGATCCCATAGGCTTGCTGCTCCTGGGCGCCTGCTGGGAGGTTCCAACTGCGGGATTCCTCACCTTTTTTATTCTATGGGCCCTCTGTTTTGAGGCTCCTCCTGCCTGCCTCAATCCCAGCCCCGTTGTGATGTGTGTCCTCTGGTGTGAGGCCACGTGTGCTGGGTCCCTCACCTTTCGATGATGTGGCCCCAATGGTGTGAGGACACTCGTGCCTGTTTCCCAGCCCCTTGGTGATGTGGCCCCTCTGGTGAGAGTCTGATCCTGGCTGGGTTCCTTACCGTTCTGTGAGGTGGGCCCTGTGCTCTGAGGTAACTCCTGCCTGGCTTGCTCCCATTGCCTTGGTGACGTCGGCCCTCTGGTGGCAGTTGGATCCTTTTGGAGACTCCTGTCCTCGGTGATGAGGTCCCTCTGGCATCAGGCTCTAACTGCTGGGCTCCCCAGGTTTTCTGATGTGAGCCCAGTGATGCCAGGACACTCGTGAAATGTTCCCATCCCCATGGCGATATGGGCCTTCTGCTCTGAGGTTCCAACGACTGGGTTGCTCACAGTTTCCTGATGTTAGCTCTCTGGTGTTAGTTCACTCATTCCTAGATCCCATAGCCTCTGTACTCTGGGCCGCCTGCTGGGAAGTTCCAACTGCTGGGTTCCTCACCTTTTTTATTCTTTGGGCCCTGTGTTGGGAGGCTCCTCCTGCCTGTGTCACTCCCAGCCCCTTGGTGATGTAGGTCCTCTGGTTTGTGGCCACATGTGCCAGTTTCCTCATCTTTTAGTGATGTGGCCCCACTGGTGTGAGGACACTCGTGCCTGGTTCCCGTCCCCTTGGTGATATGGGCCCTCTGGTGAGAGTCTGATCCTGGTTGGGTTCCTCACACTTCTTTGAGGTGGGCCGTCTGCTGTGAGGTCACTCCTGCCTGGCTGGCACACCCCGCCTTGGCGACGTGGGCCCTCTTGTGGTAGTTGGAACATGCTGGGAGCTTCCTCCCCTCAGTGATGAGGGCCCTCTGGCGTCAGGCCCTAACTGCTGGGTACCCACATTTTCTGATATGTGCTAAGTGGTGCGAGGACACTCCTGCCATGCTCCCAACACCTTGGGGATGTGGACCTTCTGCTCTGAGGTCCAAATGGCTGGGTTGCTCGCAGTTTCATGATGTGGACCTTCTGCTGTGAGTTGACTGCGGCCTGAATCGCATAGACTTGGTGCTCTTGGCCGCCTGCTGGGAGGTTCCCATTGCTGGATTCCTCAGCTTTTTTATTCTATGGGCCCTGTGTTGTGAGGCTACTCCTGCCTGCCTCATTCCGAGCCCCTTGGAGATGTGGGTCTTCTGGTTTAGGCCACATGTGCTGGGTTCCTCACCTTTCTATGATGTGGCCACACTGGTGTGAAGACTCTCCTGCCTGGTTCTGATCACCTTGGTGATGTGGGCCCTCTGGTGAGAGTCTTATCCTGGCTGTGTTCCTCACCCTTCTGTGAGGTAGGCCCTCTGCGGTGAGGTCACTCCTACCTGGCTGTCACACGTCACCTTGGGGACGTGGGACCTCAGTTGGGTGTTGGTGCCTGATTGGAGTCTCCTCCCCTTGGTAATGAGGGCCCTCTGGCATCAGGCCCTAACTCCTGGGTTCCCTAAATTCTCTGATGTGTGCCCTGTGGTGCGAGTACACTTCTGACAGGTTCCCAACCCCATGGGAATGTGGGCCTTCTGCTCTGAGATCCCAACGCCTAGGTTGCTCACAGTTTCATGATGACGGCCCTCTGGTGTGAGATCACTCCGGCCTGGATCCCATAATCTCGCTGCTCCTGGCCGCCTGCTGGGAGGTTCCAACTGTGGGATTCTTCACCTCTTTAATTCTATGGTCCCTCTGTTTTGAGGCTCCTCCTGCCTGCCTCAATCCCAGCTCCCTTGTGATGTGTGTCCTCTGGTTTGAGGCCACGTGTGTTGGGTCCCTCACTTTTCGGTGATGTGGCCCCACTAGTGTGAGGACACTCCTGCCTGGTTCCCATTCCCTTGGTGATGTGGACCCTCTGGTGAGAATCTGATCCTCTTTGGTTCTTCACACTTCTGTGAGGTTGACCCTCTGCTCTGAGGTCACTCCTGCCTGGTTGTCGCACTCCGCATTGGCGACGTCGCCCCTCTGGTAGCAGTCGGAGCTGGCTGGGAGCCACCGCCCCTCGGTGATGAGGGCCCTCTGGCATCAGGCACTAATTGCTGGGCTCCCCACATTTTTTCATGTGTGCCCACTCTTGCGATGACACTCCTGCTTGTTTCCCTTCCCCATGGGGATGTGGGCCTTCTGCTCTGAGGTCACAACGGCTGGGTTGCTTACAGAATCACAATGAGGGCCCTCTGTTGTGAGTTCATGCCGGCCTGGATCTCATAGCCTCAGTGCTCTGGGCCGCCTGCTAGGAAGATCCAACTGCTGGTTTCCACACCTTTTGTATACAATGGGACATGTGTTGTGAGGTTAATCCTGCCTGTCTCACTCCGAAACCCATGGTGATGTGGGTCCTCTGGTTTGAGGCCACATGTGCTGGGTACCTCAACTTTTGATGATGTGGCCCCACGGGTGTGAGGACACTCCTGCCTGGTTCCCATCACCTTGGTGATGTGGGCCCTCTGGGGAGAGTCTGATCCTGGCTGGGTTCCCTACCATTCTGTGAGGTGGGCCCTCTGATGTCAGGTCACTCCTGCCTGGCTAGCTCACATCGCCTTGGCGACGTGGGCCCTCTGTTGGCCACTGGAGCATGCTGGGAGCCTCCTACTCCCGTGAATGATGGCCCTGGAAAAAATGCATATGCCCTTTTTGGCCAAGTGCTTCATTGACGAGGTTCTGCCACTTCTCTTATGCTTTCAGAGCAATTCACGTCTACCTCCTGAAATCGGATTCCAGCAATTCTGCCCCACTTTCAAGTCCTCTTCGCAGCCTTAATTCAATATATTTTTGTACGATTTCTGTCATTTATAAGTCTGCAGGTATGTGAATGACAGTGTCCCTGAGCTCCTTTCCTCAACTCGCTTTCTTGTGAGCTGGCCACAAAACCGCAGGATTGCTTCAGGCCCTAATCTTGTTCCAGCATGGCATGCTGAGCCTTTGGTTAATTCCTTTTCCTGTTGGGAAATGAGTGTTAAAATTGCCCGTGCATACTGGGCATATACCCTGAGAAAACCAAAATTCAAAAAGAGTCATGTACCAAAATGTTCATTGCAGCTCTATTTACAATAGCCCGGAGATGGAAAGAACCTAAGCGCCCATCATCGGACGAATGGATAAAGAAGATGTGGCACATATACACAATGGAATATTACTCAGCCTTAAAAAGAAATGAAACTGAGTTATTTGTAATGAGATGGATAGACCTAGAGTCTGTCATACAGAGTGAAGTAAGTCAGAAAGAAAAAGACAAATAGCGTATGCTAACACATATATATGGAATTTAAAGGAAAAAAATGTCATGAAGAACCTAGGGATAAGACAGGAATAGAGGTGCAGACCTACTGGAGAATGGAATTGAGGATATGGGGAGGGGGAATGGTGAGTTTTGACAGGGCGAGAGAGAGTCATGGACATATACACACTAACAAATGTAGTAAGGTAGATAGCAAGGGGGAAGCAGCCGCAAGGCACAGGGATATTAGCTCGGGGCGTTGGGACAGCCTGGAGGGGTGGAAGGGGGAGAGAGGGAGGGAGGGAGACACAAGAGGGAAGACACAGGGAGCATATGTATATGTATAGCTGATTCACTTTGTTATAAAGCAAAAACTAACACACCATTGTAAAGCAATTATACCCCAATAAAGATGTTAAAAAAAATATTTGCCCGTGCACACACCTACAGATAGTCTCCCATTGGTTCTCCGTATTCCTGTTAATCTTGCGCAGAAATTGCAAACAGTGCCAAACAGGAGGTTAAAGGCACTGACTCTCCAAATGGGGAGAGTGTAAGAAAAGGGTCTGGGATGGTGAACCTGAGTATCAGGGGACGAAAACAGACATGCATGTAAAAAGGTTTCCCAGTCACACGTTGGAGCATACTCTGGGTTTCCCATGCAAATTTTAGCAGAAGGAAGAATCCCTTGAACCTAGAGAGTTGGGAACCATGGAATGGGTACCAGGCAGTATGACATCAAAGGGTCTGCATTTGCTCACTGAACCTCACCAATGCTATCAGCCCAAAGGGTCCAGCCTTATCTCTCACCCAGCTCTGGATGTAGATGTGGTAAACCAGGTTGCATCACATGCCCTGTGTGAGTTATTTAAGAATTGCTCTCTATTTCACTGTCATTGTGTTTTGTTTTTGAAATATTTTTTTGACACTGGGATTTATCGGATTTTCACTGCTGTGTTAATGCCGTTGTACACACTCTTGATTCTCTTACGGAGACATAAATATCCACGGGTTTTAAGATTCTTCCTAGTCAGGTATATTCCTAGGCGTTGAATATGTGGTGTTGAGTCCATTTCGTTGAGCAAGGAGTAGGTCTTGTCTATTACATATTTGGCTTATGGAACGGTATCTGTGCTAATTTCAGTCTCTGGTTTTATGCAGCACTCCAACGCACCTTTCTCCATAAGAAAGAACAAGTTGGTTTTCTAAATTTGAGACTGTTCTGTTTTGTAATTCAGTTCATGTGTAGTCAAGTTTACATTCCGTGTATTAGTGATATTTTATGATGTTTCTTTTTATGTGTGACTTATTTCACGTAGAATCACCATACCTGAATCCACTCACTATGCCGCTACGGGCCTGATGGCACAGATTTCATTGCTGAGTGATATTCCATTGTACGTACGTACCACAACTTCTTTATCCATTGTTTGCTCTCTGAGATATTTACCTGGTACTGTAAACGAGGTTCTTGTGAACAGAGAGGTCCCAAAGTTTGAGGTGGCTGGGTGTTTTTGATTTTAATTTCCCTAAGCTGTAGGACCATAAGTGGAAGTGCCATAGGCTGTGTTGCTTTGTTTCTTACGTGTTTCAGGAAACACATAACACTTCTCCAGAATGGCTGTCGGCAATTTACATCATATGCATCAGCATAATAAGGATCCCTGTTTTCCATTGCCTGTCCTCCGTTTCTGGATTTTACAATTTTTTTAAATGGCCCTTTTGCCCTGGGGGGCACTGAGACTTCATTGTAGTGCAGGTTTATTTACAAGCTTGCTTGATTGGCCAAAAAGTGCGTATGCGTTTTTTCCTGAATATATTTAAGGAAAAAAGCATCCGCACTTATTGGACAAGTGCATCATTATCGACGTTCTGCCTCTTTTCCTATTCTTTAAGTGAAGTTCCAGTTTAACCCTTCAATCGTTCTCCTGAATTTCTGCCCCGCTTTCAAGTCCTCTTTGCAGGCTTACTTCAATATATTTTTGGAGGATAGCTGT
Organism: Phocoena phocoena; assembly: GCF_963924675.1. Taxonomy (NCBI): domain Eukaryota; kingdom Metazoa; phylum Chordata; class Mammalia; order Artiodactyla; family Phocoenidae; genus Phocoena; species Phocoena phocoena. The sequence goes on along the minus strand of NW_027077514.1, from coordinate 337,987 downwards.
CATTTATAACTCTGCAGGTTTGTGAATTACAGTGCCCCTGAGCTCCTTTCTTCAACTCGCTTTCTTGTGAGCTGGGCACAAAACCGCAGGATTGCTTCAGGCACTAATCTCTTTCCAGCAGGGCATGCTGAGCCTTTGGTTAATTCCTCTTCCTGGTGGGAAATGAGCATTACATTTGCCCGTGCAGACAACTACACGTAGTCTCTCATTGGTTCTCCCTATTCCTGTTCATCTTGCACAGAAATTGCAAGCTGTGCCAAAGAGGAGGTTAAAGGCACTGACTCTCCAAGCGGGGAGAGTGTTAGTAAAGCATCTGGAATGGTGAACCCGAGGACCAGGATACGAAAACTGAGAGGCATTTTAAATCGTTTCCCAATCACACGGTGGACGATACTCTGGGTTTCCCATGCATGTTTTAGCTGGAGGAAGAATCCCTTGAACCTGGAGAGTTGGGACCCATGGAATGGGTACCATGCAGTATGACTTCAAAGGGTCTGCATTTGCTCACCGAAACTCACCAATGCTATCAGCCTGAAGTGTCCAGCCTTATGTCTCAACCAGCTGAGGGTGTAGATGTGGTCAATCCCGGTTGCATCACATGCCCTGAGTGAATTGTTTAAGAATTGCTCTCTATTTCACTGTCTTTGTGTTTTGTCTTTGAAATTTATTTTGGTAATGGGATTTATCGGATTTTCACTGCTGCGTTTATGCCGCTGTACACACGCTTGATTCTCTTACGGAGACATATAAATCCATGGGTTTTAAGATTCTTCCTAGTCAGGTATATTCTTAGGCATTGAATATGTGGTGTTGAGTCCATTTCGTTGAGCAAGGAGTAGGTCTTGTCTATTACATATTTGGCTTATGGAAAGTTATCTGTGCTAATTTCAGTCTCTGGTTTTATGCAGCATCCCAACACACATTTCCCCATAAGCAAGCACTAGTTGGTTTTCAAAATTTGAGACCCTTTAATGTTTTGTAATTCAATTCATGTGTAGTTAAATTTACATTCCGTGTATTAGTGATATCTTATGATGTTTCTTTTTCTGTGTGATGTAGTTCACGTAGAATCAATGTACCTGCATCCACTCACTATGCCGCTACGGGCCTGATGACACAGATTTCATTGCTGAGTGATATTGCATTGCACGTACGTGCCACAACTTCTTTATCCAGTTTTTGCTTTCTGGGATATTTACCTGGTACTGTAGACGAGCTTCTTGGGAACACAGCCGTCCCAAACTTTGGGGTGGATCTCTGTTTTTGATTTTAATTTCCCTAAGCAATAGGACCATAAGTGCAATTGCCATAGGCTGTGTTCCTTTATTTCTTACGTGTTTCAGGAAACACCATACACTTCTCCAGGGTGGCTGTTGGCAATTTACATCCTCCCAATCAACATAACAAGGCTCCCTGTTCTCCATATCCTGTCCTAACTTTTTGGATTTTACACTTTTTTCAGATGGCCCTTTTGCCAGGGGGGAAGTGAGACTTCATTGTAGTGCAGATTTCCTTTACAGGCTTGCTTGGTTGGCCAAAAAGTGCGTATGCGTTTTTTCCTGAATATATTCAGGAAAAAACGCATACGCCCTTTTTGGCCAAGTGCATCATTGTCGACGTTGTGCCTCTTTTCCTATGCTTTCAGGGCAATTCCAGTCTACCCCCTGCAATCGTTTTCCTGAAATTCTGCCCCGCTTTCAAGTCCCCTTCGCAGGCTTACTTCAATATACTTTTGGAAGATAGCTGTCATTTATAACTCTGCAGATTTGTGAATTACAGTGCCCCTGAGCTCCTTTCTTCAACACGCTTTCTTGTGAGCTGGGCACAAAACCGCAGGATTGCTTCAGGCACTAATCTGTTTCCAGCAGGGCATGCTGAGCCTTTGGTTAATTCCTCTTCCTGGTGGGAAATGAGCGTTATATTTGCCCGTGCAGACACCTACAGCTAGTCTCTCATTGGTTCTCCCTATTCCTGTTCATCTTGCACAGAAATTGCAAGCTGTGACAAACAGGAGGTTAAAGGCACTGACTCTCCAAGCGGGGAGAGTGTTAATAAAGCATCTGGAATGGTGAACCCGAGGACCAGGATACGAAAACTGAGATGCATTTGAAATCGTTTCCCAATCACACGGTGGACGATACTCTGGGATTCCCATGCATGTTTTAGCTGGAGGAAGAATGCCTTGAACCTGGAGAGTTGGGACCCATGGAATGGGTACCATGCAGTATGACTTCAAAGGGTCTGCATTTGCTCACCGAAACTCACCAATGCTATCAGCCTGAAGTGTCCAGCCTTATGTCTCAACCAGCTCTGGGTGTAGATGTGGTCAATCCCGGTTGCATCACATGCCCTGAGTGAATGATTTAAGAATTGCTCTCTATTTCACTGTCTTTGTGTTTTGTCTTCGAAATTTATTTTGATAATGGGATTTATCGTATTTTCACTGCTGCGTTTCGGCCGCTGTACACACGCTTGATTCTCTTACGGACACATATATATCCATGGGTTTTAAGATTCTTCCTAGTCAGGTATATTCCTAGGCGTTGAATATGTGGTGTTGGGTCCATTTCGTTGAGCAAGGAGTAGGTCTTGTCTATTACATATTTGGCTTATGGAAAGTTATCTGTGCTAATTTCAGTCTCTGGTTTTATGCAGCACCCCAAGGCACCTTTCCCCATAAGCAAGCACTAGTTGGTTTTCTAAATTTGAGACCCTGTTCTGTTTTGTAATTCAGTTCATGTGTAGTCAAGTTTACATTCCGTGTATTAGTGATATCTTATGATGTTTCTTTTTCTGTGTGACGTAGTTCACGTAGAATCACCGTACCTGCATCCACTCACTATGCCGCTACGGGCCTGATGACACAGATTTCATTGCTGAGTGATATTGCATTGTACGTACGTGCCACAACTTCTTTATCCATTTTTTGCTTTCTGGGATATTTACCTGATACTGTAGACGAACTTCTTGTGAACACAGCCGTCCCAAATATTGGGGTGGCTGTCTGTTTTTGATTTTACTTTCCGTAAGCTATAGGACCATAAGTGGAAGTGCCATAGGCTGTGTTGCTTTGTTTCTTACGTGTTTCAGGAAACACCATACACTTCTCCAGGGTGGCTGTTGGCAATTTACATCCTGCCAATCAGCATAACAAGGCTCCTTGTTCTCCATATCCTGTCCTACCTTTCTGGATTTTACACTTTTTTCAGATGGCCCTTTTGCCCGGGGGGCAGTGAGGCTTCATTGTAGTGCAGATTTCCTTTACAGGCTTGCTTGGATGGCCAAAAAGGGCGTATGCGTTTTTTCCTGAATATATTCAGGAAAAAACGCATACGCCCTTTTTGGCCAAGTGCATCATTGTCGACGTTCTGCCTCTTTTCCTATGCTTTCAGGGCAATTCCAGTCTACCCCCTGCAATCGTTTTCCTGAAATTCTGCCCCGCTTTCAAGTCCCCTTCGCAGGCTTACTTCAATATATTTTTGGAGGATAGCTGTCATTTATAACTCTGCAGGTTTGTGAATTACAGTGCCCCTGAGCTCCTTTCTTCAACTCGCTTTCTTGTGAGCTGGGCACAAAACCGCAGGATTGCTTCAGGCCCTAATCTGTTTCCGGCAGAGCGTGCTGAGCCTTTGGTTGATTCCTCTTCCTGGTGGGAAATGAGCGTTACATTTGCCCGTGCAGACACCTACAGCTAGTCTCTCATTGGTTCTCCCTATTCCTGTTCATCTTGCACAGAAATTGCAAGCTGTGCCAAAGAGGAGGTTAAAGGCACTGACTCTCCAAGCAGGGAGAGTGTTAGTAAAGCATCTGGAATGGTGAACCCGAGGACCAGGATACGAAAACTGAGATGCATTTTAAATCGTTTCCCAATCACCCGGTGGACCATACTGTGGGTTTCCCATGCATGTTTTAGCTGGAGGAAGAAACCCTTGAACCTGGGAGTTGGGACCCATGGAATGGGTACCATGCAGTATGACTTCAAAGGGTCTGCATTTGCTCTCCGAAACTCACCAATGCTATCAGCCTGACGTGTCCAGCATTATGTCTCAACCAGCTCTGGGTGTAGATGTGGTCAATCCCGGTTCCATCACATGCCCTGAGTGAATTAGTTAAGAATTGCTCTCTATTTCACTGTCTTTGTCTTTTCTTTTCGAAATTTATTTAGATAATGGGATTTATCGGATTTTCACTGCTGCGTTTAGGCCGCAGTACACACGCTTGATTCTCTTACGGAGACATATATATCCATGGGTTTTAAGATTCTTCCTAGTCAGGTATATTCCTAGGCGTTGAATATGTGGTGTTGGGTCCATTTCGTTGAGCAAGGAGTAGGTCTTGTCTATTACATATTTGGCTTATGGAATGTTATCTGTGCTAATTTCAGTCTCTGGTTTTATGCAGCACCCCAAGGCAACTTTCCCCATAAGCAAGCACTAGTTGGTTTTCTAAATTTGAGACCCTGTTCTGTTTTGTAATTCAGTTCATGTGTAGTCAAGTTTACATTCCGTGTATTAGTGATATCTTATGATGTTTCTTTTTCTGTGTGACGTAGTTCACGTAGAATCACCATACCTGCATCCACTCACTATGCCGCTACGGGCCTGATGACACAGATTTCATTGCTGAATGATATTGCATTGCACGTACGTGCCACAATTTCTTTATCAATTATTTACTTTCTGGGATATTTACCTGGTATTGTAGACGAGCTTCTTGTGAACACAGCCGTCCCAAACATTGGGGTGGCTGTCTGTATTTGATTTTAATATCCGTAATCTTTGGGACCATAAGTGGAAGTGCCATAGGCTGTGTTGCTTTGTTTCTTATGGGTTTCAGGAAACACCATACAGTTTTCCAGGGTGGCTGTTGGCAATTTACATGCTGCCAATCAGCATAACAAGGCTCCCTGTTCTCCATATCCTGTCCTACCTTTCTGGATTTTACACTTATTTCAGATGGCCCTTTTGCCCAGGGGGCAGTGAGACTTCATTGTAGTGCAGAATTCCTTTACAGGTTTGCTTGGTTTGCGAAAAAGCGCGTATGCGTTTTTTCCTGAATATATTCAGGAAAAAATGCATACGCACTTTTTGCCAAGTGTACCATTGTCGACTTTCTGCCTCCTTTCCTATGCTTTCTGGGCACTTCCAATCTACCCCCTGCAATCATTGTCCTGAAATTCTGCCCCGCTTTCAAATCCCCTTCACAGGCTTACTTCAATATATTTTTGGAGGATAGCTGTCATTTATAACTCTGCAGGTCTGTGAATTACAGTGCCCCTGAGCTCCTTTCTTCAACTCGCTTTCTTGTGAGCTGGGCACAAAACCGCAGGATTGCTTCAGGCCCTAATCTGTTTCCCGCAGGGCACGCTGAGCCTTTGGTTAATTCCTCTTCCTGGTGGGAAATGAGACTTACATTTGCCCGTGCAGACACCTATAGCTAGTCTCTCATTGATTCTCCCTATTCCTGTTCATCTTGCACAGAAATTGCAAGCTGTGCCAAACAGGAGGTTAAAGGCACTGACTCTCCAAGCCGGGAGAGTGTTAGTAATGTGTCTGGAATGGTGAAACCGAGGACAAGGATACGAAACTTGAGATCCATTTTAAATCGTTTCCCAATCTCACTGTGTACCATACTCTGTGTTTCCCATGCATGTTTTAGCTGGAGGAAGAATCCCTTGAACCTGGAGAGTTGGGACCCATGGAGTGGGTACCATGCAGTATGACTTCAAAGGGTCTGCATTTGCTCACCGAAACTCACCAATGCTAGCAACCTGAAGTGTCCAGCCTTATGTCTCAACCAGCTCTGGGTGTAGATGTGGTCAATCCCGGTTGCATCACATGCCCTGAGTGAATTATTTAAGAATTGCTCTCTATTTCACTGTCTTTGTGTTTTGTTTTCGAAATTTATTTTGATAATGGGATTTATCGGATTTTCACTGCTGCGTTTCAGCCGCTGTACACACGTTTGATTCTCTTACGGAGACATATATATCCATGGGTTTTAAGATTCTTCCTAGTCAGGTATATTCCTAGGCGTTGAATATGTGGTGTTGGGTCCATTTCGTTGAGCAAGGAGTAGGTCTTGGCTATTACATATTTGGCTTATGGAAAGTTATCTGTGCTAATTTCAGTCTCTGGTTTTATGCAGCACCCCAAGGCACCTTTCCCCATAAGCAAGCACTAGTTGGTTTTCTAAATTTGAGACCCTCTTCTGTTTTGTAATTCAGTTCATGTGTAGTCAAGTTTACATTCCGTGTATTAGTGATATCTTATGATGTTTCTTTTTCTGTGTGACGTAGTTAACGTAGAATCACCGTACCTGCATCCACTCACTATGCCGCTACGGGCCTGATGACACAGATTTCATTGCTGAGTGATACTGCGTTGTACGTACGTGCCACAACTTCTTTATCCATTTTTTGCTTTCTGGGATATTTACCTGATACTGTAGACGAGCTTCTTGTGAACACAGCCGTCCCAAATATTGGGGTGGCTGTCTGTTTTTGATTTTAATTTCCGTAAGCTATAGGACCATAAGTGGAAGTGCCATAGGCTGTGTTGCTTTGTTTCTTACGTGTTTCAGGAAACACCATACACTTCTCCAGGGTGGCTGCTGGCAATTTACATCCTGTCAATCAGCATAACAAGGCTCCCTGTTCTCCATATCCTGTCCTACCTTTCTGGATTTTACACTTTTTTCAGATGGCCCTTTTGCCCGGGGGGCAGTCAGACTTCATTGTAGTGCAGATTTCCTTTACAGGCTTGCTTGGTTGGCCAAAAAGGGCGTATGCGTTTTTTCCTGAATATATTCAGGAAAAAACGCATACGCCCTTTTTGGCCAAGTGCATCATTGTCGACGTTCTGCCTCTTTTCCTATGCTTTCAGGGCAATTCCAGTGTACCCCCTGCAATGGTTTTCCTGAAACTCTGCCGCGCTTTCAAGTTCCCTTCGCAGGCTTACTTCAATATATTTTTGGAGGATAGCTGTCATTTATAACTCTGCAGGTTTGTGAATTACAGTGCCCCTGAGCTCCTTTCTTCAACTCGCTTTCTTGTGGGCTGGGCACAAAACCGCAGGATTGCTTCAGACCCTAATCTGTTTCCAGCAGGGCACGCTGAGCCTTTGTTTAATTTCTCTTCCTGGTCGGCAATGAGCGTTACATTTGCCCGTGCAGACACCTACAGCTAGTCTCTCATTGGTTCTCCCTATTCCTGTTCATCTTGCACAGAAATTGCAAGCTGTGCCAAACAGGAGGTTAAAGGCACTGACTCTCCAAGCGGGGAGAGTGTTAGTAAAGCATCTGGAATGGTGAACCCGAGGACCAGGATACGAAAACTGAGATGCATTTTAAATCGTTTCCCAATCACCCGGTGCACGATACTCTGGGTTTCCCATGCATGTATTAGCTGGAGGAAGAATGCCTTGAACCTGGAGAGTTGGGACCCATGGAATGGGTACCATGCAGTATGACTTCAAAGGGTCTGCATTTGCTCACCGAAACTCACCAATGCTATCAGCCTGAATTGCCCAGCCTTATGTCTCAACCAGCTCTGGGTGTAGATGTGGTCAATCCCGGTTGCATCACATGCCCTGAGTGAATTACTTAAGAATTGCTCTCTATTTCACTGTCTTTGTGTTTTGTTTTCGAAATTTATTTTGATAATGGGATTTATCGGATTTTCACTGCTGCGTTTCGGCCGCAGTACACACGCTTGATTCTCTTACGGAGACATATATATCCATGGGTTTTAAGATTCGTCCTAGTCAGGTATATTCCTAGGCGTTGAATATGTGGTGTTGGGTCCATTTCTTTGAGCAAGGAGTAGGTCTTGTCTATTACATATTTGGCTTAATGGAAAGTTATCTGTGCTAATTTCAGTCTCTGGTTTTATGCAGCACCCCAAGGCACCTTTCCCCATAAGCAAGCACTAGTTGGTTTTCTAAATTTGAGACCCTGTTCTGTTTTGTAATTCGGTTCATGTGTAGTCAAGTTTACATTCCGTGTATTAGTGATATCTTATGGTGTTTCTTTTTCTGTGTGACGTAGTTCACGTAGAATCACTGTACCTGCATCCACTCACTATGCCGCTACGGGCCTGATGACAGAGATTTCATTGCTGAGTGATACTGCATTGCACGTACGTGCCACAACTTCTTTATCCATTTTTGCTTTCTGGGATATTTACCTGGTACTGTAGACGAGCTTCTTGGGAACACAGCCGTCCCAAACTTTGGGGTGGCTCTCTGTTTTTGATTTTAATTTCCCTAAGGAATAGGACCATAAGTGCAATTGCCATAGGCTGTGTTGCTTTATTTCTTACGTGTTTCTGTAAACACCATACACTTCTCCAGGGTGGCTGTTGGCAATTTACATCCTGCCAATCAGCATAACAAGGCTCCCTGTTCTCCATATCCTGTCCTACCTTTCTGGATTTTACACTTTTTTCAGATGGCCCTTTTGCCCAGGGGGCAGTGAGACTTCATTGTAGTGCAGATTTCCTTTACAGGCTTGCTTGGTTGGCCAAAAAGGGCGTATGCGTTTTTTCCTGAATATATTCAGGAAAAAACGCATACGCCCTTTTTGGCCAAGTGCATCATTGTCGACCTTCTGCCTCTTTTCCTATGCTTTCAGGGCAATTCCAGTCTACCCCCTGCAATCGTTTTCCTGAAATTCTGCCCCGCTTTCAAGTCCCCTTCGCAGGCTTACTTCAATATATTTTTGGAGGATAGCTGTCATTTATAACTCTGCAGGTTTGTGAATTACAGTGCCCCTGAGCTCCTTTCTTCAACTCGCTTTCTTGTGAGCTGGGCACAAAACCGCAGGATTGCTTCAGGCCCTAATCTGTTTCCGGCAGGGCATGCTGAGCCTTTGGTTAATTCCTGTTCCTGGTGGGAAATGAGCGTTACATTTGCCCGTGGAGACACCTACAGCTAGTCTCTCATTGGTTCTCCCTATTCCTGTTCATCTTGCACAGAAATTGCAAGCTGTGCCAAACAGGAGGTTAAAGGCACTGACTCTCCAAGCGGGGAGAGTGTTAGTAAAGCATCTGGAATGGTGAACCCGAGGACCAGGATACGAAAACTGAGATGCATTTTAAATCGTTTCCCAATCACACGGTGGACGATACTCTGGGTTTCCCATGCATGTTTTAGCTGGAGGAAGAATGCCTTGAACCTGGAGAGTTGGGACCCATGGAATGGGTACCATGCAGTATGACTTCAAAGGGTCTGCATTTGCTCACCGAAACTCACCACTGCTATCAGCCTGAAGTGTCCAGCCTTATGTCTCAACCAGCTCTGGGTGTAGATGTGGTCAATCCCGGTTGCATCACATGCCCTGAGTGAATTAGTTAAGAATTGCTCTCTATTTCACTGTCTTTGTGTTTTGTTTTCGAAATTTATTTTGATAATGGGATTTATCGGATTTTCACTGCTGCGTTTCGGCCGCTGTACACACGCTTGATTCTCTTACGGAGACATATATATCCATGGGTTTTAAGATTCTTCCTAGTCAGGTATATTCCTAGACGTTGAATATGTGGTGTTGGGTCCATTTCGTTGAGCAAGGAGTAGGTCTTGTCTATTACATATTTGGCTTATGGAAAGTTATCTGTGCTAATTTCAGTCTCTGGTTTTATGCAGCACCCCAAGGCACCTTTCCCCATAAGCAAGCACTAGTTGGTTTTCTAAATTTGAGACCCTGTTCTGTTTTTTAATTCAGTTCACGTGTAGTCAAGTTTACATTCCGTGTATTAGTGATAACTTATGATGTTTCTTTTTCTGTGTGACGTAGTTCACGTAGAATCACCGTACCTGCATCCACTCACTATGCCGCTACGGGCCTGATGACACAGATTTCATTGCTGAGTGATATGGCATTGTACGTACGTGCCACAACTTCTTTATCCATTTTTTGATTTCTGGGATACTTACCTGATACTGTAGACGAGCTTCTTGTGAACACAGCCGTCCCAAATATTGGGGTGGCTGTCTGTATTTGATTTTAATTTCCGTAAGCTATAGGACCATAAGTGGAAGTGCCATAGGCTGTGTTGCTTTGTTTCTTACGTGTTGCAGGAAACACCATACACTTCTCCAGGGTGGCTGCTGGCAATTTACATCCTGCCAATCAGCATAACAAGGCTCCCTGTTCTCCATATGCTGTCCTACCTTTCTGGATTTTACACTTTTTTCAGATGGCCCTTTTGCCCGGGGGGCAGTGAGACTTCATTGTAGTGGAGATTTCCTTTACAGGCTTGCTTGGTTGGCCAAAAAGGGCGTATGCGTTTTTTCCTGAAAAATTCAGGAAAAAACGCATACGCCCTTTTTGGCCAAGTGCATCATTGTCGACGTTCTGCCTCTTTTCCTATGCTTTCAGGGCAATTCCAGTCTACCCCTGCAATCGTTTTCCTAAAATTCTGCCCCGCTTTCAAGTCCCCTTCGCAGGCTTACTTCAATATATTTTTGGAGGATAGTTGTCATTTATAACTCTGCAGGTTTGTGAATTACAGTGCCCCTGAGCTCCTTTCTTCAACTCGCTTTCTTGTGAGCTGGGCACAAAACCGCAGGATTGCTTCAGGCCCTAATCTGTTTTCAGCAGGGCACGCTGAGCCTTTGTTTAATTCCTCTTCCTGGTGGGCAATGAGCGTTACATTTGCCCGTGCAGACACCTACAGCTAGTCTCTCATTGGTTCTCCCTATTCCTGTTCATCTTGCACAGAAATTGCAAGCTGTGCCAAACAGGAGGTTAAAGGCACTGACTCTCCAAGCGGGGAGAGTGTTAGTAAAGCATCTGGAATGGTGAACCCGAGGACCAGGATACGAAAACTGAGATGCATTTTAAATCGTTTCCCAATCACACGGTGGACGATACTCTGGGATTCCCATGCATGTTTTAGCTGGCGGAAGAATGCCTTGAACCTGGAGAGTTGGGACCCATGGAATGGGTACCATGCAGTATGACTTCAAAGGGTCTGCATTTGCTCACCGAAACTCACCACTGCTATCAGCCTGAAGTGTCCAGCCTTACGTCTCAACCAGCTCTGGGTGTAGATGTGGTCAATCCCGGTTGCATCACATGCCCTGAGTGAATTACTTAAGAATTGCTCTCTATTTCACTGTCTTTGTGTTTTGTTTTCAAAATTTATTTTGATAATGGGATTTATCGGATTTTCACTGCTGCGTTTCGGCTGCTGTACACACGCTTGATTCTCTTACGGAGACATATATATCCGTGGGTTTTAAGATTCTTCCTAGTCAGGTATATTCCTAGGCGTTGAAAATGTGGTGTTGGGTCCATTTCGTTGAGAAAGGAGTAGGTCTTGTCTATTACATATTTGGCTTATGGAAAGTTATCTGTGCTAATTTCAGTCTCTGGTTTTATGCAGAACCCCAAGGCACCTTTCCCCATAAGCAAGCACTAGTTGGTTTTCTAAATTTGAGACCCTGTTCTGTTTTGTAATTCAGTTCATGTGTAGTCAAGTTTACATTCCGTGTATTAGTGATATCTTATGATGTTTCTTTTTCTGTGTGACGTAGTTCACGTAGAATCACCGTACCTGCATCCACTCACTATGCCGCTAACGGGCCTGATGACACAGATTTCATTGCTGAGTGATATTGCATTGTACGTACGTGCCACAACTTCTTTATCCATTTTTTGCTTTCTGGGATATTTACCTGATACTGTAGACGAGCTTCTTGTGAACACAGCCGTCCCAAATATTGGGGTGGCTGTCTGTTTTTGATTTTAATTTCCGTAAGCTATAGGACCATAAGTGGAAGTGCCATAGGCTGTGTTGCTTTGTTTCTTACGTGTTTCAGGAAACACCATACACTTCTCCAGGTGGCTGCTGGCAATTTACATCCTGCCAATCAGCATAACAAGGCTCCCTGTTCTCCATATCCTGTCATACCTTTCTGGATTTTACACTTTTTTCAGATGGCCCTTTTGCGCGGGGGGGCAGTGAGACTTCATTGTAGTGCAGATTTCCTTTACAGGCTTGCTTGGTTGGCCAAAAAGGGCGTATGCGTTTTTTCCTGAATATATATTTTTCCTGAATATATTCAGGAAAAAACGCATACGCCCTTTTTGGCCAAGTGCATCATTGTCGACGTTGTGCCTCTTTTCCTATGCTTTCAGGGCAATTCCAGTCTACCCCCTGCAATCGTTTCCCTGAAATTCTGCCCCACTTTCAAGTCCCCTTCGCAGGCTTACTTCAATATATTTTTGGAGGATAGCTGTCATTTATAACTCTGCAGGTTTGTGAATTACAGTGCCCCTGAGCTCCTTTCTTCAACTCGCTTTCTTGTGAGCTGGGCACAAAACCGCAGGATTGCTTCAGGCCCTAATCTGTTTCCGGCAGGGCATGCTGAGCCTTTGGTTAATTCCTCTTCCTGGTGGGAAATGAGTGTTACATTTGCCCGTGCAGACACCTACAGCTAGTCTCTCATTGGTTCTCCCTATTCCTGTTCATCTTGCACAGAAATTGCAAGCTGTGCCAAACAGGAGGTTAAAGGAACTGACTCTCCAAGCGGGGAGAGTGTTAGTAAAGCATCTGGAATGGTGAACCCGAGGACCAGGATACGAAAACTGAGATGCATTTTAAATCGTTTCCCAATCACACGGTGGACGATACTCTGGGTTTCCCATGCATGTTTTAGCTGGAGGAAGAATCCCTTGAACCTGGAGAGTTGGGACCCATGGAATGGGTACCATGCAGTATGACTTAAAAGGGTCTGCATATGCTCACCGAAACTCACCAATGCTATCAGCCTGAAGTGTCCAGCCTTATGTCTCAACCAGCTCTGGGTGTAGATGGTTAAATCCCGGTTGCATCACATGCCCTGAGTGAATTATTTAAGAATTGCTCTCTATTTCACTGTCTTTGTGTTTTGTTTTCGAAATTTTATTTTGATAATGGGATTTATCGGATTTTCACTGCTGTGTTTCGGCCTCTGTACACACGCTTGATTCTCTTACGGAGACATATATATCCATGGGTTTTAAGATTCTTCCTAGTCAGGTATATTCCTAGGCGTTGAATATGTGGTGTTGGGTCCATTTCGTTGAGCAAGGAGTAGGTCTTGTCTATTATATATTTCGCTTATGGAAAGTTATCTGTGCTAATTTCAGTCTCTGGTTTTATGCAGCACCCCAACACACCTTTCCCCATAAGCAAGCACTAGTTGGTTTTCTAAATTTGAGACCCTGTTCTGTTTTGTAATTCAGTTCATGTGTAGTCAAGTTTACATTCCGTGAATTAGTGATAACTTATGATGTTTCTTTTTCTGTGTGACGTAGTTCACGTAGAATAACCGTATCTGCATCCACTGACTATGGCGCTACGCGCCTGATGACACAGATTTCATTGCTGAGTGACATTGCATTGTACGTACGTGCCACAACTTCTTTATCCATTTTTTGCTTTCTGGGATATTTACCTGATACTGTAGATGAGCTTCTTGTGAACACAGCCGTCCCAAATATTGGGGTGGCTGTCTGTTTTTGATTTTAATTTCCGTAAGCTATAGGACCATAAGTGGAAGTGCCTTAGGCTGTGTTGCTTTGTTTCTTACGTATTACAGGAAACACCATACACTTCTCCAGGGTGGGTGCTGGCAATTTACATCCTGCCAATCAGCATAACAAGGCTCCCTGTTCTCCATATCCTGTCCTACCTTTCTGGATTTTACACTTTTTTTCAGATGGCCCTTTTGCCCGGGGGGCAGTGAGACTTCATTGTAGTGCAGATTTCATTTACAGGCTTGCTTGGTTGGCCAAAAAGGGCGTATGCGTTTTTTCCTGAATATATTCAGGAAAAAACGCATACGCCCTTTTTGGCCAAGTGCATCATTGTCGACGTTCTGCCTCTTTTCCTATGCTTTCAGGGTAATTCCTGTCTAACCCCTGCAATGGTTTTCCTGAAACTCTGCCCCGCTTTCTAGTCCCCTTCGCAGGCTTACTTCAATATATTTTTGGAGGATAGCTGTCATTTATAACTCTGCAGGTTTGTGAATTACAGTGCCCCTGAGCTCCTTTCCTCAACTCGCTTTCTTGTGAGCTGGGCACAAAACCGCAGGATTGCTTCAGGCCCTAATCTGTTTCCGGCAGGGCACGCTGAGCCTTTGGATAATTCCTCTTCCTGGTGGGAAATGAGCATTACATTTGCCCGTGCAGAAACCTATAGCTAGTCTCTCATTGGTTCTCCCTATTCCTGTTCATCTTGCACAGAAATTGCAAGCTTTGCCAAAGAGGAGGTTAAAGGCACCGACTCTCCAAGCGGGGAGAGTGTTAGTATAGCATCTGGAATGGTGAACCCGAGGACCAGGATACGAAAACTGAGATGCATTTTAAATCGTTTCCCAATCACACGGTGGACCATACTCTGGGTTTCCCATGCATGTTTTAGCTGGAGGAAGAATCCCTTGAACGTGGAGTGTTGGGACCCATGGAATGGGTACCATGCAGTATAACTTCAATGGGTCTGCATTTGCTCACCGAAACTCACCAATGCTATCAGCCTGAAGTGTCCAGCCTTATGTCTCAACCAGCTCTGGGTGTAGATGTGGTCAATCCCGGTTGCATCACATGCCCTGAGTGAATTATTTAAGAATTGCTCTCTATTTCACTGTCTTTGTGTTTTGTTTTCGAAATTTATTTTGATAATGGGATTTATCGGATTTTCACTGCTGCGTTTCGGCCGCTGTACACACGCTTGATTCTCTTACGGAGACATATATATCCATGGGTTTTAAGATTCTTCCTAGTCAGGTATATTCCTAGGCGTTGAATATGTGGTGTTGGGTCCATTTCATTGAGCAAGGAGTAGGTCTTGTCTATTACATATTTGGCTTATGGAAAGTTATCTGTGCTAATTTCAGTCTCTGGTTTTATGCAGCACCCCAAGGCACCTTTCCCCATAAGCAAGCACTAGTTGGTTTTCTAAATTTGAGACCCTGTTCTGTTTTGTAATTCAGTTCATGTGTAGTCAAGTTTACATTCCGTGTATTAGTGATATCTTATGATGTTTCTTTTTCTGTGTGACGTAGTTCACGTAGAATCACCGTACCTGCATCCACTCACTATGCCGCTACGGGCCTGATGACACAGATTTCATTGCTGAGTGATACTGCATTGCACGTACGTGCCACAACTTCTTTATCCATTTTTTGCTTTCTGGGATATTTACCTGGTACTGTAGACGAGCTTCTTGGAAACACAGCCATCCCAAACTTTGGTGTGGCTCTCTGTTTTTGATTTTAATTTCCCAAAGGAATAGGACCATAAGTGCAATTGCCATAGGCTGTGTTGCTTTATTTCTTACGTGTTTCAGGAAACACCATACACATCTCCAGTGTGGCTGTTCACAATTTACATCCTGCCAATCAGCATAACAAGGCTCCCTGTTCTCCATATGCTGTCCTACCTTTCTGGATTTTACAGTTTTTTCAGATGGCCCTTTTGCCCGGGGGGCAGTGAGATTTCATTGTAGTGCAGATTTCCTTTACAGGCTTGCTTGGTTGGCCAAAAAGAGCTTATGCGTTTTTTCCTGAATATATTCAGGAAAAAATGCATACGCCCTTTTTGGCCAAGTGCATCATTGTCGACGTTGTGCCTCTTTTCCTATGCTTTCAAGGCAATTCCAGTCTACACCCTGCAATCGTTTTCCTGAAATTCTGCCCCGCTTTCAAGTCCCCTTCGCAGGCTTACTTCAATATACTTCTGGAAGATAGCTGTCATTTATAACTCTGCAAGTTTGTGAATTACAGTGCCCCTGAGCTCCTTTCTTCAACTCGCTTTCTTGTGAGCTGGGCACAAAACCGCAGGATTGCTTCAGGCCCTAATCTGTTTCCGGCAGGGCACGCTGAGCCTTTGGTTAATTCCTCTTCCTGGTGGGAAATGAGCATTACATTTGCCCGTGCAGACACCTATAGCTAGTCTCTCATTGGTTCTCCCTATTCCTGCTCATCTTGCACAGAAATTGCAAGCAGTGCCAAACAGGAGGTTAAAGGCACTGACTCTCCAAGCCGGGAGAGTGTTAGTAAAGCATCTGGAATGGTGAACCCGAGGACCAGGATACGAAAACTGAGATGCATTTTAAATCGTTTCCCAATCACACGGTGGACGATACTCTGGGTTTCCCATGCAAGTTTTAGCTGGAGGAAGAATGCCTTGAACCTGGAGAGTTGGGACCCTTGGAATGGGTACCATGCAGTATGCCTTCAAAGGGTCTGCATTTGCTCACCGAAACTCACCAATGCTATCAGCCTGAAGTGTCCAGCCTTATGTCTCAACCAGCTCTGGGTGTAGATGTGGTCAATCCCTGTTGCATCACATGCCCTGAGTGAATTATTTAAGAATTGGTCTCTATTTCACTGTCTTTGTGTTTTGTTTTCGAAATTTATTTTGATAATGGGATTTATCTGATTTTCACTGCTGCGTTTTGGCCGCAGTACACAAGCTTTATTCTCTTATGGAGACATGTATATCCATGGGTTTTAAGATTCTTCCTAGTCAGGTATATTCCTAGGCGTTGAATATGTGGTGTTGGGTCCATTTCGTTGAGCAAGGAGTAGGTCTTGTCTATTACATATTTGGCTTATGGAAAGTTATCTGTGCTAATTTCAGTCTCTGGTTTTATGCAGCACCCCAAGGCACCTTTCCCCATAAGCAAGTACTAGTTGGTTTTCTAAATTTGAGACCATGTTCTGTTTTGTAATTCAGTTCATGTGTAGTCAAGTTTACATTCCGAGTATTAGGGATATCTTATGATGTTTCTTTTTCTGTGTATCGTAGTTCACGTAGAATCACCGTACCTACATCCACTCACTATGCCGCTACGGGCCTGATGACACAGATTTCATTGCTGAGTGATATTGCATTGTACGTACGTGCCACAACTTCTTTATCCATTTTTTGCTTTCTGGGATATTTACCTGATACTGTAGACGAGCTTCTTGTGAACACAGCCGTCCCAAACATTGGGGTGGCTGTCTGTTTTTGATTTTAATTTCCGTAAGCTATAGGACCATAAGTGGAAGTGCCATAGGCTGTGTTGCTTTGTTTCTTACGTGTTTCAGGAAACACCATACACTTCTCCAGGGTGTCTGCTGGCAATTTACATCCTGCCAATCAGCATAACAAGGCTCCCTGTTCTCCATATCCTGTCCTACCTTTCTGGATTTTACACTTTTTTCAGATGGCCCTTTTGCCCGGGGGGCAGTGAGACTTCATTGTAGTGCAGATTTCCTTTACAGGCTTGCTTGGTTGGCCAAAAAGGGCATATGCGTTTTTTTCTGAATATATTCAGGAAAAAACGCATACGCCCTTTTTGGCCAAGTGCATCATTGTCGACGTTGTGCCTCTTTTCCTATGCTTTCAGGGCAATTCCAGTCTACACCCTGCAATCGTTTTCCTGAAATTCTGCCCCGCTTTCAAGTCCCCTTCGCAGGCTTACTTCAATATATTTTTGGAGGATAGCTGTCATTTATAACTCTGCAGGTTTGTGAATTACAGTGCCCCTGAGCTCCTTTCCTCAACTCGCTTTCTTGTGAGCTGGGCACAAAACCGCAGGTTTGCTTCAGGCCCTAATCTGTTTCCGGCAGGGCACGCTGAGCCTTTGGATAATTCCTCTTCCTGGTGGGAAATGAGCATTACATTTGCCCGTGCAGAAACCTATAGCTAGTCTCTCATTGGTTCTCCCTATTCCTGTTCATCTTGCACAGAAATTGCAATCTGTGCCAAAGAGGAGGTTAAAGGCACCGACTCTCCAAGCGGGGAGAGTGTTAGTAAAGCATCTGGAATGGTGAACCCGAGGACCAGGATACGAAAACTGAGATGCATTTTATATCGTTTCCCAATCACACGGTGGACCATACTCTGGGTTTCCCATGCATGTTTTAGCTAGAGGAAGAATCCCTTGAACCTGGAGAGTTGGGACCCATGGAATGGGTACCATGCAGTATGACTTCAATGGGTCTGCATTTGCTCACCGAAACTCACCAATGCTATCAGCCTGAAGTGTCCAGCCTTATGTCTCAACCAGCTCTGGGTGTAGATGTGGTCAATCCCGGTTGCATCACATGCCCTGAGTGAATTATTTAAGAATTGCTCTCTATTTCACTGTCTTTGTGTTTTGTTTTCGAAATTTATTTTGATAATGGGATTTATCGGATTTTCACTGCTGTGTTTCGGCCGCTGTACACACGCTTGATTCTCTTACGGAGACATATATATCCATGGGTTTTAAGATACTTCCTAGTCAGGTATATTCCTAGGCGTTGAATATGTGGTGTTGGGTCCATTTCGTTGAGCAAGGAGTAGGTCTTGTCTATTACATATTTGGCTTATGGAATGTTATCTGTGCTAATTTCAGTCTCTGGTTTTATGCAGCACCCCAAGGCACCTTTCCCCATAAGCAAGCACTAGTTGGTTTTCTAAATTTGAGACCCTGTTCTGTTTTGTAATTCAGTTCATCTGTATTCAAGTTTACATTCCGTGTATTAGTGATATCTTATGATGTTTCATTTTCTGTGTGACGTAGTTCACGTAGAATCACCGTACCTGCATCCACTCACTATGCCGCTATGGGCCTGATGACACAGATTTCATTGCTGAGTGATACTGCATTGCACGTACGTGCCACAACTTCTTTATCCATTTTTTGCTTTCTGGGATATTTACCTGGTACTGTAGACGAGCATCTTGGGAACACAGCCGTCCCAAACTTTGGGGTGGCTCTCTGTTTTTGATTTTAATTTCCCAAAGGAATAGGACCATAAGTGCAATTGCCATAGGCTGTGTTGCTTTATTTCTTACATGTTTCAGGAAACACCATACACTTCTCCAGGGTGGCTGTTGGCAATTTACATCCTGCCAATCAGCATAACAAGGCTCCCTGTTCTCCATATCCTGTCCTACCTTTCTGGATTTTACACTTTTTTCAGATGGCCCTTTTGCCCGGGGGGCAGTGAGACTTCATTGTAGTGCAGATTTCCTTTACAGGCTTGCTTGGTTGGCCAAAATGTGCGTATGCGTTTTTTCCTGAATATATTCAGGAACAAACGCATATGCCCTTTTTGGCCAAGTGCATCATTGTCGACGTTGTGCCTCTTTTCCTATGCTTTCAGGGCAATTCCAGTCTACCCCCTGCAATCGTTTTCCTGAAATTCTGCCCCGCTTTCAAGTCCCCTTCGCAGGCTTACTTCAATATATTTTTGGAGGATAGCTGTCATTTATAACTCTGCAGGTTTGTGAATTACAGTGCCCCTGAGCTCCTTTCTTCAACTCGCTTTCTTGTGAGCTGGGCACAAAACCGCAGGATTGCTTCAGGCCCTAATCTGTTTCCGGCAGGGCATGCTGAGCCTTTGGTTAATTCCTCTTCCTGGTGGGAAATGAGCGTTACATTTGCCCGTGCAGACACCTACAGCTAGTCTCTCATTGGTTCTCCCTATTCCTGTTCATCTTGCACAGAAATTGCAAGCTGTGCCAAACAGGAGGTTAAAGTCACTGACTCTCCAAGCAGGGAGATTGTTAGTAAAGCATCTGGAATTGTTAACCCGAGGACCAGGATACGAAAACTGAGATGCATTTTAAATCGTTTCCCAATCACACAGTGGACCATACTGTGGGTTTCCCATGCATGTTTTAGCTGGAAGAAGAATCCCTTGAACCTGAAGATTTGGGACCCATAGAATAGGTACCATGCAGTATGACTTCAAAGGGTCTGCATTTGCTCACCGAAACTCACCAATGCTATCAGCCTGAAGTGTCCAGCCTTATGTCTCAACCAGCTCTGGGTGTAGATGTGGTCATTCCCGGTTGCATCACATGCCCTGAGTGAATTATTTAAGAATTGCTCTCTATTTCACTGTCTTTGTGTTTTGTTTCTGAAATTTATTTTGATAATGGGATTTATCGGATTTTCACTGCTGCGTTTCGGCCGCTGTACACACGCTTGATTCTCTTATGGAGACATATATGTCCATGGGTTTTAAGATTCTTCCTAGTCAGGTATATTCCTAGGCGTTGAATATGTGGTGTTGAGTCCATTTCGTTGAGCAAGGAGTAGGTCTTGTCTATTACATATTTGGCTTATGGAATGTTATCTGTGCTAATTTCAGTCTCTGGTTTTATGCAGCACCCCAAGGCACCTTTCCCCATAAGCAAGCACTAGTTGGTTTTCTAAATTTGAGACCCTGTTCTGTTTTGTAATTCAGTTCATGTGTTTTCAACTTTACATTCCGTGTATTAGTGATATCTTATGATGTTTCTTTTTCTGTGTGACGTAGTTCACGTAGAATCACCGTACCTGCATCCACTCACTATGCCACTACGGGCCTGATGACACAGATTTAATTGCTGAGTGATACTGCATTGCACGTACGTGCCACAACTTCTTTATCCATTTTTTGCTTTCTGGGATATTTACCTGGTCCTGTAGACGAGCTTCTTGTGAACACAGCCGTCCCAAATATTGGGGTGGCTGTCTGTTTTTGATTTTAGTTTCCGTAAGCTATAGGACCATAAGTGGAAGTGCCATAGGCTGTGTTGCTTTGTTTCTTACGTGTTTCAGGAAACACCATACACTTCTCCAGGGAGTCTGCTGGCAATTTACATCCTGCCAATCAGCATAACAAGGCTCCCTGTTCTCCATATCCTGTCCTACCTTTCTGGATTTTACACTTTTTTCAGATGGCCCTTTTGCCCGGGGGGCAGTGAGACTTCAATGTAGTGCAGATTTCCTTTACAGGCTTGCTTGGTTGGCCAAAAAGGGCGTATGCGTTTTTTCCTGAATATATTCAGGAAAAAACGCATACGCCCTTTTTGGCCAAGTGCATCATTGTCGACGTTCTGCCTCTTTTCCTATGCTTTCAGGGCAATTCCAGTCTACACCCTGCAATCGTTTTCCTGAAATTCTGCCCCGCTTTCAAGTCCCCTTCGCAGGCTTACTTCAATATATTTTTGGAGGATAGCTGTCATTTATAACTCTGCAGGTTTGTGAATTACAGTGCCCTTGAGCTCCTTTCCTCAACTCGCTTTCTTGTGAGCTGGGCACAAAACCGCAGGTTTGCTTCAGGCCCTAATCTGTTTCCGGCAGGGCATGCTGAGCCTTTGGATAATTCCTCTTCCTGGTGGGAAATGAGCATTACATTTGCCCGTGCAGAAACCTATAGCTAGTCTCTCATTGGTTCTCCCTATTCCTGTTCATCTTGCACAGAAATTGCAATCTGTGCCAAAGAGGAGGTTAAAGGCACCGACTCTCCAAGCGGGGAGAGTGTTAGTAAAGCATCTGGAATGGTGAACCCGAGGACCAGGATACGAAAACTGAGATGCATTTTATATCGTTTCCAAATCACACGGTGGACCATACTCTGGGTTTCCCATGCATGTTTTAGCTGGAGGAAGAATCCCTTGAACCTGGGGAGTTGGGACCCATGGAATGGGTACCATGCAGTATGACTTCAATGGGTCTGCATTTGCTCACCGAAACTCACCAATGCTATCAGCCTGAAGTGTCCAGCCTTATGTCTCAACCAGCTCTGGGTGTAGATGTGGTCAATCCCGGTTGCATCACATGCCCTGAGTGAATTATTTAAGAATTGCTCTCTATTTCACTGTCTTTGTGTTTTGTTTTCGAAATTTATTTTGATAATGGGATTTATCGGATTTTCACTGCTGTGTTTCGGCCGCTGTACACACGCTTGATTCTCTTACGGAGACATATATATCCATGGGTTTTAAGATTCTTCCTAGTCAGGTATATTCCTAGGCGTTGAATATGTGGTGTTGGGTCCATTTCGTTGAGCAAGGAGTAGGTCTTGTCTATTACATATTTGGCTTATGGAATGTTATCTGTGCTAATTTCAGTCTCTGGTTTTATGCAGCACCCCAAGGCACCTTTCCCCATAAGCAAGCACTAGTTGGTTTTCTAAATTTGAGACCCTGTTCTGTTTTGTAATTCAGTTCATCTGTATTCAAGTTTACATTCCGTGTATTAGTGATATCTTATGATGTTTCATTTTCTGTGTGACGTAGTTCACGTAGAATCACCGTACCTGCATCCACTCACTATGCCGCTACGGGCCTGATGACACAGATTTCATTGCTGAGTGATACTGCATTGCACGTACGTGCCACAACTTCTTTATCCATTTTTTGCTTTCTGGGATATTTACCTGGTACTGTAGACGAGCATCTTGGGAACACAGCCGTCCCAAACTTTGGGGTGGCTCTCTGTTTTTGATTTTAATTTCCCAAAGGAATAGGACCATAAGTGCAATTGCCATAGGCTGTGTTGCTTTATTTCTTACATGTTTCAGGAAACACCATACACTTCTCCAGGGTGGCTGTTGGCAATTTACATCCTGCCAATCAGCATAACAAGGCTCCCTGTTCTCCATATCCTGTCCTACCTTTCTGGATTTTACACTTTTTTCAGATGGCCCTTTTGCCCGGGGGGCAGTGAGACTTCATTGTAGTGCAGATTTCCTTTACAGGCTTGCTTGGTTGGCCAAAATGGGCGTATGCGTTTTTTCCTGAATATATTCAGGAACAAACGCATACGCCCTTTTTGGCCAAGTGCATCATTGTCGACGTTCTGCCTCTTTTCCTATGCTTTCAGGGCAATTCCAGTCTACCCCCTACAATCGTTTTCCTGAAATTCTGCCCCGCTTTCAAGTCCCCTTCGCAGGCTTACTTCAATATATTTTTGGAGGATAGCTGTCATTTATAACTCTGCAGGTTTGTGAATTACAGTGCCCCTGAGCTCCTTTCTTCAACTCGCTTTCTTGTGAGCTGGGCACAAAACCGCAGGATTGCTTCAGGCCCTAATCTGTTTCCGGCAGGGCATGCTGAGCCTTTGGTTAATTCCTCTTCCTGGTGGGAAATGAGCGTTACATTTGCCCGTGCAGACACCTACAGCTAGTCTCTCATTGGTTCTCCCTATTCCTGTTCATCTTGCACAGAAATTGCAAGCTGTGGCAAACAGGAGGTTAAAGTCACTGACTCTCCAAGCAGGGAGATTGTTAGTAAAGCATCTCGAATTGTGAACCCGAGGACCAGGATACGAAAACTGAGATGCATTTTAAATCGTTTCCCAATCACACGGTGGACCATACTGTGGGTTTCCCATGCATGTTTTAGCTGGAAGAAGAATCCCTTGAACCTGAAGAGTTGGGACCCATAGAATAGGTACCATGCAGTATGACTTCAAAGGGTGTGGATTTGCTCACCGAAACTCACCAATGCTATCAGCCTGAAGTGTCCAGCCTTATGTCTCAACCAGCTCTGGGTGTAGATGTGGTCATTCCCGGTTGCATCACATGCCCTGAGTGAATTATTTAAGAATTGCTCTCTATTTCACTGTCTTTGTGTTTTGTTTCTGAAATTTATTTTGATAATGGGATTTATCGGATTTTCACTGCTGCGTTTCGGCCGCTGTACACACGCTTGATTCTCTTACGGAGACATGTATGTCCATGGGTTTTAAGATTCTTCCTAGTCAGGTATATTCCTAGGCCTTGAATATGTGGTGTTGAGTCCATTTCGTTGAGCAAGGAGTAGGTCTTGTCTATTACATATTTGGCTTATGGAATGTTATCTGTGCTAATTTCAGTCTCTGGTTTTATGCAGCACCCCAAGGCACCTTTCCCAATAAGCAAGCACTAGTTGGTTTTCTAAATTTGAGACCCTGTTCTGTTTTGTAATTCAGTTCATGTGTAGTCAAGTTTACATTCCGTGTATTAGTGATATCTTATGATGTTTCTTTTTCTGTGTGACGTAGTTCACGTAGAATCACCGTACCTGCATCCACTCACTATGCCGCTACGGGCCTGATGACACAGATTTCATTGCTGAGTGATACTGCATTGCACGTACGTGCCACAACTTCTTTATCCATTTTTTGCTTTCTGGGATATTTACCTGGTACTGTAGACGAGCTTCTTGGAAACACAGCCGTCCCAAACTTTGGGGTGGCTCTCTGTTTTTGATTTTAATTTCCCAAATGAATAGGACCATAAGTGCAATTGCCATAGGCTGTGTTGCTTTATTTCTTACGTGTTTCAGGAAACACCATACACTTCTCCAGGGTGGCTGTTCACAATTTACATCCTGCCAATCAGCATAACAAGGCTCCCTGTTCTCCATATCCTGTCCTACCTTTCTGGATTTTACACATTTTTCAGATGGCCCTTTTGCCCGGGGGGCAGTGAGATTTCATTGTAGTGCAGATTTCCTTTACAGGCTTGCTTGGTTGGCCAAAAAGGGCGTATGCGTTTTTTCCTGAATATATTCAGGAAAAAACGCATACGACCTTTTTGGCCAAGTGCATCATTGTCGAAGTTGTGCCTCCTTTCCTATGCTTTCAGGGCAATTCCAGTCTACCCCCTGCAATCGTTTTCATGAAATTCTGCCCCGTTTTCAAATCCCCTTCGCAGGCTTACTTCAATATATTTTTGGAGGATAGCTGTCATTTATAACTCTGCAGGTTTGTGAATTACAGTGCCCCTGAGCTCCTTTCTTCAACTCGCTTTCTTGTGAGCTGGGCACAAAACCGCAGGATTGCTTCAGGCCCTAATCTGTTTCCGGCAGGGCACGCTGAGCCTTTGGTTAATTCCTATTCCTGGTGGGAAATGAGCATTACATTTGCCCGTGCAGACAGCTATAGCTAGTATCTCATTGGTTCTCCCTATTCCTGTTCATCTTGCACAGAAATTGCAAGCAGTGCCAAACAGGAGGTTAAAGGCACTGACTCTCCAAGCGGGGAGAGTGTTAGTAAAGCATCTGGAATGGTGAACCCGAGGACCAGGATACGAAAACTGAGATGCATTTTAAATCGTTTCCCAATCACACGGTGGACGATACTCTGGGTTTCCCATGCAAGTTTTAGCTGGAGGAAGAATGCCTTGAACCTGGAGAGTTGGGACCCTTGGAATGGGTACCATGCAGTTTGACTTCAAAGGGTCTGCATTTGCTCACCGAAACTCACCAATGCTATCAGCCTGAAGTGTCCAGCCTTATGTCTCAACCAGCTCTGGGTGTAGATGTGGTCAATCCCTGTTGCATCACATGCCCTGAGTGAATTACTTAAGAATTGGTCTCTATTTCACTGTCTTTGTGTTTTGTTTTCGAAATTTATTTTGATAATGGGATTTATCTGATTTTCACTGCTGCGTTTTGGCCGCAGTACACACGCTTTATTCTCTTACGGAGACATGTATATCCATGGGTTTTAAGATTCTTCCTAGTCAGGTATATTCCTAGGCGTTGAATATGTGGTGTTGGGTCCATTTCGTTGAGCAAGGAGTAGGTCTTGTCTATTACATATTTGGCTTATGGAAAGTTATCTGTGCTAATTTCAGTCTCTGGTTTTATGCAGCACCCCAAGGCACCTTTCCCCATAAGCAAGCACTAGTTGGTTTTCTAAATTTGAGACCATGTTCTGTTTTGTAATTCAGTTCATGTGTAGTCAAGTTTACATTCCTTGTATTAGTGATATCTTATGATGTTTCTTTTTCTGTTTGACGTAGTTCACGTAGAATCACCGTACCTGCATCCACTCACTATGCCGCTACGGGCCTGATGACACAGATTTCATTGCTGAGTGATATTGCATTGTACGTACGTGCCACAACTTCTTTATCCATTTTTTGCTTTCTGGGATATTTACCTGATACTGTAGACGAGCTTCTTGTGAACACAGCCGTCCCAAATATTGGGGTGGCTGTCTCTTTTTGATTTTAGTTTCCGTAAGCTATAGGACCATAAGTGGAAGTGCCATAGGCTGTGTTGCTTTGTTTCTTACGTGTTTCAGGAAACACCATACACTTCTCCAGGGTGTCTGCTGGCAATTTACATCCTGCCAATCAGCATAACAAGGCTCCCTGTTCTCCATATCCTGTCCTACCTTTCTGGATTTTACATTTTTTCAGATGGCCCTTTTGCCCGGGTGGCAGTGAGACTTCATTTTAGTGCAGATTTCCTTTACAGGCTTGCTTGGTTGGCCAAAAAGGGCGTATGCGTTTTTTCCTGAATATATTCAGGAAAAAACGCATACGCCCTTTTTGGCCAAGTGCATCATTGTCGACGTTGTGCCTCTTTTCCTATGCTTTCAGGGCAATTCCAGTCTACACCCTGCAATCGTTTTCCTGAAATTCTGCCCAGCTTTCAAGTCCCCTTCACAGGCTTACTTCAATATATTTTTGGAGGATAGCTGTCATTTATAACTCTGCAGGTTTGTGAATTACAGTGCCCCTGAGCTCCTTTCCTCAACTCGCTTTCTTGTGAGCTTGGCACAAAACCGCAGGTTTGATTCAGGCCCGAATCTGTTTCCGGCAGGGCACGCTGAGCCTTTGGATAATTCCTCTTCCTGGTGGGAAATGAGCATTACATTTGCCCGTGCAGAAACCTATAGCTAGTCTCTCATTGGTTCTCCCTATTCCTGTTCATCTTGCACAGAAATTGCAAGCTGTGCCAAAGAGGAGGTTAAAGGCACCGACTCTCCAAGCGGGGAGAGTGTTAGTAAAGCATCTGGAATGGTGAACCCGAGGACCAGGATACGAAAACTGAGATGCATTTTATATCGTTTCCCAATCACACGGTGGACCATACTCTGGGTTTCCCATGCATGTTTTAGCTGGAGGAAGAATCCCTTGAACCTGGAGAGTTGGGACCCATGGAATGGGTACCATGCAGTATGACTTCAATGGGTCTGCATTTGCTCACTGAAACTCACCAATGCTATCAGCCTGAAGTGTCCAGCCTTATGTCTCAACCAGCTCTGGGTGTAGATGTGGTCAATCCCGGTTGCATCACATGCCCTGAGTGAATTAGTTAAGAATTGCTCTCTATTTCACTGTCTTTGTGTTTTGTTTTCGAAATTTATTTTGATAATGGGATTTATCGGATTTTCACTGCTGTGTTTCGGCCGCTGTACACACGCTTGATTCTCTTACGGAGACATA
The DNA here is from genome assembly GCF_963924675.1 of Phocoena phocoena. NCBI lineage: Eukaryota > Metazoa > Chordata > Mammalia > Artiodactyla > Phocoenidae > Phocoena > Phocoena phocoena. The sequence goes on along the minus strand of NW_027077514.1, from coordinate 311,021 downwards.
TATATCCATGGGTTTTAAGATTCTTCCTAGTCAGGTATATTCCTAGGCGTTGAATATGTGGTGTTGGGTCCATTTCGTTGAGCAAGGAGTAGGTCTTGTCTATTACATATTTGGCTTATGGAATGTTATCTGTGCTAATTTCAGTCTCTGGTTTTATGCAGCACCCCAAGGCACCTTTCCCCATAAGCAAGCACTAGTTGGTTTTCTAAATTTGAGACCCTGTTCTGTTTTGTAATTCAGTTCATCTGTATTCAAGTTTACATTCCGTGTATTAGTGATATCTTATGATGTTTCATTTTCTGTGTGACGTAGTTCACGTAGAATCACCGTACCTGCATCCACTCACTATGCCGCTATGGGCCTGATGACACAGATTTCATTGCTGAGTGATACTGCATTGCACGTACGTGCCACAACTTCTTTATCCATTTTTTGCTTTCTGGGATATTTACCTGGTACTGTAGAGGAGCATCTTGGGAACACAGCCGTCCCAAACTTTGGGGTGGCTCTCTGTTTTTGATTTTAATTTCCCAAAGGAATAGGACCATAAGTGCAATTGCCATAGGCTGTGTTGCTTTATTTCTTACATGTTTCAGGAAACACCATACACTTCTCCAGGGTGGCTGTTGGCAATTTACATCCTGCCAATCAGCATAACAAGGCTCCCTGTTCTCCATATCCTGTCCTACCTTTCTGGATTTTACACTTTTTTCAGATGGCCCTTTTGCCGGGGGGGCAGTGAGACTTCATTGTAGTGCAGATTTCCTTTACAGGCTTGCTTGGTTGGCCAAAATGGGCGTATGTGTTTGTTCCTGAATATATTCAGGAACAAACGCATACGCCCTTTTTGGCCAAGTGCATCATTGTCGACGTTCTGCCTCTTTTCCTATGCTTTCAGGGCAATTCCAGTCTACCCCCTGCAATCGTTTTCCTGAAATTCTGCCCCGCTTTCAAGTCCCCTTCGCAGGCTTACTTCAATATATTTTTGGAGGATAGCTGTCATTTATAACTCTGCAGGTTTGTGAATTACAGTGCCCCTGAGCTCCTTTCTTCAACTCGCTTTCTTGTGAGCTGGGCACAAAACCGCAGGATTGCTTCAGGCCCTAATCTGTTTCCGGCAGGGCATGCTGAGCCTTTGGTTAATTCCTCTTCCTGGTGGGAAATGAGCGTTACATTTGCCCGTGCAGACACCTACAGCTAGTCTCTCATTAGTTCTCCCTATTCCTGTTCATCTTGCACAGAAATTGCAAGCTGTGCCAAACAGGAGGTTATAGTCACTGACTCTCCAAGCAGGGAGATTGTTAGTAAAGCATCTGGAATTGTGAACCCGAGGACCAGGATACGAAAACTGAGATGCATTTTAAATCGTTTCCCAATCACACGGTGGACCATACTGTGGGTTTCCCATGCATGTTTTAGCTGGAAGAAGAATCCCTTGAACCTGAAGAGTTGGGAACCATAGAATAGGTACCATGCAGTATGACTTCAAAGGGTCTGCATTTGCTCACCGAAACTCACCAATGCTATCAGCCTGAAGTGTCCAGCCTTATGTCTCAACCAGCTCTGGGTGTAGATGTGGACATTCCCGGTTGCATCACATGCCCTGAGTGAATTATTTAAGAATTGCTCTCTATTTCACTGTCTTTGTGTTTTGTTTCTGAAATTTATTTTGATAATGGGATTTATCGGATTTTCACTGCTGCGTTTCGGGCGCTGTACACACGCTTGATTCTCTTACGGAGACATGTATGTCCATGGGTTTTAAGATTCTTCCTAGTCAGGTATATTCCTAGGCGTTGAATATGTGGTGTTGAGTCCATTTCGTTGAGCAAGGAGTAGGTCTTGTCTATTACATATTTGGCTTATGGAATGTTATCTGTGCTAATTTCAGTCTCTGGTTTTATGTAGCACCCCAAGGCACCTTTCCAAATAAGCAAGCACTAGTTGGTTTTCTAAATTTCAGACCCTGTTCTGTTTTGTAATTCAGTTCATGTGTAGTCAAGTTTACATTCCGTGTATTAGTGATATCTTATGATGTTTCTTTTTCTGTGTGACGTAGTTCACGTAGAATCACCGTACCTGCATCCACTCACTATGCCGCTACGGGCCTGATGACACAGATTTAATTGCTGAGTGATACTGCATTGCACGTACGTGCCACAACTTCTTTATCCATTTTTTGTTTTCTGGGATATTTACCTGGTACTGTAGACGAGCATCTTGGGAACACAGCCGTCCCAAACTTTGGGGTGGCTCTCTGTTTTTGATTTTAATTTCCCAAAGGAATAGGACCATAAGTGCAATTGCCATAGGCTGTGTTGCTTTATTTCTTACATGTTTCAGGAAACACCATACACTTCTCCAGGGTGGCTGTTGGCAATTTACATCCTGCCAATCAGCCTAACAAGGCTCCCTGTTCTCCATATCCTGTCCTACCTTTCTGGATTTTACACTTTTTTCAGATGGCCCTTTTGCCCGGGGGGCAGTGAGACTTCATTGTAGTGCAGATTTCCTTTACAGGCTTGCTTGGTTGGCCAAAATGTGCGTATGCGTTTTTTCCTGAATATATTCAGGAACAAACGCATATGCCCTTTTTGGCCAAGTGCATCATTGTCGACGTTGTGCCTCTTTTCCTATGCTTTCAGGGCAATTCCAGTCTACCCCCTGCAATCGTTTTCCTGAAATTCTGCCCCGCTTTCAAGTCCCCTTCGCAGGCTTACTTCAATATATTTTTGGAGGATAGCTGTCATTTATAACTCTGCAGGTTTGTGAATTACAGTGCCCCTGAGCTCCTTTCTTCAACTCGCTTTCTTGTGAGCTGGGCACAAAACCGCAGGATTGCTTCAGGCCCTAATCTGTTTCCGGCAGGGCATGCTGAGCCTTTGGTTAATTCCTCTTCCTGGTGGGAAATGAGCGTTACATTTGCCCGTGCAGACACCTACAGCTAGTCTCTCATTGGTTCTCCCTATTTCTGTTCATCTTGCACAGAAATTGCAAGCTGTGCCAAACAGGAGGTTAAAGTCACTGACTCTCCAAGCAGGGAGATTGTTAGTAAAGCATCTGGAATTGTGAACCCGAGGACCAGGATACGAAAACTGAGATGCATTTTAAATCGTTTCCCAATCACACAGTGGACCATACTGTGGGTTTCCCATGCATGTTTTAGCTGGAAGAAGAATCCCTTGAACCTGAAGAGTTGGGACCCATAGAATAGGTACCATGCAGTATGACTTCAAAGGGTCTGGATTTGCTCACCGAAACTCACCAATGCTATCAGCCTGAAGTGTCCAGCCTTATGTCTCAACCAGCTCTGGGTGTAGATGTGGTCATTCCCGGTTGCATCACATGCCCTGAGTGAATTATTTAAGAATTGCTCTCTATTTCACTGTCTTTGTGTTTTGTTTCTGAAATTTATTTTGATAATGGGATTTATCGGATTTTCACTGCTGCGTTTCGGCCGCTGTACACACGCTTGATTGTCTTACGGAGACATATATGTCCATGGGTTTTAAGATTCTTCCTAGTCAGGTATATTCGTAGGCGTTGAATATGTGGTGTTGAGTCCATTTCGTTGAGCAAGGAGTAGGTCTTGTCTATTACATATTTGGCTTATGGAATGTTATCTGTGCTAATTTCAGTCTCTGGTTTTATGCAGCACCCCAAGGCACCTTTCCCCATAAGCAAGCACTAGTTGGTTTTCTAAATTTGAGACCCTGTTCTGTTTTGTAATTCAGTTCATGTGTTTTCAACTTTACATTCCGTGTATTAGTGATATCTTATGATGTTTCTTTTTCTGTGTGACGTAGTTCACGTAGAATCACCGTACCTGCATCCACTCACTATGCCACTACGGGCCTGATGACACAGATTTAATTGCTGAGTGATACTGCATTGCACGTACGTGCCACAACTTCTTTATCCATTTTTTGCTTTCTGGGATATTTACCTGGTCCTGTAGACGAGCTTCTTGTGAACACAGCCGTCCCAAATATTGGGGTGGCTGTCTGTTTTTGATTTTAGTTTCCGTAAGCTATAGGACCATAAGTGGAAGTGCCATAGGCTGTGTTGCTTTGTTTCTTACGTGTTTCAGGAAACACCATACACTTCTCCAGGGAGTCTGCTGGCAATTTACATCCTGCCAATCAGCATAACAAGGCTCCCTGTTCTCCATATCCTGTCCTACCTTTCTGGATTTTACACTTTTTTCAGATGGCCCTTTTGCCCGGGGGGCAGTGAGACTTCAATGTAGTGCAGATTTCCTTTACAGGCTTGCTTGGTTGGCCAAAAAGGGCGTATGCGTTTTTTCCTGAATATATTCAGGAAAAAACGCATACGCCCTTTTTGGCCAAGTGCATCATTGTCGACGTTCTGCCTCTTTTCCTATGCTTTCAGGGCAATTCCAGTCTACACCCTGCAATCGTTTTCCTGAAATTCTGCCCCGCTTTCAAGTCCCCTTCGCAGGCTTACTTCAATATATTTTTGGAGGATAGCTGTCATTTATAACTCTGCAGGTTTGTGAATTACAGTGCCCCTGAGCTCCTTTCCTCAACTCGCTTTCTTGTGAGCTGGGCACAAAACCGCAGGATTGCTTCAGGCCCTAATCTGTTTCCGGCAGGGCACGCTGAGCCTTTGGTTAATTCCTATTCCTGGTGGGAAATGAGCATTACATTTGCCCGTGCAGACAGCTATAGCTAGTCTCTCATTGGTTCTCCCTATTCCTGTTCATCTTGCACAGAAATTGCAAGCAGTGCCAAACAGGAGGTTAAAGGCACTGACTCTCCAAGCGGGGAGAGTGTTAGTAAAGCATCTGGAATGGTGAACCCGAGGACCAGGATACGAAAACTGAGATGCATTTTAAATCGTTTCCCAATCACACGGTGGACGATACTCTGGGTTTCCCATGCAAGTTTTAGCTGGAGGAAGAATGCCTTGAACCTGGAGAGTTGGGACCCTTGGAATGGGTACCATGCAGTATGACTTCAAAGGGTCTGCATTTGCTCACCGAAACTCACCAATGCTATCAGCCTGAAGTGTCCAGCCTTATGTCTCAACCAGCTCTGGGTGTAGATGTGGTCAATCCCGGTTGCATCACATGCCCTGAGTGAATTACTTAAGAATTGGTCTCTATTTCACTGTCTTTGTGTTTTGTTTTCGAAATTTATTTTGATAATGGGATTTATCTGATTTTCACTGCTGCGTTTTGGCCGCAGTACACACGCTTTATTCTCTTACGGAGACATGTATATCCATGGGTTTTAAGATTCTTCCTAGTCAGGTATATTCCTAGGCGTTGAATATGTGGTGTTGGGTCCATTTCGTTGAGCAAGGAGTAGGTCTTGTCTATTACATATTTGGCTTATGGAAAGTTATCTGTGCTAATTTCAGTCTCTGGTTTTATGCAGCACCCCAAGGCACCTTTCCCCATAAGCAAGCACTAGTTGGTTTTCTAAATTTGAGACCATGTTCTGTTTTGTAATTCAGTTCATGTGTAGTCAAGTTTACATTCCTTGTATTAGTGATATCTTATGATGTTTCTTTTTCTGTTTGACGTAGTTCACGTAGAATCACCGTACCTGCATCCACTCACTATGCCGCTACGGGCCTGATGACACAGATTTCATTGCTGAGTGATATTGCATTGTACGTACGTGCCACAACTTCTTTATCCATTTTTTGCTTTCTGGGATATTTACCTGATACTGTAGACGAGCTTCTTGTGAACACAGCCGTCCCAAATATTGGGGTGGCTGTCGCTTTTTGATTTTAGTTTCCGTAAGCTATAGGACCATACGTGGAAGTGCCATAGGCTGTGTTGCTTTGTTTCTTACGTGTTTCAGGAAACACCATACACTTCTCCAGGGTGTCTGCTGGCAATTTACATCCTGCCAATCAGCATAACAAGGCTCCCTGTTCTCCATATCCTGTCCTACCTTTCTGGATTTTACATTTTTTCAGATGGCCCTTTTGCCCGGGTGGCAGTGAGACTTCATTGTAGTGCAGATTTCCTTTACAGGCTTGCTTGGTTGGCCAAAAAGGGCGTATGCGTTTTTTCCTGAATATATTCAGGAAAAAACGCATACGCCCTTTTTGGCCAAGTGCATCATTGTCGACGTTGTGCCTCTTTTCCTATGCTTTCAGGGCAATTCCAGTCTACACCCTGCAATCGTTTTCCTGAAATTCTGCCCAGCTTTCAAGTCCCCTTCGCAGGCTTACTTCAATATATTTTTGGAGGATAGCTGTCATTTATAACTCTGCAGGTTTGTGAATTACAGTGCCCCTGAGCTCCTTTCCTCAACTCGCTTTCTTGTGAGCTGGGCACAAAACCGCAGGTTTGCTTCAGGCCCGAATCTGTTTCCGGCAGGGCACCCTGAGCCTTTGGATAATTCCTCTTCCTGGTGGGAAATGAGCATTACATTTGCCCGTGCAGAAACCTATAGCTAGTCTCTCATTGGTTCTCCCTATTCCTGTTCATCTTGCACAGAAATTGCAAGCTGTGCCAAAGAGGAGGTTAAAGGCACCGACTCTCCAAGCGGGGAGAGTGTTAGTAAAGCATCTGGAATGGTGAACCCGAGGACCAGGATACGAAAACTGAGATGCATTTTATATTGTTTCCCAATCACACGGTGGACCATACTCTGGGTTTCCCATGCATGTTTTAGCTGGAGGAAGAATCCCTTGAACCTGGAGAGTTGGGACCCATGGAATGGGTACCATGCAGTATGACTTCAATGGGTCTGCATTTGCTCACCGAAACTCACCAATGCTATCAGCCTGAAGTGTCCAGCCTTATGTCTCAACCAGCTCTGGGTGTAGATGTGGTCAATCCCGGTTGCATCACATGCCCTGAGTGAATTAGTTAAGAATTGCTCTCTATTTCACTGTCTTTGTGTTTTGTTTTCGAAATTTATTTTGATAATGGGATTTATCGGATTTTCACTGCTGTGTTTCGGCCGCTGTACACACGCTTGATTCTCTTACGGAGACATATATATCCATGGGTTTTAAGATTCTTCCTAGTCAGGTATATTCCTAGGCGTTGAATATGTGGTGTTGGGTCCATTTCGTTGAGCAAGGAGTAGGTCTTGTCTATTACATATTTGGCTTATGGAATGTTATCTGTGCTAATTTCAGTCTCTGGTTTTATGCAGCACCCCAAGGCACCTTTCCCCATAAGCAAGCACTAGTTGGTTTTCTAAATTTGAGACCCTGTTCTGTTTTGTAATTCAGTTCATCTGTATTCAAGTTTACATTCCGTGTATTAGTGATATCTTATGATGTTTCATTTTCTGTGTGACGTAGTTCACGTAGAATCACCGTACCTGCATCCACTCACTATGCCGCTATGGGCCTGATGACACAGATTTCATTGCTGAGTGATACTGCATTGCACGTACGTGCCACAACTTCTTTATCCATTTTTTGCTTTCTGGGATATTTACCTGGTACTGTAGAGGAGCATCTTGGGAACACAGCCGTCCCAAACTTTGGGGTGGCTCTCTGTTTTTGATTTTAATTTCCCAAAGGAATAGGACCATAAGTGCAATTGCCATAGGCTGTGTTGCTTTATTTCTTACATGTTTCAGGAAACACCATACACTTCTCCAGGGTGGCTGTTGGCAATTTACATCCTGCCAATCAGCATAACAAGGCTCCCTGTTCTCCATATCCTGTCCTACCTTTCTGGATTTTACACTTTTTTCAGATGGCCCTTTTGCCCGGGGGGCAGTGAGACTTCATTGTAGTGCAGATTTCCTTTACAGGCTTGCTTGGTTGGTCAAAATGGGCGTATGTGTTTTTTCCTCAATATATTCAGGAACAAACGCATACGCCCTTTTTGGCCAAGTGCATCATTGTCGACGTTCTGCCTCTTTTCCTATGCTTTCAGGGCAATTCCAGTCTACCCCCTGCAATCGTTTTCCTGAAATTCTGCCCCGCTTTCAAGTCCCCTTCGCAGGCTTACTTCAATATATTTTTGGAGGATAGCTGTCATTTATAACTCTGCAGGTTTGTGAATTACAGTGCCCCTGAGCTCCTTTCTTCAACTCGCTTTCTTGTGAGCTGGGCACAAAACCGCAGGATTGCTTCAGGCCCTAATCTGTTTCCGGCAGGGCATGCTGAGCCTTTGGTTAATTCCTCTTCCTGGTGGGAAATGAGCGTTACATTTGCCCGTGCAGACACCTACAGCTAGTCTCTCATTAGTTCTCCCTATTCCTGTTCATCTTGCACAGAAATTGCAAGCTGTGCCAAACAGGAGGTTATAGTCACTGACTCTCCAAGCAGGGAGATTGTTAGTAAAGCATCTGGAATTGTGAACCCGAGGACCAGGATACGAAAACTGAGATGCATTTTAAATCGTTTCCCAATCACACGGTGGACCATACTGTGGGTTTCCCATGCATGTTTTAGCTGGAAGAAGAATCCCTTGAACCTGAAGAGTTGGGAACCATAGAATAGGTACCATGCAGTATGACTTCAAAGGGTCTGCATTTGCTCACCGAAACTCACCAATGCTATCAGCCTGAAGTGTCCAGCCTTATGTCTCAACCAGCTCTGGGTGTAGATGTGGACATTCCCGGTTGCATCACATGCCCTGAGTGAATTATTTAAGAATTGCTCTCTATTTCACTGTCTTTGTGTTTTGTTTCTGAAATTTATTTTGATAATGGGATTTATCGGATTTTCACTGCTGCGTTTCGGGCGCTGTACACACGCTTGATTCTCTTACGGAGACATGTATGTCCATGGGTTTTAAGATTCTTCCTAGTCAGGTATATTCCTAGGCGTTGAATATGTGGTGTTGAGTCCATTTCGTTGAGCAAGGAGTAGGTCTTGTCTATTACATATTTGGCTTATGGAATGTTATCTGTGCTAATTTCAGTCTCTGGTTTTATGTAGCACCCCAAGGCACCTTTCCCAATAAGCAAGCACTAGTTGGTTTTCTAAATTTGAGACCCTGTTCTGTTTTGTAATTCAGTTCATGTGTAGTCAAGTTTACATTCCGTGTATTAGTGATATCTTATGATGTTTCTTTTTCTGTGTGACGTAGTTCACGTAGAATCACCGTACCTGCATCCACTCACTATGCCGCTACGGGCCTGATGACACAGATTTAATTGCTGAGTGATACTGCATTGCACGTACGTGCCACAACTTCTTTATCCATTTTTTGTTTTCTGGGATATTTACCTGGTCCTGTAGACGAGCTTCTTGTGAACACAGCCGTCCCAAATATTTGGGTGGCTGTCTGTTTTTGATTTTAATTTCCGTAAGCTATAGGACCATAAGTGGAAGTGCCATAGGCTGTGTTGCTTTGTTTCTTACTTTTTCAGGAAACACCATACACTTCTCCAGGGTGGCTGCTGGCAATTTACATCCTGCCAATCAACATAACAAGGCTCCCTGTTCTCCATATCCTGTCCTACCTTTCTGGATTTTACACTTTTTTCAGATGGCCCTTTTGCCCGGGGGGCAGTGAGACTTCATTGTAGTGCAGATTTCCTTTACAGGCTTGCTTGGTTGGCCAAAAAGGGCGTATGCGTTTTTTCCTGAATATATTCAGGAAAAAACGCATACGCCCTTTTGGCCAAGTGCATCATTGTCGACGTTGTGCCTCTTTTCCTATGCTTTCAGGGCAATTCCAGTCTACCCACTGCAATCGTTTTCCTGAAATTCTGCCCCGCTTTCTAGTCCCCTTCGCAGGCTTACTTCAATATATTTTTGGAGGATAGCTGTCATTTATAACTCTGCAGGTTTGTGAATTACAGTGCCCCTGAGCTCCTTTCCTCAACTCGCTTTCTTGTGAGCTGGGCACAAAACCGCAGGATTGCTTCAGGCCCTAATCTGTTTCCGGCAGGGCACGCTGAGCCTTTCGATAATTCCTCTTCCTGGTGGGAAATGAGCATTACATTTGCCCGTGCAGAAACCTATAGCTAGTCTCTCATTGGTTCTCCCTATTCCTGTTCATCTTGCACAGAAATTGCAAGCTGTGCCAAAGAGGAGGTTAAAGGCACCGACTCTCCAAGCGGGGAGAGTGTTAGTAAAGCATCTGGAATGGTGAACCCGAGGACCAGGATACGAAAACTGAGATGCATTTTAAATCATTTCCCAATCACACGGTGGACCATACTCTGGGTTTCCCATGCATGTTTTAGCTGGAGGAAGAATCCCTTGAACGTGGAGTGTTGGGACCCATGGAATGGGTACCATGCAGTATGACTTCAATGGGTCTGCATTTGCTCACCGAAACTCACCAATGCTATCAGCCTGAAGTGTCCAGCCTTATGTCTCAACCAGCTCTGGGTGTAGATGTGGTCAATCCCGGTTGCATCACATGCCCTGAGTGAATTAGTTAAGAATTGCTCTCTATTTCACTGTCTTTGTGTTTTGTTTTCGAAATTTATTTTGATAATGGGATTTATCGGATTTTCACTGCTGCGTTTCGGCCGCTGTACACACGCTTGATTCTCTTACGGAGACATATATATCCATGGGTTTTAAGATTCTTCCTAGTCAGGTATATTCCTAGGCGTTGAATATGTGGTGTTGGGTCCATTTCGTTGAGCAAGGAGTAGGTCTTCTCTATTACATATTTGGCTTATGGAAAGTTATCTGTGCTAATTTCAGTCTCTGGTTTTATGCAGCACCCCAAGGCACCTTTCCCCATAAGCAAGCACTAGTTGGTTTTCTAAATTTGAGACCCTGTTCTGTTTTGTAATTCAGTTCATGTGTAGTCAAGTTTACATTCCGTGTATTAGTGATATCTTATGATGTTTCTTTTTCTGTGTGACGTAGTTCACGTAGAATCACCGTACCTGCATCCACTCACTATGCCGCTACGGGCCTGATGACACAGATTTCATTGCTGAGTGATACTGCATTGCACGTACGTGCCACAACTTCTTTATCCATTTTTTGCTTTCTGGGATATTTACCTGGTACTGTAGACGAGCTTCTTGGAAACACAGCCGTCCCAAACTTTGGGGTGGCTCTCTGTTTTTGATTTTAATTTCCCAAAGGAATAGGACCATAAGTGCAATTGCCATAGGCTGTGTTGCTTTATTTCTTACGTGTTTCAGGAAACACCATACAATTCTCCAGGGTGGCTGTTCACAATTTACATCCTGCCAATCAGCATAACAAGGCTCCCTGTTCTCCATATCCTGTCCTACCTTTCTGGATTTTACACTTTTTTCAGATGGCCCTTTTGCCCGGGGGGCAGTGAGATTTCATTGTAGTGCAGATTTCCTTTACAGGCTTGCTTGGTTGGCCAAAAAGGGCTTATGCTTTTTTTCCTGAATATATTCAGGAAAAAACGCATACGCCCTTTTTGGCCAAGTGCATCATTGTCGACGTTGTGCCTCTTTTCCTATGCTTTCAAGGCAATTCCAGTCTACACCCTGCAATCGTTTTCCTGAAATTCTGCCCCGCTTTCAAGTCCCCTTCGCAGGCTTACTTCAATATATTTTTGGAGGATAGCTGTCATTTATAACCCTGCAGGTTTGTGAATTACAGTGCCCCTGAGCTCCTTTCCTCAACTCGCTTTCTAGTGAGCTGGGCACAAAACCGCAGGTTTGCTTCACGCCCTAATCTGTTTCCGGCAGGGCACGCTGAGCCTTTGGATAATTCCTCTTCCTGGTGGGAAATGAGCATTACATTTGCCCGTGCAGAAACCTATAGCTAGTCTCTCATTGGTTCTCCCTATTCCTGTTCATCTTGCACAGAAATTGCAATCTGTGCCAAAGAGGAGGTTAAAGGCACCGACTCTCCAAGCGGGGAGAGTGTTAGTAAAGCATCTGGAATGGTGAACCTGAGGACCAGGATACGAAAACTGAGATGCATTTTAAATCGTTTCCCAATCACACGGTGGACGATACTCTGGGTTTCCCATGCATGTTTTAGCTGGAGGAAGAATCCCTTGAACCTGGAGAGTTGGGACCCATGGAATGGGTACCATGCAGTATGACTTCAATGGGTATGCATTTGCTCACCGAAACTCACCAATGCTATCAGCCTGAAGTGTCCAGCCTTATGTCTCAACCAGCTCTGGGTGTAGATGTGGTCAATCCCGGTTGCATCACATGCCCTGAGTGAATTATTTAAGAATTGCTCTCTATTTTACTGTCTTTGTGTTTTGTTTTCGAAATTTATTTTGATAATGGGATTTATCGGATTTTCACTGCTGTGTTTCGGCCGCTGTACACACGCTTGATTCTCTTACGGAGACATATATATCCATGGGTTTTAAGATTCTTCCTAGTCAGGTATATTCCTAGGCGTTGAATATGTGGTGTTGGGTCCATTTCGTTGAGCAAGGAGTAGGTCTTGTCTATTACATATTTGGCTTATGGAAAGTTATCTGTGCTAATTTCAGTCTCTGGTTTTATGCAGCACCCCAAGGCACCTTTCCCCATAAGCAAGCACTAGTTGGTTTTCTAAATTTGAGACCCTGTTCTGTTTAGTAATTCAGTTCATCTGTATTCAAGTTTACATTCCGTGTATTAGTGATATCTTATGATTATTCATTTTCTGTGTGACGTAGTTCACGTAGAATCACCGTACCTGCATCCACTCACTATGCCGCTACGGGCCTGATGACACAGATTTCATTGCTGAGTGATACTGCATTGCACGTACGTGCCACAACTTCTTTATCCATTTTTTGCTTTCTGGGATATTTACCTGGTACTGTAGACGAGCATCTTGGGAACACAGCCGTCCCAAACTTTGGGGTGGCTCTCTGTTTTTGATTTTAATTTCCCAAAGGAATAGGACCATAAGTGCAATTGCCATAGGCTGTGTTGCTTTATTTCTTACGTGTTTCAGGAAACACCATACACTTCTCCAGGGTGGCTGTTCACAATTTACATCCTGCCAATCAGCATAACAAGGCTCCCTGTTCTCCATATCCTGTCCTACCTTTCTGGATTTTACACTTTTTTCAGATGGCCCTTTTGCCCGGGGGGCAGTGAGATTTCATTGTAGTGCAGATTTCCTTTACAGGCTTGCTTGGTTGGCCAAAAAGGGCGTATGCGTTTTTTCCTGAATATATTCAGGAGAAAACGCATACGCCCTTTTTGGCCAAGTGCATCATTGTCGACGTTGTGCCTCTTTTCCTATGCTTTCAAGGCAATTCCAGTCTACACCCTGCAATCGTTTTCCTGAAATTCTGCCCCGCTTTCAAGTCCCCTTCGCAGGCTTACTTCAATATACTTCTGGAAGATAGCTGTCATTTATAACTCTGCAGGTTTGTGAATTACAGTGCCCCTGAGCTCCTTTCTTCAACTCGCTTTCTTGTGAGCTGGGCACAAAACCGCAGGATTGCTTAAGGCCCTAATCTGTTTCCAGCAGGGCACACTGAGCCTTTGTTTAATTCCTCTTCCTGGTGGGCAATGAGCATTACATTTGCCCGTGCAGACACCTACAGCTAGTCTCTCATTGGTTCTCCCTATTCCTGTTCATGTTGCACAAAAATTGCAAGATGTGCCAAAGAGGAGGTTAAAGGCACTGACTCTCCAAGTGGGGAGAGTGTTAGTAAAGCATCTGGAATGGTGAACCCGAGGACCAGGATACGAAAACTGAGATGCATTTTAAATCGTTTCCCAATCACACGGTGGACGATACTCTGGGTTTCCCATGCATGTTTTAGCTGGAGGAAGAATGCCTTGAACCTGGAGAGTTGGGACCCATGGAATGGGTACCATGCAGTATGACTTCAAAGGGTCTGCATTTGCTCACCGAAACTCACCAATGCTATCAAACTGAAGTGTCCAGCCTTATGTCTCAACCAGCTCTGGGTGCAGATGTGGTCAATCCAGGTTGCATCACATGCCCTGAGTGATTTATTTAGGAATTGCTCTCTATTTCACTGTCTTTGTGTTTTGTTTTCTAAATTTATTTTGATAATGGGATTTATCGGATTTTCACTGCTGCGTTTCGGCCGCTGTACACACGCTTGATTCTCTTACGGAGACATATATATCCATGGGTTTTAAGATTCTTCCTAGTCAGGTATATTCCTAGGCGTTGAATATGTGGTGTTGGGTCCATTTCGTTGAGCAAGGAGTAGGTCTTGTCTATTACATATTTGGCTTATGGAAAGTTATCTGTGCTAATTTCAGTCTCTGGTTTTATTCAGCACCCCAAAGCACCTTTCCCCATAAGCAAGCACTAGTTGGTTTTCTAAATTTGAGACCCTGTTCTGTTTTGTAATTCAGTTCATGTTTAGTCAAGTTTACATTCCGTGTATTAGTGATATCTTATGATTTTTCTTTTTCTGTGTGACGTAGTTCACGGAGATTAACCGTACCTGCATCCACTCACTATGCCGCTACGGGCCTGATGACACAGATTTCATTGCTGAGTGATATTGCATTGTACGTACGTGCCACAACTTCTTTATCCATTTTTTGCTTTCTGGGATATTTACCTGATACTGTAGACGAGCTTCTTGTGAACACAGCCGTCCCAAATATTGGGGTGGCTGTCTGTTTTTGATTTTAATTTCCGTAAGCTATAGGAACATAAGTGGAAGTGCCATAGGCTGTGTTGCTTTGTTTCTTACGTGTTGCAGGAAACACCATACACTTCTCCGGGGTGGCTGCTGGCAATTTACATCCTGCCAATCAGCATAACAAGGCTCCCTGTTCTCCATATCCTGTCCTACCTTTCTGGATTTTACACTTTTTTCAGATGTCCCTATTGCCCGGGGGGCAGTGAGACTGCATTGTAGTTCAGATTTCCTTTACAGGCATGCTTGGTTGGCCAGAAAGGGCGTATGCGTTTTTTCCTGAATATATTCAGGAAAAAACGCATGCGCCCTTTTGGCCAAGTGCATCATTGTCGACGTTGTGCCTCTTTTCCTATGCTTTCAGGGCAATTCCAGTCTACCCCCTGCAATCGTTTTCCTGAAATTCTGCCCCGCTTTCAAGTCCCCTTCGCAGGCTTACTTCAATATATTTTTGGAGGATAGCTGTCATTTATAACTCTGCAGGTTTGTGAATTACAGTGCACCTGAGCTCCTTTCTTCAACTCGCTTTCTTGTGAGCTGGGCACAAAACCGCAGGATTGCTTCAGGCCCTAATCTGTTTCCGGCAGGGCATGCTGAGCCTTTGGTTAATTCCTCTTCCTGGTGGGAAATGAGCGTTACATTTGCCCGTGCAGACACCTACAGCTAGTCTCTCATTTGTTCTCCCTATTCCTGTTCATCTTGCACAGAAATTGCAAGCTGTGCCAAACAGGAGGTTAAAGGCACTGACTCTCCTAGCAGGGAGAGTGTTAGTAAAGAATCTGGAATGGTGAACCCGAGGACCGGGATACGAAAACTGAGATGCATTTTAAATCATTTCCCAATCACACGGTGGACCATAATGTGTGTTTCCATGCATGTTTTAGCTGGAGGAAGAATCCCTTGAACCTGAAGGGTTGGGACCCATGGAATAGGTACCATGCAGTATGACTTCAAAGGGTCTGTATTTGCTCACCGAAACTCACCAATGCTATCAACCTGAAGTGTCCAGCCTTATGTCTCAACCAGCTCAGGGTGTAGATGTGGTCAATCCCGGTTGCATCACATGCCCTGAGTGAATTATTTAAGAATTGCTCTCTTTTTCACTGTGTTTTGTTTTCGAAATTAATTTTGATAATGGGATTTATCGGATTTTCACTGCTGCGTTTCGGCCGCTGTACACACGCTTGATTCTCTTACGGAGACATATATATCCATGGGTTTTAAGATTCTTCCTAGTCAGGTATATTCCTAGGCGTTGAATATGTGGTGTTGGGTCCATTTCGTTGAGCAAGGAGTAGGTCTTGTCTATTACATATTTGGCTTATGGAATGTTATCTGTGCTAATTTCAGTCTCTGGTTTTATGCAGCACCCCAAGGCACCTGTCCCCATAAGCAAGCACTAGTTGGTTTTCTAAATTTGAGACCCTGTTCTGTTTTGTAATTCAGTTCATGTGTAGTCAAGTTTACATTCCGTGTATTAGTGATATCTTATGATGTTTCTTTTTCTGTGTGACGTAGTTCACGTAGAATCACCATACCTGCATCCACTCACTGTGCCGCTACGGGCCTGATGACACAGATTTCATTGCTGAGTGATATTGCATTGTACGTACGTGCCACAAATTCTTTACCCATTTTTTGCTTTCTGGGATATTTACCTGATACTGTAGACGAGCTTCTTGTGAACACAGCCGTCCCAAATATTGGGGTGGCTGTCTGTTTTTGATTTTAATTTCCGTAAGCTATAGGACCATAAGTGGAAGTGCCATAGGCTGTGTTGCTTTGTTTCTTACGTGTTGCAGGAAACACCATACACTTCTCCAGGGTGGCTGCTGGCAATTTACATCCTGCCAATCAGCATAACAAGGCTCCCTGTTCTCCATATCCTGTCCTAACTTTCTGGATTTTACACTTTTTTCAGATGGCCCTTTGCCCGGGGGGCAGTGAGACTGCATTGTAGTTCAGATTTCCTTTACAGGCTTGCTTGGTTGGCCAAAAAGGGCGTATGCGTTTTTTCCTGAATATATTCAGGAAAAAACGCATACGCCCTTTTGGCCAAGTGCATCATTGTCGACGTTGTGCCTCTTTTCCTATGCTTTCAGGGCAATTCCAGTCTACCCCCTGCAATCGTTTTCCTGAAATTCTGCCCCGCTTTCAATTCCCCTTCGCAAGCTTACTTCAATATATTTTTGGAGGATAGCTGTCATTTATAACTCTGCAGGTTTGTGAATTACAGTGCACCTGAGCTCCTTTCTTCAACTCGCTTTCCTGTGAGCTGGGCACAAAACCGCAGGATTGCTTCAGGCCCTAATCTGTTTCCGGCAGGGCATGCTGAGCCTTTGGTTAATTCCTCTTCCTGGTGGGAAATGAGCGTTACATTTGCCCGTGCAGACACCTACAGCTAGTCTCTCATTTGTTCTCCCTATTCCTGTTCATCTTGCACAGAAATTGCAAGCTGTGCCAAACAGGAGGTTAAAGGCACTGACTCTCCAAGCAGCGAGAGTGTTAGTAAAGAATCTGGAATGGTGAACCCGAGGACCGGGATACGAAAACTGAGATGCATTTTAAATCGTTTCCCAATCACACGGTGGACCATAATGTGGGTTTCCCATGCATGTTTTAGCTGGAGGAAGAATCCCTTTAACCTGAAGAGTTGGGACCCATGGAATAGGTACCATGCAGTATGACTTCAAAGGGTCTGTATTTGCTCACCGAAACTCACCAATGCTATCAACCTGAAGTGTCCAGCCTTATTTCTCAACCAGCTCTGGGTGTAGATGTGGTCAATCCCGGTTGCATCACATGCCCTGAGTGAATTATTTAAGAATTGCTCTCTATTTCACTGTCTTTGTGTTTTGTTTTCGAAATTTATTTTGATAATGGGATTTATCGGATTTTCACTGCTGCGTTTCGGCCGCTGTACACACGCTTGATTCTCTTACGGAGACATATATATCCATGGGTTTTAAGATTCTTCCTAGTCAGGTATATTCCTAGGCGTTGAATATGTGGTGTTGAGTCCATTTCGTTGAGCAAGGAGTAGGTCTTGTCTATTACATATTTGGCTTATGGAATGTTATCTGTGCTAATTTCAGTCTCTGGTTTTATGCAGCACCCCAAGGCACCTTTCCCCATAAGCAAGCACTAGTTGGTTTTCTAAATTTGAGACCCTGTTCTGTTTTGTAATTCAGTTCATGTGTAGTCAAGTTTACATTCCGTGTATTAGTGATATCATATGATGTTTCTTTTTCTGTGTGACGTAGTTCACGTAGAATCACCGTACCTGCATCCACTCACTATGCCGCTTCGGGCCTGATGACACAGATTTCATTGCTGAGTGCTACTGCATTGCACGTACGTGCCACAACTTCTTTATCCATTTTTTGCTTTCTGGGATATTTACCTGGTACAGTAGACGAGCTTCTTGGGAACACAGCCGTCCCAAACTTTGGGGTGGCTCTCTGTTTTTGATTTTAATTTCCCTAAGGAATAGGACCATAAGTGCAATTGCCATAGGCTGTGTTGCTTTATTACTTACGTGTTTCAGGAAACACCATACACTTCTCCAGGGTGGCTGCTGGCAATTTACATCCTGCCAATCAGCATAACAAGGCTCCCTGTTCTCCATATCCTGTCCTACCTTTCTGGATTTTACACTTTTTTCGGATGGCCCTTTTGCCCGGGGGGCAGTGAGACTTCATTGTAGTGCAGATTTCCTTTACAGGCTTGCTTGGATGGCCAAAAAGGGCGTATGCGTTTTTTCCTGAATATATTCAGGAAAAAACGCATACGCCCTTTTTGGCCAAGTGCATCTTTGTCGAAGTTCTGCCTCTTTTCCTATGCTTTCTGGGCAATTCCAGTCTACCCCCTGGAATCGTTTTCCTGAAATTCTGCCCCGCTTTCAAGTCCCCTTCGCAGGCTTACTTCAATATATTTTTGGAGGATAGCTGTCATTTATAACTCTGCAGGTTTGTGAATTACAGTGCCCCTGAGCTCCTTTCTTCAACTCGCTTTCTTGTGAGCTGGGCACAAAACCGCAGGATTGCTTCAGGCCCTAATCTGTTTCTGGCAGGGCACGTTGAACCTTTGGTTAATTCCTCTTCCTGGTGGGAAATGAGCCTTATATTTGCCCGTGCAGACACCTATAGCTAGTCTCTCATTGGTTCTCCCTATTCCTGTTCATCTTGCGCAGAAATTGCAAGCTGTGCCAAACAGGAGGTTAAAGGCACTGACTCTCCAAGCGGGGAGAGTGTTAGTAAACCGTCTGGAATGGTGAACCCGAGGACCAGGATATGAAAACTGAGATGCATTTTAAATCGTTTCCTAATCACACGGTGGACCATACTCGGCGTTTCCCACACATGTTTTATCTCAAGAAAGAATCCCTTGAACCTGGAGAGTTGGGACCCTTGGAATGAGTACCATGCAGTATGACTTCAAAGGATCTGCATTTGTTCACCGAAACTCACCAATGCTATCAGCCTGAAGTGTCCAGCCTTATGTCTCAACCAGCTCTGGGTGTAGATGTGGTAAATCCAGGTTGTATCACATGCCCTGAGTGAATTATTTAAGAATTGCTACCTATTTCACTGTCATTGTGTTTTGTTTTTGAAATTTATTTTAATAATGGGATTTATCGGATTTTCACTGCTTCGTTTATGCCTCTGTACACGCGCTTGATTCTCTTACGGAGACATATAAGTCCATGGGTTTTAACATTCTTACTAATCCGGTATATTCTTAGGCATTGAATATGGCGTGTTGAGTCCATTTCGTTGAGCAAGGAGTAGGTCTTGACTATTACATATTTGGCTTACGGAATGGTATCTGTGCTAATTTCAGTCTCTGGTTTTATGCAGCACCCCAACTCACCTTTCCCCTTAAGGAAGCATAAGTTGGTTTTCTTAATTTGAAACCCTCTTCTCTTTTGTAATTCAGTTCATGTGTAGCCATGTTAACATTCCATGTGTTAGTGATATCTTATGTCTTTTTCTTTTTGAATTATGTGACTTCGAATGATCACACGTAACTCCTCTGGAGTTGTTATAACTGGCCGTATTTCATTGATTTCCAGGCTGAGTAATATTCCAGTCTACATAAGCACCACATCTCTGTCCGTTTTTTCTCTGCAGATACATTTAAGTTATATCCTAGTCGAGGATCTTTTAAACAGAGAGGTGGTAAACATTGGGGTGCCTGTGTCCTCTCGATTTTTGTTTTTCCCAAGATATACGTCCATGAGTGCAAGTGCCCTGTGCTCGGTAGCTCATTTTTTAGATGCTTTAGTAAACACAATAGACTTATCCAGAGTGACCGTTGGCAATATACATTTCCACTATAAGACTCACAGGGCTCCCTTTTCTCCTTGCCCTGTCCTGCATTTCTGGTGTTTACACTTTATGAGGACGGCTCTTCTGACTGATGCAAAGTGATATGTTTTGTAGTATTGATTTCCAGTGCCCACCTGTTTGGTTGGCTAAAAAAGTGTATGCCCTTTTCTTGAATATATACAGAAAAAGACGCATACACCCTTTTTGGCCAACTGCAATGTTGGCAATGTTCAGCCCCTTTTCTTGTGCTTAATGGCAAGTCCTTTCTACCTCTTCCAATCCCTTTCCTGCCATTCTCCATTGCTTACAAGTCCTTTTCTCTGACTTTCCTCAAGACATTTTTCAGTGATAGATATTTTCAATTCTGCAGTTTCGTGAATTTTAGTGCCCCTGAGTTCCATTTTCCAACTTGTGTTTATGGGAACTGGCCACAAAGCATCAGGATTCCTCAAGCCCTATTCTGTTTCCATGGGCAACCCTAGCCTTTGGTCAATTCGTCTTCCTGATTGGAAATTAGAGTGGCATGTGCCTGTCCGAACACCTAGGACTTGTCTCTCATTGTTCCTCCTCCTTCTGCTTCATCCTCTGGACAAATTCCAAACTGTATGCAACAGGATGTTGACAGTGCTGACATCTCCAAGTGGGGAGACTGTTAGTAAAGACGCTGGAGTGGTGAACCCTAGCACCAAGAAATGAGGAGATGAGATGCCTTTTCCAAACTTTTCCCGATCAGACGGTATACCATCCTGTGGGTTTGACAGGCATGTTTTAGGTGTAGGAAGGGTCCCATTCATGTGAGGAGAACACCAGGGGATTTTAAATATCAGTGTCTCTCCGCAACCCAAACTGGGGAATTTTTTAAGCTACGGCTACACATATGTTCATTAAGGGCCTTGGGAAGTAGGCAGAGTCCAAACTTTAGATGATTGAAGTCTTCAGGGTCAGAAGCACTCACCACTGTCTTCCCTTAGATTCCATTTTTACTGTCATTGATGGATGATGTCAATAAAAATATCTATTCTTTTTCAGATCATTTCCCCTTATAGGTTATTGCAAAATATTGAGTGTAGTTCCCTGTGCTATACAGTAGTTCCTTGCTGATGATTTCATACATAGCAGTGTGTATGTGTTAATCCCAAACTGTTAATTTATCCCTCCTCCTACCATTTCCCTTTGGTAATAATAAATTATAAGATTTTATGCTTCTCAGAAATGGGGGAGCTGAAAGAGAGGTATCATTTTCAATGCAAAAGCATTTAAAACAAGATTGAAGCTTTAACCAAGATTATTAGATGTACATCCTTGGAAAGAAATCACTTTGTTTCTCTAATATTGACCTGACAAAGAAGACAAACCTTTTCACTGAACTTGCTTATAAGAAAGTGATGGAAATATCAAATGGAAGTGTTAGAAACATCTTATTTTACCCGAGCCTTATACACTGTTCTATGTTAATTACAGTTTGGCTCACACATCTGTTCATTGAAGTTACAATGTTCTCAATTTCTGTTACTGATCCTCCAGAGTGGACGCCAACAAGTGTCCCCCTGCCCAGTGTCATTGGAGCCAATAGATCGAGACTGAGTTTGGTTCAAAAGCAAAGGAAACTTTATATTTTGATCAGAGAATGGAGAGGTGCTACCCTGTGGGCTGTGGGCTGGGCTGCTGTGTAGAGATCCTGTCAGAGTCACTGGGAGGGAGGGGGCTGAGCTCTCGAGGACCTGGTTGGCTGCAGCTCAGGCTCTATGTCACGGAGTCTGAACTGGGCCCCAGGAGCTGAAGTGTCATCGAGCCATTCTGCTCTAGGAAATCTGGTCTGAAGTGCCGGGTGTGGAACCTCTGTATGCGGGACACTAGGAGCACCTGAAATTAGACAAAGCACAAAGGATAGAAATGGTTAGACTTTATTTTATTGCCCAGATTCTATTTTTATCTCCCAGGCATTTTTAAGGGGCTTTGCCTGGGACAAACTTCTCTTCTGCCTTTTGTCCCTTTCCTCATTCTTGGAGTGCTGCGGGTGCAGACCCTTCTTCTGTAACTGCTGAGTGCTGAGTTAGGAGGCTTCATACCCGTGGGCGAGGGTCAGAACTTCTCCCCAGCAGCCTCCAGGTGACGTTGATTGTCCCCAGGCCTCCTGCCTCCCTGCTCGTCCACCTGAGCACCAGTATTGGAAGTGTTATAGATTCTAATGACCTTTAAGGGTCCAGAAAGTAGATGTGCAGTGGCGCTGTGAGGTCCAGTTTCACTCCGCCCCACATTTGTTCGGCCACCTTAGGCTGACCGTTTCTGCCAGCCTAGATGCTCTGACTGACTGTTTCTGCCAGCCTAGATGCTCTGACCAACAGTCTGCGCTTTCTTCCATTAGGCCCCTGAATTAACGAAAAAACAGCACCAGGTGTCAGGATCCTGCCCGCTCAGCTCCCAGACAGTCCAGGGTCAGTGGTGATGAAGGATCATGATGGTCACTGAGTCAAGAGCCTTTGGAAGTAAACAGGAGTCCAGCCGGTCTTATTGGCCACCATCATCAGGGTGTCTGTAGGCTTTTCTATGGTGACAGCATGATATACGGTTCCCCCGCCAAGATTATTAGCTCCCCTCTGGGTACAGTAAGTACTGCAAGCAGTAGTCTACTCTTTTGGGACACACTCTTGTTGTTTTATGAGAGAAACTCCAGGTCAAGTGATGGTCAAACGGGTCGTCATGGTGCCCCGTTGCCCCCGGTTATCTCTCTGGAGGTTGGAGTTGGAGGGCCTCCTCAATCGAGGTCAGTGTGCCCACGGAGCAAACCCTGCAACTTCAGGGCATGGTTGGGGGTTAGGATCACCACGTGGGGTCCGTTTCCCTTAGAAGGGAGGTGGCCTTTTGGGCTGCTGATTTCCAGGTTTTCAGATACCACCAGTATCTTGGCCAGATGTGGCGGTGGGCCAAGCCCCTTGGTGACCATAGTTTATCCTACCTGGATGGCATTCTTGCATTGTTCCATTTCAAGTGGTCCCAGTTTTTGCACTAATACTCCAATGGCGATTCACCTTTCACCAGGAATGTAAAGGTCAAAGGGTTTAGCTAAATTAGGGAGTTCCAGGGCAAGGGTCTGAATTGACTGCTCTTTCCATTCTTGAAAGGCCACTTCTGGATTCTATTCAAAAGGATCATCATCTTTTCCTTTCAGTGTTTCATATAGAAGCCCAGCTAGTAGACTGTAGTTAGGGATCCAGAGGCAGGAAACCCTGGCTTCCCCAGGAACCCCTAAGCTGTCTTCTAGTTTCAGAAAGGGGTAAGGCTGTAAATTGTTTCTTCCCTTTCCTGGGATGGGCTTCTCCGACCTTCTGTGAGAATGAAGCCCAGGCAGGTCACCGTAGTCTGTGATACTTGAGCTTTTTCGTGGACAACTTCTATCCTTTATTGGCTTGGTAGTTCTGAGGCCTCCTTAGTAGGGCTGGCGATCAGAATGTCGTCTGAATATTGAAGGAGTGTTTCCTTTTCCAGAGGTAGAACTTTTAGGTCTTTAGCTGAGCTTTCCCCAAAGATGGTGTGGGAATTTTTGAACCCTTGGGGCAAGACAGCCTGGAAGTATTGTTTTAGTTGTATGTTGAGTCCTGTCACTCACAAGCCAAAATTTCTTGTGACTCTGGGACTAATGGAATACAAAAGAAGGCATCAGTGAAGACTAATACAGAATACCAAGTCCTGGTGGTTGGTAGAATGACCAGCAGGGTGTAGGATTTAGGAACTACTGGAGGTATATCCTCAGTGGCTTCACTGACTGTCCTGACATCCTTTACCAGGACTCCAGCAGCCCATGGGGCTCTCGAGGTCAGGCCAATCCCAGGATATGGAGCTCACCTGGGCAGGTACCCTACCCCCACCCCAGCCCACGGGGCTCTCGTGTTCAGGCCCCTCCCAGGATATGGGATTCCCTGGGCAGGTCCTCTGCAGTCCATGGGGCTCCCGTGGTCAGGCCCCTCCCAGGATACAGAGCTACCCTTGCAGGTACCTTGGCAGGGCTGGGCACACAGGAACCGTGCACATAGCCCTCATTGCAGAGCACTCCCAGCTCACCTGTCGCTCAGATCTGACACAGAGCACCTCAGAGCAGGACTTGAACTAACAAAGAGCAGCTCTGACAGGTCTGTGACCCTGGGCATCACTCTGTGCGGCCTCCTCCACCTGGTCTTCCAGAGACTTCCACTGCACCCGGGGCACCAGGCCTCTGTCTCCAACCACCACCCACCCCTCCTCTCCCTGACTCCTGGGTTCCTCTCATTAGGAGAGGGTTTTCTTGAAGTTGTCTCCCACTCATGGGCCAGATAATATAATTAGAAAACAAGCCAGAGCTGCAGCCCCTTGTCTATCCTGACTCTCAGGAGCCCACACCTGTTCCTTGGACCTGGCCAATTCAGCAAGTTCCATTTTCAGCAACTGTGAGCCCCTGAGGGGTGATTATTGGCTGGCTTGGGAAGCCTGACCGTGCCGGCCAGCCCTCCCCAGGTGTGCCTGGGTTGAGATCAATATAAACACCGCTCCAGGCAGCAAGAGCCCCTGCAGCTGTGCCTGACGCCATTTTCTCTGCCCTGTCAGCAGTCTCGGGGCTGGGCTGGTGGGAGGGAGTGAGAGGCCACGTCTTTGTGGGTGTCCCAGTGTGAGTGGGGCTCTGCTGGACTTTCTGCAGCAGTTGCCAAGATGCTACCTGCTAAAGAAGAGGATGTGTCACCCACACCTGCCGCTGGAATTTCTCCCTGGGCACAGGTGAGGAAGGAAGAAAGCAGTGGGGGCCGGGACAGCAGGGGTATCTCAGGCAGGGAAATGGAGAGCTTCCAGAAGAGCACCCAGGGCCAGGACCATCCTGGCTGGCCTGCAGGCACCAAGTCGGCTGGCATGCTGTCCCTCATGTGGCTCCATGGCCCTTCCTCTAGGTTTTCAAGTCCTTGTACATATTCAGGTGTTTAGCCTTGGAAGGGTGGGAACATTTCAGCAGCAGCTGGCCTGGGGCTCGGCCCACGTTTACTCACAGATACCTCGGCACGGTCCCCCAGCTTTGCAGTGAGGACGCTTGTTGCGAGGAGCATGCTGGCTGAGTGGGAGATGATTCCCCACCACTGACCAACTTCAGAATTGTTTGCAATTGGAGCAAGTGCCCTGAAACGGTTTTCCTCTGTGTAACTGGTGGGTTCTGTTCTTTTTTATCTTTTTTTCGTTTTTGGTTCAAGGTAGATTTTATTCCTCTTTTGTGTATTTACAGATATAAGCATGGAAATAATTTATTCATATAAATACATGTATGTGAAGGGAAGAATATTTTTTCTGTTTTACTTTTTTTAATTTTATTTTTTTATTTTGAATTTAATTTTATATTTTTATACAGCAGGTTGTTTTTGGTTATCTACTTTATACATATAAATGTATACATACCAATCCCAATATCTCAACTCCTCCCACCACCATCCCCAACAGCTTTCCCCCCTTGTTGTCCATACGTTTGTTGTATACATGTATTGCTCTATTTCTGCCTTGCAAAACGGTTCATCTGTACAATTTTTCTAGGTTCCACATATATGCATTAATATACAAGATTTGTTTTTCTCTTTCTGACTTACTTCACTCTGTATGACAGTCTCTAGATCCATCAACGTCTCTACAAATGTCCCAATTTCATTCCTTTTTATGGCTTAGTAATATTCCATTTTATATATGTACCACATCTTTATGCATTCGTCTGTCTGTGGGCATTTAGGTTGCTTCCATTTCCTGGATAGTGTAAATAGTGATGCAATGAACATTGTGGTGAATGTCTCTTTTTGATTTATGGTTTTGTCTGGGTATATGCCCAGTAGAGGGATTGCTGTATCATATGGTAATTCTATTCTTAGTTTTATAAGAAACTCCATAATGTTCTCCACAGTGACTGTATCAATTTACGTTCCCAACAATAGTGGAAGAGGATTCCTTATCTCCACACTGTTTCCAGCATTTGTTGTTTGTAGATTTTCTGATGATGCCCATTCTAATAGGTGTGAGGTGATACACCATGGATGAGTCTATTTCATTGAGCAAAGAGTAGGTCTTGTTTATTACGTATTTGGCTTATGGAATGGTATGTGTGCTAATTTCAATCTGTTTTTATACAGCAGCCCAACTCAACTTTCCCCTTAAGCAAGCATAAGGTTTTTATCTAAATGTGAGACTCTGTTCGGTTTTGTAATTCAGTTTATGTGTAGCCAAGTTTACACTCCCTCTATTAGTGATATCTTATGATAATTATCTTTCTTTGTGTGACATATTTCTCTTAGAATCATCATAATTAAATCCAGTCAATTTGCTGCTACAGGCCTGATGACATTGATTTCACTGCTGAGTGATATTCCGTTGTACGTAAGTAGCACAACTTCTTTATCCATTTTTTTCTTTCTGGGATATTTAATTTGTACTGGACTCGAGGTTCTTGTAAACACAGCAGCCCTAAATTTTGTGTTGGCTGTGTCTTGTTGATTTTAATTTTCCTAAGCTATAGGGCCAAAAGTGGAAGTGCCCTAGGCTCTGTAGCTTTGTTTTTTAGATGTTTCAGGATACACCATGAACATCTCCAGAGTGTCTGTTGGCAATTTACATCCCGCCCATCAGCATAACACGGCTCCCTGTTCTCCATGGCCTGTCCTGTGTTTCTGGTTTTTACACTTTATTCAGATGGCCTTTTTGACGAATGGGAAATGTGACTTCATTGTAGTGTGGATTTCCATTGCTGGAGTGCTTGGTTGGCCAAAATGTTCATATGCGTTTTTTCCTGAATATATTCAGGAAAAATGTATACGCACTTTTTGTCCATGTGCATCACTGTCAAAGATCTGCCGCTTTTCATATGCTTTAAATGCAATTCCAATCTACCTCTTGAAATATGATTCCTGCAATTCTGCCTCGTTTTCAAGTCCTCTTTGCAGACTTACTTCGATATATTTTTGCCAATAGCTGTCATTTATCTCTGCAGGTTTGTGAATTACAGTGCCCCTGAGCTCCTTTCTTAACTCGCTTCCTTGTAAGCTGGCCACAAAACTGCAGGTTTGCTTCAGGCCATAATCAGGGTCCTGCACGGCACTCTGAGCCTTTGGTTAATTCCTCTTCCTGGTGGGAAATTAGAGTTAAATGTGCCCCTCCAGATACCTGCCTCACTCCCAGCCACATGGTGATGTATGTCCTCAGGTTTGAGGCCATATGTGATGGGTTCCTCATCTTTTGATGATGTGGCCCCACTGGTGTGTGGACACTCCTGCCTGGTTCCCATCCCCTTGGTGATGTGGGCCCTCTGGTGAGACTCTGATCCTGGTTGGGTTCCTCACACATCCGTGAGGTGAGCCCTCTTCTCTGAGGTCACTCCTGCCTGGCTGGCACAACCCGCCTTGTTGACTTCGGCACCCTGGTGGCAGTTGGAGCCTGCTGGGAGCCTCCTTCCCGCGGTGATGAGGCCCTCTGGCGTCAGACCCTAATGGCGGGGTTCCCACATTTTCTGATACGTGCTAAGTGGTACGAGGGCACTCCTGCCAGGTTCCCATCCTCATGAGCGTGTGGGCCTTCTGTTCTGAGGTCCTAACGGCTGGGTTGCTCACACTTTCATGATGTGGGCCCTCTGCTGTGAGGTCAATCCTGCCTGGCTGGCGCACGTCGCCTTGGCGACGTGGACCCTCTGGTGGCAGTTGGAGCGTGCTGGGGCCTCCTCCCCTCAGTGATGAGGGCCTTCTGGTGTCAGGCCCTAAGTGCTGGGCTCCACACATTTTCTGATGTGTGCCCAGTGGTGCGAGTCACTCCTGCCAGGTTCCCATCCCCATGGGCATGTGGGACTTCTGTTCTGTGGTCCCAACTGCTGGGTTGCTCACAGTTTCATGATGTGGGCCCTTTGCTGTGTGTTCACTCTGGCCTGTATCCCATAGTGTCAGTGCTCTGGGCCTCCAGCTTGGAGTTTCCAACTTCTCGATTCCTCACCTTTTTTATTCTATGGGCCCTCGGTTGTGCGTCTCCTCCTGCATGCCTCACTCCCAGCCCCTTCGTGATGTGTGTCCCCTTGTTTGAGGCCACATGTGCTGTGTTCCTCACCTTTCTATAATGTGGCCACACTGGTGTGAGGACACTCTTGCCTGGTTCCCATTCCCTTGGTGATGTTGGCCCCACTGCTGTTAGGACAGTCTTGCCTGGTTCCCATCACCTTGGTGATGTTGGCCCTCTGGTGAGAGTCTGATCCTGGTTAGGTTCCTC
Organism: Phocoena phocoena; assembly: GCF_963924675.1. NCBI lineage: Eukaryota > Metazoa > Chordata > Mammalia > Artiodactyla > Phocoenidae > Phocoena > Phocoena phocoena. The sequence goes on along the minus strand of NW_027077514.1, from coordinate 282,947 downwards.
ACCCTTCTGTGAGGTGGGCCCTCTGCTCTGAGGTCACTCCTGCCTGGCTGGCACACCCCGCCTTGGCAACGTCGGCCATATGGTGGCAGTTGGAGCCTGCTGGGAGCCTCCTCCCCTCGGTGATGAGGGCCCTCTGGACTCAGGCCCTAACTGCTGGGTTCCCACATTTTCTGATTCGTGCTAAGTGGTGCAAGGACACTCCTGCCAGGTTCCCATCCCCATGGGGATGTGAGCCTTCTGCTCTGAGGTCCCAACGGCTGTGTTGCTCACAGTTTCATGATGAGGGCCCTCTGGTGTGAGTTCACTCCTGCCTAGATCCCATAGCCTCGCTGCTCCTGGCTGCCTGCCGGAGGTTCCAACTGTGGGATTCCTCACCTTTTTTATTCTATGGTCTCTCTGTTTTGAGGATCCTCTGGCCTGCCTCACTCCCAGCCCCTTGGTGATGTGTGTCCTCAGGTTTGAGGCCACGTGTGCTGGGTCCCTCAAATTATGGTGATGTAGCCCCACTGGTGTGAGGACACTCCTGCCTGGTTCCCATTCCCTTGGTGATGTTGGCCCTCTGGTGACAGTCTGATCCTTGTTGGGTTCCTCACACTTCTGTGAGGTGGGCTTTCTGCTCTGAGGTCACTCCTGCCTGGTTGGCACACCCCGCCTTGGTGACATCGGCCTTATGGTGGCAGTTGGAGCCTGCTGGGAGCCTCCTCCCCTCGGTGATGAGGGTCCTCTGGCCTCAGGTCCTAACTGCTGGGTTCCCACATTTTCTGATTTGTGGAAGTGGGCCGAGGACACTCCTGTCAGGTTCCCATCCCCATAGGGATGTGGGCCTTCTGCTCTGAGGTCCCATCCGCTGGGTTGCTCACAGTTTCATGATGTGGGACCTCTGCTGTGAGTTTGCTGTGGCCTGGATCCCATAGACTCTGTGCTCTGGGCGGCCTACTGGCCGGTTCCAACTGCTGGATTCCTCACAACTTTTATTCTGTGGGCTCTGTTTTGTGAGGATACTCCTGCTTGCCTCACTCCTAGCCCCTTGGAGATGTGGGTCCCCTGTTTTAGGCCACATGTTCTGGGTTCCTCACCTTTCTATAATGTGGCCACACTGGTGTGAGGACCCTCCTGCCTGGTTCCGATCCCCTTGGTGATGTGGGCCCTCTGGTGAGAGTCTTATCCTGGCTGGTATCCTCACCCTTCTGTGAGGTAGGCCCTCTGCGGTGAGGTCACTCCTGCCTGGCTGGCACACATCACCTTGGTGACGTGGACCCTCAGTTGGGAGTTGGTGTCTGCTGCGAGTCTCCGTCCCTCGTTAATGAGGGCCCTCTTGCGTCAGACCCTAACTCCTGGGCTCCCAAAATTTGCAGATGTGCGACCTGTGGTGCGAGTACACTCCTGTCAGGTTCCCAACCCCATGGGAATTTGGGCCTTCTGCTCTGAGGTCCCAAGGGCTGGGGTGCTCACAGTTTCATGATGAGGGCCCTCTGATGTGCATTCATTCCGGCCTAGATCCCATAGGCTTGCTGCTCCTGGGCGCCTGCTGGGAGGTTCCAACTGCGGGATTCCTCACCTTTTTTATTCTATGGGCCCTCTGTTTTGAGGCTCCCCCTGCCTGCCTCAATCCCAGCCCCGTTGTGATGTGTGTCCTCTGGTGTGAGGCCACGTGTGCTGGGTCCCTCACCTTTCGATGATGTGGCCCCAATGGTGTGAGGACACTCGTGCCTGTTTCCCAGCCCCTTGGTGATGTGGCCCCTCTGGTGAGAGTCTGATCCTGGCTGGGTTCCTTACCGTTCTGTGAGGTGGGCCCTGTGCTCTGAGGTAACTCCTGCCTGGCTTGCTCCCATTGCCTTGGTGACGTCGGCCCTCTGGTGGCAGTTGGATCCTTTTGGAGACTCCTGTCCTCGGTGATGAGGTCCCTCTGGCGTCAGGCTCTAACTGCTGGGCTCCCCAGGTTTTCTGATGTGAGCCCAGTGATGCCAGGACACTCGTGAAATGTTCCCATCCCCATGGCGATATGGGCCTTCTGCTCTGAGGTTCCAACGACTGGGTTGCTCACAGTTTCCTGATGTTAGCTCTCTGGTGTTAGTTCACTCATTCCTAGATCCCATAGCCTCTGTACTCTGGGCCGCCTGCTGGGAAGTTCCAACTGCTGGGTTCCTCACCTTTTTTATTCTTTGGGCCCTGTGTTGGGAGGCTCCTCCTGCCTGTGTCACTCCCAGCCCCTTGGTGATGTAGGTCCTCTGGTTTGTGGCCACATGTGCCAGTTTCCTCATCTTTTAGTGATGTGGCCCCACTGGTGTGAGGACACTCGTGCCTGGTTCCCGTCCCCTTGGTGATATGGGCCCTCTGGTGAGAGTCTGATCCTGGTTGGGTTCCTCACACTTCTTTGAGGTGGGCCGTCTGCTGTGAGGTCACTCCTGCCTGGCTGGCACACCCCGCCTTGGCAACGTGGGCCCTCTTGTGGTAGTTGGAACATGCTGGGAGCTTCCTCCCCTCAGTGATGAGGGCCCTCTGGCGTCAGGCCCTAACTGCTGGGTACCCACATTTTCTGATATGTGCTAAGTGGTGCGAGGACACTCCTGCCATGCTCCCAACACCTTGGGGATGTGGACCTTCTGCTCTGAGGTCCAAATGGCTGGGTTGCTCGCAGTTTCATGATGTGGACCCTCTGCTGTGAGTTGACTGCGGCCTGAATCGCATAGACTTGGTGCTCTTGGCCGCCTGCTGGGAGGTTCCCATTGCTGGATTCCTCAGCTTTTTTATTCTATGGGCCCTGTGTTGTGAGGCTACTCCTGCCTGCCTCATTCCGAGCCCCTTGGAGATGTGGGTCTTCTGGTTTAGGCCACATGTGCTGGGTTCCTCACCTTTCTATGATGTGGCCACACTGGTGTGAAGACTCTCCTGCCTGGTTCTGATCACCTTGGTGATGTGGGCCCTCTGGTGAGAGTCTTATCCTGGCTGTGTTCCTCACCCTTCTGTGAGGTAGGCCCTCTGCGGTGAGGTCACTCCTACCTGGCTGTCACACGTCACCTTGGGGACGTGGGACCTCAGTTGGGTGTTGGTGCCTGATTGGAGTCTCCTCCCCTTGGTAATGACGGCCCTCTGGCGTCAGGCCCTAACTCCTGGGTTCCCTAAATTCTCTGATGTGTGCCCTGTGGTGCGAGTACACTTCTGACAGGTTCCCAACCCCATGGGAATGTGGGCCTTCTGCTCTGAGATCCCAACGCCTAGGTTGCTCACAGTTTCATGATGACGGCCCTCTGGTGTGAGATCACTCCGGCCTGGATCCCATAGTCTCGCTGCTCCTGGCCGCCTGCTGGGAGGTTCCAACTGCGGGATTCTTCACCTCTTTAATTCTATGGTCCCTCTGTTTTGAGGCTCCTCCTGCCTGCCTCAATCCCAGCTCCCTTGTGATGTGTGTCCTCTGGTTTGAGGCCACGTGTGCTGGGTCCCTCACTTTTCGGTGATGTGGCCCCACTAGTGTGAGGACACTCCTGCCTGGTTCCCATTCCCTTGGTGATGTGGACCCTCTGGTGAGAATCTGATCCTCTTTGGTTCTTCACACTTCTGTGAGGTTGACCCTCTGCTCTGAGGTCACTCCTGCCTGGTTGTCGCACTCCGCATTGGCGACGTCGCCCCTCTGGTAGCAGTCGGAGCTGGCTGGGAGCCACCGCCCCTCGGTGATGAGGGCCCTCTGGCATCAGGCACTAATTGCTGGGCTCCCCACATTTTTTCATGTGTGCCCACTCTTGCGATGACACTCCTGCTTGTTTCCCTTCCCCATGGGGATGTGGGCCTTCTGCTCTGAGGTCACAACGGCTGGGTTGCTTACAGAATCACAATGAGGGCCCTCTGTTGTGAGTTCATGCCGGCCTGGATCTCATAGCCTCAGTGCTCTGGGCCGCCTGCTAGGAAGATCCAACTGCTGGTTTCCACACCTTTTGTATACAATAGGACATGTGTTGTTAGGTTAATCCTGCCTGCCTCACTCCGAAACCCATGGTGATGTGGGTCCTCTCGTTTGAGGCCACATGTGCTGGGTACCTCAACTTTTGATGATGTGGCCTCACGGGTGTGAGGACACTCCTGCCTGGTTCCCATCACCTTGGTGATGTGGGCCCTCTGGGGAGAGTCTGATCCTGGCTGGGTTCCCTACCATTCTGTGAGGTGAGCCCTCTGATGTCAGGTCACTCCTGCCTGGCTAGCTCACATCGCCTTGGCGACGTGGGCCCTCTGTTGGCCACTGGAGCATGCTGGGAGCCTCCTACTCCCGTGAATGATGGCCCTGGAAAAAATGCATATGCCCTTTTTGGCCAAGTGCTTCATTGACGAGGTTCTGCCACTTCTCTTATGCTTTCAGAGCAATTCACGTCTACCTCCTGAAATCGGATTCCAGCAATTCTGCCCCACTTTCAAGTCCTCTTCGCAGCCTTAATTCAATATATTTTTGTACGATTTCTGTCATTTATAAGTCTGCAGGTATGTGAATGACAGTGCCCCTGAGCTCCTTTCCTCAACTCGCTTTCTTGTGAGCTGGCCACAAAACCGCAGGATTGCTTCAGGCCCTAATCTTGTTCCAGCACGGCATGCTGAGCCTTTGGTTAATTCCTTTTCCTGTTGGGAAATGAGTGTTAAAATTGCCCATGCATACTGCGCATATACCCTGAGAAAAACAAAATTCAAAAAGAGTCATGTACCAAAATGTTCATTGCAGCTCTATTTACAATAGCCCGGAGATGGAAAGAACCTAAGCGCCCATCATCGGACGAATGGATAAAGAAGATGTGGCACATATACACAATGGAATATTACTCAGCCTTAAAAAGAAATGAAACTGAGTTATTTGTAATGAGATGGATAGACCTAGAGTCTGTCATACAGAGTGAAGTAAGTCAGAAAGAAAAAGACAAATAGCGTATGCTAACACATATATATGGAATTTAAAGGAAAAAAATGTCATGAAGAACCTAGGGATAAGACATGAATGGAGGCGCAGACCTACTGGAGAACGGAATTGAGGATATGGGGAGGGGGAATGGTGAGTTCTGACAGGGCGAGAGAGAGTCAGGGACATATACACACTAACAAATGTAGTAAGGTAGATAGCAAGGGGGAAGCAGCCGCAAGGCACAGGGATATTAGCTCGGTGCGTTGGGACAGCCTGGAGGGGTGGAAGGGGGAGAGAGGGAGGGAGGGAGACACAAGAGGGAAGACACAGGGAGCATATGTATATGTATGGCTGATTCACTTTGTTATAAAGCAAAAACTAACACACCATTGTAAAGCAATTATACCCCAATAAAGATGTTAAAAAAAATATTTGCCCGTGCACACACCTACAGATAGTCTCCCATTGGTTCTCCGTATTCCTGTTCATCTTGCGCAGAAATTGCAAACAGTGCCAAACAGGAGGTTAAAGACACTGACTCTCCAAATGGGGAGAGTGTAAGAAAAGGGTCTGGAATGGTGAACCTGAGTACCAGGGGACGAAAACAGACATGCATGTAAAAAGGTTTCCCAGTCACACGGTGGAGCATACTCTGGGTTTCCCATGCAAATTTTAGCAGAAGGAAGAATCCCTAGAACCTGGAGAGTTGGGAACCATGGAATGGGTACCAGGCAGTATGACATCAAAGGGTCTGCATTTGCTCACTGAACCTCACCAATGCTATCAGCCCAAAGGGTCCAGCCTTATCTCTCACCCAGCTCTGGGTGTAGATGTGGTAAACCAGGTTGCATCACATGCCATGTGTGAGTTATTTAAGAATTGCTCTCTATTTCACTGTCATTGTGTTTTGTTTTTGAAATTATTTTTTGACACTGGGATTTATCGGATTTTCACTGCTGCGTTAATGCCGCTGTACACACTCTTGATTCTCTTACGGAGACATAAATATCCACGGGTTTTAAGATTCTTCCTAGTCAGGTATATTCCTAGGCGTTGAATATGTGGTGTTGAGTCCATTTCGTTGAGCAAGGAGTAGGTCTTGTCTATTACATATTTGGCTTATGGAACGGTATCTGTGCTAATTTCAGTCTCTGGTTTTATGCAGCCCTCCAACGCACCTTTCTCCATAAGAAAGCACAAGTTGGTTTTCTAAATTTGAGACTGTTCTGTTTTGTAATTCAGTTCATGTGTAGTCAAGTTTACATACTGTGTATTAGTGATATTTTATGATGTTTCTTTTTATGTGTGAGTTATTTCACGTAGAATCACCATACCTTAATCCACTCACTATGCCGCTACGGGCCTGATGACACAGATTTCATTGCTGAGTGATATTCCATTGTACATACGTACCACAACTTCTTTATCCATTGTTTGCTCTCTGAGATATTTACCTGGTACTGTAAACGAGGTTCTTGTGAACAGAGAGGTCCGAAACTTTGAGGTGGCTGGGTGTTTTTGATTTTAATTTCCCTAAGCTGTAGGACCATAAGTGGAAGTGCCATAGGCTGTGTTGCTTTGTTTCTTACGTGTTTCAGGAAACACGTAACACTTCTCCAGAATGGCTGTCGGCAATTTACATCATATGCATCAGCATAATAAGGATCCCTGTTTTCCATTGCCTGTCTTCCGTTTCTGGATTTTACAATTTTTTTAAATGGCCCTTTTGCCCTGGGGGGCACTGAGACTTCATTGTAGTGCAGGTTTATTTACAAGCTTGCTTGGTTGGCCAAAAAGTGCGTATGCGTTTTTTCCTGAATATATTTAGGGAAAAAAGCATCCGCACTTAATGGACAAGTGCATCATTATCGACGTTCTGCCTCTTTTCCTATTCTTTAAGTGCATTTCCAGTTTAACCCTTCAATCGTTTTCCTGAATTTCTGCCCCGCTTTCAAGTCCCCTTTGCAGGCTTACTTCAATATATTTTTGGAGGATAGCTGTCATTTATAACTCTGCAGGTTTGTGAATTACAGTGCCCCTGAGCTCCTTTCTTCAACTCGCTTTCTTGTGAGCTGGGCACAAAACCGCAGGATTGCTTCAGGCACTAATCTCTTTCCAGCAGGGCACGCTGAGCCTTTGGTTAATTCCTCTTCCTGGTGGGAAATGAGCATTACATTTGCCCGTGCAGACAACTACAGCTAGTCTCTCATTGGTTCTCCCTATTCCTGTTCATCTTGCACAGAAATTGCAAGCTGTACCAAAGAGGAGGTTAAAGGCACTGACTCTCCAAGCGGGGAGAGTGTTAGTAATGCATCTGGAATGGTGAACCCGAGGACCAGGATACGAAAACTGAGATGCATTTTAAATCGTTTCCCAATCACACGGTGGATGATACTCTGGGTTTCCCATGCATGTTTTAGCTGGAGGAAGAATCCCTTGAACCTGGAGAGTTGGGACCCATGGAATGGGTACATGCAGTATGACTTCAAAGGGTCTGCATTTGCTCACCGAAACTCACCAATGCTATCAGCCTGAAGTGTCCAGCCTTATGTCTCAACCAGCTCTGGGTGTAGATGTGGTCAATCCCGGTTGCATCACATGCCCTGAGTGAATTATTTAAGAATTGCTCTCTATTTCACTGTCTTTGTGTTTTGTTTTCGAAATTTATTTTGATAATGGGATTTATCGGATTTTCACTGCTGCATTTATGCCGTTGTACACACGCTTGATTCTTTTACGGAGACATATATATCCATGGGTTTTAAGATTCTTCTTAGTCATGTATATTCCTAGGCGTTGAACATGTGGTGTTGGGTCTATTTCTTTGAGCAAGGGGTAGGTCTTGTCTATTATAAATTTGGCTTATGGAAAGTTATCTGTGCTAATTTCAGTCTCTGGTTTTATGCAGCACCCCAACGCACCTTTCCCCATAAGCAAGCACTAGTTGGTTTTCTAAATGTGAGACCCTGTTCTGTTTTGTAATTCAGTTCATGTGTAGTCAAGTTTACATTCCGTGTATCAGTGATATCTTATGATGTTTCTATTTCTGTGTGACGTAGTTCACGTAGAATCACCGTACATGCATCCACTCACTAACCGCTACGGGCCTGATGACACAGATTTCATTGCTGAGTGATATTCCATTGTACGTACATGCCACAACTTCTTTATCCATTTTTTGTTTTCTGGGATATTTACCTGGTACTGTAGATGAGCTCCTGTGAAAACAGCCGTCCCAAACATTGGGGTGGCTGTCTGTTTTTGATTTTAATTTCCCTAAGCTATAGGACCATAAGTGCAAGTGCCATAGGCTGTGTTGCTTTGTTTCTTACGTGTTTCAGGAAACACCATACACTTCTCATGGTGGCTGTTGGCAATTTACATCCTGCCAATCGGCATAACAAGGCTCACTGTTCTCCATATCCTGCCATAACTTTCTGGATTTTCCACTATTTTCAGATGGCCCTTTTGCCAGGGGTGCACTGAGACTTCATTGTAGTGCAGATTTCCTTTACAGGCTTGCTTCGTTGGCCAAAAAGTGCGTATGCCTTTTTTCCTGAATATATTCAGGAAAAAACGCAAACGCCCTTTTTGGCCAAGTGCATCATTGTCGACGTTTTGCCTCTTTTCCTATGCTTTCAAGGCAATTCCAGTCTACCCCCTGCAATCGTTTTCCTGAAATTTTGGCCCACCTTCCAGTCCCCTTCGCAGACTTACTTCAATATATTTTTGGGGGATAGCTGTCATTTATAACTCTGCAGGTTTGTGAATTACAGTGCCCCTGAGCTCCTTTCTTCAACTCGCTTTTTGTGAGCTGGGCCCAAAACCGCAGGATTTCTTCAGGCCCTAATCTGTTTCCAGCAGGGCACGCTGAGCCTTTGGTTAATTCCTCTTCCTGGTGGGAAATGAGCATTACATTTGCCCGTGCAGACACCTTCATCTAGTCTCTCATTGCTTCTCCTATTACTGTTCATCTTGCACAGAAATTGCAAGCTGTGCCAAAGAGGAGGTTAAAGGCACAGACTCTCCAAGCGGGGAGAGTGTTAGTAAAGCATCTGGAATGGTGAACCCGAGGACCAGGATACGAAAACTGAAATGCATTTCAAATCGTTTCCCAATCACACGGTGGACGATACTCTGGGTTTCCCATGCATGTTGTAGCTGAAGGAAGAATCCCTTGAACCTGGAGTGCTGGGACCCATGGAATGGGTACCATGCAGTATGACTTCAAAGGGTTGCATTTGCTCACCGAAACTCACCAATGATATAAGCCTGAAGTGTCTAGCCTTATGTCTCAACCAGCTCTGGGTATAGATGTGGTCAATCCCATTTGCATCACATGCCCTCAGTGAATTATTTAAGAATTGCTCTCTATTTCACTGTCTTTGTGTTTTGTTTTCGAAATTTATTTTGATAATGGGATTTATCGGATTTTCACGGCTGCGTTACGGCCCCTGTACACACGCTTGATTCTCTTACGGAGACATATATATCCATGGGTTTTAAGATTCTTCCTAGTCAGGTATATTCCTAGGCGTTGAATATGTGGTGTTGGGTCCATTTCGTTGAGCAAGGAGTAGGTCTTGTCTATTACATATTTGGCTGATGGAAAGTTATCTGTGCTAATTTCAGTCTCTGGTTTTATGCAGCACCCCAACGCACCTTTCCCCATAAGCAAGCACTAGTTGGTTTTCTAAATTTGAGACCCTGTTCTGTTTTGTAATTCAGTTCATGTGTAGTCAAGTTTACATTCCGTGTATTAGTGATATCTTATGATGTTTCTTTTTCTGTGGGACGTAGTTCACGTAGAATCACCGTACCTGCATCCACTCACTATGCCGCTACGGGACTGATGACACAGATTTCATTGCTGAGTGATATTGCATTGTACGTACGTGCCACAACTTCTTTATCCATTTTTTGCTTTCTGGGATATTTACCTGATACTGTAGACGAGCTTCTTGTGAACACAGCCGTCCCAAATATTGGGGTGGCTGTCTGTTTTTGATTTTAATTTCTGTAAGCTATAGGACCATAAGTGGAAGTGCCATAGGCTGTGTTTCTTTGTTTCTTACATGTTTCAGGAAACACCATACACTTCTCCAGGGTGTCTGCTGGCAATTTACATCCTGCCAATCAGCATAAAAAGGCTCCCTGTTCTCCATATCCTGTCCTACCTTTCTGGATTTTACACTTTTTTCAGATGGCCCTTTTGCCCGGGGGGCAGTGAGACTTCATTGTAGTGCAGATTTCCTTTACAGCCTTGCTTGGTTGGCCAAAAAGGGCGTATGCGTTTTTTCCTGAATATATTCAGGAAAAAACGCATACGCCCTTTTGGGCCAAGTGCATCATTGTCGACGTTCTGCCTCTTTTCCTATGCTATCAGGGCAATTCCAGTCTACCCCCTGCAATCGTTTTCCTGAAATTCTGCCCCGCTTTCAAGTCCCCTTCGCAGGCTTACTTCAGTATATTTTTGGAGGATAGCTGTCATTTATAACTCTGCAGGTTTGTGAATTACAGTGCCCCGGAGCTCCTTTCTTCAACTCGCTTTCTTGTGAGCTCGGCACAAAACCACAGGATTGCTTCAGGCCCTAATCTGTTTCCGGCAGGGCACACTGAACCTTTGGTTAATTCCTCTTCCTGGTGGGAAATGAGCGTTACATTTGCCTGTGCAGACACCTACAGCTAGTCTCTCATTGGTTCTCCCTATTCCTGTTCATCTTGCACAGAAATTGCAAGCTGTGCCAAAGAGGAGGTTAAAGGCACTGACTCTCCAAGCAGGGAGAGTGTTAGTAAATCATCTGGAATGGTGAACCCGAGGACCAGGATACGAAAACTGAGATGCATTTTAAATCGTTTCCCAATCACCCGGTGGACGATACTCTGGGTTTCCCATGCATGTTTAACTGGAGGAAGAATCCCTTGAACCTGGAGAGTTGGGACCCATGGAATGAGTACCATGCAGTATGACTTCAAAGGGTCTGCATTTGCTCACCGAAACTCACCAATGCTATCAGCCTGAAGTGTCCAGCCTTATGTCTCAACCAGCTCTGGGTGTAGATGTGTTAAATCCCGGTTGCATCACATGCCCTGAGTGAATTATTTAAGAATTGCTCTCTATTTCATTGTCTTTGTGTTTTGTTTTCGAAATTTATTTTGATAATGGGATTTATCGGATTTTCACTGCTGCGTTTCGGCCGCTGTACACACGCTTGATTCTCTTACGGAGACATATAAATCCATGGGTTTTAAGATTCTTCCTAGTCACGTATATTCCTAGGCGTTGAATATGTGGTTTTGAGTCCATTTCGTTGAGCAAGGAGTAGGTCTTGTCTATTACATATTTGGCTTTTGGAATGTTATCTGTGCTAATTTCAGTCTCTGGTTTTATGCAGCACCCCAAGGCACCTTTCCCCATAAGCAAGCACTAGTTGGTTTTCTAAATTTGAGACCCTGTTCTGTTTTGTAATTCAGTTCATGTGTAGTCAAGTTTACATTCCGTGTATTAGTGATATCTTATGATGTTTCTTTTTCTGTGTGACGTAGTTCACGTAGAATCACCGTACCTGCATCCACTCACTATGCCGCTACGGGCCTGATGACACAGATTTCATTGCTGAGTGATATTGCATTGTACGTACGTGCCACAACTTCTTTATCCATTTTTTGCTTTTTGGGATATTTACCTGATACTGTAGACGAGCTTCTTGTGAACACAGCCGTCCCAAATATTGGGGTGGCTGTCTGTTTTTGATTTTAATTTCCGTAAGCTATAGGACCATAAGTGGAAGTGCCATAGGCTGTGTTGCTTTGTTTCTTACGTGTTTCAGGAAACACCATACACTTCTCCAGGGTGGTTGTTCACAATTTACATCCTGCCAATCAGCATAACAAGGCTCCCTGTTCTCCATATCCTGACCTACCTTTCTGGATTTTACACTTTTTTCAGATGGCCCTTTTGCCCGGGGGGCAGTGAGACTTCATTGTAGTGCAGATTTCCTTAACAGGCTTGCTTGGTTGGCCAAAAAGGGCGTATGCGTTTTTTCCTGAATATATTCAGGAAAAAACGCATACGCCCTTTTTGGCCAAGTGCATCATTGTCGACGTTCTGCCTCTTTTCCTATGCTTTCAGGGCAATTCCAGTCTACCCCCTGCAATCGTTTTCCTGAAATTCTGCCCCGCTTTCAAGTCCCCTTCGCAGGCTTACTTCAATATATTTTTGGAGGATAGCTGTCATTTATAACTCTGCAGGTTTCTGAATTACAGTGCCCCTGAGCTCCTTTCTTCAACTCGCTTTCTTGTGAGCTGGGCACAAAACTGCAGGATTGCTTCAGGCCCTAATCTGTTTCCGGCAGGGCACGCTGAGCCTTTGGTTAATTCCTCTTCCTTGTGGGAAATGAGCGTTACATTTGCCCGTGCAGACACCTACAGCTAGTCTCTCATTGGTTCTCCCTATTCCTGTTCAACTTGCACAGAAATTGCAAGCTGTGCCAAACAGGAGGTTAGAGGCACTGACTCTCCAAGCGGGGAGAGTGTTAGTAAAGCATCTGGAATGGTGAACCCGAGGACCAGGATACGAAAACTGAGATGCATTTTAAATCGTTTCCCAATCACACGGTGGACCATACTGTGTGTTTCCCATGCATGTTTTAGCTGGAGGAAGAATCCCTTGAACCTGAAGAGTTGGGACCCATGGAATAGGTACCATGCAGTATGACTTCAAAGGGTCTGCATTTGCTCACCGAAACTCACCAATGCAATCAGCCTGAAGTGTCCAGCCTTATGTCTCAACCACCTCTGGGTGTAGATGTGGTCAATCCCGGTTGCATCACATGCCCTGAGTGAATTATTTAAGAATTGCTCTCTATTTCACTGTCTTTGTGTTTTGTTTTTGAAATTTATTTTGATAATGGGATTTATCGGATTTTCACTGCTGAGTTTATGCCGCTGTACACACGCTTGATTCTCTTACGGAGACATATATATCCATGGGTTTTAAGATTCTTCCTAGTCAGGTATATTCCTAGGCGTTGAATATGTGGTGTTGGGTCCATTTCGTTGAGCAAGGAGTAGGTCTTGTCTATTACATATTTGGCTTATGGAAAGTTATCTGTGCTAATTTCAGTCTCTGGTTTTATGCAGCACCCCAAGGCACCTTTCCCCATAAGCAAGCACTAGTTGGTTTTCTAAATTTGAGACCCTGTTTTGTTTTGTAATTCACTTCATGTGTAGTCAAGTTTACATTCCATGTATTAGTGATATCTTATGATGTTTCTTTTTCTGTGTGACGTAGTTCACGTAGAATCACCGTACCTGCATCCACTCACTATGCCGCTACGGGCCTGGTGACACAGATTTCATTGCTGAGTGATATTGCATTGTACGTACGTGCCACAACTTCTTTATCCATTTATTGCTTTCTGGGATATTTACCTGATACTGTAGACGAGCTTCTTGTGAACACAGCCGTCCCAAATATTGGGGTGGCTGTCTGTTTTTGATTTTAATATCCGTAAGCTATAGGACCATAAGTGGAAGTGCCATAGGCTGTGTTGCTTTGTTTCTTACGTGTTTCAGGAAACACCATACACTTCTCCAGGGTGGTTGTTCACAATTTACATCCTGCCAATCAGCATAACAATGCTCCCTGTTCTCCATTTCCTGTCCTACCTTTCTGGATTTTACACTTTTTTCAGATGGCCCTTTTGCCCGGGGGGCAGTGAGACTTCATTGTAGTGCAGATTTCCTTTACAGGCTTGCTTGGTTGGCCAAAAAGGGCGTATGCGTTTTTTCCTGAATATATTCAGGAAAAAACGCATACGCCCTTTTTGGCCAAGTGCATCATTGTCGACGTTGTGCCTCTTTTCCTATGCTTTCAGGGCAATTCCAATCTACCCCCTGCAATGGTTTTCCTGAAACTCTGCCCCGCTTTCAAGTCCCCTTTGCAGGCTTACTTCAATATATTTTTGGAGGATAGCTGTCATTTATAACTCTGCAGGTTTGTGAATTACTGTGCCCTTGAGCTCCTTTCTTCAACTCGCTTTCTTGTGAGCTGGGCACAAAACCGCAGGATTGCTTCAGGCCCTAATCTGTTTCCAGCAGGGCACACTGAGCCTTTGTTTAATTCCTCTTCCTGGTGGGCAATGAGCGTTACATTTGCCCGTGCAGACACCTACAGCTAGTCTCTCATTGGTTCTCCCTATTCCTGTTCATCTTGCACAGAAATTGCAAGCTGTGCCAAAGAGGAGGTTAAAGGCACTGACTCTCCAAGCGGGGAGAGTGTTAGTAAAGCATCTGGAATGGTGAACCCGAGGACCAGGATACGAAAACTGAGATGCATTTTAAATCGTTTCCCAATCACACGGTGGACGATACTCTGGGTTTCCCATGCATGTTTTAGATGGAGGAAGAATCCCTTGAACCTGGAGAGTTGGGACCCATGGAATGGGTACCATGCAGTATGACTTCAAAGGGTCTGCATTTGCTCACCGAAACTCACCAATGCTATCAGCCTGAAGTGTCCAGCCTTATGTCTCAACCAGCTCTGGGTGTAGATGTGGTCAATCCCGGTTGCATCACATGCCCTGAGTGAATTCTTTAAGAATTGCTCTCTATTTCACTGTCTTTGTGTTTTGTTTTTGAAATTTATTTTGATAATGGGATTTATCGGATTTTCACTGCTGCGTTTCGGCCGCAGTACACACGCTTGATTATCTTATGGAGACATATAAATCCATGGGTTTTAAGATTCTTCCTAGTCAGGTATATTCATAGGCGTTGAATATGTGGTGTTGAGACCATTTCGTTGAGCAAGGAGTAGGTCTTGTCTATTACATATTTGGCTTATGGAATGTTATCTGTGCTAATTTCACTCTCTGGTTTTATGCAGCACCCCAAGGCACCTTTCCCCATAAGCAAGCACTAGTTGGTTTTCTAAATTTGAGACCCTGTTCTGTTTTGTAATTCAGTTCATGTGTAGTCAAGTTTACATTCCGTGTATTAGTGATATCTTATGATGTTTCTTTTTCTGTGTGACGTAGTTCACGTAGAATCACCGTACCTGCATCCACTCACTATGCCGCTACGGGCCTGATGACACAGATTTCATTGCTGAGTGATATTGCATTGCACGTACGTGCCACAACTTCTTTATCCATTTTTTGCTTTCTGGGATATTTACCTGGTACTGTAGACGAGCTTCTTGGGAACACAGCCGTCCCAAACTTTGGGGTGGCTCTCTGTATATGATTTTAATTTCCCTAAGCAATAGAACCATAAGTGCTATTGACATAGGCTGTGTTGCTTTATTTCTTACGTGTTTCAGGAAACACCATACACTTCTCCAGGGTGGCTGCTGGCAATTTACATCCTGCCATTCAGCATAACAAGGCTCCCTGTTCTCCATATCCTGCCCTACCTTTCTGGATTTTATACTGTTTTCAGATGGCCCTTTTGCCCGCGGGGCAGTGAGACTTCATTGTAGTGCAGATTTCCTTTACAGGCTTGCTTGGTTGGCCAAAAAGGGCGTATGCGTTTTTTCCTGAATATATTCAGGAAAAAACGCATACGCCCTTTTTGGCCAAGTGCATCATTGTCGACGTTCTGCCTCTTTTCCTATGCTTTCAGGGCAATTCCAGTCTACCCCCTGCAATCGTTTTCCTGAAATTCTGCCCCGCTTTCAAGTCCCCTTCGCAGGCTTACTTCAATATATTTTTGGAGGATAGCTGTCATTTATAACTCTGCAGGTTTGTGAATTACAGTGCCCCTGAGCTCCTTTCTTCAACTCGGTTTCTTGTGAGCTGGGCACAAAACTGCAGGATTGCTTCAGGCCCTAATCTGTTTCCGGCAGGGCACGCTGAGCCTTTGGTTAATTCCTCTTCCTTGTGGGAAATGAGCGTTACATTTGTCCGTGCAGACACCTACAGCTAGTCTCTCATTGGTTCTCCCTATTCCTGTTCAACTTGCACAGAAATTGCAAGCTGTGCCAAACAGGAGGTTAGAGGCACTGACTCTCCAAGCGGGGAGAGTGTTAGTAAAGCATCTGGAATGGTGAACCCGAGGACCAGGATACGAAAACTGAGATGCATTTTAAATCGTTTCCCAATCACACGGTGGACCATACTGTGTGTTTCCCATGCATGTTTTAGCTGGAGGAAGAATCCCTTGAACCTGAAGAGTTGGGACCCATGGAATAGGTACCATGCAGTATGACTTCAAAGGGTCTGCATTTGCTCACCGAAATTCACCAATGCTATCAGCCTGAAGTGTCCAGCCTTATGTCTCAACCAGCTCTGGGTGTAGATGTGGTCAATCCCGGTTGCATCACATGCCCTGAGTGAATTATTTAAGAATTGCTCTCTATTTCACTGTCTTTGTGTTTTGTTTTTGAAATTTATTTTGATAATGGGATTTATCGGATTTTCACTGCTGAGTTTATGCTGCTGTACACACGCTTGATTCTCTTACGGAGACATATATATCCATGGGTTTTAAGATTCTTCCTAGTCAGGTATATTCCTAGGCGTTGAATATGTGGTGTTGGGTCCATTTCGTTGAGCAAGGAGTAGGTCTTGTCTATTACATATTTGGCTTATGGAAAGTTATCTGTGCTAATTTCAGTCTCTGGTTTTATGCAGCACCCCAAGGCACCTTTCCCCATAAGCAAGCACTAGTTGGTTTTCTAAATTTGAGACCCTGTTTTGTTTTGTAATTCACTTCATGTGTAGTCAAGTTTACATTCCATGTATTAGTGATATCTTATGATGTTTCTTTTTCTGTGTGACGTAGTTCACGTAGAATCACCGTACCTGCATCCACTCACTATGCCGCTACGGGCCTGATGACACAGATTTCATTGCTGAGTGATATTGCATTGTACGTACGTGCCACAACTTCTTTATCCATTTATTGCTTTCTGGGATATTTACCTGATACTGTAGACGAGCTTCTTGTGAACACAGCCGTCCCAAATATTGGGGTGGCTGTCTGTTTTTGATTTTAATATCCGTAAGCTATACGACCATAAGTGGAAGTGCCATAGGCTGTGTTGCTTTGTTTCTTACGTGTTTCAGGAAACACCATACATTTCTCCAGGGTGGTTGTTCACAATTTACATCCTGCCAATCAGCATAACAATGCTCCCTGTTCTCCATTTCCTGTCCTACCTTTCTGGATTTTAAACTTTTTTCAGATGGCCCTTTTGCCCGGGGGCAGTGAGACTTCATTGTAGTGCAGATTTCCTTTACAGGCTTGCTTGGTTGGCCAAAAAGGGCGTATGCGTTTTTTCCTGAATATATTCAGGAAAAAACGCAAACGCCCTTTTTGGCCAAGTGCATCATTGTCGACGTTGTGCCTCTTTTCCTATGCTTTCAGGGCAATTCCAGTCTACCCCCTGCAATCGTTTTCCTGAAATTCTGCCCCGCTTTCAAGTCCCCTTCGCAGGCTTACTTCAATATATTTTTGGAGGATAGCTGTCAATTATAACTCTGCAGTTTTGTGAATTACAGTGCCCCTGAGCTCCTTTCTTCAACTCGCTTTCTTGTGAGCTGGGCACAATACCACAGGATTGCTTCAGGCCCTAACCTGTTTCCAGCAGGGCACACTGAGCCTTTGGTTAATTCCTCTTCCTGGTGGGCAATGAGTGTTACATTTGCCCGTGCAGACACCTACAGCTAGTCTCTCATTGGTTCTCCCTATTCCTGTTCATCTTGCACAGAAGTTGCAAGCTGTGCCAAACAGGAAGTTAAAGGCACTGACTCTCCAAGCGGGGAGAGTGTTAGTAAAGCATCTGGAATGGTGAACCCGAGGACCAGGATACGAAAACTGAGATGCATTTTAAATCGTTTCCCAATCACACGGTGTACGATACTCTGGGTTTTCCATGCATGTTTTAGCTGGAGGAAGAATCCCTTGAACCTGGAGAGTTGGGACCCATGGAATGGGTACCATGCAGTATGACTTCAAAGGGTCTGCATTTGCTCACTGAAACTCACCAATGCTATCAGCCTGAAGTGTCCAGCCTTATGTCTCAACCAGCTCTGGGTGTAGATGTGGTCAATCCCGGTTGCATCACATGCCCTGAGTGAATTATTTAAGAATTGCTCTCTATTTCACTGTCTTTGTGTTTTGGTTTTGAAATTTATTTTGATAATGGGATTTATCGGATTTTCACTGCTGCGTTTATGCCGCTGTACACACGCTTGATTCTCTTACGGAGACATATAAATCCATGGGTTTTAAGATTCTTCATACTCAGGTTTATTCCTGGGCGTTGAATATCTGGTGTTGAGTCCATTTCGTTGAGCAAGGAGTAGGTCTTGTCTATTACATATTTGGCTTATGGAATGTTATCTGTGCTAATTTCAGTCTCTGGTTTTATGCAGCACCCCAACGCACCTTTCCCCATAAGCAAGCACTAGTTGGTTTTCTAAATTTGATACCCTGTTCTGTTTTGTAATTCAGTTCATGTGTAGTCAAGTTTACATTCCGTGTATTAGTGATATCTTATGATGTTTCTTTTTCTGTGTGACGTAGTTCACGTAGAATCACCGTACCTGCATACACTCAGTATGCCGCTACGGGCCTGATGACACAGATTTCATTGCTGAGTGATATTGCATTGCACGTACGTTGCACAACTTCTTTATCCATTTTTTGCTTTCTGGGATATTTACCTGGTACTGTAGACGAGCTTCTTGGGAACACAGCCGTCCCAAACTTTGGGGTGGCTCTCTGTTTTTGATTTTAATTTCCCTAAGCAATAGGACCATAAGTGCCATTGCCATAGGCTGTGTTGCTTTATTTCTTACGTGTTTCAGGAAACACCATACACATCTCCAGGGTGGCTGTTCACAATTTACATCCTGCCAATCAGCATAACAAGGCTCCCTGTTCTCCATATACTGTCCTACCTTTCTGGATTTTACACTTTTTTCAGATGGCCCTTTTGCCCGTGGGGGCAGTGAGATTTCATTGTAGTGCAGATTTCCTTTACAGGCTTGCTTGGTTGGCCAAAAATGGCGTATGCGTTTTTTCCTGAATATATTCAGGAAAAAACGCATACGCCCTTTTTGGCCAAGTGCATCATTGTCGACGTTGTGCCTCTTTTCCTATGCTTTCAGGGCAATTCCAGTCTACCCCTGCAATCTTTTTCCTGAAATTCTGCCCCGCTTTCACGTCCCCTCCGCATGCTTACTTCAATATACTTTTGGAAGATAGCTGTCATTTATAACTCTGCAGGTTTGTGAATTACAGTGCCCCTGAGCTCCTTTCTTCAACTCGCTTTCTTGTGAGCTGGGCACAAAACCGCAGGATTGCTTCAGGCCCTAATCTGTTTCAAGCAGGGCACACTGAGCCTTTGTTTAATTCCTCTTCCTGGTGTGCAATGAGCGTTACATTTGCCCGTGCAGACACCTACAGCTAGTCTCTCATTGGTTCTCCCTATTCCTGTTCATCTTGCACAGAAATTGCAAGCTGTGCCAAAGAGGAGGTTAAAGGCACTGACTCTCCAAGCGGGGAGAGTGTTAGTAAAGCATCTGGAATGGTGAACCCGAGGACCAGGATACGAAAACTCAGATGCATTTAAAATCGTTTACCAGTCACACGGTGGACGATACTCTGGGTTTCCCATGCATGTTTTAGCTGGAGGAAGAATGCCTTGAACCTGGAGAGTTGGGACCCATGGAATGGGTACCATGCAGTATGACTTCAAAGGGTCTGCATTTGCTCACCGAAACTCACCAATGCTATCAGCCTGAAGTGTCCAGCCTTATGTCTCAACCAGCTCTGGGTGTAGATGTGGTCAATCCCGGTTGCATCACATGCCCTGAGTGAATTATTTAAGAATTGCTCTCTATTTCACTGTCTTTGTGTTTTGTTTTCGAAATTTATTTTGATAATGGGATTTATCGGATTTTCACTGCTGCGTTTCGGCCGCTGTACACACGCTTGATTCTCTTACGGAGACATATATATCCATGGGTTTTAAGATTCTTCCTAGTCAGGTATATTCCTAGGCGTTGAATATGTGGTGTTGAGTCCATTTCGTTGAGCAAGGAGTAGGTCTTGTCTATTATATATTTGGCTTATGGAAAGTTATCTGTGCTAATTTCAGTCTCTGGTTTTATGCAGCACCCCAAGGCTCCTTTCCCCATAAGCAAGCACTAGTTGGTTTTCTAAATTTGAGACCCTATTCTGTTTTGTAATTCAGTTCCTGTGTAGTCAAGTTTACATTCCGTGTATTAGTGATATCTTATGATGTTTCTTTTTCTGTGTGATGTAGTTCACGAAGAATCACCGTACCTGCATCCACTCACTATGCCGCTACGGGCCTGATGACACAGATTTCATTGCTGAGTGATATTGCATTGTACGTACGTGCCACAACTTCTTTATCCATTTTTTGCTTTCTGGGATATTTACCTGATACTGTAGATGAGCTTCTTGTGAACACAGCCGTCCCAAATATTGGGGTGGCTCTCTGTTTTTGATTTTAATTTCCGTAAGCTATAGGACCATAAGTGGAAGTGCCATAGGCTGTGTTGCTTTGTTTCTTACGTGTTTCAGGAAACACCATACACTTCTCCAGGGTGGCTGTTCACAATTTACATCCTGCCAATCAGCATAACAAGGCTCCCTGTTCTCCATATCCTGTCCTTCCTTTCTGGATTTTACACTTTTTTCAAGTGGCCCTTTGCCTGTGGGGCAGTGAGATTTCATTGTAGTGCAGATTTCATTTACAGGCTTGCTTGGTTGGCCAAAAAGGGCGTATGCGTTTTTTCCTGAATATATTCAGGAAAAAACGCATACGCACTTTTTGGACAAGTGCATCATTGTCGACGTTGTGCCTCTTTTCCTATGCTTTCAGGGCAATTCCAGTCTACCCCCTGCAATCGTTTTCCTGAAATTCTGCCCCGCTTTCAAGTCCCCTTCGCAGGCTTACTTCAATATACTATTGGAAGATAGCTGTCATTTATAACTCTGCAGGTTTGTGAATTACAGTGCCCCTGAGGTCCTTTCTTCAACTCGCTTTCTTGTGAGCTGGGCACAAAACCGTAGGATTGCTTCAGGCCCTAATCTGTTTCCAGCAGGGCACACTGAGCCTTTGTTTAATTCCTCTTCCTGGTGGGCAATGAGCGTTACATTTGCCCGTGCAGACACCTACAGCTAGTCTCTCATTGGTTCTCCCTATTCCTGTTCATCTTGCACAGAAATTGCAAGCTGTGCAAAAGAGGAGGTTAAAGGCACTGACTCTCCAAGCGGGGAGAGTGTTAGTAAAGCATCTGGAATGGTGAACCTGAGGACCAGGATACGAAAACTGAGATGCATTTTAAATCGTTTCCCAATCACACGGTGGACGATACTCTGGGGTTCCCATGCATGTTTTAGCTGGAGGAAGAATCCCTTGAACCTGGAGAGTTGGGACCCATGGAATGGGTACCATGCAGTATGACTTCAAAGGGTCTGCATTTGCTCACCGAAACTCACCAATGCTATCAGCCTGAAGTGTCCAGCCTTATGTCTCAACCAGCTCTGGGTGTAGATGTGGTCAATCCCGGTTGCATCACATGCCCTGAGTGAATTATTTAAGAATTGCTCTCTATTTCACTGTCTTTGTGTTTTGTTTTCGAAATTTATTTTGATAATGGGATTTATCGGATTTTCACTGCTGCGTTTCGGCCGCTGTACACACGTTTGATTCTCTTACGGAGACATATATATCCATGGGTTTTAAGATTCTTCCTAGTCAGGTATATACCTAGGCGTTGAATATGTGGTGTTGGGTCCACTTCGTTGAGCAAGGAGTAGGTCTTTTCTATTACATATTTGGCTTATGGAAAGATATCTGTGCTAATTTCAGTCTCTGGTTTTATCCAGCACCCTAAGTCACCTTTCCCCATAAGCAAGCAATAGTTGGTTTTCTAAATTTGAGACCCTGTTCTGTTTTGCAATTCAGTTCATGTGTAGTCAAGTTTACATTCCGTGTATTAGTGATATCTTATGATGTTTCTTTTTCTGTGTGACGTAGTTCACGTAGAATCACCGTACCTGCATCCACTCACTATGCCGCTACGGGCCTGATGACACAGATTTCATTGCTGAGTGATATTGCATTGTACGTACGTGCCACAACTTCTTTATCCATTTTTTGCTTTCTGGGATATTTACCTGATACTGTAGACGAGCTTCTTGTGAACACAGCCGTCCCAAATATTGGGGTGGCTCTCAGTTTTTGATTTTAATTTCCCTAAGCTATAGGACCATAAGTGGAAGTGCCATAGGCTGTGTTGCTTTGTTTCTTACGTGTTTCAGGAAACACCATACATTTCTCCAGGGTGGCTGCTGGCAATTTACATCCTGCCAATCAGCATAACAAGGCTCCCTGTTCTCTATATCCTGTCCTACCTTTCTGGATTTTACACTTTTTTCAGATGGCCCTTTTGCCCGGGGGGCAGTGAGACTTCATTGTAGTGCAGATTTCATTTACAGGCTTGCTTGGTTGGCCAAAAAGGGCGTATGCGTTTTTTCCTGAATATATTCAGGAAAAAACGCATACGCCCTTTTTGGCCAAGTGCATCATTGTTGACGTTCTGCCTCTTTTCCTATGCTTTCAGGGCAATTCCAGTCTACCCCCTGCAATCGTTTTCCTGAAATTCTGCCCCGCTTTCAAGTCCCCTTCGCAGGCTTACTTCAATATATTTTTGGAGGATAGCTGTCATTTATAACTATGCAGGTTTGTGAATTACAGTGCCCCTGAGCTCCTTTCTTCAACTCGCTTTCTTGTGAGCTGGGCAAAAAACCGCAGGA
Organism: Phocoena phocoena; assembly: GCF_963924675.1. Taxonomy (NCBI): domain Eukaryota; kingdom Metazoa; phylum Chordata; class Mammalia; order Artiodactyla; family Phocoenidae; genus Phocoena; species Phocoena phocoena. Next base: position 260,266 of record NW_027077514.1, on the reverse strand, counting down.
TTGCTTAAGGCCTTAATCTGTTTCCGGCAGGGCACGCTGAGCCTTTGTTTAATTCCTCTTCCTGGTGGGAAATGAGCGTTACATTTGCCCGTGCAGACACCTACAGCTAGTCTCTCATTGGTTCTCCCTATTTCCGTTCATCTTGCACAGAAATTGCAAGCTGTGCCCAACGGGAGGTTAAAGGCACTGACTCTCCAAGTGGGAAGAGTGTTAGTAAAGCATCTGGAATGGTGAACCCGAGGACCAGGATACGAAAACTGAGATGCATTTTAAATCGTTTCCCAATCACACGGTGGACGATACTCTGGGTTTGCCATGCATGTTTTAGCTGGAGGAAGAATCCCTTGAACCTGGAGAGTTGGGACCCATGGAATGGGTACCATGCAGTATGACTTCAAAGGGTCTGAATTTGCTCACCGAAACTCACCAATGCTATCAGCCTGACGTGTCCAGCCTTATGTCTCAACCAGCTCTGGGTGTAGATGTGGTCAATCCCGGTTGCATCACATGCCCTGAGTGAATTATTTAAGAATTGCTCTCTATTTCACTGTCTTTGTATTTTGTTTTTGAAATTTATTTTGATAAGGGGATTTAACGGATTTTCACTGCTGCGTTTATGCCGCTGTACACACGCTTGTTTCTCTTACGGAGACATATAAATCCATGGGTTTTAAGATTCTTCCTAGTCAGGTATATTCCAAGGCATTGAATATGTGGTGTTGTGTCCATTTCGTTGAGCATGGAGTAGGTCTTGTCTATTACATATTTGGCTTATGGAATGTTATCTGTGCTAATTTCAGTCTCTGGTTTTATGCAGCACCCCAAGGCACCTTTCCCCATAAGCAAGCACTAGTTGGTTTTCTAAATTTGAGACCCTGTTCTGTTTTGTAATTCAGTTCATGTGTAGTCAAGTTTACATTCCGTGTATTAGTGATATCTTATGATGTTTCTTTTTCTGTGTGACGTAGTTCACGTAGAATCACCGTACCTGCATCCACTCACTATGCCGCTACAGGCCTGATGACACAGATTTCATTGCTGAGTGATACTGCATTGCACGTACGTGCCACAACATCTTTATCCATTTTTTGCTTTCTGGGATATTTACCTGGTACTGTAGACGAGCTTCTTGGGAACACAGCCGTCCCAAACTTTGGGGTGGCTCTCTGTTTTTGATTTTAATTTCCCTAAGGAATAGGACCAAAAGTGCAATTGCCATAGGCTGTGTTGCTTTATTTCTTACGTGTTTCAGTAAACACCATACACTTCTCCAGGGTGGCTGTTGGCAATTTACATCCTGCCAATCAGCATAACAAGGCTCCCTGTTCTCCATATCCTGTCCTACCTTTCTGGATTTTACACTTTTTTCAGATGGCCCTTTTGCCCGGGGGGCAGTGAGACTTCATTTTAGTGCAGATTTCCTTTACAGGCTTGCTTGGTTGGCCAAAAGGGGCGTATGCGTTTTTTCCTGAATATATTCAGGAGAAAACGCATACGCCCTTTTTGGCCAAGTGCATCATTGTCGACGTTCTGTCTCTTTTCCTATGCTTTCAGGGCAATTCCAGTCTACCCCCTGCAATCGTTTTCCTGAAATTCTGCCCCGCTTTCAAGTCCCCTTCGCAGGCTTACTTCAATATATTTTTGGAGGATAGCTGTCATTTATAACTCTGCAGGTTTGTGAATTACAGTGCCCCTGAGCTCCTTTCTTCAACTCGCTTTCTTGTGAGCTGGGCACAAAACCGCAGGATTGCTTCAGGCCCTAATCTGTTTCCGGCAGGGCACGCTGAGCCTTTGGTTAATTCCTGTTCCTGGTGGGAAATGAGCGTTACATTTGCCCGTGCAGACACCTACAGCTAGTCTCTCATTGGTTCTCCCTATTCCTGTTCATCTTGCACAGAAATTGCAAGCTGTGCCAAAGAGGAGGTTAAAGGCACTGACTCTCCAAGCGGGGAGAGTGTTAGTAAAGCATCTGGAATGGTGAACCCGAGGACCAGGATATGAAAACTGAGATGCATTTTAAATCGTTTCCCAATCACACGGTGGACGATACTCTGGGTTTCCCATGCATGTTTTAGCTGGAGGAAGAATGCCTTGAACCTGGAGAGTTGGGACCCATGGAATGGGTACCATGCAGTATGACTTCAAAGGGTCTGCATTTGCTCACCGAAACTCACCAATGCTATCAGCCTGAAGTGTCCAGCCTTATGTCTCAACCAGCTCTGGGTGTAGATGTGGTCAATCCCGGTTGCATCACATGCCCTGAGTGAATTATTTAAGAATTGCTCTCTATTTCACTGTCTTTGTGTTTTGTTTTCGAAATTTATTTTGATAATGGGATTTATCGGATTTTCACTGCTGCGTTTCGGCCGCTGTACACACGCTTGATTCTCTTACGGAGACATATATATCCATGGGTTTTAAGATTCTTCCTAGTCAGGTATATTCCTAGGCGTTGAATATGTGGTGTTGAGTCCATTTCGTTGAGCAAGGAGTAGGTCTTGTCTATTATATATTTGGCTTATGGAAAGTTATCTGTGCTAATTTCAGTCTCTGGTTTTATGCAGCACCCCAAGGCTCCTTTCCCCATAAGCAAGCACTAGTTGGTTTTCTAAATTTGAGACCCTATTCTGTTTTGTAATTCAGTTCCTGTGTAGTCAAGTTTACATTCCGTGTATTAGTGATATCTTATGATGTTTCTTTTTCTGTGTGATGTAGTTCACGAAGAATCACCGTACCTGCATCCACTCACTATGCCGCTACGGGCCTGATGACACAGATTTCATTGCTGAGTGATATTGCATTGTACGTACGTGCCACAACTTCTTTATCCATTTTTTGCTTTCTGGGATATTTACCTGATACTGTAGATGAGCTTCTTGTGAACACAGCCGTCCCAAATATTGGGGTGGCTCTCTGTTTTTGATTTTAATTTCCGTAAGCTATAGGACCATAAGTGGAAGTGCCATAGGCTGTGTTGCTTTGTTTCTTACGTGTTTCAGGAAACACCATACACTTCTCCAGGGTGGCTGTTCACAATTTACATCCTGCCAATCAGCATAACAAGGCTCCCTGTTCTCCATATCCTGTCCTTCCTTTCTGGATTTTACACTTTTTTCAAGTGGCCCTTTGCCTGTGGGGCAGTGAGATTTCATTGTAGTGCAGATTTCATTTACAGGCTTGCTTGGTTGGCCAAAAAGGGCTTATGCGTTTTTTCCTGAATATATTCAGGAAAAAACGCATACGCACTTTTTGGCCAAGTGCATCATTGTCGACGTTGTGCCTCTTTTCCTATGCTTTCAGGGCAATTCCAGTCTACCCCCTGCAATCGTTTTCCTGAAATTCTGCCCCGCTTTCAAGTCCCCTTCGCAGGCTTACTTCAATATACTATTGGAAGATAGCTGTCATTTATAACTCTGCAGGTTTGTGAATTACAGTGCCCCTGAGGTCCTTTCTTCAACTCGCTTTCTTGTGAGCTGGGCACAAAACCGTAGGATTGCTTCAGGCCCTAATCTGTTTCCAGCAGGGCACACTGAGCCTTTGTTTAATTCCTCTTCCTGGTGGGCAATGAGCGTTACATTTGCCCGTGCAGACACCTACAGCTAGTCTCTCATTGGTTCTCCCTATTCCTGTTCATCTTGCACAGAAATTGCAAGCTGTGCAAAAGAGGAGGTTAAAGGCACTGACTCTCCAAGCGGGGAGAGTGTTAGTAAAGCATCTGGAATGGTGAACCTGAGGACCAGGATACGAAAACTGAGATGCATTTTAAATCGTTTCCCAATCACACGGTGGACGATACTCTGGGGTTCCCATGCATGTTTTAGCTGGAGGAAGAATCCCTTGAACCTGGAGAGTTGGGACCCATGGAATGGGTACCATGCAGTATGACTTCAAAGGGTCTGCATTTGCTCACCGAAACTCACCAATGCTATCAGCCTGAAGTGTCCAGCCTTATGTCTCAACCAGCTCTGGGTGTAGATGTGGTCAATCCCGGTTGCATCACATGCCCTGAGTGAATTATTTAAGAATTGCTCTCTATTTCACTGTCTTTGTGTTTTGTTTTCGAAATTTATTTTGATAATGGGATTTATCGGATTTTCACTGCTGCGTTTCGGCCGCTGTACACACGTTTGATTCTCTTACGGAGACATATATATCCATGGGTTTTAAGATTCTTCCTAGTCAGGTATATACCTAGGCGTTGAATATGTGGTGTTGGGTCCACTTCGTTGAGCAAGGAGTAGGTCTTTTCTATTACATATTTGGCTTATGGAAAGATATCTGTGCTAATTTCAGTCTCTGGTTTTATCCAGCACCCTAAGTCACCTTTCCCCATAAGCAAGCAATAGTTGGTTTTCTAAATTTGAGACCCTGTTCTGTTTTGCAATTCAGTTCATGTGTAGTCAAGTTTACATTCCGTGTATTAGTGATATCTTATGATGTTTCTTTTTCTGTGTGACGTAGTTCACGTAGAATCACCGTACCTGCATCCACTCACTATGCCGCTACGGGCCTGATGACACAGATTTCATTGCTGAGTGATATTGCATTGTACGTACGTGCCACAACTTCTTTATCCATTTTTTGCTTTCTGGGATATTTACCTGATACTGTAGACGAGCTTCTTGTGAACACAGCCGTCCCAAATATTGGGGTGGCTCTCAGTTTTTGATTTTAATTTCCCTAAGCTATAGGACCATAAGTGGAAGTGCCATAGGCTGTGTTGCTTTGTTTCTTACGTGTTTCAGGAAACACCATACATTTCTCCAGGGTGGCTGCTGGCAATTTACATCCTGCCAATCAGCATAACAAGGCTCCCTGTTCTCTATATCCTGTCCTACCTTTCTGGATTTTACACTTTTTTCAGATGGCCCTTTTGCCCGGGGGGCAGTGAGACTTCATTGTAGTGCAGATTTCATTTACAGGCTTGCTTGGTTGGCCAAAAAGGGCGTATGCGTTTTTTCCTGAATATATTCAGGAAAAAACGCATACGCCCTTTTTGGCCAAGTGCATCATTGTTGACGTTCTGCCTCTTTTCCTATGCTTTCAGGGCAATTCCAGTCTACCCCCTGCAATCATTTTCCTGAAATTCTGCCCCGCTTTCAAGTCCCCTTCGCAGGCTTACTTCAATATATTTTTGGAGGATAGCTGTCATTTATAACTATGCAGGTTTGTGAATTACAGTGCCCCTGAGCTCCTTTCTTCAACTCGCTTTCTTGTGAGCTGGGCAAAAAACCGCAGGATTGCTTAAGGCCTTAATCTGTTTCCGGCAGGGCACGCTGAGCCTTTGTTTAATTCCTCTTCCTGGTGGGAAATGAGCGTTACATTTGCCCGTGCAGACACCTACAGCTAGTCTCTCATTGGTTCTCCCTATTTCCGTTCATCTTGCACAGAAATTGCAAGCTGTGCCCAACGGGAGGTTAAAGGCACTGACTCTCCAAGTGGGAAGAGTGTTAGTAAAGCATCTGGAATGGTGAACCCGAGGACCAGGATACGAAAACTGAGATGCATTTTAAATCGTTTCCCAATCACACGGTGGACGATACTCTGGGTTTGCCATGCATGTTTTAGCTGGAGGAAGAATCCCTTGAACCTGGAGAGTTGGGACCCATGGAATGGGTACCATGCAGTATGACTTCAAAGGGTCTGAATTTGCTCACCGAAACTCACCAATGCTATCAGCCTGACGTGTCCAGCCTTATGTCTCAACCAGCTCTGGGTGTAGATGTGGTCAATCCCGGTTGCATCACATGCCCTGAGTGAATTATTTAAGAATTGCTCTCTATTTCACTGTCTTTGTATTTTGTTTTTGAAATTTATTTTGATAAGGGGATTTAACGGATTTTCACTGCTGCGTTTATGCCGCTGTACACACGCTTGTTTCTCTTACGGAGACATATAAATCCATGGGTTTTAAGATTCTTCCTAGTCAGGTATATTCCAAGGCATTGAATATGTGGTGTTGTGTCCATTTCGTTGAGCATGGAGTAGGTCTTGTCTATTACATATTTGGCTTATGGAATGTTATCTGTGCTAATTTCAGTCTCTGGTTTTATGCAGCACCCCAAGGCACCTTTCCCCATAAGCAAGCACTAGTTGGTTTTCTAAATTTGAGACCCTGTTCTGTTTTGTAATTCAGTTCATGTGTAGTCAAGTTTACATTCCGTGTATTAGTGATATCTTATGATGTTTCTTTTTCTGTGTGACGTAGTTCACGTAGAATCACCGTACCTGCATCCACTCACTATGCCGCTACAGGCCTGATGACACAGATTTCATTGCTGAGTGATACTGCATTGCACGTACGTGCCACAACATCTTTATCCATTTTTTGCTTTCTGGGATATTTACCTGGTACTGTAGACGAGCTTCTTGGGAACACAGCCGTCCCAAACTTTGGGGTGGCTCTCTGTTTTTGATTTTAATTTCCCTAAGGAATAGGACCAAAAGTGCAATTGCCATAGGCTGTGTTGCTTTATTTCTTACGTGTTTCAGTAAACACCATACACTTCTCCAGGGTGGCTGTTGGCAATTTACATCCTGCCAATCAGCATAACAAGGCTCCCTGTTCTCCATATCCTGTCCTACCTTTCTGGATTTTACACTTTTTTCAGATGGCCCTTTTGCCCGGGGGGCAGTGAGACTTCATTTTAGTGCAGATTTCCTTTACAGGCTTGCTTGGTTGGCCAAAAGGGGCGTATGCGTTTTTTCCTGAATATATTCAGGAGAAAACGCATACGCCCTTTTTGGCCAAGTGCATCATTGTCGACGTTCTGTCTCTTTTCCTATGCTTTCAGGGCAATTCCAGTCTACCCCCTGCAATCGTTTTCCTGAAATTCTGCCCCGCTTTCAAGTCCCCTTCGCAGGCTTACTTCAATATATTTTTGGAGGATAGCTGTCATTTATAACTCTGCAGGTTTGTGAATTACAGTGCCCCTGAGCTCCTTTCTTCAACTCGCTTTCTTGTGAGCTGGGCACAAAACCGCAGGATTGCTTCAGGCCCTAATCTGTTTCCGGCAGGGCACGCTGAGCCTTTGGTTAATTCCTGTTCCTGGTGGGAAATGAGCGTTACATTTGCCCGAGCAGACACCTACAGCTAGTCTCTCATTGGTTCTCCCTATTCCTGTTCATCTTGCACAGAAATTGCAAGCTGTGCCAAACACGAGGTTAAAGGCACTGACTCTCCAAGCGGGGAGAGTGTTAGTAAAGCATCTGGAATGGTGAACCCGAGGACCAGGATATGAAAACTGAGATGCATTTTAAATCGTTTCCCAATCACACGGTGGACGATACTCTGGATTTCCCATGCATGTTTTAGCTGGAGGAAGAATGCCTTGAACCTGGAGAGTTGGGACCCATGGAATGGGTACCATGCAGTATGACTTCAAAGGGTCTGCATTTGCTCACCGAAACTCACCAATGCTATCAGCCTGAAGTGTCCAGCCTTATGTCTCAACCAGCTCTGGGTGTAGATGTGGTCAATCCCGGTTGCATCACATGCCCTGAGTGAATTATTTAAGAATTGCTCTCTATTTCACTGTCTTTGTGTTTTGTTTTTGAAATTTATTTTGATAATGGGATTTATCGGATTTTCACTGCTGAGTTTATGCTGCTGTACACACGCTTGATTCTCTTACGGAGACATATATATCCATGGGTTTTAAGATTCTTCCTAGTCAGGTATATTCCTAGGCGTTGAATATGTGGTGTTGGGTCCATTTCGTTGAGCAAGGAGTAGGTCTTGTCTATTACATATTTGGCTTATGGAAAGTTATCTGTGCTAATTTCAGTCTCTGGTTTTATGCAGCACCCCAAGGCACCTTTCCCCATAAGCAAGCACTAGTTGGTTTTCTAAATTTGAGACCCTGTTTTGTTTTGTAATTCACTTCATGTGTAGTCAAGTTTACATTCCATGTATTAGTGATATCTTATGATGTTTCTTTTTCTGTGTGACGTAGTTCACGTAGAATCACCGTACCTGCATCCACTCACTATGCCGCTACGGGCCTGATGACACAGATTTCATTGCTGAGTGATATTGCATTGTACGTACGTGCCACAACTTCTTTATCCATTTATTGCTTTCTGGGATATTTACCTGATACTGTAGACGAGCTTCTTGTGAACACAGCCGTCCCAAATATTGGGGTGGCTGTCTGTTTTTGATTTTAATATCCGTAAGCTATACGACCATAAGTGGAAGTGCCATAGGCTGTGTTGCTTTGTTTCTTACGTGTTTCAGTAAACACCATACATTTCTCCAGGGTGGTTGTTCACAATTTACATCCTGCCAATCAGCATAACAATGCTCCCTGTTCTCCATTTCCTGTCCTACCTTTCTGGATTTTACACTTTTTTCAGATGGCCCTTTTGCCCGGGGGCAGTGAGACTTCATTGTAGTGCAGATTTCCTTTACAGGCTTGCTTGGTTGGCCAAAAAGGGCGTATGCGTTTTTTCCTGAATATATTCAGGAAAAAACGCATACGCCCTTTTTGGCCAAGTGCATCATTGTCGACGTTGTGCCTCTTTTCCTATGCTTTCAGGGCAATTCCAGTCTACCCCCTGCAATCGTTTTCCTGAAATTCTGCCCCGCTTTCAAGTCCCCTTCGCAGGCTTACTTCAATATATTTTTGGAGGATAGCTGTCAATTATAACTCTGCAGTTTTGTGAATTACAGTGCCCCTGAGCTCCTTTCTTCAACTCGCTTTCTTGTGAGCTGGGCACAATACCACAGGATTGCTTCAGGCCCTAACCTGTTTCCAGCAGGGCACACTGAGCCTTTGGTTAATTCCTCTTCCTGGTGGGCAATGAGTGTTACATTTGCCCGTGCAGACACCTACAGCTAGTCTCTCATTGGTTCTCCCTATTCCTGTTCATCTTGCACAGAAGTTGCAAGCTGTGCCAAAGAGGAGGTTAAAGGCACTGACTCTCCAAGCGGGGAGAGTGTTAGTAAAGCATCTGGAATGGTGAACCCGAGGACCAGGATACGAAAACTGAGATGCATTTTAAATCGTTTCCCAATCACACGGTGTACGATACTCTGGGTTTTCCATGCATGTTTTAGCTGGAGGAAGAATCCCTTGAACCTGGAGAGTTGGGACCCATGGAATGGGTACCATGCAGTATGACTTCAAAGGGTCTGCATTTGCTCACTGAAACTCACCAATGCTATCAGCCTGAAGTGTCCAGCCTTATGTCTCAACCAGCTCTGGGTGTAGATGTGGTCAATCCCGGTTGCATCACATGCCCTGAGTGAATTATTTAAGAATTGCTCTCTATTTCACTGTCTTTGTGTTTTGGTTTTGAAATTTATTTTGATAATGGGATTTATCGGATTTTCACTGCTGCGTTTATGCCGCTGTACACACGCTTGATTCTCTTACGGAGACATATAAATCCATGGGTTTTAAGATTCTTCATACTCAGGTTTATTCCTGGGCGTTGAATATCTGGTGTTGAGTCCATTTCGTTGAGCAAGGAGTAGGTCTTGTCTATTACATATTTGGCTTATGGAATGTTATCTGTGCTAATTTCAGTCTCTGGTTTTATGCAGCACCCCAACGCACCTTTCCCCATAAGCAAGCACTAGTTGGTTTTCTAAATTTCATACCCTGTTCTGTTTTGTAATTCAGTTCATGTGTAGTCAAGTTTACATTCCGTGTATTAGTGATATCTTATGATGTTTCTTTTTCTGTGTGACGTAGTTCACGTAGAATCACCGTACCTGCATCCACTCAGTATGCCGCTACGGGCCTGATGACACAGATTTCATTGCTGAGTGATATTGCATTGCACGTACGTTGCACAACTTCTTTATCCATTTTTTGCTTTCTGGGATATTTACCTGGTACTGTAGACGAGCTTCTTGGGAACACAGCCGTCCCAAACTTTGGGGTGGCTCTCTGTTTTTGATTTTAATTTCCCTAAGCAATAGGACCATAAGTGCCATTGCCATAGGCTGTGTTGCTTTATTTCTTACGTGTTTCAGGAAACACCATACACATCTCCAGGGTGGCTGTTCACAATTTACATCCTGCCAATCAGCATAACAAGGCTCCCTGTTCTCCATATACTGTCCTACCTTTCTGGATTTTACACTTTTTTCAGATGGCCCTTTTGCCCGTGGGGGCAGTGAGATTTCATTGTAGTGCAGATTTCCTTTACAGGCTTGCTTGGTTGGCCAAAAATGGCGTATGCGTTTTTTCCTGAATATATTCAGGAAAAAACGCATACGCCCTTTTTGGCCAAGAGCATCATTGTCGACGTTGTGCCTCTTTTCCTATGCTTTCAGGGCAATTCCAGTCTACCCCTGCAATCTTTTTCCTGAAATTCTGCCCCGCTTTCACGTCCCCTCCGCATGCTTACTTCAATATACTTTTGGAAGATAGCTGTCATTTATAACTCTGCAGGTTTGTGAATTACAGTGCCCCTGAGCTCCTTTCTTCAACTCGCTTTCTTGTGAGCTGGGCACAAAACCGCAGGATTGCTTCAGGCCCTAATCTGTTTCAAGCAGGGCACACTGAGCCTTTGTTTAATTCCTCTTCCTGGTGTGCAATGAGCGTTACATTTGCCCGTGCAGACACCTACAGCTTGTCTCTCATTGGTTCTCCCTATTCCTGTTCATCTTGCACAGAAATTGCAAGCTGTGCCAAAGAGGAGGTTAAAGGCACTGACTCTCCAAGCGGGGAGAGTGTTAGTAAAGCATCTGGAATGGTGAACCCGAGGACCAGGATACGAAAACTCAGATGCATTTAAAATCGTTTACCAGTCACACGGTGGACGATACTCTGGGTTTCCCATGCATGTTTTAGCTGGAGGATGAATGCCTTGAACCTGGAGAGTTGGGACCCATGGAATGGGTACCATGCAGTATGACTTCAAAGGGTCTGCATTTGCTCACCGAAACTCACCAATGCTATCAGCCTGAAGTGTCCAGCCTTATGTCTCAACCAGCTCTGGGTGTAGATGTGGTCAATCCCGGTTGCATCACATGCCCTGAGTGAATTATTTAAGAATTGCTCTCTATTTCACTGTCTTTGTGTTTTGTTTTCGAAATTTATTTTGATAATGGGATTTATCGGATTTTCACTGCTGCGTTTCGGCCGCTGTACACACGCTTGATTCTCTTACGGAGACATATATATCCATGGGTTTTAAGATTCTTCCTAGTCAGGTATATTCCTAGGCGTTGAATATGTGGTGTTGAGTCCATTTCGTTGAGCAAGGAGTAGGTCTTGTCTATTACATATTTGGCTTATGGAAAGTTATCTGTGCTAATTTCAGTCTCTGGTTTTATGCAGCACCCCAAGGCTCCTTTCCCCATAAGCAAGCACTAGTTGGTTTTCTAAATTTGAGACCCTATTCTGTTTTGTAATTCAGTTCCTGTGTAGTCAAGTTTACATTCCGTGTATTAGTGATATCTTATGATGTTTCTTTTTCTGTGTGATGTAGTTCACGAAGAATCACCGTACCTGCATCCACTCACTATGCCGCTACGGGCCTGATGACACAGATTTCATTGCTGAGTGATATTGCATTGTACGTACGTGCCACAACTTCTTTATCCATTTTTTGCTTTCTGGGATATTTACCTGATACTGTAGATGAGCTTCTTGTGAACACAGCCATCCCAAATATTGGGGTGGCTCTCTGTTTTTGATTTTAATTTCCGTAAGCTATAGGACCATAAGTGGAAGTGCCATAGGCTGTGTTGCTTTGTTTCTTACGTGTTTCAGGAAACACCATACACTTCTCCAGGGTGGCTGTTCACAATTTACATCCTGCCAATCAGCATAGCAAGGCTCCCTGTTCTCCATATCCTGTCCTTCCTTTCTGGATTTTACACTTTTTTCAAGTGGCCCTTTGCCTGTGGGGCAGTGAGATTTCATTGTAGTGCAGATTTCATTTACCGGCTTGCTTGGTTGGCCAAAAAGGGCGTATGCGTTTTTTCCTGAATATATTCAGGAAAAAACGCATACGCCCTTTTTGGCCAAGTGCATCATTGTCGACGTTGTGCCTCTTTTCCTATGCTTTCAGGGCAATTCCAGTCTACCCCCTGCAATCGTTTTCCTGAAATTCTGCCCCGCTTTCAAGTCCCCTTCGCAGGCTTACTTCAATATACTATTGGAAGATAGCTGTCATTTATAACTCTGCAGGTTTGTGAATTACAGTGCCCCTGAGGTCCTTTCTTCAACTCGCTTTCTTGTGAGCTGGGCACAAAACCGTAGGATTGCTTCAGGCCCTAATCTGTTTCCAGCAGGGCACACTGAGCCTTTGTTTAATTCCTCTTCCTGGTGGGCAATGAGCGTTACATTTGCCCGTGCAGACACCTACAGCTAGTCTCTCATTGGTTCTCCCTATTCCTGTTCATCTTGCACAGAAATTGCAAGCTGTGCAAAAGAGGAGGTTAAAGGCACTGACTCTCCAAGCGGGGAGAGTGTTAGTAAAGCATCTGGAATGGTGAACCTGAGGACCAGGATACGAAAACTGAGATGCATTTTAAATCGTTTCCCAATCACACGGTGGACGATACTCTGGGGTTCCCATGCATGTTTTAGCTGGAGGAAGAATCCCTTGAACCTGGAGAGTTGGGACCCATGGAATGGGTACCATGCAGTATGACTTCAAAGGGTCTGCATTTGCTCACCGAAACTCACCAATGCTATCAGCCTGAAGTGTCCAGCCTTATGTCTCAACCAGCTCTGGGTGTAGATGTGGTCAATCCCGGTTGCATCACATGCCCTGAGTGAATTATTTAAGAATTGCTCTCTATTTCACTGTCTTTGTGTTTTGTTTTCGAAATTTATTTTGATAATGGGATTTATCGGATTTTCACTGCTGCGTTTCGGCCGCTGTACACACGCTTGATTCTCTTACGGAGACATATATATCCATGGGTTTTAAGATTCTTCCTACTCAGGTATATTCCTAGGCGTTGAATATGTGGTGTTGAGTCCATTTCGTTGAGCAAGGAGTAGGTCTTGTCTATTACATATTTGGCTTATGGAAAGTTATCTGTGCTAATTTCAGTCTCTGGTTTTATGCAGCACCCCAAGGCTCCTTACCCCATAAGCAAGCACTAGTTGGTTTTCTAAATTTGAGACCCTATTCTGTTTTGTAATTCAGTTCCTGTGTAGTCAAGTTTACATTCCGTGTATTAGTGATATCTTATGATGTTTCTTTTTCTGTGTGATGTAGTTCACGAAGAATCACCGTACCTGCATCCACTCACTATGCCGCTACGGGCCTGATGACACAGATTTCATTGCTGAGTGATATTGCATTGTACGTACGTGCCACAACTTCTTTATCCATTTTTTGCTTTCTGGGATATTTACCTGATACTGTAGATGAGCTTCTTGTGAACACAGCCGTCCCAAATATTGGGGTGGCTCTCTGTTTTTGATTTTAATTTCCGTAAGCTATAGGACCATAAGTGGAAGTGCCATAGGCTGTGTTGCTTTGTTTCTTACGTGTTTCAGGAAACACCATACACTTCTCCAGGGTGGCTGTTCACAATTTACATCCTGCCAATCAGCATAACAAGGCTCCCTGTTCTCCATATCCTGTCCTTCCTTTCTGGATTTTACACTTTTTTCAAGTGGCCCTTTGCCTGTGGGGCAGTGAGATTTCATTGTAGTGCAGATTTCATTTACCGGCTTGCTTGGTTGGCCAAAAAGGGCGTATGCGTTTTTTCCTGAATATATTCAGGAAAAAACGCATACGCCCTTTTTGGCCAAGTGCATCATTGTCGACGTTGTGCCTCTTTTCCTATGCTTTCAGGGCAATTCCAGTCTACCCCCTGCAATCGTTTTCCTGAAATTCTGCCCCGCTTTCAAGTCCCCTTCGCAGGCTTACTTCAATATACTATTGGAAGATAGCTGTCATTTATAACTCTGCAGGTTTGTGAATTACAGTGCCCCTGAGGTCCTTTCTTCAACTCGCTTTCTTGTGAGCTGGGCACAAAACCGTAGGATTGCTTCAGGCCCTAATCTGTTTCCAGCAGGGCACACTGAGCCTTTGTTTAATTCCTCTTCCTGGTGGGCAATGAGCGTTACATTTGCCCGTGCAGACACCTACAGCTAGTCTCTCATTGGTTCTCCCTATTCCTGTTCATCTTGCACAGAAATTGCAAGCTGTGCAAAAGAGGAGGTTAAAGGCACTGACTCTCCAAGCGGGGAGAGTGTTAGTAAAGCATCTGGAATGGTGAACCTGAGGACCAGGATACGAAAACTGAGATGCATTTTAAATCGTTTCCCAATCACACGGTGGACGATACTCTGGGGTTCCCATGCATGTTTTAGCTGGAGGAAGAATCCCTTGAACCTGGAGAGTTGGGACCCATGGAATGGGTACCATGCAGTATGACTTCAAAGGGTCTGCATTTGCTCACCGAAACTCACCAATGCTATCAGCCTGAAGTGTCCAGCCTTATGTCTCAACCAGCTCTGGGTGTAGATGTGGTCAATCCCGGTTGCATCACATGCCCTGAGTGAATTATTTAAGAATTGCTCTCTATTTCACTGTCTTTGTGTTTTGTTTTCGAAATTTATTTTGATAATGGGATTTATCGGATTTTCACTGCTGCGTTTCGGCCGCTGTACACACGTTTGATTCTCTTACGGAGACATATATATCCATGGGTTTTAAGATTCTTCCTAGTCAGGTATATACCTAGGCGTTGAATATGTGGTGTTGGGTCCACTTCGTTGAGCAAGGAGTAGGTCTTTTCTATTACATATTTGGCTTATGGAAAGATATCTGTGCTAATTTCAGTCTCTGGTTTTATCCAGCACCCTAAGTCACCTTTCCCCATAAGCAAGCAATAGTTGGTTTTCTAAATTTGAGACCCTGTTCTGTTTTGCAATTCAGTTCATGTGTAGTCAAGTTTATATTCCGTGTATTAGTGATATCTTATGATGTTTCTTTTTCTGTGTGACGTAGTTCACGTAGAATCACCGTACCTGCATCCACTCACTATGCCGCTACGGGCCTGATGACACAGATTTCATTGCTGAGTGATATTGCATTGTACGTACGTGCCACAACTTCTTTATCCATTTTTTGCTTTCTGGGATATTTACCTGATACTGTAGACGAGCTTCTTGTGAACACAGCCGTCCCAAATATTGGGGTGGCTCTCAGTTTTTGATTTTAATTTCCCTAAGCTATAGGACCATAAGTGGAAGTGCCATAGGCTGTGTTGCTTTGTTTCTTACGTGTTTCAGGAAACACCATACATTTCTCCAGGGTGGCTGCTGGCAATTTACATCCTGCCAATCAGCATAACAAGGCTCCCTGTTCTCTATATCCTGTCCTACCTTTCTGGATTTTACACTTTTTTCAGATGGCCCTTTTGCCCGGGGGGCAGTGAGACTACATTGTAGTGCAGATTTCATTTACAGGCTTGCTTGGTTGGCCAAAAAGGGCGTATGCGTTTTTTCCTGAATATATTCAGGAAAAAACGCATACGCCCTTTTTGGCCAAGTGCATCATTGTTGACGTTCTGCCTCTTTTCCTATGCTTTCAGGGCAATTCCAGTCTACCCCCTGCAATCGTTTTCCTGAAATTCTGCCCCGCTTTCAAGTCCCCTTCGCAGGCTTACTTCAATATATTTTTGGAGGATAGCTGTCATTTATAACTATGCAGGTTTGTGAATTACAGTGCCCCTGAGCTCCTTTCTTCAACTCGCTTTCTTGTGAGCTGGGCAAAAAACCGCAGGATTGCTTCAGGCCTTAATCTGTTTCCGGCAGGGCACGCTGAGCCTTTGTTTAATTCCTCTTCCTGGTGGGAAATGAGCGTTACATTTGCCCGTGCAGACACCTACAGCTAGTCTCTCATTGGTTCTCCCTATTTCCGTTCATCTTGCACAGAAATTGCAAGCTGTGCCCAACAGGAGGTTAAAGGCACTGACTCTCCAAGTGGGAAGAGTGTTAGTAAAGCATCTGGAATGGTGAACCCGAGGACCAGGATACGAAAACTGAGATGCATTTTAAATCGTTTCCCAATCACACGGTGGACGATACTCTGGGTTTGCCATGCATGTTTTAGCTGGAGGAAGAATCCCTTGAACCTGGAGAGTTGGGACCCATGGAATGGGTACCATGCAGTATGACTTCAAAGGGTCTGAATTTGCTCACCGAAACTCACCAATGCTATCAGCCTGACGTGTCCAGCCTTATGTCTCAACCAGCTCTGGGTGTAGATGTGGTCAATCCCGGTTGCATCACATGCCCTGAGTGAATTATTTAAGAATTGCTCTCTATTTCACTGTCTTTGTATTTTGTTTTTGAAATTTATTTTGATAAGGGGATTTAACGGATTTTCACTGCTGCGTTTATGCCGCTGTACACACGCTTGTTTCTCTTACGGAGACATATAAATCCATGGGTTTTAAGATTCTTCCTAGTCAGGTATATTCCAAGGCATTGAATATGTGGTGTTGTGTCCATTTCGTTGAGCATGGAGTAGGTCTTGTCTATTACATATTTGGCTTATGGAATGTTATCTGTGCTAATTTCAGTCTCTGGTTTTATGCAGCACCCCAAGGCACCTTTCCCCATAAGCAAGCACTAGTTGGTTTTCTAAATTTGAGACCCTGTTCTGTTTTGTAATTCAGTTCATGTGTAGTCAAGTTTACATTCCGTGTATTAGTGATATCTTATGATGTTTCTTTTTCTGTGTGACGTAGTTCACGTAGAATCACCGTACCTGCATCCACTCACTATGCCGCTACAGGCCTGATGACACAGATTTCATTGCTGAGTGATACTGCATTGCACGTACGTGCCACAACATCTTTATCCATTTTTTGCTTTCTGGGATATTTACCTGGTACTGTAGACGAGCTTCTTGGGAACACAGCCGTCCCAAACTTTGGGGTGGCTCTCTGTTTTTGATTTTAATTTCCCTAAGGAATAGGACCAAAAGTGCAATTGCCATAGGCTGTGTTGCTTTATTTCTTACGTGTTTCAGTAAACACCATACACTTCTCCAGGGTGGCTGTTGGCAATTTACATCCTGCCAATCAGCATAACAAGGCTCCCTGTTCTCCATATCCTGTCCTACCTTTCTGGATTTTACACTTTTTTCAGATGGCCCTTTTGCCCGGGGGGCAGTGAGACTTCATTTTAGTGCAGATTTCCTTTACAGGCTTGCTTGGTTGGCCAAAAGGGGCGTATGCGTTTTTTCCTGAATATATTCAGGAGAAAACGCATACGCCCTTTTTGGCCAAGTGCATCATTGTCGACGTTCTGTCTCTTTTCCTATGCTTTCAGGGCAATTCCAGTCTACCCCCTGCAATCGTTTTCCTGAAATTCTGCCCCGCTTTCAAGTCCCCTTCGCAGGCTTACTTCAATATATTTTTGGAGGATAGCTGTCATTTATAACTCTGCAGGTTTGTGAATTACAGTGCCCCTGAGCTCCTTTCTTCAACTCGCTTTCTTGTGAGCTGGGCACAAAACCGCAGGATTGCTTCAGGCCCTAATCTGTTTCCGGCAGGGCACGCTGAGCCTTTGGTTAATTCCTGTTCCTGGTGGGAAATGAGCGTTACATTTGCCCGTGCAGACACCTACAGCTAGTCTCTCATTGGTTCTCCCTATTCCTGTTCATCTTGCACAGAAATTGCAAGCTGTGCCAAACACGAGGTTAAAGGCACTGACTCTCCAAGCGGGGAGAGTGTTAGTAAAGCATCTGGAATGGTGAACCCGAGGACCAGGATATGAAAACTGAGATGCATTTTAAATCGTTTCCCAATCACACGGTGGACGATACTCTGGATTTCCCATGCATGTTTTAGCTGGAGGAAGAATGCCTTGAACCTGGAGAGTTGGGACCCATGGAATGGGTACCATGCAGTATGACTTCAAAGGGTCTGCATTTGCTCACCGAAACTCACCAATGCTATCAGCCTGAAGTGTCCAGCCTTATGTCTCAACCAGCTCTGGGTGTAGATGTGGTCAATCCCGGTTGCATCACATGCCCTGAGTGAATTATTTAAGAATTGCTCTCTATTTCACTGTCTTTGTGTTTTGTTTTCGAAATTTATTTTGATAATGGGATTTATCGGATTTTCACTGCTGCGTTTCGGCCGCTGTACACACGCTTGATTCTCTTACAGAGACATATATATCCATGGGTTTTAAGATTCTTCCTAGTCAGGTATATTCCTAGGCGTTGAATATGTGGTGTTGAGTCCATTTCGTTGAGCAAAGTGTAGGTCTTGTCTATTACATATTTGGCTTATGGAATGTTATCTGTGCTAATTTCAGTCTCTGGTTTTATGCAGCACCCCAAGGCACCTTTCCCCATAAGCAAGCACTAGTTGGTTTTCTAAATTTGAGACCCTGTTCTGTTTTGTAATTCAGTTCATGTGTAGTCAAGTGTACATTCCGTGTATTAGTGATATCTTATGATGTTTCTTTTTCTGTGTGACGTAGTTCACGTAGAATCACCGTACCTGCATCCACTCACTATGCCGCTACGGGCCTGATGACACGGATTTCATTGCTGAGTGATATTGCATTGTACGTACGTGCCACAACTTCTTTATCCATTTTTTGCTTTCTGGGATATTTACCTGATACTGTAGACGAGCTTCTTGTGAACACAGCCGTCCCAAATATTGGGGTGGCTGTCTGTTTTTGATTTTAATTTCCGTAAGCTATAGGACCATAAGTGGAAGTGCCATAGGCTGTGTTGCTTTGTTTCTTACGTGTTGCAGGAAACACCATACACTTCTCCAAGGTGGCTGCTGGCAATTTACATCCTGCCAATCAGCATAACAATGCTCCCTGTTCTACATATCCTGTCCTAACTTTCTGGATTTTACAATTTTTTCAGATGGCCCTTTTGCCCGGGGGGCAGTGAGACATCATTGTAGTGCAGATTGCCTTTACAGGCTTGCTTGGTTGGCCAAAAAGGGCGTATGCGTTTTTTCCTGAATATATTCAGGAAAAAACGCATACGCCCTTTTTGGCCAAGTGCATCATTGTCGACGTTCTGCCTCTTTTCCTATGCTTTCAGGGCAATTCCAGTCTACCCCTGCAATCGTTTTCCTGAAATTCTGCCCCGCTTTCAAGTCCCCTTCGCAGGCTTACTTCAATATATTTTTGGAGGATAGCTGTCATTTATAACTCTGCAGGTTTGTGAATTACAGTGCCCCTGAGCTCCTTTCTTCAACTCGCTTTCTTGTGAGCTGGGCACAAAACCGCAGGATTGCTTCAGGCCCTAATCTGTTTTCAGCAGGGGACACTGAGCCTTTGTTTAATTTCTCTTCCTGGTCGGCAATGAGCGTTACATTTGCCCGTGCAGACACCTACAGCTAGTCTCTCATTGGTTCTCCCTATTCCTGTTCATCTTTCACAGAAATTGCAAGCTGTGCCAAACAGGAGGTTAAAGGCACTGACTCTCCAAGCGGGGAGAGTGTTAGTAAAGCATCTGGAATGGTGAACCCGAGGACCAGGATACGAAAACTGAGATGCATTTTAAATCGTTTCCCAATCACAGGGTGGACGATACTCTGGGTTTCCCATGCATGTTTTAGCTGGAGGAAGAATGCCTTGAACCTGGAGAGTTGGGACCCATGGAATGGGTACCATGCAGTATGACTTCAAAGGGTCTGCATTTGCTCACCGAAACTCACCAATGCTATCAGCCTGAAGTGTCCAGCCTTATGTCTCAACCAGCTCTGGGTGTAGATGTGGTCAATCCCGGTTGCATCACATGCTCTGAGTGAATTATTTAAGAATTGCTCTCTATTTCACTGTCTTTGTGTTTTGTTTTCGAAATTTATTTTGATAATGGGATTTATCGGATTTTCACTGCTGCGTTTCGGCCGCTGTACACACGCTTGATTCTCTTACGGAGACATATATATCCATGGGTTTTAAGATTCTTCCTAGTCAGGTATATTCCTAGGCGTTGAATATGTGGTGTTCGGTCCATTTCGTTGATCAAGGAGTAGGTCTTGTCTATTACATATTTGGCTTATGGAAAGTTATCTGTGCTAATTTCAGTCTCTGGTTTTATGCAGCTCCCCAAGGCACCTTTCCCCATAAGCAAGCACTAGTTGGTTTTCTAAATTTGAGACCCTGTTCTGTTTTTTAATTCAGTTCATGTGTAGTCAAGTTTACATTCCGTGTATTAGTGATATCTTATGATGTTTCTTTTTCTGTGTGACGTAGTTCACGTAGAATCACCGTACCTGCATCCACTCATTATGCTGCTACGGGCCTGATGACACAGATTTCATTGCTGAGTGATATTGCATTGTACGTACGTGCCACAACGTCTTTATCCGTTTTTTGCTTTCTGGGATATTTACCTGATACTGTAGACGAGCTTCTTGTGAACACAGCCGTCCCAAATATTGGGGTGGCTGTCTGTTTTTGATTTTAATTTCCGTAAGCTATAGGACCATAAGTGGAAGTGCCATAGGCTGTGTTGCTTTGTTTCTTACGTGTTGCAGGAAACACCATACACTTCTCCAAGGTGGCTGCTGGCAATTTACATCCTGCCAATCAGCATAACAATGCTCCCTGTTCTACATATCCTGTCCTAACTTTCTGGATTTTACAATTTTTTCAGATGGCCCTTTTGCCCGGGGGGCAGTGAGACATCATTGTAGTGCAGATTGCCTTTACAGGCTTGCTTGGTTGGCCAAAAAGGGCGTATGCGTTTTTTCCTGAATATATTCAGGAAAAAACGCATACGCCCTTTTTGGCCAAGTGCATCATTGTCGACGTTCTGCCTCTTTTCCTATGCTTTCAGGGCAATTCCAGTCTACCCCTGCAATCGTTTTCCTGAAATTCTGCCCCGCTTTCAAGTCCCCTTCGCAGGCTTACTTCAATATATTTTTGGAGGATAGCTGTCATTTATAACTCTGCAGTTTGTGAATTACAGTGCCCCTGAGCTCCTTTCTTCAACTCGCTTTCTTGTGAGCTGGGCACAAAACCGCAGGATTGCTTCAGGCCCTAATCTGTTTTCAGCAGGGGACACTGAGCCTTTGTTTAATTTCTCTTCCTGGTCGGCAATGAGCGTTACATTTGCCCGTGAAGACACCTACAGCTAGTCTCTCATTGGTTCTCCCTATTCCTGTTCATCTTGCACAGAAATTGCAAGCTGTGCCAAACAGGAGGTTAAAGGCACTGACTCTCCAAGCGGGGAGAGTGTTAGTAAAGCATCTGGAATGGTGAACCCGAGGACCAGGATACGAAAACTGAGATGCATTTTAAATCGTTTCCCAATCACAGGGTGGACGATACTCTGGGTTTCCCATGCATGTTTTAGCTGGAGGAAGAATGCCTTGAACCTGGAGAGTTGGGACCCATGGAATGGGTACCATGCAGTATGACTTCAAAGGGTCTGCATTTGCTCACCGAAACTCACCAATGCTATCATCCTGAAGTGTCCAGCCTTATGTATCAACCACCTCTGTGTGTAGATGTGGTCAATCCCGGTTGCATCACATGCCCTGAGTGAATTATTTAAGAATTGCTCTCTATTTCACTGTCTTTGTGTTTTGTTTTCGAAATTTATTTTGATAATGGGATTTATCGGATTTTCACTGCTGCGTTTCGGCCGCTGTACACATGCTTGATTCTCTTACGGAGACATATATATCCATGGGTTTTAAGATTCTACCTAGTCAGTATATTCCTAGGCGTTGAATATGTGGCGTTGGGTCCATTTCGTTGAGCAAGTAGTAGGTCTTGTCTATTACATATTTGGCTTATGGAAAGTTATCTGTGCTAATTTCAGTCTCTGGTTTTATGCAGCACCCCAAGGCACCTTTTCCCATAAGCAAGCACTAGTTGGTTTTCTAAATTTGAGACCCTGTTTTGTTTTGTAATTCAGTTCATGTGTAGTCAAGTTTACATTCCGTGTATTAGTGATATCTTATGATGTTTCTTTTTCTGTGTGACGTAGTTCACGTAGAATCACCGTACCTGCATCCACTCACTATGCCGCTACGGGCCTGATGACACAGATTTCATTGCTGAGTGATATTGCATTGTACGTACGTGCCACAACTTCTTTATCCATTTTTTGCTTTCTGGGATATTTACCTGATACTGTAGATGAGCTTCTTGTGAACACAGCCGTCCCAAATATTGGGGTGGCTGTCTGTTTTTGATTTTAATTTCCGTAAGCTATAGGACCATAAGTGGAAGTGCCATAGGCTGTGTTGCTTTGTTTCTTATGTGTTTCAGGAAACACCATACACTTCTCCAGGGTGGCTGCTGGCAATTTACATCCTGCCAATCAGCATAACAAGGCTCCCTGTTCTCCATATCCTGTCCTACCTTTCTGGATTTTACACTTTTTTCAGATGGCCCTTTTGCCCGGGGGGCAGTGAGACTTCATTGTAGTGCAGATTTCTTTACAGGCTTGCTTGGTTGGCCAAAAAGGGCATATGCGTTTTTTCCTGAATATATTCAGGAAAAAACGCATACGCCCTTTTTGGCCAAGTGCATCATTGTCGACGTTCTGCCTCTTTTCCTATACTTTCAGAGCAATTCCAGTCTACCCCTGCAATCGTTTTCCTGAAATTCTGCCCCGCTTTCAAGTCCCCTTCGCAGGCTTATGTCAATATATTTTTGGAGGATAGCTGTCATTTATAACTCTGCAGGTTTGTGAATTACAGTGCCCCTGAGCTCCTTTCTTCAACTCGCTTTCTTGTGAGCTGGGTACAAAACCGCAGGATTTCTTCAGGTCCTAATCTGTTTCCAGCAGGGGACACTGAGCCTTTGTTTAATTCCTCTTCCTGTTGGGCAATGAGCGTTACATTTGCCCGTGCAGACACCTAAAGCTAGTCTCTCATTGGTTCTCCCTATTCCTGTTCATCTTGCACAGAAATTGCAAGCTGTGCCAAAGAGGAGGTTAAAGGCACTGACTCTCCAAGCGGGGAGAGTGTTAGTAAAGCATCTGGAATGGAGAACCCGAGGACCAGGATACGAAAACTGAGATGCATTTTAAATCATTTCCCAATCCCACTGTGGACGATACTCTGGGTTTCCCATGCATGTTTTAGCTGGAGGAAGAATCCCTTGAACCTGGAGAGTTGGGACCCATGGAATGGGTACCATGCAGTATGACTTCAAAGGGTCTGCATTTGCTCACCGAATCTCACCAATGCTATCAGCCTGAAGTGTCCAGCCTTATGTCTCAACCAGCTCTGGGTGTAGATGTGGTCAATCCCGGTTGCATCACATGCTCTGAGTGAATTATTTAAGAATTGCTCTCTATTTCACTGTCTTTGTGTTTTGTTTTCGAAATTTATTTTGATAATGGGATTTATCGGATTTTCACTGCTGCGTTTCGGCCGCTGTACACATGCTTGATTCTCTTACGGAGACATATATATCCATGGGTTTTAAGATTCTTCCTAGTCAGGTATATTCCTAGGCGTTGAATATGTGGTGTTCGGTCCATTTCGTTGATCAAGGAGTAGGTCTTGTCTATTACATATTTGGCTTATGGAAAGTTATCTGTGCTAATTTCAGTCTCTGGTTTTATGCAGCTCCCCAAGGCACCTTTCCCCATAAGCAAGCACTAGTTGGTTTTCTAAATTTGAGACCCTGTTCTGTTTTTTAATTCAGTTCATGTGTAGTCAAGTTTACATTCCGTGTATTAGTGATATCTTATGATGTTTCTTTTTCTGTGTGACGTAGTTCACGTAGAATCACCGTACCTGCATCCACTCATTATGCTGCTACGGGCCTGATGACACAGATTTCATTGCTGAGTGATATTGCATTGTACGTACGTGCCACAACGTCTTTATCCATTTTTTGCTTTCTGGGATATTTACCTGATACTGTAGACGAGCTTCTTCTGAACACAGCCGTCCCAAATATTGGGGTGGCTGTCTGTTTTAGATTTTAATTTCCGTAAGCTATAGGACCATAAGTGGAAGTGCCATAGGCTGTGTTGCTTTTTTCTTACGTGTTTCAGGAAACACCATACACTTCTCCAGGGTGGCTGTTGGCAATTTACATCCTGCCAATCAGCATAACAAGGCTCCCTGTTCTCCATATCCTGTCCTAGCTTTCTGGATTTTACACTTTTCTCAGATGGCCCTTTTGCCCAGGGGGCAGAGAGACTTCATTGTAGTGCAGATTTCCTTCACAGGCTTGCTTGGTTGGCCAAAAAGGGCGTATGCGTTTTTTCCTGAATATATGCAGGAAAAAACGCATACGCACTTTTTGGCGAAGTGCATCATTGTCGACGTTCTGCCTCTTTTCCTATGCTTTCTGGGCAATTCCAGTCAACCCCCTGCAATGGTTTTCCTGAAATTCTGCCCCGATTTCAAGTCCCCTTCGCAGGCTTACTTCAATATATTTTTGGAGGATAGCTGTCATTTATAACTCTGCAGGTTTGTGAATTACAGTGCCCCTGAGCTCCTTTCTTCAACTCGCTTTCTTGTGAGCTGGGCACAAAACCGCAGGATTGCTTCAGGCCCTAATCTGTTTCCGGCAGGGCACGCTGAGCCTTAGGTTAATTCCTCTTCCTGGTAGGAAATGAGCATTACATTTGCCCGTGCAGACACCTATAGCTAGTCTCTCATTGGTTCGCCCTATTCCTGTTCATCTTGCACAGAAATTGCAAGCTGTGCCAAACATGAGGTTAAAGGCACTGACTCTCCAAGCGGGGAGAGTGTTAGTAAAGCATCTGGAATGGTGAACCCGAGGACCAGGATACGAAAACTGAGATGCATTTTAAATCGTTTCCCAATCACAAGGTGGACGATACTCTGGGTTTCCCATGCATGATTTAGCTGGAGGAAGAATCCCTTGAACCTGGAGAGTTGGGACCCATGGAATGGGTACCATGCAGTATGACTTCAAAGGGTCTGCATTTGCTCACCGAAACTCACCAATGCTATCAGCCTGAAGTGTCCAGCCTTATGTCTCAACCAGCTCTGGGTGTAGATGTGGTCAATCCCGGTTGCATCACATGCCCTGAGTGAATTATTTAAGAATTGCTCTCTATTTCACTGTCTTTGTGTTTTGTTTTCGAAATTTATTTTGATAATGGGATTTATCGGATTTTCACTGCTGCGTTTCGACCGCTGTACACACGCTTGATTCTCTTACGGAGACATATATATCCATGGGTTTTAAGATACTTCCTAGTCAGGTATATTCCTAGGCGTTGAATATGTGGTGTTGGGTCCATTTCGCTGAGCAAGGAGTAGGTCTTGTCTATTACATATTTGGCTTATGGAAAGTTATCTGTGCTAATTTCAGTCTCTGGTTTTATGCAGCACCCCAACGCACCTTTCCCCATAAGCAAGCCCTAGTTGGTTTTCTAAATTTGAGACCCTGTTCTGTTTTGTAATTCAGTTCATGTGTAGTCAAGTTTACATTCCGTGTATTAGTGATATCTTATGATGTTTCTTTTTCTGTGTGACGTAGTTCACGTAGAATCACCGTACCTGCATCCACTCACTATGCCGCTACGGGCCTGATGACACAGATTTCATTGCTGAGTGATATTGCATTTTACGTACGTGCCACAACTTCTTTATCCATTTTTTGCTTTCTGGGATATTTACCTGATACTGTAGACGAGCTTCTTGTGAACACAGCCGTCCCAAATATTGGGGAGGCTGTCTGTTTTTGATTTTAATTTCCGTAACCTATAGGACCATAAGTGGAAGTGCCATAGGCTGTGTTGGTTTGTTTCTTACGTGTTTCAGGAAACACCATACATTTCTCCAGGGTGGCTGCTGGCAATTTACATCCTGCCAATCAGCATAACAAGGCTCCCTGTTCTCCATATCCTGTCCTACCTTTCTGGATTTTACACTTTTTTCAGATGGCCCTTTTGCCTGGGGGGCAGTGAGACTTCATTGTAGTGCAGATTTCCTTTACAGGCTTGCTCGGTTGGCCAAAAAGGGCGTATGCGTTTTTTCCTGAATATATTCAGGAAAAAACGCATACGAACTTTTTGGCCAAGTGCATCATTGTCGACGTTCTGCCTCTTTTCCCATGCTTTCAGGGCAATTCCAGTCTACCCTTGCAATCGTTTTCCTGAAATCCTGCCCCGCTTTCAAGTCCCCTTCGCAGGCTTACTTCAATATATTTTTGGAGGATAGCTGTCATTTATAACTCTGCAGGTTTGTGAATTACAGTGCCCCTGAGCTCCTTTCTTCAACTCGCTTTCTTGTGAGTTGGGCACAAAACCGCATGATTGCTTCAGGCCCTAATCTGTTTTCAGCAGGGCACGCTGAGCCTTTGGTTAATTCCTCTTCCTGGTCGGCAATGAGCGTTACATTTGCCCGTGCAGACACCTATAGCTAGTCTCTCATTGGTTCTCCGTATTCCTGTTCATCTTGCACAGAAATTTCAAGCTGTGCCAAACAGGAGGTTAAAGGCACTGACTCTCCAAGCGGGAAGAGTGTTAGTATAGCATCTGGAATGGTGAACCCGAGGACCAGGATACGAAAACTGAGATGCATTTTAAATTGTTTCCCAATCACCCGGTGGACGATACACTGGGTTTCCCATGCATGTTTTAGCTGGAGGAAGAATCCCTTGAACCTGGAGAGTTGGGACCCATGGAATGAGTACCATGCAGTATGACTTCAAAGGGTCTGCATTTGCTCACCGAATCTCACCAATGCTATCAGCCTGAAGTGTCCAGCCTTATGTCTCAACCAGCTCTGGGTGTAGATGTGTTAAATCCCGGTTGCATCACGTGCCCTGAGTGAATTATTTCAGAATTGCTCTCTATCTCATTGTCTTTGTGTTTTGTTTTCGAAATTTATTTTGATAATGGGATTTATCGGATTTTCACTGCTGCGTTTCGGCCACTGTACACACGCTTGATTCTCTTACGGAGACATATATATCCATGGGTTTTAAGATTCTTCCTAGTCAGGTATATTCCTAGGCGTTGAATATGTGGTGTTGGGTCCATTTCGTTGAGCAAGGAGTAGGTCTGTCTATTACATATTTGGCTTATGGAAAGTTATCTGTGCTAATTTCAGTCTCTGGTTTTATGCAACACCCCAAGGCACCTTTCCCCAAAAGCAAGCACTAGTTGGTTTTCTAAATTTGAGACCCTGTTCTGTTTTGTAATTCAGTTCATGTGTAGTCAAGTTTACATTCCGTGTATTAGTGATATCTTATGATGTTTCTTTTTCTGTGTGACGTAATTCACGTAGAATAACCGTACCTGCATCCATTCACTATGCCGCTACGGGCCTGATTACACAGATTTCATTGCTGAGTGATATTGCATTGCACGTACGTGCCACAACTTCTTTATCCATATTTTGATTTCTGGGATATTTACCTGGTACTGTAGACGAGCTTCTTGGGAACACAGCCGTCCCAAACTTTGGGGTGGCTCTCTGTTTTTGATTTTAATTTCCCTAAGCAATAGGACCATAAGTGCAATTGCCATAGGCTGTGTTGCTTTATTTCTTATGTGTTTCAGGAAACACCATACACTTCTCCAGGGTGGCTGTTCACAATTTACATCCTGCCAATCAGCATAACAAGGCTCCCTGTTCTCCATATCCTGTCCTATCTTTCTGGATTTTACACTTTTTTCAGATGGCCCTTTTGCCCGGGGGGGCAGTGAGATTTCATTGTAGTGCAGATTTCCTTTACAGGCTTGCTTGGTTGGCCAAAAAGGGCGTATGCGTTTTTTCCTGAATATATTCAGGAAAAAACGCATACGCCCTTTTTGGCCAAGTGCATCATTGTCGACGTTGTGCCTCTTTTCCTATGCTTTCAGGGCAATTCCAGTCTACCCCCTGCAATCGTATTCCTGAAATTCTGCCCCGCTTTCAAGTCCCCTGCGCAGGCTTACTTCAATATATTTTTGGAGGATAGCTGTTATTTATAACTCTGCAGGTTTGTGAATTACAGTGCCCCTGAGCTCCTTTCTTCAACTCGCTTTCTTGTGAGCTGGGCACAAAAGCGCAGGATTGCTTCAGGCCCTAATCTGTTTCCAGCAGGGCACACTGAGCCTTTGTTTAATTCCTCTTCCTGGTGGGCAATGAGCGTTACATTTGCCTGTGCAGACACCTACACCTAGTCTCTCATTGGTTCTCCCTATTCCTGTTCATCTTGCACAGTAATTGCAAGCTGGGCCAAACAGGAGGTTAAAGGCACTGACTCTCCAAGCGGGGAGAGTGTTAGTAAAGCGTCTGGAATGGTGAACCCGAGGACCAGGATATGAAAACTGAGATGCATTTTAAATCGTTTCCCAATCACACGGTGGACGATACTCTGGGTTTCCCATGCATGTTTTAGCTGGAGGAAGAATCCCTTGAACCTGGAGTGTTGGGACCCATGGATTGGGTACCATGCAGTATGACTTCAAAGGGTAGGAATTTACTCACCGAACCTCACCAATGTTATCAGCCTGAAGTGTCCAGCCTTATGTCTCAACCAGCTCTGGGTGTAGATATGGTCAATCCCGGTTGCATCACATGCCCTGAGTGAATTATTTAAGAATTGCTCTCTATTTCACTGTCTTTGTGTTTTGTTATTGAAATTTATTTTGATAATGGGATTTATCGGATTTTCACTGCTGCGTTTCGGCCGCTGTACAGACGCTTGATTCTCTTACGGAGACATATATATCCATGGGTTTTAAGATTCTTCCTAGTCAGGTATATTCCTAGGCGTTGAATATGTGGTGTTGGGTCCATTTCGTTGAGCAAGGAGTAGGTCTTGTCTATTACATATTTGGCTTATGGAAAGTTATCTGTGCTAATTTCAGTCTCTCGTTTTATGCAGCACCCCAACTCACCTTTCCCCATAAGCGAGCACTAGTTGGTTTTCTAAATTTGAGACCCTGTTCTGTTTTGTAATTCAGTTCATATGTAGTCAAGTTTACATTCCGTGTATTAGTGATATCTTATGATGTTTCTTTTTCTGTGTGACGTAGTTCACGTAGAATCACCGTACCTGCATCCACTCACTATGCCGCTATGGGCCTGATGACACAGATTTCATTGCTGAGTGATATTGCATTGTACGTACGTGCCACAACTTCTTTATCCATTTTTTTTTTCTGGGATATTTACCTGATACTGTAGACGAGCTTCTTGTGAACACATCCGTCCCAAATATTGCGGTGGCTGTCTGTTTTTGATTTTAATTTCCGTAAGCTATAGGACCATAAGTGGAAGTGCCATAGGCTGTGTTGCTTTGTTTCTTACGTGTTTCAGGAAACACCATACACTTCTCCAGGGTGGCTGCTGCCAATTTACATCCTGCCAATCAGCATAACAAGGCTCCCTGTTCTCCATATCCTGTCCTATCTTTCTGGATTTCACACTTTTTTCAGATGGCCCTTTTGCCCGGCGGGCAGTGAGACTTCATTGTAGTGCAGATTTCCTTTACAAGCTTGCTTGGTTGGCCAAAAAGGGCGTATGCGTTTTTTCCTGAATATATTCAGGAAAAAACGCATACGCCCTTTTTGGCCAAGTGCATCATTGTCGACGTTGTGCCTCTTTTCCTATGCTTTCAGGGCAATTCCAGTGTACCCCCTGCAATCGTTTTCCTGAAATTCTGCCCCGCTTTCAAGTCCCCTTCGCAGGCTTACTTCAATATATTTTTGGAGGATAGCTGTCATTTATAACTCTGCAGGTTTGTGAATTACAGTGCCCCTGAGCTCCTTTCTTCAACTCGCTTTCTTGTGAGCTGGGCACAAAACCGCAGGATTGCTTCAGGCCCTAATCTGTTTCCAGCAGGGCACACTGAGCCTTTGTTTAATTCCTCTTCCTGGTCGGAAATGAGTGTTACATTTGCCCGTGCAGACACCTACAGCTAGTCTCTCATTGGTTCTCCCTATTCCTGTTCATCTTGCACAGAAATTGCAAACTGTGCCAAACAGGAGGTTAAAGGCACTGACTCTCCAAGCGGGAAGAGTGTTAGTAATGCGTCTGGAATGGTGAACCCGAGGACAAAGATACGAAAACTGAGATCCATTTTAAATCGTTTCCCAATCTCACGGTGTACCATACTCTGTGTTTCCCATGAATGTTTTAGCCGAAGGAAGAATCCCTTGAACCTGGAGAGTTGGGACCCATGGAATGGGTACCATGCAGTATGACTTCAAAGGTTCTGCATTTGCTCACGGAAACTCACCAATGCTATCAGCCTGAAGTGTCCAGCCTTATGTCTCAACCAGCTCTGGGTGTAGATGTGTTAAATCCCGGTTGCATCACATGCCCTGAGTGAATTATTTAAGAATTGCTCTCTATCTCATTGTCTTTGTGTTTTGTTTTCGAAATTTATTTTGATAATGGGATTTATCGGATTTTCACTGCTGCGTTTCGGCCGCTGTACACACGCTTGATTCTCTTACGGAGACATATATATCCATGGGTTTTAAGATTCTTCCTAGTCAGGTATATTCCTAGGCGTTGAATATGTGGTGTTGGGTCCATTTCGTTGAGCAAGGGGTAGGTCTTGTCTATTACATATTTGGCTTATGGAAAGTTATCTGTGCTAATTTCAGTCTCTGGTTTTATGCAACAACCCAAGGCACCTTTCCCCATAAACAAGCAATAGTTGGTTTTCTAAATTTGAGACCCTGTTCTGTTTTGTAATTCAGTTCATGTGTAGTCAAGTTTACATTCGGTGTATTAGTGATATCTTATGATGTTTCTTTTTCTGTGTGACGTAGTTCACGTAGAATAACCGTACCTGCATCCATTCACTATGCCGCTACAGGCCTGATTACACAGATTTCATTGCTGAGTGATATTGCATTGCACGTACGTGCCACAACTTCTTTATCCATATTTTGCTTTCTGGGATATTTACCTGGTACTGTAGACGAGCTTCTTGGGAACACAGCCGTCCCAAACTTTGGGGTGGCTCTCTGTTTTTGATTTTAATTTCCCTAAGCAATAGGACCATAAGTGCAATTGCCATAGGCTGTGTTGCTTTATTTCTTATGTGTTTCAGGAAACACCATACACTTCTCCAGGGTGGCTGTTCACAATTTACATCCTGCCAATCAGCATAACAAGGCTCCCTGTTCTTCATATCCTGTCCTATCTTTCTGGATTTTACACTTTTTTCAGATGGCCGTTTTGCCCAGGGGTCAGTGAGATTTCATTGTAGTGCAGATTTCCTTTACAGGCTTGCTTGGTTGGCCAAAAAGGGCGTATGCGTTTTTTGCTGAATATATTCAGGAAAAAAACGCATACGCCCTTTTTGGCCAAGTGCATCATTGTCGACGTTGTGCCTCTTTTCCTATGCTTTCAGGGCAATTCCAGTCTACCCCCTGCAATCGTTTTCCTGAAATTCTGCCCCGCTTTCAAGTCCCCTGCGCAGGCTTACTTCAATATATTTTTGGAGGATAGCTGTCATTTATAACTCTGCAGGTTTGTGAATTACAGTGCCCCTGAGCTCCTTTCTTCAACTCGCTTTCTTGTGAGCTGGGCACAAAAGCGCAGGATTGCTTCAGGCCCTAATCTGTTTCCAGCAGGGCACACTGAGCCTTTGTTTAATTCCTCTTCCTGGTGGGCAATGAGCGTTACATTTGCCTGTGCAGACACCTACAACTAGTCTCTCATTGGTTCTCCCTATTCCTGTTCATCTTGCACAGAATTTGCAAGCTGGGCCAAACAGGAGGTTAAAGGCACTGACTCTCCAAGCGAGGAGAGTGTTAGTAAAGCGTCTGGAATGGTGAACCCGAGGACCAGGATACGAAAACTGAGATGCATTTTAAATCGTTTACCAATCACACGGTGGACGATACTCTGGGTTACCCATGCATGTTTTAGCTGGGGGAAGAATCCCTTGAACCTGGAGTGTTGGGACCCATGGAATGGGTACCATGCAGTATGACTTCAAAGGGTAGGAATTTACTCACCGAACCTCACCAATGCTATCAGCCTGAAGTGTCCAGCCTTATGTCTCAACCAGCTCTGGGTGTAGATATGGTCAATCCCGGTTGCATCACATGCCCTGAGTGAATTATTTAAGAATTGCTCTCTATTTCACTGTCTTTGTGTTTTGTTTTTGAAATTTATTTTGATAATGGGATTTATCGGATTTTCACTGCTGCGTTTCGGCCGCTGTACACACGCTTGATTCTCTTACGGAGACATATATATCCATGGGTTTTAAGATTCTTCCTAGTCAGGTATATTCCTAGGCGTTGAATATGTGGTGTTCGGTCCATTTCGTTGAGCAAGGAGTAGGTCTTGTCTATTACATATTTGGCTTATGGAAAGTTATTTGTGCTAATTACAGTCTCTCGTTTTATGCAGCACCCCAACTCACCTTTCCCCATAAGCAAGCAGTAGTTGGTTTTCTAAATTTGAGACCCTGTTCTGTTTTGTAATTCAGTTCATGTGTAGTCAAGTTTACATTCCGTGTATTAGTGATATATTATAATGTTTCTTTTTCTGTGTGACGTAGTTCACGTAGAATCACCGTACCTGCATCCACTCACTATGCCGCTATGGGCCTGATGACACAGATTTCATTGCTGAGTGATATTGCATTGTACGTACGTGCCACAACATCTTTATCCATTTTTTGTTTCTGGGATATTTACCTGATACTGTAGACGAGCTTCTTGTGAACACATCTGTCCCAAATATTGGGGTGGCTGTCTGTTTTTGATTTTAATTTCCGTAAGCTATAGGACCATAAGTGGAAGTGCCATAGGCTGTGTTACTTTGTTTCTTACGTGTTTCAGGAAACACCATACACTTCTCCAGTGTGGCTGCTGGCAATTTACATCCTGCCAATCAGCATAACAAGGCTCCCTGTTCTCCATATCCTGTCCTATCTTTCTGGATTTCACACTTTTTTCAGATGGCCCTTTTGCCCGGGGGGCAGTGAGACTTCATTGTAGTGCAGATTTCCTTTACAGGCTTGCTTGGTTGGCCAAAAAGGGCGTATGCGTTTTTTCCTGAATATATTCAGGAAAAAACGCATACGCCCTTTTTAGCCAAGTGCATCATTGTCGACGTTGTGCCTCTTTTCCTATGCTTTCAGGGCAATTCCAGTCTACCCCCTGCAATCGTTTTCTTGAAATTCTGCCCCGCTTTCAAGTCCCGTTCGCAGGCTTACTTCAATATATTTTTGGAGGATAGCTGTCATTTATAACTCTGCAGGTTTGTGAATTACAGTGCCCCTGAGCTCCTTTCTTCAACTCGCTTTCTTGTGAGCTGGGCACAAAAGCGCAGGATTGCTTCAGGCCCTAATCTGTTTCCAGCAGGGCACACTGAGCCTTTGTTTAATTCCTCTTCCTGGTGGGCAATGAGCGTTACATTTGCCTGTGCAGACACCTACAACTAGTCTCTCATTGGTTCTCCCTATTCCTGTTCATCTTGCACAGAAATTGCAAACTGTGCCAAACAGGAGGTTAAAGGCACTGACTCTCCAAGCGGGGAGAGTGTTAGTAAAGCGTCTGGAATGGTGACCCCGAGGACAAGGATACGAAAACTGAGATCCATTTTAAATCGTTTCCCAATCTCACGGTGTACCATACTCTGTGTTTCCAATGCATGTTTTAGCTGAAGGAAGAATCCCTTGAACCTGGAGAGTTGGGACCCATGGAATGGGTACCATGCAGTATGACTTCAAAGGGTCTGCATTTGCTCACCGAAACTCACCAATGCTATCAGCCTGAAGTGTCCAGCCTTATGTCTCAACCAGCTCTGGGTGTAGATGTGGTCAATCCCGGTTGCATCACATGCCCTGAGTGAATTATTTAAGAATTGCTCTCTATTTCACTGTCTTTGTGTTTTGTTTTCGAAATTTATTTTGATAATGGGATTTATCGGATTTTCACTGCTGCGTTTCGGCCGCTGTACACACGCTTTTTTCTCTTACGGAGACATATATATATATGGGTTTTAAGATTCTTCCTAGTCAGGTATATTCCTAGGCGTTGAATATGTGGTGTTGGGTCCATTTCGTTGAGCAAGGAGTAGGTCTTGTCTATTACATATTTGGCTTATGGAAAGTTATCTGTGCTAATTTCAGTCTCTGGTTTTATGCAGCACCCCAACGCACCTTTCGCCATAAGCAAGCACTAGTTGGTTTTCTAAATTTGAGACCCTGTTCTGTTTTGTAATTCAGTTCATGTGTAGTCAAGTTTACATTCCGTGTATTAGTGATATCTTATGATGATTCCTTTTCTGTGTGACGTAGTTCACGTAGAATCACCGTACCTGCATCCACTGACTATGCCGCTACGGGCCTGATGACACAGATTTCATTGCTGATTGATATTGCATTGTACGTACGTGCCACAACTTCTTTATCCATTTTTTGCTTTCTGGGATATTTACCTGATACTGTAGACGACCTTCTTGTGAACACAGCCGTCCCAAATATTGGGGTGGCTGTCTGTTTTTGATTTTAATTTCCGTAAGCTATAGGACCATAAGTGGAAGTGCCATAGGCTGTGTTGCTTTGTTTCTTACGTGTTTCAGGAAACACCATACACTTCTCCAGGGTGGCTGCTGGCAATTTACATCCTGCCAATCAGCATAACAAGGCTCCCTGTTCTCCATATCCTGTCCTACCTTTCTGGATTTTACACTTTTATCAGATGGCCCTTTTGCCCGGGGGGCAGTGAGACTTCCTTTTAGTGGAGATTTCTTTTACAGGCTTGCTTGGTTGGCCAAAAAGTGCGTATGCGTTTTTTCCTGAATATATTCAGGAAAAAACGCATACGCCCTTTTTGGCCAAGTGCATCATTGTCGACGTTGTGCCTCTTTTCCTATGCTTTCAGGGCAATTCCTGTCTACCCCCTGCAATCGTTTTCCTGAAATTCTGCCCCGCTTTCAAGTCCCCTTCGCAGGCTTACTTCAATATACTTTTGGAAGATAGCTGTCATTTATAACTCTGCAGGTTTGTGAATTACAGTGCCCCTGAGCTTCTTTCTTCAACTCGCTTTCTTGTTAGCTGAGCACAAAACCGCAAGATTGCTTCAGGCACTAATCTGTTTCCAGGAGGGCACGCTGAGCCTTTGGTTACTTCCTCTTCCTGGTGGGAAATGAGCGTTACATTTGCCCGTGCAGACACTTACAGCTAGTCTCTCATTGTTTCTCCCTATTCCTGTTCATCTTGCACAGAAATGGCAACTGTGCCAAACAGGAGGTTAAAGGCACTGACTCTCCAAGCGGGTAGAGTGTTAGTAAAGCGTCTGGAATGGTGAACCCGAGGACCAGGATACGAAAACTGAGATGCATTTTAAATCGTTTCCCAATCACACGGTGGACGATACTCTGGGTTTCCCATGCATGTTTTAGCTGGAGGAAGAATCCCTTGAACCTGGAGTGTTGGGACCCATGGAATGGGTACCATGCAGTATGACCTCAAAGGGTCTGCATTTACTCACCGAACCTCACCAATGCTATCAGCCTGAAGTGTCCAGCCTTATGTCTCAACCAGCTCTGGGTGTAGATGTGGTCAATCCCAGTTGCATCACATGCCCTGAGTGAATTATTTAAGAATTGCTCTCTATTTCACTGTCTTTGTGTTTTGTTTTTGAAATTTATTTTGATAATGGGATTTACCAGATTTTCACTGCTGCGTTTATGCCGCTGTACACACGCTTGATTCTCTTATGGAGACATATAAATCCATGGGTTATAAGATGCTTCCTTGTCAGGTATATTCCTAGGCGTTGAATATGTGGTGTTCAGTCCATTTCGTTGAGCAAGGAGTAGGTCTTGTCTATTACATATTTGGCTTATGGAAAGTTATCTGTGCTAATGTCAGTCTCTGGTTTTATGCAGCACCCCAAGACACCTTTGCCCATAAGCAAGCACTAGTTGGTTTTCTAAATTTGAGACCCTGTTCTGTTTTGTAATTCAGTTCATGTTTAGTCAAGTTTACATTCCGTGTATTAGTGATATCTTATGATGTTTCTTTTTCTGTGTGACGTAGTTCACGTAGAATCACCGTACCTGCATCCACTCACTATGCCGCTATGGGCCTGATGACACAGCTTTCATTGCTGAGTGTTATTGCATTGTACGTACGTGCCACAACTTCTTTATCCATTTTTTGCTTTCTGGGATATTTACCTGATACTGTAGACGAGCTTCTTGTGAACACAGCCGTCCCAAATATTGGGGTGGCTGTCTGTTTTTGATTTTAATTTCCGTAAGCTATAGGACCATAAATGGAAATGCCATAGGCTGTGTTGCTTTGTTTCTTACGTGTTTCAGGAAACACCATACACTTCTCCAGGGTGGGTGCTGGCAATTTACATCCTGCCAATCAGCATAACAAGGCTCCCTGTTCTCCATATCCTGTCCTACCTTTCTGGATTTTACACTTTTTTCAGATGGCCCTTTTGCCCGGGGGGCAGTGGGACTGCATTGTAGTTCAGATTTCCTTTACAGGCTTGCTTGGTTGGCCAAAAAGGGCGTATGCGTTTTTTCCTGAATATATTCAGGAAAAAACGCATACGCCCTTTTGGCCAAGTGCATCATTGTCAACGTTCTGCCTCTTTTCCTATGCTTTCAGGGCAATTCCAGTCTACCCCCTGCAATCGTTTTCCTGAAATTCTGCCCCGCTTTCAAGTCCCCTTCGCAGGCTTACTTCAATATATTTTTGGAGGATAGCTGTCATTTATAACTCTGCAGGTTTGTGAATTACAGTGCCCCTGAGCTCCTTTCTTCAACTCGCTTTCTTGTGAGCTGGGCACAAAACTGCAGGATTGCTTCAGGCCCTAATCTGTTTCCGGCAGGGCATGCTGAGCCTTTGGTTAATTCCTCTTCCTAGTGGGAAATGAGTGTTACATTTGCCCGTGCAGACACCTACAGCTAGTCTCTCATTGGTTCTCCCTATTCCTGTTCATCTTGCACAGAAAGTGCAAGCTGTGCCAAACAGGAGGTTAAAGGCACTGACTCTCCAAGCAGGGAGAGTGTTAGTAAAGAATCTGGAATGGTGAACCCGAGGACCAGGATACGAAAACTGAGATGCATTTCAAATCGTTTCCCAATCACACGGTGGACCATAATGTGGGTTTACCATGCATGTTTTAGCTGGAGGGACAATCCCTTGAACCTGAAGAGTTGGGACCCATGGAATAGGTACCATGCAGTATTACTTCAAAGGGTCTGTATTTACTCAGCGAAACTCACCAATGCTATCAACTTGAAGTGTCCAGCCTTATGTCTCAACCAGCTCTGGGTGTAGATGTGGTCAATCCCGGTTGCATCACATGCCCTGAGTGAATTATTTAAGAATTGCTCTCTATTTCACTGTCTTTGTGTTTTGTTTTCGAAATTTATTTTGATAATGGGATTTATCGGATTTTCACTGCTGCATTTCGGCCGCTGTACACACGCTTGATTCTCTTACGGAGACATATATATCCATGGGTTTTAAGATTCTTCCTAGTCAGGTATATTCCTAGGCGTTGAATATGTGGTGTTCGGTCCATTTCGTTGAGCAAGGAGTAGGTCTTGTCTATTACATATTTGGCTTATGGAAAGTTATCTGTGCTAATTTCAGTCTCTGGTTTTATGCAGCACCCCAACGCACCTTTCCCCATAAGCAAGCACTAGTTGGTTTTCTAAATTTGAGACCCTGTTCTGTTTTGTAATTCAGTTCATGTGTAGTCAAGTTTACATTCCGTGTGTTAGTGATATCTTATGATGTTTCTTTTTCTGTGTGACGTAGTTCGCGTAGAATCACCGTACCTGCATCCACTCACTATGCCGCTATGGGCCTGATGACACAGATTTCATTGCTGAGTGATATTGCATTGTACGTACGTGCCACAACTTCTTTATCCATTTTTTGCTTTCTGGGATATTTACCTGATACTGTAGATGAGCTTCTTGTGAACACAGCCGTCCCAAATATTTGGGTGGCTGTCTGTTTTTGATTTTCATTTCTGTAAGCTATAGGACCATAAGTGGAAGTGCCATAGGCTGTGTTGCTTTGTTTCTTACGTGTTTCAGGAAACACCATACACTTCTCCAGGGTGGCTGCTGGCAATTTACATCCTGCCAATCAACATAACAAGGCTCCCTGTTCTCCATATCCTGTCCTACCTTTCTGGATTTTACACTTTTTTCAGATGGCCCTTTTGCCTGGGGGGCAGTGAGACTTCATTGTAGTGCAGATTTCCTTTACAGGCTTGCTTGGTTGGCCAAAAAGGGCGTATGCGTTTTTTCCTGAATATATTCAGGAAAAAACGCATACGCCCTTTTTGGCCAAGTGCATCATTGTTGACGTTGTGCCTCTTTTCCTATGCTTTCAGGGCAATTGCAGTCTACCCCCTGCAATCGTTTTCCTGAAATTCTGCCCCGCTTTCAAGTCCCCTTCGCAGGCTTACTTCAATATATTTTTGGAGGATAGCTGTCAATTATAACTCTGCAGGTTTGT
Source organism: Phocoena phocoena (assembly GCF_963924675.1). Lineage (NCBI taxonomy): Eukaryota > Metazoa > Chordata > Mammalia > Artiodactyla > Phocoenidae > Phocoena > Phocoena phocoena. The sequence continues at coordinate 221,915 of NW_027077514.1, read as the reverse complement.
GAATTACAGTGCCCCTAGCTCCTTTCTTCAACTCGCTTTCTTGTGAGCTGGGCACAAAACCGCAGGATTGCTTCAGGCCCTAATCTGTTTCCAGCAGGGCACGCTGGGCCTTTGTTTAATTCCTCTTCCTGGTGGGCAATGAGTGTTACATTTGCCCGTGCAGACACCTACAGCTAGTCTCTCATTGGTTCTCCCTATTCCTGTTCATCTTGCACAGAAATTGCAAGCTGTGCCAAACAGGAGGTTAAAGGCACTGACTCTCCAAGCGGGGAGAGTGTTAGTAAAGCATCTGGAATGGTGAAACCGAGGACCAGGATACGAAAACTGAGATGCATTTTAAATCGTTTCCCAATCACACGGTGGACGATACTCTGGGTTTCCCATGCATGTTTTAGCTGGAGGAAGAATCCCTTGAACCTGGAGATTTGGGACCCATGGAATGAGTACCATGCAGTATGACTTCAAAGGGTCTGCATTTGCTCACCGAAACTCACCAATGCTATCAGCCTCAAGTGTCCAGCCTTATGTCTCAACCAGCTCTGGGTGTAGATGTGTTAAATCCCGGTTGCATCACATGCTCTGAGTGAATTATTTAAGAATTGCTCTCTATTTCACTGTCTTTGTGTTTTGTTTTTGAAATTTATTTTGATAATGGGATTTACCGGATTTTCACTGCTGCGTTTATGCCGCTGTACACACGCTTGATTCTCTTATGGAGACATATAAATCCATGGGTTTTAAGATTCTTCCTAGTCAGGTATATTCCTAGGCGTTGAATATGTGGTGTTGAGTCCATTTCGTTGAGCAAGGAGTAGGTCTTGTCTATTACATATTTGGCTTATGGAAAGTTATCTGTGCTACTGTCAGTCTCTGGTTTTATGCAGCACCCCAAGACACCTTTGCCCATAAGCAAGCACTAGTTGGTTTTCTAAATTTGAGACCCTGTTCTGTTTTGTAATTCAGTTCATGTGTAGTCAAGTTTACATTCCGTGTATTAGTGATATCTTATGATGATTCTTTTTCTGTGTGACGTAGTTCACGTAGAATATCCGTACCTGCATCCACTCACTATGCCGCTACGGGCCTGATGACACAGATTTCATTGCTGAGTGTTATTGCATTGTACGTACGTGCCACAATTTCTTTATCCATTTTTTGCTTTCTGGGATATTTACCTGATACTGTAGACGAGCTTCTTGTGAACACAGCCGTCCCAAATATTGGGGTGGCTGTCTGTTTTTGATTTTAATTTCCGTAAGCTATAGGACCATAAGTGGAAGTGCCATAGGCTGTGTTGCTTTGTTTCTTACGTGTTTCAGGAAACACCATACACTTCTCCAGGGTGGCTGCTGGCAATTTACATCCTGCCAATCAGCATAACAAGGCTCCCTGTTCTCCATATCCTGTCCTACCTTTCTGGATTTTACACTTTTTTCAGATGGCCCTTTTGCCCGGGGGGCAGTGGGACTGCATTGTAGTTCAGATTTCCTTTACAGGCTTGCCTGGTTGGCCAAAAAGGGCGTATGCGTTTTTTCCTATATATATTCAGGAAAAAACGCATACGCCCTTTTGGCCAAGTGCATCATTGTCGACGTTCTGCCTCTTTTCCTATGCTTTCAGGGCAATTCCAGTCTACCCCCTGCAATCGTTTTCCTGAAATTCTGCCCCGCTTTCAAGTCCCCTTCGCAGGCTTACTTCAATATATTTTTGGACGATAGCTGTCATTTATAACTCTGCAGGTTTGTGAATTACAGTGCCCCTGAGCTCCTTTCTTCAACTCGCTTTCTTGTGAGCTGGGCACAAAACTGCAGGATTGCTTCAGGCCCTAATCTGTTTCCGGCAGGGTATGCTGAGCCTTTGGTTAATTCCTCTTCCTGGTGGGAAATGAGCGTTACATTTGCCCGTGCAGACACCTACAGCTAGTCTCTCATTGGTTCTCCCTATTCCTGTTCATCTTGCACAGAAAGTGCAAGCTGTGCCAAACAGGAGGTTAAAGGCACTGACTCTCCAAGCAGGGAGAGTGTTAGTAAAGAATCTGGAATGGTGAACCCGAGGACCAGGATACGAAAACTGAGATGCATTTTAAATCGTTTCCCAATCACACGGTGGACCATAATGTGGGTTTCCCATGCATGTTTTAGCTGGAGGAACAATCCCTTGAACCTGAAGTGTTGGGACCCATGGAATAGGTACCATGCAGTATTACTTCAAAGGGTCTGTATTTGTTCAGCGAAACTCACCAATGCTATCAACTTGAAGTGTCCAGCCTTATGTCTCAACCAGCTCTGGGTGTAGATGTGGTCAATCCCGGTTGCATCACATGCCCTGAGTGAATTATTTAAGAATTGCTCTCTATTTCACTGTCTTTGTGTTTTGTTTTCGAAATTTATTTTGATAATGGGACTTATCGGATTTTCACTGCTGCGTTTCGGCCGCTGTACACACGCTTGATTCTCTTACGGAGACATATATATCCATGGGTTTTAAGATTCTTCCTAGTCAGGTATATTCCTAGGCGTTGAATATGTGGTGTTCGGTCCATTTCGTTGAGCAAGGAGTAGGTCTTGTCTATTACATATTTGGCTTATGGAAAGTTATCTGTGCTAATTTCAGTCTCTGGTTTTATGCAGCACCCCAACGCACCTTTCCCCATAAGCAAGCACTAGTTGGTTTTCTAAATTTGAGACCCTGTTCTGTTTTGTAATTCAGTTCATGTGTAGTCAAGTTTACATTCCGTGTGTTAGTGATATCTTATGATGTTTCTTTTTCTGTGTGACGTAGTTCGCGTAGAATCACCGTACCTGCATCCACTCACTATGCCGCTATGGGCCTGATGACACAGATTTCATTGCTGAGTGATATTGCATTGTACGTACGTGCCACAACTTCTTTATCCATTTTTTGCTTTCTGGGATATTTACCTGATACTGTAGACGAGCTTCTTGTGAACACAGCCGTCCCAAATATTGGGGTGGCTGTCTGTTTTTGATTTTAATTTCCGTAAGCTATAGGACCATAAGTGGAAGTGCCATAGGCTGTGTTGCTTTGTTTCTTACGTGTTTCAGGAAACACCATACACTTCTCCAGGGTGGCTGCTGGCAATTTACATCCTGCCAATCAGCATAACAAGGCTCCCTGTTCTCCATATCCTGTCCTACCTTTCTGGATTTTACACTTTTTTCAGATGGCCCTTTTGCCCGGGGGGCAGTGGGACTGCATTGTAGTTCAGATTTCCTTTACAGGCTTGCCTGGTTGGCCAAAAAGGGCGTATGCGTTTTTTCCTATATATATTCAGGAAAAAACGCATACGCCCTTTTGGCCAAGTGCATCATTGTCGACGTTCTGCCTCTTTTCCTATGCTTTCAGGGCAATTCCAGTCTACCCCCTGCAATCGTTTTCCTGAAATTCTGCCCCGCTTTCAAGTCCCCTTCGCAGGCTTACTTCAATATATTTTTGGAGGATAGCTGTCATTTATAACTCTGCAGGTTTGTGAATTACAGTGCCCCTGAGCTCCTTTCTTCAACTCGCTTTCTTGTGAGCTGGGCACAAAACTGCAGGATTGCTTCAGGCCCTAATCTGTTTCCGGCAGGGCATGCTGAGCCTTTGGTTAATTCCTCTTCCTGGTGGGAAATGAGCGTTACATTTGCCCGTGCAGACACCTACAGCTAGTCTCTCATTGGTTCTCCCTATTCCTGTTCATCTTGCACAGAAAGTGCAAGCTGTGCCAAACAGGAGGTTAAAGGCACTGACTCTCCAAGCAGGGAGAGTGTTAGTAAAGAATCTGGAATGGTGAACCCGAGGACCAGGATACGAAAACTGAGATGCATTTTAAATCGTTTCCCAATCACACGGTGGACCATAATGTGGGTTTCCCATGCATGTTTTAGCTGGAGGAACAATCCCTTGAACCTGAAGTGTTGGGACCCATGGAATAGGTACCATGCAGTATTACTTCAAAGGGTCTGTATTTGTTCAGCGAAACTCACCAATGCTATCAACTTGAAGTGTCCAGCCTTATGTCTCAACCAGCTCTGGGTGTAGATGTGGTCAATCCCGGTTGCATCACATGCCCTGAGTGAATTATTTAAGAATTGCTCTCTATTTCACTGTCTTTGTGTTTTGTTTTCGAAATTTATTTTGATAATGGGACTTATCGGATTTTCACTGCTGCGTTTCGGCCGCTGTACACACGCTTGATTCTCTTACGGAGACATATATATCCATGGGTTTTAAGATTCTTCCTAGTCAGGTATATTCCTAGGCGTTGAATATGTGGTGTTCGGTCCATTTCGTTGAGCAAGGAGTAGGTCTTGTCTATTACATATTTGGCTTATGGAAAGTTATCTGTGCTAATTTCAGTCTCTGGTTTTATGCAGCACCCCAACGCACCTTTCCCCATAAGCAAGCACTAGTTGGTTTTCTAAATTTGAGACCCTGTTCTGTTTTGTAATTCAGTTCATGTGTAGTCAAGTTTACATTCCGTGTGTTAGTGATATCTTATGATGTTTCTTTTTCTGTGTGACGTAGTTCGCGTAGAATCACCGTACCTGCATCCACTCACTATGCCGCTATGGGCCTGATGACACAGATTTCATTGCTGAGTGATATTGCATTGTACGTACGTGCCACAACTTCTTTATCCATTTTTTGCTTTCTGGGATATTTACCTGATACTGTAGACGAGCTTCTTGTGAACACAGCCGTCCCAAATATTGGGGTGGCTGTCTGTTTTTGATTTTAATTTCCGTAAGCTATAGGACCATAAGTGGAAGTGCCATAGGCTGTGTTGCTTTGTTTCTTACGTGTTTCAGGAAACACCATACACTTCTCCAGGGTGGCTGCTGGCAATTTACATCCTGCCAATCAGCATAACAAGGCTCCCTGTTCTCCATATCCTGTCCTACCTTTCTGGATTTTACACTTTTTTCAGATGGCCCTTTTACCCGGGGGGCAGTGGGACTGCATTGTAGTTCAGATTTCCTTTACAGGCTTGCCTGGTTGGCCAAAAAGGGCGTATGCGTTTTTTCCTATATATATTCAGGAAAAAACGCATACGCCCTTTTGGGCAAGTGCATCATTGTCGACGTTCTGCCTCTTTTCCTATGCTTTCAGGGCAATTCCAGTCTACCCCCTGCAATCGTTTTCCTGAAATTCTGCCCCGCTTTCAAGTCCCCTTCGCAGGCTTACTTCAATATATTTTTGGAGGATAGCTGTCATTTATAACTCTGCAGGTTTGTGAATTACAGTGCCCCTGAGCTCCTTTCTTCAACTCGCTTTCTTGTGAGCTGGGCACAAAACTGCAGGATTGCTTCAGGCCCTAATCTGTTTCCGGCAGGGCATGCTGAGCCTTTGGTTAATTCCTCTTCCTGGTGGGAAATGAGCGTTACATTTGCCCGTGCAGACACCTACAGCTAGTCTCTCATTGGTTCTCCCTATTCCTGTTCATCTTGCACAGAAATTGCAAGCTGTGCCAAACAGGAGGTTAAAGGCACTGACTCTCCAAGTGGGGAGAGTGTTAGTAAAGCATCTGGAATGGTGAACCCGAGGACCAGGATACGAAAACTGAGATGCATTTTAAATCGTTTCCCAATCACACGGTGGACCTTACTGTGGGTTTCCCATCCATGTTTTAGCTGGAGGAAGAATCCCTTGAACCTGAAGAGTTGGGACCCATGGAATAGGTACCATGCACTATTACTTCAAAGGGTCTGCATTTGCTCACCGAAACTCACCAATGCTATCAGCCTGAAGTGTCCAGCTTTATTTCTCAACCAGCTCTGGGTGTAGATGTGGTCAATCCCGGTTGCATCATATGCCCTGAGTGAATTATTTAAGAATTGCTCTCTATTTCACTATCATTGTGTTTTGTTTTGGAAATTTATTTTGATAATGGGATTTATCGGATTTTCACTGCTGCGTTTCGGCCGCTGTACACACGCTTGATTCTCTTTCGGAGGCATATATATCCATGGGTTTTAAGATTCTTCCTAGTCAGGTATATTCCTAGGCATTGAATATGTGGTGTTGAGTCCATTTCGTTGAGCAAGGAGTAGGTCTTGTCTATTACATATTTGGCTTATGGAAAGTTATCTGTGCTAATTTCAGTCTCTGGTTTTATGCAGCACCCCAACGCACCTTTCCCCATAAGCAAGCACTAGTTGGTTTTCTAAATTTGAGACCCTGTTCTGTTTTGTAATTCAGTTCATGTGTAGTCAAGTTTACATTCCGTGTATTAGTGATATCTTATAATGTTTCTTTTTCTGTGTGACGTAGTTCACGTAGAATCACCGTACCTGCATCCACTCACTATGCCGCTACGGGCCTGATGACACAGATTTCATTGCTGAATGATACTGCATTGCACGTACGTGCCACAACTTCTTTATCCATTTTTTGCTTTCTGGGATATTTACCTGGTACTGTAGACGAGCTTCTTGGGAACACAGCCGTCCCAAACTTTGGGGTGGCTCTCTGTTTTTGATTTTAATTTCCCTAAGGAATAGGACCATAAGTGCAATTGCCATAGGCTGTGTTGCTTTATTTCTTACATGTTTCAGGAAACACCATACACTTCTCCAGGTTGGCTGTTCACAATTTACATCCTGCCAATCAGCATAACAAGGCTCCCTGTTCTCCATATCCTGTCCTTCCTTTCTGGATTTTACACTTTTTTCAGATTGCCCTTTTGCCCGGGGGGCAGTGAGATTTCATTGTAGTGCAGATTTCCTTTACAGGCTTGCTTGGTTGGCCAAAAAGGGCGTATGCGTTTTTTCCTGAATATATTCAGGAAAAAACGCATACGCCCTTTTTGGGCAAGTGCATCATTGTTGACGTTGTGCCTCTTTTCCTATGCTTTCAAGGCAATTCCAGTCTACCCCCTGCAATCGTTTTCCTGAAATTCTGCCCCGCTTTCAAGTCCCCTTCGCAGGCTTACTTCAATATACTTCTGGAAGATAGCTGTCATTTATAACTCTGCATGTTTGTGAATTACAGTGCCCCTGAGCTCCTTTCTTCAAATCGCTTTCTTGTGAGCTGGGCACAAAACCGCAGGATTGCTTAAGGCCCTAATCTGTTTCCAGCAGGGCACATTGAGCCTTTGTTTAATTCCTCTTCCTGGTGGGCAATGAGCGTTACATTTTCCCGTGCAGACACCTACAGCTAGTCTCTCATTGGTTCTCCCTATTCCTGTTCATTTTGCACAGAAATTGCAAGCTGTGCCAAAGAGGAGGTTAAAGGCACTGACTCTCCAAGCAGGGAGAGTGTTAGTAAAGCATCTGGAATGGTGAACCCGAGGACCAGGATACGAAAACTGAGATGCATTTTAAATCGTTTCCCAATCACACGGTGGACGATACTCTGGGTTTCCCATGCATGTTTTAGCTGGAGAAAGAATCCCTTCAACCTGGAGAGTTGGGACCCATGGAATGGGTATCATGCAGTATGACTTCAAAGGGTCTGCATTTGCTCACCGAAACTCACCAATGCTATCAGCCTGAAGTGTCCAGCCTTATGTCTCAACCAGCTCTGGGTGTAGATGTGGTCAATCCCGGTTGCATCACATGCCCTGAGTGAATTATTTAAGAATTGCTACCTATTTCACTGTCATTGTGTTTTGTTTTTGAAATTTATTTTAATAATGGGATTTATCGGATTTTCACTGCTTCGTTTATGCCGCTGTACATGCGCTTGATTCTCTTACGGAGACATATAAGTCCATGGGTTTTAACATTCTTACTAATCCGGTATATTCTTAGGCATTGAATATGGCGTGTTGAGTCCATTTCATTGAGCAAGGAGTAGGTCTTGACTATTACATATTTGGCTTATGGAATGGTATCTGTGCTAATTTCTCTCTCTGGTTTTATGCAGCACCCCAACTCACCTTTCCCCTTAAGGAAGCATAAGTTGGTTTTCTTAATTTGAAACCCTCTTCTCTTTTGTAATTCAGTTCATGTGTAGCCATGTTAACATTCCATGTATTAGTGATATCTTATGTCTTTTTCTTTTTGAATTATGTGACTTCGAATGATCACACATAACTCCTCTGGAGTTGTTATAACTGGCCGTATTTCATTGATTTCCAGGCTGAGTAATATTCCACTCTACATAAGCACCACATCTCTGTCCGTTTTTTCTCTGCAGATACATTTAAGTTATATCCTAGTCGAGGATCTTTTAAACAGAGAGGTGGTAAACATTGGGGTGCCTGTGTCCTCTCGATTTTTGTTTTTCCCAAGATATACGTCCATGAGTGCAAGTGCCCTGTGCTCGGTAGCTCATTTTTTAGATGCTTTAGTAAACACAATAGACTTATCCAGAGTGACCGTTGGCAATATACATTTCCACTATAAGACTCACAGGGCTCCCTTTTCTCCTTGCCCTGTCCTGCATTTCTGGTGTTTACACTTTATGAGGACGGCTCTTCTGCCTGATGCAAAGTGATATGTTTTGTAGTATTGATTTCCAGTGCCCACCTGTTTGGTTGGCTAAAAAAGTGTATGCCCTTTTCTTGAATATATACAGAAAAAGACGCATACACACTTTTTGGCCAACTGCAATGTTGGCAATGTTCAGCCCCTTTTCTTGTGCTTAATGGCAAGTCCTTTCTACCTCTTCCAATCCCTTTCCTGCCATTCTCCGTTGCTTACAAGTCCTTTTCTCTGACTTTCCTCAAGACATTTTTCAGTGATAGATATTTTCAATTCTGCAGTTTCGTGAATTTTAGTGCCCCTGAGTTCCATTTTCCAACTTGTGTTTATGGGAACTGGCCACAAAGCATCAGGATTCCTCAAGCCCTATTCTGTTTCCATGGGCAACCCTAGCCTTTGGTCAATTCGTCTTCCTGATTGGAAATTAGAGTGGCATGTGCCTGTCCGAACACCTAGGACTTGTCTCTCATTGTTCCTCCTCCTTCTGCTTCATCCTCTGGACAAATTCCAAACTGTATGCAACAGGATGTTGACAGTGCTGACATCTCCAAGTGGGGAGACTGTTAGTAAAGACGCTGGAGTGGTGAACCCTAGCACCAAGAGATGAGGAGATGAGATGCCTTTTCCAAACTTTTCCCGATCAGACGGTATACCATCCTCTGGGTTTGACAGGCATGTTTTAGGTGTAGGAAGGGTCCCATTCATGTGAGGAGAACACCAGGGGATTTTAAATATCAGTGTCTCTCCGCAACCCAAACTGGGGAATTTTTTAAGCTACGGCTACACATATGTTCATTAAGGGCCTTGGGAAGTAGGCAGAGTCCAAACTTTAGATGAATGAAGTCTTCAGGGTCAGAAGCACTCACCACTGTCTTCCCTTAGATTCCATTTTTACTGTCATTGATGGATGATGTCAATAAAAATATCTATTCTTTTTCAGATCATTTCCCCTTATAGGTTATTGCAAAATATTGAGTGTAGTTCCCCGTGCTATACAGTAGTTCCTTGCTGATGATTTCATACATAGCAGTGTGTATGTGTTAATCCCAAACTGTTAATTTATCCCTCCTCCTACCATTTCCCTTTGGTAATAATAAATTATAAGATTTTATGCTTCTCAGAAATGGGGGAGCTGAAAGAGAGGTATCATTTTCAATGCAAAAGCATTTAAAACAAGATTGAAGCTTTAACCAAGATTATTAGATGTACATCCTTGGAAAGAAATCACTTTGTTTCTCTAATATTGACCTGACAAAGAAGACAAACCTTTTCACTGAACTTGCTTATAAGAAAGTGATGGAAATATCAAATGGAAGTGTTAGAAACATCTTATTTTACCCGAGCCTTATACACTGTTCTATGTTAATTACAGTTTGGCTCACACATCTGTTCATTGAAGTTACAATGTTCTCAATTTCTGTTACTGATCCTCCAGAGTGGACGCCAACAAGTGTCCCCCTGCCCAGTGTCATTGGAGCCAATAGATCGAGACTGAGTTTGGTTCAAAAGCAAAGGAAACTTTATATTTTGATCAGAGAATGGAGAGGTGCTACCCTGTGGGCTGTGGGCTGGGCTGCTGTGTAGAGATCCTGTCAGAGTCACTGGGAGGGAGGGGGCTGAGCTCTCGAGGACCTGGTTGGCTGCAGCTCAGGCTCTATGTCACGGAGTCTGAACTGGGCCCCAGGAGCTGAAGTGTCATCGAGCCATTCTGCTCTAGGAAATCTGGTCTGAAGTGCCGGGTGTGGAACCTCTGTATGCGGGACACTAGGAGCACCTGAAATTAGACAAAGCACAAAGGATAAAAATGGTTAGACTTTATTTTATTGCCCAGATTCTATTTTTATCTCCCAGGCATTTTTAAGGGGCTTTGCCTGGGACAAACTTCTCTTCTGCCTTTTGTCCCTTTCCTCATTCTTGGAGTGCTGCGGGTGCAGACCCTTCTGCTGTAACTGCTGAGTGCTGAGTTAGGAGGCTTCATACCCGTGGGCGAGGGTCAGAACTTCTCCCCAGCAGCCTCCAGGTGACGTTGATTGTCCCCAGGCCTCCTGCCTCCCTGCTCGTCCACCTGAGCACCAGTATTGGAAGTGTTATAGATTCTAATGACCTTTAAGGGTCCAGAAAGGAGATGTGCAGTGGCGCTGTGAGGTCCAGTTTCACTCCGCCCCACATTTGTTCGGCCACCTTAGGCTGACCGTTTCTGCCAGCCTAGATGCTCTGACTGACCGTTTCTGCCAGCCTAGATGCTCTGACCAACAGTCTGCGCTTTCTTCCATTAGGCCCCTGAATTAACGTAAAAACAGCACCAGGTGTCAGGATCCTGCCCGCTCAGCTCCCAGATAGTCCAGGGTCAGTGGTGATGAAGGATCATGATGGTCACTGAGTCAAGAGCCTTTGGAAGTAAACAGGAGTCCAGCCGGTCTTATTGGCCACCATCATCAGGGTGTCTGTAGGCTTTTCTATGGTGACAGCATGATATACGGTTCCCCCGCCAAGATTATTAGCTCCCCTCTGGGTACAGTAAGTACTGCAAGCAGTAGTCTACTCTTTTGGGACACACTCTTGTTGTTTTATGAGAGAAACTCCAGGTCAAGTGATGGTCACACGGGTCGTCATGGTGCCCCGTTGCCCCCGGTTATCTCTCTGGAGGTTGGAGTTGGAGGGCCTCCTCAATCGAGGTCAGTGTGCCCACGGAGCAAACCCTGCAACTTCAGGGCATGGTTGGGGGTTAGGATCACCACGTGGGGTCCGTTTCCCTTAGAAGGGAGGTGGCCTTTTGGGCTGCTGATTTCCAGGTTTTCAGATACCACCAGTATCTTGGCCAGATGTGGCGGTGGGCCAAGCCCCTTGGTGACCATAGTTTATCCTACCTGGATGGCATTCTTGCATTGTTCCATTTCAAGTGGTCCCAGTTTTGGCACTAATACTCCAATGGCGATTCACCTTTCACCAGGAATGTAAAGGTCAAAGGGTTTAGCTAAATTAGGGAGTTCCAGGGCAAGGGTCTGAATTGACTGCTCTTTCCATTCTTGAAAGGCCACTTCTGGATTCTATTCAAAAGGATCATCATCTTTTCCTTTCAGTGTTTCATATAGAGGCCCAGCTAGTAGACTGTAGTTAGGGATCCAGAGGCAGGAAACCCTGGCTTCCCCAGGAACCCCTAAGCTGTCTTCTAGTTTCAGAAAGGGGTAAGGCTGTAAATTGTTTCTTCCCTTTCCTGGGATGGGCTTCTCCGACCTTCTGTGAGAATGAAGCCCAGGCAGGTCACCATAGTCTGTGATACTTGAGCTTTTTCGTGGACAACTTCTATCCTTTATTGGCTTGGTAGTTCTGAGGCCTCCTTAGTAGGGCTGGCGATCAGAATGTCGTCTGAATATTGAAGGAGTGTTTCCTTTTCCAGAGGTAGAACTTTTAGGTCTTTAGCTGAGCTTTCCCCAAAGATGGTGTGGGAATTTTTGAACCCTTGGGGCAAGACAGCCTGGAAGTATTGTTTTAGTTGTATGTTGAGTCCTGTCACTCACAAGCCAAAATTTCTTGTGACTCTGGGACTAATGGAATACAAAAGAAGGCATCAGTGAAGACTAATACAGAATACCAAGTCCTGGTGGTTGGTAGAATGACCAGCAGGGTGTAGGATTTAGGAACTACTGGAGGTATATCCTCAGTGGCTTCACTGACTGTTCTGACATCCTTTACCAGGACTCCAGCAGCCCATGGGGCTCTCGAGGTCAGGCCAATCCCAGGATATGGAGCTCACCTGGGCAGGTACCCTACCCCCACCCCAGCCCACGGGGCTCTCGTGTTCAGGCCCCTCCCAGGATATGGGATTCCCTGGGCAGGTCCTCTGCAGTCCATGGGGCTCCCGTGGTCAGGCCCCTCCCAGGATACAGAGCTACCCTTGCAGGTACCTTGGCAGGGCTGGGCACACAGGAACCGTGCACATAGCCCTCATTGCAGAGCACTCCCAGCTCACCTGTCGCTCAGATCTGACACAGAGCACCTCAGAGCAGGACTTGAACTAACAAACAGCAGCTCTGACAGGTCTGTGACCCTGGGCATCACTCTGTGCGGCCTCCTCCACCTGGCCTTCCAGAGACTTCCACTGCACCCGGGGCACCAGGCCTCTGTCTCCAACCACCACCCACCCCTCCTCTCCCTGACTCCTGGGTTCCTCTCATTAGGAGAGGGTTTTCTTGAAGTTGTCTCCCACTCATGGGCCAGATAATATAATTAGAAAACAAGCCAGAGCTGCAGCCCCTTGTCTATCCTGACTCTCAGGAGCCCACACCTGTTCCTTGGACCTGGCCAATTCAGCAAGTTCCATTTTCAGCAACTGTGAGCCCCTGAGGGGTGATTATTGGCTGGCTTGGGAAGCCTGACCGTGCCGGCCAGCCCTCCCCAGGTGTGCCTGGGTTGAGATCAATATAAACACCGCTCCAGGCAGCAAGAGCCCCTGCAGCTGTGCCTGACGCCATTTTCTCTGCTCTGTCAGCAGTCTCGGGGCTGGGCTGGTGGGAGGGAGTGAGAGGCCACGGCTTTGTGGGTGTCCCAGTGTGAGTGGGGCTCTGCTGGACTTTCTGCAGCAGTTGCCAAGATGCTACCTGCTAAAGAAGAGGATGTGTCACCCACACCTGCCGCTGGAATTTCTCCCTGGGCACAGGTGAGGAAGGAAGAAAGCAGTGGGGGCCGGGACAGCAGGGGTATCTCAGGCAGGGAAATGGAGAGCTTCCAGAAGAGCACCCAGGGCCAGGACCATCCTGGCTGGCCTGCAGGCACCAAGTCGGCTGGCATGCTGTCCCTCATGTGGCTCCATGGCCCTTCCTCTAGGTTTTCAAGTCCTTGTACATATTCAGGTGTTTAGCCTTGGAAGGGTGGGAACATTTCAGCAGCAGCTGGCCTGGGGCTCGGCCCACGTTTACTCACAGATACCTCGGCACGGTCCCCCAGCTTTGCAGTGAGGACACTTGTTGCGAGGAGCATGCTGGCTGAGTGGGAGATGATTCCCCACCACTGACCAACTTCAGAATTGTTTGCAATTGGAGCAAGTGCCCTGAAACGGTTTTCCTCTGTGTAACTGGTGGGTTCTGTTCTTTTTTATCTTTTTTTCGTTTTTGGTTCAAGGTAGATTTTATTCCTCTTTTGTGTATTTACAGATATAAGCATGGAAATAATTTATTCATATAAATACATGTATGTGAAGGGAAGAATATTTTTTCTGTTTTACTTTTTTTAATTTTATTTTTTTATTTTGAATTTAATTTTATATTTTTATACAGCAGGTTGTTTTTGGTTATCTACTTTATACATATAAATGTATACATACCAATCCCAATATCTCAACTCCTCCCACCACCATCCCCAACAGCTTTCCCCCCTTGTTGTCCATACATTTGTTGTATACATGTGTTGCTCTATTTCTGCCTTGCAAAACGGTTCATCTGTACAATTTTTCTAGGTTCCACATATATGCATTAATATACAAGATTTGTTTTTCTCTTTCTGACTTACTTCACTCTGTATGACAGTCTCTAGATCCATCAACGTCTCTACAAATGTCCCAATTTCATTCCTTTTTATGGCTTAGTAATATTCCATTTTATATATGTACCACATCTTTATGCATTCATCTGTCTGTGGGCATTTAGGTTGCTTCCATTTCCTGGATAGTGTAAATAGTGATGCAATGAACATTGTGGTGAATGTCTCTTTTTGATTTATGGTTTTGTCTGGGTATATGCCCAGTAGAGGGATTGCTGTATCATATGGTAATTCTATTCTTAGTTTTATAAGAAACTCCATAATGTTCTCCACAGTGACTGTATCAATTTACGTTCCCAACAATAGTGGAAGAGGATTCCTTATCTCCACACCGTTTCCAGCATTTGTTGTTTGTAGATTTTCTGATGATGCCCATTCTAATAGGTGTGAGGTGATACACCATGGATGAGTCTATTTCGTTGAGCAAAGAGTAGGTCTTGTTTATTACGTATTTGGCTTATGGAATGGTATGTGTGCTAATTTCAATCTGTTTTTATACAGCAGCCCAACTCAACTTTCCCCTTAAGCAAGCATAAGGTTTTTATCTAAATGTGAGACTCTGTTCGGTTTTGTAATTCAGTTTATGTGTAGCCAAGTTTACACTCCCTCTATTAGTGATATCTTATGATAATTATCTTTCTTTGTGTGACATATTTCTCTTAGAATCATCATAATTAAATCCACTCAATTTGCTGCTACAGGCCTGATGACATTGATTTCACTGCTGAGTGATATTCCGTTGTACGTAAGTAGCACAACTTCTTTATCCATTTTTTTCTTTCTGGGATATTTAATTTGTACTGGACACAAGGTTCTTGTAAACACAGCAGCCCTAAATTTTGTGTTGGCTGTGTCTTGTTGATTTTAATTTTCCTAAGCTATAGGGCCAAAAGTGGAAGTGCCCTAGGCTCTGTAGCTTTGTTTTTTAGATGTTTCAGGATACACCATGAACATCTCCGGAGTGTCTGTTGGCAATTTACATCCCGCCCATCAGCATAACACGGCTCCCTGTTCTCCATGGCCTGTCCTGTGTTTCTGGTTTTTACACTTTATTCAGATGGCCTTTTTGACGAATGGGAAATGTGACTTCATTGTAGTGTGGATTTCCATTGCTGGAGTGCTTGGTTGGCCAAAATGTTCATATGCGTTTTTTCCTGAATATATTCAGGAAAAATGTATACGCACTTTTTGTCCATGTGCATCACTGTCAAAGATCTGCCGCTTTTCATATGCTTTAAATGCAATTCCAATCTACCTCTTGAAATATGATTCCTGCAATTCTGCCTCGTTTTCAAGTCCTCTTTGCAGACTTACTTTGATATATTTTTGCCAATAGCTGTCATTTATCTCTGCAGGTTTGTGAATTACAGTGCCCCTGAGCTCCTTTCTTAACTCGCTTCCTTGTAAGCTGGCCACAAAACTGCAGGTTTGCTTCAGGCCATAATCAGGGTCTGGCACGGCACTCTGAGCCTTTGGTTAATTCCTCTTCCTGGTGGGAAATTAGAGTTAAATGTGCCCCTCCAGATACCTGCCTCACTCCCAGCCACATGGTGATGTATGTCCTCAGGTTTGAGGCCATATGTGATGGGTTCCTCATCTTTTGATGATGTGGCCCCACTGGTGTGTGGACACTCCTGCCTGGTTCCCATCCCCTTGGTGATGTGGGCCCTCTGGTGAGACTCTGATCCTGGTTGGGTTCCTCACACATCCGTGAGGTGAGCCCTCTTCTCTGAGGTCACTCCTGCCTGGCTGGCACAACCCGCCTTGTTGACTTCGGCACCCTGGTGGCAGTTGGAGCCTGCTGGGAGCCTCCTTCCCGCGGTGATGAGGCCCTCTGGCGTCAGACCCTAATGGCGGGGTTCCCACATTTTCTGATACGTGCTAAGTGGTACGAGGGCACTCCTGCCAGGTTCCCATCCTCATGAGCGTGTGGGCCTTCTGTTCTGAGGTCCTAACGGCTGGGTTGCTCACACTTTCATGATGTGGGCCCTCTGCTGTGAGGTCAATCCTGCCTGGCTGGCGCACGTTGCCTTGGCGACGTGGACCCTCTGGTGGCAGTTGGAGCGTGCTGGGGCCTCCTCCCCTCAGTGATGAGGGCCTTCTGGTGTCAGGCCCTAAGTGCTGGGCTCCACACATTTTCTGATGTGTGCCCAGTGGTGCGAGTCACTCCTGCCAGGTTCCCATCCCCATGGGCATGTGGGACTTCTGTTCTGTGGTCCCAACTGCTGGGTTGCTCACAGTTTCATGATGTGGGCCCTTTGCTGTGTGTTCACTCTGGCCTGTATCCCATAGTGTCAGTGCTCTGGGCCTCCAGCTTGGAGTTTCCAACTTCTCGATTCCTCACCTTTTTTATTCTATGGGCCCTCGGTTGTGCGTCTCCTCCTGCATGCCTCACTCCCAGCCCCTTCGTGATGTGTGTCCCCTTGTTTGAGGCCACATGTGCTGTGTTCCTCACCTTTCTATAATGTGGCCACACTGGTGTGAGGACACTCTTGCCTGGTTCCCATTCCCTTGGTGATGTTGGCCCCACTGCTGTTAGGACAGTCTTGCCTGGTTCCCATCACCTTGGTGATGTTGGCCCTCTGGTGAGAGTCTGATCCTGGTTAGGTTCCTCACCCTTCTGTGAGGTGGGCCCTCTGCTCTGAGGTCACTCCTGCCTGGCTGGCACACCCCGCCTTGGCAACGTCGGCCATATGGTGGCAGTTGGAGCCTGCTGGGAGCCTCCTCCCCTCGGTGATGAGGGCCCTCTGGACTCAGGCCCTAACTGCTGGGTTCCCACATTTTCTGATTCGTGCTAAGTGGTGCAAGGACACTCCTGCCAGGTTCCCATCCCCATGGGGATGTGAGCCTTCTGCTCTGAGGTCCCAACGGCTGTGTTGCTCACAGTTTCATGATGAGGGCCCTCTGGTGTGAGTTCACTCCTGCCTAGATCCCATAGCCTCGCTGCTCCTGGCTGCCTGCCAGAGGTTCCAACTGTGGGATTCCTCACCTTTTTTATTCTATGGTCCCTCTGTTTTGAGGATCCTCTGGCCTGCCTCACTCCCAGCCCCTTGGTGATGTGTGTCCTCAGGTTTGAGGCCACGTGTGCTGGGTCCCTCAAATTATGGTGATGTAGCCCCACTGGTGTGAGGACACTCCTGCCTGGTTCCCATTCCCTTGGTGATGTTGGCCCTCTGGTGACAGTCTGATCCTTGTTGGGTTCCTCACACTTCTGTGAGGTGGGCTTTCTGCTCTGAGGTCACTCCTGCCTGGTTGGCACACCCCGCCTTGGTGACATCGGCCTTATGGTGGCAGTTGGAGCCTGCTGGGAGCCTCCTCCCCTCGGTGATGAGGGTCCTCTGGCCTCAGGTCCTAACTGCTGGGTTCCCACATTTTCTGATTCGTGGAAGTGGGCCGAGGACACTCCTGTCAGGTTCCCATCCCCATAGGGATGTGGGCCTTCTGCTCTGAGGTCCCATCCGCTGGGTTGCTCACAGTTTCATGATGTGGGACCTCTACTGTGAGTTTGCTGTGGCCTGGATCCCATAGACTCTGTGCTCTGGGCGGCCTACTGGCCGGTTCCAACTGCTGGATTCCTCACAACTTTTATTCTGTGGGCTCTGTTTTGTGAGGATACTCCTGCTTGCCTCACTCCTAGCCCCTTGGAGATGTGGGTCCCCTGTTTTAGGCCACATGTTCTGGGTTCCTCACCTTTCTATAATGTGGCCACACTGGTGTGAGGACCCTCCTGCCTGGTTCCGATCCCCTTGGTGATGTGGGCCCTCTGGTGAGAGTCTTATCCTGGCTGGTTTCCTCACCCTTCTGTGAGGTAGGCCCTCTGCGGTGAGGTCACTCCT
Organism: Phocoena phocoena; assembly: GCF_963924675.1. Classification (NCBI taxonomy): domain Eukaryota; kingdom Metazoa; phylum Chordata; class Mammalia; order Artiodactyla; family Phocoenidae; genus Phocoena; species Phocoena phocoena. Next base: position 204,115 of record NW_027077514.1, on the reverse strand, counting down.
GCCTGGCTGGCACACATCACCTTGGTGACGTGGGCCCTCAGTTGGGAGTTGGTGTCTGCTGCGAGTCTCCGTCCCTCGGTAATGAGGGCCCTCTTGCGTCAGACCCTAACTCCTGGGATCCCAAAATTTGCAGATGTGCGACCTGTGGTGCGAGTACACTCCTGTCAGGTTCCCAACCCCATGGGAATTTGGGCCTTCTGCTCTGAGGTCCCAACGGCTGGGGTGCTCACAGTTTCATGATGAGGGCCCTCTGATGTGCATTCATTCCAGCCTAGATCCCATAGGCTTGCTGCTCCTGGGCGCCTGCTGGGAGGTTCCAACTGCGGGATTCCTCACCTTTTTTATTCTATGGGCCCTCTGTTTTGAGGCTCCTCCTGCCTGCCTCAATCCCAGCCCCGTTGTGATGTGTGTCCTCTGGTGTGAGGCCACGTGTGCTGGGTCCCTCACCTTTCGATGATGTGGCCCCAATGGTGTGAGGACACTCGTGCCTGTTTCCCAGCCCCTTGGTGATGTGGCCCCTCTGGTGAGAGTCTGATCCTGGCTGGGTTCCTTACCGTTCTGTGAGGTGGGCCCTGTGCTCTGAGGTAACTCCTGCCTGGCTTGCTCCCATTGCCTTGGTGACGTCGGCCCTCTGGTGGCAGTTGGATCCTTTTGGAGACTCCTGTCCTCGGTGATGAGGTCCCTCTGGCGTCAGGCTCTAACTGCTGGGCTCCCCAGGTTTTCTGATGTGAGCCCAGTGATGCCAGGACACTCGTGAAATGTTCCCATCCCCATGGCGATATGGGCCTTCTGCTCTGAGGTTCCAACGACTGGGTTGCTCACAGTTTCCTGATGTTAGCTCTCTGGTGTTAGTTCACTCATTCCTAGATCCCATAGCCTCTGTACTCTGGGCCGCCTGCTGGGAAGTTCCAACTGCTGGGTTCCTCACCTTTTTTATTCTTTGGGCCCTGTGTTGGGAGGCTCCTCCTGCCTGTGTCACTCCCAGCCCCTTGGTGATGTAGGTCCTCTGGTTTGTGGCCACATGTGCCAGTTTCCTCATCTTTTAGTGATGTGGCCCCACTGGTGTGAGGACACTCGTGCCTGGTTCCCGTCCCCTTGGTGATATGGGCCCTCTGGTGAGAGTCTGATCCTGGTTGGGTTCCTCACACTTCTTTGAGGTGGGCCGTCTGCTGTGAGGTCACTCCTGCCTGGCTGGCACACCCCGCCTTGGCAACGTGGGCTCTCTTGTGGTAGTTGGAACATGCTGGGAGCCTCCTCCCCTCAGTGATGAGGGCCCTCTGGCGTCAGGCCCTAACTGCTGGGTACCCACATTTTCTGATATGTGCTAAGTGCTGCGAGGACACTCCTGCCATGCTCCCAACACCTTGGGGATGTGGACCTTCTGCTCTGAGGTCCAAATGGCTGGGTTGCTCGCAGTTTCATGATGTGGACCCTCTGCTGTGAGTTTACTGCGGCCTGAATCGCATAGACTTGGTGCTCTTGGCCGCCTGCTGGGAGGTTCCCATTGCTGGATTCCTCAGCTATTTTATTGTATGGGCCCTGTGTTGTGAGGCTACTCCTGCCTGCCTCATTCCGAGCCCCTTGGAGATGTGGGTCTTCTGGTTTAGGCCACATGTGCTGGGTTCCTCACCTTTCTATGATGTGGCCACACTGGTGTGAAGACTCTCCTGCCTGGTTCTGATCACCTTGGTGATGTGGGCCCTCTGGTGAGAGTCTTATCCTGGCTGTGTTCCTCACCCTTCTGTGAGGTAGGCCCTCTGCGGTGAGGTCACTCCTACCTGGCTGTCACACGTCACCTTGGCGACGTGGGACCTCAGTTGGGTGTTGGTGCCTGATTGGAGTCTCCTCCCCTTGGTAATGAGGGCCCTCTGGCGTCAGGCCCTAACTCCTGGGTTCCCTAAATTCTCTGATGTGTGCCCTGTGGTGCGAGTACACTTCTGACAGGTTCCCAACCCCATGGGAATGTGGGCCTTCTGCTCTGAGATCCCAACGCCTAGGTTGCTCACAGTTTCATGATGACGGCCCTCTGGTGTGAGATCACTCCGGCCTGGATCCCATAGTCTCGCTGCTCCTGGCCGCCTGCTGGGAGGTTCCAACTGCGGGATTCTTCACCTCTTTAATTCTATGGTCCCTCTGTTTTGAGGCTCCTCCTGCCTGCCTCAATCCCAGCTCCCTTGTGATGTGTGTCCTCTGGTTTGAGGCCACGTGTGCTGGGTCCCTCACTTTTCGGTGATGTGGCCCCACTAGTGTGAGGACACTCCTGCCTGGTTCCCATTCCCTTGGTGATGTGGGCCCTCTGGTGAGAATCTGATCCTCTTTGGTTCTTCACACTTCTGTGAGGTTGACCCTCTGCTCTGAGGTCACTCCTGCCTGGTTGTCGCACTCCGCATTGGTGACGTCGCCCCTCTGGTAGCAGTCGGAGCTGGCTGGGAGCCACCGCCCCTCGGTGATGAGGGCCCTCTGGCATCAGGCACTAATTGCTGGGCTCCCCACATTTTATCATGTGTGCCCACTCTTGCGATGACACTCCTGCTTGTTTCCCTTCCCCATGGGGATGTGGGCCTTCTGCTCTGAGGTCACAACGGCTGGGTTGCTTACAGAATCACAATGAGGGCCCTCTGTTGTGAGTTCATGCCGGCCTGGATCTCATAGCCTCAGTGCTCTGGGCCGCCTGCTAGGAAGATCCAACTGCTGGTTTCCACACCTTTTGTATACAATGGGACATGTGTTGTGAGGTTAATCCTGCCTGCCTCACTCCGAAACCCATGGTGATGTGGGTCCTCTGGTTTGAGGCCACGTGTGCTGGGTACCTCAACTTTTGATGATGTGGCCCCACGGGTGTGAGGACACTCCTGCCTGGTTCCCATCACCTTGGTGATGTGGGCCCTCTGGGGAGAGTCTGATCCTGGCTGGGTTCCCTACCATTCTGTGAGGTGAGCCCTCTGATGTCAGGTCACTCCTGCCTGGCTAGCTCACATCGCCTTGGCAACGTGGGCCCTCTGTTGGCCACTGGAGCATGCTGGGAGCCTCCTACTCCCGTGAATGATGGCCCTGGAAAAAATGCATATGCCCTTTTTGGCCAAGTGCTTCATTGACGAGGTTCTGCCACTTCTCTTATGCTTTCAGAGCAATTCACGTCTACCTCCTGAAATCGGATTCCAGCAATTCTGCCCCACTTTCAAGTCCTCTTCGCAGCCTTAATTCAATATATTTTTGTACGATTTCTGTCATTTATAAGTCTGCAGGTATGTGAATGACAGTGTCCCTGAGCTCCTTTCCTCAACTCGCTTTCTTGTGAGCTGGCCACAAAACCGCAGGATTGCTTCAGGCCCTAATCTTGTTCCAGCACGGCATGCTGAGCCTTTGGTTAATTCCTTTTCCTGTTGGGAAATGAGTGTTAAAATTGCCCGTGCATACTGGGCATATACCCTGAGAAAACCAAAATTCAAAAAGAGTCATGTACCAAAATGTTCATTGCAGCTCTATTTACAATAGCCCGGAGATGGAAAGAACCTAAGCGCCCATCATCGGACGAATGGATAAAGAAGATGTGGCACATATACACAATGGAATATTACTCAGCCTTAAAAAGAAATGAAACTGAGTTATTTGTAATGAGATGGATAGACCTAGAGTCTGTCATACAGAGTGAAGTAAGTCAGAAAGAAAAAGACAAATAGCGTATGCTAACACATATATATGGAATTTAAAGGGAAAAAATGTCATGAAGAAGCTAGGGATAAGACAGGAATAGAGGCGCAGACCTACTGGAGAACGGAATTGAGGATATGGGGAGGGGGAATGGTGAGTTCTGACAGGGCGAGAGAGAGTCATGGACATATACACACTAACAAATGTAGTAAGGTAGATAGCAAGGGGGAAGCAGCCGCAAGGCACAGGGATATTAGCTCGGGGCGTTGGGACAGCCTGGAGGGGTGGAAGGGGTAGAGAGGGAGGGAGGGAGACACAAGACGGAAGACACAGGGAGCATATGTATATGTATGGCTGATTCACTTTGTTATAAAGCAAAAACTAACACACCATTGTAAAGCAATTATACCCCAATAAAGATGTTAAAAAAAATATTTGCCCGTGCACACACCTACAGATAGTCTCCCATTGGTTCTCCATATTCCTGTTCATCTTGCGCAGAAATTGCAAACAGTGCCAAACAGGAGGTTAAAGACACTGACTCTCCAAATGGGGAGAGTGTAAGAAAAGGGTCTGGAATGGTGAACCTGAGTACCAGGGGACGAAAACAGACATGCATGTAAAAAGGTTTCCCAGTCACACGGTGGACCATACTCTGGGTTTCCCATGCAAATTTTAGCAGAAGGAAGAATCCCTAGAACCTGGAGAGTTGGGAACCATGGAATGGGTACCAGGCAGTATGACATCAAAGGGTCTGCATTTGCTCACTGAACCTCACCAATGCTATCAGCCCAAAGGGTCCAGCCTTATCTCTCACCCAGCTCTGGGTGTAGATGTGGTAAACCAGGTTGCATCACATGCCATGTGTGAGTTATTTAAGAATTGCTCTCTATTTCACTGTCATTGTGTTTTGTTTTTGAAATTTTTTTTTGACACTGGGATTTATCGGATTTTCACTGCTGCGTTAATGCCGCTGTACACACTCTTCATTCTCTTACGGAGACATAAATATCCACGGGTTTTAAGATTCTTCCTAGTCAGGTATATTCCTAGGCATTGAATATGTGCTGTTGAGTCCATTTCGTTGAGCAAGGAGTAGGTCTTGTCTATTACATATTTGGCTTATGGAACGGTATCTGTGCTAATTTCAGTCTCTGGTTTTATGCAGCACTCCAACGCACCTTTCTCCATAAGAAAGCACAAGTTGGTTTTCTAAATTTGAGACTGTTCTGTTTTGTAATTCAGTTCATGTGTAGTCAAGTTTACATACTGTGTATTAGTGATATTTTATGATGTTTCTTTTTATGTGTGACTTATTGCACGTAGAATCACCATACCTTAATCCACTCACTATGCCGCTACGGGCCTGATGACACAGATTTCATTGCTGAGTGATATTCCATTGAACGTACGTACCACAACTTCTTTATCCATTGTTTGCTCTCTGAGATATTTACCTGGTACTGTAAACGAGGTTCTTGTGAACAGAGAGGTCCCAAACTTTGAGGTGGCTGGGTGTTTTTGATTTTAATTTCCCTAAGCTGTAGGACCATAAGTTGAAGTGCCATAGGCTGTGTTGCTTTGTTTCTTACGTGTTTCAGGAAACACATAACACTTCTCCAGAATGGCTGTCGGCAATTTACATCATATGCATCAGCATAATAAGGATCCCTGTTTTCCATTGCCTGTCCTCCGTTTCTGGATTTTACAATTTTTTTAAATGGCCCTTTTGCCCTGGGGGGCACTGAGACTTCATTGTAGTGCAGGTTTATTTACAAGCTTGCTTGGTTGGCCAAAAAGTGCATATGCGTTTTTTCCTGAATATATTTAGGGAAAAAAGCATCCGCACTTTTTGGACAAGTGCATCATTATCGACGTTCTGCCTCTTTTCCTATTCTTTAAGTGCAATTCCAGTTTAACCCTTCAATCGTTTTCCTGAATTTCTGCCCCGCTTTCAAGTCCCCTTTGCAGGCTTACTTCAATATATTTTTGGAGGATAGCTGTCATTTATAACTCTGCAGGTTTGTGAATTACAGTGCCCCTGAGCTCCTTTCTTCAACTCGCTTTCTTGTGAGCTGGGCAAAAAACCGCAAGATTGCTTCAGGCCGTAATCTGTTTCCGGCAGGGCATGCTGAGCCTTTGGTTAATTCCTCTTCCTGGTGTGAAATGAGCGTTACATTTGCCCGTGCAGACACCTACAGCTAGTCTCTCATTGGTTCTCCCTATTCCTGTTCATCTTGCACAGAAATTGCAAGCTGTGCCTAACAGGAGGTTAAAGGCACTGACTCTCCAAGCAGGGAGAGTGTTAGTAAAGCATCTAGAATGGTGAAACCGAGGACCAGGATGCGAAAACTGAGATGCATTTTAAATCGTTATCCAGTCACACGGTGGACCATACTGTGGGTTTCCCATGCATGTTTTAGCTGGAGGAAGAATCCCTTCAACCTGAAGAGTTGGGACCCATGGAATAGGTACCATGCAGAATGACTTCAAAGGGTCTGTATTTGCTCACCGAAACTCACCAATGTTATCAGCCTGAAGTGTCCAGCCTTATGTCTCAACCAGCTCTGGGTGTAGATGTGGTCAATCCCGGTTGCATCACATGCCCTGAGTGAATTATTTAAGACTTGCTCTCTATTTCACTGTCTTTGTGTTTTGTTTTCGAAATTTATTTTGATAATGGGATTTATCGGATTTTCACTGCTGTGTTTCCGACGCTGTACACACGCTTGATTCTTTTACGGAAACATATATATCCATGGGTTTTAAGTTTATTCCTAGTAAGGTATATTCCTAGGCGTTGAATATGTGGTGCTGAGTCTATTTCGTTGAGCAAGGAGTAGGTCTTGTCTATTACATATTTGGCTTATGGAAAGTTATCTGTGCTAATTTCAGTCTCTGGTTTTATGCAGCACCCCAAGGCACCTTTCCCCATAAGCAAGCACTAGTTGGTTTTCTAAATTTGAGACCCTGTTCTGTTTTGTAATTCAGTTCATGTGTAGTCAAGTTTACATTCCGTGTATTAGTGATATCTTATGATGTTTCTTTTTCTGTGTGACGTAGTTCACGTAGAATCACCGTACCTGCATCCACTCACTATGCCGCTACGGGCCTGATGACACAGATTTCATTGCTGAGTGATACTGCATAGCACGTACGTGCCACAACTTCTGTGTCCATTTTTTGCTTTCTGGGATATTTACCTGGTACTGTAGACGAGCTTCTTGGGAACACAGCCGTCCCAAATATTGGGGTGACTGTCTGTTTTTGATTTTAATTTCCGTAAGCTATAGGACCATAAGTGGAAGTGCCATAGGCTGTGTTGCTTTGTTTCTTACGTGTTTCAGGAAACACCATACACTTCTCCAGGGTGGCTGCTGGCAATTTACATCTTGCCAGTCTGCATAACAAGGCTCCCTGTTCTACATATCCTGTCCTACCTTTCTGGATTTTACACTTTTTTCAGATGGCCCTTTTGCCCGGGGGGCAGTGAGACTTCATTGTAGTGCAGATTTCCTTTACAGGCTTGCTTGGTTGGCCAAAAAGAGCGTATACGTTTTTTCATGAATATATTCAGGAAAAAACGCATACGCCCTTTTTGGCCAAGTGCATCATTGTCGACGTTGTGCCTCTTTTCCTATGCTTTCAGGGCAATTCCAGTCTACCCCCTGCAATCGTTTTCCTGAAATTCTGCCCCGCTTTCAAGTCCCCTTCGCAGGCTTACTTCAATATATTTTTGGAAGATAGCTGTCATTTATAACTCTGCAGGTTTGTGAATTACAGTGCCCCTGAGCTCCTTTCTTCAACTCGCTTTCTTGTGAGCTGGGCACAAAACCGCAGGATTGCTTCAGGCCCTAATCTGTTTCTGGCAGGGCACACTGAGCCTTTGTTTAATTCCTCTTCCTGGTGGGCAATGAGCGTTACATTTGCCCGTGCAGACACCTACAGCTAGTCTCTCATTGGTTCTCCCTATTCCTGTTCATCTTGCACAGAATTTTCAAGCTGTGCCAAACAGGAGGTTAAAGGCACTGACTCTCCAAGCGGGGAGAGTGTTAGTAAAGCATCTGGAATGGTGAACCCGAGGACCAGGATACGAAAACTGAGATGCATTTTAAATCGTTTCCCAATCACACGGTGGACGATACTCTGGGTTTCCCATGCATCTTTTAGCTGGAGGAAGAATCCCTTGGACCTGGAGAGTTGGGACCCATGGAATGGGTACCATGCAGTATGACATCAAAGGGTTTGAATTTGCTCACCGAAACTCACCAATGCTATCAGCCTGACGTGTCCAGCCTTATGTCTCAACCAGCTCTGGGTGTAGATGTGGTCAATCCCGGTTGCATCACATGCCCTGAGTGAATTATTTAAGAATTGCTCTCTATTTCACTGTCTTTGTGTTTTGTTTTCGAAATTTATTTTGATAATGGGATTTATCGGATTTTCACTGCTGCGTTTCGGCCGCTGTACACACGCTTGATTCTCTTACAGAGACATATATATCCATGGGTTTTAAGATTCTTCCTAGTCAGGTATATTCCTAGGCGTTGAATATGTGGTGTTGAGTCCATTTCGTTGAGCAAAGTGTAGGTCTTGTCTATTACATATTTGGCTTATGGAATGTTATCTGTGCTAATTTCAGTCTCTGGTTTTATGCAGCACCCCAACGCACCTTTCCCCATAAGCAAGCACTAGTTGGTTTTCTAAATTTGAGACCCTGTTCTGTTTTGTAATTCAGTTCATGTGTAGTCAAGTTTACATTCCGTGTATTAGTGATATCTTATGATGTTTCTTTTTCTGTGTGACGTAGTTCACGTAGAATCACCGTACCTGCATCCACTCACTATGCCGCTACGGGCCTGATGACACAGATTTCATTGCTGAGTGATATTGCATTGCACGTACGTGCCACAACTTCTTTATCCATTTTTTGCTTTCTGGGATATTTACCTGGTACTGTAGACGAGCTTCTTGGGAACACAGCCGTCCCAAACTTTGGGGTGGCTCTCTGTTTTTGATTTTAATATCCGTAAGCTATAGGACCATAAGTGGAAGTGCCATAGGCTGTGTTGCTTTGTTTCTTACGTGTTTCAGGAAACACCATACACTTCTCCAGGGTGGTTGTTCACAATTTACATCCTGCCAATCAGCATAACAATGCTCCCTGTTCTCCATTTCCTGTCCTACCTTTCTGGATTTTACACTTTTTTCAGATGGCCCTTTTGCCCGGGGGGCAGTGAGACTTCATTGTAGTGCAGATTTCCTTTACAGGCTTGCTTGGTTGGCCAAAAAGGGCGTATGCGTTTTTTCCTGAATATATTCAGGAAAAAACGCATACGCCCTTTTTGGCCAAGTGCATCATTGTCGACGTTGTGCCTCTTTTCCTATGCTTTCAGGGAAATTCCAGTCTACCCCCTGCAATCGTTTTCCTGAAATTCTGCCCCGCTTTCAAGTCCCCTTCGCAGGCTTACTTCAATATATTTTTGGAGGATAGCTGTCAATTATAACTCTGCAGGTTTGTGAATTACAGTGCCCCTGAGCTCCTTTCTTCAACTCGCTTTCTTGTGAGCTGGGCACAATACCACAGGATTGCTTCAGGCCCTAATCTGTTTCCAGCAGGGCACACTGAGCCTTTGTTTAATTCCTCTTCCTGGTGGGCAATGAGTGTTACATTTGCCCGTGCAGACACCTACAGCTAGTCTCTCATTGGTTCTCCCTATTCCTGTTCATCTTGCACAGAAATTGCAAGCTGTGCCAAAGAGGAGGTTAAAGGCACTGACTCTCCAAGCGGGGAGAGTGTTAGTAAAGCATCTGGAATGGTGAACCCGAGGACCAGGATACGAAAACTGAGATGCATTTTAAATCGTTTCCCAATCACACGGTGTACGATACTCTGGGTTTTCCATGCATGTTTTAGCTGGAGGAAGAATCCCTTGAACCTGGAGAGTTGGGACCCATGGAATGGGTACCATGCAGTATGACTTCAAAGGGTCTGCATTTGCTCACTGAAACTCACCAATGCTATCAGCCTGAAGTGTCCAGCCTTATGTCTCAACCAGCTCTGGGTGTAGATGTGGTCAATCCCGGTTGCATCACATGCCCTGAGTGAATTATTTAAGAATTGCTCTCTATTTCACTGTCTTTGTGTTTTGGTTTTGAAATTTATTTTGATAATGGGATTTATCGGATTTTCACTGCTGCGTTTATGCCGCTGTACACACGCTTGATTCTCTTACGGAGACATATAAATCCATGGGTTTTAAGATTCTTCCTACACAGGTTTATTCCTGGGCGTTGAATATCTGGTGTTGAGTCCATTTCGTTGAGCAAGGAGTAGGTCTTTTCTATTACATATTTGGCTTATGGAATGTTATCAGTGCTAATTTCAGTCTCTGGTTTTATGCAGCACCCCAAGGCACCTTTCCCCATAAGCAAGCACTAGTTGGTTTTCTAAATTTGAGACCCTGTTCTGTTTTGTAATTCAGTTCCTGTGTAGTCAAGTTTACATTCCGTGTATTAGTGATATCTTATGATGTTTCTTTTTCTGTGTGATGTAGTTCACGAAGAATCACCGTACCTGCATCCACTCACTATGCCGCTACGGGCCTGATGACACAGATTTCATTGCTGAGTGATATTGCATTGTACGTACGTGCCACAACTTCTTTATCCATTTTTTGCTTTCTGGGATATTTACCTGATACTGTAGACGAGCTTCTTGTGAACACAGCCGTCCCAAATATTGGGGAGGCTGTCTGTTTTTGATTTTAATTTCCGTAAGCTATAGGACCATAAGTGGAAGTGCCATAGGCTGTGTTGGTTTGTTTCTTACGTGTTTCAGGAAACACCATACATTTCTCCAGGGTGGCTGCTGGCAATTTACATCCTGCCAATCAGCATAACAAGGCTCCCTGTTCTCCATATCCTGTCCTACCTTTCTGGATTTTACACTTTTTTCAGATGGCCCTTTTGCCTGGGCGGCAGTGAGACTTCATTGTAGTGCAGATTTCCTTTACAGGCTTGCTCGGTTGGCCAAAAAGGGCGTATGCGTTTTTTCCTGAATATATTCAGGAAAAAACGCATACGAACTTTTTGGCCAAGTGCATCATTGTCGACGTTCTGCCTCTTTTCCCATGCTTTCAGGGCAATTCCAGTCTACCCTTGCAATCGTTTTCCTGAAATCCTGCCCCGCTTTCAAGTCCCCTTCGCAGGCTTACTTCAATATATTTTTGGAGGATAGCTGTCATTTATAACTCTGCAGGTTTGTGAATTACAGTGCCCCTGAGCTCCTTTCTTCAACTCGCTTTCTTGTGAGATGGGCACAAAACCGCATGATTGCTTCAGGCCCTAATCTGTTTTCAGCAGGGCACGCTGAGACTTTGGTTAATTCCTCTTCCTGGTCGGCAATGAGCGTTACATTGGCCCGTGCAGACACCTATAGCTAGTCTCTCATTGGTTCTCCGTATTCCTGTTCATCTTGCACAGAAATTTCAAGCTGTGCCAAACAGGAGGTTAAAGGCACTGACTCTCCAAGCGGGGAGAGTGTTAGTATAGCATCTGGAATGGTGAACCCGAGGACCAGGATACGAAAACTGAGATGCATTTTAAATTGTTTCCCAATCACCCGGTGGACGATACACTGGGTTTCCCATGCATGTTTTAGCTGGAGGAAGAATCCCTTGAACCTGGAGAGTTGGGACCCATGGAATGAGTACCATGCAGTATGACTTCAAAGGGTAGGAATTTACTCACCGAACCTCACCAATGTTATCAGCCTGAAGTGTCCAGCCTTATGTCTCAACCAGCTCTGGGTGTAGATATGGTCAATCCCGGTTGCATCACATGCCCTGAGTGAATTATTTAAGAATTGCTTTCTATTTCACTGTCTTTGTGTTTTGTTATTGAAATTTATTTTGATAATGGGATTTATCGGATTTTCACTGCTGCGTTTCGGCCGCTGTACAGACGCTTGATTCTCTTACGGAGACATATATATCCATGGGTTTTAAGATTCTTCCTAGTCAGGTATATTCCTAGGCGTTGAATATGTGGTGTTGGGTCCATTTCGTTGAGCAAGGAGTAGGTCTTGTCTATTACATATTTGGCTTATGGAAAGTTATCTGTGCTAATTTCAGTCTCTCGTTTTATGCAGCACCCCAACTCACCTTTCCCCATAAACAAGCACTAGTTGGTTTTCTAAATTTGAGACCCTGTTCTGTTTTGTAATTCAGTTCATATGTAGTCAAGTTTACATTCCGTGTATTAGTGATATCTTATGATGTTTCTTTTTCTGTGTGACGTAGTTCACGTAGAATCACCGTACCTGCATCCACTCACTATGCCGCTATGTGCCTGATGACACAGATTTCATTGCTGAGTGATATTGCATTGTACGTACGTGCCACAACTTCTTTATCCATTTTTTTTTCTGGGATATTTACCTGATACTGTAGACGAGCTTCTTGTGAACACATCCGTCCCAAATATTGGGGTGGCTATCTGTTTTTGATTTTAATTTCCGTAAGCTATAGGACCATAAGTGGAAGTGCCATAGGCTGTGTTGCTTTGTTTCTTACGTGTTTCAGGAAACACCATACACTTCTCCAGGGTGGCTGCTGCCAATTTACATCCTGCCAATCAGCATAACAAGGCTCCCTGTTCTCCATATCCTGTCCTATCTTTCTGGATTTCACACTTTTTTCAGATGGCCCTTTTGCCCGGCGGGCAGTGAGACTTCATTGTAGTGCAGATTTCCTTTACAAGCTTGCTTGGTTGGCCAAAAAGGGCGTATGCGTTTTTTCCTGAATATATTCAGGAAAAAACGCATACGCCCTTTTTGGCCAAGTGCATCATTGTCGACGTTGTGCCTCTTTTCCTATGCTTTCAGGGCAATTCCAGTGTACCCCCTGCAATCGTTTTCCTGAAATTCTGCCCCGCTTTCAAGTCCCCTTCGCAGGCTTACTTCAATATATTTTTGGAGGATAGCTGTCATTTATAACTCTGCAGGTTTGTGAATTACAGTGCCCCTGAGCTCCTTTCTTCAACTCGCTTTCTTGTGAGCTGGGCACAAAACCGCAGGATTGCTTCAGGCCCTAATCTGTTTCCAGCAGGGCACACTGAGCCTTTGTTTAATTCTTCTTCCTGGTCGGAAATGAGTGTTACATTTGCCCGTGCAGACACCTACAGCTAGTCTCTCATTGGTTCTCCCTATTCCTGTTCATCTTGCACAGAAATTGCAAACTGTGCCAAACAGGAGGTTAAAGGCACTGACTCTCCAAGCGGGAAGAGTGTTAGTAATGCGTCTGGAATGGTGAACCCGAGGACAAAGATACGAAAACTGAGATCCATTTTAAATCGTTTCCCAATCTCACGGTGTACCATACTCTGTGTTTCCCATGAATGTTTTAGCCGAAGGAAGAATCCCTTGAACCTGGAGAGTTGGGACCCATGGAATGGGTACCATGCAGTATGACTTCAAAGGTTCTGCATTTGCTCACGGAAACTCACCAATGCTATCAGCCTGAAGTGTCCAGCCTTATGTCTCAACCAGCTCTGGGTGTAGATGTGTTAAATCCCGGTTGCATCACATGCCCTGAGTGAATTATTTAAGAATTGCTCTCTATCTCATTGTCTTTGTGTTTTGTTTTCGAAATTTATTTTGATAATGGGATTTATCGGATTTTCACTGCTGCGTTTCGGCCGCTGTACACACGCTTGATTCTCTTACGGAGACATATATATCCATGGGTTTTAAGATTCTTCCTAGTCAGGTATATTCCTAGGCGTTGAATATGTGGTGTTGGGTCCATTTCATTGAGCAAGGAGTAGGTCTTGTCTATTACATATTTGGCTTATGGAAAGTTATCTGTGCTAATTTCAGTCTCTGGTTTTATGCAACACCCCAAGGCACCTTCCCCATAAACAAGCACTAGTTGGTTTTCTAAATTTGAGACCCTGTTCTGTTTTGTAATTCAGTTCATGTGTAGTCAAGTTTACATTCGGTGTATTAGTGATATCTTATGATGTTTCTTTTTCTGTGTGACGTAGTTCACGTAGAATAACCGTACCTGCATCCATTCACTATGCCGCTACGGGCCTGATTACACAGATTTCATTGCTGAGTGATATTGCATTGCACGTACGTGCCACAACTTCTTTATCCATATTTTGCTTTCTGGGATATTTACCTGGTACTGTAGACGAGCTTCTTGGGAACACAGCCGTCCCAAACTTTGGGGTGGCTCTCTGTTTTTGATTTTAATTTCCCTAAGCAATAGGACCATAAGTGCAATTGCCATAGGCTGTGTTGCTTTATTTCTTATGTGTTTCAGGAAACACCATACACTTCTCCAGGGTGGCTGTTCACAATTTACATCCTGCCAATCAGCATAACAAGGCTCCCTGTTCTTCATATCCTGTCCTATCTTTCTGGATTTTACACTTTTTTCAGATGGCCGTTTTGCCCGGGGGGGCAGTGAGATTTCATTGTAGTGCAGATTTCCTTTACAGGCTTGCTTGGTTGGCCAAAAAGGGCGTATGCGTTTTTTGCTGAATATATTCAGGAAAAAACGCATACGCCCTTTTTGGCCAAGTGCATCATTGTCGACGTTCTGCCTCTTTTCCTATGCTTTCAGGGCAATTCCAGTCTACCCCATGCAATCGTTTTCCTGAAATTCTGCCCCGCTTTCAAGTCCCCTGCGCAGGCTTACTTCAATATATTTTTGGAGGATAGCTGTCATTTATAACTCTGCAGGTTTGTGAATTACAGTGCCCCTGAGCTCCTTTCTTCAACTCGCTTTCTTGTGAGCTGGGCACAAAAGCGCAGGATTGCTTCAGGCCCTAATCTGTTTCCAGCAGGGCACACTGAGCCTTTGTTTAATTCCTCTTCCTGGTGGGCAATGAGCGTTACATTTGCCTGTGCAGACACCTACAACTAGTCTCTCATTGGTTCTCCATATTCCTGTTCATCTTGCACAGAAATTGCAAGCTGGGCCAAACAGGAGGTTAAAGGCACTGACTCTCCAAGCGGGGAGAGTGTTAGTAAAGCGTCTGGAATGGTGAACCCGAGGACCAGGATACGAAAACTGAGATGCATTTTAAATCGTTTACCAATCACACGGTGGACGATCCTCTGGGTTACCCATGCATGTTTTAGCTGGGGGAAGAATCCCTTGAACCTGGAGTGTTGGGACCCATGGAATGGGTACCATGCAGTATGACTTCAAAGGGTAGGAATTTACTCACCGAACCTCACCAATGCTATCAGCCTGAAGTGTCCAGCCTTATGTCTCAACCAGCTCTGGGTGTAGATATGGTCAATCCCGGTTGCATCACATGCCCTGAGTGAATTATTTAAGAATTGCTCTCTATTTCACTGTCTTTGTGTTTTGTTTTTGAAATTTATTTTGATAATGGGATTTATCGGATTTTCACTGCTGCGTTTCGGCCGCTGTACACACGCTTGATTCTCTTACGGAGACATATATATCCATGGGTTTTAAGATTCTTCCTAGTCAGGTATATTCCTAGGCGTTGAATATGTGGTGTTCGGTCCATTTCGTTGAGCAAGGAGTAGGTCTAGTCTATTACATATTTGGCTTATGGGAAGTTATCTGTGCTAATTTCAGTCTCTCGTTTTATGCAGCACCCCAACTCACCTTTCCCCATAAGCAAGCACTAGTTGGTTTTCTAAATTTGAGACCTTGTTCTGTTTTGTAATTCAGTTCATATGTAGTCAAGTTTACATTCCGTGTATTAGTGATATCTTATGATGTTTCTTTTTCTGTGTGACGTAATTCACGTAGAATCACCGTACCTGCATCCACTCTGTATGCCGCTATGGGCCTGATGACACAGATTTCATTGCTGAGTGATATTTCATTGTACGTACGTGCCACAACATCTTTATCCATTTTTTGTTTCTGGGATATTTACCTGATACTGTAGATGAGCTTCTTGTGAACACATCCGTCCCAAATATTGGGGTGGCTGTCTGTTTTTGATTTTAATTTCCGTAAGCTATAGGACCATAAGTGGAAGTGCCATAGGCTGTGTTGCTTTGTTTCTTACGTGTTTCAGGAAACACCATACACTTCTCCAGGGTGGCTGCTGGCAATTTACATCCTGCCAATCAGCATAACAAGGCTCCCTGTTCTCCATATCCTGTCCTATCTTTCTGGATTTCACACTTTTTTCAGATGGCCCTTTTGCCCGGCGGGCAGTGAGACTTCATTGTAGTGGAGATTTCCTTTACAGGCTTGCTTGGTTGGCCAAAAAGGGCGTATGCGTTTTTTCCTGAATATATTCAGGAAAAAACGCATACGCCCTTTTTGGCCAAGTGCATCATTGTCGACGTTGTGCCTCTTTTCCTATGCTTTCAGGGCAATTCCAGTGTACCCCCTGCAATCGTTTTCCTGAAATTCTGCCCCGCTTTCAAGTCCCCTTCGCAGGCTTACTTCAGTATATTTTTGGAGGATAGCTGTCATTTATAACTCTGCAGGTTTGTGAATTACAGTGCCCCTGAGCTCCTTTCTTCAACTCGCTTTCTTGTGAGCTGGGCACAAAACCGCAGGATTGCTTCAGGCCCTAATCTGTTTCCAGCAGGGCACTCTGAGCCTTTGTTTAATTCCTCTTCCTGGTCGGAAATGAGTGTTACATTTGCCCGTGCAGACACCTACAACTAGTCTCTCATTGGTTCTCCCTATTCCTGTTCATCTTGCACAGAAATTGCAAGCTGTGCCAAAGAGGAGGTTAAAGGCACTGACTCTCCAAGCGGGGAGAGTGTTAGTAAAGCATCTGGAATGGTGAACCCAAGGACCAGGATACGAAAACTGAGATGCATTTTAAATCGTTTCCCAATCACACGGTGGACGATCCTCTGGGTTTCCCATACATGTTTTAGTTAGAGGAAGAATCCCTTGAACCTGGAGAGTTGGGACCCATGGAATGGGTACCATGCAGTATGACTTCAAAGGGTCTGCATTTGCTCACCGAAACTCACCAATGCTATCAGCCTGAAGTGTCCAGCCTTATGTCTCAACCAGCTCTGGGTGTAGATGTGTTAAATCCCGGTTGCATCACATGCCCTGAGTGAATTATTTAAGAATTGCTCTCTATCTCATTGTATTTGTGTTTTGTTTTCGAAATTTATTTTGATAATGGGATTTATCGGATTTTCACTGCTGCGTTTCGGCCGCTGTACACACGCTTGATTCTCTTACGGAGACATATATATCCATGGGTTTTAAGATTCTTCCTAGTCAGGTATATTCCTAGGCGTTGAATATGTGGTGTTGGGTCCATTTCGTTGAGCAAGGGGTAGGTCTTGTCTATTACATATTTGGCTTATGGAAAGTTATCTGTGCTAATTTCAGTCTCTGGTTTTATGCAACACCCCAAGGCACCTTTCCCCATAAACAAGCAATAGTTGGTTTTCTAAATTTGAGACCCTGTTCTGTTTTGTAATTCAGTTCATGTGTAGTCAAGTTTACATTCGGTGTATTAGTGATATCTTATGATGTTTCTTTTTCTGTGTGACGTAGTTCACGTAGAATAACCGTACCTGCATCCATTCACTATGCCGCTACGGGCCTGATTACACAGATTTCATTGCTGAGTGATATTGCATTGCACGTACGTGCCACAACTTCTTTATCCATATTTTGCTTTCTGGGATATTTACCTGGTACTGTAGACGAGCTTCTTGGGAACACAGCCGTCCCAAACTTTGGGGTGGCTCTCTGTTTTTGATTTTAATTTCCCTAAGCAATAGGACCATAAGTGCAATTGCCATAGGCTGTGTTGCTTTATTTCTTATGTGTTTCAGGAAACACCATACACTTCTCCAGGGTGGCTGTTCACAATTTACATCCTGCCAATCAGCATAACAAGGCTCCCTGTTCTTCATATCCTGTCCTATCTTTCTGGATTTTACACTTTTTTCAGATGGCCATTTTGCCCAGGGGTCAGTGAGATTTCATTGTA
Source organism: Phocoena phocoena (assembly GCF_963924675.1). NCBI lineage: Eukaryota > Metazoa > Chordata > Mammalia > Artiodactyla > Phocoenidae > Phocoena > Phocoena phocoena. The sequence continues at coordinate 186,481 of NW_027077514.1, read as the reverse complement.
GTGCAGATTTCCTTTACAGGCTTGCTTGGTTGGCCAAAAAGGGCGTATGCGTTTTTTGCTGAATATATTCAGGAAAAAAACGCATACGCCCTTTTTGGCCAAGTGCATCATTGTCGACGTTGTGCCTCTTTTCCTATGCTTTCAGGGCAATTCCAGTCTACCCCCTGCAATCGTTTTCCTGAAATTCTGCCCCGCTTTCAAGTCCCCTGCGCAGGCTTACTTCAATATATTTTTGGAGGATAGCTGTCATTTATAACTCTGCAGGTTTGTGAATTACAGTGCCCCTGAGCTCCTTTCTTCAACTCGCTTTCTTGTGAGCTGGGCACAAAAGCGCAGGATTGCTTCAGGCCCTAATCTGTTTCCAGCAGGGCACACTGAGCCTTTGTTTAATTCCTCTTCCTGGTGGGCAATGAGCGTTACATTTGCCTGTGCAGACACCTACAACTAGTCTCTCATTGGTTCTCCCTATTCCTGTTCATCTTGCACAGAAATTGCAAGCTGGGCCAAACAGGAGGTTAAAGGCACTGACTCTCCAAGCGAGGAGAGTGTTAGTAAATCGTCTGGAATGGTGAACCCGAGGACCAGGATACGAAAACTGAGATGCATTTTAAATCGTTTACCAATCACACGGTGGACGATACTCTGGGTTACCCATGCATGTTTTAGCTGGGGGAAGAATCCCTTGAACCTGGAGTGTTGGGACCCATGGAATGGGTACCATGCAGTATGACTTCAAAGGGTAGGAATTTACTCACCGAACCTCACCAATGCTATCAGCCTGAAGTGTCCAGCCTTATGTCTCAACCAGCTCTGGGTGTAGATATGGTCAATCCCGGTTGCATCACATGCCCTGAGTGAATTATTGAAGAATTGCTCTCTATTTCACTGTCTTTGTGTTTTGTTTTTGAAATTTATTTTGATAATGGGATTTATCGGATTTTCACTGCTGCGTTTCGGCCGCTGTACACACGCTTGATTCTCTTACGGAGACATATATATCCATGGGTTTTAAGATTCTTCCTAGTCAGGTATATTCCTAGGCGTTGAATATGTGGTGTTCGGTCCATTTCGTTGAGCAAGGAGTAGGTCTTGTCTATTACATATTTGGCTTATGGAAAGTTATTTGTGCTAATTACAGTCTCTCGTTTTATGCAGCACCCCAACTCACCTTTCCCCATAAGCAAGCAGTAGTTGGTTTTCTAAATTTGAGACCCTGTTCTGTTTTGTAATTCAGTTCATGTGTAGTCAAGTTTACATTCCGTGTATTAGTGATATATTATAATGTTTCTTTTTCTGTGTGACGTAGTTCACGTAGAATCACCGTACCTGCATCCACTCACTATGCCGCTATGGGCCTGATGACACAGATTTCATTGCTGAGTGATATTGCATTGTACGTACGTGCCACAACATCTTTATCCATTTTTTGTTTCTGGGATATTTACTTGATACTGTAGACGAGCTTCTTGTGAACACATCTGTCCCAAATATTGGGGTGGCTGTCTGTTTTTGATTTTAATTTCCGTAAGCTATAGGACCATAAGTGGAAGTGCCATAGGCTGTGTTACTTTGTTTCTTACGTGTTTCAGGAAACAGCATACACTTCTCCAGGGTGGCTGCTGGCAATTTACATCCTGCCAATCAGCATAACAAGGCTCCCTGTTCTCCATATCCTGTCCTATCTTTCTGGATTTCACACTTTTTGCAGATGGCCCTTTTGGCCGGGGGGCAGTGAGACTTCATTGTAGTGCAGATTTCCTTTACAGGCTTGCTTGGTTGGCCAAAAAGGGCGTATGCGTTTTTTCCTGAATATATTCAGGAAAAAACGCATACGCCCTTTTTGGCCAAGTGCATCATTGTCGACGTTGTGCCTCTTTTCCTATGCTTTCAGGGCAATTCCAGTCTACCCCCTGCAATCGTTTTCCTGAAATTCTGCCCCGCTTTCAAGTCCCGTTCGCAGGCTTACTTCAATATATTTTTGGAGGATAGCTGTCATTTATAACTCTGCAGGTTTGTGAATTACAGTGCCCCTGAGCTCCTTTCTTCAACTCGCTTTCTTGTGAGCTGGGCACAAAAGCGCAGGATTGCTTCAGGCCCTAATCTGTTTCCAGCAGGGCACACTGAGCCTTTGTTTAATTCCTCTTCCTGGTGGGCAATGAGCGTTACATTTGCCTGTGCAGACACCTACAACTTGTCTCTCATTGGTTCTCCCTATTCCTGTTCATCTTGCACAGAAATTGCAAGCTGGGCCAAACAGGCGTTTAAAGGCACTGACTCTCCAAGCGGGGAGAGTGTTAGTAAAGCGTCTGGAATGGTGAACCCGAGGACCAGGATACGAAAACTGAGATGCATTTTAAATCGTTTACCAATCACACGGTGGACGATCCTCTGGGTTACCCATGCATGTTTTAGCTGGGGGAAGAATCCCTTGAACCTGGAGTGTTGGGACCCATGGAATGGGTACCATGCAGTATGACTTCAAAGGGTAGGAATTTACTCACCGAACCTCACCAATGCTATCAGCCTGAAGTGTCCAGCCTTATGTCTCAACCAGCTCTGGGTGTAGATATGGTCAATCCCGGTTGCATCACATGCCCTGAGTGAATTATTTAAGAATTGCTCTCTATTTCACTGTCTTTGTGTTTTGTTTTTGAAATTTATTTTGATAATGGGATTTATCGGATTTTCACTGCTGCGTTTCGGCCGCTGTACACACGCTTGATTCTCTTACGGAGACATATATATCCATGGGTTTTAAGATTCTTCCTAGTCAGGTATATTCCTAGGCGTTGAATATGTGGTGTTGGGTCCATTTCGTTGAGCAAGGAGTAGGTCTTGTCTATTACATATTTGGCTTATGGAAAGTTATCTGTGCTAATTTCAGTCTCTCGTTTTATGCAGCACCCCAACTCACCTTTCCCCATAAGCAAGCACTAGTTGGTTTTCTAAATTTTAGACCCTGTTCTGTTTTGTAATTCAGTTCATATGTAGTCAAGTTTACATTCCGTGTATTAGTGATATATTATGATGTTTCTTTTTCTGTGTGACGTAGTTCACGTAGAATCACCGTACCTGCATCCACTAACTATGCCGCTATGGGCCTGATGACACAGATTTCATTGCTGAGTGATATTGCATTGTACGTACGTGCCACAACATCTTTATCCATTTTTTGCTTTCTGGGATATTTACCTGATACTGTAGACGAGCTTCTTGTGAACACATCCATCCCAAATATTGGGGTGGCTGTCTGTTTTTGATTTTAATTTCCGTAAGCTATAGGACCATAAGTGGAAGTGCCATAGGCTGTGTTACTTTGTTTCTTACGTGTTTCAGGAAACACCATACACTTCTCCAGGGTGGCTGCTGGCAATTTACATCCTGCCAATCAGCATAACAAGGCTCCCTGTTCTCCATATCCTGTCCTATCTTTCTGGATTTCACACTTTTTTCAGATGGCCCTTTTGCCCGGGGGGCAGTGAGACTTCATTGTAGTGCAGATTTCCTTTACAGGCTTGCTTGGTTGGCCAAAAAGGGCGTATGCGTTTTTTCCTGAATATATTCAGGAAAAAACGCATACGCCCTTTTTGGCCAAGTGCATCATTGTCGACGTTGTGCCTCTTTTCCTATGCTTTCAGGGCAATTCCAGTCTACCCCCTGCAATCGTTTTCCTGAAATTCTGCCCCGCTTTCAAGTCCCCTTCGCAGGCTTACTTCAATATATTTTTGGAGGATAGCTGTCATTTATAACTCTGCAGGTTTGTGAATTACAGTGCCCCTGAGCTCCTTTCTTCAACTCGCTTTCTTGTGAGCTGGGCACAAAACCGCAGGATTGCTTCAGGCCCTAATCTGTTTCCAGCAGGGCACACTGAGCCTTTGATTAATTCCTCTTCCTGGTCGGAAATGAGTGTTACATTTGCCCGTGCAGACACCTACAACTAGTCTCTCATTGGTTCTCCCTATTCCTGTTCATCTTGCACAGAAATTGCAAACTGTGCCAAACAGGAGGTTAAAGGCACTGACTCTCCAAGCGGGAAGAGTGTTAGTAATGCGTCTGGAATGGTGAACCCGAGGACAAAGATAAGAAAACTGAGATCCATTTTAAATCGTTTCCCAATCTCACGGTGTACCATACTCTGTGTTTCCCATGCATGTTTTAGCCGAAGGAAGAACCCTTGAACCTGGAGAGTTGGGACCCATGGAATGGGTACCATGCAGTATGACTTCAAAGGGTCTGCATTTGCTCACCGAAACTCACCAATGATATCAGCCTGAAGTGTCCAGCCTTATGTCTCAACCAGCTCTGGGTGTAGATGTGTTAAATCCCGGTTGCATCACATGCCCTGAGTGAATTATTTAAGAATTGCTCTCTATCTCATTGTCTTTGTGTTTTGTTTTCGAAATTTATTTTGATAATGGGATTTATCGGATTTTCACTGCTGCGTTTCGGCCGCTGTACACACGCTTGATTCTCTTACGGAGACATATATATCCATGGGTTTTAAGATTCTTCCTAGTCAGGTATATTCCTAGGCGTTGAATATGTGGTGTTGGGTCCATTTCGTTGAGCAAGGAGTAGGTCTTGTCTATTACATATTTGGCTTATGGAAAGTTATCTGTGCTAATTTCAGTCTCTGGTTTTATGCAACACCCCAAGGCACCTTTACCCATAAGCAAGCACTAGTTGGTTTTCTAAATTTGAGACCCTGTTCTGTTTTGTAATTCAGTTCATGTGTAGTCAAGTTTACATTCCGTGTATTAGTGATATCTTATGATGTTTCTTTTTCTGTGTGACGTAGTTCTCGTAGAATAACCGTACCTGCATCCACTCACTATGCCGCTACGGGCCTGATTACACAGATTTCATTGCTGAGTGATATTGCATTGCACGTACGTGCCACAACTTCTTTATCCATATTTTGCTTTCTGGGATATTTACCTGGTACTGTAGACGAGCTTCTTGGGAACACAGCCGTCCCAAAGTTTGGGGTGGCTCTCTGTTTTTGATTTTAATTTCCCTAAGCAATAGGACCATAAGTGCAATTGCCATAGGCTGTGTTGCTTTATTTCTTACGTGTTTCAGGAAACACCATACACTTCTCCAGGGTGGCTGCTGGCAATTTACATCCTGCCAATCAGCATAACAAGGCTCCCTGTTCTCCATATCCTGTCCTACCTTTCTGGATTTTACACTTTTTTCAGATGGCCCTTTTGCCCGGGGGGCAGTGAGACTTCATTGTAGTGCAGATTTCCTTTACAGGCTTGCTTGGTTGGCCAAAAAGTGCGTATGCGTTTTTTCCTGAATATATTCAGGAAAAAACGCATACGCCCTTTTTGGCCAAGTGCATCATTGTCGACGCTGTGCCTCTTTTCCTATGCTTTCAGGGCAATTCCAGTCTACCCCCTGCAATCGTTTTCCTGAAATTCTGCCCCGCTTTCAAATCCCCTTTGCAGGCTTACTTCAATATATGTTTGGAGGATAGCTGTCATTTATAACTCTGCAGGTTTGTGAATTACAGTGCCGCTGAGCTCCTTTCTTCAACTCGCTTTCTTGTGAGCTGGGTACAAAACCGCAGGATTGCTTCAGGCCCTAATCTGTTTCCAGCAGGGCACGCTGAGCCTTTGTTTAATTCCTCTTCCTGGTCGGCAATGAGTGTTACATTTGCCCGTGCAGACACCTACAGCTAGTCTCTCATTGGTTCTCCCTATTCCTGTTCATCTTGCACAGAAATTGCAAGCTGTGCCAGACAGGAGGTTAAAGGCACTGACTCTCCAAGCGGGGAGAGTGTTAGTAAAGCATCTGGAATGGTGAACCGAAGGACCAGTATACGAAACCTGAGATGTATTTTAAATCGTTTCCCAATCACACTGTGGACGATACTCTGGGTTTCCCATGCATGTTTTAGCTGGAGGAAGAATGCCTTGAACCTGGAGAGTTGGGACCCATGGAATGGGTACCATGCAGTATGACTTCAAAGGGTCTGCATTTGCTCACCGAAACTCACCAATGCTATCAGCCTGAAGTGTCCAGCCTTATGTCTCAACCAGCTCTGTGTGTAGATGTGGTGAATCCCGGTTGCATCACATGCCCTGAGTGAATTATTTAAGAATTGCTCTCTATTTCACTGTCTTTGTGTTTTGTTTTTGAAATTTATTTTGATAATGGGATTTATCGGATTTTCACTGCTGCGTTTCGGCTGCTGTACACACGCTTGATTCTCTTACGGAGACATATATATCCATGGGTTTTAAGATTCTTCCTAGTAAGGTATATTCCTAGGCATTGAATATGTGGTGTTGGGTCCATTTCGTTGAGCAAGGAGTAGGTCTTGTCTATTACATATTTGGCTTATGGAATGTTATCTGTGCTAATTTCAGTCTCTGGTTTTATGCAGCACCCCAAGGCACCTTTCCCATAATCAAGCACTAGTTGGTTTTCTAAATTTGAGACCCTGTTCTGTTTTGTAATTCAGTTCATGTGTAGTCAAGTTTACATTCCGTGTATTAGTGATATCTTATGATGTTTCTTTTTCTGTGTGACGTAGTTCACGTAGAATCACCGTACCTGCATCCACTCACTATGCCGCTACGGGCCTGATGACACAGATTTCATTGCTGAGTGATATTGCAATGTACGTACGTGCCACAACTTCTTTATCCATTTTTTGCTTTCTGGGATATTTACCTGATACTGTAGACGAGCTTCTTGTGAACACAGCCGTCCCAAACTTTGGGGTGGCTCTCTGTTATTGATTTTAATTTCCCTAAGGAATAGGACCATAAGTGCAATTGACATAGGCTGTGTTGCTTTATTTCTTATGTGTTTCAGGAAACACCATACACTTCTCCGGGGTGGCTGTTGGCAATTTACATCCTGCCAATCAGCATAACAAGGCTCCCTGTTCTCCATATCCTGTCCTACCTTTCTGGATTTTACACTTTTTTCAGATGGCCCTTTTGCCCGGGGGGGCAGTGAGACTTCATTGTAGTGCAGATTTCCTTTACAGGCTTGCTTGGTTGGCCAAAAAGGGCGTATGCGTTTTTTCCTGAATATATTCAGGAAAAAACGCATACGCCCTTTTTGGCCAAGTGCATCATTGTCGACGTTCTGCCTCTTTTCCTATGCTTTCAGGGCAATTCCAGTCTACCCCCTGCAATCGTTTTCCGGAAATTCTGCCCCGCTTTCAAGTCCCCTTCGCAGGCTTACTTCAATATATTTTTGGAGGATAGCTGTCATTTATAACTCTGCAGGTTTGTGAATTACAGTGCCCCTGAGCTCCTTTCTTCAACACGCTTTCATGTGAGCTGGGCACAAAACCACAGGATTGCTTCAGGCCCTAATCTGTTTCTGGCACGGCACGCTGAGCCTTTGTTTAATTCCTCTTCCTGGTGGGCAATGAGCGTTACATTTGCCCGTGCAGACACCTACAGCTAGTCTCTCATTGGTTCTCCCTATTCCTGTTCATCTTGCACAGAAATTGCAAGCTGTGCCAAACAGGAGGTTAAAGGCACTGACTCTCCAAGCGGGAAGAGTGTTAGTAAAGCATCTGGAATGGTGAACCCGAGGACCAGGATACGAAAACTGAGATGCATTTTAAATCGTTTCCCAATCACATGGTGGACGATTCTCTGGGTTTCCCATGCATGTTTTATCTGGAGGAAGAATGCCTTGAACCTGGAGAGTTGGGACCCATGGAATGGGTACCATGCAGTATGACTTCAAAGGGTCTGCATTTGCTCACTGAAACTCACCAATGCTATCAGCCTGAAGTGTCCAGCCTTATGTCTCAACCAGCTCTGGGTGTAGATGTGGTCAATCCCGGTTGCATCACATGCCCTGAGTGAATTATTTAAGAATTGCTCTCTATTTCACTGTCTTTGTGTTTTGTTTTCGAAATTTATTTTGATAATGGGATTTATCGGATTTTCACTGCTGCGTTTCGGCCGCTGTACACACGCTTGATTCTCTTACGGAGACATATATATCCATGGGTTTTAAGATTCTTCCTAGTCAGGTATATTCCTAGGCGTTGAATATGTGGTGTTGAGTCCATTTCGTTGAGCAAGGAGTAGGTTTTGTCTATTACATATTTGGCTTATGGAAAGTTATCTGTGCTAATTTCAGTCTCTGGTTTTATGCAGCACCCCAAGGCACCTTTCCCCATAAGCAAGCACTAGTTGGTTTTCTAAATTTGAGACCCTGTTCTGTTTTGTAATTCAGTTCATGTGTAGTCAAGTTTACATTCCGTGTATTAGTTATATCTTATGATGTTTCTTTTTCTGTGTGACGTAGTTCACGTAGAATCACCGTACCTGCATCCACTCACTATGCCGCTACGGGCCTGATGACACAGATTTCATTGCTGAGTGATACTGCATTGCACGTACGTGCCACAGCTTCTTTATCCATTTTTTGCTTTCTGGGATATTTACCTGGTACTGTAGACGAGCTTCTTGGGAACACAGCCGTCCCAAACTTTGGGGTGGCTCTCTGTTTTGATTTTAATTTCCCTAAGGAATAGGACCATAAGTGCAATTGCCATAGGCTGTGTTGCTTTATTTCTTACGTGTTTCAGGAAACACCATACACTTCTCCAGGGTGGCTGTTGGCAATGTACATCCTGCCAATCAGCATAATAAGGCTCCCTGTTCTCCATATCCTGTCCTACCTTTCTGGATTTTACACTTTTTTCAGATGGCCTTTTTGCCCGGGGGGCAGTGAGACTTCATTGTAGTGCAGATTTCCTTTACAGGCTTGCTTGCTTGGACAAAAAGGGCGTATACGTTTTTTCCTGAATATATTCAGGAAAAACGCATACGCCCTTTTTGGCCAAGTGCATCATTGTCGACGTTCTGCCTCTTTCCCTATGCTTTCAGGGCAATTCCAGTCTACCCCCTGCAATCGTTTTCCTGAAATTCTGCCCCGCTGTCAATTCACCTTCACAGGCTTACTTCAATATATTTTTGGAGGATAGCTGTCATTTATAACTCTGCAGGTTTGTGAATTACAGTGCCCCTGAGCTCCTTTCTTCAACTCGCTTTCTTGTGAGCTGGGCACAAAACCGCAGGATTGCTTCAGGCCCTAATCTGTTTCCGGCAGGGCATGCTGAGCCTTTGGATAATTCCTCTTCCTGTTGGGAAATGAGCGTTACATTTGCCCGTGCAGACACGTACAGCTAGTCTCTCATTGGTTCTCCCTATTCCTGTTCATCTTGCACAGAAATTGCAAGCTGTACCAAACAGGAGGTTAAAGGCCCTGTCTCCCCAAGCAAGGAGAGTGTTAGTAAAGCATCTGGAATGGTGAACCCGAGGACCAGGATACGAAAACTGAGATGCATTTTAAATCGTTTCCCAATCACACGCTGGATGATACTCTGGGTTTCCCATGCATGTTTTAGCTGGAGGAAGAATCCCTTGAACCTGGAGAGTTGGGACCCATGGAATGGGTACCATGCAGTATGACTTCAAAGGGTCTTCATTTTCTCACCGAAACTCACCAATGCTATCAGCCTGAAGTGTCCAGCCTTATGTCTCAACCAGCTCTGGGTGTGGATGTGGTCAATCCCGGTTGCATCACATGCCCTGAGTGAATTATTTAAGAATTGCTCTCTATTTCACTGTCTTTGTGTTTTGTTATCGAAATTTATTTTGATAATGGGATTTATCGGATTTTCACTGCTGCCTTTCGGCCGCTGTACACACGCTTGATTCTCTTACGGAGACATATATATCCATGGGTTTTAAGATTCTTCCTAGTCAGGTATATTCCTAGGCGTTGAATATGTGGTGTTGGGTCCATTTCGTTGAGCAAGGAGTAGGTCTTGTCTATTACATATTTGGCTTATGGAATGTATCTGTGCTAATTTCAGTCTCTGGTTTTATGCAGCACCCCAAGGCACCTTTCCCCATAAGCAAGCACTAGTTGGTTTTCTAAATTTGAGACCCTGTTCTGTTTTGTAATTCAGGTCATGTGTACTCAAGTTTACATTCCGTGTATGAGTGATATCTTATGATGTTTCTTTTTCTGTGTGACGTAGTTCACGTAGAATCACCGTACCTGCATCCACTCACTATGCCGCTACGGGCCTGATGACACAGATTTCATTGCTGAGTGATATTGCATTGTACGTACGTGCCACAACTTCTTTATCCATTTTTTGCTTTCTGGGATATTTACCTGATACTGTAGACGAGCTTCTTGTGAACACAGCCGTCCCATATATTGGGGTGGCTGTCTGTTTTTGATTTTAATTTCCGTAAGCTATAGGACCATAAGTGCAATTGCCATAGGCTGTGTTGCTTTATTTCTTAGGTGTTTCAGGAAACACCATAAACTTCTCCAGGGTGGCTGTTGGCAATTTACATCCTGCCAATCAGCATAACAAGGCTCCCTGTTCTCCATATCCTGTCCTACCTTTCTGGATTTTACACTTTTTTCAGATTGCCCTTTTGCCCGGGGGTCAGTGAGACTTCATTGTAGTGCAGATTTCCTTTACAGGCTTGCTTGGTTGGCCAAAAAGCGCGTATGCGTTTTTTCCTGAATATATTCAGGAAAAAACGCATACGCCCTTTTTGGCCAAGTGCATCACTGTCGACGTTCTGCCTCTTTTCCTATACTTTCAGGGCAATTCCAGTCTACCTCCTGCAATTGTTTTCCTGAAATTTTGCCCCGCTTTCAAGTCCCCTTCGCAGGCTTACTTCAATATATTTTTGGAGGATAGCTGTCATTTATAACTCTGCAGGTTTGTGAATTACAGTGCCCCTGAGCTCCTTTCTTCAACTCTCTTTCTTGTGAGCTGGGCACAAAACCGCAGGATTGCTTCAGGCCCTAATCTGTCTCCGGCAGGGCATGCTGAGCCTTTGGTTAATTCCTCTTCCTGTTGGGAAATGAGCGTTACATTTGCCCGTGCAGACACCTACAGCTAGTCTCTCATTGGTTCTCCCTATTCCTGTTCATCTTGCACAGAAATTGCAAGCTGTGCCAAACGGGAGTTTAAAGGCACTGACTCTCCAAGCGGGGAGAGTGTTAGTAAAGCATCTGGAATGGTGAACCCGAGGACCAGGATACGAAAACTGAGATGCATTTTAAATCGTTTCCCAATCACACGGTGGACGATACTCTGGGTTTCCCATGCATGTTTTAGCTGGAGGAAGAATGCCTTGTACCTGGAGAGTTGGGACCCATGGAATCAGTACCATGCAGTATGACTTCAAAGGGTCTGCATTTGCTCACCGAAACTCACCAATGCTATCAGCCTGAAGTGTCCAGCCTTATGTCTCAACCAGCTCTGGGTGTAGATGTGGTCAATCCCAGTTGCATCACATGCCCTGAGTGAATTATTTAAGAATTGCTCTCTATTTCACTGTCTTTGTGTTTTGTTTGCGAAATTTATTTTGATAATGGGATTTATCGGATTTTCACTGCTGCGTTTCGGCCGCTGTACACACGCTTGTTTCTCTTACAGAGACATATATATCCATGGGTTTTAAGATTCTTCCTAGTCAGGTATATTCCTAGGCGTTGAATATGTGGTGTTGGGTCCATTTCGTTGAGCAAGGAGTAGGTCTTGTCTATTACATATTTGGCTTATGGAAAGTTATCTGTGCTAATTTCAGTCTCTGGTTTTATGCAGCACCCCAAGGCACCTTTTCCTATAAGCAAGCACTAGTTGGTTTTCTAAATTTGAGACCTTGTTCTGTTTTGTAATTCAGGTCATGTGTACTCAAGTTTAAATTCCGTGTATTAGTGATATCTTATGATGTTTCTTTTTCTGTGTGACGTAGTTCACGTAGAATCACCGTACCTGCATCCACTCACTATGCCGCTACGGGCCTGATGACACAGATTTCATTGCTGAGTGATATTGCATTGTACGTACGTGCCACAAATTCTTTATCCATTTTTTGCTTTCTGGGATATTTACCTGATACTGTAGACGAGCTTCTTGTGAACACAGCCGTCCCAAATACTGCGGTGGCTGTCTGTTTTTGATTTTAATTTCCGTAAGCTATAGGACCATAAGTGCAATTGCCATAGGCTGTGTTGCTTTGTTTCTTACGTGTTTCAGGAAACACCATACACTTCTCCAGGGTGGCTGCTGGCAATTTACATCCTGCCAATCAGCATAACAAGGCTCCCTGTTCTCCATATCCTGTCCTACCTTTCTGGATTTTACACTTTTTTCAGATGGCCCTTTTGCCCGGGGGGCAGTGAGACTTCATTGTAGTGCAGATTTCCTTTACAGGCTTGCTTGGTTGGCCAAAAAGGGCGTATGCCTTTTTTCCTGAATATATTCAGGAAAAAACGCATACGCACTTTTTGGCCAAGTGCATCATTGTCGACGTTCTGCCTCTTTTCCTATGCTTTCAGGGCAATTCCAGTCTACCTCCTGCAATTGTTTTCCTGAAATTTTGCCCCGCTTTCAAGTCCCCTTCGCAGGCTTACTTGAATATATTTTTGGAGGATAGCTGTCATTTATAACTCTGCAGGTTTGTGAATTACAGTGCCCCTGAGCTCCTTTCTTCAACTCGCTTTCTTGTGAGCTGGGAACAAAACTGCAGGATTGCTTCAGGCCCTAATCTGTTTCCGGCAGGGCATGCTGAGCCTTTGGTTAATTCCTCTTCCTGGTGGGAAATGAGCGTTACATTTGCCCGTGCAGACACCTACAGCTAGTCTCTCATTGGTTCTCCCTATTCCTGTTCATCTTGCACAGAAATTGCAAGCTGTGCCAAACAGGAGGTTAAAGGCACTGACTCTCCAAGCGGGGAGAGTGTTAGTAAAGCATCTGGAATGGTGAACCCGAGGACCAGGATACGAAAACTGAGATGCATTTTAAATCGTTTCCCAATCACACGGTGGACGATACTCTGGGTTTCCCATGCATGTTTTAGCTGGAGGAAGAATCCCTTGAACCTGGAGAGTTGGGACCCATGGAATGGGTACCAGGCAGTATGACTTCAAAGGGTCTGCATTTGCTCACCGAAACTCACCAATGCTATCAGCCTGAAGTGTCCAGCCTTATGTCTCAACCAGCTCTGGGTGTAGATGTGGTCAATCCCGGTTGCATCACATGCCCTGAATGAATTATTTAAGAATTGCTCTCTATTTCAACTGTCTTTGTGTTTTGTTTTCGAAATTTATTTTGATAATGGGATTTATCGGATTTTCACTGCTGCGTTTCGGCCGCTGTACACACGCTTGATTCTCTTATGCAGACATATATATCCATGGGTTTTAAGATTCTTCCTAGTCAGGTATATTCCTAGGCATTGAATATGTGGTGTTGGGTCCATTTCGTTGAGCAAGGAGTAGGTCTTGTCTATTACATATTTGGCTTATGGAAAGTTATCTGTGCTAATTTCAGTCTCTGGTTTTATGCAGCACCCCAAGGCACCTTTTCCCATAAGCAAGCACTAGTTGGTTTTCTAAATTTGAGACCCTGTTCTGTTTTTCTAATTCAGGTCATGTGTACTCAAGTTTACATTCCGTGTATTAGTGATATCTTATGATGTTTCTTTTTCTGTGTGATGTAGTTCACGTAGAATCACCGTACCTGCATCCACTCACTATGCCGCTACGGGCCTGATGACACAGATTTCATTGCTGAGTGATATTCCATTGTACGTACGTGCCACAAATTCTTTATCTATTTTTTGCTTTCTGGGATATTTACCTGGTACTGTAGACGAGCTTCTTGGGAACACAGCCGTCCCAAACTTTGGGGTGGATCTCTGTTTTTGATTTTAATTTCCCTAAACAAGAATACCTAAAGTGCAATTGCCATAGGCTGTGTTCCTTTATTTCTTACGTGTTTCAGGAAACACCATACACTTATCCAGGGTGGCTGTTGGCAATTTACATCCTCCCAATCAGCATAACAAGTATCCCTGTTCTCCATATCCTGTCCTACCTTTCTGGATTTTACACTTTTTTCAGATGGCCCTTTTGCCAGGGGGGCAGTGAGACTTCATTTTAGTGCAGATTTCTTTACAGGCTTGCTTGGTTGGCCAAAAAGTGCATATGCGTTTTTTCCTGAATATATTCAGGAAAAAACGCATACGCCCTTTTTGGCCAAGTGCATCATTGTCGACGTTCTGCCTATTTTCCTATGCTTTTAGGGCAATTCCAGTCTACCCCCTGCAATGGTTTTCCTGAAACTCTGCCCCGCTTTCAAGTCCCCTTCGCAGGCTTACTTCAATATATTTTTGGAGGATAGCTGTCAATTATAACTCTGCAGGTTTTTGAATTACAGTGCCCCTGATTTCCTTTCTTCAACTCGCTTTCTTGTGAGCTGGGCACAAATCCGCAGGATTGCTTCAGGCCCTAATCTGTTTCCGGCAGGGCACGCTGAGCCTTTGGTTAATTCCTCTTCCTGGTGGGAAATGAGCATTACAATTGCCCGTGCAGACACCTATAGCTAGTCTCTCATTGGTTCTCCCTATTCCTGTTCATCTTGCACAGAAATTGCAAGCTGTGCCAAAGAGGAGGTTAAAGGCACTGACTCTCCAAGCGGGGAGAGTGTTAGTAAAGCATCTGGAATGGTGAACCCGAGGACCAGGATATGAAAACTGAGATGCATTTTAAATCGTTTCCCAATCACACGGTGGACGATACTCTGGGTTTCCCATGCATGTTTTAGCTGGAGGAAGAATCCCTTGAACCTGGAGAGTTGGGACCCATGGAATGGGTACCATGCAGTATGACTTCAAAGGGTCTGCATTTGCTCACCGAAACTCACCAATGCTATCAGCCTGAAGTGTCCAGCCTTATGTCTCAACCAGCTCTGGGTGTAGATGTGGTCAATCCCGGTTGCATCACATGCCCTGAGTGAATTATTTAAGAATTGCTCTCTATTTCACTGTCTTTGTGTTTTGTTTTCGAAATTTATTTTGATAATGGGATTTATCGGATTTTCACTGCTGCATTTCGGCCGCTGTACACACGCTTGATTCTCTTACGGAGACATATATATCCATGGGTTTTAAGATTTTTCCTAGTCAGGTATATTCCTAGGTGTTGAATATGTGGTGTTGGGTCCATTTCGTTGAGCAAGGAGTAGGTGTTGTCTATTACATATTGGGCTTATGGAAAGTTATCTGTGCTAATTTCAGTCTCTGGTTTTATGCAGCACCCCAACGCACCTTTCCCCATAAGCAAGCACTAGTTGGTTTTCTAAATGTGAGACCCTGTTCTGTTTTGTAATTCAGTTCATGTGTAGTCAAGTTTACATTCCGTGTATTAGTGATATCTTATGATGTTTCTTTTTCTGTGTGACCTAGTTCACGTAGAATCACCATACCTGCATCCACTCACTATGACGCTTCGGGCCTGATGACACAGATTTCATTGCTGAGTGATACTGCATTTCACGTACGTGCCACAACTTCTTTATCCATTTTTTGCTTTCTGGGATATTTACCTGGTACTGTAGACGAGCTTCTTGGGAACACAGCCGTCCCAAACTTTGGGGTGGCTCTCTGTTTTTGATTTTAATTTCCCTAAGGAATAGGACCATAAGTGCAATTGCCATAGGCTGTGTTGCCTTATTTCTTACGTGTTTCAGGAAACACCATACACTTCTCCAGGGTGGCTGTTGGCAATTTACATCCTGCCAATCAACATAACAAGGCTCCCTCTTCTCCATATCCTGTCCTACCTTTCTGGATTTTACACTTTTTTCAGATGGCCCTTTTGCCCGGGGGGCAGTGAGACTTCATTGTAGTGCAGATTTCCTTTACAGGCTTGCTTAGTTGGCCAAAAAGTGCGTATGCGTTTTTTCGTGAATATATTCAGGAAAAAACGCATACGCCCTTTTTGGCCAAGTGCATCATTGTCGACGTTTTGCCTCTTTTCCTATGCTTTCAGGGCAATTCCAGTCTACCCCCTGCAATCGTTTTCCTGAAATTCTGCCCCGCTTTCAAGTCCCCTTCGCAGGCTTACTTCAATATATTTTTGGAGGGTAGCTGTCATTTATAACTCTGCAGGTTTGTGAATTACAGTGCCCCTGAGCTCCTTTGTTCAACTCGCTTTCTTGTGAGCTGGGCACAAAACCGCAAGATTGCTTCAGGCCCTAATGTGTTTCCGGCAGGGCATGCTGAGCATTTGTTTAATTCCTCTTCCTGGTGGGGAATGAGCGTTACATTTACCCGTGCAGACACCTACAGCTAGTCTCTCATTGGTTCTCCCTATTCCTGTTCATCTTGCACAGAAATTGCAAGCTGTGCCAAACAGGAGGTTAAAGTCACTGACTCTCCAAGCAGGGAGATTGTTAGTAAAGCATCTGGAATTGTGAACCCGAGGACCAGGATACGAAAACTGAGATGCATTTTAAATCGTTTCCCAATCACACGGTGGACCATACTGTGGGTTTCCCATGCATGTTTTAGCTGGAGGTAGAATCCCTTGAACCTGAAGAGTTGGGACCCATGGAATAAGTACCATGCAGTATGACTTCAAAGGGTCTGCATTTGCTCACCGAAACTCACCAATGCTATCAGCCTGAAGTGTCCAGCCTTATGTCTCAACCAACTCTGGGTGTAGATGTGGTCATTCCCGGTTGCATCACATGCCCTGAGTGAATTATTTAAGAATTGCTCTCTATTTCACTGTCTTTGTGTTTTGTTTTTGAAATTTATTTTGATAATGGGATTTATCGGATTTTCACTGCTGCGTTTCCACCGCTGTACACACGCTTGATTCTCTTACGGAGACATGTATATCCATGGGTTTTAAGATTCTTCCTAGTCAGGTATATTCCTAGGCGTTGAATATGTGGTGTTGAGTCCATTTCGTTGAGCAAGGAGTAGGTCTTGTCTATTACATATTTGGCTTATGGAATGTTATCTGTGCTAATTTCAGTCTCTGGTTTTATGCAGCACCCCAAGGCACCTTTCCCCATAATCAAGCACTAGTTGGTTTTCTAAATTTGAGACCCTGTTCTGTTTTGTAATTCAGTTCATGTGTAGTCAAGTTTACATTCCGTGTATTAGTGATATCTTATGATGTTTCTTTTTCTGTGTGACGTAGTTCACGTAGAATCACCGTACCTGCATCCACTCACTATGGCGCTACGGGCCTGATGACACAGATTTCATTGCTGAGTGATACTGCATTGCACGTACGTGCCACAACTTCTTTATCCATTTTTTGCTTTCTGGGATATTTACCTGATTCTGTAGACGAGCTTCTTGTGAACACAGCCGTCCCAAATATTGGGGTGGCCGTCTGTTTTTGATTTTAATTTCCGTAAGCTATAGGACCATAAGTGGAAGTGCCATAGGCTGTGTTGCTTTGTTTCTTACCTGTTTCAGGAAACACCATACACTTCTCCAGGGTGGCTGCTGGCAATTTACATCCTGCCAATCAACATAACAAGGCTCCCTGTTCTCCATATCCTGTCCTACCTTTCTGGATTTTACACTTTTTTCAGATGGCCCTTTTGCCCGGGGGGCAGTGAGACTTCATTGTAGTGCAGATTTCCTTTACAGGCTTGCTTGGTTGGCCAAAAAGTGCGTATGCGTTTTTTCCTGAATATATTCAGGAAAAAACCATACGCCCTTTTTGGCCAAGTGCATCATTGTCGATGTTCTGCCTCTTTTCCTATGCTTTCACGGCAATTCCAGTCTACCCCCTGCAATCGTTTTCCTGAAACTCTGACCCGCTTTCTAGTCCCCTTCGCAGGCATACTTCAATATATTTTTGGAGGATAGCTGTCATTTATAACTCTGCAGGTTTGTGAATTACAGTGCCCCCGAGCTCCATTCTTCAACTCGCTTTCTTGTGAGCTGGGCACAAAACTACCGGATTGCTTAAGGCCCTAATCTGTTTCCAGCAGGGCACACTGAGCCTTTGTTTAATTCGTCTTCCTGGTGGGCAATGAGGGTTACATTTGCCCGTGCAGACACCTACAGCTAGTCTCTCATTGGTTCTCCCTATTCCTGTTCATCTTGCACAGAAATTGCAAGCTTTGCCAAACAGGAGGTTAAAGACACTGACTCTCCATGCGGGGAGAGTGTTAGTAAAGCATCTGGAATGGTGAACCCGAGGACCAGGATACGAAAACTGAGATGCATTTTAAATCGTTTCCCAATCACATGGTGGACGATACTCTGGGGTTCCCATGCATGTTTTAGCTGGAGGAAGAATCCCTTGAACCTGGAGAGTTGGGACCCATGGAATGTGTACCATGCAGCGTGACTTCAAAGGGTCTGCATTTGCTCACCGAAACTCACCAATGCTATCAGCCTGAAGTGTCCAGCCTTATGTCTCAACCAGCTCTGGGTGTAGATGTGGTCAATCCCGGTTGCATCACATGCCCTGAGTGAATTATTTAAGAATTGCTCTCTATTTCACTGTCTTTGTGTTTTGTTTGCGAAGTTTATTTTGATAATGGGATTTATCGGATTTTGACTGCTGCGTTTCGGCCGCTGTACACACGCTTGATTCTCTTATGGAGACATATATATCCATGGGTTTTAAGATTCTTCCCAGTCAGGTATATTCCTAGGCGTTGAATATGTGGTGTTGGGTCCATTTCGTTGAGCAAGGAGTAGGTCTTGTCTATTACATATTTGGCTTATGGAAAGTTATCTGTTCTAATTTCAGTCTCTGGTTTTATGCAGCACCCCAAGGCACCTTTCCCCATAAGCAAGCACTAGTTGGTTTTCTAAATTTGAGACCCTGTTCTGTTTTGTAATTCAGTTCATGTGTAGTCAAGTTTACATTCCGTGTATTAGTGATATCTTATGTTGTTTCTTTTTCTGTGTGACGTAGTTCACGTAGAATCACCATACCTGCATCCACTCACTATGCCGCTACGGGCCTGATGACACAGATTTCATTGCTGAATGATACTGCATTGCACTTACGTGCCACAACATCTTTATCCATTTTTTGCTTTCTGGGATATTTACCTGGTCCTGTAGACGAGCTTCTTGGGAAGACAGCCGTCCCAAACATTGGGGTGGCTCTCTGTTTTTGATTTTAATTTCCCTAAGTAATAGGACCATAAGTGCAATTGCCATAGGCTGTGTTGCTTTATTTCTTACGTGTTTCAGGAAACACCATACACTTCTCCAGGGTGGCTGTTCACAATTTTCATCCTGCCAATCAGCATAACAAGGCTCCCTGTTCTCCATATCCTGTCCTTCCTTTCTGGATTTTACACTTTTTTCAGATGGCCCTTTTGCCCGGGGGGCAGTGAGATTTCATTGTAGTGCAGAATTCCTTTACAGGCTTGCTTGGTTGGCCAAAAAGGGCCTATGCGTTTTTTCCTGAATATATTCAGGAAAAAACGCATACGCCCTTTTTGGCCAAGTGCATCATTGTCGACATTGTGCCTCTTTCCTATGCTTTCAGGGCAATTCCAGTCTACCCCCTGCAATCGTTTTCCTGAAATTCTGCCCCGCTTTCAAGTCCCCTTCGCAGGCTTACTTCAATATACATTTGGAAGATAGCTGTCATTTATAACTCTGCAGGTTTGTGAATTACAGTGCCCCTGAGCTCCTTTCTTCAACTCACTTTCTTGTGAGCTGGGCACAAAACCGCAGGTCTGCTTAAGGCACTAATCTGTTTCCAGCAGGGCACACTGAGCCTTTGTTTAATTCCTCTTCCTGGTGGGCAATGAGCGTTACATTTGCCCGTGCAGACACCTACAGCTAGTCTCTCATTGGTTCTCCCTATTCCTGTTCATCTTGCACAGAAATTGCAAGCTGTGCCAAAGAGGAGGTTAAAGGCACTGACTCTCCAAGCGGGGAGAGTGTTAGTAAAGCATCTGGAATGGTGAACCCGAGGACCAGGATACGAAAACTGAGATGCATTTTAAATCGTTTCCCAATCACATGGTGGACGATACTCTGGGTTTCCCATGCATGTTTTAGCTGGAGGAAGACTCCCTTGAACCTGGAGAGTTGGGATACATGGAATGGATACCATGCAGTATGACTTCAAAGGGTCTGCATTTGCTCACCGAAACTCACCAATGCTATCAGCCTGAAGTGTCCAGCCTTATGTCTCAACCAGCTCTGGGTGTAGATGTGGTCAATCCCGGTTGCATCACATGCCCTGAGGAATTATTTAAGAATTGCTCTCTATTTCACTGTCTTTGTGTTTTGTTTTCGAAATTTATTTTGATAATGGGATTTATCGGATTTTCACTGCTGCGTTTCGGCCGCTGTACACACGTTTGATTCTCTTACGGAGACATATAAATCCATGGGTTTTAAGATTTTTCCTAGTCAGGTATATTCCTAGGCGTTGAATATGTGGTGTTGAGTCCATTTCGTTGAGTAAGGAGTAGGTCTTGTCTATTACATATTTGGCTTATGGAAAGTTATCTGTGCTAATTTCAGTCTCTGGTTTTATGCAGCACCCCAAGGCACCTTTCCCCATAAGCAAGCACTAGTTGGTTTTCTAAATTTGAGACTCTGTTCTGTTTTGTAATTCAGTTCATGTGTAGTCAAGTTTACATTCCGTGTATTAGAGATATCTTATGATGTTTCTTTTTCTGTGTGACGTAGTTCACGTAGAATCACCGTACCTGCATCCACTCACTATGCCGCTACGGGCCTGATGACACAGATTTCATTGCTGAGTGATATTGCATTGCACGTACGTGCCACAACTTCTTTATCCATTTTTTGCTTTCTGGGATATTTACCTGGTACTGTAGACGAGCTTCTTGGGAACACAGCCGTCCCAAACTTTGGGGTGGATCTCTGTTTTTGATTTTAATTTCCCTAAGCAAGAATACCATAAGTGCAATTACCATAGGCTGTGTTCCTTTATTTCTTACGTGTTTCAGGAAACACCATACACTTATCCAGGGTGGCTGTTGGCAATTTACATCCTCCCAATCAGCGTAACAAGGATCCCTGTTCTCCATATCCTGTCCTACCTTTCTGGATTTTACACTTTTTTCCGATGGCCCTTTTGCCAGGGGGGCAGTGAGACTTCATTGTAGTGCAGATTTATTTACAGGCTTGCTTCGTTGGTCAAAAAGTGCATATGCGTTATTTCCTGAATATATTCAGGAAAAAACGCATACGCCCTTTTTGGCCAAGTGCATCATTGTCGACGTTCTGCCTCTTTTCCTATGCTTTCAGGGCAATTCCAGTCTACCCCCTGCAATGGTTTTCCTGAAACTCTGCCCCGCTTTCAAGTCCCCTTCGCAGGCTTACTTCAATATATTTTTGGATGATAGCTGTCATTTATAACTCTGCAGGTTTGTGAATTACAGTGCCCCTGAGCTCCTTTCTTCAACTCGCTTTCTTGTGAGCTGGGCACAAAACCGCAGGATTGCTTCAGGCCCTAATCTCTTTCCGGCAGGGCACGCTGAGCCTTTGGTTAATTCCTCTTCCTGGTGGGAAATGAGCATTACAATTGCCCGTGCAGACACCTATAGCTAGTCTCTCATTGGTTCTCCCTATTCCTGTTCATCTTGCACAGAAATTGCAAGCTGTGCCAAACAGGAGGTTAAAGGCACTGACTCTCCAAGCGGGGAGAGTGTTAGTAAAGCATCTGGAATGGTGAACCCGAGGACCAGGATACGAAAACTGAGATGCATTTTAAATCGTTTCCCAATCACACGGTGGACCATACTGTGGGTTTCCCATGCATGTTTTAGCTGGAGGAAGAATCCCTTGAACCTGAAGAGTAGGGACCCATGGAATAGGTACCATGCAGTATGATTTCAAAGGGTCTGCATTTGCTCACCGTAACTCACCAATGCTATCAGCCTGAAGTGTACAGCCTTATGTCTCAACCAGCTCTGGGTGTAGATATGGTCAATCCCGGTTGCATCACATGCCCTGAGCGAATTATTTAAGAATTGCTCTCTATTTCACTGTCTTTGTGTTTTGTTTTCGAAATTAATTTGATAATGGGATTTATCCGATTTTCACTTCTGCGTTTCGGCCACTGTACACATGCTTGATTCTCTTACGGAGACATATATATCCATGGGTATTAAGATTCTTCCTAGTCAGGTATATTCCTAGGCATTGAATATGTGGTGTTGGTTCCATTTCATTGAGCAAGGAGTAGGTATTGTCTAGTACATATTTGGCTTATGGAAAGTTATCGGTGCTAATTTCAGTCTCTGGTTTTATCCAACACCCCAAGGCACATTTCCCCATAAGCAAGAACTAGTTGGTTTTCTAAATTTGAGACACTGTTCTGTTTTGTAATTCAGTTCATGTGTAGTCACGTTTACATTCCGTGTATTAGTGATATCTTATGATGTTTCTTTTTCTGTGTGATGTAGTTCACGTAGAATCACCATACCTGCATCCACTCACTATGCCGCTACGGGCCTGATGACACAGATTTCATTGCTGAGTGATATTGCATTGCACGTACGTGCCACAACTTCTTTATCCATTTTTTGCTTTCTGGGATATTTACCTGGTACTGTAGACGAGCTTCTTGGGAACACAGCCGTCCCAAACTTTGGGGTGGCTCTCTGTTTTTGATGTTAATTTACCTAAGCAATAGGTCCATAAGTGCAATTACCATAGGCTGTGTTGCTTCATTTCTTACGTGTTTCAGGAAACACCATACACTTCTCCTGGGAGGCTGTTGGCAAATTCCATCCTGCCAATCAGCATAACAAGTCTCCCTGTTCTCCATATCCTGTCCTACCTTTCTGGATTTTACACTTTTTTCAGATGGCCATTTTGCCCGGGGGCGCAGTGAGATTTCATTGTAGTGCAAATTTCATTTACAGGCTTGCTTGGTTGGCCAAAAAGGGCATATGTGTTTTTTTCCTGAATATATTCAGGAAAAAAACGCATACGCCCTTTTTGGCCAAGTGCATCATTGTCGACGTTGTGCCTCTTTTCCTATGCTTTCAGGGCAATTCCAGTCTACCCCCTGCAATCTTTTTACTGAAATTCTGCCCCGCTTTCAAGTCCCCTTCGCAGGTTTAATTCAATATACTTTTGGAAGATAGCTGTCATTTATAACTCTACAGGTTTGTGAATTACAGTGCCCCTGAACTCCTTTCTTCAACTCGCTTTCCTGTGAGCTGGGCACAAAACCGCAGGATTGCTTCAGGCACTAATCTGTTTCCAGCAGGGCACGCTGAGCCTTTGGTTAATTCCTCTTCCTGGTGGGAAATGAGCGTTACATTTGCCCGTGCAGACACCTACAGCTAGTCTCTCATTGGTTCTCCCTATTCCTGTTCATCTTGCACAGAAATTGCAAGCTGTGCCAAAGAGGAGGTTAAAGGCACTGACTCTCCAAGCGGGGAGAGTGTTAGTAAAGCATCTGGAATGGTGAACCCGAGGACCAGGATACGAAAACTGAGATGCATTTTAAATCGTTTCCCAATCACACGGTGGACGATACTCTGGGTTTCCCATGCATGTTTTAGCTGGAGGAAGAATCCCTTGAACCTGGAGAGTGGGGACTCACGGAATGGGTACCATGCAGTATGACTTCAAAGGGTCTGCATTTGCTCACCGAAACTCACCAATGCTATCAGCCTGAAGTGTCCAGCCTTATGTCTCAACCAGCTCTGTGTGTAGATGTGGTCAATCCGGGTTTCATCACATGCCCTGAGTGAATTATTTAAGAATTGCTCTCTATTTCACTGTCTTTGTGTTTTGTTTTCGAAATTTATTTGGATAATGGGATTTATCGGATTTTCACTGCTGTGTTTCGGCCGCTGTACACACGCTTGATTCTCTTACGGAGACATATATATCCATGGGTTTTAAGATTCTTCCTAGTCAGGTATATTCCTAGGCGTTGAATATGTGGTGTTGGGTCCATTTCGTTGAGCAAGGAGTAGGTCCTGTCTATTACGTATTTGGCTTATGGAATGTTACCTGTGCTAATTTCAGTCTCTGGTTTTATGCAGCACCCCAACGCACCTTTCCCCATAAGCAAGCACTAGTTGGTTTTCTAAATTTGAGACCCTGTTCTGTTTTGTAATTCAGTTCATGTGTAGTCAAGTTTACATTCCGTGTATTAGTGATATCTTATGATGTTTCTTTTTCTGTGTGACGTAGTTCACGTAGAATCACCGTACATGCATCCACTCACTATGCCGCTACGGGCCTGATGACACAGATTTCATTGCTGAGTGATATTGCATTGTACGTACGTGCCACAACTTCTTTATCCATTTTTTGCTTTCTGGGATATTTACCTGATACTGTAGACGAGCTTCTTGTGAACACAGCCGTCCCAAATATTGGGGTGGCTGTCTGTTTTTTATTTTAATTTCCCTAAGCAATAAGACCATAAGTGCAATTGCCATAGGCTGTGTTGCTTTATTTCTTACGTGTTTCAGGAAACACCATACACTTCTCCAGGGTGGCTGTTGGCAATTTACATCCTGCCATTCATCATAACAAGGCTCCCTGTTCTCCATATCCTGTCCTACCTTTCTGGATTTTACACTTTTTTCAGAAGGCCCTTTTGCCCGGGGGGGCAGTGAGATTTCATTGTAGTGCAGATTTCCTTTACAGGCTTGCTTGGTTGGCCAAAAATTGCGTATGCGTTTTTTCCTGAATATATATATTCAGGAAAAAACGCATACGCACTTTTTGGCCAAGTGCATCATTGTCCTCGTTCTGCCTGTTTTCCTATGTTTTAAATGCAACTCCAGTCTTCCTCCCAGATTGGTTTCCTGCAATTCTGCCTCACTTTCAAGTCCTCTTCGCAGCCTTACTTCAATATAATTTTGGATGATTGCTGTCACTTATAACTGTGCAGGTTTGTGAATTACAGTGCCCCTGAGCTCCTTTCTCCAACTCGCTTTCTTGTGAGCTGACTGCAAAACCGCAAGATAGCTTCAGACCCTAATCTGGTTCCGGCAGTGTATGCTGAGCATTTGGTTAATTCATCTTCCTGTTGGGAAATGAGACTTAAATTTGCCCTTCCAAACATCTACAGCTACTTTCTCATTGGTTCTCCCTATTCCTGTTCATCTTCCGCAGAAATTGCAAACTGGGCCAAACAGGAGGTTAAAGGCACCGACTCACCTAGTCGGGTGAGTGTTAGTAAAGCATCTGGAATGCCGAGCCCGAGTACAAGGGAATGAAATTTGAGATGCCTTTAAAAACGTTTCTAGATCACACAGTGGACAATATTCTGGGCTCCCCGTGCATTTTTTAGCTGAAAGAAGAATCCATTTAACCTGGACAGTTGGGACTCATGGAATAGGTACCATGCAGTATGACTTCAAAGGGTCTGCTTTTGCTCACCGAACCTCAACAAACCAATGAGCCCAAGTGTTCTGCCTTATGTCTCACCCAGCTCTAGGTGTAGATGTGCTGAATCCAGGTTGCATCACTAGCCCTGATTGAAATATTTAAGAATTGTTCTGTATTTCTCTGTTATTGTGGTTTTTCTTGAAATTTATATTGATAATGGGATTTAGATGATTTTCACTGCTGCGTTTATGCTGCTGTACACACGCTTGATTCTCTTACGGGGACATATAAATCCATCGGTTTTTAGATTCTTACTAGTCAGGTATATTCCTAGGTCTTGAATATGGGGTGTCAAGTCCATTTCGTTGAGCAAGGAGTAGGTCTATTCTATTACATATTTGTTTTAGGAACGGTATGTGTGCTAATTTCAGTCTCTGGTTTTATGCAGCAGCCCAACCCACCTTTCCCATTAAGCAAGCATAAGTAGGTTTTCTAAATTTGAGACCCTGTTCTGTTTTGTAATTCAGTTCATGTGTAGCCAAGATTAAGTTCCGTGTATTAGTGACATCTTATGATGTTTCTTTTTCTGTGTGACTTATTTCACTTAGAATCATCATACCTGAATCCACTCATTATGTTGCTTTGGACCTGAAGACATAGATTTCATTGCTGAGTGATATTCAGTTGTAGGTAAGTACCACTAATTCTTTATCCAAATTTCACTTTCTGGGATATTTAACTTGTATCATAGACGAGGTTCTTGTAAAAGGAGCCATCCCAAACTTTGGCATAGATGTGTCTTTTTGATTTCATTTCCCTAAGGTAAAGAACCATAAGAGGAAGTGCTCTGGGTTGGGGTTAGGGTTAGGGTTTGGGGATGGGGATGGTTTAAGGTACAGGTTATATTACTACAACAATTTAGGGTGAGCATAGGTGTGAGGGTACGGATTAGTGTTAGTGTATGGATTAACATTAGGAGACAGGTTAAGGTAAGGCTTCACGTAAGGTTTAGGGTTAGGGTTAATGGACAGGGACGGATTCGGGTAAAGGTTAGGGTACGAAAACGGTTTAGGGTGAGCATACGTGTTACGGTAATGGTTAGTGTCACCGTATGGGCTAGGAATAGGGGACGGGTTAGGGTAAGTCTTCGCATAAGTGTTAGGGGTAGGCTTAGGGGAAGGGGATGGTTTAGGGTACATGTTAGGGTACGACAATGGTTTAGGGGAGCGTACGTGTTTGGGTATGGTTTAGTGTAAGTGAACTGGTTAGGAATAGGGGATGCGTTAGGGTTCGGCTTTGGGTAAGGGTTAGGTTTAGGGTTAGGCTCAGGGGACGGGTAAGGTTTAGGGTGAGCGTATGTATTAGAGTACGAGATAGTGTTAGTGTACGGGTTAGGGTTAGGGGAAGGGTTAGGGTAAGGTTTAGTGTAAGGGTTAGTTTTAGCATTTGGGTTAGGGGACGGGAATGGTTTAGTGTACAGGTTAGGTACGACAACATTTTTGGGTGAGCGTAACAGTTAGGGTACGTATTAGTGTTAGCGTACGGTTTAGGGTTAGATGACGTGTTAGGGTAAGGCTTCGGGTAAGGGTTAGTGTTAAGTTTAGGGTTAGGGTATGGGGAAGGTTTAGGATACAGGTTGGGGTACGACAACTAATTAAGTAGAACATATATGTTAGGGGATGGGTTCATGTTAGTGTATGGGTTAGGATTAGTGGACGGGTTAGTGTAATGCTTTGGGAAAGGGTTAGGTTTAGAGTTAGGGTTAGGGCACAGGGATGGTTTACAGTTCAGATCATGGTAGGACAATGGTTTAGGGTCTGCGTATGTGTTAGGGTATTGGTTAGGGTTAGCGTACAGTTTAGGATTAGGGGATGGGTTAGGGTAAGGCTTCAGGTAAGGGTTAGGGGTAGGGTTAGGGGATGGAGACAGGGACGGTTTAGGGTACAGGTTAGTGTAAGACAAAGGTTTAGGGTGAGCATAGCAGTTAGAGTAAGAGTTAGTGTTAGCGTACGGGTTTAGATTAGGGGACGGGTTACTGTAAGGTTTAGGGAAAGTGTTAGGGTTAGGGGATGGGGACGGTTTAGGGTACAGTGTAGGGTAAAACAAGAGTTTTGGTTGAGCGTACATTTTAGGCTATGGGTTAGTGTTAGCGTATGGGTTAAGATTAGAGGACGTGTTAGGGTAAGGTTTCGGATAAGAGTTAGGGTTAAGGTTAGGGGATGGGGATGGTTTTTGTTACAGGTTAGGGTATGACAACGGTTTAGGGTGAGTGTACATGATAGGGTATGGGTTAGCGTTAGCCTACAGTTTCGGATTATGGGACGGGTTAAGGTAAGACTTCGGGTAAGGGTAAGATTTAGGGTTCGGGTTGGGGGACGGGGACGGTTTAGGGTACAGTTTAGTGTATGACAACAGTTTAGGTTGACTACACGTGTTAAGGTATGGGTTAGTGTTTGCAAACGGGTTAGGATTACGGGAGGTGTTAGGGTAAGGCTTCGGCTAAGGCTTAAGTTTAGGTTTAGGGGATGGGGACGTTTTAGGGTACAGGATAGGGTACGACAATTGTTTAGTGTGAGTGTACATGTTAGGATACAGGTTAGTGATAGCGTATGGGTTAGGATTACCGATGGGTTAGCGTAAGGCTTTGGGTAAGGGTTCGGGTTAGGGTTAGGGTTAGGGGATGGGGACAGTTTAGTGTACAATTTAAGGTACGACAATGGTATAGGGTGAGCATAAGTGTTAGGGTACATGTTAGTGTTAGTTTATGGGTTAGGATTAGGGGAAGGGTTAGTATAAGGTTTCGGGAAACAGTTTGAGGTTGGGGACAACGACGATTTATGGTACAGGTTAGGGTATGACAATGATTTAGGGTGAGCGTACGTGTTAGGTTATGGGTTAGTATTAGCGTACGGGTTAGGATTAAGGGACGGGTTAGGGTAAAGCTTCACGTAAGGGTTAGGTTTAGGTTTAGGTTTAGGGTTATTGTTAGGGGACTGGGACCATTTAGGATACAGGTTAGGGAATGACAAAAGTTTAGGGTGAGCGTATGTTTTAGGGTACATGTTAGTGCTACCATAAGGGTTAGGATTAGTGTAAGGTTTAGAGACATGATTCGGGTATGTGTTAGTGTTAGGGAACAGGGACAGGGACGGTTTAGGGTACAGGTTAGGGTACGACAACAGTTTAGGGTGAGCATACATGTTAGGGCACAGGTTAGTGTTAGCATATGGGTTAGAATTAGGGGACTGGTTAGGGTAAGGCTTAGGGTAAGGGTTAGGGTTAGGGTTAGGGTTAGGAGATGGAGACGGTTCAAGGTACAGGTTAGGGTACCACAATGTGTTAGTGTGAGAATACATGTTAGGGTAAGGTTTAGTGTTAGTGTATGGTCCATGATTAGTGGAAGGGATAGGGTAAGACGTCGGGTTAGGGTTAGGGTTAGGGGATGGGAACGGTTTAGGGTATAGGTTAGAATACGACAGCAGTTTAGGTTGAGTGTACATGTTAGGGTATGTGTTAGTGCTAGCATACGGTTTAGGATTAGGGGACAGTTTAGACTAAGGCTTCGGGTAATGATTAGGTTTATGGTTAGGGTTAGGGATTAGGTTAGTGAATGGGAACGGTTTAGGGTACAATTTAGTGTACGACAACGATTTAAGGTGAGCGTAGGTGTAAGGGTATGGGTTAGTGTTGGCGTACGGATTAGGATTAGGGGACGGGTTAGGATAAGGCTTCGGGTAAGGGTTAGGGTTATGGTTAATGTTAGGGGACAGGGCCAGGGACGATTTAAGGTACAGGTTTGGGGAAGACAATGGTTTAGGGTGAGTGTACATGTTAGGGTATGTGTTAGTGTTAGCGTACCAGTTAGGCTTAGGTGACGGGTTAGGGTAAGGCTTCGGATAAGGGTTAGGGTTAGGGTTATGGGACAGGGACTGTTTAGGTACAGGTTAGTGTATGACAACGGTTTTCATTGAGCATACAAGTTAGGGTAGGTGTAAATGTTAGCATACGGGTTAGGATTAGGGGACGGGTTAGGGTAACTTTTCCGGTAAGGATTAGGGTTAGGGTTAGGGGACAGGGAAGGTTTAGAGTACAGGTTAGTGTACGACAACGGTTTAGTGTGATCGTACGAGTTAGGGTATGGGTTAGTGTTAGCGCACGGTTTAGGATTAGGGGATGTGTTAGGGTAAGGCTTCAGGTAAGTGTTAGAGTTAGGGTTAGTGGATGAGGACGTGTTAGGGTACAGGTTAGGGTACGACAATGCTTTAGGGTGAGCGTACATGTTAGGGTACTGGTCAGTGTTAGCATTTGGGTTAGGATTAGGGGACAGGTTAGTGTAAGGCTTCGTGTAAGTGTTAGGGTGAGGGATAGGGTTGGGGAAAGGGACGGTTTAGGGTACAGATTAGGGTACGACAGCGATTTAGGGAGAGCCTACGTGTTAGGGTACAGTTTAGTGTTAGCGTATGGGTTAGGATTTGGGGATGGTTTAGGGACAGGCATCTGTAAAGATTTAGGTTTAGCATTATGGGACGGGGACGGTTTAGGGAAAAGGTTAGGATACCACAGCGGTTTAGGGTGAGCGTAGGTGTTAGGGTACGGGTTAGTGTTAGCGTATGGATTAGGTATAGGGGACGTGTTAGGGTAAGGCTTCGGGTAAGGGTTAGGGTTAGGGTTAGGGTTAGGGGACGGGGAGGGTTTAGGGGACAGGTTAGGGTTAGGGTTAGGGTTAAGGTTAGGGTTAGGGTTAGGGGACAGGGACGGTTTAGGGGACAGGTTAGGTTACGACAACGGTTTAGGGTGAGCGTACGTGTTAGGGTATGGGTTAGTGTTAGCGTACTGTTTAGAATTAGGGGACGGGTTACGGTAAGGTTTCGGGAAAGGGTTAGGGTTAGGGTTAGGGGATGGGGACGGTTGAGGGGACAGGTTTGGGTACGACAATGATTTAGGGTGAGTGTACGTGTTAGGGTATGGGTTAGTGATAGCCTACGGGTTAGGATTAAGGGTCGGGTTAGGGTAAGGCTTCGAGTAAGGTTTAGGGTTAAGATTAGGGGACGGGGACGGTTTAGGGGACAGGTTCGGTTACGACAACGGTTTAGGGTGAGCGTACGTGTCAGGGTACGGGTTAGTGTTAGCATAAGGGTTAGGATTAGGGGACGGGTTACGGTAAGGCTTCGCGTAAGGGTTAGGTTTAGGGTTAGGGTTAGGGTTAGGGGAGGGGGACGGTTTAGGGGACAGGTTAGGGTACGACAACGGCATAGGGTGAGTGTACATGTTAGGGTATGGGTTAGTGTTAGCGTACGGGTTAGCATTAGGGGACGGGTTAGGGTAAGGCTTCGGGTAAGGGTTAAGTTTAGGGTTAGGGTTAGGGTTAGGGGACGGGCACGGGGACGGTTTATGGTATAGGTTAGGGTTAGGGTTAGGGTTAGGGGACGGGGACGGTTTAGGGGACCGGTTAGAGTTCGACAACTCTTTAGGGTGAGCGTACGTGTTAGGGTACGGGTTAGTGTTAGCGTACGGGTTCGTATTAGGTGACCGGTCAGGGTAAGGCTTCGGGTAAGGGTTAGGGTTAGGGAAAGGGTTAGTGTTAGGGTTAGGGGACGGGGACGGTTTAGGGGAAAGGTTAGGATACGACAACGGTTTAGGGTGAGCGTACGTGTTAGGGTACGGGTTAGTGTTAGCGTACGGCTTAGGATTAGGAGACGGGTTTGGGTAAGGCTTCGGGAAAGGGTTACGGTTAGGGTTATGGTTAGGGTTAGGATTAGGGGAAGGGGACGGTTTAGGGGACAGGTTAGAGTATGACAGAGGGTTAGGGTGAGCGTACGTGTTAGGGTATGGGTTAGTGTTAGCGTACGGTTTAGGATTATGGTACGGGTTAGTGTAAGGCTTCGGGTAAGTGTTAGCGTTAGGTTTAGTCTTAGGGTTATGGGTCGGGGACGGGGACAGTTTAGGGGACTGGTTAGGATTAGGGTTAGGGTTAGGGTTAGGGGACGGGGACGGTTTAGGGGACAGGTTAGGGTTCGACAACGGTTTAGGGTGAGCGTAGGTTTTAGGGTACGGGTTAGTATTAGTGTACGGGTTAGGATTAGGTGACGGGTTAGTGTAAGGCATCGGGTAAGGGTTAGGGTTAGGGTTAGTATTAGGGTTAGGGGACGGGGATGGGGACGGTTTAGGGGACAGGTTTGTGTGCGACAACGGTTTAGGTTGAGCGTACGTGTTAGGGTACGGGTTAGTGTTAGCCTAAGGGTTTGGATTAGCAGACGGGTTAGGGTAAGGCTTCGGGTAAGGGTTAGGGTTAGGGTTAGGGTTAGGTTTAGGGTTAGGTGACGGGGACGGTTTAGGGGAGAGGTTAGGGTACGACAACGGTTTAGGGTGAGCGTATGTGTTAGGGTACGGTTTAGTGTTAGCGTACGGGTTAGGATTAGGGGACGGGTTAGCGTAAGGCTTCGGGTAAGAGTTAGGGTTAGGGTTAGGGGACGGGGACGGTTTAGGGGACAGGTTAGGGTACGACAATGGTTTAGGGTGAGCGTACGTGTTAGGGTACGGGATAGTGTTAGCGTACGTGTTAGGATTAGGGGACGTGTTAGGGTAAGGCTTCGGGTAAGTGTTAGGGTTAGGGTTAGGGTTAGGGTTAGGGGACGGGGACGGTTTAGGGGACAGGTTAGTGTACGACAACGGTTTAGGGTGAGCGTACGTGTTAGGGTAAGTGATAGTGTTACCGTACGGGTTACGATTAGGGGACGGGTTAGGGTAAGGCTTCGGGTAAGGGTTAGGGTTAGGGCTAGGGTTAGGTTTAGGGGACGGGGACGGTTTAGGGGACAGGTTAGGGTACGACAACTGTTTAGGGTGGGCGTACGTGTTAGGACATTGGTTAGTGTTAGCGTACGGGATAGGATTAGGGGACGGGTTAGGGTGAGTCTTGGGGTAAGGGTTAGGGTTACGGTTAGGGTTAGGGGACGGTTTAGGGGACAGTTTAGGGTACGACAACGGTTTAGGGTGAGCGTACGTGTTAGGGTACGGGTTAGTGTTAGCGTACGGGTTAGGATTATGGGACGGGTTAGGGTAAGGCTTCGGGTAAGTGTAGGGGTTAGGGTTAGTGTTAGGGATAGGGGACGGGGATGGGGAGGGTTTAGGGTACAGGTCAGGGTGCGACAACGGTTTAGGGTGAGCGTACGTGTTAGGGTACATGTTAGTGTTAGCCTAAGGGTTTGGATTAGGGGACGGGTTAGGGTAAGGCTTCAGGTAAGGTTACGGTTAGGGTTAGGGTTAGGGTTAGGGTACGGGGACGGTTTAGGGGACAGGTTAGGGTACGACAATGGTTTATGGTGAGCGTACGTGTTACGGTACGGGTTAGTGTTAGCGTACGGGTTAGGATTAGGGGACAGGTTATGGTAAGGCTACGGGTAAGGGTTACGGTTAGGGTTAGGGTTAGGGTTAGGGTTAGGGGACGGGGACGGTTTAGGGGAGAGGTTAGTGTACGACAGCGGTTTAGGGTGAGCGTACGTGTTAGGGTACGGGTTACTGTTAGCGTACGTGTTAGGATTAGGGGACGTGTTAGTGTAAGGCTTCGGGTAAGGGTTGGGTTAGGGTTAGGGGACGGGGACTGGGACGGTTTAGGGGACAAGTTAGGGTACGTCAACGGTTTAGGGTGAGTGTACGTGTTAGGGTATGGGTTAGTGTTAGCATACGGGTTAGGATTAGGGGACGGGTTAGGTTAAGGCTTGGGGTAAGGGTTAGGGTTAGTGATCGGGTTAGGGTTAGGGTTAGGGGACAGGGAAGGTTTAGGGGACAGGTTAGGATATGACAACGGTTTAGGGTGAGCGTACGTGTTAGGGTACGGGTTAGTGTTAGCGTACGGCTTAGGATTATGGGACGGGTTAGGGTAAGGCTTCGGTTAAGGATTAGGGTTAGGGTTAGGGGACGGCGACGGTTTAGGGGACAGGTTAGGGTACGACAACGGTTTAGGTTGAGCGTACATGTTACGGTATGGGTTAGTGTTAGCGTACGGGTTAGGATTAGGGGACGGGTTAGGGTAAGGCTTCGGGTAAGGGTTAGGGTTAGGGTTAGGGTTAGGGTTAGGGTGAGGGTTAGGAGACGGGGACGGTTTAGGGGACAGGTTAGTGTACGACTACGGTTTAGGGTGAGCGTACGTGTTAGGGTACGGGTTAGTGTTAGCGTACGGGTTAGGATTAGGGGACGGGTTAGGGTAAGGCTTCGGGTAAGGGTTAGGGTTAGGGGACGGGGACGGTTTAGGGGACAGGTTAGGGTACGACAACGGTTTAGGGTGAGCGTACGTGTTAGGGTACGGGTTAGTATTAGTGTACAGGTTAGGATTAGGGTACGGGTTAGGGTAAGGCTTCGGGGAAGGGTTAGGGTTAGGGTTAGTATTAGGGTTAGGGGACGGGGATGGGGACGGTTTAGGGGACAGGTAAGTGTGCGACAACGGTTTAGGTTGAGCGTACGTGTTAGGGTACGGGTTAGTGTTAGCCTAAGGGTTTGGATTAGCGGACGGGTTAGGGTAAGGCTTCGCGTAAGGTTAGGGTTAGAGTTAGGGTTAGGGTTAGGGTACGGGGATGGTTTAGGGGACAGGTTAGGGTACGACAACAGTTTAGTGTGAGCGTACGTGTTAGGGTACGGGTTAGTGTGAGCGTACGGGTTAGGATTAGGGGACGGGTAAGGGTAAGGCTTCGGGTAAGGGTTAGGGTTAGGGTAAGGGTTAGGGTTAATGTTAGGTGACGGGGACGGTTTAGGGGACAGGTTAGGTTACGACAACGGTTTACGGTGAGCGTACGTGTTAGGGTACGGGTTAGTGTTAGCGTATGGGTTAGGATTAGGGGACGGGTTAGGGTAAGGCTTTGGGTAAGGATTAGGGATAGGGTTAGGGGACGGGGACGGTATAGGGGACAGGTTAGGGTACAACAATGGTTTAGCGTGAGCGTACGTGTTAGGGTACGGGATAGTGTTAGTGTACGGGTTAGGATTAGGGGACGGGTTAGGGTAAGGCTTCGGGTAAGGGTTAGGGTTAGGGTTAGGGTTAGGGTTAGGTTTAGGGGACGGGGACGGTTTAGGGGACAGGTTAGGGTACGACAAAGGTTTAGGGTGAGCGTACGTGTTAGGGTACGGGTTAGTGTTAGCGTACGGGTTAGGATTAGGGGACGGGTTAGTGTAAGGCTTCGGGTAAGTGTTAGGGTTAGGGTTAGGGTACGGAGACAGTTTAGGGGACAGGTTAGGGTACGACAATGGTTTAGGGTGAGCGTATGTGTTAGGGTACGGGATAGTGTTAACGTACGGGTTAGGATTAGGGGACGGGTTAGGGTAAGGCTTCGGGTAAGGGTTAGAGTTAGGGTTAGGGTTAGGGTTAGGGTTAGGGGACGGGGACGGTTTAGGGGACAGGTTAGGGTACGACAATGGTTTATGGTGAGCGTACGTGTTACGGTACGGGTTAGTGTTAGCGTACGGGTTAGGATTAGGGGACGGGTTATGGTAAGGCTACGGGTAAGGGTTACGGTTAGGGTTAGGGTTAGGGTTAGGGTTAGGGGACGGGGACGGTTTAGGGGAGAGGTTAGTGTACGACAGCGGTTTAGGGTGAGCGTACGTGTTAGGGTACGGGTTACTGTTAGCGTACATGTTAGGATTAGGGGACGTGTTAGTGTAAGGCTTCGGGTAAGGGTTGGGTTAGGGTTAGGGGACGGGGACTGGGACGGTTTAGGGGACAAGTTAGGGTACGTCAATGGTTTAGGGTGAGTGTACGTGTTAGGGTATGGGTTAGTGTTAGCATACGGGTTAGGATTAGGGGACGGGTTAGGTTAAGGCTTGGGGTAAGGGTTAGGGTTAGTGATCGGGTTAGGGTTAGGGTTAGGGGACAGGGAAGGTTTAGGGGACAGGTTAGGATATGACAACGGTTTAGGGTGAGCGTACGTGTTAGGGTACGGGTTAGTGTTAGCGTACGGCTTAGGATTATGGGACGGGTTAGGGTAAGGCTTCGGTTAAGGATTAGGGTTAGGGTTAGGGGACGGCGACGGTTTAGGGGACAGGTTAGGGTACGACAACGGTTTAGGTTGAGCGTACATGTTACGGTATGGGTTAGTGTTAGCGTACGGGTTAGGATTAGGGGACGGGTTAGGGTAAGGCTTCGGGTAAGGGTTAGGGTTAGGGTTAGGGTTAGGGTTAGGGTTAGGGTTAGGAGACGGGGACGGTTTAGGGGACAGGTTAGTGTACGACTACGGTTTAGGGTGAGCGTACGTGTTAGGGTACGGGTTAGTGTTAGCGTACGGGTTAGGATTAGGGGACGGGTTAGGGTAAGGCTTCGGGTAAGGGTTAGGGTTAGGGGACGGGGACGGTTTAGGGGACAGGTTAGGGTACGACAGCGGTTTAGGGTGAGCGTACGTGTTAGGGTACGGGTTAGTATTAGTGTACGGGTTAGGATTAGGTTACGGGTTAGGGTAAGGCTTCGGGGAAGGGTTAGGGTTAGGGTTAGTATTAGGGTTAGGGGACGGGGATGGGGACGGTTTAGGGGACAGGTAAGTGTGCGACAACGGTTTAGGTTGAGCGTACGTGTTAGGGTACGGGTTAGTGTTAGCCTAAGGGTTTGGATTAGCGGACAGGTTAGGGTAAGGCTTCGCGTAAGGTTATGGTTAGAGTTAGGGTTAGGGTTAGGGTACGGGGATGGTTTAGGGGACAGGTTAGGGTACGACAACAGTTTAGTGTGAGCGTACGTGTTAGGGTACGGGTTAGTGTGAGCGTACGGGTTAGGATTAGGGGACGGGTAAGGGTAAGGCTTCGGGTAAGGGTTAGGGTTAGGGTAAGGGTTAGGGTTAATGTTAGGTGACGGGGACGGTTTAGGGGACAGGTTAGGTTACGACAACGGTTTACGGTGAGCGTACGTGTTAGGGTACGGGTTAGTGTTAGCGTATGGGTTAGGATTAGGGGACGGGTTAGGGTAAGGCTTTGGGTAAGGATTAGGGATAGGGTTAGGGGACGGGGACGGTATAGGGGACAGGTTAGGGTACAACAATGGTTTAGCGTGAGCGTACGTGTTAGGGTACGGGATAGTGTTAGTGTACGGGTTAGGATTAGGGGACGGGTTAGGGTAAGGCTTCGGGTAAGGGTTAGGGTTAGGGTTAGGGTTAGGGTTAGGTTTAGGGGACGGGGACGGTTTAGGGGACAGGTTAGGGTACGACAAAGGTTTAGGGTGAGCGTACGTGTTAGGGTACGGGTTAGTGTTAGCGTACGGGTTAGGATTAGGGGACGGGTTAGTGTAAGGCTTCGGGTAAGTGTTAGGGTTAGGGTTAGGGTACGGAGACAGTTTAGGGGACAGGTTAGGGTACGACAATGGTTTAGGGTGAGCGTATGTGTTAGGGTACGGGATAGTGTTAACGTACGGGTTAGGATTAGGGGACGGGTTAGGGTAAGGCTTCGGGTAAGGGTTAGAGTTAGGGTTAGGGTTAGGGTTAGGGTTAGGGGACGGGGACGGTTTAGGGGACAGGTTAGGGTATGACAACGGTTTAGGGTGAGCGTACGTGTTAGGGTACGGGATAGTGTTACCGTACGGGTTACGATTAGGGGACGGTTTAGGGTAAGGTTTCGGGTAAGGGTTAGGGTAAGGGTTAGGGTTAGGGTTAGGTTTAGGGGATGGGGACGGTTTAGGGGACAGGTTAGGGTACGACAACTGTTTAGGGTGGGCGTACGTGTTAGGACATTGGTTAGTGTTAGCGTACGGGATAGGATTAGGGGACGGGTTAGGGTGAGTCTTGGCGTAAGGGTTAGGGTTACGGTTAGGGTTAGGGGACGGTTTAGGGGACAGGTTAGGGTACGACAACGGTTTAGGGTGAGCGTACGTGTTAGGGTACGGGTTAGTGTTAGCGTACGGGTTAGGATTATGGGACGGGTTAGGGTAAGGCTTCGGGTAAGTGTAGGGGTTAGGGTTAGTGTTAGGGATAGGGGACGGGGATGGGGAGGGTTTAGGGTACAGGTCAGGGTGCGACAACGGTTTAGGGTGAGCGTACGTGTTAGGGTACATGTTAGTGTTAGCCTAAGGGTTTGGATTAGGGGACGGGTTAGGGTAAGGCTTCAGGTAAGGTTACGGTTAGGGTTAGGG
Source organism: Phocoena phocoena (assembly GCF_963924675.1). Taxonomy (NCBI): domain Eukaryota; kingdom Metazoa; phylum Chordata; class Mammalia; order Artiodactyla; family Phocoenidae; genus Phocoena; species Phocoena phocoena. The sequence continues at coordinate 149,230 of NW_027077514.1, read as the reverse complement.
TTAGGGTTAGGGTACGGGGACGGTTTAGGGGACAGGTTAGGGTACGACAATGGTTTATGGTGAGCGTACGTGTTACGGTACGGGTTAGTGTTAGCGTACGGGTTAGGATTAGGGGACGGGTTATGGTAAGGCTACGGGTAAGGGTTACGGTTAGGGTTAGGGTTAGGGTTAGGGTTAGGGGACGGGGACGGTTTAGGGGAGAGGTTAGTGTACGACAGCGGTTTAGGGTGAGCGTACGTGTTAGGGTACGGGTTACTGTTAGCGTACGTGTTAGGATTAGGGGACGTGTTAGTGTAAGGCTTCGGGTAAGGGTTGGGTTAGGGTTAGGGGACGGGACTGGGACGGTTTAGGGGACAAGTTAGGGTACGTCAACGGTTTAGGGTGAGTGTACGTGTTAGGGTATGGGTTAGTGTTAGCATACGGGTTAGGATTAGGGGACGGGTTAGGTTAAGGCTTGGGGTAAGGGTTAGGGTTAGTGATCGGGTTAGGGTTAGGGTTAGGGGACAGGGAAGGTTTAGGGGACAGGTTAGGATATGACAACGGTTTAGGGTGAGCGTACGTGTTAGGGTACGGGTTAGTGTTAGCGTACGGCTTAGGATTATGGGACGGGTTAGGGTAAGGCTTCGGTTAAGGATTAGGGTTAGGGTTAGGGGACGGGGACGGTTTAGGGGACAGGTTAGGGTACGACAACGGTTTAGGTTGAGCGTACATGTTACGGTATGGGTTAGTGTTAGCGTACGGGTTAGGATTAGGGGACGGGTTAGGGTAAGGCTTCGGGTAAGGTTTAGGGTTAGGGTTAGGGTTAGGGTTAGGGTTAGGGTTAGGAGACGGGGACGGTTTAGGGGACAGGTTAGTGTACGACTACGGTTTAGGGTGAGCGTACGTGTTAGGGTACGGGTTAGTGTTAGCGTACGGGTTAGGATTAGGGGACGGGTTAGGGTAAGGCTTCGGGTAAGGGTTAGGGTTAGGGGACGGGGACGGTTTAGGGGACAGGTTAGGGTACGACAACGGTTTAGGGTGAGCGTACGTGTTAGGGTACGGGTTAGTATTAGTGTACGGGTTAGGATTAGGGTACGGGTTAGGGTAAGGCTTCGGGGAAGGGTTAGGGTTAGGGTTAGTATTAGGGTTAGGGGACGGGGATGGGGACGGTTTAGGGGACAGGTAAGTGTGCGACAACGGTTTAGGTTGAGCGTACGTGTTAGGGTACGGGTTAGTGTTAGCCTAAGGGTTTGGATTAGCGGACGGGTTAGGGTAAGGCTTCGCGTAAGGTTAGGGTTAGAGTTAGGGTTAGGGTTAGGGTACGGGGATGGTTTAGGGGACAGGTTAGGGTACGACAACAGTTTAGTGTGAGCGTACGTGTTAGGGTACGGGTTAGTGTGAGCGTACGGGTTAGGATTAGGGGACGGGTAAGGGTAAGGCTTCGGGTAAGGGTTAGGGTTAGGGTAAGGGTTAGGGTTAATGTTAGGTGACGGGGACGGTTTAGGGGACAGGTTAGGTTACGACAACGGTTTACGGTGAGCGTACGTGTTAGGGTACGGGTTAGTGTTAGCGTATGGGTTAGGATTAGGGGACGGGTTAGGGTAAGGCTTTGGGTAAGGATTAGGGATAGGGTTAGGGGACGGGGACGGTATAGGGGACAGGTTAGGGTACAACAATGGTTTAGCGTGAGCGTACGTGTTAGGGTACGGGATAGTGTTAGTGTACGGGTTAGGATTAGGGGACGGGTTAGGGTAAGGCTTCGGGTAAGGGTTAGGGTTAGGGTTAGGGTTAGGGTTAGGTTTAGGGGACGGGGACGGTTTAGGGGACAGGTTAGGGTACGACAAAGGTTTAGGGTGAGCGTACGTGTTAGGGTACGGGTTAGTGTTAGCGTACGGGTTAGGATTAGGGGACGGGTTAGTGTAAGGCTTCGGGTAAGTGTTAGGGTTAGGGTTAGGGTACGGAGACAGTTTAGGGGACAGGTTAGGGTACGACAATGGTTTAGGGTGAGCGTATGTGTTAGGGTACGGGATAGTGTTAACGTACGGGTTAGGATTAGGGGACGGGTTAGGGTAAGGCTTCGGGTAAGGGTTAGAGTTAGGGTTAGGGTTAGGGTTAGGGTTAGGGGACGGGGACGGTTTAGGGGACAGGTTAGGGTATGACAACGGTTTAGGGTGAGCGTACGTGTTAGGGTACGGGATAGTGTTACCGTACGGGTTACGATTAGGGGACGGTTTAGGGTAAGGTTTCGGGTAAGGGTTAGGGTAAGGGTTAGGGTTAGGGTTAGGTTTAGGGGATGGGGACGGTTTAGGGGACAGGTTAGGGTACGACAACGGTTTAGGGTGAGCGTACGTGTTAGGGTATGGGTTAGTGATAGCGTACGGGATAGGATTAGGGGACGGGTTAGGTTAAGGCTTGGGGTAAGGGTTAGGATTAGGGTTAGGGTTAGGGTTAGGGTTAGGGGACGGTTTAGGGGACAGGTTAGTGTAGGACAATGGTTTAGGTTGAGCGTACGTGTTAGGGTACGGGTTAGTGTTAGCGTACGGGTTAGGATTAGGGGACGGGTTAGGGTAAGGCTTCGGGTAAGGGTAGGGGTTAGGGTTAGTGTTAGGGTTAGGGGACGGGGATGGGGACGGTTTATGGGACAGGTTAGGGTGCGACAACGGTTTAGGGTGAGCGTACGTGTTAGGGTACGGGTTAGTGTTAGCCTAAGGTTTTGGATTAGGGGACAGGTTAGGGTAAGGCTTCAGGTAAGGTTACGGTTAGGGTTAGGGTTAGGGTTAGGGTACGGGGACGGTTTAGGGGACAGGTTAGGGTACGACAACCGTTTATGGTGAGCGTACGTGTTAGGGTACGGGTTAGTGTTAGCGTACGGGTTAGTATTAGGTGACGTGTTATGGTAAGGCTTCGGGTAAGGGTTACGATTAGGGTTAGGGTTAGGGTTAGGGTTAGGGGACGGGGACGGTTAAGGGGAGAGGTTAGTGTACGACAACGGTTTAGGGTGAGCGTACGTGTTAGGGTACGGGTTACTCTTAGCGTACGTGTTAGGATTAGGGGACGTGTTAGGGTAAGGCTTCGGGTAAGGGTTAGGGTTAGGGTAAGGGTTAGGGTTAGTGTTAGGTGATGGGGACGGTTTAGGGGACAGGTTAGGGTACGACAACGGTTTACGGTGAGCATACGTGTTAGGGTACGGTTTAGTGTTAGCGTACAGGTTAGGATTATGGGACTGGTTAGTGTAAGGCTTCGGGTAAGGGTTAGGGTTAGGGGACGGGGACGGTTTAGGGGCAGGTTAGGGTACGACAACGGTTTAGGGTGAGCGTATGTGTTACGGTACGGGTTAGTGTTAGCGTACGAATTAGGATTAGGGGACGGGTTAGGGTAAGGCTTCGGGTAAGGGTTAGGGTTAGGGTTAGGGTTAGGGGACGGGGACGGTTTAGGGGACAGGTTAGTGTACGACAACGGTTTAGGGTGAGCGTACGTGTTAGGGTACGGGTTAGTGTTAGCATACGGGTTAGGATTAGGGGACGGGATAGGGTAAGGCTTCGGGTAAGGGTTAGGGTTAGGGTTAGTGTTAGGGTTAGGGGACGGGGAAGGGGACGGTTTAGGGGACAGGTTAGGGTGCGACAACGGTTTAGGGTGAGCGTACGTGTTTGGGTACGGTTTAGTGTTAGCCTAAGGGTTTGGATTAGCGGACGGGTTAGGTTAAGGCTTCGGGTAAGGTTAGGGTTAGGGTTAGGGTTAGGGTACGGGGACGGTTTATGGGACAGGTTAGGGTACGACAACGGTTTAGGGTGAGCGTAGGTGTTAGGGGACAGGTTAGTGTTAGCGTAAGGGTTAGGATTAGGGGACAGGTTAGGGTAAGGCTTCGGGTAAGTGTTAGGGTTAGGGTTAGGGGACGGGGACGGGGACGGTTTAGGGGACAGGTTATTGTACGACAACGGTTTAGGGTGAGCCTATGTGTTAGGGTACGGTTTAGTGTTAGCGTACGGGTTAGAATTAGGGGACGGGTTAGGGTAAGGCTTCGGGTAAGGGTTAGGTTTAGGGTTAGAGTTAAGGTTAGGGGACGGGGGCGGTGACGGTTTAGGGTACAGGTTAGGGTACGACAACAGTTTAGGGTGAACGTACGTGTTAGGGTACGGGTTAGTGTTAGTGTACGGGTTAGGATTAGGGGACGGGTTAGGGTAAGGCTTCAGGTAAGTGTTAGTGTTAGGGTTAGGGTTAGGGTTAGGGTTAGGGGATGGGGACGCTATAAGGGACAGGTTATTGTACGACAAATGTTTAGGGTGAGCGTATGTGTTAGGGTATGGGTTAGTGTTAGCGTACGGGTTAGGATTAGGGGACGGGTTTGTGTAAGGCTTCGGGTAAGGTTTAGGGTTAGGGTTAGGGGACGGGGACTGGGACGGTTTAGGGGACAGGTTAGGGTACGACAACGGTTTAGGGTGAGCGTATGTGTAAGGGTAGGTGTTAGTGTTAACGTACGGTTTAGGATTAGGGGACGGGTTAGATTAAGGCCTGGGGTAAGGGTTAGGGTTAGGGATCGGGTTAGGGTTAGGGTTAGGGGACGGGGACGGTGTACGGGACAGGTTAGTGTACGACCACGGTTTAGGGTGAGCGTACGTGTTAGGGTACGGGTTAGTGTTAGCGTACGGGTTAGTGTTAGGGGACGGGTTAGGGTAAGGCTTCGGGTAAGTGTTAGGGTTAAGTTTAGTGTTAGGGTTAGGGGACGGGGACGGTTTAGGGGAGAGGTGAGTTTAGGACAACGGTTTAGGGTGAGCGTACGTGTTAGGGTATGGGTTAGTGTTAGCGTACGTGTTAGGATTAGGGGATGGGTTAGGGTAAGGCTTCGGGTAAGGGTTAGGGTTAGGGATAGGGTTAGGGTTAGGGTTAGGGGAAGGGGACGGTTTAGGGGACAGGCTAGGGTACGACAACGCTTTAGGTTGAGCGTATGTGTTAGGGTACGTGTTAGTGTTAGCGTACGGGTTAGAATTAGGGGACGGGTTAGGGTAAGGCTTCGGGTAAGGGTTAGGTGTAGGGTTAGTTTTAGGGTTAGGGGACGGGGACGGGGACGGTTTAGGGGACAGGTTAGGTTACGACTACGGTTTAGGGTGAGCGTACGTGTTAGGGTACGGGTTAGTGTTAGCGTACGGGTTAGTATTAGGTAACGGGTTAGGGTAAGGCTTCGGGTAAGGTTTAGGGTTAGGGTTAGGGTTAGGGATTGGGTTAAGGAACGGGGACGGTTTAGGGGACAGGTTAGGATACGAAAAATGGTTTAGTGTGAGCGTACGTGTTACGGTACGGGTTAGTGTTAGAGTACGGGTTAGGATTAGGGGACGGGTTAGGGTAAGGCTTCGGGTAAGGTTTAGGGTTAGGGTTAGGGTTAGGGTTAGGGTTAGGGGACGGGGACGGTTTAGGGGACAGGTTAGTGTACGACAACGATTTAGGGTGAGTGTACGTGTTAGGGTACGGTTTAGTGTTAGCGTACGGGTTAGGATTATGGGATGGGTAAGTGTAAGGCTTCGGGTAAGGGTTAGGGTTAGGGTTAGGGTTAGGGGACGGGGAAGGTTTAGGGGACAGGTTAGGGTACGACAACGGTTTAGGGTGAGCGTACGTGTTAGGGTACGGGTTAGTGTTCGCGTACGTGTTAGGATTAGGGAACGGATTAGGGTAAGGCTTCGGGTAAGGGTTAGGTTTAGGGTTAGGGATAGGGTTAGGGTTAGGGGACGGGGACGGTATGGGGACAGGTTATTGTACGACAACGGTTTAGGGTGAGCGTACGTGTTAGGGTATGGGTTAGTGTTAGCGTACGGGTTAGGATTAGGGGACGGGTTAGTGTAAGGCTTCGGGTAAAGTTTAGGGTTAGGGTTAGGGTTAGGGTTAGGGGACGGGGACGGTTTAGGGGACAGGTTAGGGTACAACAATGGTTTAGGATGAGCGTACGTGTTAGGGTACGGGTTAGTGTTAGCGTACGGGTTAGGATTAGAGGACGGGTTAGGGTAAGGCTTCGGGTAAGGGTTAGGGATAGGGTTAGGGTTAGGAGACGGGGACGGTTTAGGGGACAGGTTAGTGTACGACAATGGTTTAGGGTGTGCGTATGTGTTAGGGTATGGTTTAGTGTTAGCGTACGGGTTAGGATTAGGGGACGGGTTAGGGTAAGGCTTCGGGTAAGGGTTAGGGTTTTGGTTAGGGTTAGGGTTAGGGTTAGGCTTAGGGGACGGGGATGGTTTAGGGGACAGGTTAGGGTACGAAAACGGTTTAGTGTGAGCGTACGTGTTAGGGTATGGGTTAGTGTTAGCGTACGGATTAGGATTAGGTGACGGGTTAGTGTAAGGGTTCGGGTAAGTGTTAGGGTTAGGGTTAGGGGATGGGGATGGTTTAGGTGACAGGTTAGGGTACGACAACGGTTTAGGGTGAGCGTACGTGTTAGGGTATGGGTTAGTGTTAGCCTACGTGTTAGGATTAGGGGATGGGTTAGTGTAAGGCTTCAGGTAAGGTTTAGGGTTAGTGTTAGGGTTAGGGTTAGGGGACGGGGACGGTTTAGGGGACAGGTTAGGGTACGACAACGGTTTAGGGTGAGCGTACGTGTTAGGGTATCGGTTAGCGTTAGCGTACGGTTTAGGATTAAGGGACGGGTTAGTGTAAGGCTTCGGGTAAGGTTTAGGGTTAGAGTTAGGGTTAGGGTTAGGGTTAGGGGACGGCGACAGTTTAGGGGACAGGTTAGGGTACAACAAGTGTTTAGGGTGAGTGTACGTGTTAGGGTACGGGTTACTGTTATCGTACGGGTTAGGAATAGGGGACGGGTAAGTGTAAGGCTGCGGGTAAGGTTTAGGGTTATGGTTAGGGTTAGGGTTAGGGGACGGGGATGGTTTAGGGGACAGGTTAGTGTACGACAACGGTTTAGGGTGAGCGTACGTGTTAGGGTATGTGTTAGTGTTAGCGTACGGGTTAGGATTAGGGGACGGGTTAGGGTAAGGCTTTGGGTAAGGTTTAGGGTTAGGGATAGTGTTAGGGTTAGGGTTAGGGAACGGGGACGGTTTAGGGGACAGGTTAGTGTACGACAACGTTTTAGGGTGAGCGTACGTGTTAGGGTACGTGTTAGTGTTAGCGTACAGGTTAGGATTAGGGGAAGGGTTAGGCTAAGGCTTCGGGTAAGGGTTAGGGTTAGCGTTAGGGTTAGGGTTAGGGTTAGGGGACGGGGACGGTTTAGGGGACAGGTTAGGGTACGATAACGGTTTAGGATGAGCGTACGTGTTAGGGTACGGGTTAGGCTTAGCGTACGGGTTAGGATTGGGGATGGGTTAGTGTAAGGCTTCGGGTAAGGTTTACGGTTAGGGTTAGGGTTAGGGTTAGGGGACGGGGACGGTTTAGGGGACAGGTTAGGGTACAAAAACGGTTTAGGGTGAGCGTACGTGTTAGGGTACGGGTTAGTGTTAGCGTACGGGTTAGGATTAGGGGACGGGTTAGGGTAAGACTTCGTGTAAGGGTTCGGGTTAGGGTTAGGTTTAGGGTTAGAGTTAGGGGACGGTGACGGTTTAGGGGACAGGTTAGGGTACGACAACGGTTTTGGGTGAGCGTATGTGTTAGGGTACGGTTTAGTGTTAGCGTACGGGTTAGGATTAGGGGACGGGTTAGGGTAAGGCTTCGGGTAAGGGTTAGGGTTTTGGTTAGGGTTAGGGTTAGGGTTAGGCTTAGGGGACGGGGATGGTTTAGGGGACAGGTTAGGGTACGAAAACGGTTTAGTGTGAGTGTACGTGTTAGGGTATGCGTTAGTGTTAGCGTACGGATTAGGATTAGGGGACGGGTTAGGGTAAGGGTTCGGGTAATTATTAGGGTTAGGGTTAGGGGATGGGGACGGTTTAGGTGACAGGTTAGGGTACAACAACGGTTTAGGGTGAGCGTAAGTGTTAGGGTACGGGTTAGTGTTAGCGTACGGGTTAGGATTATGGGACGAGTTAGGGTAAGGCTTCGGGGTAAGTGTTAGGGTTAGGGTTAGGGTTAGGGTTAGGGGATGGTGATGGGGACGGTTTAGGGGACAGGTTAGGGTACGAGAACTGTTTAGGGTGAGCGTACGTGTTAGGGCATGGGTTAGTGTTATCGTATGGGTTAGGATTAGGGGACGGGGTAGGGTAAGGCTTCGGGTAAGGGTTAGGGTTAGGGTTAGGTTTAGGGTTAGGGGACGGCGTTGGTTTAGGGGACAGGTTAGGATACGACAACGGTTTAGGGTGAGCGTACGTGTTAGGGTATGGGTTAGAGTTTGCGTACGGGTTAGGATTAGAGGACGGGTTAGGGTAAGGCTTCGGGTAAGGGTTAGGGTTAGGGTTACGGTTAGGGTTAGGGTTAGGAGACGGGGACGGTTTAGGGGACAGGTTAGTGTACGACAACGGTTTAGGGTGTGCGTATGTGTTAGGGTACGGTTTAGTGTTAGCGTACGGGTTAGGATTAGGGGACGGGTTAGGGTAAGGCTTCGGGTAAGGGTTAGGGTTAGGTTTACGGTTAGGGTTAGGGGACGGGGACGGTTTAGGGGACTGGTTAGGGTACGACAACGGTTTAGTGTGAGCGTACGTGTAAGAGTACGGGTTAGTGTTAGCGTACGGGTTAGGATTAGGGGACGGGTTAGGGTAAGGCTTCGGGTAAGTGTTAGGGTTAGGGTTAGGGTTAGGGGACGGGGACGGTTTAGGGGACAGGTTAGGGTACGACAACGGTTTAGGGAGAGCGTACGTGTTAGGGTACGGGTTAGTGTTAGCGTACGGGTTATGATTAGGGGACGAGTTAGGGTAAGGCTTCGGGTAAGTGTTAGAGTTAGGGTTAGGGTTAGGGTTAGGGGACGGGGACGATTTAGGGGACAGGTTAGGGTACGACAACGTTTTAGGGTGAGCATACGTGTTAGGGTTCGGGTTAGTGTTAGCCTACGTGTTAGGATTAGGGGACAGGTTAGGGTAAGGCTTCGGGTAAGGGTTAGGGTTAGGGTTAGGGTTAGGTTTAGGGGACGGGGATGGGGACGGTTTAGGGGACATGTTCGTGTACGACAATGGTTTAGGGTGAGCGTACGTGTTAGGGTACGGGTTAGTGTTAGCGTACGGGTTAGGATCATGGGACGGTTTAGGGTAAGGCTTCGGGTAAGGTTTAGGGTTAGGGTTAGCGTTACGGTTAGGGGACGGGGATGGTTTAGGGGACAGGTTCGTGTACGACAACGGTTTAGGGTGAACGTACATGTTAGGGTACGGGTTAGTGTTAGCGTACGGGTTAGGTTTAGGGGACGGTTTAGGGTAAGGCTTCGGGTAAGGGTTAGGTTTAGGGTTAGGATTAGGGTTAGCGTTACGGGATGGGGATGGTTTAGGGGACAGTTTAGGGTACGACAATGGTTTAGTGTGAGCGTACGTGTTAGGGTATGGGTTAGTGTTAGTGTACGGGTTAGGATTAAGGGACGGGTTAGGGTAAGGCTTCGGGTAAGGGTGATAGTTAGGGTTAGGGTTAGGGTTAGGGTTAGGGGACGGCGACGGTTTAGGGGACAGGTTAGGGTACGACAACTGTTTAGGGTGAGTGTATGTGTTAGGGTACGGGTTAGTTTTAGCGTACGGGTTAGGATTAGGGGACGGGTAAGTTTAAGGCTTCGGGTAAGGGTTAGGGTTACGGTTAGGGTTAGGGTTAGGGGACGGGGATGATTTAGGGGACTGCTTAGGGTACCACAACGTTTTAGGGTGAGCGTACGTGTTAGGATACGGGTTAGAGTTAGCGTATGTGTTAGGATTAGGTGACGGGTTAGGGTAAGGCTTCGGGTAAGGGTTAGGGTTAGGGTTAGGGGACGGGGACGGGGACGGTTTAGGAGACAGGTTATGGTACGATAATGGTTTAGGGTGAGCGTACGTGTTAGGGTATGGGATAGTGTTAGCGTACATGTTAGGATTACGGGACGGGTTAGGTTAAGGCTTCAGGTCAGGGTTAGGGTTAGGGTTAGGGTTAGGGTTAGGGATAGGTTTAGGGGACGGGGACGGTTTAGGGGACAGGTTAGGGTACGACAACGGTTTAGGGTGAGCGTACGTGTTAGGGTACGGCTTATTGTTTGCGTACGGGTTAGTATTAGGGGACGGGTTAGGGTAAGGCTTCGGGTAAGGGTTAGGGTTAGGGTTAGGGGACGGGGACAGGGATGGTTTAGGGGACAGGTTAGGGTACGACAACGGTTTAGGGTGAGCGTACGTGTTAGGGTACGGGTTAGTGTTAGCGTACGGTTTACGATTAGGGGACGGTTTAGTGTAAGGCTTCGGGTAAGGGTTAGGGTTAGGGTTAGGGTTAGGGTTAGGGTTAGGGGACGGAGACGATTTAGGGGACAGGTTAGGGTACGACAACGGTTTAGTGTGAGCGTATGTGTTAGGGTACGGGTTAGTGTTAGCGTACGGGTTAGGATTAGTGGACGGTTTAGGGTAACGCTTACAGTAAGGGTTAGGGTTAGGGTTAGGGGACGGGGACGGGGACGGTTTAGCGGACAGGTTAGGGTACGACAACGGTTTAGGTTGAGCGTACGTGTTAGGGTACGGTTTAGTTTTAGCGTACGGGTTAGGATTAGGGGACGGGTAAGGGTAAGGCTTCGGGTAAGGGTTAAGGTTAGGGTTAGAGTTAGGGTTAGGGTTAGGGGACTGGGACGGTTTACGGGACAGGTTAGGGTACCACAACGGTTTAGGGTGAGCGTACGTGTTAGGGTACGGGTTAGTGTTAGCGTACGGGTTAGGAATGGGGAAGGCTGAGGGTAAGGCTTCGGGTAAGGATTAGGCTTAAGGTTAGGGTTAGGGTTAGTGTTAGGGGACTGGGACGGTTTAGGGGACAGGTTAGGATACGACAACGGTTTAGGGTGAGCGTACGTGTTAGTGTACGGGTTAGTGTTAGCGTACGGATTAGGATTAGGGGACGGGTAAGGGTAAGGCTTCGGGTAAGGGTTAGGGATAGGGTTAGGGTTAGGGGACAGGGACTGTTTAGGGGACATGTTAGGGTACAACAACGGTTTAGGGTGAGCGTACGTGTTAGGGTATGGGTTAGTGTTAGCATACGGGTTAGGATTAGGGGACGGTTTAGGGTAAGGTTTCGGGTAAGGGTTAGGGTTAGGGTTAGGGTTAGGTTTAGGGTTAGGGGACGGGGACGGTTTAGGGGACAGGTTAGGGTACGACAACTGTTTAGGGTGAGCGTAGGTGTTAGGGTACGGTTTAGTGTTAGCGTACGGGTTAGGATTAGGGGACGTGTAAGGGTAAGGCTTCGGGTAAGTGTTAGGGTTAGGGTTAGTGTTAGGGGATGAGGACTGGGACGATTTAGGGGACAGGTTAGGGTACGACAACTGTTTAGGGTGAGAGTACGTGTTAGGGTATGGGTTAGTGTTAGCGTACAGGTTAGGATTAGGGAACGGGTTAGGGTAAGGCTTCGGGTAAGTGTTAGGGTTAGGGTTAGGTTTAGGGGACGGGGAAGGTTTAGGGGACAGGTTAGGGTACGACAATGGTTTAGGGTGAGCGTACGTGTTAGGGTATGGTTTAGTGTTAGCGTACGGTTTAGGATTAGGGGACGAGTTAGTGTAAAGCTACAGGTAAGGGTTAGGGTTAGGTTTAGGGTTAGCGTACGGGTTAGGATTAGGGGACGGGTTAGGGTAAGGCTTCGGGTAAGGCTTAGGGTTAATGTTACGGTAAGGGTTAGGGTTAGGGGACGGGGACGATTTAGGGGACAGTTTAGGGTACGTCAACGGTTTAGGGTGAGCGTACGTGTTAGGGTACCGGTTAGAGTTAGCCTACGGGTTAGGATTAGGTGACAGGTTAGGGTAAGGTTTCGGGTAAGGGTTAGGGTTAGGGTTAGGGTTAGGGTTAGGGGACAGGGACGGTTTAGGGGACAGGTTAGGGTACGACAACGGTTTAGGGTGAGCGTACGTGTTAGGGTATGGGTTAGTGTTAGCGTACGGGTTAGGATTAGGGGACGGGTTAGTGTAAGGCTTCGGGTAAAGTTTAGGGTTAGGGTTAGGGTTAGGGTTAGGGGACGGGGACGGTTTAGGGGACAGGTTAGGGTACGACAATGGTTTAGGATGAGCGTACGTGTTAGGGTACGGGTTAGTGTTACCGTACGGGTTAGGATTAGAGGACGGGTTAGGGTAAGGCTTCGGGTAAGGGTTAGGGTTAGGGTTAGGGTTAGGAGACGGGGACGGTTTAGGGGACAGGTTAGTGTACGACAATGGTTTAGGGTGTGCGTATGTGTTAGGATATGGTTTAGTGTTAGCGTACGGGTTAGGATTAGGGGACGGGTTAGGGTAAGGCTTCGGGTAAGGGTTAGGGTTTTGGTTAGGGTTAGGGTTAGGGTTAGGCTTAGGGGACGGGGATGGTTTAGGGGACAGGTTAGTGTACGAAAACGGTTTAGTGTGAGCGTACATGTTATGGTATGGGTTAGTGTTAGCGTACGGATTAGGATTAGGGGACGGGTTAGTGTAAGGGTTCGGGTAAGTGTTAGGGTTAGGGTTAGGGGATGGGGATGGTTTAGGTGACAGGTTAGGGTACGACAACGGTTTAGGGTGAGCGTACGTGTTAGGGTATGGGTTAGTGTTAGCCTACGTGTTAGGATTAGGTGATGGGTTAGTGTAAGGCTTCAGGTAAGGTTTAGGGTTAGTGTTAGGGTTAGGGTTAGGGGACGGGGACGGTTTAGGGGACAGGTTAGGGTACGACAACGGTTTAGGGTGAGCGTACGTGTTAGGGTATCGGTTAGCGTTAGCGTACGGTTTAGGATTAAGGGACGGGTTAGTGTAAGGCTTCGGGTAAGGGTTAGGGTTAGAGTTAGGGTTAGGGTTAGGGTTAGGGGACGGCGACGGTTTAGGGGACAGGTTAGGGTACAACAAGTGTTTAGGGTGAGTGTACGTGTTAGGGTACGGGTTACTGTTATCGTACGGGTTAGGAATATGGGACGGGTAAGTGTAAGGCTGCGGGTAAGGTTTAGGGTTATGGTTAGGGTTAGGGTTAGGGGACGGGGATGGTTTAGGGGACAGGTTAGGGTACGACAACGGTTTAGGGTGAGCGTACGTGTTAGGGTACGTGTTAGTGTTAGCGTACGGGTTAGGATTAGGGGACGGGTTAGGGTAAGGCTTTGGGTAAGGTTTAGGGTTAGGGATAGTGTTAGGGTTAGGGTTAGGGAACGGGGACGGTTTAGGGGACAGGTTAGTGTACGACAACGTTTTAGGGTGAGCGTACGTGTTAGGGTACGTGTTAGTGTTAGCGTACAGGTTAGGATTAGGGGAAGGGTTAGGCTAAGGCTTCGGGTAAGGGTTAGGGTTAGCGTTAGGGTTAGGGTTAGGGTTAGGGGACGGCGACGGTTTAGGGGACAGGTTAGGGTACGATAACGATTTAGGATGAGCGTACGTGTTAGGGTACGGGTTAGGCTTAGCGTACGGGTTAGGATTGGGGATGGGTTAGTGTAAGGCTTCGGGTAAGGTTTACGGTTAGGGTTAGGGTTAGGGTTAGGGGACGGGGACGGTTTAGGGGACAGGTTAGGGTACAAAAACGGTTTAGGGTGAGCGTACTGTTAGGGTACGGGTTAGTGTTAGCGTACGGGTTAGGATTAGGGGACGGGTTAGGGTAAGACTTCGTGTAAGGGTTCGGGTTAGGGTTAGGTTTAGGGTTAGAGTTAGGGGACGGTGACGGTTTAGGGGACAGGTTAGGGTACGACAACGGTTTTGGGTGAGCGTACGTGTTAGGGTACGGTTTAGTGTTAGCGTACGGGTTAGGATTAGGGGACGGGTTAGGGTAAGGCTTCGGGTAAGGGTTAGGGTTTTGGTTAGGGTTAGGGTTAGGGTTAGCCTTAGGGGACGGGGATGGTTTAGGGGACAGGTTAGGGTACGAAAACGGTTTAGTGTGAGTGTACGTGTTAGGGTATGGGTTAGTGTTAGCGTACGGATTAGGATTAGGGGACGGGTTAGGGTAAGGGTTCGGGTAAGTGTTAGGGTTAGGTTTAGGGGATGGGGACGGTTTAGGTGACAGGTTAGGGTACGACAACGGTTTAGGGTGAGCATAAGTGTTAGGGTACGGGTTAGTGTTAGCGTACGGGTTAGTATTATGGGACGAGTTAGGGTAAGGCTTCGGGGTAAGTGTTAGGGTTAGGGTTAGGGTTAGGGTTAGGGGATGGTGATGGGGACGGTTTAGGGGACAGGTTAGGGTACGACAACGGTTTTGGGTGAGCATACGTGTTAGGGTATGGGTTAGTGTTATCCTACGGGTTAGGATTAGGGGACGGGTTAGGGTAAGGCTTCGGGTATGTGTTAGGGTTAGGGTTAGGGTTAGGGGACGGGGATGGGGACGGTTTAGGGGACAGGTTCGTTTACGACAACGGTTTAGGGTGAGCATACGTGTTAGGGTACGGGTTAGTGTTAGCGTACGGGTTAGGATTAGGGGACTGGTTAAGGTAAGGCTTCGGGTAAGGTTTAGTGTTAGGGTTGGGGTTTGGGTTAGGGGACGGGGACGGTTTAGGGGACAGGTTAGGGTACGAGAACTGTTTAGGGTGAGCGTACGTGTTAGGGCATGGGTTAGTGTTATCGTATGGTTTAGGATTAGGGGACGGGGTAGGGTAAGGCTTCGGGTAAGGGTTAGGGTTAGGGTTAGGTTTAGGGTTAGGGGACGGCGTTGGTTTAGGGGACAGGTTAGGATACGACAACGGTTTAGGGTGAGCGTACGTGTTAGGGTATGGGTTAGTGTTTGCGTACGGGTTAGGATTAGAGGACGGGTTAGGGTAAGGCTTCGGGTAAGGGTTAGGGTTAGCGTTACGGTTAGGGTTAGGGTTAGGAGACGGGGACGGTTTAGGGGACAGGTTAGTGTACGACAACGGTTTAGGGTGTGCGTATGTGTTAGGGTACGGTTTAGTGTTAGCGTACGGGTTAGGATTATGGGACGGGTTAGGGTAAGGCTTCGGGTAAGGGTTAGGGTTAGGTTTACGGTTAGGGTTAGGGGACGGGGACGGTTTAGGGGACTGGTTAGGGTACGACAACGGTTTAGTGTGAGCGTACGTGTAAGAGTACGGGTTAGTGTTAGCGTACGGGTTAGGATTAGGGGACGGGTTAGGGTAAGGCTTCGGGTAAGTGTTAGGGTTAGGGTTAGGGTTAGGGGACGGGGACGGTTTAGGGGACAGGTTAGGGTACGACAACGGTTTAGGGAGAGCGTACGTGTTAGGGTACAGGTTAGTGTTAGCGTACGGGTTATGATTAGGGGACGAGTTAGGGTAAGGCTTCGGGTAAGTGTTAGAGTTAGGGTTAGGGTTAGGGGACGGGGACGGGGACGATTTATGGGACAGGTTAGGGTACGACAACGTTTTAGGGTGAGCATACGTTTTAGGGTTCGGGTTAGTGTTAGCCTACGTGTTAGGATTAGGGGACAGGTTAGGGTAAGGCTTCGGGTAAGGGTTAGGGTTAGGGTTAGGGTTAGGTTTAGGGGACGGGGATGGGGACGGTTTAGGGGACATGTTCGTGTACGACAATGGTTTAGGGTGAGCGTACGTGTTAGGGTACGGGTTAGTGTTAGCGTACGGGTTAGGATCATGGGACGGTTTAGGGTAAGGCTTCGGGTAAGGTTTAGGGTTAGGGTTAGGGTTACGGTTAGGGGACGGGGATGGTTTAGGGGACAGGTTCGTGTACGACAACGGTTTAGGGTGAACGTACATGTTAGGGTACGGGTTAGTGTTAGCGTACGGGTTAGGTTTAGGGGACGGTTTAGGGTAAGGCTTCGGGTAAGGGTTAGGTTTAGTGTTAGGATTAGGGTTAGCGTTACGGGATGGGGATGGTTTAGGGGACAGTTTAGGGTACGACAATGGTTTAGGGTGAGCGTACGTGTTAGGGTATGGGTTAGTGTTAGTGTACGGGTTAGGATTAAGGGACGGGTTAGGGTACGGCTTCCGGTAAGGGTGATAGTTAGGGTTAGGGTTAGGGTTAGGGTTAGGGCACGGCGACGGTTTAGGGGACAGGTTAGGGTACGACAACTGTTTAGGGTGAGTGTATGTGTTAGGGTACGGGTTAGTTTTAGCGTACGGGTTAGGATTAGGGGACGGGTAAGTTTAAGGCTTCGGGTAAGGGTTAGGGTTACGGTTAGGGTTAGGGTTAGGGGACGGGGATGATTTAGGGGACTGGTTAGGGTACGACAACGTTTTAGGGTGAGCGTACGTGTTAGGATACGTGTTAGAGTTAGCGTATGTGTTAGGATTAGGTGACGGGTTAGGGTAAGGCTTCGGGTAAGGGTTAGGGTTAGGGTTAGGGGACGGGGACGGGGACGGTTTAGGAGACAGGTTATGGTACGATAATGGTTTAGGGTGAGCGTACGTGTTAGGGTACGGGTTAGTGTTAGCGTACGTGTTAGGATTACGGGACGGGTTAGGTTAAGGCTTCAGGTAAGGGTTAGGGTTAGGGTTAGGGTTAGGGTTAGGAATAGGTTTAGGGGACGGGGACGGTTTAGGGGACAGGTTAGGGTACGACAACGGTTTAGGGTGAGCGTACGTGTTAGAGTACGGCTTATTGTTTGCGTACAGGTTAGTATTAGGGGACGGGTTAGGGTAAGGCTTCAGGTAAGGGTTAGGGTTAGGGTTAGGGGACGGGGACGGGGATGGTTTAGGGGACAGGTTAGGGTACGACAACGGTTTAGGGTGAGCGTACGTGTTAGAGTACGGTTTAGTGTTAGCGTACGGGTTAGGATTAGGGGACGGGTTAGGGTAAGGCTTCGGGTAAGGTTTAGGGTTAGGGTTAGGGTAAGGGGCCGGGGACGGTTTATGGGACAGGTTAGGGTACGACAACAGTTTAGGGTGAGCGTACGTGTTAGGGTACGTGTTAGTGTTAGCGTACGGTTTAGGAATAGGGGACGGGTTAGTGTAATGCTTCGGGTATGTGTTAGGGTTAGGGTTAGGGTTAGCGTTAGGGTTAGGGGACGGGGACGGTTTAGGGGACTGGTTAGGATACGACAACTGTTTAGGGTGAGCATACGTGTTAGGGTACGGGTTAGTGTTACCGTATGGGTTAGGATTACGGGACGGGTTAGTGTAAGGCTTCAGGTAAGGGTTAGGGTTAGGGTTAGGTTTAGGGTTAGGGTTAGGGGACGGGGACGGTTTAGGGGACATGTTAGGGTACGACAACGGTTTAGGGTGAGCGTACGTGTTAGGGTACGGGTTAGAGTTAGCGTACGGGTTAGGATTAGGTGACGGGTTAGTGTAAGGTTCGGGTAAGGGTTAGGGTTAGGGTTAGGGTTAGGGAACGGGGACGGTTTAGGGTACAGGTTAGGGTACGACAACGGTTTAGGATAAGCGTACGTGTTAGTGTAAGGGTTAGAGTAAGCATAAGGGTTAGGATTATGGGACGGGTTAGTGTAAGGCTTCGGGTAAGGGTTAGGGTTAGGGTTAGGGTTAGGGTTAGGGGACGGGGAGGGTTTAGGGGACAGGATAGTGTACGATAATGGTTTAGGGTGAGCGTACGTGTTCGGGTACGGGTTACTGTTACTGTAAGGGTTAGGATTAGGGGACGGGTTAGTGTAAGGCTTCTGGTAAGGGTTAGGGTTAGGTTTAGGGTTAGTGTTAGGGTTAGGGGATGGTGAAGGTTTAGGGGAGATGTTAGGGTACGACAACGGTTTAGGGTGAGCGTACGTGTTAGGGTACGTGTTAGTGTTAGCATACGGGTTAGGATTAGGGGACGGGTTAGTGTAAGGCTTCGGGTAAGGGTTAGGGTTAGGGTCATGGTTAGGGGACGGGGACGGTGTAGGGGACAGGTTAGGGTACGACAACGGTTTAGGGTGAGCGTACGTGTTAGGGTACGGGTTAGTGTTAGCGTTCGGGTTAGGATTACGGGATGGGTTAGGGTAAGGCTTCGGGTAAGGGTTAGGTTTAGGGTTAGGGTTAGTGTTAGGGTTAGGGGACGGGGACGGTTTAGGGGACAGGTTAGGGTACGACAAGGGTTTAGGCTGAGCGTACGTGTTAGGGTACGGGTTAGTGTTAGCGTACGGTTTAGGATTAGGGGACGGGTTAGTGTAAGGCTTCGGGTAAGGGTTCGGGTTAGGGTTAGGTTTAGGGGACGGGGACGGGGACGGTTTACGGGACAGGTTAGGGTACGACAACGGTTTAGGGTGAGCGTATGTGTTAGGGTATGGGTTAGTGTTGGCGTACGGGTTAGGATTAGGGGATGAGTTAGGGTAAGGCTTCGGGTAAGGGTTACGGTTAGGGTTAGGTTTCGGGTTAGGGTTATGGGACAGGGACGGTTTAGGGAACAGGTTAGGGTACGACAACGGTTTAGAGTGAGCGTACGTGTTAGGGTATGGGATACTGTTAGCGTACGGGTTAGGGTAAGGCTTCAGTTAAGGGTTAGGGTTAGGTTTAGGATTAGGGTTAGGGTTAGGGGACGGGGACGGTTTAGGGGACAGGTTAGGGTACGACAAATGTTTACGGTGAGCGTACGTGTTAGGGTACGGGTTAGTGTTAGCGTACGGGTTAGGGTTAGGGGACGGGTTAGGGTAAGGCTTCGGGTAAGGGTTCGGGTTAGGGTTAGGGTTAGGTTTAGAGGACGGTGACGGTTTAGGCGACAGGTTAGGGTACGACAACGGTTTAGGGTGAGCGTACGTGTTAGGGTACTCGTTAGTGTTATCGTACGGGTTAGGAATAGGGGACGGGTTAGGGTAAGGCTTCGGGTAAGTGTTAGGGTTAGGGTTAGGGTTAGGGGACGGGGACGGTTTAGGGGACAGGTTCGGGTACGACAACGGTTTAGGGTGAGCGTACGTGTTAGGGTATGGGTTAGTGTTAGCGTACGGGTTAGGTTTAGGGGACGGGTTAGGTTAAGGCTTCAGGTAAGGGTTAGGGTTAGGGTTCGGGTTAGGGTTAGTGTTAGGGGACGGCGACGGTTTAGGGGCCAGGTTACGGTACGACAACTGTTTAGGGTGAGTGTACGTGTTAGGGTACGGGTTATTGTTAGCGTACGGGTTAGGATTAGGGGACGGGTTAGTGTAAGGCTTCGGGTAAGGGTTAGCGTTAGGGTTAGGTTTAGGGTTAGGGTTAGGGGACGGGGACGGTTTAGGGGACATGTTAGTGTACGACAACGCTTGAGGGTGAGCGTACGTGTTAGGGTACGGGTTAGTGTTAGTGTACGAGTTAGGATTACGGGACGAGTTAGCGTAAGTCTTCAGGTAAGGATTAGGGTTAGGGTTAGGGTTAGGGTTAACGTTAGGGGACGGGGACGGTTTAGGGGACAGGTTAGTGTATGACAACGGTTTAGGGTGAGCGTACGTGTTAGGCTACGGGTTAGTGTTAGCGTACGTGTTAGGATTAGGGGACGGGTTAGAGTAAGGCTTCGGGTAAGGGTTAGGGTTAGGGTTAGGGTTAGGGGACGGGAATGGTTTAGGGGACAGGTTAGTTTACGACAACGGTTTATGGTGAGTGTACGTGTTAGGGTATGGGTTAGTGTTAGCGTACGGGTTAGGCTTATGGGACGGGTTAGGGTAAGGCTTCGGGTAAGGGTTAGGGTTAGGTTTAGGGTTAGGGTTAGGGGACGGGGACGGTTTAGGGGACAGGTTAGGGTACGACAACGGTTTAGGGTGAGTGTACGTGTTAGGGTACTGGTTATGGTTAGCGTACGGGTTAGGATTAGGGGACTGGTTAGAGTAAGGCTTCGGGTAAGGGTTAGGGTTAGGGTTAGGGTTAGGGGACGGGAATGGTTTAGGGGACAGGTTAGTGTACGACAACGGTTTATGGTGAGTGTACGTGTTAGGGTATGGGTTAGTGTTAGCGTACGGGTTAGGCTTATGGGACGGGTTAGGGTAAGGCTTCGTGTAAGGGTTAGGGTTAGGGTTAGGGTTAGGGGACGGGGACGGTTTAGGGGACAGGTTATGGTACGACAACGTTTTAGGGTGAGCGTACGTGTTAGGGTACGTGTTAGTGTTAGCGTACCGGTTAGGATTAGGGGACGGGTTAGGGTAAGGCTTCGGGTAAGGGTTAGGGTTAGGGTTAGGGTTAGGGATAGGGGACGGGGATGGTTTAGGGTACAGGTTAGGGTACGACAATGGTTTAGGGTGAGCATACGTGTTAGGGTAAGGGTTAGGGTTAGCATACGGGTTAGGATTAGGGGATGGGTTAGTGTAAGGCTTCGGGTAAGGGTTAGGGTTAGGGTTAGGGTTAATGTTAGGGTTAGCGGATGGGGACGGTTTAGGGGACAGGTTCGTGTACGACAACGGTTTAGGGTGAGCGTACGTGTTAGGGTACGGGTTAGTGTTAGGTAACGGGTTAGATTTAGGGGACGGTTTAGGGTAAGGCTTCGGGTAAGGGTTAGGGTTAGGGTTAGGATTAGGGTTAGGGTTAGGGGACGGGGATGGTTTAGGGGACAGGTTAGGGTACGAAAACGGTTTAGGGTGAGCGTACGTGTTAGGGTACGGGTTAGTGTTAGCGTACGGGTTAGGTTTAAGGGACGGGTTAGGTTAAGGCTTCAGGTAAGGGTTAGGGTTAGGGTTAGGGTTAGGTTTAGTGTTAGGGGACGGCGACGTTTTCGAGGACAGGTTAGGGTACGACAACGGTTTAGGGTGAGCGTACGTGTTAGGGTACGGGTTATTATTAGCGTACGGGTTAGGATTAGGGGACGGGTTAGTGTAAGGCTTCGGGTTAGGGTTAGCGTTAGGGTTAGGTTTAGGGTTAGGGTTAGGGGACGGGGACGGTTTAGGGGACATGTTAGGGTAAGACAACGGTTTAGGGTGAGCGTACGTGTTAGGGTACGGGTTAGTGTTAGCGTACGGGTTAGAATTACGGGACGAGTTGGTGTAAGGCTTCAGGTAAGTATTAGGGTCAGGGTTAGGGTTAGGGTTAGTGTTAGGGGACGGGGACGGTTTAGGGGATAGGTTAGGGTACGACAACGGTTTTGGGTGAGCGTACATGTTAGGCTATGGGTTAGTGTTAGCGTACGGGTTAGGTTTAGGGGACGGGTTAGGGTAAGGCTTCGGGTAAGGGTTAGGGTTAGGGTTAGGGTTAGGGGACGGGGACAGTTTAGGGGACAGGTTAGGGTACAACAACGGTTTAGGGTGAGCGTACGTGTTAGGGTACTGGTTATGGTTAGCGTACGGGTTAGGATTAAGGGACGGGTTAGAGTAAGGCTTCGGGTAAGGGTTAGGGTTAGGGTTAGGGTTAGGGGACGGGGACGGTTTAGGGGACAGGTTAGTGTACGACAACGGTTTAGGGTGAGCATACGTGTTAGGGTATGGGTTAGTGTTAGCGTACGGGTTAGGTTTATGGGACGGGTTAGGGTAAGGCTTCGGGTAAGGGTTAGGGTTAGGTTTAGGTTTAGGGTTAGGGTTAGGGGATGGGGACGGTTTAGGGGACAGGTTATCGTATGACAACGTTTTAGGGTGAGCGTACCTGTTAGGGTACGTGTTAGTGTTAGCGTACCGGTTAGGATTAGTGGACGGGTTAGGGTAAGGCTTCGGGTAAGGGTTAGGGTTAGGGTTAGGGTTAGGGATAGGGGACGGGGATGGTTTAGGGTACAAGTTAGGGTACCACAATGGTTTAGGGTGAGCGTACGTGTTAGGGTACGGGTTAGGGTTAGCGTACGGTTTAGGATTAGGGGATGGGTTAGTGAAAGGTTTCGGGTAAGGGTTAGGGTTAGGGTTAGGGTTAGGGGACGGGGACGGTTTAGGGGACAGGTTAGGGTACGACAACGGTTTAGGGTGAGCGTACGTGTTAGGCTACGGTTTAGTGTTAGCGTACAGGTTAGGATTAGGGGACGGGTTAGTGTAAGGCTTCGGGTAAGAGTTAGGGTTAGGGTTAGGAGACGGGGACGGTTTAGGGGACAGAATAGGGTATGACAAGGGTTTAGGGTGAGCGTACGTGTTAGGGTACTGGTTATGGTTAGCGTACGGGTTAGGATTAGGGTACGGGTTAGAGTAAGACTTCGGGTAAGGGTTAGGGTTAGGGTTAGGGTTAGGGGACGGGGACGGTTTAGGGGACAAGTTAGTGTACGACAACGGTTTAGGGTGAGCGTACGTGTTAGGGTATGGGTTAGTGTTAGCGTATGGTTTAGGCTTATGGGACGGGTTAGTGTAAGGTTTCGGGTAAGGGTTAGTGTTAGGGTTAGGGTTAGGGTTAGGGGACAGGGACGGTTTAGGGGACAGGTTATGGTACGACAACGTTTTAGGGTGCGCGTACGTATTAGGGTACGTGTTAGTGTTAGCGTACCAGTTAGGATTAGGGGACGGGTTAGGGTAAGGCTTTGTGTAAGGGTTTGGGTTAGGGTCAGGGATAGGGGACAGGGATGGTTTAGGATACAGGATAGGGTAGACAATGGTTTAGCATGAGCGTACGTGTTAGGGTTAGCGTACGGGTTAGGATTAGGGGATGGGTTAGTGTAAGGCTTCGGGTAAGGTTTAGGGTTAGGTTTAGGGTTAGGGTACGGGGACGGGGACGTTTTAGGGGACAGGTTAGTGTAGGACAACGGTTTAGGGTGAGCGTACATGTTAGGGTACGGTTTAGAGTTAGCATACGAGTTAGGATAAGGGGACGGGTTACTGTAAGGCGTCGGCTAAGGGTTAGGGTTAGGGTTAGGGTTAGGGTTAGGGGATGGGGACGGTTTAGGGGACAGGTTAGGGTACGACAACGGTTTAGGGTGAGCGTACGTGTTACGATACGGTTTAGTGTTAGCGTACGGTTTAGGATTAGGGGACGGGTTAGGGTAAGGCTTCGGGTAAGGATTAGGGTTAGGTTTAGCATTAGGGTTAGGGGACGGGGACGGTTTAGGGGAGAGGTTCGGGTACGACAACGGTTTAGAGTGAGTGTATATGTTAGGATACCGGTTAGTGTTAGCGTACGGGTTAGGATTACGGGACGGGTTAGGGTAAAGCTTCGGGTAAGGGTTAGGGTTAGGGTTAGGATTAGGGAACGGGGACGGTTTAGGGGATAGGTTAGGGTACGAAAACGGTTTAGGGTGAGCGTACGTGTTAGTGTACAGGTTAGTGTTAGCGTACGGGTTAGTATTACGGGACGGGTTAGGGTACGGCTTCAGTTAAGTATTAGGGTTAGGGTTAGGGTTAGGGTTAGGGGACGGGGACGGTTTAAGGGACAGGTTAGTGTACGACAACGGTTTAGGGTGAGCGTACTTGTTAGGGTACGGGTTAGTGTTAGCGTACGGGTTAGGATTAGAGGACGGGTTAGGGTAAGGCTTCGGGTAAGGGTCAGAGTTAGGGTTGGGTTAGGGTTAGAGTTAGGAGACGGGGACGGTTTAGGGGACAGGTTAGTGTACGACAACGGTTAGGGTGTGTGTATGTGTTAGGGTACGGTTTAGTGTTAGCGTACGGGTTAGGATTAGGGGACGGGTTATGGTAAGGCTTCGGGTAAGGGTTAGGGTTAGGGTTAGGGTTAGGGGACGGGACGGTTTAGGGGACAGGTTAGGGTACGACAACGGTTTAGGGTGAGCCTACGTGTTAGGGTATGGGTTAGTGTTAGCGTACGGGTTAGGATTAGGGGACGGGTTAGGGTAAGGCTTCGGGTAAGGGTTAGGGTTAGGGTTAGGGTTAGGGGATGGGGACGATTTAGGGGACAGGTTAGGGTAGGACAACGGTTTAGGGTGAGCATACGTGTTAGGGTATGGGTTAGTGTTAGCCTACGGGTTAGGATTAGGGGACGGGTTAGGGTAAGGCTTCGGGTAAGGGTTAGGTTTAGGGTTAGGGATAGGGTTAGGGGACGGGGACGGGGACGGTTTAGGGGACAGGTTAGTGTACGACAACGGTTTAGGGTGAGCGTACGTGTTAGGCTACGGGTTAGTGTTAGCGTACGGATTAGGATTAGGGGACGGGTTAGTGTAAGGCTTCAGGTAAGGGTTAGGGTTAGGGTTAGGGTTAGGGTTAGTGTTAAGGTTAGGGGACGGGGACGGTTTAGGGGACAGGTTAGGGTACGACAAAGGTTTAGGCTGAGCGTACGTGTTAGGGTACGGGTTAGTGTTAGCGTACGGGTTTGGATTAGGGGACGGGTTAGGGTAAGGCTTCGGGTAAGGGTTCGGGTTAGGGTTAGGGTTAGAGTTAGGGTTAGGGGACGGTGACGGTTTAGCGGACAGGTTAGGGTACGACAACGTTTTAGGGTGAGCGTACGTGTTAGGGTACGGGTTAGTGTTAGCGTACGGGTTAGGATTAGGGGACGGGTTAGGGGAAGGCTTCGGGTAAGGGTTAGGGTTAGGGTTAGGGTTAGGGTTAGGGGACGGGGACGGTTTAGGGGACAGGTTCGGGTACGACAACGGTTTAGGGTGAGCGTACGTGTTAGGGTACGGGTTAGTGTTATCGTATGGGTTAGGATTAGGGGACGGGTTAGGGTAAGGCTTCGGGTAAGGGTTAGGGTTAGGGTTAGGGTTAGGGGACGGGGACGGTTTAGGGGACAGGTTAGTGTACGACAACGGTTTAGGGTGAGCATACGTGTTAGGGTATGGGTTAGTGTTAGCGTACGGGTTAGGTTTATGGGACGGGTTAGGGTAAGGCTTCGGGTAAGGGTTAGGGTTAGGGTTAGGTTTAGGGTTAGGGTTAGGGGATGGGGACGGTTTAGGGGACAGGTTATGGTATGACAACGTTTTAGGGTGAGCGTACGTGTTGGGGTACGTGTTAGTGTTAGCGTACCGGTTAGGATTAGTGGACGGGTTAGGGTAAGGCTTCGGGTAAGGGTTAGGGTTAGGGTTAGGGTTAGGGATAGGGGACGGGGATGGTTTAGGGTACAGGTTAGGGTACCACAATGGTTTAGGGTGAGCGTACGTGTTAGGGTACGGGTTAGGGTTAGCGTACGGTTTAGGATTAGGGGATGGGTTAGTGAAAGGTTTCGGGTAAGGGTTAGGGTTAGGGTTAGGGTTAGGGGACGGGGACGGTTTAGGGGACAGGTTAGGGTACGACAACGGTTTAGGGTGAGCGTACGTGTTAGGCTACGGTTTAGTGTTAGCGTACAGGTTAGGATTAGGGGACGGGTTAGTGTAAGGCTTCGGGTAAGAGTTAGGGTTAGGGTTAGGAGACGGGGACGGTTTAGGGGACAGAATAGGGTATGACAAGGGTTTAGGGTGAGCGTACGTGTTAGGGTACTGGTTATGGTTAGCGTACGGGTTAGGATTAGGGTACGGGTTAGAGTAAGACTTCGGGTAAGGGTTAGGGTTAGGGTTAGGGTTAGGGGATGGGGACGGTTTAGGGGACAAGTTAGTGTACGACAACGGTTTAGGGTGAGCGTACGTGTTAGGGTATGGGTTAGTGTTAGCGTATGGTTTAGGCTTATGGGACGGGTTAGTGTAAGGTTTCGGGTAAGGGTTAGTGTTAGGGTTAGGGTTAGGGTTAGGGTTAGGGGACGGGGACGGTTTAGGGGACAGGTTATGGTACGACAACGTTTTAGGGTGCGCGTACGTATTAGGGTACGTGTTAGTGTTAGCGTACCAGTTAGGATTAGGGGACGGGTTAGGGTAAGGCTTTGTGTAAGGGTTTGGGTTAGGGTCAGGGATAGGGGACAGGGATGGTTTAGGATACAGGATAGGGTAGACAATGGTTTAGCATGAGCGTACGTGTTAGGGTTAGCGTACGGGTTAGGATTAGGGGATGGGTTAGTGTAAGGCTTCGGGTAAGGTTTAGGGTTAGGTTTAGGGTTAGGGTACGGGGACGGGGACGTTTTAGGGGACAGGTTAGTGTAGGACAACGGTTTAGGGTGAGCGTACATGTTAGGGTACGGTTTAGAGTTAGCATACGAGTTAGGATAAGGGGACGGGTTACTGTAAGGCGTCGGCTAAGGGTTAGGGTTAGGGTTAGGGTTAGGGTTAGGGGATGGGGACGGTTTAGGGGACAGGTTAGGGTACGACAACGGTTTAGGGTGAGCGTACGTGTTACGATACGGTTTAGTGTTAGCGTACGGTTTAGGATTAGGGGACGGGTTAGGGTAAGGCTTCGGGTAAGGATTAGGGTTAGGTTTAGCATTAGGGTTAGGGGACGGGGACGGTTTAGGGGAGAGGTTCGGGTACGACAACGGTTTAGAGTGAGTGTATATGTTAGGATACCGGTTAGTGTTAGCGTACGGGTTAGGATTACGGGACGGGTTAGGGTAAAGCTTCGGGTAAGGGTTAGGGTTAGGGTTAGGATTAGGGAACGGGGACGGTTTAGGGGATAGGTTAGGGTACGAAAACGGTTTAGGGTGAGCGTACGTGTTAGTGTACAGGTTAGTGTTAGCGTACGGGTTAGTATTACGGGACGGGTTAGGGTACGGCTTCAGTTAAGTATTAGGGTTAGGGTTAGGGTTAGGGTTAGGGGACGGGGACGGTTTAAGGGACAGGTTAGGGTACGACAACGGTTTAGGGTGAGCGTACTTGTTAGGGTACGGGTTAGTGTTAGCGTACGGGTTAGGATTAGAGGACGGGTTAGGGTAAGGCTTCGGGTAAGGGTCAGAGTTAGGGTTGGGTTAGGGTTAGAGTTAGGAGACGGGGACGGTTTAGGGGACAGGTTAGTGTACGACAACGGTTTAGGGTGTGCGTATGTGTTAGGGTACGGTTTAGTGTTAGCGTACGGGTTAGGATTAGGGGACGGGTTATGGTAAGGCTTCGGGTAAGGGTTAGGGTTAGGGTTAGGGTTAGGGGACGGGGACGGTTTAGGGGACAGGTTAGGGTACGACAACGGTTTAGGGTGAGCCTACGTGTTAGGGTATGGGTTAGTGTTAGCGTACGGGTTAGGATTAGGGGACGGGTTAGGGTAAGGCTTCGGGTAAGGGTTAGGGTTAGGGTTAGGGTTAGGGGATGGGGACGGTTTAGGGGACAGGTTAGGGTAGGACAACGGTTTAGGGTGAGCATACGTGTTAGGGTATGGGTTAGTGTTAGCCTACGGGTTAGGATTAGGGGACGGGTTAGGGTAAGGCTTCGGGTAAGGGTTAGGTTTAGGGTTAGGGATAGGGTTAGGGGACGGGGACGGGGACGGTTTAGGGGACAGGTTAGTGTACGACAACGGTTTAGGGTGAGCGTACGTGTTAGGCTACGGGTTAGTGTTAGCGTACGGATTAGGATTAGGGGACGGGTTAGTGTAAGGCTTCAGGTAAGGGTTAGGGTTAGGGTTAGGGTTAGGGTTAGTGTTAAGGTTAGGGGACGGGGACGGTTTAGGGGACAGGTTAGGGTACGACAAAGGTTTAGGCTGAGCGTACGTGTTAGGGTACGGGTTAGTGTTAGCGTACGCGTTTGGATTAGGGGACGGGTTAGGGTAAGGCTTCGGGTAAGGGTTCGGGTTAGGGTTAGGGTTAGAGTTAGGGTTAGGGGACGGTGACGGTTTAGCGGACAGGTTAGGGTACGACAACGTTTTAGGGTGAGCGTACGTGTTAGGGTACGGGTTAGTGTTAGCGTACGGGTTAGGATTAGGGGACGGGTTAGGGGAAGGCTTCGGGTAAGGGTTAGGGTTAGGGTTAGGGTTAGGGTTAGGGGACGGGGACGGTTTAGGGGACAGGTTCGGGTACGACAACGGTTTAGGGTGAGCGTACGTGTTAGGGTACGGGTTAGTGTTATCGTATGGGTTAGGATTAGGGGACGGGTTAGGGTAAGGCTTCGGGTAAGGGTTAGGGTTAGGGTTAGGGTTAGGGGACGGGGACGGTTTAGGGGACAGGTTAGTGTACGACAACGGTTTAGGGTGAGCATACGTGTTAGGGTATGGGTTAGTGTTAGCGTACGGGTTAGGTTTATGGGACGGGTTAGGGTAAGGCTTCGGGTAAGGGTTAGGGTTAGGGTTAGGTTTAGGGTTAGGGTTAGGGTTAGGGGATGGGGACGGTTTAGGGGACAGGTTATGGTATGACAACGTTTTAGGGTGAGCGTACGTGTTGGGGTACGTGTTAGTGTTAGCGTACCGGTTAGGATTAGTGGACGGGTTAGGGTAAGGCTTCGGGTAAGGGTTAGGGTTAGGGTTAGGGTTAGGGATAGGGGACGGGGATGGTTTAGGGTACAGGTTAGGGTACCACAATGGTTTAGGGTGAGCGTACGTGTTAGGGTACGGGTTAGGGTTAGCGTACGGTTTAGGATTAGGGGATGGGTTAGTGAAAGGTTTCGGGTAAGGGTTAGGGTTAGGGTTAGGGTTAGGGGACGGGGACGGTTTAGGGGACAGGTTAGGGTACGACAACGGTTTAGGGTGAGCGTACGTGTTAGGCTACGGTTTAGTGTTAGCGTACAGGTTAGGATTAGGGGACGGGTTAGTGTAAGGCTTCGGGTAAGAGTTAGGGTTAGGGTTAGGAGACGGGGACGGTTTAGGGGACAGAATAGGGTATGACAAGGGTTTAGGGTGAGCGTACGTGTTAGGGTACTGGTTATGGTTAGCGTACGGGTTAGGATTAGGGTACGGGTTAGAGTAAGACTTCGGGTAAGGGTTAGGGTTAGGGTTAGGGTTAGGGGACGGGGACGGTTTAGGGGACAAGTTAGTGTACGACAACGGTTTAGGGTGAGCGTACGTGTTAGGGTATGGGTTAGTGTTAGCGTATGGTTTAGGCTTATGGGACGGGTTAGTGTAAGGTTTCGGGTAAGGGTTAGTGTTAGGGTTAGGGTTAGGGTTAGGGTTAGGGGACGGGGACGGTTTAGGGGACAGGTTATGGTACGACAACGTTTTAGGGTGCGCGTACGTATTAGGGTACGTGTTAGTGTTAGCGTACCAGTTAGGATTAGGGGACGGGTTAGGGTAAGGCTTTGTGTAAGGGTTTGGGTTAGGGTCAGGGATAGGGGACAGGGATTGTTTAGGATACAGGATAGGGTAGACAATGGTTTAGCATGAGCGTACGTGTTAGGGTTAGCGTACGGGTTAGGATTAGGGGATGGGTTAGTGTAAGGCTTCGGGTAAGGTTTAGGGTTAGGTTTAGGGTTAGGGTACGGGGACGGGGACGTTTTAGGGGACAGGTTAGTGTAGGACAACGGTTTAGGGTGAGCGTACATGTTAGGGTACGGTTTAGAGTTAGCATACGAGTTAGGATAAGGGGACGGGTTACTGTAAGGCGTCGGCTAAGGGTTAGGGTTAGGGTTAGGGTTAGGGTTAGGGGATGGGGACGGTTTAGGGGACAGGTTAGGGTACGACAACGGTTTAGGGTGAGCGTACGTGTTACGATACGGTTTAGTGTTAGCGTACGGTTTAGGATTAGGGGACGGGTTAGGGTAAGGCTTCGGGTAAGGATTAGGGTTAGGTTTAGCATTAGGGTTAGGGGACGGGGACGGTTTAGGGGAGAGGTTCGGGTACGACAACGGTTTAGAGTGAGTGTATATGTTAGGATACCGGTTAGTGTTAGCGTACGGGTTAGGATTACGGGACGGGTTAGGGTAAAGCTTCGGGTAAGGGTTAGGGTTAGGGTTAGGATTAGGGAACGGGGACGGTTTAGGGGACAGGTTAGGGTACGAAAACGGTTTAGGGTGAGCGTACGTGTTAGTGTACAGGTTAGTGTTAGCGTACGGGTTAGTATTACGGGACGGGTTAGGGTAAGGCTTCAGGTAAGGATTAGGGTTAGGGTTAGGGTTAGGGTTAGGGGACGGGGACGGTTTAAGGGACAGGTTAGGGTACGACAACGGTTTATGGTGAGCGTACTTGTTAGGGTACGGGTTAGTGTTAGCGTACGGGTTAGGATTAGAGGACGGGTTAGGGTAAGGCTTCGGGTAAGGGTCAGGGTTAGGGTTGGGTTAGGGTTAGAGTTAGGAGACGGGGACGGTTTAGGGGACAGGTTAGTGTACGACAACGGTTTAGGGTGTGCGTATGTGTTAGGGTACGGTTTAGTGTTAGCGTACGGGTTAGGATTAGGGGACGGGTTATGGTAAGGCTTCGGGTAAGGGTTAGGGTTAGGGTTAGGGTTAGGGGACGGGGACGGTTTAGGGGACAGGTTAGGGTACGACAACGGTTTAGGGTGAGCCTACGTGTTAGGGTATGGGTTAGTGTTAGCGTACGGGTTAGGATTAGGGGACGGGTTAGGGTAAGGCTTCGGGTAAGGGTTAGGGTTAGGGTTAGGGTTAGGGGATGGGGACGGTTTAGGGGACAGGTTAGGGTAGGACAACGGTTTAGGGTGAGCATACGTGTTAGGGTATGGGTTAGTGTTAGCCTACGGGTTAGGATTAGGGGACGGGTTAGGGTAAGGCTTCGGGTAAGGGTTAGGTTTAGGGTTAGGGATAGGGTTAGGGGACGGGGACGGGGACGGTTTAGGGGACAGGTTAGTGTACGACAACGGTTTAGGGTGAGCGTACGTGTTAGGCTACGGGTTAGTGTTAGCGTACGGTTTAGGATTAGGGGACGGGTTAGTGTAAGGCTTCAGGTAAGGGTTAGGGTTAGGGTTAGGGTTAGGGTTAGTGTTAAGGTTAGGGGACGGGGACGGTTTAGGGGACAGGTTAGGGTACGACAAAGGTTTAGGCTGAGCGTACATGTTAGGGTACGGGTTAGTGTTAGCGTACGGGTTTGGATTAGGGGACGGGTTAGGGTAAGGCTTCGGGTAAGGGTTCGGGTTAGGGTTAGGGTTAGAGTTAGGGTTAGGGGACGGTGACGGTTTAGCGGACAGGTTAGGGTACGACAACGTTTTAGGGTGAGCGTACGTGTTAGGGTACGGGTTAGTGTTAGCGTACGTGTTAGGATTAGGGGACGGGTTAGGGGAAGGCTTCGGGTAAGGGTTAGGGTTAGGGTTAGGGTTAGGGTTAGGGGACGGGGACGGTTTAGGGGACAGGTTCGGGTACGACAACGGTTTAGGGTGAGCGTACGTGTTAGGGTACGGGTTAGTGTTATCGTATGGGTTAGGATTAGGGGACGGGTTAGGGTAAGGCTTCGGGTAAGGGTTAGGGTTAGGGTTAGGGTTAGGGGACGGGGACGGTTTAGGGGACAGGTCAGTGTACGACAACGTTTTAGGGTGAGCGTACGTGTTAGGGTATGGTTTAGTTTTAGCGTATGGTTTAGGATTAGGGGACGGGTTAGGATAAGGCTTTGGTTAAGGGTTAGGGTTAGGGTTAGTTTTAGGGTTAGGGGACGGGGACGGTTTAGGGGACAGGTTAGGGTACGACAAATGTTTAGGGTGAGCATACGTGTTAGGGTACGGGTTAGTGTTAGCGTACGGGTTAGGATTAGGGGACGGGTTAGGGTAAGGCTTCGGGTAAGTGTTAGGGTTAGGGTTAGGTTTAGGGGACGGGGACGGTTTAGGGGACAGGTTAGGGTACGACAACGGTTTAGGGTGAGCATACGTGTTAGAGTACAGGTTAGTGTTAGCGTACGGGTTAGGGTAAGGCTTCGGGTAAGGGTTAGGGTTAGGGTTAGGGTTAGGTGACGGGGACGGTTTAGGGGACAGGTTAGGGTACGACAACGGTTTAGGGTGAGCATACATGTTAGGGTATGGGTTAGTGTTAGCCTACGGGTTAGGATTAGGGGACGGGTTAGGGTAAGGCTTAGGGTAAGGGTTAGGGTTAGGGTTAGGGTTAGGGTTAGGGGACGGGGACGGGGACGGTTTAGAGGACAGGTTAGTGTACGACAATGGTTTAGGGTGAGCGTACATTGTAGGGTATGGGTTAGTGTTAGCGTACGGGTTCGGATTAGGGGACGGGTTAGGTTAAGGCTTCGGGTAAGGTTTAGGTTTAGGGTTAGGGTTAGGGTTAGGGTTAGGGGATGGGTACGGTTTAGGGGACAGGGTAGGGTACGACAACGGTTTAGGGTGAGCGTAAGTGTTAGGGTACGGGTTCGTGTTAGCGTACGATTTAGGATTAGGGGACGGGTTAGTGTAAGGCTTTGGGTAAGGGTTAGGGTTAGGGTTAGTGTTAGGGTTAGGGGACAGGGACGGTTTAGGGGACAGGTTCGGGTACGACAACGGTATAGAGTGAGCGTACGTGTTAGGGTACGGGTTAGTGTTAGCGTACGGGTTAGGTTTACGGGACGGTTTAGTGTAAGGCTTCGTATAAGATTTAGGGTTAGGGTTAGGATTAGGGTTAGGGTTAGGGTTAGGGTTAGGGGACGGGGACGGTTTAGGGGACAGGTTAGGATACGACAACGGTTTAGAGTGAGCGTACGTGTTAGGGGACAGGTTATTGTTAGTGTACGGTTTAGGTTAGGGGACGGGTTACGGTAAGGCTTCGGGTAAGGGTTAGGGTTAGGGTTAGGGTTAGGGTTAGTGTTAGGGGACGGGGAAGGTTTAGGGGACAGGTTAGGGTACGACATCGGTTTATTGTGAGCGTACGTGTTAGGTTACGGTTTAGTGTTAGCGTACGGGTTAGGATTAGGGGATGGGTTAGGGTAAGGCTTCGGGTAAGGGTTAGGTTTAGGGTTAGGGTTAGGGGACGGGGACGGTTTAGGGGACAGGTTAGGGTACGACAACGGTTTAGGGTGAGCGTACGTGTTAGGGTACGGGTTAGTGTTAGCGTACGAGTTAGGATTAGGGGACGGGTTAACGTAAGGCTTTGGGTAAGTGTTAGGGTTAGGGTTAGGGTTAGGGGACGGGGACGGGGACGGTTTAGGGGACAGGTTAGGGTACGACAACGGTTTCGGGTTAGCGTACGTGTTAGAGTACAGGTTATTGTTAGCGTACGGTTTAGGATTAGGGGACGGGTTAGGGTAAGGCTTCGGGTAAGGGTTAGGGTTAGGGTTAGGGTTAGGGTTAGGGGACGGGGACGGTTTAGGGGACAGGTTAGGGTACGACAACGGTTTAGGGTGAGCATACGTGTTAGGGTATGGGTTAGTGTTAGCTACCTGTTAGGATTAGGGGACGGGTTAGGGTAAGGTTTCGGGTAAGGGTTAGGGTTAGGGTTAGGGTTAGGGGTAGGGGACGGGGACAGGGACGGTTTAGAGGACAGGTTAGTGTACGACAACGGTTTAGGGTGAGCGTACGTGTTAGGGTACGGGTTAGTGTTAGCGTACGGGTTCGGATTAGGGGACGGGTTAGTGTAAGGTTTCGGGTAAGGTTTAGGTTTAGGGTTAGGGTTAGGGTTAGGGTTAGGGTACGGGTACGGTTTAGGGGACAGGTTAGGGTACGACAACGTTTTAGGGTGAGCGTACGTGTTAGTGTATGGTTTAGTTTTAGCGTACGGGTTAGGATTAGGGGACGGGTTAGTGTAAGGCTTCGGGTAAGGGTTAGGGTTAGGGTTAGGGTTAGGGTTAGAGTACGGGGACGGTTTAGGGGACAGGTTAGGGTACGACAACGGTTTAGGGTGAGCGCACGTGTTAGGGTATGGGTTAGAGTTAGCATACGGTTTAGGATTAGGGGACGGGTTAGGGTACGGCTTCTGGTAAGGGTTAGGTTTAGGGTTAGGGTTAGGGTTAGGGGACGGGGACGGGGATGGTTTAAGGGACAGGTTAGGGTACGACAAAGTTTTAGGGTGAGCATACGTGTTAGGGTACGGGTTACTGTTAGCCTACGGGTTAGGATTAGGGGACGGATTAGGGTAAGGCTTCGGGTAAGGGTTAGGGTTAGGGTTAGGTTTAGGGTTAGGGGACGGGGACGGGGACGGTTTAGGGGACAGGTTAGTGTACGACAACGGTTTAGGGTGAGCGTACGTGTTAGGGTACGGTTTATTGTTAGCGTACGGGTTAGGATTAGGGGACGGGTTAGGGTAAGGCTTCGGGTAAGGTTTAGGGTTAGGGTTAGGGTTAGGGTTAGGGTTAGGGGACGGGTACGGTTTAGGGGACAGTTTAGGGTATGACAACGGTTTAGGGTGAGCGTACGTGTTAGGGTACGGGTTAGTGTTATCGTATGGGTTAGGATTAGGGGACGGGTTAGGGTAAGGCTTCGGGTAAGGGTTAGGTTTAGGGTTAGGGTTAGGGTTAGGGGACGGGGACGGTTTAGGGGACAAGTTAGGGCATGACAACGGTTTAGGGTGAGCGTACGTGTTAGGGTATGGTTTAGAGTTAGCATACGGGTTACGATTAGGGGACGGGTTAGTGTAATGTTTCGGGTAAGGGTTAGGGTTAGGGTTAGGGTTAGGGTTAGGGGACGGGGACGGTTTAGGGGACAAGTTAGGGCATGACAACGGTTTTGGGTGAGCGTACGTGTTAGGGTATGGATTAGTGTTAGCGTTCGGGTAAGGATTATGGGACGGGTTAGGGTAAGGCTTCGGGTAAGGGTTCGGGTTAGGGTTAGGGTTAGGGTTAGGGTTAGGTTTAGGGGACGGGGAGCGTTTAGGGGACAGGTTAGGGTACGACAACGGTTTAGGGTGAGCGTACGTGTTAGGGTACGGTTTAGTGTTAGCATACGGGTTAGGATTAGGGGACGGGTTAGGGTAAGGCTTCGGGTAAGGGTTACGGTTAGGGTTAGGGTTAGGGTTAGTGTTAGGGGACGGGGACGGTTTAGGGGACAGGTTAGTGTACGACAACAGTATATGGTGAGCGTACGTGTTAGGCTACCGGTTAGTGTTAGCGTACGGGTTAGGATTAGGGGAGGGGTTAAGGTAAGGCTTAGGGTAAGGGTTAGGGTTAGGGTTAGGGGACGGGGACGGGGACGGTTTAGGGGACAGGTTAGGGTACGACAACGGTTTAGGGTGAGCGTAAGTGTTAGGGTACGGGTTCGTGTTAGCGTACGATTTAGGATTAGGGGACGGGTTAGGGTAAGGCTTTGGGTAAGGGTTAGGGTTAGGGTTAGTGTTAGGGTTAGGGGACAGGGACGGTTTAGGGGACAGGTTCGGGTACGACAACGGTATAGAGTGAGCGTACGTGTTAGGGTACGGGTTAGTGTTAGCGTACGGGTTAGGTTTAGGGGACGGTTTAGGGTAAGGCTTCGTATAAGATTTAGGGTTAGGGTTAGGATTAGGGTTAGGGTTAGGGTTAGGGTTAGGGGTACGGGGACG
The DNA here is from genome assembly GCF_963924675.1 of Phocoena phocoena. Taxonomy (NCBI): domain Eukaryota; kingdom Metazoa; phylum Chordata; class Mammalia; order Artiodactyla; family Phocoenidae; genus Phocoena; species Phocoena phocoena. Next base: position 114,534 of record NW_027077514.1, on the reverse strand, counting down.
GTTTAGGGGACAGGTTAGGATACGACAACGGTTTAGGGTGAGCGTACGTGTTAGGGGACAGGTTATTGTTAGTGTACGGTTTAGGTTAGGGGACGGGTTACGGTAAGGCTTCGGGTAAGGGTTAGGGTTAGGGTTAGGGTTAGGGTTAGGGGACGGGGACGGTTTAGGGGACAGGTTAGGGTACGACAACGGTTTAGGGTGAGCGTACGTGTTAGTGTACGGGTTAGTTTTAGCGTACGGGTTAGGATTAGTGGACGGGTTAGTGTAAGGCTTCGGGTAAGGTTTAGGGTTAGGGTTAGGGTTAGGGTTAGGGAACGGGGACGGTTTAGGGGACAGGTTAGGGTACGACAACGGTTTAGGGTGAGCGTACGTGTTAGGGTATGGTTTAGAGTTAGCATACGGGTTAGGATTAGGGGACGGGTTAGTGTAATGTTTCGGGTAAGGGTTAGGGTTAGGGTTAGGGTTAGGGTTAGGGGACGGGGACGGTTTAGGGGACAGGTTAGGGCATGACAACGGTTTTGGGTGAGCGTACGTGTTAGGGTATGGATTAGTGTTAGCGTTCGGGTAAGGATTAGGGGACGGGTTAGTGTAAGGCTTCGGGTAAGGGTTCGGGTTAGGGTTAGGGTTAGGGTTAGGGTTAGGTTTAGGGGATGGGGAGGGTTTAGGGGACAGGTTAGGGTACGACAACGGTTTAGGGTGAGCGTACGTGTTAGGGTACGGTTTAGTGTTAGCATACGGGTTAGGATTAGGGGACGGGTTAGGGTAAGGCTTCGGGTAAGTGTTACGGTTAGGGTTAGGGTTAGGGTTAGTGTTAGGGGACGGGGACGGTTTAGGGGACAGGTTAGGGTACGACAACAGTATATGGTGAGCGTACGTGTTAGGCTACCGGTTAGTGTTAGCGTACGGGTTAGGATTAGGGGAGGGGTTAGGGTAAGGCTTAGGGTAAGGGTTAGGGTTAGGGTTAGGGTTAGGGGACGGGGACGGTTTAGGGGACAGGTTAGGGTACGACAACGGTTTAGGGTGAGCATAAGTGTTAGGGTACGGGTTCGTGTTAGCGTACGATTTAGGATTAGGGGACGGGTTAGGGTAAGGCTTTGGGTAAGGGTTAGGGTTAGGGTTAGTGTTAGGGTTAGGGGACAGGGACGGTTTAGGGGACAGGTTCGGGTACGACAACGGTATAGAGTGAGCGTACGTGTTAGGGTACGGGTTAGTGTTAGCGTACGGGTTAGGTTTAGGGGACGGTTTAGGGTAAGGCTTCGTATAAGATTTAGGGTTAGGGTTAGGATTAGGGTTAGGGTTAGGTTTAGGGTTAGGGGACGGGGACGGTTTAGGGGACAGGTTAGGATACGACAACGGTTTAGGGTGAGCGTACATGTTAGGGGACAGGTTATTGTTAGTGTACGGTTTAGGTTAGGGGACGGGTTACGGTAAGGCTTCGGGTAAGGGTTAGGGTTAGGGTTAGGGTTAGGGTTAGTGTTAGGGGACGGGGAAGGTTTAGAGGACAGGTTAGGGTACGACATCGGTTTAGGGTGAGCGTACGTGTTAGGGTACGGTTTAGTGTTAGCGTACGGGTTAGGATTAGGGGATGGGTTAGGGTAAGGCTTCGGGTAAGGGTTAGGTTTAGGGTTAGGGTTAGGGGACGGGGACGGTTTAGGGGACAGGTTAGGGTACGACAACGGTTTAGGGTGAGCGTACGTGTTAGGGTACGGGTTAGTGTTAGCGTACGGGTTAGGATTAGGGGACGGGTTAACGTAAGGCTTCGGGTAAGTGTTAGGGTTAGGATTAGGGTTAGGGGACGGGGACGGGGACGGTTTAGGGGACAGGTTAGGGTACGACAACGGTTTCGGGTTAGCGTACGTGTTAGAGTACAGGTTAGTGTTAGCGTACGGGTTAGGATTAGGCGACGGGTTAGGGTAAGGCTTCGGGTAAGGTTTAGGGTTAGGGTTAGGGTTAGGGGACGGGGACGGTTTAGGGGACACGTTAGGGTACGACAACGGTTTAGGGTGAGCGTACGTGTTAGGGTACGGTTTAGTGTTATCGTATGGGTTAGGATTAAGGGACGGGTTAGGGTAAGGCTTCGGGTAAGGGTTAGGGTTAGGGTTAGGGTTAGGGTTAGGGTTAGGGGTAGGGGACGGGGACGGTGTAGGGGACAGGTTAGGGTACGACAACGGTTTAGGGTGAGTGTACGTGTTAGTGTATGGGTTAGTGTTAGCGTACGGGTTAGGATTAGGGGACGGGTTAGGGTAAGGCTTCGGGTAAGGGTTAGGGTTAGGGTTAGGGTTAGGGTTAGGGTTAGGGAACGGGGACGGTTTAGGGGAAACGTTAGTGTACGACAACGGTTTAGAGTGAGCATACGTGTTAGTGTACGGGTTAGAGTTAGCATGAGGGTTAGGTTTAGGGGACGGGTTAGGGTAATGCTTCGGGTAAGGGTTAGGGTTAGGGTTAGGGTTAGGGTTAGGGTTAGGGGACGGGGAAGGTTTAGGGGACAGGTTAGGGCACGACAACGCTTTTGGGTGAGCGTACGTGTTAGGGTATGGATTAGTGTTAGCGTTCGGGTAAGGATTAGGGGACGGGTTAGGGTAAGGCTTCGGGTAAGGGTTCGGCTTAGGGTTAGGGTTAGGGTTAGGGTTAGGGGACGGTGACGGTTTAGGGGACAGGTTAGGGTACGACAACGGTTTAGGGTGAGCGTACGTGTTAGGGTACGGGTTACTGTAAGCGTATGGGTTAGGATTAGGGGACGGTTAGGATAACGCTTCGGGTAAGGATTAGGGTTAGGGTTAGGGTTATGGTTAGGGGACGGGGCCGGTTTAGGGGACAGGTTAGGGTACGACAACTGTTTAGTGTTAGCGTACGGGTTAGTATTAGGGGACGGGTTAGGGTAAGGCTTCGGGTAAGGGTTAGGGTTAGGGTTAGGGTTAGAGTTAGGGGACGGGGACGGTTTAGGGGACAGGTTAGAGAACGACAACCGTTTATGGTGAGCGTACGTGTTAGGCTATGGGTTAGTGTTAGCGTACGTCTTAGGATTAGGGGACGGGTTAGGGTAAGGATTCGGTTAAGGGTTAGGTTTAGGTTTACGGTTAGGGGACGGGGATGGTTCAGGGGACAGGTTAGCGTACGACAACGGTTTAGGGTGAGCGTACGTGTTAGGGTACGAGTTAGTGTTAGCGTACGTGTTAGTATTACGGGACGAGTTAGCGTAAGGCTTCAGGTAAGGATTAGGGTTAGGGTTAGGTTTAGGGGACGGGGACGGTTTTGGGGACAGGTTAGGGTACGACAACGGTTTAGGGTGAGCGTACGTGTTAGGCTACGGGTTAGTGTTAGCGTTCGGGTTAGTATTAGGGGACGGGTTAGGGTAAGGCTTCGGGTAAGGGTTATGGTTAGGGTTAGGGTTAGGGTTAGGGGACGGGAACGGTTTAGGGGACAGGTTAGGGTACGACAACGGTTTAGTGTGAGCGTACGTGTTAGGGTACTGGTTATGGTTAGCGTACGGGTTGGGATTAGGGGACGGGTTAGAGTAAGGCTTCGGGTAAGGGTTAGGGTTAGGGTTAGGGTTAGGATTAGGGGACGGGAATGGTTTAGGGGACAGGTTAGTGTACGATAACGGTTTAGGGTGAGCGTACGTGTTAGGGTATGGGTTAGTGTTAGCGTACGGGTTAGGCTTATGGGACGGGTTAGGGTAAGGCTTCAGGTAAGGGTTAGGGTTAGGTTTAGGGTTAGGGTTAGGTGACGGGGACGGTTTAGGGGACAGGTTATGGTACGACAACGTTGTAGGGTGAGCGTACGTGTTAGGGTACGTGTTAGTGTTAGCGTAACGGTTCCGATTAGGGGACGGGTTAGGGTAAGGCTTCGGGTAAGGGTTAGGGTTAGGGTTAGGGTTAGGGATAGGGGCGGGGATGGTTTAGGGTACAGGTTAGGGTACGACAATGGTTGAGGGTGAGCGTACGTGTTAGGGTACGGGTTAGGGTTAGCGTACGGGTTAGGATTAGGGGATGGTTTAGTGTAAGGCTTCGGGTAAGGGTTAGGGTTAGGGTTAGGGTTACGGTTAGGGGACGGGGACGGTTTAGGTGACAGGTTAGGGTACGACAACGGTTTAGGGTGAGTGTCCGTGTTAGGGTACGGGTTAGTGTTTGCGTACGGGTTAGGATTAGGGGACGGGTTAGGGTAAGGCTTCCGGTAAGTGTTCGGGTTAGGGTTAGGGTTAGGGGACGGGGACGGGGATGGTTTAGGGGACAGGTTAGAGTACGACAACAGTTTAGGGTGAGCGTACGTGTTAGGCTACGGGTTAGTGTTAGCGTCCGGGTTAGGATTAGGGGACGGGTTAGGTTAAGGCTTCGGGTAAGTGTTTGGGTTAAGGTTAGGGTTAGGGTTAGGGGACGGGGACAGTTTAGGGGACAGGTTAGTGTACGACAACTGTTTAGGGTGAGCGTACGTGTTAGGGTATGAGTTAGTGTTAGCGTACGGGTTAGGCTTATGGGACGGGTTAGGGTAAGGCTTCGGGTAAGGGTTAGGGTTAGGGTTAGGGTTAGGGTTAGGGATAGGGGACGGGGATGGCTTAGGGTACCGGTTAGGGTACGACAATGGTTTAGGGTGAGCATACGTGTTAGGGTACGGGTTAGTGTTAGCGTAGGGGTTAGGCTTAGAGGACGGGTTAGGGTAATGTTTCGGGTAAGGTTTAGGGTTAGGGTTAGGGTTAGGAGACGGGGAAGGTTTAGGGGACAGGTTAGTGTACGACAACGGTTTAGGGTGAGCGTATATGTTAGGGTACGGTTTAGTGTTAGTGTACGGGTTAGGATTAGGGGACGGTTTATGGTAAGGCTTCGGGTAAGGGTTAGGGTTAGGGTTAAGGTTAGGTTTAGGGTTAGGGGACGGGGAAGTTTAGAGGACAGGTTAGGGTACGACAACGGTTTAGGGTGAGCGTACGTGTTAGGGTACGGTTTAGTGTTACCGTACGGGTTAGGATTAGGGGATGGGTTAGGGTAAGGCTTCGGGTAAGGGTTAGGTTTAGGGTTAGGGTTAGGGGACGGGGACGGTGACGGTTTAGGAGACAGGTTAGGGTACGACAACGGTTTAGGGTGAGCATACGTGTTAGGGTACGGGTTAGTGTTAGCCTACGGGTTAGGATTAGGGGATGGGTTAGGGTACGGCTTCAGGTAAGGGTTAGGGTTAGGGTTAGGTTTAGGGTTAGGGGACGGGGACGGGGACGGTTTAGGGGACAGGTTAGTGTACGACAACGGTTTAGGGTGAGCGTACGTGTTAGGGTACGGGTTATTGTTAGCGTACGAGTTAGGATTAGGGGCGGGTTAGGGTAAGGCTTCGGGCAAGGTTTAGGGTTAGGGTTAGGGTTAGGGTTAGGGGACGGGGACGGTTTAGGGGACACGTTAGGGTACGACAATGGTTTAGGATGAGCGTACGTGTTAGGGTACGGGTTAGAGTTAGCATACGGGTTAGTATTAGGGGACGGGTTAGGGTAAGGCTTCGGGTAAGGGTTAGGGTTAGGGTTAGCGTTAGGGTTAGGGGACGGGGACGGTTTAGGGGACAGGTTCGGGTACGAGAACGGTTTAGTGTTAGCGTACGTGTTAGGGTACGGGTTAGTGTTAGCGTATGGGTTAGGATTAGGGGACGGGTTAGGGTTAGGCTTCGGGTAAGGGTTAGGGTTAGGGTTAGAGTTGGGGTTAGGGGACGGGGACGGGGACGGTGTAGGGGACAGGTTAGTGTACGACAACGTTTTAGGGTGAGCGTACGTGTTAGGGTACTGGTTAGTGTTAACGTACGCTTTCGGATTAGGGGACGGGTTAGGGTAAGGCTTCGGATAAGGGTTAGGGTTAAGGTTAGGGTTAGGGTTAGGGTTAGGGAACGGGGACGGTTTAGGGGACAGGTTAGGGTACGACAACGGTTTAGGGTGAGCGTACGTGTTAGGGTATGGGTTATTGTTAGCGTACGGGTTAGGCTTATGGGACGGGTTAGGTTAAGGCTTCTGGTAAGGGTTAGGGTTAAGGTTAGGGTTAGGTTTAGGGTTAGGGGACGGGGACGGTTTAGGGGACAGGTTATGGTACGACAACGTTTTAGGGTGAGCGTACGTGTTAGGGTACGTGTTAGTGTTAGCGTACGGGTTATTATTTGGGGTCGGGTTAGGTTAAGGCTTCGGGTAAGGGTTAGGGTTAGGGTTAGGGTTAGGGTTAGGGGACTGGGACGGTTTAGGGGACAGGTTAGGGTACGACAACGGTTTAGGGTGAGCGTACGTGTTAGGGTAAGGATTAGGGTTAGCATACGGGTTAGGATTAGGGGATGGGTTAGTGTAAGGCTTCGGGTAAGGGTTAGGGTTAGGGTTAGGGTTAGGGATAGGAGACGGGGATGGTTTAGGGTACTGGTTAGGGTACGACAATGGTTTAGGGTGAGCGTACGTGTTAGGCTACGGGTTAGGGTTAGCGTACGGGTTAGGATTAGGGGATGGGTTAGAGTAATGCTTCGGGTAAGGGTTAGGGTTAGGGTTAGGGTTAGGGTTAGGGTTAGGGGACGGCGACGGTTTAGGGGACAGGTTAGGGTACGACAACGGTTTAGGGTGAGCGTACGTGTTAGGGTACGGGTTAGTGTTAGCGTACGGGTTAGGATTGGGGAACGGTTAGGGTAAAGCTTCGGGTAAGGTTTCGGGTTAGGGTTAGGTTTAGGGTTAGGGTTAGGGGACGGTGACGGTTTAGGGGACAGGTTAGGGTACGACAACGGTTTAGGGTGAGCGTACATGTTAGGCTACGGGTTAGTGTTAGCGTTCGGGTTAGGATTAGGGGACGGATTAGGGTAAGGCTTCGGGTAAGGGTTCGGGTTAGGGTTAGGGTTAGGGTTCGGGGACGTTGACAGTTTAGGGGACAGGTTAGGGTACGACAACGGTTGAGGGTGAGCGTACGTGTTAGGGTATGGGTTAGTGTTAGCGTACGGGTTAGGATTAGGGGACGGGTTAGTGTAAGGCTTCGGGTAAGTGTTAGGGTTAGGGTTAGTGTTAGGGGACGGGGACGGTTTAGGGGACAGGTTAGGGTACGACAATGGTTTAGGGTGAGCGTACGTGTTAGGGTATGGGTTAGGGTTAGCGTACGGGTTAGGATTAGGGGATGGGTTAGTGTAAGGCTTCGGGTAAGGGTTAGGGCTAGGGTTAGGGTTAGGGATCGGGGACGGGGATGGTTTAGGGTACAGGTTAGAGTACGACAATGGTTTAGAGTGAGCGTACGTGTTAGGGTACGGGTTAGGGTTAGCGTACGGGTTAGGATTAGGGGATGGGTTAGTGTTAGGCTTCGGGTAAGGGTTAGGGTTAGGGTTAGGGTTAGGGATAGGGGACGGGGATGCTTTAGGGTACAGGTTAGGGTACGACAATGGTTTAGAGTGAGCGTACGTGTTAGGGTACGGGTTAGTGTTAGCGTACGGGTTAGGTTTAGGGTACGGGTTAGTGTAAGGCTTCCGGTAAGGTTTAGGGTTAGGGTTAGGGTTAGGGGACGGGGACGTTTTAGGGGACAGGTTAGAGTACGACAAGGGTTTAGGGTGAGTGTACGTGTTAGGGTACGGGTTAGTGTTAGCGTACGGGTTAGGATTAGAGGACGGGTTAGTGTAAGGCTTCTGGTAAGGGTTAGGGTTAGGGTTAGGATTAGGGTTAGGAGACGGGGACGGTTTAGGGGACAGGTTAGTGTACGACAACGGTTTAGGGTGTGCGTATGTGTTAGGGTACGCTTTAGTGTTAGCGTACGGGTTAGGATTAGGGGACGCGTTACGGTAAGGCTTCGGGTAAGGTTTAGGGTTAGGGTTAGTGTTAGGGTTACGGGACGGGGACGGTTTAGGGGACAGGTTAGTGTACGACAACGGTTTAGAGTGAGCGTACGTGTTAGGGTACGGTTTAGTGTTAGCGTACGGTTTAGGATTAGGGGACGGGTTAGTGTAAGGCTTCGGGTAAGTGTTAGGGTTAGGGTAAGGGTTAGGGGACGGGGACGGTTTAGGGGACAGGTTAGGGTACGACAAAGTTTTAAGGTGAGCATACGTCTTAGGGTACGGGTTAGTGTTAGCCAACGGGTTAGGATTAGGGGACGGGTTAGGGTAAGGCTTCGGGTAAGGGTTAGGGTTAGGGTTAGAGTTAGGGTTAGGGGACGGGGACGGGGACGGTTTAGGGGACAGGTTAGTGTACGACAACGGTTTAGGGTGAGTGTACGTGTTAGGGTACGGGTTAGTTTTAGCGTACGGGTTAGGATTAGGGGACTGGTTAGGGTAAGGCTTTGGGTAAGGTTTAGGGTTAGGGTTAGGGTTAGAGTTAGGGGACGGGGACGGTTTAGGGGACAGGTTAGGGTACGACAACGGTTTAGGGTGAGCGTACGTGTTAGGGTACGGTTTAGTGTTATTGTATGGGTTAGGATTAAGGGACGGGTTAGGGTAAGGCTTCGGGTAAGGGTTAAGGTTAGGTTTAGGGTTAGGGTTAGGGTTAGGGGTAGGGGACGGGGACGGTGTAGGGGACAGGTTAGGGTACGACAACGGTTTAGGGTGAGTGTACGTGTTACGGTACGGGTTAGTGTTAGCGTACGGGTTAGGATTAGTGGACGGTTTAGGGTAAGGCTTCGGGTAAGGGTTAGGGTTAGGGTTAGGGTTAGGGAACGGGGACGGTTTAGGGGACAGGTTAGTGTACGACAACGGTTTAGGGTGAGCGTACGTGTTAGGGTACGGGTTAGTGTTAGCGTACGGGTTAGGAATAGAGGACGTGTTAGGGTAAGGCTTCGGGTAAGTGTTAGGGTTAGGGTTAGGGTTAGGGTTAGGGTTAGGAGACGGGGACGGTTTAGGGGACAGGTTAGTGTACGACAACGTTTTAGGGTGTGCGTATGTGTTAGGGTACGTTTTAGGGTTAGCGTACGTGTTAGGATTAGGGGACGGGTTATGGTAAGGCTTCGGGTAAGGGTTAGGGTTAGGGTTAGGGTTAGGGGACGGGGACGGTTTAGGGGACAGGTTATTGTACGACAACGGTTTATGATGAGCGTACGTGTTAGGCTACGGGTTAGTGTTAGCGTACGGGTTCGAATTAGGGGATGGGTTAGGGTAAGGCTTCGGGAAAGGGTTAGGGTTAGGTTTAGGGTTAGGGTTAGGGGACGGGGACGGTTTAGGGGACAGGTTAGGGTACGACAACGGTTTAAGAGAGCGTACATGTTAGGGTACGGGTTAGTGTTAGCTGACTGGTTAGGATTAGGGGACGGGTTAGGGTAAGGCTTCGGGTAAGGGTTAGGGTTAGGGTTAGGGGACGGGGATGGGGACGGTTTAGGGGACAGGTCAGTGTATGACAACGGTTTAGGGTGAGCGTACGTGTTAGGGTACGGGTTAGTGTTAGCGTACGGGTTAGGATTATGGGACGGGTTAGTGTAAGGCTTCGGGTAAGTGTTAGGGTTAGGGTTAGGGTTAGGGTTAGGGGACGGGGACGGTTTAGGGGACAGGTTAGGGTACGACAAAGGTTTACGGTGAGCATACGTGTTAGGGTACGGGTTAGTGTTAGCCAACGGTTTAGGATTAGGGGACGGGTTAGGGTAAGGCTTCGGGGAAGCTTAGGGTTAGGGTTAGGGGACGGGGACGGGGACGGTTTAGGGGACAGGTTAGGGTACGACAACGGTTTAGGGTGAGCGTACGTGTTAGGGTACGGGTTAGTGTTAGCGTACGGGTTAGGATTGGGGACCGGTTAGGGTAAGGCTTCGGGTAAGGTTTCGGGTTAGGGTTAGGTTTAGGGTTAGGGTTAGGGGACGGTGACGGTTTAGGGGACAGGTTAGGGTACGACAACGGTTTAGGGTGAGCGTACATGTTAGGGTACGGGTTAGTGTTAGCGTTCGGGTTAGGATTAGGGGACGGATTAGGGTAAGGCTTCGGGTAAGGGTTCGTGTAAGGGTTAGGGTTAGGGTTCGGGGACGTTGACAGTTTAGGGGACAGGTTAGGGTACGACAACGGTTTAGGGTGAGCGTACGTGTTAGGGTATGTGTTAGTGTTAGCGTACGGGATAGGATAAGGGGACGGGTTAGTGTAAGGCTTCGGGTAAGTGTTAGGGTTAGGGTTAGGGTTAGTGTTAGGGGACGGGGACGGTTTAGGGGACAGGTTAGGGTACGACAACGGTTTAGGGTGAGCGTACGTGTTAGGGTACAGGTTAGGGTTAGCGTACGGGTTAGGATTAGGGGATGGGTTAGTGTAAGGCTTCGGGTAAGTGTTAGGGCTCGGGTTAGGGTTAGGGATAGGGGACGGGGATGATTTAGGGTACAGGTTAGGGTACGACAATGGTTTAGAGTGAGCGTACGTGTTAGGGTACGGGTTAGGGTTAGCGTAAGGGTTAGGATTAGGGAATGGGTTAGTGTTAGGCTTCGGGTAAGGGTTACGGTTAGTGTTAGGGTTAGGGATAGGGGACGGGGATAGTTTAGGGTACAGGTTAGGGTACGACAATGGTTTAGAGTGGGCCTACGTGTTAGGGTACCGGTTAGTGTTAGCGTACGGGTTAGGTTTAGGGTATGGGTTAGTGTAAGGCTTCGGGTAAGGTTTAGGGTAAGGGTTAGGGTTAGGGGACGGGGACGTTTTAGGGGACAGGTTAGAGTACGACAAGGGTTTAGGGTGAGCGTACGTGTTAGGGTACGGGTTAGTGTTAGCGTACGCCTTAGGATTAGAGGACGGGTTAGTGTAAGGCTTCTGGTAAGGGTTAGGGTTAGGGTTAGGATTAGGGTTAGGAGACGGGGACGGTTTAGGGGACAGGTTAGTGTACGACAACGGTTTAGGGTGTGCGTATGTGTTAGGGTACGCTTTAGTGTTAGCGTACGGGTTAGGATTAGGGGACGGGTTACGGTAAGGCTTCGGGTAAGGGTTAGGGTTAGGGTTAGGGTTAGGGTTACGGGACGGGGACGGTTTAGGGGACAGGTTAGTGTACGACAACGGTTTAGGGTGAGCGTACGTGTTAGGGTACGGTTTAGTGTTAGCGTACGGTTTAGGATTAGGGGACGGGTTAGTGTAAGGCTTCGGGTAAGTGTTAGTGTTAGGGTTAGTGTTAGGGGACGGGGACGGTTTAGGGGACAAGTTAGGGTACGACAAAGGTTTAAGGTGAGCATACGTGTTAGGGTACGGGTTAGTGTTAGCCAACGGGTTAGGATTAGGGGACGGGTTAGGGTAAGGCTTCGGGTAAGGGTTAGGGTTAGGGTTAGAATTAGGGTTAGGGGACGGGGACGGGGACGGTTTAGGGGACAGGTTAGTGTACGACAACGGTTTAGGGTGAGTGTACGTGTTAGGGTACGGGTTAGTGTTAGCGTACGGGTAAGGATTAGGGGACTGGTTAGGGTAAGGCTTTGGGTAAGGTTTAGGGTTAGGGTTAGGGTTAGAGTTAGGGGACGGGGACGGTTTAGGGGACAGGTTAGGGTACGACAACGGTTTAGGGTGAGCGTACGTGTTAGGGTACGGTTTAGTGTTATCGTATGGTTTAGGATTAAGGGACGGGTTAGTGTAAGGCTTCGGGTAAGGGTTAAGGTTAGGGTTAGGGTTAGGGTTAGGGTTAGGGGTAGGGGACGGGGACGGTGTAGGGGACAGGTTAGGGTACGACAACGGTTTAGGGTGAGTGTACGTGTTAGGGTACGGGTTAGTGTTAGCGTACGGGTTAGGATTAGTGGACGGGTTAGCGTAAGGCTTCGGGTAAGGGTTAGGGTTAGGGTTAGGGTTAGGGAACGGGGACGGTTTAGGGGAAACGTTAGTGTACGACAACGGTTTAGGGTGAGCGTACGTGTTAGGGTACGGGTTAGAGTTAGCATGAGGGTTAGGATTAGGGGACGGTTTAGGGAAAGGCTTCGGGTAAGGTTTCGGTTTAGGGTTAGGTTTAGGTTTAGGGTTAGGGGACGGAGACGGTTTAGGGGACAGGTTAGTGTACGACAACGGTTTAGGGTTAGCGTACGTGTTAGGGTACGGGTTAGTGTTAGCATACGGGTTAGGATTAGGGGACGGGTTAGGGTAAGGCTTCGGGTAAGGGTTAGGGTTAGGGTTAGGGTTAGGGTTAGGGAACGGGGACGGTAAAGGGGACAGGTTAGGGTACGACAACGGTTTAGGGTGAGCGTACGTTTTAGGGTACGGGTTAGTGTTAGCGTACGGGTTAGGATTAGAGGACGTGTTAGGGTAAGGCTTCGGGTAAGTGTTAGGGTTAGGTTTAGGGTTAGGTTTAGGGGACGGGGATGGTTTAGGGGACAGGTTAGGGTACGACAACGGTTTAGGGTGAGCGTACATGTTAGGGTACGTGTTAGTGTTAGCTGACTGTTTAGGATTAGGGGACGGGTTCGGGTAAGGCTTTGGGTAAGGGTTAGTGTTAGGGTTACGGAAAGGGTTAGGGGACGGGGATGGGGACGGTTTAGGGGACAGGTCAGTGTATGAGAACGGTTTAGGGTGAGCGTACGTGTTAGGGTACGGGTTAGTGTTAGCGTACGGGTTAGGATTAGGGGACGGGTTAGTGTAAGGCTTCGGGTAAGTGTTAGGGTTAGGGTTAGGGTTAGGGTTAGGGTTAGGGGACGGGGACGGTTTAGGGGACAGGTTAGGGTACGACAAAGGTTTAAGGTGAGCATACGTGTTAGGGTACGGGTTAGTGTTAGCCAACGGTTTAGGATTAGGGGACGGGTTAGGGTAAGGCTTCGGGTAAGGGTTACAGTTAGGGTTAGGGTTAGGGTTAGGGGACGGGGACGGGGACGGTTTAGGGGACAGGTTAGTGTACGACAACGCTTTAGGGTGAGCGTACGTGTTAGAGTACGGGTTAGTGTTAGCGTACGGGTTAGGATTAGGGGACGGGTTAGGGTAAGGCTTTGGGTAAGGTTTAGGGTTAGTGTTAGGGTTAGGGTTAGGGGATGGGGACGGTTTAGGGGACAGGTTAGGGTACGACAACGGTAGAGGGTGAGCGTACGTGTTAGGGTACGGTTTAGTGTTATCGTATGGGTTAGGATTAAGGGACGGGTTAGGGTAAGGCTTCGGGTAAGGGTTAGGGTTAGGGTTAGGGTTAGGGTTAGGGTTAGGGGTAGGGGACGGGGACGTTGTAGGGGACAGGTTAGGGCACGACAACGGTTTAGGGTGAGTGTACGTGTTAGGGTACGGGTTAGTGTTAGCATACGGGTTAGGATTAGGGGACGGGTTAAGGTAAGGCTTCGGGTAAGGTTTAGGGTTAGGGTTAGGGTTAGGGTTAGGGTTAGGGAACGGGGACGGTTTAGGGGAAACGTTAGTGTACGACAACGGTTTAGGGTGAGCGTACGTGTTAGGGTACGGGTTAGAGTTAGCATGAGGGTTAGGATTAGGGGACGGTTTAGGGTAAGGCTTCGGGTAAGGGTTCGGGTTAGGGTTAGGGTTAGGTTTAGGGTTAGGAGACGGAGACGGTTTAGGGGACAGGTTAGTGTACGACAACGTTTTAGGGTGAGCGTACGTGTTAGGGTATGGGTTAGAGTTAGCGTACGGTTTAGGATTAGGGGACGGGTTAGGGTAAGGCTTCGGGTAAGGGTTAGGGTTAGGGTTAGGGTTAGGGTTAGGGGACGGGGACGGTTTAGGGGACAGGTTAGGGTACGACAAAATTTTAGGGTGAGCGTACGTGTTAGGGTATGGGTTAGTGTTAGCGTACGGGTTAGGATTAGGGGACGGTTTAGGGTAAGGCTTCGGGTAAGGGTTCGGGTTAGGGTTAGGGTTAGGGTTAGGGTTCGGGTGAGGGGACGGTGAAGGTTTAGGGGACAGGTTAGGGTACGACAACGGTTTAGGGTGAGCGTACGTGTTAGGGTACGGGTTAGTGTTAGCGTATGGGTTAGGTTTAGGGGACAGGTTAGGGTAAGGCTTCGGGTCAGGGTTAGGGTTAGTGTTAGGGTTAGGGTTAGGGGATGGGGTCGGTTTAGGGGACAGGTTAAGGTACAACAACGGTTTAGGGTGAGCGTACATGTTAGGGTACGGGTTAGTGTTAGCGTACGGGTTAGGATTAGAGGACGTGTTAGGGTAAGGCTTCGGGTAGGGGTTAGGGTTAGGGTTAGGGTTAGGGTTAGGGTTAGGAGACGGGGACGGTTTAGGGGACAGGTTAGTGTACGACTACGGTTTTGGGTGTGCGTATGTGTTAGGGTACGGTTTAGTGTTAGCGTACAGGTTAGGATTAGGGGATGGGTTAGGGTAAGGCTTCGGGTAAGGGATAGGGTTAGGGTTAGGGTTAGGGTTAGGGTTAGGGGACGGGGACCGTTTAGGGAACAGGTTATGGTACGACAACGGTTTATGGTGAGCGTACGTGTTAGGCTACGGGTTAGTGTTAGCATAGGGGTTAGGATTAGGGGATGGGTTAGGGTAAGGCTTCGGGTAAGGGTTAGAGTTAGGGTTAGGGTTAGGGTTAGGGTTAGTGGACGGTTTAGGGGACAGGTTAGGGTACGACAACGGTTTAGGGTGAGTGTACGTGTTAGGGTACGGGTTAGTGTTAGCGTACGGGTTAGGATTAGAGGACGTGTTAGGGTAAGGCTTCGGGTAAGTGTTAGGGTTAGGGTTAGGGTTAGGGTTAGGGTTAGGAGACGGGGACGGTTTAGGGGACAGGTTAGTGTACGACAACGGTTTAGGGTGTGCGTATGTGTTAGGGTACGTTTTAGGGTTAGCGTACGGGTTAGGATTAGGGGACGGGTTAGGGTAAGGCTTCGGGTAAGGGTTAGGGTTAGGGTTAGGGTTAGGTTTAGGGAACGGGGATGGGGACGGTTTAGGGGACAGGTCAGTGTATGACAACTGTTTAGGGTGAGCGTACGTGTTAGGGTACGGGTTAGTGTTAGCGTACGGGTTAGGATTAGGGGACGGGTTAGGGTAAGGCTTCGGGTAAGGGATAGGGTTAGGGTTAGGTTTAGGGTTAGGGGACGGGGACGGTTTAGGGGACAGGTTAGGGTACGTAAACGGTTTAGGGTGAGCGTACGTGTTAGGGTATGGGTTAGTGTTATCGTAAGGGTTAGGATTAGGGGACGGGTTAGGGTAAGGCTTCGGGTAAGGGTTAGGGTTAGGGTTAGGGTTAGGGGACGGGGACAGTTTAGGGGACATGTTAGAGTACGACAACGGTTTAGGGTGAGCGTACGTGTTAGGGTACGTGTTAGTGTTAGCGTACGAGTTAGGATTAGGGGACAGGTTACGGTAAGGCTTCGGGTAAGGGTTAGGGTTAGGGTTTGGGTTAGGGTTAGGGGACGGGGATGGTTTAGGGGACAGGTTAGGGTACGACAAAGGTTTAAGGTGAGCATACCTGTTATTGTACGGGTTAGTGTTAGCCAACGGATTAGGATTAGGGGACGGGTTAGGGTAAGGCTTCGGGTAAGGGTTAGGGTTGGGGTTAGGGTTAGAGTTAGGGGACGGGGACGGGGACGGTTTAGGGGACAGGTTAGTGTACGACAACGGTTTAGGGTGAGCGTACGTGTTAGGGTACGGGTTAGTGTTAGCGTACGGGTTAGGATTAAGGGACGGGTTAGGGTAAGGCTTTGGGTAAGGTTTAGGGTTAGGGTTAGGGGTAGGGGACGGGGACGGTGTAGGGGACAGGTTAGGGTACAACAACGGTTTAGGGTGAGTGTACGTGTTAGGGTACGGGTTAGTGTTATCGTACGGGTTAGGATTAGGGGACGGGTTAGGGTAAGGCTTCGGGTAAGGGATAGGGTTAGGGTTAGGGTTAGGGTTAGGGTAATGGAACGGGGACGGTTTAGGGGAAACGTTATTTACGACAACGGTTTAGGGTGAGCGTACGTGTTAGGGTACGGGTTAGAGTTAGCATGAGGGTTAGGATTAGGGGACGGTTTAGGGTAAGGCTTCGGGTAAGGGTTCGGGTTAGGGTTAGGGATAGGTTTAGGGTTAGGACACGGAGACGGTTTAGGGGACAGGTTAGTGTACGACAACGGTTTAGGGTGAGCGTACGTGTTAGGGTACGGGTTAGTGATAGCGTACGGGTTAGGATTAGGGGACGGGTTATGGTAAGGCTTCGGGTAAGGGTTAGGGTTAGGGTTAGGGTTAGGGTTAGGGGACGGGGACGGTTTAGGGGACAGGTTAGGGTACGACAACGGTTTAGGGTGAGCGTACGTGTTAGGGTACGGGTTAGTGTTAGCGTACGGGTTAGGATTAGAGGATGTGTTAGGGTAAGGCTTCGGGTAAGTGTTAGGGTTAGGGTTAGGGTTAGGGTTAGGGTTAGGAGACGGGGACGGTTTAGTGGACAGGTTAGTGTACGACAAAGGTTTAGCGTGTGCGTATGTGTTAGGGTACGTTTTAGGGTTAGCGTACGAGTTAGGATTAGGGGACGGGTTAGGGTAAGGCTTCGGGTAAGGGTTAGGGTTAGGGTTAGGGTTAGGGTTAGTGGACGGGGACGGGGACGGTTTAGGGGACAGGTTATGGTACGACAACGGTTTATGATGAGCGTACGTGTTAGGCTACGGGTTAGTGTTAGTGTACGGGTTAGGATTAGGGGATGGGTTAGGGTAAGGCTTCGGGAAAGGGTTAGGGTTAGGTTTAGGGTTAGGGTTAGGGAACGGGGACATTTTAGGGGACAGGTTAGGGTACGACAACGGTTTAGGGTGAGCGTACGTGTTAGGGTATGGGTTAGTGTTAGCTGACTGGTTAGGATTAGGGGACGGGTTAGGGTAAGGCTTCGGGTAAGGGTTAGGGTTAGGGTTAGGGTTAGGGTTAGGGGACGGGGATGGGGACGTTTTAGGGGATAGGTCAGTGTATGACAACGGTTTAGGGTGAGCGTACGTGTTAGGGTAAGGGTTAGTGTTAGCGTACGGGTTAGGATTAGGGGACGGGTTAGGGTAAGGCTTCGGGTAAGGGTTAGGGTTAGGGTTAGAGTTAGGGTTAGGGGACGGGGACGGTTTAGGGGACAGGTTAGGGTACGAAAACGGTTTAGGGTGAGCGTACGTGTTAGGGTACAGGTTAGTGTTATCGTAAGGGTTAGGATTAGGGGACGGGTTAGGGTAAGGCTTCGGGTAAGGGTTAGGGTTAGGGTTAGTGTTAGGGGACGGGGACGGTTTAGGGGACAGGTTAGAGTACGACAACGGTTTAGGGTGAGCGTACGTGTTA